>NC_083434.1:36358607-37662357 GCF_020745735.1 Hemiscyllium ocellatum
GGGGATCGGGATGGGGATGGAGATGGAGGGGGGTTGGGGATGGAGGTGGAGATGGAGGGGGGTTGGGGATGGAGGTGGAGATCGCGGGGGGATGGGGATGGCGGGGGGATGGAGATGGAGGGGGGATGGGGATGGAGATGGAGGGGGGATGGTGATGGAGATGGAGGGGGGATGGAGATGGAGATGGAGGGTGGGATGGGGATGGAGGGTGGAGGGGGGATGGAGATGGACGGGAGGGGGATGGAGGAGATGGAGGGGTATAGGGATGGGGATGGGGATGGAGATGGAGGGGGGCTGGGGATGGAGATGGAGGGGGGCTGGGGATGGAGGTGGAGGGGGGCTGGGGATGGAGGTGGAGGGGGGATGGAGATGGAGGGGGGCTGGAGATGGAGGTGAAGGGGGGATGGAGATCCCCCCACCATCTCCATCCCCTCCACCAACCGCCATCTCCATCCCCTCCACCACCCCGCCGGCATCTCCATCCCCTCCATTCCATTTCCCCTCCATCCCCATTCCCCCCGCCTCCATCCCCAAAACCCTCCACCTCCATCTCCATCCCCATCCTCATCCCCGCCACCTCCATCTCCTCCATCCCCCTCCCGTCCATCTCCATCCCCCCTCCACCTCCATCTCTGAGGGGGGATGGAGATGGAGATGGAGGGGGGATGGAGATGGAAGGGAATGGAGGGGGAGAGGGATCGACAGGGTGGGTGATGTAGGGGGAGGTCGATCGTGGGGTTTGGGGATTGAGGGCGATGGAGATGGCAGGATGTTGAGGGGATGGAGTTGGCAGGGGGGTGGAGATGGCAGGGGGGATGGAGGGGATGGAGATGGAAGGGGGGTGGAGGGAGATGGAGATGTCGGGGGATGAAGGAGATGGGGGATGGAGATGGAGGAGGGATGGGGATGACGGAGGGTGAAGGAGATGGGGGGGATGGAAATGGAGGAGGGATGGGGAGATGGAGGGTGATGGACGTGGAGGGGATGGAGGGGAAGATGAGACGGGATGGAGGGGAAGATGAGACAGGATGGAGGACAGGATGAGAGGGGATGGTTTGGGGAATTGAGGGTAAGATGAAAGGGGAGGATAGAGGAGGAAGAGGTAGGAGATGGTGGGTGGAGGGAGGATGAGGGAGATGGAGGGGAGGGGGATGGAGGGAGGATGAGGGAGATGTAGGGGAGGGGGATGGAGGGAAGGATGAGAGAAGATGGAGGGAGACAGTGGGGAGGTGGAGGGATGGAGTAGAGGATGAGAGGGGATGGACGGGAGTCGGAGGAGGTGGGGAATGGAGGAGAGATGGAGGGAAGATGAGGGAAGACAGGGGAGTTTGGGGAAGTTAAAGGGAGGATGACATGAGATGGGGATATGGAGGGAGGATGAGGGGAGACGAGGGGGAGATGGAGGGAGGATGAGGGGAGACGAGGGGGAGATGGAGGGAGGATGAGGGGAGACGAGGGAGATGGAAGGGAGTTTGGGTGGAGATGGAGGGAGGATGAGGGGAGTTTGGGGGAGGATGAGGTGAGATGGGGGAGATGGAGGGAGGATGTGGGAGAGTGTGGGGGGTTGGAGGGAGGATGAGGGAGATGGAGGGAGGATGGGGAGAGTGTGGAGTGATAGAAGGGGTTGGAGGGATGATGGGGGGGACTGAGGGGGGATGGAGTGTGGAGAGAGATGGAATGAGGAAGGGGGGATGGAGGGAGATGGAAGGGGGATGGAGGACCCGGAGAGGGGATGGGGGGATATGGAGACGAATGGAGGAGGGAACAGATGGTGGGATTGGAGGTTTGGAAGGGGATAAGGGAGATAAATGGGGAGGGGGATGGTGGGGCAGATGTTGGAGGGGTGGGAGATTGGGGGAGGAGGAAGATAAAGGAGTGGAGGAAATGGAGTGAGTGGGAGTGGGAAAGGAGGGAGAATGAAGGGGAAGAGAGTGAGGGAGAAGAGGGTGGGGGAGGAAGAGGATAAAGATGAAGAGGAGAAATTAGGAAATGTGGTGGAGATGGAGGAGGGACAGGGTGAGAAAGAGGAGGGGGAGAGTGTGGGAGAGGAAAGGGAGGAGAAGAAAAAGGCGAGGGACCGAGGGAGAGGTGATGGAATGGCAGGAAGATGATGGAGATTGTGGAGGAGATTGGAGGGAGGAAGAGGGTGATGGTGGGGCAAGGCTAGGAGATTGAGGTGGGGAAAGGAAGAGGAGAAGGAGGCTGGGGTAGGAGGAGACGAGTATAGGGATGGGGAGCAGGAGGAGGGGATGGAGGTGTGGTCAGGAGGAAAGGATGGAGGTGGGGTCAGGGGAGGGGATGGAGGTGGGGTCAGGAGGACTGAGGCAGAGGCGAGGTCAAGAGGAGGGAGGGGGAGGTGCGGTCAGGAGGCGGAGGCAGAGGTGGGGTCAGGAGGAGGGAGGTGGAATCAGGAGGCGGAGGCAGAGGCGGGGTCAGAAGGAGGGAGGTGGAGGCAGGGTTAGAAGGAGGGAGGAGGAGGAGGCAGGGTCAGGAGGAGGGAAGAGGAAGATGTGGGGTCAGGAGGAGGGAGGAGGAGGTGGGGTCAGGGTCAGGAGGAGGGGGGAGGAGGAGGTGGGGTCAGGATTAGGAGGAGGTGGGGTCAGGGTCAGGAGGAGGTAGGAGGAGGTAGGGTCAGGTTCAGGAGGAGGTAGGAGGAGGTGGGGTCAGGTTCAGGAGGAGGTAGGAGGAGGCGGGGTCAGGGTCAGGTGGAGGGAGGAGGAAGCGGAGTCAGGAGGAGGAAGCGGAGTCAGGAGGAGGCGGGTCAGGGTCAGGTGGAGGGAGGAGGAGGCGGGGTCAGGAGGAGGGAGGAGGATGCAGGGTCAGTAGGAGGAGGTGGGGTCAGGAGGAGGGAGGTGGAGGTGGGGTCAGGGTCAGGAGGAGGGAGGAGTCAGGGTCAGAAGGAGGGAGGAGGCAGGGTCAGGAGGAGGGGCGATGGACAACAAAGAAGGAGAAAATGGAGATGAGGTGAGGAGATGAGTAGGGAGGAGGAGGAAGGGAGGGAGAAGGAGCAGATGGAGGAATGAAAGTAAAGGAGGGAAAGGGGATGTTGGAGTAAGGAGAGGGAGGAGGAAGAGGAGGACAGAGAGGAAAAATGGAGAGGGAAGGGAGGGAGGGAGGGAGGAGGTGGGAGAGATTGGAAAGGATGGGGAGAAGGAAGAGTGAGGGAGTGGGATAGGAGGAGGTAGAGGGTGAGGGGGCAAAGAGAGGGAGGGAGTGCACCAGTGGGACCATCCTTACCATCCCCTCGGGGGGCTAGGGGCAAAGTGATGGAGGGGAGCAGTCACTAAGATCAGAATCCTCCTGGACTGATGGGGGATGCTCACAGCTGCAATCCCACAGAGAATCCCTACTACTCCTCTCAACCCTCACCCTCATCCCTCCTTGTTTCACCCCCCCCCCCCACACACTCGTCTCCCCCCTCCCATTCTCGTCTCCCAACCCCCCACACTCTCGTCTCCCCACCCCCCACACTCTCGTCTCCCCACCCCCCACACTCTCGTCTCCCCTCCCTTCTCCTCTTTCCTCCCTCGCCTTAACTCCCCCTCCATCTTCCAAGTCCCTTCACCCTAAGCTCCCATCACGCCCCTTGCAGTGTCTGGGGCAGTCTCATAGGAGGGGAGGCAGAAATAAAGAACGACAAAAGTTGTGGGGACTTTGTTTGAAAAGTTTGGAGTGACTTGGGAGTGTTTGTTTTTGCCTGATGGCTGCCTGTGGATGAGAGTGGGAGAACTGGGTATCTTTCTGTTGCAAATGGTTGCTAAGGGGAGAGAGAGGTTTCAGTAATTTCTTTTTCCTGTGGGTCAGCATATTTTCACTGTGCTCGACTGAGACAGAATGAGCCCAGATCCGGATGAACAATTCACATTCCATTACGAAATTCTACACGATCTCAGCCAAGCACCAGTACAGCCCCTTGTGTACAAGTGTTCTTTTAACCAGTGTTGTTGTTAAGAGAATACACACACACACATATATACATATATCTGTATGTTTGCTGTAATGCATCAAACATTTCACCAAGAAAATTGGGACTTGTTTGTGGTTTTGTTGTTGTCTCAACAAATGTTACTTGCAGATTTGTGAAGTTGCATCTTGCTTGGCCTTCTTTTTAAAGAGAACTCCATCAATTTGTCCTCTCCCTTCCCCCTTCTCTCTCTCTCTCTCTCACACACACACCATCCAAATGCGGTTGCCACAACAGATCTTGTTTAAAGCACTCTCTAAATAGGCATCTCACCTGAGTTAAACAGCAGCATGCGATGGATTAGTTTTGTTTGCTGTTTCTCTCTGAGAGATCTAGAGCTGCCCTCTTTTATTTTTAAAAAGGCAGCAAGCTGGTTTTATTTACAAGGGTATTAGCAAAGGGAAGCTGTGTATTCATACAATGGTTTTATGCAGTGTGTTTGTTTGTGTGTGGTGGGAGTTTTGCACCTAGCTATTTCTGCTGTTTAAATGTTTTTGGGTGTGAGAGTAATCTTTTTGAATTCTGTTATTGGACCTAATTGATTGTTTGCAAATATCAAAAAGGATGGACTCTGATCTGCCAGAGTGAAGATTAGTTTTTAAAAACAAAACGCTTTGAAAGTAGTTTGTGGATAATTCTGTTGTGGGGGGAGAAATTAAGTCTTGCATTCCAGTATCAATGTGCCTGGCCACTGGGGCAAGTGTGTTTTAAGATGGACTGCATTTAAGTTGATTGATGGTTGATTGTGTTTCCCACACTTGTCTTTTTTCAGTCGATTGTTGTAGTGATGATTTGCTTGGAGGTTCGGGATGGCGCAAGAGAAAAACTTGTGTGTTGTGTTTGGAGAATGGTGTGATTTTTATTTTTTCTTGCATTTGATGCCCTTGACAAACAGAGGTTTCATTGCTTTAAAAACAAAAGTGCAAACAACTCCAAGCCTTCCACCCAGAATTGCCCATCCGTGTGTCTTGATATTTCCTCAGCTATCTTGTCCCACAGAACACACATCTTAAATTGTTTGATCTCTTGCTGCGTGTGGCCGCCTTTGTTTTGGTAGCCTGGGTCAGGCAGTCCAGTTCTCAAAAATCCCAGGCTCCTTCCAAAACTCTTCCAACCAAAATCACTTTTAGTACATTGACACAGGTGAGGAACTGAGTGACTGGTCGGTGGAGAAATAAGCTCCAGAATTAAACCATGGTTAAAGCTCTAGTCTTTGTGGAAGGGGTCTCTATCAATCTCGGTATAAAACCTGAAACAAATGGCAGCACAAGTTTAGTAGGTTTATTAGTCATTGATGTCATGTTTGCAAATACCATGCAGCTTCTTAGAAAGTGAAGCCTTCACAGCCTTGTAGAATGTATCATACTCTTCTCTGTGATGAAAGCAATAAAATTCTCGTTAAACTTCTGGCAGAGTTTGTTATCCGTAAGCTATGGTTGCATGCTGTTGCTAGATGATGCAAAAATGCCATTCGTTAAAGACTGGTGATTATAGAGTCTTATTTTTATAATATACACTTGACTTTGAGGACGTTCAGCCTCGTTTTTTAACCTTATTTTCTCCACTCTGTTTGCCGTGCTGTATAAACTATAGGGATTGCACAGAAGCACACAAGCAATAAGAGTGGGAATAGACTATTCAGCCTCTACTAATCAAAAGCTCATAGCTGGTGGGACGTGACATTAATTCCACTTTTCTGTGCCAGTCCTCCAGTTAACCTTGACACGCGTGTCCATCAGAAGTCTGTCTCCTATAGCCTTGAATTCAATGACCGAACCTCCGCTGCTGCCTGTGGAAGAGAATTCCACAGCCTGAAGATCTTCTGGAAAGTTAATAAAAGTGTACAGCGCTTTCTTATCTGGTATTTCACCCCTTGCTGATGTTCTCTGTTAAGTTGTCAGTCGATTGCTCCCTTATTCCCCAAATGTGTGGGGGAAGTCTGCTTGGACAGACCTATCTGAGACAACCATACCAATTAAAGATGAAAATTCTCTGCCACAGAAGGCAGTTAAGGCTAAAACATTGACTGTTTTCATAGAAGAAATTGGATAGAGATCTTGGGGTAAGGGGATCGAAGGGTATGCAGCAAAAGTAGGAACAGGGGACTGAGTTGGATGACCAGCTGTGATCATTATGATAGGCAAGGCAGGTTTGAAGGACTGAATGGCCTACTTTTCACCATGTGTTTCTATGAAATCAGAAAGTGCTTGAGTAACTCAGTGAGATGGCAGCATTTGCAGGAAGAAAAAGGAGGTAATATTTCCAGTCCATTAAGAGTTCTGAGTTCTATCGAGGAGTTGAAATGTGAACTCTGAACCTCTCTCCGTGGATGCTGCTTGACCTGCTGAATTTCACCAGCCCTTTCTGCTTTCATTTCTGAACTGCTTCCCAATGTAATTGTTTCCACAGCAATACCCAACAGTGATGTTCTGGCTGATGCACTATAGGAAAGCTGTAGAGGCTTTGGAGAGGGTGATAATTAGGTTTGTTATCCTGGATTGGAGTGTATTAGCTATAAGGCAAGGTTGGACAAACTTGCATTGTTGTTGCTAGAATATTGGAGGTTGAGGAGCAATCTGATCCAAGTATATAATAATCTGAGCGACACGGATAGGTTAGAGAGTCCAGGTCTTTTACCCAGGGTGGAAATGTCAAATATTAGAGGGCATAGGTTTAAGGTGAGAGGGGGAAAAGTTTAAAGGAGATGTGTGTGAGATAAGATAGAGGGTGGTAGTTGGCTGGGACGCAGTGCCCAGGACGGTGGTGGAAGCAGACGCAATAGCAGCATTTAAGAGGCATTTAGACAGATACGTGTTAAAAGCAGGGAATGGAGGGATACAGATCACATACAGACAGATAGAATTAGTTTAGAATGGCATCTTAGTGGGCACAGACATGTTAGGCCCTGTTCCTGTGCTGGACTGTCATGTGAGCTGAGGCTGTCCAGTTGGTAGTCAGGAGCTGCAAACCCATTGAAACAAAGGAAATTGCTAATGTTTGGAGTAATCTGCACCAAAATGGGTTAAATTCCTAAACGGAACTGATTCTCCTAATGAGCAACACTTGGTGGGTGCACGATTGTAACTAAATTATGAAACGTTGGTACTTGCAGGAATGTGGCAATCTTTTAAAGAATGTATGGTTACATATTAAAGACACCCAAGTCCTTTCAGAAGTGATGTTTATCACATTCAATCCACTGATTAAATGCAAAAAAAATGACTAACTGGACTTTAGTTAGTCATCTTTGTATTTTCCAAATTTAGCTTTTGTGATGCATTGTAAAATGCTGACAGCCTGATTTTCTCCTTGTATTCCTGTTTCTTTGTGCTATATGTGCCCCTTACGACGTTTCGTCTGACTGGTGTACTGAAGTCATTTTTCTTGTAGCTATAATTGCAGGAGACAAAAGTTTGATGGTGATTTGAATGTTGCAGTTGCTGTATGCAGTGTCTTGTTTTGTTCAAAGTGGGCTGCACTCATTAGTGCATCTTTTTGCTGCGGTCATTTCTGGAAAATAAAATATAGATCCAAATCAAAGGTTTTTCAGGCCGTGGTGGTCACGAGAACCCTGTTGACCTGCGGTAAAAGCCAGGGACCAGGTAATTTGTAGATAAGGCCATCCAGGTTGCACATCCTGACACAGTACCACAAACTAAAGCATTGGCTTTTTGTGTGGTAAAATTTGGGATGTAGGGATTCTGTAGAGCATGTGCCAATGAAATGGAACTGTCTGCTTTGAGTCACTGTCAGTGAAATCTGCTGGGGCAAGGTTTCCTTCAACAAATAGTTGTTAATTTTTTTTTAAAAATGGGGGCCTTTTGCAGTGTCGCCCTTTGTAATTCAGAGGGAAAAAAGTCAATTAACTTGTGGAATTTATAATAATTTTGTGTCTAACAGTCAGGGCATATTCTACTTTGAAATGAGCCTTATACCCCTCACATCGCGCCTCCCACCCCATAAATATTTGTTACCATAGAATCAGCTTGAGGTATTTCCATTGCTGAATTCAATTCTCGCTGTTTTGTGGAGGGGAGTCAGGCAGGGCTGACCATGTTTGAGTGGTAAATGCGACATGGGTTATCATTGGTGCCCATGTCCTCGGGTGGTTTTGTGGCACAGTGGGTAGTGTCCCTGCCTCCGAGCCGGAAGCACCAAGTTCAAGTCCCACCTGAAGGTCACGGAGGTCTGTGACGAGGCTAATCCATCCAGCGCAGAAAGGCAGGTGACACCTGGAGAGATTCCTAGCCAACTGTCGCTATGGAAGGGTATTGGAGCCTCTTCCTTGCAGCTCCTGACTGCAAGATGCCTGTAAAAGGCCGTGTTGCCATAGCAAATGGGCTCCAGTGCTGAGTGTGACACACCACCTTGAATGTGGCCTTACTGCCGTGTGTGTGTGTGCATGTGTGTGCGTGTGCGTGCCACCCGTCCAGTTACTGCACTCAACGTTCCCATGGGTCAGTACAGGTGAGGAAAGAGTGAGTGGGATGGGGAATGGACCGTGGTCTGCTTCCTTTGAATGTGTGAGTGAAGGACGAGGCTTGCTTGACTGTCTAGTCTCCTGACACGTGGATCCCAGAGAAGGAATTAAAGGAAGACCTTGGAAAATAGAAAACAGAAAAGAATTTGAACGTCCCCCAAGTCTTCAGTTCGGGGAAGTGGAGTCCGGCCACAGTTTAACATGTGTTCTTGATTTGACACAGAAATTTCAGTGGGTCGTGTCTGGCATTGCATTTGATGGGTTGTCTTTAGTTTAGATTGACCCAAATGAAGAGCGTGTTTGCTTTTTCCTCGTTTTATCCTGAGGTTTGTATAAAGTATGTTGTAAAAGGCAAGCGTGTGATTGAAAACATGGACCAACATCGCTAAAGCATTGGGGATTGTGGAAATGGACCCAGGAGATAAATGGTGTTGAAATTACAACACGGCACCAGACCACTTCACTCAGGAGTTGTTGATAATGTTCATTATAAACCCACTAACCCCATGTACCCATCTGCACGTTCTCTCTCTCTCTCTTGCTCCCCTCTCTCCCTCTCTCTGTCTGTCTCTCTACCTCTCTCTCTCTCTCTCTCTCTCTCTTTCTCCCCCTTCCTCTCTCTCCTCTCCCTCTCTCTCTCCCCCCATCTCTCTCTCTCCCCCCTCTCTCTTCCTCCCCCCATCCCAAACTCCCCCTTGCCTTTCCTATAACTCACTACCAAACCTGTTCTCTGACTGCACACTGTCAGCTATGGTTCAGTGGGTAGTGCATCCACCTCTGACTCTGTGTATTGGAGTGCCAGACCCCAGGCTACCAACTCAGTGCAGGACTGAGGGGACCCTGCATTGTCAGAAGGGCAGTTTCTGGATGGGACCCCCTGTTAGACTGACAGTGAAAGGCACGATCCTGTACCCCTCAACCAATAGCATGGCAACAGATAATCTGCTATTTTATCACTGTACTGTGAGCATGTTGATTGCAGCATCTCCTAACCGTGACTACACCTCAAAAAATAGCATCCCTGCCTCTAAAAGCACTTTAAGGCTGTGGTCATAAAGAAGCTCCTTTCTAAATGCAAGTCTTGTTGTGTGGGATCTCTGACGGTGCACCCTGCAGCTCTCTGGTATCTCAAAAGAGACCTCTCCCTAGACTGCACTGTGTCCACCACATTTCCAGGCAGGTTCAATAGAGGCGATCAAGAGTTCATTAGATGGAAATAGTGTGGGGGGTGGAAAGCAGGAGATTGGCACTGGCTGATGAGGCTTGTTTGAGGAGCTGGTGCTGACATAATGGGCTGAGTAGTCTCCTTTGGCGCTACATCAATTCAGCCATTCTGTGCTGGTGGCCCCAAAATAGCGCCAGTGCGCTCATTCCTGGTTTCATGCTCATCAATACCTTCATGTCTCACCTCTGCCATAATTTAATGTTACTCCATCAGTTTTACGCTGTAAACTCTCACAGAAAGCCCCCCACCAACATGAAGGGTCATTTTAAATAAAAATGCAGTACAAAATATATGAAAGGAAGGGCTTTTTTTAAAAGAACAGCAAGAAGAAGAATCGAAAATGTGGTTGGACTGCCTCCAAGAGATGCTAGTTTTGAAGGATGATGGAATTGGGGAGTTATTATTTCATATTTGATTTTGCAGATGGTGATGGTGGGAGTGAGAGTCGAGTTGTATTGGCGCAGTTTTCAGGAAATGTGTTAGAAGTGTTTGGAAAAGGTGTTGCTTCTGGTCTGTGCAGGAGGAGAGGGGGAATGAGCACAGCAAATAGACCAGACTCCAATCTCGAGATTATTGAAAGAAGCAAGAGATGACAGCACTTGATCTGACCGCAGTTTTCAAGTTCTCTTTCTTTAGCTGTGCTGAATTTGCGAAAAAAAAAAGCAGACCGAAGGGAGCTCCCTCAGAATTGTACTGGAGCATGGTCTGCTGTCTTATGTCCTGGAGCCACTTGCTTCTGACTCACTGGAACCAGTACCCCACTGCTTTCTAGCTGATCCTGATGGCTTGCTTTTTCACACAGTTGGGGGTCAGCTAGCTCAGTTGGCTGGACTGCTCATTGGCGATGCAAAGTGATGCTAACAGCCTGGGTTCAATTCCCAAACCAGCTGAGGTTATCATGAAGGACTTTGCTTCTCAATCTCTTCCCCCTCACCTGAGGTGTGTTGACCCTTGGGTTAAATCAGCATCAGTCATCTCTTTTGTTGTAATGAGAGCAGTCCTGCGCTGGAGCAAGCCATTGGTGTCTTTACTGGTTATGGTCTGCAGTGCACTGCCTGGAAGTGTGGGGGATGGTATTGGATGGCAACTTATCTTGGACGGGGTGTTTTTTTAGATTAGATGAGATTACTTACAGTGTGGAAGCAGGCCCTTCGGCCCAACAAGTCCACACCAACCCGATGGGGCGCAACCCACCCATACCCCTACATTTATCCCTTACCTAACACTACGGGCAATTTAGCATGGCCAATTCACCTGACCCGCACATCTTTGGACTGTGGGAGGAAACCGGAGCACCCGGAGGAAACTCACGCAGACACGGGGAGAACATGCAAACTCCACACAGTCAGTCGCCTGAGTCGGGAATTGAACCCGGGTCTCAGACGCTATGAGGCAGCAGTGCTAACCACTGTGCCACTGTGCCGCCCGTGTTCTTGTCTGAAATCATGAGAGGCATGGATAGGGTGAATGCACTCAGTCATTTTCCAAGGGTTGAGGAACCAAAGACGAGGGGGGCATCAGTTTAAAGGTTAGAGGAGAAAAGATTAACTGGGAACCTGATGGAAAACCTTTTTTACGCAGAGGGTGGTACGCATATAGAGTGAGCTGCCAGAGGAAGTGATTGAGGAGGGTACATTAACAACATTTAAAAGGCATTTGGACAAATAGGTTGATAGGAAAGGTTTAGAAGGATATGGGCCAAGTGCAGGGAAATGGGGTTAGCATGGGCGGACATTTTGGTCGGCATGGACCAGTTTAGGCCAAAAGTGTCTGTCTCCCTGCTGTAGGACTTTCTGACTTTTACTTGACTAATGTGCATAGCCCGCAGAGAGAATGCAAGGATGTTGCCACCAACTTGGCATGCTCGGAGAACCAGTTTAAAAGTTGAATGTGAACAGGCTGGACACCTAGGCCACACATTGCTGTGGGCTGTGCATGAATCGCCTGGCCCTCATAGCTTTAGTTCCTCTTGGAAAACTTACTGTGTGGAGAGTGGATGATTGCAAAGAACCCAGTGCAACAAATTGGAGCATTGCCATTCAGTAATGAAAGAATTTAACGCTGTAATATAGGGTCAGGAAACTGGCCCTCTCTTCAGTAGTTATTTCCAAAGTATCAGTGTCAAATTTACCATCATATTTGCACAGTTAGAGAATGTACTCCTAAATTAAGTGAAGGCTGAGTGCAGGTATGGCTAACGTTCTTGAACAGGCTGAAACAATGAGCTGTCATCTTTCTTTACATTCCATTGTTACTATTGTAGGTCTTTCCCTTCCTTCCAAGGTACCAGTTGCTGTATTACCCCCACCCCGTTAACTCTCATTTCTGTCAGTGTGCTGTTTTGTGAACCTCCTTTGGTCAGGAATTTTAAATATCAGAAAACAAGTCTCTGCTTTTGAATTTCTTTAATTGCACTCTGGGTGCTGTACAGTGTTCTGGCTTTCATCAGTAAGTTTAGTTGCCCAATAGTTCGACATGATCTCAAATGAAACATTTTATGTCAAGCTGTAACAAAATCCCGTCATTTTGGGGGTTTTGAACGGTTCAGTTTCCTAATCAGCACCTTTTTTTAAAAGAGTCTCACGCATTCCCAAATAGGGAATGTAAACTGTGATGTGGTTGTACTGTCATGGCTAAGGAAAACTTTTTTTTAATTTGATCTTAACAGGTTGAATCCACCTCAGGGAATGACTTTAATTGTAGAATCATTTTGAGTCAATCTAAAGGGACCCAAATTCAGAATCTTTCATGACCCACAGTGTGGGTTCATGTTGTTTTTCTGCTCAGGTCAGCTATTGATCGGACTGTGGTACAAGATGTACTGCAATTACGATAAAGCTTGGATCACTGGACTCTGTAGGCGTGACTAGACCTGTGCTACTTTGGACGGTGTGTCTGATAGAAATACAGAGAAGTTTGGAAAAATGTGAAGGCATAGGCTATTCAGCCCATTGTGTCCCTGCAATTTGACACACAACTATCTGGTTTCACGCCTCCATATTTTGCAGATTACTTAACTTCAAATGAACATCTATGTACGATCTCAATATGATGAGGTTTCAGAACCCCAACATCCTTTGAGTGGAAATAAATTTCCAACTCTTCCCACTCATCCTCCTGTTAGTGACTTCAAATTTCTGCCCCCCGATTATGAACCTCTCCTCCAAATGAAATAGACCCCATTCCGCCAGCCCAGACAGACAGGCCTGACATAATTTCACACGCTTCAGTTAAATCTCTCTGCTTACTCTATTCCAAAGGAAACGACTCAGACACTCCAATCTTTCCTGAGTTACAGCAATTCTCAGCTCCTCAGAAGTCTCCTCCCCATCCCCTCTGTGGTTAGATACTTCCTGTAATGTGTCGATCGTGTCTGTGCTAGGAGTGTGGAAATGGGAGGCCATAGGCCAGGACCATTTTCCCCACTCCCTCTTTGGGCCTAAAGGCTGATGTGCAGCCTAACTCCGAAGACCTGTCTTTGCCCCACGAGCCACTGGCCTCGAGGGGTCTGGGGGTTGGCCATTTTGGACAGAAGTTAGAAAGAATTCCTTCGCTCAGAGTGGTGAGCCTGTGCAATCCTCTGCCACAAAGCATGAGCGAGGTCAAAACATTGAATGTTTTCAAAAAGGAGTTAGACCTAGTTCTTAGGCTTAAAGGGTATGGAAGAGAAAGCAGGAAAGGGCTGCTGAGTTGCTTGCTTTTCTAATGCCATAAATAACATCTGTTGAACTGAAAACAGAAATAGATTGGGGTTGGAATGATAAAGATGATTATCTACGACGTGTCTGGTGAAATCGTTTTCAATCTTACTACTTTGCATGTACAGTGTTGTCTCATTTCGAACAGCAGTTCATTGGGAATGTTCCAGAATGGTAGGATTGGAAGACAGCATTGTGAGCTCTACTGCCTAATTTAACTCTAAGCTGCTTTCCTTTTGAGAAAAATTAAACATCGGAACAGGAGTAGGCCATTCAACCCTCTAGCCTGTTCCACCATTCAGTAAGATCATGGCTGATCTGTGGCCTAACTCCATATTCCTGCCTTGTGCCTGTAGCTCTTGGTTGACTCCATATACTCTCATTTAATTTTAGAAAAACATCCTATCTCAAATTTAAATTTAACAATTAAATAATCACTGACTGCTGTTGAGGAAGAGAGTTCCAAAACTCCAGTACTCTTTTGCATGTAGAGGAGCTTTCTAACACCTCTCCTGAGCAGTCTTAGATTATGCCCACAGTTCTAGAATCTTCAACCAGTGGAAATAGTTCATTTTTAATCTACCCTGTGTTTCCCTGTTAATATCCTGAAAATCTTGATTAGATCACACCTTAGATCACCCCCTCTAAATTCTAGAGGAAACAGGTCTAATTTGTATCATCTCTCCTCATAACCCAACCCTGAAAGTTCAGGTATCATTCTATATTGAGCTCCCTCTAAGACCCAATCTATCCTTCCTAAGGTGTGGTGCCCAGATCTGCCCACAGTGCTCCAAGAGAGGTTTAACCAGGGTTTTGTATAACTGCAGCATAACTTCTACCTTTCTCCTCTTGTTTGCAATCCTGCTCTATTTTTTGAAAGGTTTGATTTCAGTAAAAGTTATTTTGCGATTCCCTTTATAAGTGATCTCAATATCCCAACTCATCTTGTTATTAATCAGCCCTGCCACAGATTTATGACAGAGGAATTATTCATGTAATTATTCTCAAAGTGCGTAGATGCAGTACTTCAGGTATTACTGTAACACTACTGCTTCCAGTACATGAGTGAGTCACAGCATTGTGATTTTAAACCTGGGCTATCTGTGAAAATAAAAAGTACTTTCTTACATTCCTGAATTGGGCAATCAGTGGTTGTTAAACATAAGTTTGTTTCTAAAACCTAATTTCCCTTGTTAATTCTGTGTTAACCATACATTATTGATTGTGACCTAGTATAATGTGACTGGTGTAGTAGTCCAGACTCATAGTCATAGTGATATACAGCACGGAAACAGACCCCTTGGTTCAATGCGTCCACGCGGACCAGGTATCATAGAAACATAGAAGATAGGAGCAGGAAGAGGCCTTTCGGCCCTTTGAGTCTGCCCCAGCATTCATCACAATCGCAGCTATTGTCCAACTCAACAGCCTGATCCTGCTTTCTCCCCATAACCTTTGATCCCATTCGCCCCAGAGTGCTATATCTAGCTGCCTCTCAAATACATTCAATTTTTTGGCATCAACTACTTCCTGTGGTAATAGATTCCACAGGCTCACCTCTCTCTGAGTGGAGAAATGTCTCCTCATCTCCATCCTCAATGGTCCAGGTGGAACCCTCACATTGTGACTCCTGGGTCTGGACAGATCCACCTTTGGTAAAAACGAGGTAAAAAGGGCTTTTGCCCGAAACGTCGATTTCGCTGCTTCTTGGATGCTGCCTGAACTGCTGTTCTCTGCCAGCACCACTGATCCAGATCCACCTTTGGGATCATCCTTCCAGCATCTATCCTGTGCAGTCCTGTTAGAATTTTCTGAGTCTCTATGAGAGCAGCTCCCCCCCCCCGCCCCCGTCTGAACTCCAGTGAAAATAATCTGATCCTAGTCAATCTATCCTCATACATCAGTCCTGCCATCCCTGGAACAGCCTGGGGAACCTTCACTTCAATTCCTCGAGAGCAAGAGCATCCTTCCTCTGAAAAGGAGACCAACCCAGCCCACAATATTCCAGGTGTGGGCTCACCAAGGCCCTGTATAATCGCATCAACAATCCCTGTTCCTGTACTCGAAACCTAAATTAATCCAGTCTCATTAGCCCATATCCCTCAACCCTTCATATTCATATACCCATCCAGATGCCTTTTAGGTTCTCGGAGTTAGTGTTCAGGGACATGGGTTCAATTCCCACTGTGGCAGAGAGAAAAATTTAAGTTCAGTTGTTCAAATTGGAATTCCTGAGTTAGTGTCAGCAATGGTGACTATTGTTGATTTGTTGTCTTTTAGTGAAGGGAATCAGCCATCCTTACCCAGTCTGGCCTACATATAACTCCAGATCCACAACAATGTGGTTGACTTTTAATGACCTCTTGACATAACCCTGTTAAGCCACTCTGTTTAAGGACAATTAGAGATGGACATCAAAATCTGGCCTCACTAGTAATGTCTGCATACCATAAAGAGTTTAAAAAGGATAAAATAGCTAGAGCACATATGAAAAAGAGACTGCTGGAACACTGATGGTGGCTATTACTGCTTTCTGGAAGTAATATTTTTTCCTGATAGGTTTAATGTGTGGTTTTATACCTCACCACATGGACTGAGATCTTATTTAATTCTTGCATGTACTGAGATGGTTGTATGAACAAGTTAACGAGACTGAACGTGGGGATTTCACAACCAGTGCTTTTTAAGCTGGGTTGTGTACTGTTTCTTTGAACTATTTTTCTCAAAGTCAGTCTCCTCCTTTTTCCACCCTCTCCTCAATGAGCAATCCAACTGGTTTTACCCTTTAGAGTCGAGAGTCATTCCTGATGAAGGGCTTTTGCCCGAAATGTCAGTTCTCCTGCTCCATGGATGCTGCCTGACCTGCTGTGCTTTTCCAGCACCAACTACATTCTCAACTCTGACCTCTGACCTGGCGGTGGGGGGGGGGGGGGGCAGATTTGAAATGCACGTCAGGGGCAGCTTTTTCTCACAGAAGATGGTGTGTGTGTGTGTGTGTCTGTGTGTGTGTGTCTGTGTGTGTGGAATGAGCTGCCAGAGGAAGTAGTGGAGGCTGATACAATTATACCATTTAAAAGGCATCTGGAGGGGTATATGAATAAGAAGGGTTTAGAGGGATATGGGCCAGGTGCTGGCAAATGGGACTAGATTAGGTTAGGATATCTGGTCGGCATGGACGAGTCGGACCGAAGGGTCTGTTTCCGTGCTGTACATCTCGATGACTCTAAAGGTGTAATCTTGACAGTTCCATTAGGTCCGCCAGTGTAGTTGCATCTCCCTCGTGTTTTCATTCTGTTCTGTCCTTGGGCTTACGTTGGGGAAGAGTGAGGTGTTTTGGATTGCTATAGGAAAGATCAGGCACAAGCTTGATGGGTTGAATGGCCTTCTGCAGTGTAAACTTCTGTAGTTGCACTGAATGCTTTGTACTGTCAGGGATCAGACCTTAATGCAGTGTGTGTGTGTGGGTTCACATCAGTTCAGTCATAGCTGCATGGCCTAGTGAGCGGGTGGGAGAGATATGTGTTTCACAATTCTTACTGCATGACTAATACTCCCTTTCCCATCTGCTACAATGAGTCCAACTGCCTCTTCCTCCACCTCCCCCCCCCCCCCCCCCCCCCCACCCCCCCCCCCCCCCCCCCACCCTCCCTCCTACCACTGGATGATGGTCAGCAATTTCTCCAAAAGGTCTTTCCATGACGCCTGAGCAATTTCCCTTTTGCCAGGAAATGTATCAAATACATCATGTTGTCCATCCCCGCCATCTCCCAACATCTGTATGATATTGGGGCATAATGAGGCCATTTGGCCCAACAAGACCTGCTCCATTATTCAATCATGGCTGATACGTTTCTCACCCCCATTTTCCCTGTAACCCTTACTGATCAAGAACCTATCCACCTCTGGCTTAAATCCACTCAATGACTTGGCCTCCAAAGCAATGAGTTCCACAGACTCGCCGCCCTCTGCTTGAAGAAATTCTTCCCCATGTCAGCTCGAAAGGATCGTCCCTTCACTCTGAGGCAGTGCCCTCAGGTCCTAGTCTCTGCTACCAATGGAGGCATCTTCTCCATGTGCACTCCACCCAGGCCTTTCAGTATTCTGTAAGTTTTCATAGAGTCATAGAGATGTAGAGCACAAAAACAGACCCTTCAGGCCAACTCATCCATGCTAACCGGATATCCCAACCCAATCTAGTCCCACCCACCATAACCTGCCCATATCCCTCCAAACCTAATTCCCACGATTGAATTCTGGCCCCCAGCAACAGTTCTCTCTGTGGCCTGAAGTTCCAAAGACAGTTAATCCCCAGAGAGAAGAAATTTAACAATTTAATAGATAATCTGATCGGGTGATGTTCCTTGACGTGAGTTGGGGTGGAGGGTAAATTTAGGCCAAAGCCACAGAACAGTTGCCCTGCACTATTTTTGTGTGTGTGCGGGATCTTCTGCCATCACCTGAGCATTGTGGTGCCTCTTGCACAGCTCCTCTGGCAGTGCAGCCCTCCCTCTGTACTGCACTGGGCCGGAAGTCGGGTTGGGGCTTTTGAGTCTTGACCTTCTGACTCCGAAGCGGGAATGTTCCAGCGGATTGCCGTTCTGATTTCCACACGGAATGGTTTGTGCTGATCTTTTGGCTTGTATTGAGAGACTGAACCGTGGTGTGGGATCTGGGTTTCAGTTGCAAAACATGAGGGACCAGCATGCTACATTTCTCACACTGATACGAGGGCGATCGGGGCAGTGTAGTTCTGTGCACGGCATCATAGAATCCCAACAGTGTGGAAACAGGCTGTTCGGCCCACCAAGTCCACACTGACCCTCTGAAGAATATCCCACCCAGACTCACTCCCCACCCTGTCCCTGTAACTCTGCATTTCCCATGGCCAATCCATCTAGCCTACACATCCCTGGACACTGTGGGGCAATTTAGCCTGGCCAATCCACCCTAACTTGCATGTCTTTGGACTGTAGGAGGAAACTGGAGCATCCGGAGGAAACCCACACAGACACGGGGAGAATATGCAAACTCCACACAGACAGTCGCCCGAGGCTGGAATCAAACCCAGGTCTCTGGTGCTGTGAAGTAGCAGTGCTAAGCATGGGCCATCGATACAGTTCAGAGGGACCTGTCTGTTGGGTAGAAGATTGGAATCAGGGCCAGTGGTTGTGTGGAACACAGAAAACAAGTGTTCCATAAGTGATTGTGGGGTTTGTACGATGGGAGTTCCTCGCTGGATTATTTCTGTAGTCACAGCCTGTCGATGTCTGAGCGTGTGTGTGTTTGTGCAATACTTCTTGCAGTGCTGTGCATGTTTTCAAGTTGTCTGCTCTCAGCTTAACAGTGGTCTATTGTGTGTGGCCACATAAAGGGTTATTCTGTAACAGTTGGTCTGAGCAGGCCTTAATAGCTGTCACTTCAAAATATTAAGATATCAAGTGAAAATGCAGATTTCGGCCAGTCGCCTCATTGATTGCATGAAACTCTGACACCCGAAAATAACCCGGGGCTGGTGATAGGGTGAGGGTGCAGGGAGTTTGCTGCTTTATTGAGCAGATGTAAATGACTGTATACACTGCAGGCTTCTTCTGCTGTAACCAGGAAAACCAGAGTCTGAACTGTGCAGATTGTTGCTGGTGATAGTACACTGCTTGGTGACTGATGAGGCAGGCACATCTCTCCCAGAACAGTACAGACTAGAGGAGGCCATTCGGCCCATTCAGTCCGCCCCATCTCTTTCAAACAGCACTTGATTCCCTCACTCTCCACCTGGCCCAGGGCTTCTGAGAGGGTTCTTAAACTATTTAATCCAATTCTTTTTTTAAAAATCTGAAGCACTAATGTTCCTTCTTTCTTGTATTCACATTCTCTCTCTTTTACCTTCTCTCTCTATCTCTCTCGTGCTCCCCCCTCACTCTCCTGGGTTCCCTCTCTCACTTTCTCATACTCCCCTCTCTCTCCTTCTCACACTCCCCCCCCCCCCCCATCTCTCTTTCTTTCTCTCTTTTTCTTTCTCTCACTCGCATGTGTTCGCGCTCTTGTTCGCTGTGTTCTCACACTCTCACATGCTGTTGTTCTCTAGTGCTCTTGCTCTCTCTCTTTCTCTCACACACTGTTGCACTCTCACTCTATCCTGCCCTGTGGTCTCTCTCACGCTCTCGTGCGTTCTCCCTCTCTGTCACGCACCCTTGCTGTCTTGCTTTCTCGCAATCTCTCTGTCTCGTGCACGCTCTCTCTCTCTCTCTCTCATGCTCCCATTTTTGCTATCCTTTGCTTAGTTTTATTCCCTCACCTTCACCCTCACCCTTGCCCTCTCTGTAAAGTGACTCTTGGCTGTAGCTCAGTTGCCTCAGGGTGAAAGGAAGAGTCCATGAAAGTCCCCCTGGAATGAGAAGTATGGCTAATGTCTCCCTCCCTTTCCCAACCAGGAGCGAGCTGTGGTCCGTTGGACTATCCTGACCAATGCTGGACCAGGTGACCTTCCTGGTCTGAGGCCTGGCCTTTATCCATCAGGATCGCTAGACACGCAGTGCTGAGCCTCTTGTTTTAGTTTGGAGTAATTATCTTTTGTATACAGTCCAACCGGGAGACTTTGTGTTGTGCTTTCAGATGGGCTGAATGGCCTGTTTCTGTAAATCTAATCTAAATTAATTTGCAACATCTGCATGGTGCTTGATTCAAAACCAGCTGTAAATTTGAAGCAGATGTTATTGCTGCTCATTCCACTGATAGGGATGAAATAGCAAAAGCTACAGACCGGGCAAAAGCTTTTAACTCGTGGTGTCCTGAGTGTATTTGCCACTGATAAGATGTACCTGAGGAAAGAGGAACACAGGTAGGCCATTTGGCCTCTCGATTCTGCTTTACCATTCAGCTAGAGCCTGGCTCCAATTTACCTTAACACCATGTCCCTTGATATCTTTTAATGTCCCTGATTTGTCTCCGTCATTCCTTCCCCTCATAACCAAAGTATGTCTGCACCTCTCTCACAGAACATGTGCTCAATATTGTTAGTGACAAACAAAAGACCATAAGGTATAGGAGAAAGTGAGGACTGCAGATGTTGGAGATCAGAGTCGAAGATTGTGATGCTGGAAAAGCACAGCATCTGAGGAGCGGGAGAGTCAATGTTCCAAGCCTGATGAAGAGCTTATGCTCAAAACGCTGACTCTCCTGCTCCTCGGATGCTGCCTGACTAGCTGTGCTTTTCCAGCACTGCACTTTTTGACATGAGATATAGGAGCAGATTTCGGCCATTGGGTCCATTGAGTCTGCTCTACCATTCAATCATGGCTGATATGTTTCTCAACCCCATTCTCCTGCCTTGTCCCCATAACCTTTGTGACCCCCTTACTAATCAAGAATCTAGCTATCTCTGCCTTGATGACTTGGCCTCCACAGCCTTCTACAGCAATGAGTTCCCCAGATTTACCACCTTCTGACTGTAGAAATACCTCCTCATCTCTGTTCTACAGGGTTGTTATCTCTCTCTTAAGGCTCTGCTCTTGGGTCCTAGTCTCTCTTCCGAGTGGAAACATCTTCACATCCACTGTATCCAGGCCTCTCAATATTTGGTTTGTAATAGTTTTGATTAAGAGTAAAATGCAGTGCTAGTTAGAACCTCTGGAATCAGGTCTTCACCTCTGTTGGTTGAGTGTAAGAATTTACAGGGTTTTTGACATGAGGACAGTATTGTGGATAAACTCAATCTTCCTGATGGTCATAATAAGGAGAGTGGCAATAAAGTGAATTTCATCAGTGCTTACAGTCGGAAGGGGCGGCACGGTGGCACAGTGGTTAGCACTGCTGCCTCACAGCGCCAGAGACCCGAGTTCAATTCCCGACTCAGGTAACTGACTGTGTGGAGTTTGCACGTTCTCCCCGTGTCTGCGTGGGTTTCCTCCGGGTGCTCCGGTTTCCTCCCACAGTCCAAAGATGTGCGGGTCAGGTGAATTGGCCATGCTAAATTGTCCGTAGTGTTAGGTAAGGGGTGAATGTAGGGGTATGGGTGGGTTTCGCTTCAGCCCGTCGGTGTGGACTTGTTGGGCCGAAGGGCCTGTTTCCACACTGTAAATAATCTAATCTAATCTAATCTCACTTTAATAGGAATGTTTTATTATGAGCTATGACGCTGAGTAACATTAGGAGCACTGGACGTGTCACTGACCTTGTAATTCAGGCAAACATTGCAGAAATGTGAATTTGAATGACAGCTGATGAAATGTGAATTCAAATGTAATAAAAATGTCCTTCAGAAGGGCCACTCTGTTTCTCTGTCATTAATTGTGTTTTGCTCTCCACCGATGCTGCCAGACCTGCTGAGTTTCTCCAGCGATTCTCTGTGATTGATTTCCAACATCTGCAATTCTTTTTCATCTTGTTGGCTGTGTAACCACTGTTGCTTTTAAAAACCCATCATCTTCACAAATGCCCTTTTTGTTTAGATTAGGTTAGATTCCCTACAGTGTGGAAACAGGCCCTTCAGCCCAAACCAGTCCACACTGACCCTCCGAATAGTAACCCAACCAGACCCACTTCCCTCTGACTAATGCACCTAACACTATGGGCACTTTAGAGTGGCCAATTCACCTGACCTGCGCATCTTTGGATTGTGGGAGGAAACCAGAGCACCCGGAAGAGACCCACGCAGACACGGGGAGAATGTGCAAACTCCAGACAGATAGTTGCCCAAGGCTGGAATCGAACCTGGGACCCTGGTGCTGTGAGGCAGCAGTGCGGAAGGAAATGTGCTGTCCTCACCTGGTCTGGCCTACACGTGACTCCAGAACCATAGCAATATGGCTGACTCTTAACTGCCCCGTAGAGTGGGGCCAGAGAGCCAATTGTTTTAAAGGCAGTTGGGCGATGGCCACAAATGGTAATCCAAGATGGCGCTGATATGTGGCAACTTTAAACACTTTTTCACTGTGGCTAGGTATGTGTGAAAATATGAAACAAATCTAAATACCTGCAAAACCCACATCCCATTAAGTGAAAAATGTAGTCAGCTCGATGGCAAAGCCGTCATTTTGTGAAGGGTCCTGAGAGGAGAGAGGTAGGAGGCTTAGTGCTTAGGCCCCAGCACCAACTGAAGGTACCGCCTCTGATGGTACAGCAACGAGAATTGGATGTGCAAAAGGCCAGAATTAGAAGAGTGAAGCTCCTGCAATGCTGGGCTACAGAAAAAACGCTCTAGAGAATTCCTTGCTTGGGATTGTGTCTAATATTGGCTGGCAGAGTGGGTAGGGTGACTATAATTAGATGTGTTAGCTCTGACTTACAGAGACAGGAAGACTGTCCAAGGTTTCCACTTGCAGTGATCAAGTCATGTCTTGCTGGAGAACGTGCATCTGGTGAATTTTACCTGATGATAGGATGAGATGTGTTCACAGTTACCTGTCAGTGCCTGTACTCTGGGTTCAGGCGCCAGAGCTTCAGAACTGACGGCAGCTGTTTTACGTCAGTCATTTAAGGTTTTGGGCCTATTTTTCTCTCTCTCTCTCTCTCTCTCTCTCTCTCTCTGGCAGAGAAAGAGTGAGAGTGTTGGAGGGGTTTAGAGCCTGAGAAAGCTCTGTTTTCAGACCCAAAGCCATCTTCAATCCTGCACATTCTTGGTGTGGGATGTGGGGGGAGGGGGAGGGGTGTTGGGGAGGTTGGGTCTTGGGGAAGGGTTGGAGATGTGATATCCTGCAGACAGTTCAAGTGGCTGGTTCTAAAGGGACCGTTTACGTGATCACAGATGCCAGGGCAGTATCAGGAAGTGGGTGGCATGGCGTATGGGAGCTTTAAAAATTGAGACACTAGTTGGGAAGATGATGGACTCCCTTCTGTGCAGTGACTTTGGTTGGGAGGTGGGGGATGGAGTGTGGCTTTGCTTGGGCTGGGGCGTGGTGTGTGAACCCTTTAATCAGCCTAGCCAGCCACCTTCTGATGTTTTCCAGCCTGAATCTGTGATGGCTAGGCCCTAGGATTGGCTTTTCTAACCTCCCTCCAATGGAGGCCCCAAACTGGGCTACTCTTGGGATGTACAAACAAAGAATGGTACAGCACAGGAACAGGCCCTTCGGTGACACATTACACCTTTCGAAACTAAAAACCTTTTGCCTCTATGGTGTCCGTTTCCCTCTATACCCTGCCTGCTCATGTATGTGTCAAGATGCCTCTTAAACGTTGCAATTGCATCTGCTACCACCACCACCTTAAATGTTGCAATTGCACCCACTTACCACCCTCTGTGTTAAGGAAAGACTGACCTCTCACATCTCCTTTAAACTTATCCCCTTTAACATCTTAAATCAGTGTCCCCTAGTAATTGACATTTCTACTCTGGGATAAAGGGTCACAACTATCCATTCTATCCATGCCCCGCTTGATCTAATAAACTTCTGTCAGGTCACCCCCTCAGCCTCTGACATTCAAGTGAAAACAAACCCAAGTCTGGCCAATCTCTCCTCGTAGCTAATCCCCTCCAACCAATCCTGGTAAACCATATCTGTATTCTCGCCCTCCTTCTGGTAGTGTGGCACCCAACTGCACAATATTCTCAATGCGGCCTAACTCCAGTGGTATGCAGCTGCAACTTGACTTGTCAATTTTTATACTCTGTGCCCTGACTGATGAAGGCAAGCGTGCTGTGTGCCTTCTCCTCCACTTGTATTGCCACGTTCAGGGAGCCATGGATCTGCCCATCCCGATCCCACTCTTTGAGGGCAAGCTTTGGGCAGAACGTTCCCTAGTTCCATGGCTCCCTGTTTGAGCGAGGGATCAGGCACCAGGAAGGAGTGGACTGCCTACTGAGAACCAACCGCCATCTTATCCGAAATGCCAGTGGCTATGATGGACATAGAGAGGCTGCAACAAAGACTTATTGTAGGTTCTGGGGCAAGGACCTTTGGCTGTATGGATAGATTGGAGCTGGCCTTCTCAGTAAAGAGGATATTCAATATGATCAGAGTGGGTTGGTGAAACTGTTTCCGTTGGCAGAATTTAAGGTTGCACTTTTAGGACTGAGATGAGGAATTTCTCAGTGAATCTGTGGAATACTTTACTGCAGAAGGCTGTGGAGACTGGGCATTGGGTACTTTCAAGGCTGAGAAATTTATTTTAATTGGAGAATGATATCCAGGATTATGAGGCAAAAGGTAGGAAGGTATAGAGTTGGGGATGATCAGAGCAGCCACAATCTCTTTGAATGGCGCAGCAGTCTCGAGGGTCTAAATGTCTGACTTCTACTCCAATGTCTTATGGTCTTAAAGGTGACCAAGGAAAGAAGGACGGCCTGGTGCCTCACAGCAGCAGGGTCCCAGGTTCGATTCCAGCCTCAGGTGATGGTCTGTGTGGAGTTTGCATATTCTCCCTGTGTCTGTGTGGGTTTCCTCTGGTGCTCCAGTTTCCTCCCACAGCCCAAAGATGTGCAGGTAAGGGGGATCGGCCACAGGAAATTGCCCGTGGTGTTCAGGGATGTGCAGGCTAGGTGGATTAGCCATGGGAAGTGTGGGGTGATAGGATTGGGATGGGGAGGGTCAGTGTAGATTCAATGGGTTGAATGGTCTGTTTCCATACTGTTGAGATTCAAATATGATTCTGAGGGCATGTTTCTTGAGGAATATCCCTTTCCAGCCAGTAAGTAAGATGCTGCCTGGGAATGTGGGCAATCTCTGAAAGGCTGGGTCATGGGGCTGCACTTGCGGACTGCCAGGATAGAGTTGACTGACCCAGTGGCCCTGTTCTGTGATATTGAAAGAGCCAGATGGTTTTTGCAGGATGTGACTCTGACTCTGTGGTACCAAGTCAGTGGTTTCTCTGATACTGGTGTAGTTTCTGTAACCCAGTGGAGAATGTCGCAGGTTTGAATCACCATTGAGTCACGATCTTTCATTATTCACCAGTTACACCTCGAGAAACCGGGGGAGAGCGTTGTTTACCTTCCAGTTTGTTTTTGAGTTTGGATGTAGAGATGTCTTCCTGAAGTTAGACAGGACCTTGAGGAAACGGGTTGGACCGAAGGGTCTGTTTCCGTGCTATATGACTCTGAGACCACAGCTTTGATCTCCCTACCTAAGAGATGTGCCTTTGAGAGAGAGCAGGGGAGGTTCAGTAGATTGATACCAGGTTGGTTGGACTGTCCTGTGAGAGATTGGTTCGACTGGGGCTCTATTCTCAGGAAGGATGATACACACATCCTAACCAGACTGGACTGACTCTCTGTGGAGAGCATGTTTCTCCTGGCTGGGCAGTCTAGAACCAGCATATGGGCCAGATCACTTAGATTAGATTAGATTTCCTACAGTATGGAAACAGGCCCTTCGGCCCAACAAGTCCACACCGACCCTCCAAAGAGTAACCCACCCAGACCGATTTCTCTGCCCTACATTTAGCCCTGACTAATGCACCTAACACTTTGGGCAATTTAACATGGCCAGTTCACCTGAACTGAACATCTCGGGATTGTGGGAAGAAACCAGAGCACCCAGAGGAAGGAGATGAGGAAAGAGTTCTTCACTGAGACGGTACCCCTGAGGAATTCTCCATCACAGAAGTTGGCATTGAACATTTTCAAGAAAGAGGTAGTTACTTTTTAGATATTAGAAGGAATATTGCAGCGAGATAAGAGGGTCAGCCATGATCATATTGAATGGCAGAACAGGCTGGAAGGGCCGAATGGCCTACTCCTGCTCCTATTTTCTATATGTCTGTGGCGCCATAGAGCTGAGTTGTAATGATTATTTATAAAACAAGTTTAGTTGTGACTGAAACGCTGGGCTTAAAGGTTTTATCCTGCAGCATCCAATAAAATGTTGAGATTAATTTTGGAATAAGTGTGTTGATTGTTGAGACACCTTAGCTGTCTTGCTGTTCCCATCTATTTTCTCCCACTCTTTGAGACCCAACCTGTGGGTGTGGGAATGGGCTAATCTCGGGAATTTCAGTGAAAATTCCAGCAGGAAGAAAACATGGAATGACTTGCCTCACTCCCGGAATTGGAAATTGGGACCATCTCCCAGTCAAGCTTTTCCTGTTTTTGGAACATGACATTAAACCGGGGTTCCCGTCTACTTGCTAGGCGGATGCTAACAATTCCAGTGTTGCTGTTGTGAGGAAAGGTGGGGGCGGGGGGATTGGATTCTCCTGGGTGGTCCTGACTGAGATATTCACCTCTCCACCACCCCCTCCCTCAACCCCACCCCCGTCAGCATCACCAAAACCAGATGGCCGACAGTGTGGCGCTCATCACGTCTGTCCTGTGGGGGTGTGGGGGGGGGGGGCTTGCCGTGTGCAACCTGGCTCCTGCCGCAACGCAAAACTGTTTCACCGGCTGTTGACCGCCTCAGGATGTAGAAGGCGCTACGCAATTGCAACCCTTTCCTGGAGAGGGTTGGATCTGTTCTCGATCAAACCCGGCAATGTCTGATTTTCTCTACTGAGGTGACAAGTCCGTCGTTTGGTAACAGATACATCAGCGGTGCACGCTGGTGTATTATTTATGAGGCTCAGCTACACACGCACAGTGTTCCCTGAGCAAGCAACAGCTCGGCTGAGTTAGCTGGACTTGTACATTAGCTTTGAGGAATTGCCTTTGTCTGGATTTCCCGGCTCCTCTGCATTTACCCCCACGTTCAGCAGTGACACCGTGATCCCGGTCCTGTTAGAGGGCGAGGTGATGCTGCACATGCCACATCAGACTGTTTAATATGACACAATGTTATACTCCAACCGAAACAAAACCATGAGGGGCACGGATAGGATAAATAGATGAGGTCTTTTCCCTGGGGAGGGGGGTCTAGAACTAGAGGGCATCGGTTTAGGGTGAGAGAGGAAAGATATATAAGAGACCGAAGGGGCAACCTTTTCATGCAGAGGATTGTATGTGTGTGGAATGAGCTGCCAGAGGAAGTGGTGGAGGCTGGTACAATTGCAGCATTTAAAAGGCATCTGGATGGGTATGTGAATAGGAAGGGTTTGGAGGGATATGGGCCGGGTGCTGGCAGTTGGGAGTAGATTGGGTTGGGATGGGTTGGACCGAAGGGTCTGTTTCTGTGCTGTACATCTCTATGACTCTAAAATGATATCTGCAGTCTGCCATTTTTGCACCTTGTGTTAGATTGTATGTGTTAATAAGGGAATAGCTGCTGATGCCATTTGGCCTGTGTATTGGCACTCGGGTAAAGCATTCAGCAATTCCTCCAGTGAGTATGGCTGGTGAAGATTGCAATATAGAGGACCCCAGCTTGAGATATGAGCAAACTCTCTGAAGAAGAATCTTGTCAGACTCGCAACGTTAACTCTCATGTGTGTGTCTCTCTCTCTCTCTTTCTCTCTTTCTCTCTGCACGCTGAGTTTCTCCAGCAATTTCTCTTCTCATTTCAACATTCACAGTATCAGGCTTTTAGGAAATCCCTGGGATTTTCAGAAAGCGAGAGACCGTTCCAATCTCCTTTGTTTTTTCGGAGTTGAGAAGCAACGAGGCGATGGGTTCTTGGGAGGGAGTTGGAATCTCAATATTGTCGATACCGGGGGATCTCAGTTAACTTAACACTGCAAGCACTACAGATATCCCCCAGCTATCAGAAAATAGGGCGTTCCTATGAAACCTTTTGCAAGACATAAAGTGAAGAAGCATTAATTTATACGGGAAAAATGTCTGATTTTCTCTTCAAAGTGAAAAACCTCTTTGGATTTCTTTTGGTTAACAAGAACAGATACTAATGTGGGTCTTTTGTAAAAGTGAAGTGGCGTAAAGCAAACTTTGGAAAAGTGGGGAATACATGAATTTGGAAATGCAATCAGGTGTGTAGTTGAAAAGCTACAGAATTGTGCAACGTAACAAATTGACCTGGAACACTTAGACTGGAGATGAACAGTACACATGTGGAATGAGCTGCCAGAGGAAGTGGTGGAGGCTGGTACAATTGCAACATTTAAAATGATTTGGAGATGCTGGTGTTGGACTGGGGTGTACAAAGTTAAAAATCACACAGCACCAGGTTATAGTCCAACAGGTTTAATTGGAAGCACACTAGCTTTCGGAGCCACCCTCCTTCATTAGGTGATTTTGGAAGATTAGGATTGAGCCCTCCACTATCACCTGATGAAGGAGCGTCGCTCCGAAAGCTAGTGTGCTTCCAATTAAACCTGTTGGACTATAACCTGGTGCTGTGTGATTCTTAACTTTCAGCATTTAAAAGGCTGGGTACATTATTAGGAAGGGTTTAAGAGGGATGTGGGCCAAGTGCTAGCAAATGGGACTGGGTTAGGTTGGGATATCTGGTCGGCATGGACGGGTTGGACCGAAGTGCCTGTTTCTGTGCCGTATGACTCTCCCCCCCTGAAAGAGTATCAGGAGACTCTTTGTTAAGATGAATCTACCTTTACATTAGGTCTGGTTTGGTTATGATTTATCTTATGGTCTGAAGTCTGACCATTTTAACTTGTGAAGTGTCCTTGAAGAGGACAGTCGTTTGGGTTTTAATGAAGGTTTCCCATCTCTTTGCAACCCAAGGGTGTGTTGTCAATTGAGTGTGACGGGGTGGGGGGGGGGGGGGGGGGGGGGGGGGGAAGGTGTGATTGTATGGAGGTGTGAACAGGGAGACTGCTCAGTGAGAGACACTTACAGTACAAAAAAAAAGGGATCGATGGTGAGACTGGAACAGCACCAAGGCAGAGCAACTTGGAAGAATTAAACACCTGTTACAGCCCATGTCTCCTGAAAAATGAATCTTTGTTGTGCGTGTGTTAGTTACTGAGTCACACGGAGGCTCAGAGAGAGAGAGAGAGATGGTGAAGGCAGCAGCAACTGCTGAGACTGGCCCTTCATCAACAGCTGCAGGCCTGAATTGACAGCAAGGTATTAAGCTGAGATGGATTGGAGTTCAGGGATACTGCCACAAGGAGAGAACGTCACACTTTGATTTTATTTCGTTGAAGCATTTTGCTTGATCCCCCTGTGCAGTGGGGCAACATGTGTGGCTACACCGGCCTCCTGCGTTCCCCTCTCGTCTCTCGTCTGTCAAAATTCAAGAAACCCTGAAGAAGGAGAGCTCATCGAATGATTGGGTTGTTTGGGGGGGGGGAGGAGGTGGGGTGGGGGAATAGAAAGAAAATGTCTCTCGCTCTCTCCCTCTCTCTCTCTCTTTGAGCTCTCTTCTGCTGACTAAACACTTTGGTCAGCTGGTCGTCTGACTCACTCCAGCTTTAGGATTTGTGATAGCTTTGAGGAAGGGGGAGGGGTGCTGTGCTAGGCTCCTTTCCAAACCGAACAGAGGCCAAAGTCTTGTTTACCTGCTATGGTGCTTTTTATATATATATTTTTAAGTAGTACAGCCTTGGAGATTCAGGTTGTAATGATGCTAGCTGCTTCATTCTGGTCACATCCCAGTCTCCTTTTTGCCCTTTACATTGAAAATTGCAGCCTCTCCCTCTCTGTGCAGTTCTGATGTCCACACCCATGAGGTGTGTGGCCAAGGAGAAGACAAGGTCAAGAACTGCCTTCAGTCGTGGGCTTCTTTACCACACTGGATTATCACATTTTACAACCAAGCACGTGGTAGTACCAGGTTGTAATCTTACATTATTGAGAGGCCACTACGTAAAAACTCTGTCTAATGTGAGTCCGCCTACTCCATAGAACACTGAGGATGCTGGGGATCTGAAATAAATTGCTGGAGAAACTCCAGCATCGGCGGAGAGATAAACAGAGCTAACATTCTGAGTCCAGAGACCCTCCCCTCAAACCCCTACCCAAGAAGTCGACTGATGGCAGATTCAATGTTAACTCTATTTCTCTCTCCACAGATGCTGCCAAGACCCTCTGAGTTTCTCCAGCATTCTCTGCTTCACTTATTCCACATTTGTCTCTGCATCTGTTTCTAACACTCACTTCAGGCTTTCTACCCAATCCTTTTGCCCAGCTCTGCCCACAATGTGTTACTTGCGCCCACTGAAGATCGACATCATTGTGAGGTTGCTCCAGGGTCCTGAACACACCGCACGGACCCTGGGGGTGGGATCCTGCCGCGTTGCTCAATTTCAGTTAAAGGCTTTATGCTTGCCCCATCCCACATCGAGTGCTTTCTCCTGGAAACACAAAGGAGAGCTGAGGTAGAAACGAAATAGTCTTGCTTACTGTGTGGAGAGTGTGGTGCTGGAAAAGCACAGCCGGTCAGGCAGCATCCGAGGAGCAAGAGAATCGACATTTCGGGGCATGAGCCCTTTCTCGGGAATGGTTGATTCTCCTGCTCCTTGGCTGCTGCCTGACCTGCTGTGTTTTTCCAGCACCACACTCTCGACTCTGATCTCCAGCATCTGCAGCCCTCACTTTCTCCATCCTGACTTACTGCGTTTATAAGGATCCATTCGTGTGTGTGTGTGTGCGCGCGCCCGCACGCACATGTGTGGACTCTGTAGCAGATTAAAAGTGCTCTGTTCTCCACTCTGGGAGAGCTGCTGTGCACTGTCATACAGCATGCCAACTTGTCCGCTATCAACCCATGGGCGCTCTCTGCTGGGTCTTCCCTTGAGACTCGGTGTTGGGGAGCAGCAGAGAGGGTCAGGGTTGGGGCAAGAGAAAGTTGCAAGCCCACACAGCCGCTGTGCCAGAGAGACCATAAAACATAGCAGCAGAGGTAGGCCATTCAGCCTATCTATGATCAGTGCTGATGCTGATGTTCCACCTATTCCTCCTCCTAACTCTACATCCCGTTTTTTTTACTTCTGTTACTCATTATGATAGTGAGGTCCGTGTTCTCCAGGTAATCAGTTCACTCCTGAATTTCCTGTGGGATTTTTCCAGGGCTTTTTAAAAAAGTATTTAAGGGATGTGGGTATTGCTGCCTGGGCTATTCCTAGAGGTCAGTTCAGAGTTGACCACATTGCTGTGGGTCTGCAGTCTGTAGGCCAGGCCGGTTAAGGATGGCAGATGGGTTTTCTTTTTACAATGAAAAGGGATGCTGTGGTCCACTCTTTCTCCACTCCCAACACCGCGCCCCCTCCCACCCCACAGCACCTTCCCCTGCAACCGCCAAAGAAGTAACACCTGTCCGCTTACCTCCTCCCTCCTCACTATCCAAGGGCCCAAACACACCTTCCGCGTGAAGCAGCACTTTACCTGCAATTCTCACAATCTAGTCTACCTCATTCGCTGCTCACAGTGTGCGCTCCCCTACACTGGGGAAATGAAGCCATAGACTGGGTAACCGCTTTACAGAACATCTACTTTCTGCCCGCAAGAAAGACTCTGAGCTTCCAGTTGCCTACTACTTTAACACCCCACCCGGTTCGCTGGCCAACACCTCTGTCTCAGGCTTGCTGCAGTGTTTCAGTCAAGCTCAGCACAAGCTGGAAGAACAGCACTCTCGTTTTCCGCTTGGACACCCTGCAGCCCTCCAGACTCCATACCGAGTTCAATAACTTCCGAGCCTAAACTCCCCCACATCCTGAGGAAGGGCTCATGCCCGAAACGTCGACTCTTCTGCTCCTTGGATGCTGCCTGACCTGCTGCGCTTTTCCAGCAACACATTTTCAGCTCTGATCTCCAGCATCTGCAGTCCTCACTTTCTCCCCCATGTCCTAGCCCCATACCCCACACACCAGGCCTTGTTATCACATAGGACTGCAGGTGGTGGAGATCAGAGTCGAGAGTGTGGTGCTAGAAAAGCACAGCAGGTCAGGCAGCCTCCAGGGAGCAGGAGGATCGATGTTTTGGACAACAGCCCTCAATCAGGAATGCCATAATCTGCCATTACACGCTACCTATTGTCATCCACTAACAGTCTCCATGAGCCATTAACAGCTATTCACCCTCCCAGCCAGATCATTATCAACTCCTTTGTCTGTTCAATTGTGCTTCTCTCTCTCTCTGGACTCTATCACCCCCTGTTATTTACTCCTTCCACCCCCCCCCCCACCCTATGTTCTGCATATAAACCTACATTTTCCTAGCTACCATCAGTTCTGAGGCAGGGTCACCAGAACTGAAACATTAACTTTGATTTCTCTGCATAGATGCTGCCAGACCTGCTGAGCTTTTCCAGCAACTTTTGTTTTTGTTTCTGATTCACAGCATCTGCAGTTCTTTCGGGTTTTAGACTTAAAAGGGGCCTAAGGGGAAATTGTTTCACACACGAGGGTGGTGCATGTGTGGAACGAGCTGCCAGAGGAAGTGGTGGAGGCTGGTACAATGACAACATTTAAAAGGCATCAGGATGGGTATATGAATAGGAAGGGTTTAGAGGCTTTTTGGAAGCTGCCTGACCTGCTGTGTTTTTCTAGCGCCACACTTTTCGACTCTGACTCTCCAGCAGCTGCAGTCCTCACTTTCTGCTAGGGTTCAGAGGGATATGGGCCAAGTGCTGGCAAATGGGACTAGATTTATTTTGGATATCTGGTTGGCCTGGTTGAATTGGACCGAAGGGTCTGTTTCTGTCCTGTACATCTCTGTGACAGCGATGATGTGGAGGTGCCGGTGTTTTACTGCGGTGAGCAAAGTTAAAAATCACACAACACCAGGTTATAGTCCAACAGGTTTATTTGGAAGCACTATTTCGGAGCGCTGCTTGAGCTCCAACTAGTTATCTGAAGGAGCAGCACTCAGAAAGCTAATGTGTCCACATAAACCTGTTGGACTATAACCTGGCGTTGTGTGATTTTTAACTTCATCTCTATTACTTTAGCGTTACATTATGTCTAGCTGCCTCATTTTAAATGGTTAGAGACAAAAACAAACTGCAGATGCTGGAATCCAAAATTGACAGGCAGGAGATGGTTACACCTGAAATGTCAACCTCTGCTGGCCTTTATTCCTGATGAAGGGCTTTTGCCCGAAACGTCGATTTCGCTGCACTTTGGATGCTGCCTGAACTGCTGTGCTCTTCCAGCACCACTGATGTAAGGTTTGACTCACTTTAATACATTAGTAGCACCATTTCGCACGTCCACTGCACCCAAGCAAATGGGTACGCGCCCCCTCCCCTCCCCTAGGTGCCCACCTTCCTTCCTTATGACTGACTGTGCTTTTGAAGATACAGAGTATTGTCTGCAGTCGCTTTGGGAGACGGGCTAAGTTATTGGTTCGATGTGACATTGCTTCCTGTGCCTGATGACATGTGTCTCTCTCTAACCATCGATCCTGTGAGTTACCACATGGGAAAGAGGAAGTGTTGTTATTTGTGATGTTGATGGGATTGAAGCAAGGGTCCTTGCTCCCCTTCCCCCCCGAAGGAGCCGTGAATGAGCTGCAGGGTCAACAGCAAACTCCAGGTGTAAAACAGTTAGCTGTTTACTAGCAGCAACAACCTGCACTGGTCTAGCGACTTTTGTGGTTAGTGTAAGGGGTCAGTGTAAATCAGTCAGCGATGCAACAAAGGATGTATTGAAGCCATAAGCAGAAGAGTCTTGAGTTGGAGACTCAGCAGTAACACTGTGTACGTAGACTGGGGTGTAACAAGTAATGTGTACAGTTTGAATAAGGTCTTGGAATTACTTTATCAAGTCAAATCCATGTTGCAGGGAGGGTGGAGCGGATAAGGATGAGCAAACACCACCCAAAGGTGATTGGGACAATCCAGGTCAGACAGACACAGCAGACAGGACATGGTAGCAGAGGTCCCTCTCTGTTTGCTACATGCCCTCATCCTAAATTCACCTTTTCATGTCATAACCTATCCCATTTCACAGGAACATTATTACCAGAAACCTGAGCAGAAGTGGGTTCAGTTCAAAAGCTAATGGTTCAAATGCAGCACTTCCCAAAGTGGGGCTCCCCAAGTGGGGTGGGTGGGCTTGGGGGGCACTGAGGTAGCAGTTGTCCATAGCTCACACCCACCCACCTGTTCCTTTCTCCCTCTGCTAGTTTGGTCACTCACCTCTCCTAACCCCACCCCCAGTTGACAGGACCTGTCTCCCGTGCCCTACCACTTGTAGGTATTCTCCACCCTCACCCTGCTGTCCGCCTTCACTGAGGTTTCATGGTCATGTTTGAGCCTCAGATTGGGGTCACTGTGGGAATGAGTTTGGGAAGTGCTGTTTGAAGGAGTTTCCTGAGACAGTGAGGGGCAGAAAGATTTAGGAAGGGGATCCAGATGGTCACGGGCACGGATAAGAACTAGGAGCAGGAGTAGGCCTGGAACCCAGGCCCCCATTTAATACCATCATGGCAGACCTCATTTTGCTTTCAACTCCCATTTTCCTGCCCGCTCTCCATCCCATTGCCAATTAAAAATCAGTCTATCTCCTCCTCAAATTATTCAGTGAGCTGGCACCCACCGCTCTCTGGGCTATTGGATTCCACAGATTCTCTTGACCCTTTGAGAGAAGTAAATCTCTGTTTAGATTGATGGATTTTTGACAGGGCCTGTTCCTGTGCTGTAGATCTCTCTGGCTCCTCAACTCCATTTTAAATCTGCTACCTATAGTTATCCTAAAGCAAATTACCTCTCGCTTAAGGAAACCTTCCCTCGGCATCATATTATTAAGGGCACATTCATCTTCGAGGTTGCCAGGTTACCAACGGCCAAGATGGCTTCTCTGTCTAACGTTTCAACTTGCTTCATTGAGGGGTGATTGTGTAAATGGTGAGCTCTGCGCAATGAAAAGCTTTCATTTTGGGCTCCAGTCGGTTATATTGCCACAGTCTGGAATACAGGCCTGTAAAATACACACACAGCAAACCACAGGGAATGAAGAATTTGAAAAGACAGCTGGGTGACCGAATCCACAGTTACATGCCAACAAGATGTGATAGGAGGAGCTGGGAACTGAGTGTTCCAGCCAGACTCTGATTGGAGTTGGATTTTATTTGCTTTGTTGGCCAGTATCAGTCAGGCTGATGCGCAGAAAACTTGCAGTGAGTGCCTGTTTTGTCACTGTAATGTGAGCTGTGCAAGCAAGTCTCAATTCCTGAGGCCTCAGTCAGTGGAAACACCTTACCCCCAGTCCTCAGCTCTACCCCAGCGACTGGATGCTCTTGTGAAACCTTATTCGTGACAATGTTCCCCTTTTCTTCAGTCCCTTTTGTGAAACAAAATATAGATTTATCTTAGAGTCGTATAGCACGGAAACAGGTCCTTTGGTCCAACTCGTCTGTGCTGACCAAATTTCCCAAACTGAACTGGTCCCATTTACCAGCACCCGGCCCATATCCCTCTTGTACCTTCCTATTCATATGCCCATTCAGATGCCTTTTAAATGTTGTAATTGTACCAGCCTCCACCACTTCCTCTGGCAGCTCATTCCATACACGCACCACCCTCTGTGTGAAAAAGTCACCCTTCAGGTCCTTTTTAAATCTTTCCTTTCTCAATTTAAACCTATGCCTTCTGGTTCTAGACTTTCCCAACTTACGATAAAGATCTATTTATCCTATCCATGTCCCCTCATGAGTTTACAAACCTCTATAAGGTCACCCCTCGGCCTTTGACGCTCCAGGAAAAAAATAGCCCCAGCCTCTCCCTATGGCTGAAATCTTCCAGACTTGGTAACATCCTTACCTTAAAATAAATGATTGACCATACATGTATACACTTCATGATAATGCTGATTAAGTCCCCTTTTAATTCGAGATTGGTTTAAGAATGGTGTTTTGAAATGGCTTTACACTAGTTATTGTGTTAGTTGGACAGCACGGTGGCACAGTGTTTAGCACTGCTGCCTCACAGCACCAGAGACCCGGGTTCAATTCCCACCTCAGGCAACTGTCTGTGTGGAATTTGCACATTCTCCCTGTGTCTATGTGGGTTTCCTCCGGGTGCTCCGGTTTCCTCCCACAGTCCAAAGATGTGCCCATAGTGTTAGGTGAAAGGGTAAATGTAGGGAAATGGGTCTGGGTGGGTTGCTCCCCCGGAGGGTTGGTGTAGACTTGTTGGGCTGAAGGGCCTGTTTCCACACTGAAAGTAATCTAATCTACTCTCTTACATTGTGTGCTGAAAGAGGAGAGGCTGAATTAAAGATGAGAAATAATTGTGATCTGGAATCAAACACTGGCTTACTGACAATTCACAGGAGCACTACAGCACAGAAAGAGGTCACCATGTCTATACCGGCTCACAGAATGAGCAATTCTCCTTGTATCACTCTCTTGCCTTCTCTCTCTAACTCTGCGCGTCCTTTCTTTTCCAATAATTGGACAGCTCCCTTTTTTAAATCTGCCTCCACCATAGTCTCAGGCACTCACCTCTGACCCTCACATGTCCTCTTTTACTCATTAATTTCAGTATTTGACTCTTCCCCCCCCACCCCCCAACCCCCTGATTTAGTTGAAAAGCCAATTCAATTCTTTGTAGAGGCTGGGGGCTCTGTTGGTTCTGTAAATCACATTTTTCATAAGGTAGTTGCTTGATGATCATTCGGCGTTTATCCACTGGGCCTAAGTTTGCCATTTTTAAAAATATCTTCTTTTCACGGTGATGTGCATGTCACTGGTTGGTTCAGATTTATTCCTGATCCGGGTTGTCCTTTAGCAGGTGGTGGTGAGCTGCCTCCTTGAACCATGACGTGAAAGTGCCGGTGTTGGACTGAGGTGGACAAATATTAAAAATCACACAACACCAGGTTATAGTCCAACAGGTTTATTTGGAAACACTAGCTTTCGGAGCGCTGCTCCTTCATCAGTAGGTTGTCACAAAGCTAGTGCTTCCATATAAACCTGTTGGTCTGTAACCTGGTATTATGTGATTTTTAACCTCTTGAACTACTGCAGTTTTTGAGCTGTAGTCACATCCACACGGTGCTGTTGGGTGGCTAGTCCAGGATTCTGACTCTAAGACAGTGAAGGAACAGTGATATATTTCTAAGCCAGGATGGTGAGTGGCTTGGAGGGAGATTTGATGTTGTGGTGTTCCTGTGTATCTGCTGCCCTTGTCCTTCGAGATGGTAAAGGCCCCAGGTTTGGAAGGTGCTGTCTTAGGTGCCTTGGTGAGTTACTGCACCGCATCCTGTAGATGGTACACACTGCTGCTACTGAGCGTCGGTGGTGGATGGAGTGGATGTTTGTGGATGTGGCATCAATTAAATGGGTTGCTTAATCCTGGATGGTGTCAAGCCTCTTGAGTGTTGTTGGAGCTGCACTCCCCCAGGCAAGTGGGGAGTATTCCATCACACTCCTGACTTGTGCCTTGTAGATGGTGGGCAGGCTTTGGGGAGTCAGGAGGTGGGTTACTCCCTGCAGTGTATGACCTACTATCACCTTGATCAGGCTGTTTGGGGGGAAATCTCAAGGAACACTGTAAATCGTGTGTGTGTGTGTGTCCGTGTCCGTGTCCGTCCAGTGAGTTTCCTCAGTTCCCCACACCCTGCAACTTCTAGATTGAGGTTAAAAATGACTAAATATATTTACCAGGAGTTGCACCCCAGCATTTGTGTTGATTGGCCTTGGTTCTGTATGGGTACTGGGGAAGTATGAGGTGACCAGAGCTCCCCTAATGCAAGTAACCTTTAAGCTGTCAAATAAAAATGAAACACAGGTCATCCCCGGGTTGCCAACTGGTTGTGTTCTGGAGTCCGTTTGCAAGTTGATTTTTACACAAGTCAAAACACGTTGTAGGGCGATATAAAGTGGCCGTTTGTAAGCTGCGTCTTTAACATCACACCCGTGTTTGTAAGTTGGACCTTCGTAAATCCGGGACCCTCTGTACTGCAGAAACCTGAAATAAAAACAAAACTTAGCGGATTAACTCAGCAAATCTGGCAGTGTCTGCAGAGTGAGCAATAGAGCTAATGTCTTGAGGCTGATGTGGTGTGTCAGAAATGAGAAGAGCTGGTTCCTGGTGGTTTTGATACCGTTGGCAGAACAAGACCGGACAGTGAGGGTGCCCCAAGCATTTGGCACAATAGACATGAATGGCAGCAGAGGAGAGGTAGAGATGTGAGATAGGTGTAAATGTCAGGTGTGAGAAGCAGAATAAGGTCTGCTGTGCTGAAAATGAAGCCCTTGAGAGACAAACAAGAGTCAGCATTGGGGGGGCGGGGGGATGGCGGTGTGTAAGAAAAATGTAGGGCAGAGGTCATGCTGTGAGGTTGTGTAACACAGTACTGAGAATGTAAAATGCCTAAACTGAAGATGAGGTGTTCTTTGATCTTGTGTTGGACTTCTTTGGAACGCTGTAGTAGGCTTACACCGGTAACATTAGCAAGGCGGCTTAGTGTAATGACAAGCAAACCAACAGGATTTGCTGTTACTGTCTAAAGTTGTTAATAGGAAACAATGTACAGGTTATACTGGGAAACTGCGATCTCTCTCTCAAGCTCTTGCTCTTGCTCGCATGCTCTCTCTCTTTTTCTCTTTCTCTCTCTCTCTCTTTGTGTGTCTCTCTGTCTGTCTCTCTTGTCTGTGTGTCTCTCTGTCTCTGTGTGTGGTTGTCTCTCTCTCTCTCTCTCTCTCTCTCTCTCTCTCTCTCTCTCTCTCTCTCTCTCTCTATGTTAGGCCACCATTTCTGGACCTGTTCTGTTGCCTTAGTCCTCCCTCACAAAGAGTCCTATCCACCCACAGCCTACACCTCTTCACCAACCTCCCATTAGCCCTGGGTTCAGCAGCACCTTGGATATTAAAATTCTTGATCCTGTTTTCAAATACCAACTCCTGCCCAGGTTCCATAACCCCCCCACCCCCCCCCCCCAACCTACCACCTGAACACCAGATGTGCCAAAGTGCTTCGGAATCAATGAAGTACTTTTTGAAGGTGCAACGTAATGGAGGAAAAGTGGGTGGTGGGTAATTTGTGAATAGCCCTAACTCCTGCATACAGGATGGGAAATGATACAGTAGGGAATCCAGAACGTGGCTGCTCTGACAGTGCAGCTCTCCCCCTGTACCGCACTGGAAGATGGCTGCTCTGACAGTGCAACACTCCCCCCATACCGCACTGGAAGATGGCTTCTCTGACAGTGCAGCTCTTCCCCCTGTACTGCACTGGACGATGGCTTCTCTGACAGTGCAGCTCTCCCCCTGTACCGCACCGGAAGATGGCTGCTCTGACAGTGTAACACTCCCCCTTTACTGTGCTGTGGGTTCAGCTTTGTGCTCAGGCCCTGGGAGACGGGACTTGGTGCCAGATCCTTGTGAGTGGGAGGCAAGAGTCATACATGAAGACAGACCATTTGCAGGGGAATCCTCAGGGAAGGGAGAACAATGTGGATAGTTCTTTGCGATAGCTTGCATGGTCTTTCTTTTGCGCAGCGTGAATCCGCCACGACTAATGAGTTCAGAAAAATAAATGCACCTCAGCTTCTCTAAGGAAGTGGAAGTGTAACTAGTGTAGTGGATGTTTAATTTATTCATTAAGGTGCCTGCACGTTCATGAGTGACCTCTGTTCTGGTCATTCTGTTATAGAAAAGATATTATGAAGTTGGAGAGGGTTCAGAAAAGATTGACCAGATTGTTGCTGGGACTTGAGTTATCAAAGTAGGCCAGAACTCATTTCACTGCTGTGTAGGAGGGTAAGGGGTGACATTTATAAACTCATGAGGGGCATTGATAAGATGAGTGAGAAGGGTCTTTTCCCCAGGGTGGGGAAGTCCAAAACTCGGGGGGATATGTTTTAAGGTGAGAGGAGAAAGGTTTAAAAAGGACCATGAGGGGCAACGTTTTCACACAGAGGGTGGTTCGAACTGCCAGAGGAAGTGGTAGTTGCAGGTACAGTTACAACACTTACAGAGTCATAGAAATGTACAGCATGGAAACGGACCCTTCGGTCCAACCCTTAGAAGACATTTGGATAAGTTAATGAAGAGAAAAGATTTGGAGGGATATGGGCCAAGCGCAGGCCAGTGGGACCAGCGTGGTTTGAGAATACGGTCAGCGTGGACGACGAGTTGGACCGAAGGGTCTGTTTCTGTGCTGTGTGACTCTATGATGTTTTGTTAAGAACCATGGGAAAATTGCTAAACTCTTGTCAGTTAATGGTACCAATTCTGTTAAAAGGGAAGCCTTTAACGCAGCAAACCAGATGAAAAATTAACAGCCTGTGAAGGAGCACTGCCACTGAGACACCAGGACTGTGTGCAGCGTGATCTTGGAGACTTACACAAACCTCTTGTTTCTTCTTGTTTTTGTTAAGTTCTGAAATGGCTTTGGCAGTCTGTCCCCTGTTGAGCCTGCCTCGTACTGGCTGTAAAGGTGCCACTGTTTATTCTGCAAACACTGGGTGTCTTTTGTTGCTGTTTTTTTGGCAGTAAGCTTGAAGCGTACACCTGGGAGCATCGCCACTGTTTAGTGAGCCGCGGGGAGGGGGAAGGGGAATGCGAGGTGAGCCAGGAACGTTGGAGAGCAGAAATAGATGTGAGCTTCAGGAGGCCCAGGAAGCATGGGTTCCCAGACACGTGGCATTTTGCAGAATTGTCCTTCACAGGAGAAAGGGGGAAGAATCGGCTGGAATCCCAGGAGTTGTTGTGGTGCTGGTTTAAAGTGTGGTTTCACCAGTTCCTGACTCGAAGACCAGGCTGTTGTGCAGATAGCTGCTCTTTGCCGTCACTCAGCATGTCATGGTTTGCATCATTTTAAAAACATTTATTTTAAACCTTCACCCAAAAACCTTGCTGCCAAATTCCAAAACGACAGGTAATCTCCATAACCGTGGCAGCAGCACAGTTGTTAACACTGTTACCTCACACCGCCAGGGTCCCAGGTTCAATTCTACCCCTGGGTGACTGCTCTGTACAGAGTTTGCACATTCTCTCCATGTCTGTGTGGGTTTCCTCCGGGTGCTCCTACAATCCAAAGTTTCCTCCCACAATCCAAAGATGTGCAGGTTAGAGTGGATTGGCCATGAGAAATTACCCATAGTGTCCTGGAATGTGTAGGCTAGGTGGATATTCACAGGAACTGCAGGGTTACATGGATAGGGTAGAGTGTGCGGCTCTTTGGTGTGTTAGTGTGGACTTGTTGGGCTGAATGGCCTGTGTCCACGCTGTGGGGATTCTATGGAGTGTCCTTGGTAATTTGGTCAGTGGAAAAACTAAAAGTATGTTGCTGTGTAGTGTATTCTGGTGTGATGCTGCTCTGATTGGGTATCAACACCTCTGCTACCCCTTTCCCCATTGGCTATGGGGTGGTTTGTCCTGGCCTGCATGGTACCCCTTTCCCCATTGGCCAGAGGGTGTCCTGTACTAACCCGGATGGTACCCCTTTCCCCATCATTCTGAGAATGGACAGTACTAACCCAGATGGTATCCTTTTCCCCATTGGCCAGAAGATGGGCTATTCTGATCCACATGGTACCCCTTTCCCTATTGGCCAGAGGATGGGGTATCCTGATCCACATGGTATCCCTTTCCCCATTGGCCAGAGGGTGAGCTATCCTTACCCACATGGTACCCATTTCCCCATTGGCTAGTGGGTGGACTGTGCTAACCCACATGGTGTCCCTGTCCCCATTAGTCAGAGGGTGGGCTATCCTGATCGACATGGTACCCTGTGATCACATACTGGAGGTTTTTTCCACATTGCAGAAGGAAGGGTGAATTCTGAGGAAGAGATGGTGTCGCACATTAACCCCTCCCTGAGAAAATAAATCTATTTGTGAAGGTAGCTGTAAATGTGCACTTGATCCTCCCAGAACTATCTTGTCAGTTCCACTTCAATGTTTTCTGGGAAGGAAATGTTTTGTTTCTCATGACACGGTAAATGTTAGCAAGCAGCTGGTTTCCCCCAGTGTGCTTCAACTTAACCTAAATTCTGGAAGGTTTGGAGCCAGAAAAGCCGGAAGGCATAACCAGAGAGAAATCAGGTGGTGGTATTTTAGAAGAGATCCAGGCCAATTATTGCTTATCACAGTCACCTGTTCAAGAGGGAGTGTAGCTGCTGTGTCCAAAGAAAATTTATTCAGTCATAAAACAACTCCTACTTCATTGCCAATTTAGATAAGGTGGAAAGTTGGTAAAATCTCTTGTTATTTTTATTGGTTTATGGAAGATCACTGGTTAGACTGATTAACCCCAATTGCCCCGAGAGGCAGATACAAGTCAGTTGCATTGCTGTGAATCTGGAGTTACATGTAGGCCAGACCAGGTAAGCATGGCAGATTTCTGTCCCTGAAGAGCATTAATGAATGACATAGGATTTCACGACAATTGACAGTGAATCATCCTTGAGGTGCTGGTGTTGGTCTGGGATGTACAAGGTTAAAAATCACACAACACCTGGTTATAGTCCAACAGGTTTATTTGGAAGCACTAGTTTTCGGAGCCATTCTCCTTCATCAGGACCACCTGAAGCATTTCATTCCAGATTTTCGGAGGCTGAGGGGTGACCTTATAGAGGTTTATAAAATCATGAGGGGCGTGGATAGGATAAATACACAAAGTCTTTTCCTTGGGATGGGAGGGTCCAGAACTAGAGGACATAGGTTTAGGGTGAGAGAGAAAAGATATAAAACGGACCTAAGGGGCAACATTTTCACGCAGAGGGTGGTGTGTGTATGGAATGAGCTGCCAATGGATGAAGTGGAGGCTGGTACAATTACAACATTTAAAAGGCATCTGAATGGGGATATGAACAGGAACAGTTTGGAGGAATATGGGCCGGGTGATGGCAGGTGGGACTAGACTGGTTTGGGATATCTGGTCTGCATGGACAGGTTGGACCAAAGGGTCTGTTTCTGTACTGTACATCTCTATGACCCTGGGGGGATTTGAACTCCTGGCCTCCGATCTTTCTGGATTTATTGGCCCAGCGACAATGCCATTGTTCTGCCCCCCTCGATGTTTGTTGAGAGGTTTTGCAGGGTTGATACTGGGGTCTGCAGTCCTGTAGGGAGTGACTCTTCACTTCAAATCCATCATCCGTCTCAGTACACAGCCCCTGTTTAGTCAATTTGTTTCTTGAGGGTTTGCATACAGTCAGAGCTTTGCTACTGCTCCTGAGACTCAGACAATCGGACGCGAGGTATAACTCTCCAGTTTTTAACCCTCTCTTATTGTGTAACTGGCTCATTGTGTAAAGGGTTTTTTATCCAGGCTGGAAGGACGAGGCAGAGTTCTGCTATCTGGTTTTGTCCAGTTCAACCACAGGTTTTAGTAAACATTAACTACTTTATCAGCCTCGGCAACAGGCAGGTTTGGTTCAAGTGAGAGCAGGGAGGAAGATGAAATAGAGTGCTCAAGGTCACTGGAAGAACGCTATGTGGAAATCAAGAAAAAAGGCGGCCTACTCTAGCGACTCTGCGGAATGAGGTACCTTTGTCTGTACCAGAAATTATGGGAGAGGAAATTTTTAAAAAATCTCTCGGGAGGAAGCTGATGCTATTCTCTCTGCCTCTCCTAAGGCTCAGATTATAATTCCTAGCCAGAACATGTGGTCCTCAACAAACTGGTGAAGGCTCTTGTTCCCCACTAGGCCTGAGGAGCATCTAGTGCCATGACTCAGTCATTGAGCAGGCTGTCCTTCCAGTAAACTGTTCTTACAGTACGAGGGCTGCTGTGGGACATTGTGAACCTTCCCGATCACTCAGAGTCAGAGATTTATACTCTCTTGAAGCATCTGTGACTTGAAACATTGACTCTGATTTCTCTGCACAGATGCTACCAAACCTGCTGAGCTTTTCCAGCAACATCTGCTTTTGTTTCTGATTTACAGGATCTGCAGTTCTTTCGGCTTTTATTCACACTGTCTTGTTTATTTTCAAATTACGAATAGTGCTGCAAATTTTCTGAATCCTATTAACTCCCTTTCTTTTTAAAAAAAAGTCTTTCCCAGATTGGCTTGGAGGGATATGGGCCAAATGGGATGAAATGAGTTCAGAATATCTGGTCGGCATGGACCAGATATCTGGACTGAAGGGTCTGTTTCTGTGCTGTACAGGTTTTGAGGTGACTAGTTTGAATGGTAGCTATGTTTGACGTTTTGCTCCCTAATTGACGCCCCCCCGCCCCCCGCGCACACCCCCCCCACCACCACCCCGTTCTCTGGGAAATGCTGGTGGTCTGATCCCAGAACAGGTCTTTGTTACCTGCCTGACCACCCACTTGGGAATCACTGGCAATGCCTTTAAAGATGGTCACCCTCTACACTGGTACTTATGCTGCCATTGCTGGACGTCTTGTCGTAACAACCATCAGGATGGCTGTGGTGGTGCAGAGGTAGTGTCCCTGCCGTTGGTCCAGTAGACCCAGGGTTCAAGTCCCATTCACTCCAGAAGCGCGTTGTAACAGGATGTTTAAAAATATCGAAAACAACTGCGGGGGGTGGTGAACTGCATCGATTAGTCCCATTCTGTTCCTCATCCCAAATCAATCCTAACTTCAATTGGAATCACTTTACTCTGATGTTTGTACTGACATCTCCTTATGGAGTTAAGAAGGATAAGGCAGGGGAAGTCTGATTGAATCTTGCAGAATACTGAGAGGCTTGGATGGAGTGGATATGGAGAAGGTGTTTCTACTGGTCAGAGAGACTAGGACCTGGGGGCACAGCCTCAGATTGAAGGGAAGACCCTGTAGAACTGAGATGAGAAGGGATCTCTTCAGCCAGAGGGTGGTGACTCTGTGGAGCTCGTTTCCATAGAGGGCCGTGGAGGCCAAGTCTTCAGTGTGTTTAAGACAGGTAGCTAGGTTCTTACTCAGTGAGGGAAACAAGGGTCATGGGGAGAATGGGGTTGAGAAACACATCAGCCATGATTGAATGCTGGAGCAGACTAATGGGCCCAATGGCCTAACACTGCTCCTCTTCCCTATGGTCTTGCTGCCCCTCTGGTTCCTCTAATGAGGGTGAACATGGTCTCTTCAGTGCTGGACTGCTGACTGTTGTCTTTATCGAGGTGCTACAGTAAAGTGAGATGATTGACACCAGCAGAGATGATTTCTCCATCCTCCACTTTCCATTGTGTCATCCTTGTTGCTTTCGAATGAGTCTGTTCCCATCCTCACCGGTCAAAACCTGTTGGCTGAACCATGGTCATGGTTTTTTAAAATTTCTCTGGCAACCCCTCCCGCCCCATGTTAACTAGTTGAAAGAGTTGTGCGTCTTCCCACAGCTGATAAAGCACTTTATGCAATAGCTGCTGATGCAGGTTGTGAACAGCCCTTCTTATACCTGTCAAAGTGTATTCAACTGCAGGGCAGGGCGGTGGAAAAGATATACAAAGTAGGCCAAGTTCTAGCAAAACACAACAGAATTTTTTTTTCCCCTTACGCACAATGAGCCTTACAATCTGGATTCACAAAAGGCAGCCGACTAACTGACTTGTGATGGCCAAAAGACAATTAGATAAATGCCTGAAGATAAATCTGCAGGGGCCATGGGGAAAGAGCAAGGGAAATGGGAGATGTTTGTCAAAAGAGCCAGAATAGATGCAAAGGGCCAAACGATCCCCTGCATCATTCTGTGATGTCTTGAATTGTGGGTAATGTAGTTCTTATTATTTTCAATCTTGTCTCCTGATGTATAAGCTGAAAATGTGTTGCTGGTTAAAGCACAGCAGGTTAGGCAGCATCCAAGGAACAGGAAATTCGACGTTTCGGGCCAGAGCCCTTGGCCCGAAACATCGAATTTCCTGTTCCTTGGATGCTGCCTAACCTGCTGTGCTTTAACCAGCAACACATTTTCAGCTCTGATCTCCAGCATCTGCAGACCTCACTTTTTATTCCTGATGTATAAGTCAGAGCTTTTCGATTTTACTTCTTCAAGAAAGAAAGTACTATGTTGGTTTGTTTTATTTATTCATGGTTCCAGTCACTCTGAAAGGCCTTTGAATGGTTTGAGCCTGAAGGGCGCTATATCAGTGCAGTTTTTTAATCTCAGCGATGCTGTATTTATAACAGTGTTGTTATTGGCTTTTGCAAGCAGTGACTTGTTTAGGAGCCAAAGCCGAGAGAAGAATGTAATGTGTACCAGGAGTCTGGCTGTGGGAGGGGAACCATCACCGTCACAAATAAGGGTGATCTTGTAAAGTTTTTGCTGGATTCTGTCACACTCTTGACAGAGTGTGCAATGCAGTATTCCACAGCCCCTCTTGAGCCATGTCCAACCCGACTTGGAGCCGGGTTTTCGGATGCCACGGCCACATTGTCCATCCGATGCCCTCTGCCAGTGCATCCAGGTGGAAGATTCCTTATCCCCTCCCCACCCCGCATCCACTTGTCCTGTCGGTCAGTTAGGAAATAGCCACTTAGCTCCCATTGAAATTGGCAGACGGTTTGCCGACAGAGACTTGGAAAGAAGGCTGCCATGTTGCGGAGCCACCCTGTGATAGCGCTGCTGCCCCTTTGGGTAACACGGTGGTGAATTCAAGCCCCGCTCCAGGGCTGTGAGCACACCATCTCGGGGAAGGAAACAAAACCTGGGTCACCCAGTTCTCACTGCCCCCTCGGAGGTTACTGCGTGTAAATTGGCTGCTGCTTTTTCTATTGCACAACCACAAATGGACAGTGGGCACACTGGGAATGTATCTGAGGATGTGAAAGATGGTTAGAAATGCAAGTTTCTTTCCACTACAGCAGTGGTCGATTGAAAGGCAAGCTGAGATGTCTAGTGGTCATGGGAACTGCACATCTATCTTGACTGTTTCTTCTGTTCGTTTCATATCCTTGTCCCTTTCTCTTACCCCTGTACCTGGTCTGTCTTGTTGAATTTGGTAGCTTGTCTCCACTGCGAGGGCAGCAGCTCAATACCATGACGCAAGGTTCTGTATGTGTTCTTTTTGTAAGTGTGTGCATCATGTCATTACATTGCAGTGCATGTGGCAAGCACAGGCCACAAGCAAAATCCAAGTCTTCCTTGTCCCCAACCGCCTCCATATTGAAGTCTGGTGTGAGGGTCTTGTTCGGCTATTGGCGAGGCACAGAAAGAGGCCCTTTGGCCTGTCATGTCCATACTAACCCTCCGAAAGAGCAGCTTGCCCCATCTCACTGCCCCACAACAGCTTCTCACTTTAATAAAATGGTCCAGTTCACTCATGATCGAACCACCCCTGCACCTTGCTGTCAGGTAGGTAGTGCATTCAGATCCTAACCACTTAAAGAAATGGCATTTAAAGTCGTTGTTTAGAGATTTAGTAGTCCCAGATCAGGACTCTTCTCCATCAAACACATAGGTTTGGTTGGCAGCTTGGAAGGCAGAAGTGGGTACTGCAGATGCTGGAGATTAGAGTCAAGATTAGAGTGGGGCTGGAAAAGCACAGCAGATCAGGCAGCATCTGAGGAGCAGGAAAAATCGACATTTTGCTCAAAAGCCCTTCATCAGGAATGAGCTAGGAAGGCAAATGCAATGTTGGCATCCTTTTCGAGAGGGTTGGACTTCCAGAGCAGCTGAGGCTGTGTGAGGCTCTGATCAAACTGTGGTTGGCATCTTGTGAGCAGTTTTGTGTCCCGTGTGTGCTGACAATGGAGAGGGGCCATAGAAAATTTACAAGAATGATCCCAGGACTGAAGCACTTGTCGTACGAGGAGCAGTTGACCACTCTGGGACTGTACTGGATGGAGCTGAGAAGGATGAAGGGGTGTTGAATTGCAACCTGCAAAATACTGAGAGGTTTGGATAGAGTGGACGGGGAGAAGATGTCCCCGCTAGAGGGAGAGATTAGTACCCAAGAGCACAGCCCCACAGTGAAGGGATGACCCTTTGGAACTGAGATGTGGAGGAATTTCCTAAGCCAGAGGCTGATGAATCTCTGGAGCTCATTGACTCAGAGGGCTGTGGAGGCCAGGTCATAGACTGTATTTAAGACAGAGATAGATAGGTTCGTGATTAGTGAGGGGAATCAAGGGCTATCGAGAGAAGGCAGGAGAATGGGGTTGAAAAACATATCATCCATGATGGAATGGGGGAGCAGCCTTGTTATGCCAAATGGTCTAATGGTCCTAGGTCTCATGTCACCATTGCTGTTGTGTTAGTGATTGATTTCAGCCTGTGACTTTAAGACAGTGAAATGCACTACTCCTGGTCCTATTGTCTCTTTTTGTGCTTGTGACAGTCTGACTTAAAGGTACAGAGCTCGCCTTTAGCCCCTCTGTCTCTCTCTTATGGAGTCAGTCAGCATGTGAGAGTGTGTGTGTATGTGTAATGTGCCGCAACATCTGTAAGCAAAATACTGCAAATGCTGCAAATCTGAAACGAGCACAGAAATTGCGGGAGAAACTCAGCAAGCTTGTGGAGAGAGAAAGATATGACTCTTTTTTTCAGAATTTGGCTTCTGTTATTTGTGATATTGTAGCATTGTGGAATGCACTGCCAGCAGTGGCAGTAGAGTCAGGTATGTTAGAGACATTTAAACGACTCTTAGGCACATGGAAGATAGTACAATGAAGGGTATGTAGGTTAGCCTGATCTCAGAACAGGATAAAAGGCCGGCACAACATACTGTTCTATGTTCTATGTAAATAGTGTGGTGTTGTAAATAAACTTCAAGGTGTCTGTCTCATTAAGAACCCAACTCTGTGTGGTACATGTTATCAGAAAGAAAGCCACCAACCACCTGCATTGCTCCTTCTGCCAATCACCTTGCATTGGTTTTCTGCTGCTTCCTGGTTCTCCAACCATAGGGGATGCTATTCGCAACCTGCTGTGCCCTCATGTTTTTGTTAAACACCTCCATCAAATCTCCTCTTCTGCTAAACGGAGAACTCCAGCTTCTGCGCGGGGCTCCTTCATCCCTGGCACCATCCTCATGAGTCTTTTCTGCACCCTCTCTAGTGTCCGCATATCCTCCCGTACCTATGGTGCCCAGATCTGGGCACAATACAGCAGCTGTGACTGAGCTAGTGCGCTCTCTCTATAAAGATTTACCATCATCTATAATGGCTTGTGGTTTTGATTTCCTAACGTGAAGTCATGTAGCCGGGTGGGTTTGGCTTGTGTAATCAGGTACGTGCAGATGGAATTTTGGGGAGACCTGCATGACCCGCTGGTGTAAAATGAAAACTTGTTTGAAGAAACCTGGTTTCCGTAGTACTGGTGCCATGTGAAATGTAATTCAGTATCTAAGGCCTGTCATATCCATAGGTCCACATTTGGAGATTTTCTACCACCAATATGCACTCAATATGACTTGGGTACAAATCTGTTGGAGTTCAGTTGCCACCCAGGTAAATAGTGCTGTGAGGAAGGCATATGGTGTACTGGGCTTTATTGGCAGAGGAATTGAGTTCCGGAGTCCTGAGGTCATGTTGCAGTTGTATAAGACTCTGGTGCGGCCTCATCTGGAGTATTGTGTGCAGTTTTGGTCACCATACTATAGGAAGGATGTGGAAGCTTTAGAACGAGTGCAGAGGAGGTTTACCAGGATGTTGCCTGGAATGGTAGGAAAATCTTATGAGGAAAGGCTGAGGCACTTGGGGCTGTTCTCATTGGAGAAGAGAAGGTTTAGGGGAGATCTGATAGAAGTGTATAAGATGATTAGGGGTTTAGATAGGGTAGATACTAAGAACCTTTTACCGCTAATGGAGTCAGGTGTTACTAGGGGACATAGCTTTAAATTAAGGGGTGGTAGGTATAGGACAGATGTTAGGGGTAGATTCTTCACACAGCGGGTTGTGAGTTCATGGAATGCCCTGCCCGTATCAGTGGTGAACTCTCCTTCTTTATGGTCATTTAAGCGGGCACTGGATAGGCATTTGGAAGTTATTGGGCTAGTATAGGTTAGGTAGGATTCGGTCGGCGCAACATCGAGGGCCGAAGGGCCTGTACTGCGCTGTATCCTTCTATGTTCTAGGACATAGTTTTTATTTGACAATTCTGGTGAACTTGGCATTTAATCCTGGCGATATTTTGACAGCGCACTGTGATAATCGTTTGTTGTCTGATAAATTCATGCGGCTTAATGCCTTGCAATCGATCTGCTTGGTGGTGGTGTGTAAATGGTCTTGCGACTGTGTCAAATTCCCGGGAGGCTGTGTCTGCCTCCTTTCTCCCGTGGACCTGGGAGCACAGCACTTTTCAAAAAAGAGCAGCTTTTTTTGCCTCGTTGGCTTGGCATTTTAATATGTACCACCATCAGAACCACCGTGAAACACAATATCTGCTCATTTGGAGTTTGCTGTGCATAATTAGTTACCCCCACCCCCATTTCCTTACATTACAACAATGGCCACCCTTTGAAGGTATGACAGTGGTGGCATTGCACTTTGCTGAGGTTGTGAAAGGTGCTATATAAATGTAAATTTGCGGTTTGGAAAGGTTAAGCTGTTTTGGCTGACAATCAGGGCTTATACACTTAATGGTAAGGTCCTAGGGAGTGTTGCTAAACAAAGAGACCTTGGAGTGCAGGTTCATTGCTCCTTGAAAGTGGAGTCGCAGGTAGATAGGATAGTGAAGAAGGTGTTTGGTATGCTTTCCTTTATTGGTCAGAGTATTGAGTACAGGAGTTGGGAGGTCATGTTGCGGCTGTACAGGACATTGATGAGGCCACTGTTGGAATATTGCGTGCAATTCTGGTCTCCTTCCTATCGAAAGATTTGTGAAACTTGAAAGGGTTCGGAAAAGATTTACAAGGATGTTGCCAGGGTTGGAGGATTTGAGCTATAGGGAGAGGCTGAACAGGCTGGGGCTGTTTTCCCTGGAGCGTTGGAGGCTGAGGGATGCCTTATGGAGATTTATAAAATCATGAGGGGGCATGGATAGTATAAATAGACAAAGTCTTTTCCCCAGGGTGGGGGAGTCCAGAACTAGAGGGCATAGGTTAAGGGTGAGAGGGGAAAGATATAAAAGGGACTCAAGGGGCAACTTTTTCACACACAGGCTGGTGCAAGTCTGGAATGAGCTGCCGGTGGAGGCTGATACAATTATAACATTTAAAAGGCATCTGGATGAGTATATGAATAGGAAGGGTTTGGAGGGATATGGGCCAAATGCTTGCAAATGGGAACTAGATTAATTTAGGATATCTGGCATGGACAAGTTGGACCAAAGGGTCTGTTTCCATGCTGTACAGCTCGAGGATTCTATGACCAGTTGGTTCACGAGAAAGATCAGTACGCAACCGTTTTTATGTTCATTCAGGGGATGTGGGTGTCATTGGCCAGGCCAGCAGTTATTGGCTGGTGGAGGAGGGAATGCTGAGCTGCCTTCCTGAGCTTCTACAGTCCGCCTGCTGTAGGGAGACCCACAATGACGACACTCGAAGGGAGAGGTTTAACCAGTCGATTAACAACTGAAAGAACTGCGCATGCTGTACACCAGAAGTTGCTGGAAAAGCTCAAGTCTGTGGAATGGTCACTGGCCCCGAAATGCTAACTCTGATTTCTCTCCACAGATGTTGCTGGACCTGCTGAGCTTTCCAGCAATTTCTGGTTTTGGTTTAACCAGTGGTTTTGAGACTGCTGGGGTTTAGTCGGGGGTGGGGTGGGGGGCCATGGGGAGGTCTTTTGGTTTGGGGAGGAGGTGGTTGGGTTTAGACATTACTGTGCTGACATTGAAGAACATCATACAACAGTGAAGCCATCCCAGTGTGAGCATTGTGTTGGTGTGGGGAGCAGTTACAGTACTGTGGGCCAGGCTGCGATTAAAGGTGTTTCCTGTACAATTGGAGTAAATACTTTGCATGAAGAATGAAATCCAGATTATGCAAATGAAGAATGCGTTCAAACCTGTTTTGTCTGTAAACTTTACTGTGTGCTTGTAAAATATGTCGTGTACCATACGTTTGTTTTAAAAAAGAATTAATTTCACCCTGAACCAGATTAGTAAAACATGAACAATAGTTCAGCAGCTGAAGGACTAATAGTTTTTAACACTTTGGCCAAATTCAAATGTAGGATTTATCTTTTGTGGTTGCGCAATGTTGCCAGTCATTAGCATTGAGGATAACTTTGTTCTGAGTTTTGATCGAGGGGGGGAAACGTGGGTTTCAGAATGTGCCTGAGGCTTTGAAAACAATGGAAAATTGTTTGACGAACAAAAACAAAGAGAAAAGCCAGTGGTGGGGGTTGGATGTGTGTGGGGGGCGGTGGGGGCGATGATGATGTGGGGAAGTTGAGTTTTCGTGAATGACTGATGGTAACTTGTGTCGTATGGAGAGTGGTGCTGTCAGGCCGTGATCTGGGAGAAACAGCTGTGTGGTGCCTGGTCATTGGTGTGTATGGAGCACGTGATGGTGGCTGTGCAGGCTGGGGTGGCTGATGGGGGAGGTGGTACCAAGACGTACAGCAGTTGGCTGCCTGCGCCTTGTACTTTGGCCTGTATCATCACGTCTGTTACTCGTAAAGGAGATTAGCTGACTGTGGAGATTTCAAAGGGGATGTGAATCCACCAACTGTGCACAGACACACTTTGACACGCACGCGTGCGCGCACACACATACACAGACACACACACACACACACACACACACAAAGACACAGACACACACATACACAGGCACACACAGTCACTGTCTCTCTCTCTCTCTTTCACTCATGTACATACACACACTCACTCACTCTCTTTTTATCTTACAACCCAGACAAACAGACACATACTGTCACTATCACAGGCACACTGACACATACACACAACATGCACACACAACACACTCACATAATCACTCACTGACACACACACACAATCGCTGACACACACAGTCTCTCTCTCTCTCCTCTCTCACACACACACACGCACACTCTCACTCATGCACACTCACTCACACACTCTCTCTCTATCTCATACCCCAGACGAATAGAGACATACTATCTCTATCACTGACACACACACAATCGCTGACACACATACTCTGTCTCTGTCTCTCTCTCTCTCTCTCACACACACACACACACACACACACACACACACACTCATGCACATTCACTCACACTCTCTCTCTCTCTCTATCTCATACATACTGTCTCTATCACTGACACACACACGCACACATGCTCACACTGACATGCACACAAACACACTCACATAATCACTGACATACAGTCTCTGTCTCTCTCTCTCTCACACACACACTCATATACGTACACGTGCACTCATGCATGCACACTCACTCTTTCTCTCTCTATCTTACACCCCAGATGGACAGACACATGCTGTCACTATCACTGGCACACTGACACATACACATGACATGTACACACAACACACTCACATAATAATTTTCACTGACACACACACATACACACACTCATGCACACTCACTCTCACACACACTCTCTCTCTATCTCATACCCCAGACAGATAGAGACATACTGTCTCTATCACTGACACACACGCATACATGCGCACACGCTCACACACTCATACTGACATGCACACATAACACACTCACATAATCACTGACACACACACGCACACACAGAGTCTCTGTGTCTCTCTGTCTCTCTCTCACACACTCACGTACACACACGTGCGCGCACGCACACTCACTCACTCTCTCTATCTTACACCCCAGATGGGCAGACACACTATCACTGGCACACTGACACACACACATGCTCTCTCACTGACATGCATGCACTACACATTCACACACACTGCCTACAATATTTTCCTCATTGACCAAGAGTGTTTGAATCTTTCAGTTGTAAATCCCACCAGTTGCCATCCCTAGCAGTAGCTGAAGGGAGTCAGGTTAACAAGTGATGAATGTATCAAAGTTCACTGAGTATTGGAATGTGGCTCAGTCTTGTCTTGATCCAGGGGCAGGGATTGAGGTGGAAATGGCCTGAGGCTTTGATGGATGTTTCCCAGATTATTATCCCTGCCCTATGCAAAGGACCTGATTTTCCTGTTGAGGCCTGGTATGTTTGAGCTGGGCCTGAACTAATGGCGCAGGAGTTCAGTGATTCCCCTCTCTGTCTGACATCACATTGGTTCTTCTATTTGAATTCAAATAGTAAATTGTTTCAGTGCTGAATATTCAAAACAGCCATAGTCAGGGGATCACTGCAGATGGGCAGTTAAAGATTACAGTTTTGATAAAACTGCTTCAGGTGCCGGGTGCTTGTGTTGCTAAGATTCTTGGAAGTCTCTGGTGCAGGGGGTCAAAAATGGATTTTCTCTCCCCCATCCCACACGATTACAAATAGCAGTGAGAAAGACAGTGAAGAAATGAAACCTCTGTGTTAAAAAAGACCTTCTTCTATCTGCGGGCTGCTGTTTATTCCTGCTGTGCAGCTGCTGTCTTTTTTTAAAAACGTTTTCAAAATTAGTTATCTCTTAAGGAAGAGTTTCTTTTGAAAGCCAATTGAGTTTGAGTTCCTTTTTCTTTGATCAAGTTTGAAAAACTCAGAGGAAGGGTCACCGGGCCCGAAACACTGTGGCTCAGTGGTTAGCGCTGCTGCCTCACAGAGCCAGGGACCCGGGTTCAATCCCAGCTTCGAGCGATTGTCTTTGCGGAGTTTGCACATTCTCCCCGTGTCTGCGTGGGTTTCCTCCGGGTGCTCCGGTTTCCTCCCACAGTCCAAAGATGTGCAGGTCAGGCGAATTGGCCATTCTAAATTGTTTAAAATCTGATTGAAGATTTGTAGCTCGGGTATCCGTTGTTGTGGTTCTGCTCGCCGAGCTGGAAGTTTTTGCTGCAAACGTTTCGTTCCCTGGCTAGGGAACATCATCAGTGCTGTTGGAGCCTCGTGTGAAGCGCTGCTTTGATGTTTCTTCCAGTATTTATATTGGTTTGTTCTTGCCGCTTCCGGGTGTCAGTTTCGGCTGCAGTGATTTGTATATGGGGTCCAGGTCAATGTGTCTGTTGATGGAGTTTGGGGCCAAACTAACGTAGTTTACAAAATACCATGCAAGGACTGCACAAAACATTACATAGGACAAACAGGAAGACAGCTAACAATCCGCATCCATGAACATCAGCTAGCCACAAAACGACACGACCAGTTATCACTAGTAGCCATACACTCAGACAACCAGCAACATGAATTTGACTGGGAAAACACCACTATCATAGGACAAGCCAGACAGAGAACAGCCAGAGAATTTCTAGAAGCATGGCATTCATCCCCAAACTCCATCAACAGACACATTGACCTGGACACCATATACAAATCACTGCAGCTGAAACTGACACCCGGAAGCGGCAAGAACAAACCAATATAAATACCGGAAGAAACATCAAAGCAGCGCTTCACATGAGGCTCCAACAGCACTGATGATGTTCCCTAGCCAGGGAACAAAACGTTTGCAGCAAAAACTTCCAGCTCGGCGAGCAGAACCACAACAACATTCTAAATTGTCCCATAGTGTTCAGGGATGTGTAGGTTAGGTGTAAGTGTAGATAGTAGGAGAATGGGACTGGGTGGGTTACTCTTTGGAGGGTCATTGTGGACTTGTTGGGCCGAAGGGCCTGTTTCCACACTGTAGGGATCCTATGAAAACATTAGCACTGATTTCTCTCTGCAGATGCTGCCAAACCTGCTGAGCTTTTCCAGCAATTTCTGTTTTGTTGTTGCAGTTTTCATATGCTTCTAATCATTATTCCATTGTTGATTGCCTGTGTTAAAGGAGAGAAATGCATTTTTAAGTGGGACGGAACAAAAATACTATTATTTCTTTTGCGGGAGTGTGCTTGTTCTAATTAAGTGTGATTTGGCCATGGCTTCAGTACCTTCCCCATCACTGAGGCTGTCTATCCTTCCCTCCATAGTCTCAGCTGAGTTTGTTCCTGCCTCTGTGCCTTGCTGCGAGGATCATTGGGGTCTCTCTTCCCTCCATTTCAGACATTTACCCCACCTGCTGCATCCGAAAGGCTAAGAGCAATGCGGACGACCCCACACACCCCTCACTCGAACTCTTCTCCCTCCTGCCATCTGGCAGAAGATACAGGAGTATCCGGTCCATCACGGCCAGATGTGCAACAGTTTCTTCCCCATAGCCATGAGGCTCCTTAATGCTGTTTGATTGGACGCTATTCCATCTGCAATTCTTTGCACGACTCTTTGAATTGTTGCTAAAGCAATGTTTTATTAATGATCATTCATTGTTACACTGTAATTTGTCCACCACTGTGCCTATTGTCTTGTCTTGTCTTGTCAGGAATTACTGGGCTGCCTTGCGTGTTTTGCATTTCTCTGTTCACTTTATGCTGTCCTGGGTATGACTGTACTCTCGTGCAGTTTGTGCTGTCCATGTAGCACCTTGGTCTGGAGGAACGCTGTCTCCTTTTTATTGTATCAGTTGTAGAAATGACAAATAAAACTACCCTTGACCTACTCCTGAAACTGTTATTCATGCCTGTTACCTTCTGATTCTCACTATCTCTCGTTCTGCCTTCCTCCCACTCTCTATAACCCCAGTTACATCCATATCAATACTTTCTTGTCTGTCCTACTCCCTATCAGGTTTTTTTTAACATAATTGTTCATGGGATGTGGGCGTAGATTAGGTGGCATTTATCGCTCATCCTGACGAGTTAACCACAATGTGGTTGGTGTGGAGTCACATGTAGGTCAAAGCAGCTGAAGAACATCAGTGTTCTGTCCAGTCTGGCAGTTCGACACACCATTGTTCTGCCCTTCTCACATTTCAGTCACTTAATCTGAACTTCCAGTATCCTTTCTCCCCCAGCACTCCATCCCCGCCCCCCCCCCCGCCCCCCACTATTGTATAAATGCTGCCCCCTCCACTCTTCACATCAACTCTGATGAAGAGTCATCTAGACTTAGGCTCCATGGATGCAACCTGACTCGCTGTGGTTGCCAGCACTTTTGGTTTTCAGTTCAGATCCTCGCTTCTGCAGAAGTTTGCTCCTACATTAGTGAGCCAGGTGGATTTTATGGCAGTCAACAGTGGTTGCAGAAGGGGTCACTTTTTTATTTAAGATTTATTTTTATTGAACCCAACATGTACCATCTACCATGTCCTGATCCTACATTAGCTCCTGATCTCTTACTTAGCCTTCTGTTTGAATCACTCCTTGGCCTCACTCTGCCCATCTCATAATCTCTTCCAGCCCTACCAATCCCGAACTCTACGTTCCGTGAACTGTGTGGTTTTGTGCATCTCTGCTCCTTCTATTCTGTTGTTACTCGTTGTCCAGGCTCTGAAATTGCCACTGTGAACCTCAACCCTTTTAAGTATCCTTTTTAAAACCTTCCCAAGCTTCAGAGGGTTGGTGTGGATTCAATGGGCTGAATGTCCTGCTTCCACACTGTAAGGATTCTATGAATCTACATGTCTCTTTATGCAAACCTCCTTTGAGTCATTCCCTCTAATATTTCATTCTTTGGCTCCATGTCAGTTCCTTGTGCAGGACCTTTGGAATATTTCCCTTTCTCCTACCAATTCCAAGTTGTTGTTGGAAGGGTTTACTGCAGAGGAACAAGATGGATTTGGAAGATTACAATCATCTTCTAGCTTTTAGCAAATTGCAAATGAATGAAATCAAATGTATGCTTTTTACTTCTGGAATAGCTCAGTGGTTAGCACTGCTGCCTCACAGTGCCAGGGATCCGGGTTCAGTTCCATCCTCGGGCGACTGTGTGTGGAGTTTGCACATTTCTCCCCGTGCCTGCGTGGGCTTCCTCCGGTGCTCCAGTTTCCTCCCACAGTCCAAAGATGCGCAGGTTAGGGTGGATTGGCCATGCTAAATTGTCCCATCGTGACCAGGGATGTGCAGGTTAGGTGGATTGGCCATGGGAAATGCAGGGTTACAGGGATAGGGTAGTAGTGGGTCTGAGTGAGATGCTCTTCAGAGGGTCAGTATGGACTTGATGGACCGAATGGCCTGCTTCCACACTGCAGGGGTTCTGTGACAAGAAAGATATGTCAAGGAGTTTAGAATCATAGGATCCCTACAGTGCAAAAACAAACTATACCCCTGCATTGAATCTACACGGACCCTCCGAAGAGCATCCCACCCAAACCCATCCCTCTACCCCTGCATTTCCCATGGCCAATGCCCCTAGCCTACACACCCCTGGACACTGTGGAACAATTTCCTATGGCCAGTCAACCCTAACCTGTACATCCTCAGACTGTGGGAGGAAACCCATGCAGACACGGAGAATGTGCAAACTCCACGTAGACAGTTGTCCGAGGCTGGAATCGAACCCAGGTCCCAGATGCTGTGAGGCAGCAGCGCTAACCACTGAGCAACTGGACCGTACACTTGTAACTTGAAAGATGAGGGTTACTGTGCCTGTTTGCATGTAGAATGTAGAGGAATATCATACCATGATTCTGGTCTTTATGTTTAGAGGTTGTAATACTTTAAGGCTTTTCAGATATCCTGCATGTTTACTTAGCTTTAGATCTAAATTATGAATTATAAAAAGCTAATATCGAATGGCAGCAGGTACAAGGGAAGGAGAATGGAATGTTGGCCTTTGTTCCAAAGGGAATGGAATATAAAAATAAGGAGGTTTTGTGAAAACTATGCAAGGCACTGGTCAGGCCACACCTGGAATACTGTAAACAGTTTTGGTCTCCTTATCTGAGGAAAGATATACTGGCACTGGAGGCTGTCCAGGAATGGTTCAATCGATGGATCCTGGGTATGGAGGAGAGTTTGGGTTTTCTCTTATTGGAGTTTGGAAGAATGAGAGGAGACCTTGTTGATACATATATATTTTAGGGGTTTGACAGGGCTGTTTCCCTTAATGGAGAGTCATCTCTGAATAATTGGTTGCATGTTTAAAGCAGACGTGAGGAATTTCTTCTCTCTAAAGTAGTGATTCTTTGGAATTTTTTTACCACAGAGAGACGGAGACTAGGGTCATTAAGTGCATTCAAGGCTGAGATAGATATTTTAATCAGGAAGTGAATCAAGAGGTGAACAGACAAGACAGGAAGGTTAGTGACTATCAGACATGCCATAATCTCAATGGTTGGCAGAGTAGGCTGGATGAGACTAATTCTGATCTCATGTCCTCATGGTCTTCTGGTTTTAGGCCCCAGTAGGTTTATTTGTAAGGTTATGCAGCTGTAATGAACATGCCTAAGGCACTACGTTGGAAGGTGTTGCTTGAGTGATGTTTTCAGTTCATCATCTGAAGTTGTGTTTTAGTTCCTGGGCTGTGACCATTGCTGACCTGACCAGTATTTTTTGTCTGTCTGTAATTACCCTTGAATAGAGTGGCGGTAAACATTCCGCCATATTGTGGTGAGTTTGGAGTCACGTGTAGGTCAGATCGGGTAAGGAGTGTGGATTTTCTTTGCTCAAGGACGTCTGTGAGCGAGATGGTGTTTTATGTTAATTGCTGGTTGCCATGGTTCATCAATGAGGTGAGCTTCGTATTCCCGATTTAATAAACAAATTTAAATTCTGCCAGTTGCTATGAAGGGATTTGAACCCAGAATCATACAGTACACAGGAGGCTGTTCGGCCCATTGAGCCTGCACTGCCAAAAGTATACTGCTCCCTGCACTGGCCCCACTTTCCGCACTCCGACCATAGCCTTGAATGTTGTGACATTTCTCAAGTCCAGGTCCTTTTTAAGGATGGGAGGTTTCCTTCCTCAACTACCATCCTAGACCCCCAGACCCACACCCGCCTCTAGGTGAAAATGTTTTTCCTCAAGTTCCCTCTAAACCTCCTGCCTTTCACCTTAAAATTGAGCGCCTTTGTTACGGACCCTTCAGCCAAGGGGATCAGCCCCTTTCTATCCACCTTGTCCATACCCTCTTGATCTTGGACACTTCTGTCAGATTCCCCTCCTCTTCCCTTAACCTTCTCTGTTCCGAAGAAAATAACTCGAGCTTCTCGTCATAGCTGTCACACTCCATCCCACCAACATCTTGGTGAATCTCCTCTGCACTCCCTCCAGTGCAATCTCACATGCCAAGAGAATTAACCAGATTACTAGTTCAGTGGTGTTACCACGATGCCACCAATACTCTTATGATACCGCTAAAAAGGCTGATACAGCCGCAAGGTTCTTTGAACAGTATACCTGACTTTGGAAGGGCTCAATCTGTAATTCTTTCACTAGACATGTGGCCAGAACGTTTTCACCCACTCACCACTGTGTCAGTTTGAAATTCTAATGTTAGTGTTCGTAAGTGAAATTAAGTGTGGGTTGTTGATGAACCCTGCCCACACACACACACACCTCTCTCTCTCTCTCACTCACGCTCTTTCTCACACACACACACACACACACACACCTCTCTCTCTCTCTCTTTGTCTCTCTCATGTTCACAATCATGCACTTGTGCACACTCTGGTGCACACATGCTCTCTCTCTCTCTCTCTCTCTCTCTCTCTCTACCTCTCTCTTCCTCTGTCTCACACACACACCAGCACTCTTGGATTTAACCACGTTGCTTCCTGTAGAACAGTAAGGGACTGGGGGTGGCAGGGAGAGCCTTTTGCGTTGCGAGGATGTGGTGATGATGGCCGTTTCAGAACTTGTCGACAGATTGCAGTCTAAATGTCTGAACGGCCGGGTTGATGAATGGCAGGAAGGAATTGGATCCTGAGAGTGACGGGGAAACCTTTTTCTTTTCTTCGATCCCCTGGACTTGCTGCCTCAGTGATTAGATTGTTCCATTGTGTTCATTGCTAGTTTTTGACATATTCTATGTGCGCGTGTGTAAGGCCAACATGAATTCTTGTTCCGGTTAAGAGTAACGCTCTGAACGGTTTATCAAAACCTCCTTCCTCACTCTGACAGTGGATTTTTCCATTTTCGTCAACTCGATCCAAACTTTGGCACTTATTGCAGTTGCAGGAATCCCACAGCACACTGGTGTTTCCAAAATCATTCATGTTGCCAGTATAACTCTCACCATTCGATAGATAATTTTCCAGAAAACACCGTTCCGTTGTACACAAACATTTTTTTTGTAGTTAACACATTAGCAATCAAGTCTTATTGTATTTTTGTTTTGCGAACCTGAGGTCATTGGGGACATACACCAATTTACACCAGATTATGTATGTCTGCTTTCTTTGTTAAAAATCACACAACACCAGGTTATAGTCCAACAGATTTATTTGGAGGCATGAGGTTTTGAGCACTGCTCTGAAAGCTGGTGCTTCCAAGCAAACCTCTTGGACTATAACCTGGTGTTGTGTGATTTTTAATTTTGTCCACCCCAGTCCAACACTGGCTGCTCCACATCATACTTTCTTTATATGTTTTGTAACTTCTTAGTAAGGTGATATCTATGTGTGTGCAAATGGCTTTCTTTAGGTGCTCAAAGTCTTTTGTAGTTTCCTGACAGCCCAATAAATATTTTTAGGATTAAATTAGGTACGCAGTATAGGTACAGTGTGGAAACAGGCCCTTCAGCTCAGTAAGTCCACACCAGCCCACCCAGACCCATCCCACTGCCATCCTATATTTACCCCTGGCAAATGCACCTAACCAAGCATCCCCAAACACTATGGGCAATTTAGCCAATTCACCTAAGCTGCACATTGTGTGAGCAAACTGGAGCACCCAGAGGAAACCCACACAGAGACGGTGATCATGTACAAACTCAACACAGGCAGTCGCTCAAGGCTGGAATCGAACCTGGGTCCCTGGTGCTGTGAGGCAGCAGTGCTAACCACTGAGCCACCGTGCTAACCTGAAACGGGGTATTCAGCCCAACCAGACTTTATTGGCAATCATGCAGCTCTTAAACTATCTCCCATCGTGACCATCAATATCCTTCTTCCTTACTTGCTTGTCTAGTTTCCCCCAAAATGTATCTCTTTATTTGCTTCAAGCACTGTGTGGGAGCGGTTTCCACATTCTCCCATGTGTCAGAGTCTGAAATTACACTCACACGGAAACGTCGAAACTAGGAGCAGGAGGAGGCCATTCGGCCCTTTGAGCCTGCTCCACGATTCAACGTGATCATGGCTGACCATCCAACTCAGTCCCCTGTTCCCACTTTCTCCCCACACTCTTTAATCCCTTTAGCCCCAAGAACGATATCTAACTCCTTCTTGAAAAAACTCAATGTTTTTGACCTCAGCTTCTTTCTGTGACAGAGAATTCCACAGGCTCATTGCTCTCTTGGCAAATACATGTCTCCTCAGCCCTGTCCTAAAGGGCCTATCCCGTATCCCTAGACTGTATGACCACTAGCCCTGGACTCCTTATCAATAGAGAACTCACTTTTGAGGTGGAAGACTAGGATTTAGGCATTTTAGTTGGGAATCCCAATGACCATGTTTAAGGCTGAGATTTTTCATAAGTAAGACTCGATGGGCTGAATAACTTACTTCTGTTTGCGTGACTCATGGGCTATTATGACCTCAGTTTCCCTCACTATTCCCACATCCCTTCATTCCCCAAGTATCTGAGAATCTGAGTTGAGTTGCCTTGACGACTGACCTAACCTTTAGCCCAAAACTTTAGTCTGCTCTGTGACTACTTGATGATTTTTGTATGAAAATAGCAAACCGAAGCGATGGCTGGTGTATCAGAAGGTTATCAGCTGGTCCTAGCTCTGTTTTCTCCTTCACCCTGTTGTGTTTCGTCCCTCACCACCCCTCCCCACGCCATCCTGCTATCAGTTGCAGTGCTGCAGTCTCTCCCTCTTAGTAACCCCAAGGCTTACCACACTGAGTAACTCCCAGAATTTATTTATCACTCCACAAGGGTCAATGCACTCCCAAAATGATAATGTTAAAGGAATTTCTGGTTAATACAAAATCCTTTGTGTTGTCAAGGTAACTTGCTGCTGCAGGAACCACTGAATAACTAAGTTCCACACCGACCTTCCCAGTGTTTCCCTGCTCTGTAATTTAATGAAGGACCACCACAAGTCCCCACACGCGGTAGTGAGCAGGTGGGTCTGTTTTACTGGATGCTGGAGGTGGATGGAGCATTTGCCCCCTTCTTTTCTTCGAAATAGAAATATTTAGCATCTACTTGAGAGTGCAAACAAGGTCTCATCTTTAATCTCTGATCGGAGGGGCGTAGAAAATAGGGGTAGCAGTGCTCGCCATTCATTATCATTGTGACTGATCATCTGATTCAGTGCCATGATCCCTTTAAGAACTGTATCTAACCCCTTCTTGAAAGCATTAACTTTTATTGGTCAGTGCATTGAATATAGGAGTTAGGAGGTCATGTTGCAGCTGTACAGGACATTGGTTAGGCCGCTTTTGGAATCTTGCGTGCACTTCTGGTCTCCTTCCCTTCGGGAAGGATGTTGTAAAACTTGACAGGGTTCATAGAAGATTTACAAGGATGTTGCCAGGGTTGGAGGATTTGAGTTATAGGGAGAGGCTGAATAGCCAGGGGCTGTTTTCGCTGGAGTGTCAGAGGCTGAGGGGTGAACTTATAGAGGTTTATAAAATCATGAGGGGCATGGATAGGGTAAATAGACAAAGTCTTTTCCCTGGGCTGGGAAAGTCCAGAACTAGAGGGCACAGGTTTAGAGTGAGAGGTGAAAGATAGAAAAGGGACCCAAGGGACAACTTTTTCACGCAGAGGGTGGTGTGTGTATGGAATGAGCTGCCAGTGGAAGTGCTGGAGGCTGGTACAATTACAGTATTTAAAAGGAATCTGGATGGGTATATGAATAGGTGGAGTTTAGAGGGATATGGGCCAAGTGCTGGCAAATGGGGCTAGATTACGTTAGGATATCTGGTCAGCATGGACGAGTTGGACCGAAGGGTTTGTTTCTGTGTTGTACATCTCTATGACTGTAATTGCTTTGGTCTCAGCTGCTGACTATGGCAGAGACATTTAACATTTTGAAACAGCACCTTTGACAGTGCAGCACCGTCTCCAGTACTGTGTGCGGATCTCTCAGCCTGAGTTGGTGTGTGCGAGTTGCTGGGCATTTGGTGGCACTGATTTCTGGTTAGTGAGTGAGGGTGGACCCTGCCAGTGTGATCATGGTAGGTCATTGAAACTAGGTGATGTGACCTGATTCTGTGGCAGTGCTGGGAGATCAGGACATGCTCACACGTTACCCACAAAGAATCCTTTATTAAAAATGCCACCTTCCTACAGTTTTCCTAATGCCAGGAATATGTCCTTTTTTAAAACTTTTTGAAACGTAATGCAGGTTGCTGCAGTATATTTGGGGGAATAAAATCATATTGCACGAGCCATTCTGAAAGTCACGTTATCTCAGGGGCAGCCCGTACCCCCTTCTCTGTGAGAGTGTGCACTTTATCGAGCTTGTTGTAATCCAGAGAGACTTCCACCTTTTTTCCATCTCCTTGCAGACCAGAAATCTCCTGCTCTTACTCCCGGCCATTGGTGTGTGTTTTGGGAGGATTTACAGACTGATGTGTGACCACCATGTCAACACTCCTTCCTTGGCCATCAGGTCCTGGACTGGGACCTGAACCTGGGCTCTCTGGCTCAGAGACAGGGTCAAGACTGTTGTGTCACAATGCCTACATGTCTTTTAATGACAACTGGGATTTGTATAGCGCGTACTTGCAAGGCAGTTCATGGGAATCATTTTACACAGAGCCACATGAGTAAACGTAGAGGCCAGTAATCAAGGGAGGTTGGTTAGCTGAGCTGGCTGGGCAGCGATACTGACAGCGTGGGTTTGATTTCCAAACCAGCTGAGGTCATCATATACGCCTCTCGTCTGAAATGTGTTGACTCTCTGGTGAAACAACCACCTGTCATCTCCCTCCAATGAGCGAGCAGCTCTCTGGGACTATGGTATTTGGTGTAGGGTGTTATTCAGGCACATAGCTACCAAATGTGGAGCAATGCAATTTGAGGGTGCAGAAGAGCCTAGAATTGCGTCGATTTGTCTCAGTTAATGGGTACCTTACTCTGAACAACTTCTCTTTCCAATCCTCCCACTTCCTCCAAACCAAAGGAGTAGCCATGGCACCCGCATGGGCCCCAGCTATGCCTGCCTCTTCGTAGGATATGTGGAACAGTCCATCTTCCGCAGCTACACTGGCACCACCCCCCACCTTTTCCTCCGCTACATCAGTGACTGTATTGGCGCTGCCTCGTGCTTCCACGAGGAGGTTGAACAGTTCATCCACTTTACCAACAGTTCTACCCCGACCTCAAATTTACCGGACCGTCTCAGACTCCTCCCTCCCTTTCCTAGACCTCTCCATTTCTATCTCGGGCGACCAAATCAACACGGACATTTACTATAAACTGACCGACTCCCACAGCTACCTAGACTACACCTCCTCCCACCCTGTCCCCTGTAAAAACGCTATCCCATACTCTCAATTCCTTCAGCTCCGTCGCATCTGCTCCCAGGAGGACCAGTTCCAATACTGTACAACCCAGATGGCCTCCTTCTTCAAAACCGCAATTTCCCCCCAGACATGATCGACGATGCCCTCCACTGCATCTCCTCCACTTCCCGCTTCTCCACCCTTGAGCCCCGCCCCTCCAACCGCCACCAGGACAGAACCCCACTGGTCCTCACCTACCACCCCACCAACCTCCATATACATCGTATCATCTGTGGTCATTTCCGCCACCTCCAAACGGACCCCACCACCAGGGATATATTTCCCTCCCCTCCCCTATGAGCGTTCTAAAAAGACCACTCCCTCCGTGACTCCCTCGTCAGGTCCGCAGCCCCCACCAACCCAACCTCCACTCCCGGCACCTTCCCCTGCAACCGCAAGAAAAGCCAAACTTGCGCCCACAACCCCCCCCTCCCCAACCAACCCAACCACCCCGTGGTTCAACACTTCAACTCCCCCTCCCACTCCACCAAGGACATGCAGGTCCTTGGACTCCTCCATTGCCAGACCATAGCAACACGACAGCTGAAGGAAGAGCGTCTCATCTTCCGCCTAGGAACCCTCCAGCCACAAGGGATGAACTCAGATTTCTCCAGTTTCCTCATTTCCCCTCCCCCCACCTTGTCTCAGTCCCAACCATCGAACTCAGCACCGCTCTCCTAACCTGCAAACTTCTTCCTGACCTCTCCGCCCCCACCCCCACTTTAACCTCCTTCTACCTATCACATTTACAACGCCCCTCCCCGAAGTCCCTCCTCCCTACCTTTTATCTTGGCCTGCATTGCACACTTTCCTCATTCCTGAAGAAGGGCTCATGCCCGAAACATCGATTCTCCTGCTCCTTGGATGCTGCCTGACCTGCTGCGCTTTTCCAGCTACACATTTTCAGCTACCTTACAACAGTTACAACAATGGCCAATTACAAAGCGGGGATGGAATTTGCCAAGTCCTTTCCACTGGTCAGACCTTCTGACTATGTATGTGACTCACTTGTTGGCGGGGGTGGGGGGAAGACAAAGTTGGAAAAGTTAGCATTATTCTTATGAAATTGGACATGCTGTTATAACTAATTCCCAAAACAGGATCCTTCTCCATGTGTGACATTTCTGAAGGAGAATGAGCTCCTTTCTGATGAACAACATGCATTGCTCGAGGAGGTGTCATTATCAGTAGAGTCATAGAGATGTACAGCACAGAAACAGACCCTTCGGTCCAACTCGTCCATGCCAACCAGATATCCCAACCTAATCTAGTTCCATTTGTCAGCACTTGGCCCATATCCCTCCAAACCCTTCCTATTCATATACCCATCCAGATGCCTTTTAAATGCTATCATTGTACCGGCCTCTGCCACTTCCTCTGTCAATTCATTCCATACACACACCACCCTCTGCGCGGTAAAGTTGCCTCTTAGATATCTTTTAAAATTTTCCCCTCTCACGCTGAATCTATTATCCAAGCAGGGCTTTGCTTCTGGAAGGAAGGCCGTAGTGACATTAGTTGTAGTTGCCACTGAATTAAACCGTTGAGTCTGCAAGCAGAGTGGTGGTGACGCTGTGTATTCACCCGAGAACTAAGACAGTCTTCGCAAGTGAGCACGATCCAGTGGCTCGGTACCCTGTCAGTTCAGTTGTAGACCCTCTGAATTAACACAGTTGTTCATAGAGGGGCATGAGGAGGGGCTGGTGAGGCAGGGTTACTGAAACCCTGGGAAACCCGGAACAAAGCAGAGGGAGAGGGCAAAGAGAGAGAGAGGAGGGTCGTGGGGGGGGGGGGGGGTGGAGTATGGAAACAACAAGGGTCAAGTGAGAGGGAGGGCAGAGGGAGGGGGCATGCAGCATAGAACATTACAGCACAGTACAGGCCCTTCGGCCCTCGATGTTGCGCCACCCTTTGAAACCAATCTGAAGCCCATCTAATCTACACTATTCCATTATCATCCATATGCCTATCCAATGACCATTTAAATGCCTGTAAAGTTGGCGAATCTATTACTGTTGCAGAAAGGGGGTTCCACACCCTTACTACTCTCTGAGTAAAGAACGTACCTCTGACATCTGTCACCCCTCAATTTAAAGCTATGCCCCTTCTTTGCAAGCCATCACCATCCGAGGAAAAAGGCTCTCACTGTCCACCCTATCTAACCCTCTGATTATCTTCTATGTCTCAATTAAGTCACCTCTCAATCTTCTTCTCTCGAACAAAAACAGCCTCAAGTCCCTCAGCCTTTCCTCAATAGGTCTTCTCTCCATCCCAGGCAACATCCTGGTAAATCTCCTCTGCACCCTTTCCAAAGCTTCCAATAATGCGGCGACCTGCACTGTACGCAATACTCCAGGTGCAGCCTTACCGAGAGGGCAGTGGGTGGGGGCATTAAGAGGAGGGGGTATTGAGGGTGTGGGGGCATTGAGATGGACGGGCTGAGATAGAGAGCCAGCGAGGGTTAAGAAACTGTGGTGATGTTGAAATGGGAGGAGGGGTAAGGCAGGGGGAGTGGCTAAGGTGGCGGGTTTGTTAAGGTAGGGGGAAGGGTGCAGTTCTAGTTGAGGATGTGAGCTTTGATCCTCCTGCGTTTTGCTCATCATCATCATTTTCTAAAACAGTGATGTTGAGGTTGCTTGAAAACGAGTTGTTGGGTTGTGACAATTTAATTTACATCCTCTCTCCCTGCTGCTCTCGCCCCCTTCAGAACATTCGGCCCTCCCCACCCCACCTAGAACATTCTGCCCCCCCCCCCCCCTCCCCCCCCCGAACATTCCACTCACCCTCTCCAGAAAATTTCACCCCCAGAACATTCTGCTCACCCCCCCCAGAACATTCTGCCCCCCTCTCCAGAACATTCCGCCTCACCCTTTCCAGAACATTCGCCCCCCCCTCCAGAACATTCCACCTCCCCAGAACATTCCGCCCCCCCTCCAGAACATTCCACCTCCCCAGAACATTCTGCCCCCCCCTCCAGAACATTCCGCCCCCCCCAGAACATTCTGCCCCCCTCTCCAGAACATTCTGCCCCCCTCTCCAGAACATTCCGCCCCCCTCTCCAGAATATTCCACCCCCCCAGAACATTCCGCCCCCCCAGAACATTCCCCCCCCAGACCATTCTGCTCACCCCCTCTCCAGAACATTCTGCCCCCCTCTCCAGAACATTCCGCCCCCCTCTCCAGAATATTCCACCCCCCCAGAACATTCCGCCCCCCCAGAACATTCCCCCCCCAGACCATTCTGCTCACCCCCTCTCCAGAACATTCCGCCCCACCCTCTCCAGAACATTCCGCCCCCCAGACCATTCCACTCCCCTCCAGAACATTCCGCCCCCCCCAGAACATTCTGCCCCCCTCTCCAGAACATTCCGCCCCACCGTCTCCAGAACATTCCGCCCCCCAGACCATTCCACTCCCCTCCAGAACATTCCGCCCCCCCCAAACATTCTATCCTCCCCACCCCCAGAACATTCCACTCACCCCTTCCAGACCATTCTGCTCACCCCCCTCCAGAATATTCCAATCCCCCCCAGGACATTCCTCTCCCCCCAGAACATTCCACTTGCCCCCCGAGAACATTCTGAACCCTCCGGCCCCGGGGGTAGATGCGTGCATGCCTTGCCGTTGGCTTTGTTCAGTCTGGGTGGTTTTAGAGCCCCTTTTGCCACTGTGCCTCCTCGTTGCTGTGAGATGTGAAGTGAGTGGCGTCTCTGAAAGTCACAACAAACACAAAAATAGCTCGCACAGGCCAGAATCAGATGTTCGAGCGATCGGCTGCACAGGTGGTTTTGTCATAACTTCACCCCACCGCGCCCCCATCCCCACCCCCAACCTGAAGCCTGCAAACAGAGGAGAACAATTGTGTCACATACGGGATGTGGATGAGATGGAACTGCTGCAGATCAGCACTTTGTGACATGCAGATAAGACCAAACAAACAAGTTAGGCCACGTTGGGAGGGCCTGTGCTGTTCCTGAGGGTATTTTGTCTCACTCCAGCCTCACTGCTTTCTTCCTGGGAGCCTACGCGGGCCTGTCCTTCCTCAGAGGATGTTCAGTGTCTCCCCACAAACAATAAGCCCGATCCATGGCCTTTCTCTTTTTGGCAAAGAGAGCCCCACTATACACGTACACACACACACACACACACACACACACACACACACACACACACACACACACACCCCTCCTCCCCCCCACCTCAGAAATCAGAGACAGCGAGGATGAGGGTTTTGACCCATTTTTGAACACGTGTCTCACTGTCTGTGTTAAACAACACCCGAAGCAGCTCAGCAACATTCCTCTCTCGACATGCCTCTCCTCTGAGCAGCTTTGAACTGCAAGGAATAGGGTTTTTTTTTCCTTTTAAAAAAAATTGCCCAACAAAAATAGTTCCCAGAGCTGACTGATGCTCATTACAGCTGTTCTCTTTGATTTCTCACTAGCACGGAGGGTTTTTTTTTCCCCCTGACTTCTCTCTCTTGTGGTACATAAACTGAGAGTTGACCGTCTTGTTCTTAGCAAAGTCCCAAGAGAAGCCTGGCTTAATTTCTTCTTTTATTGCTTGTGGTTCCCATTGCTGTAGGTCACCTCAGCAGCACAGGATTGGCTTATTGCTAAAAGGAGGCAAGAATTTGAGGCCTCACATCTTGCGCCTTCCACAACAAGGAGGCAAGATACAGAGCTCTTTACTTTTTTGGGCAGCCCGGTGGCACAGAGGTTAGCACTGCTGCCTCACAGCGCCTGAGACCCGGGTTCAATTCCCGACTCAGGCGACTGACTGTGTGGAGTTTGCACGTTCTCCCCGTGTCTGCGTGGGTTTGCTCCGGTTTCCTCCCACAGTCCAAAGATGTGCGGGTCAGGTGAATTGGCCATGCTAAATTGCCCGTAGTGTTAGGTAAGGGGTATGGGTAGGTTGAGCTTCGGCAGGTCGGTGTGGACTTGTTGGGCCGAAGGGCCTGTTTCCACACTGTAAGTAATCTAATTATGTGTTTAAAAAAGAGTGACTCCATTTTGTTTTTGAACACGAGAGGAGGCAGCTGATTGGTTAGGCCTCCATTGACCTGGATGCACAGCTAGAACAGTTAACTGTCAGTCTTCATTGTTAGGCCAGGCAGATCAAAGCCACATGTGTCAATGAACACAGAGCTGCTCTGTGTTGGGAGGCAGAAAGGAAGTTTGTCCGTGCCTACTGCACTTCCTTTCAAAAGCAAAAAGGGGTCCTGGAGGCAGCACAGCTCTGCTGCTTTCCCATGGGCAACACCCCTCCAGACCAATCAGAATCTACATGGCTGGCTTGGTCTGAGGGCTTTACGGTGCTGTGGGATCACTCCATTTCAGATCGAAGGCCGGGGAGTCGGGAAAAAGAGGGGAGTTTAAAAGTAGTAAGCGTTTGACTTGTGAAAGGTATCAAAGCGAGGCCAGGGCGCAAGTATTCACTGAGGCCTTTTACAAGTACCTTCAAATATTCAGTGAAGGGGAGCGGGGGAACATTGGCGCGTGGCTGTGACAGTACGATTGTGAATGTGCGATGTTTTCTCTTAAAATTAATAAGGTAGCCAAGGGCCTAACCCCCAAGGGGATGTTACAAGGAGTTGGTACTAGGTACCAACCTCTGTACTAGGTTGGCAGTGACCTGCAGTTCAGATCCCTCCATCAACAATAATTGCATTTGTGTAGCGCCCACGACATAGCACAGAGCACTTCAAGCTGAGTAATTCACTGGCACGTCATGGAGCAACATTTGATACCAAACCTCAGGAGGAGATAGGCGAGTGACAGGAGTGACAGATGCTTTTGAGGAGGAGATTGAGGTGTAGGGAGGGATTTCCAGATCTTTGGGCCTGGGTTGCTAAAGACACGGCCCCTCTGAAATGGAGCAGTTGAGATTGGGTTCCACACACAGGTTCTCAAATGGCTCATGGATTGTTGAAGGTGATGGACAGAGATCTTCTCCTGCAGGAGGTGGGATCGTATTAAACTGACAGAGTCAGTTGGGCTCATTCCAAATGCTGGTGAGAATCGTGCATAAAATTCCCAATCCTTTTCCAGTGGTATAAAGACACCACCCTCAGGAAAGCAAGAAAAGGTCCTTTGCAATCCAACAAACCAGGAAAAGTTGAAAATTGAGGTTGATATATGTAATACTCAAAATGTCAAACAGTAAAATGTTTTGGATACCAGAAGGAAGACTTGCATTTATATAACACCTCCGAGAGCTTGAGTATATCCCAAGATGCTTGCAGCCACTGAAGTATTTTTAAAGAGTGGTCACTCTCTGTAGTGGGAAAGGCAACATCCAGTATGTACAGGGCAGTGGCCTTCCAAATCAGATATTTTTTGTATGATAATGTTTTGTTTGAGTGACAAACATCGGCCAGGACTGAAGGACAGGCTTCCCTGTATTTCTGGAGACACACATGGGTGAGTCCGATAAGATTTCTTTCTCTGAAGGGCTTCAGTGAACCAGATGGGTTGCTGCAATAATCACAGGCAGCTGTCCTAGACACCGTTATTGAGATAAGCTTTATATCTCTTATTTATTGATTAATTCGATTCAAAGTTCACTGTTTGCCATGGTCAGATTTGAACTCCCTTCACAAGAGCTGTGCCATGGGATTCTGGATTACACTGTTACCTGGTGCCAGTGTCCTGCCTTTCTCCCATATCCCTGCACACCCATGGTCTCAGAGTAATCAGCCCATCACCTCGTGAATGTTTCAATTGAACCTGCCTCACCATGCACTGCTACCTCACAGCACCAGAGACCCGGGTTCGATTCCAGCCTTGAGCGACTGTCTGTGTGGAGTTTGCACGTTCTCCCTGTGTCTGCATGGGTTACCTCCGGGTGCTCTGGTTTCCTCCCACAGTCCAAAGATGTGCAGGTCAGGTGAATTGGTCATGCTAAATTGCCCATAGTGTTCAGGGAAGTGTAGGATAGATAGATTAGCTATGGGACGTGCGGATTATGGTGGAAAGGTGGGTGGGATGCTCTTAGGAGGTTCGGTATGGGCCAAATGGCCTAATCCTGCACTGTAGGAATTCTGTGATACCTTCTGAAATTGATATCCATACACATTGTTTCTTCTGGGTTCTCCGGTTTCCTCCCACAGTCTAAAGATGCACAGGTTGTGTGAATTGGCCATGCTAAATTGCCCGTAGTGTTCAGGGATGTGTAGGTTAGTGTGCATTAATTGGGGATTGGGTTTGGGTGGGATAATCTTCAGGGGCTAGGTGTTGACTAATTTGGCCAAAGGGCCTGTTTCCACACTGATACTATTCTGTATTTCCAGGCAGTGCACCCCAAACACTGACTACTCGTGTGTGAAAAAGATTTGTTCTCGAATCAGTTCTGCTTTTTCAACTTGTGCCCTCTCACTCTTATCTCATTTACGAGCAGGTAAAGCCTCTCCCTGTCCACTCTTTTCAGCCCGTTCATGGTTTTGAAACCCTCAATCAAATCACCTGTCAGCCTCCTCCTCCTCCAATGAGTGCAGCCCCAACCTTTTCTATCTGTCCTCATCGCTGAAGCTTCTCATTCCTGGAAAAAGGCACATCACTGCAGATGCTGGAAATCTGAGCCAAAGCAGATCCGGAAGTACCCGTGAACAGAAAACAGAGTTAATGTTTTGAGTGTGGTGACCCTTCTTCCTGACTTCTTTGTTTCTCGTTCCTGGGTTGTGATGTTTTTCTATAATTTGTACTTTACCGAATGTAGAAATGTTTACAAAGGCCAGGCAATGCAAGGCTGTTTGGCTGAGCCCATCCAGTTGGTCAGTGAGTCTGTTGCCTTTCCAATCAGGTGGCAATGCATCAAGAATGTGGTACTGATGAACTAATAGTGGCTGGAGTGTGGGGACAGTGCATGTAGCCTCCAGGAATACATTTGATCACAATTGGCAATCCTTCAGGAATAGGGAAGACCGGGGACACAGTTTAAGGATACGGGCTGGCCCATTTAGGACAATGATAAGGAAAAATGTCTTCCCTAGAAGAGTTGGGATAGGGAAAAATTTCTTCACCGAGACAGTGGGGACCCTGTGGAATACACTGTCAAAGAAAGCAGTTGAGGCCAAAACATTGAATGTTTTCAAGGAGGTCATGGATATAGTTCTTGGGGATAAAGGCATCAAGGATTACGGGAGGAGAAAGTGAGTTGGATGATCAGCCATCATTGAATGGTGGAGCAGGCTCGAAGGGCTGAAGGGCCTCCCTCTGCTCCTATATTTCTATGAAACACATTTTGAAGAGATCAAAAATATTCAAGAGAAAAGGGGGAAAGAAAGCAGTGCAAATGATGATAAGAAAACAAATAAAGTTTACTCTTGTGATCATGCAGTAGTGAGCGCAGAGCCAGTGTTTCCTTCGACAAATTGACCTGAGGACCAAGTCCCCTTCCTCTTTCCCCTCGAAAGAAGTTGATGGCTTTGCTCCAGCGATCTTTTAAGTGCTCTGCAGTTGATTTTCTTTCCCATTTTAATTGTACTTAAAGTGCTCTTAAAACGCCAGCCCTTCATCCTTTTTGTCATCGCGCTGGCTGCTTTAGGACATTGAGGTTTGCAAATGGGGGAAGTGCACTGGAGCCTTCCTTTCGCCTTCTCCTTTTTGGTTAAAGCTGCTCTGTGTGTGTTTCTAAATGATACGTGGGCTTCAGGCGAATGACAGCGAATAATTGCTGAGGCACTCAGTTTGGGGAGAAAATATTTCTTTCCTCACGTTCTCATTGAAGTCAATTCCACACTCCTGGTGCAACTTTATTTTAAATGGTAAATATTAATACATGACCCCTTTTGTCACGGACGGTTATTTTAATGGATGGATGGCAGGTGGAATGGTTGAAGAATTATACATAGTCATTGATATAAATACTTCAGTGTTTTACTGTCCACTGAGTAAGATTTGAAAACTGTATTGGAGGGTTAACAATAAACTCTTTGCACTAAATCTGAAATTCTTTGATTGAGGGAATACTTTTTAACCCTCCCGTCCCCTGTACGTTTTTGTATGCGAGGGACTCCTGTTGTGCTGCTGAAGGAGGAAACGTGCCCACAGGGAGAAGCAATGGTGGTTGGATAGGTTCACGCTTAGCACAAAGAGGAAGAACATTGCATTATAAAAATGGAGGGGAATTCTCAGTGATGTTTGACTGTGTTCCTCAAATCTGCAGTGGCTTCAGCCACCGTTTCACAGACCCAGCTTTAAAAGAGTGAGGTACCGAATCAGGAGGAGATGTCATTAGGAGAAAAGAGGCCATTCAGCCCCTTCTTTTCTATGGTGTTTCTCACTACAAAGACTTGTATTGACACATTTACGCAGTTCTCTTTGAAGCCTGTTTAAGATGGTGTCAATCTTATCAGTAACATCCAGTGGCTTGTAGCCGGAGCCCAGTTAGATATATGCCTGCTTTGCCCCATTGAACCTGACAAGAGACAAAACCAGAAATTGCTGGAAAAACTCAGCAGGTCTGGCAGCATCTGTGGGGAGAAATCAAGAGTTAACATTTCGGGTCGAGTGACCCTTCCTCAGAATCCTGATAAGAGTGTTGACTTTAGCTACATATAATTTCTTGAGAGCCTGCTGTTTGTTGGCCTTGATGTCGACAATGAAAACCAAAGTATTCTCGTCCTGAGTTTTCTTCACAGCGGACACAGTGCTCAGAGGGAAATTAATGATAGCACAACAGTCCAATTGTTCCTACTGGGAGCTCTGTCTCGGTGATACTCGGGTTTCTTGCTTGGCCTGAGTGTCTTGAGGTAATTTTCTTCTGCCTGTGAACTCCCTTCAAAATGGCCACCTTGGCTTTCAAGGCCTTAGCTCCTGCGGTGGGTTTATTGGTGCGCAGCTGTCCAATTCATTCCGCTGCCCTGCTCGTTTCTCTTAACCCTGTCATCTGTTTTTACTTAATCACCGTGCTTCTTCGCAAACTGACTGAAGTGATGTGTTGATCTAACCGATTCAGAGAGATAGCTTTGAATTAACGCGTTGTACGTGATCCGATGGCCTGCTTTGTTTAAAACAAAACCTTACTGATAGATCTGACCAGAAGGCTTCAGAAATCATGGGTAACTTTGAATACCATGGTTAAGTGGCAGTGATGCATTATATTTGACTCGAGTTGCTGTGGCAATATCTACTTTTTACAGATATGTTGTAGCTTGGATAGTGATGGTGGAGGTTGAACGTTCCTTCCTGTGTAGATAGCTGAGGGATCTCTCCCACCCTCACCACTTGCTGTAGGTGTAGGTGGAAAGATCTGAGGGTGGTACTATCTGTTTTGCCACTATCTGACCCTGGTCACTAAGCCATGGAGTAGGGTTTTGAATGCATTACTTCTGGCTCAGAGCCGGGGACATTACCTTCTGTATCACAAGAACTTGCCCTATGTTTGATTAAGGGAAGCCTAGGTGCACACAGCCATTCCTACAATGGTTCACTTGTCATGTTGGAACAGGGTCAGTCAGAATAGGAGTTCCCTGACTGGGGCTGTTAACTGATTCAGTCAGGGAGCTACGGGCATGATGGGGCTCATCTCCTGGTGTGAGGTGTGAACCCACAGCAGGGTACGAAGTGAATCGGCCACCATGTGAGCCAGGGCTCCCTAAAGGGTAGGAGTTGGGACCCCAGGTAAGGGGTGTGTGTGTGTGTGTGTGGGGGGGGGTGGAGGGGTGTTGTGGTGGGAATGGGGATGGCATATGCTGCAAATTTGGACTCCCGAGTTCTGCTGCCAAGATCTGACTGAGGTACAATAACAACTATGCCCCCCTCACCATGGGAGCTGCTGCAGTGATCAGGAATAATGGACGAGTTGGACCAAAGGGTCTGTTTTCATGCTGTACATCTCTATGACTCTCTGTAACGTGTGGATGCTCAACAGACGGTGTGAATACATGTCCCTTCAAACCCAGACAATGGGGTAATTGAAGGTTGACTATTGGTTTGAGTGCGTGGCCTAGTCCCTTTAGACAGAGACAGAAACACATATATACACACAGACACAGACACACATACCACACGCGCGCACACACACACACACACACCCCACACACACACACACCCCCCACACACACACGCGCCACACACACACTCTCTCACACGCACACGCACACAGAGACAGACACAGACATAGACACACACACACGCTCATTGTCGTACTCCTGTTCCTGTCACTGGTTCTAGAGTAATCCACAGGGCACATGTGACTGCTGTTCTAGAACTGTGAGTTAGACTCTAAGACCAGGGAAACCTGAAGTATGGGAGTAGAATGTGTAATGGATAATAAAATTGTCAAAATGGAGGAGCAAACATGCAGACAGTTATCCTTCAAAGCTCCACCTCCCACTGAGTGAACCATCACAGTTTCTTCAGAGCTGGGCTTGATCAGTGCTAATTATCAGAGTCTGTCTGACAGTTAACTGGTACATCTTTGTCACATCCCTAAGCTGATAAGCCCCATGTCAATCTGCCTTTTCAAGCCTCTTTACCATGAAGCACCTTTATAAGACCGCCCTCTGACGCACTGGCTGTTTCCTTCTGAACTTAAGACCATCTCCTAACGAGACGTTCCAAAACTCTCCGATGCAATTGAATCACAATGGTAGAAATTCTTGTGTTTTTTTTTGAAAAGGGGGGTGACTCCCTCGAAGAACACAAGCTGTTAACTCGTCTGTAATGGACAGGTTCCATGGCTCAGCCTATACTGTAAATCCCTCTGCCCCCAGCAAAACATTCACAAGCAGCACTTGCTGAATATGTTTGCAGCTGACGTTAGGAATCAATTTACAAACTAGATGAGAAATCTTCCTTCACTGAGTGACCCTGACCATAATTGTAGTACAGGCGGTCCATAGGCTGTTGAATTGGTTCCATTCTGGAGCCCATTGGCGAGTTGGAACAGATGCAGGACAATGGAACGCAGCTGCTTGTAAGTACCGGAAATCTTAATTTGTCAGGTCTTTAAACTCAGCCCTCCCCTCCACCCCCCAAATGGGACCGCGCTTGTAAATTAGTCCTGGAGAAGGCAAGTTGGTGGTGCAGTGATGATGAACTGGCAAAGCAAAGTGGTCCAATAGAATCCTCTACAGACATTATTTCAGACTCAGCTGCAGTAGCAGGTAGAATTAATAAAGAGACCTTTGTTCTCAGGATTGACCAGGCCAGAGAGCATTCGGGAGACATAGCCTTAGATCTGGAGTCACATGTAGGCCAGACTGGATAAAGTGTGGAAGTCTCCTCACTGCAGAATCTAGTTCAGCCAAAGGATCATTGCAAAGATGTACAGATCTGCATTGAAGGAGTTAGATGGAGAGGGATAGGAGGAGGTTAGATTGGACTATAAGGACCAACTTGTATGTCTGGTGCAGATATGTTGCAATTGCAGCAAGTTCTTCCCTCTCTGATTTCAGGGTGCAGATTTGTTGCCTCATTCTTGCTGCTTTATGATGTCTCGAGGACGTGGGTGTTTTAACTGTGCGCCTGGATTTGCATCAGTCAAGAGTGTGGTGCTGGAAAAGCACAGCATCCGAGGAACAGGAAAATCAACATTTCAGGCAAAAGCCCTTCGTCAGGAATAATGAAGCCCTTCCTGATGAAGGGCTTTTATTCGAAACATTAATTCTCCTGCTCCTTGGATGCTGCCTGACCTGCTGTGCTTTTCCAGCACCACACTCTTGACTCGAATCTCTAGCATCTGCAGTCCTCATTTTCACCCTATGTATTTGCATGGTCTTTGATCGAACGATATACATTGTGTGCCACCCCTCCTTCCTATCCATCAGATCCCTTGGTGATAGAGTGAATTTAGCTCTCCTCATCATTAACAGTGCTTAATGGGTGGGCATGTGCCTACCCATCTAATCATCCCTGGCACAGAGTGCCTCCAGAAGGCAATCCCAGTCAGCGGAAGGTGGAGACCTTGGACTTTCTCTCTGGGCCAGGGATGCCCTTTTTACACCTCTTGTGCCACATCATAAATTTAGAAGGGACGTTACCTCGCCTGGTCTCTGTCAGGCGTCTGGTTCTTGAGTGTCTGGTGGGTCGAGATTTCACTTTTCCCCCTCCTCAGGCCAAGGTAGTAGGTGCCACTGAAGCCCCATCTAGATGTCTGGTTGATATCACAGAATGAATAGAATCATAGAATTCCCTGAAGTGTAGTATCAGGCCATTCAGCCTGTCGAACCCACACTGAACCTCCGAAGAGCATCCCATCCAGGCCCAACCCCTGCACAGTTCCAATAACCCTGTAGCTAATCCACCCTTCCCTGGACTGTATGGGTAACTTCCCATAGCCAATCCACCTGACGTGCACATCTTTTGGATTGTGGGAGGAAGCCGGAGCACCTGGAGGAAGCCCATGTAGACACGGGAAGATTGTGCAAACTGCACACAGTCACCCAAGGGTGAAATTGAACCCAGGTCCCTGGTGCTGTGAGGCATCAGTGCTAACCACTGGGCCACCGTGGTTACAGATTGGACAAGTATTGCCCAGGTTAGAGAATGGATTTGCCCTCTGCTCCATATCATCTACATTCTCCCCTCCTGCCGTGCTCTGTCCATGGAGGGAAAAACCACAGTGTTATCTTCCAGTGCTCCTTCACCCAAGGAAGGGGCAGAAATGGTGGACAGTCTTGATCTTGTCTTTAATTAAGGCTCAAGTCAGTGCTCATTTTACAGAAGGTGATTGTAACCCCAATGTTAGTTTGATTTGCACTCTTTGGGTTTGCACTTATTGTGAGTGTGCACAAAGGATTGACCAGGCACAGACTGGGGAGCAAGCAAGTCGAGGAGATCAAAGGATGTTGAGGAATAGGCAAGAAATTGGGAGTTCAGGCTATGGTGCAGGTCAGCAGTGGTCTTATTGAATGGCGGATGAGAAGGACAGGCAAGAGCGGCCTACTGCTCCTCATGTTGAGAGAGTGGGGGTTCTGTTAACGATCCTGTTCAATCAAAGAGGGACGTATGGAGAGAAGGTCACACACCAGGGGTTGGGTACCTTGGCAGCTGAAGGCGTGTAGTAGAGTGGAGCAGTAGAAAACTGGCAAGCTAAGGTGAGAATTGGCGGAACGCAGAGATCCCAACAACTGTAGGAGGAGCTTACAGAGATCCGGAGAGGGCGATTAAACCTGAGGATGGAAATCACCTTGGTACATACCAACATCAAAGAAATGTTCTAAGTTTGATAACCCTCCTATGAATCAGTTTACACTGTTTCACTATGTTAATACACCAACGTAAATGCACTTTATTGCATTACAGATGGTTTCTGAGGTGTTTAACTGGTTAGACTATTTGTATCATTAATCTATTGTGCAGCTACAGATGTCTGACTGACAAACTGAACTGGTTGGGCTGTTTGCCTGAGAAAGTATGTTGGCACCCAAACTAAAAAAAGTTCTTGCTTTTAAAATTTTTCTCCCGCCCCCACCCCCAGCCCCTGATTGCCTTTTGCCAAGTGCAGTGAGTTAGAGTAACAAGACACACCCTCCACTGTTGGATCTGCCCTTCCCTCAATCGCCAAGATGTTCTCCATTTGGGATGGGGTCCAGAAAATCCTCGTGGAGCTTTATTACACAACAGCCATGAGTGAGACCACAGCAGCACCGATCTGCATTACTCACTGTTGGGATGTGGGCATCGTTGGCTGGGTCACCATTTACTGCCCATCCCTATTGGCGCCTGCTAACTGTCTTCTTGAAGCGTGTGGTGTTGTAGGGACACCCACAGTGCAGGTGGGGAGGGAGTTCCAGGATTTTGACCCTGAAGGAACGATGATATATTTCTAAGTCAGGATAGAAACATAGAAGATAGGAACAGCAGAAGAAGGCCATTCGGCCCTTCAGGCCTGCTCCACCATTCATCACGATCATGGCTGATTGTCCAACTCAAAAGCCTAATTTTGCTTTATCTCCATAATCTTTGATCCCATTCACCCCAAATGCTATAATTAGCCACCTCTAGAATGCATTCAATGTTTTGGCATCAACCACTGTACTTCCTGTGGTAATGAATTCCACAGACTCACCACTCGTTGGGTGAAGGAATGTCTCCTCATCTCTGTCCTCAGTGGTCCTCCCTGAATCCTCAGCCTGGGGCCCCTGGGTCTGGGCACACCTACCATCAGGAACATCATCCCTGCATCAGTCTAGTTTGGAGGGGATGGTGTTCCCACGTATTCTGCTGCACTTGTCTTTCTAGATGGTCGAAGGTGTTGTCAAAGAAGCCTTGGTGAGTCAGTGCGGGTGGTGAGATCTGAGCCTTCCCACTGCACTTACATCATGCCAGGGTCAAATTGGGTACTGCAGGTGGCATTGGTGAGATTGGTTAAAATCTGAAGACTAAAACCCCCTTTTTTATTGACTCTAGTGAAAATGTTCATATTGTAGATTGGCACCAAATTCCTTAAATAAACTGACAAACAATGCTGACCACTGCATCAACATCCTAAACCAGATGGCCCTCAACTTCCCCTAAAGCTCAGTGAAGCAACTGATGAGGCAGAGGAACTGCAGATTTCCTGCCCATCAGAAATCCACACGCGAAAAAAAAAATCTGTAACCTGACTCCCTTATTTTGAAGTGCTGTTCTTCGGTTTTTGAGGTGATCGTGTTCTGGCCAGCCCCTTGTGCAGTTGGTTCATGGGGCCTTGCAAGTGTCATTGTTGGGGAGGGGGAACACATGCAAGAGTTAGGACTTAATACCGTTACCGCTCAAGTAGCTGCTGTCAGCTCTGACAGGAATGTCAGTGAACGTGAAGGCATTTATGCCTGTTACCTGCAAAGTGCTCTTCTGGAGAAGGGTTGGCTGTATCTGTAGTAGCCTGAGCAACTTGTATTGCCCCAGGTACAGTGTGTAGACAGATCTATGAGCCTAATCCTGCTTTCTCCCCATAACCTTTGATCCCATTCCCCTAAGTGCTATATCTAGCCGCCATCTTCCAATCTGTGGCACTATTTTAATGTCCCTTCCCTTTTCCTCAAACTCCCCCCTACTCCATTTCCCTAATAAAAACCAGAAATGGTTCTGTGATTCACAAATGTCCGTGAGCATTTGCTGAATAAATATCTGCACTAAATTTAAAGTAGTAGTTCCGCCTGAAATAGTGGCCTGAATGTGAAATGAAACCAATCGGGTGTCGCGAGGTGGAAGGATTTTTGAGCGTGTGTGTGTGTGTGTCCAGAACTTGTGTTTTTTTCTTTTAAGCGCAGGGTTTGGAAGAGGATTTGTGTGTTTTCGAAACCTTGAGTGGCTTATTTTTGGATGCCTGTGCAGGATTTCCTTGACAAATGAGCTGCAGGAGTGCGAGATGCTGGATCGTATCCTGTTGGGTTCAGGGGTCACTCTGCCAAAACTTTCTGACTTTGTCTGCAGACCACCTGTACCAGGAGGAGACAAATATCGCCCCTTTCTCCTCTTTTTCTATTGCGTTCTGTTTTAATTCCCATGACCGTGTGCTGCAAAGGGATCCTTAATGGAAAACAGTGGCCACTTTAATTAATAGCTTTATTTGTGACGTTGGTGTGCTGCGTTAAGCACTAAATCCTGGACTGTGCCGTCGCAAGGAACAGGGAGCTGTCCCTTAGAACTAGTGGTGCAAGTCCGTAGCTCGTATCCGGAAAGTCCTGAGCACTGAGGCTGTCGGGTGTGTGGGAGAGGGCTGGTTACTTTGCCATCAGCAACCCCCCCCCATGATGGTGGTCACCCTTTTTCTCAAGGACCCCAGAGAAGAGACAGCATTCCCATCCCTTTCCTCTCTCTGTGTGCTGAGCCCTGTTGACCCCACAGTGGCACCCCGAAAATTGTGGGATGCAGGAGGGGGATTGATAGCCCAGTGAGTCCACCGTCTCAAGAGCCAGGAGAGAACTTTAAGTTGCCTAATTCTGGAATTCCCAACTCCCAGCTCTCAACATCTGTGGGGATTGAAGTCCAGGAATTAAACACACAACGCTGGCGAAACTCAGCAGGTCTGATAGCATCTGTGGATGGAGAAGCAGGTCATGTTCTTTTTAATGTCAAAAAATATAATTTATTCATATAAATATCTATATACATACATAGTTACTAAAGTAGTTGGTTCTGTAAAGGAGCATATGAAGAAAGTGTGGTGCTGGAAAAGCACATCAGAATTCCTGATGAAGGGCTTATACCCAAAACATCGATTCTCCTGCTCGTCGGATGCTGCCTGACCTGCTGTGCTTTTCCAGCACCACACTCTTGACTGTGATCTCCAGCACCTGCAGTGCTCACGTTCTCCTTGCATATGAAGAAACAAACAAACAAACATCGGAGTTTGACTCTATCCAGCAAACAAATACAAGGCATTTGTTACTCATACAAGACTGTATTTATATAGCAGGAGTGTCTGATAACTGAATGGACCCCCCTGAAGAAGAGTTACATCTGAAACGTTGACTCCTCCACCTCCTGATGCTGCCTGGCTTGCTGTGTTCTTCCAGCCTCCTGCCTGTCTACACTATTAACGTTTGGCAGAAAGAGCTCAGACAGTTGTCTTTCAGAAGTCATGTGACAGCAGGTTATAATCCAAAGGTTTATTTGAAAATCACACAGAGCGCAGATGTGAGCATCTGACGAAGGAGCAGCGCTCCGAAAGCTCGTGTGATTTCAAATTAACTTGTTGGGACTATAACCTGTTGTCGTGTGACTTCTGACTTTGTCCACCCCAGTCCAACACCGGCACCTCCACATTGTGGTCTTTCCCCACTGAGCCTTGACGGTAGCTGTCCCAAGCTTTGGTGTGTCCCTCAGCGAGTAGTCCTGGACCTTGGGGTGTGCCAGTCTGCAATACTCCGTCAAGGTCAACTCCTCGCAGTTAACATTTTGAGTCCAATATGACTCTTCCTCATAAGAAATGTTTGGAGGGAAATGAGCCAGGAGCAGGCAGGTGGGACTAGTTTAGTTTGGGATTATGTTGACATGGACTGGTTGGACTGAAGAGTCTGTTTCCGTGCTGTATGACTCTATAAAGAAGCCTTGGTGCACTTTGCAGGGTTTTGGGACCACATTGGGGTTTCTGTGTGATACATCCACATTTAAGAAAGGATATACTGGAGGCAGTACAACAAAGATCAGTCCCTAGGACAGGGTTGAGTAAATTGGCTCAATATTCTGTGGTGTTTCGAAGAGTGAGAGGCGATTTCAGTGAAACGTACAAAGCTCTGTGCTTTAAATTCCCTGATCTATAGAAACAGCATCAAGGTAAGGGGTTGCTGATTTAGCACTGAGCTGAGAATTATTTCACTCAAAACGGTTGTGAATCTGAGGAGAAGAGCAAGATTTAAAAGGGACCTTTTCATGCAGAGGATAGTTTGCATGAGGAATTCACTGTCAAAGGGGAATGGTGGGTGCATGTAGCGTTACAATATTCAAAAGACATTTGGACAGGACATGAATAAGAAAGGTTTAGAGGAATATGTGCCAAACACAGGTAAGTGGGACTAGTTTACTTTGAGATGATGGTCAATATGGACCAGTTGGATTAAAGGGTCTGTTTCCGTGCTGTATGACTTCATCTATGTAAGATTGGGAATAGGCAGAGTTTTGTTATGACTTTAGGACACAGTGGCATGTAATGGCTGTCAGGAAAGGTTTATGTTCCTCATGATACTCTGACTTGTAGTGGGGAATTTGTTAGCAGAGCTATCATTCATCCCACATTGCTACCCTTGTCATTTTATAATTTTAGATTAGATTAGATTCCATACAGTGTGGAAACAGGCCCTTTGGCCCAACCAGTCCATACCGACCCGCCGAAGAGCAATCCACCCAGACCCATTTCCCCTCTGACTAATGCACCTAGGACTATGGGCTATTTAGCATGGCCAATTCACCCTGACCTGCACATCTTTGGATTGTGGGAGGAAGCCCACACAGACACAGGGAGAATGTACAAACTCCACACAGACTCCAAGGCTGGAGTCCAACCTGGGGTCCTGATGCTGTGAGGCAGCATTGCTAACCACTGAGCCACCGTGCCACCCCTGTTGGAACTTGGGCATCTGGAGATAGCTAGCTATCAGCATAGCATTACCCTTTTAACTTCTAGTTTTATTTATGGTGGGTTTCATTGGCTGGGACCAGTATTTATTGCTGGTCTCTGATTGCCTTGGAGAAGGTGGTGGTGAGCTGCCTTCTTGAACCGCTACAGTTCACCTGCTCTAGACAAACCCTCAATACTCTTGGGTTGGGGTTGGGGGTGGGGGTGGGGGTGGAGTGGAGGGGAGGGATTGGGGGGGGCGCGTTCACGTGAAGGAATAGCAATGTTTTTCCAAGTCAGGATGGCAAGTGGCTCGAAGGGGAACTTGCAGGTGGTGGTGTTGCCCATGCATCTGCTGCCCTTGTCCTTCCAGATGGAAATGGTTGTGGGTTTGGAATGTGCTGTCTAAGGAGGTTTTGGTGAGTTTCTGCAGGGCATCCTGTAGATGGTACACACTGCTGCGACTTAGTGTTGGTGGTGGACAGAGTGCCAGTCAAGTGAGCTGCTTTGACCTGGAAGTTGTCGAGCTTCTTGTGTGTTCCTGGAGCAGCACCCATTCTGGGCATGTGGGAAGTATTCCATTACATCCTGCCTTGTGCCTTGCATATGATGGAACAGGCCTTGGGGAGTCAGGAGGTGAGTTACTTGCTGTAGTACTCCCTAGCTATGTTCTGATATTGTATTGTGGAAATAGGCCATTCAGTCCTCGGAAGAGTAACCCACCCAGACCCATTCCCCTACAATTCTACATTACCCCAAACTAATGCACCCAACCTACATATATGGTGATTCCAGTTGAATTTCTGGTTAATGATGACCCCAAGATGTTGATATTGGGGGATTACGTGACTGTGGCGCCATTTAACTTTTGATGATCTTGTCTAATAAAGGCCTCAACCTTACACCGCAACTTTGATCAGTGGTTTACCTCTGCTGTTGCTGTTGGCTGTAGTCAGAACGTGATAATTAGGTCTCAGATCCACCAAATTACAGGTAGGAATGTCGACCTGGGGTTATCCTCCTGTTCACTACCCACTGAATCGAGCATTGTGTTTCAGAGGCCTGAGGAGGAATTGATCTGTTTAACAGTGCCAGCCCCTGCAATTGTATCAGCTCACGCATGACAAAGAGGGACAGGCAGGGAGCTGAGTAAATGCAGACAATTCTACAACAGTTGAGGCCTTCAAAGGTGTAGGGACAGGAATTGGTGTGGGATGTTCTGGAGAATCCTAGTGGCCAAATAGTGATGCATTTTTTTCTGAAATGGGGGGCGTGAGGGGGAACTTTAATAGGAGCAATCCGTCCTCTATAATCCAAATGCTATAGTAACTGGCTTTTGGGTGAAGTTTACAGGAAATCCTTCAGCACACTTCAAAAGTTTGGATTTTAACTTTCCAGTTAACTGTTTTCCATTTTCTCATTGTCCGTGATCAGCGGGGTCGAATCCTGTCTCTTTTGCACAAGCTTTATCTTTTTTTCTAAAACATGTAATTTCTGTGCAAGCTTCCCTTTTTTTAAAAAAATCAACAACAGCGTACATTTCTACAGCACTGTTTAGCGCAATGAAACATTCCCAAGCACTTCATGGGTATGAAAGGAGACTCCAGTTGATATAAGTCAAAGACTGTAATGCTGGAAAAGCACAGCAGGTTAGTCAGCATCTGAGGAGCAAGAGAGTTGATGTTTCGGGCATAAGCCCTTCATCAGGAATGCCCGAAATGTCAACTCTCCTCCTCGGATGCTGCCTGACCTGCTGTGTTTTTCCAGCACCACGCTCTCGACACTGATCTCCAGCATCTGCAGTGCTCATTTTCTTCTAGTTGATGTAATATTGGGTCAAAGGGGCATAGGAGGAGGTTTTAAGAGAGTGTCTTAGATTTAGGAAGAAGGTGAGACTGGGAGATGGAACGTTCTAGGGTCTTGGCAGCTGAAGTCACAACCGGCAATGGTGGAGGGATTATAGGCAGGACAGCTTAAGGGGTCAGTGCACATGTTTGTTTGTTTGCCTGTTTCCAGTTTTAAGCTGCTTTAAGCCTTGTTCCCACTTCCCAAACCAACTGCCCTCCTGTTAATTATCTCACGTGTATTGATTTTGTGTTTCTGTCTCCCACTCTCTCAACCATTTTTCCATATCCTGTTCAGTTCCAATTGCTACTCCATTTCTATTGCTGTTAATGCATTGCCTTTGCTCTGTTGCTATTGCTCTGTTGCTGTTACTCCAGCTCCTCTGCTTCTAGGTTCCCCTTGACTGTCCATGCGGTATTTCCCTATTGTCACAGAGTGTTTCAGCTATTCTTGTTGGAGTTTACTCCCAGTGACTAGCCCTGGATGTTTTAAATGCTGAAATGCTTCAGACTAGTATTTCTGTGTCACACCCTTCCTTTAATGGAATATTATCAGTAAACCATCTCTTACACTGAAACTTGTGTCATCACTTCGAATGAGCCATCTCTCCAGAGCCGACACCTGGAAAGTGTTGAACCTTTTGTCGGGCAGACTGGGTTTCTGTTAGGATGGCTGAAACTGTGTCCTATCATAGAATCCCTACAGTGCAGTTGGAGGCCATCTGGCCCATCGGGTCTGTGCTGACCCTCTGAAGAGCATTCACCCAGTAACCCCACCTCCCGAGTAATATTTTTTAAAGTGTTTTCGCTCTGGCACCTTGTAGGATCTACACTGACTATGTCGTGTGGTGTGTTGTGTGAATAGCCCCTCCACAGATGAGTTGGCAAAGGATTTGTTGATCTTTCCCACTGACCTGATCATAGTTTGAATCGCTGCGTAATGCTGTTTGGCATTTCAGGGGAACAACAAAGGACAGGCACTGAGGACGTTGTCAAGGTAACCCCCAGCTCCTCACCCAGCAGAATTCCCATTTATCCAAGTGCACTTCTGGAAAATCCTGGCAGTGCGGCCTTACTCAGTGCCTGAGGTTAGGTCGGAGTAAGGCATAGGAACAGTAGTAGGCCACCCAGCCCCTCTGACCTGTTCGGGGAGATCATTTCCAATTCGATCGAGGCTTTGACTTTGCTTTTGTGCTGCCCCTCTCTAACTGTTGATGCCCTGTCCATGTGAACGTAGGAAATCAGAGGCAGACTGTAATCATTCAGGCAGACCAACTGGAAAGGAGCATTGTTTATTGTTGAACGATAACATAGAACCACTACATGTGGTGTACATCCCAGACCAGGACAGACAGTTCTGTAGACCCATCTTTGGGTCCTCAAAGCTGCCTGACCTGCTGTGCTTTTCCAGCCTTACATCTGTTGGCTCTGACCTCCAGCATCTGCAGTCCTTACTGTCTTCTGCAAGGGCTCAGGTGATGAGTTCCAGCTTCGCCTGTCACCATGGGGACTCATACGCAATGAGCTCCAAAAGGAGATTAATTAGTGATTCCGTGTCGGGGGTTATCTTGCTGTCCATTAAGCCCTTGAGCCTTCTCCACCATTCAATAAGATCTGATCCAATCTGTTTGTGAAAGAAAATTCCACTTCCCCACTTACCTTGATTACTATCGATTCTAACAGAAGTCTACCTCCCTCTGTCTTAAAAATATTAAGTTAAAAAATTACACAATACCAGATTATAGTCCAACAGATCTATTTGGAAGCACTACCTTTTGGAGTGCTGTTCCTTCATCAGGTAGTTAATGAAGGAGTGGTGCTCCGAAAGCTAGTGCTTCCAAAAAGATCTGTTGGACTATTACCTGGTGTTGTGTGATTTTTAACTTTGTCCAACTCCAGTCCAACACCGGCATCTCCACATTATTAAAAATATTAAACAGTCCTGTCTGCGCACTGCCTTCTGAGGCAGAGAGTTACGTAGGCACACAACCCCCCCTCCCCCGGATAGGACGAAGAGGGTAAAAACCATGCCCACCTTGGTGTGGGCTGACATCCCTTCCACATTAAATCTCCCCTGCCCTCCCCCAGATCAGAAAGTAAATAAATTTTGAGGGGAGGAGGAAGAGGGAGAAAAGATGTGGAAGAACTAAAGGAAACCTTGGTGGAAGGCAGGAGAGATTAAATAACTAAAGGTTACATGGTACAAAGGGAATGGTAAAAGACAAAAGATCAGGCCAGATGAGGTGTGAATGCTGGGTGGCAGCTCTCTGACTACAGCGTGAAGAGCTAAGAAAGAAACCATCTTGATTCTTGTGCTGTGAATGGTGTTGGTCAGTCCACAATTATTATCAATTCGGTGTGGCACGGAGGGTAGTGCTCGATTTCCTTCAACCTGGGAATTCTGAGGTGAGTAACTCCCCTCCTGACTGCCCAAAGCCAGTCTGCCATCTGCAAGTCAGGAGTGTGAAGGAATACTCCCCCCCCCCCCCCCCCCCCCCCCCGCCTGGGTGGGTACAGCTCCCACAGCAATCTGCAAACTCCACGCAGCCCACGACACAGCAGCATGTTTGACAGGCACCCCATCCACCACCTTCAATATTCACTCCCTGATGTGCGGTGTCATCTACAAGATACACAGCAGCAAGCCTGCAAAGACTAGCATGACGGCACCTTTTAAATTTGTAGCCTCTACCACTCAGGGGCACCATATGGGGACCCCCTCACCTTCTCTCCCCAACCTGACCGCCAAACCACAAACTATCCGAGCGTCCTTATCCATTTTGCTGTTTGGAGGGGGTTTGTTAGATTTGATACCTGAAATGTGTGGGCTTATGCCCAAAACGTCGATTCTCCTGTTCCTTGGATTCTCCTGCGCTTTTCCAGCAACACATTTTCAGCTCAGGATTATCTTATGAGACAGGGTTGGACAGACTGGGCTGGTGTCCATTGGAGTTTACAAGAGTAGGGGTGATTTGACTGAACTATGCAAAATCCTGAACGGTCTTGACAAGGTGGATGTGGAAAGGACATTTCCTCTTGTGGGTCAGTCTGGAACTAAGGAGCAGAGTTTTAAAATTATAGGCTACCCCTTTCATGATCGGGATGAGAATTTCTCTCTGAGGGTTGCGTGCCTTTGTCTCAGGAGATGGTTGGGGTGGAGGGTGGTGGGGGAGGTGGTTTTATTTTTGAAGACTAAGCTAACTGGGAGCTTGTTAGATTGGGGGTTGTCAGGAATAGGTAGGAGCGTGGAATTTAAAATGAAAACAGAATAATGGTGTTCTTCCTGAACTGAATGGAATTAACTTTATTGTCACATGTACGACATGAGCACCGTGAAAAGTTTACTAGTCACCACTTAAGGCATGGTCTTAGGTACAAAAGTACTTAGGTGCAGATTCTTAAGTACAAATTCTCAGGAAAAAAGTTAGAAGAATAAAGAAATAAAAAGTCCATGATAATATAAAGGGGGGAAAAGTGTGAATTTGAGATGTCGTTGGCCAGAAGGGACAATTTTTCTTTGTATCTGCGATATGATTTCTGGTCACTGCAGGCCTCATTAACGTGCGTTCTGCTAGGAGGTCTTCATCAGCCCAGTGTTGAGGACAGTCACATCCCCCTGTGGCCCTGGATCAAAGCTGGGATGGAGCCAAGTGGCTGAGGTGGACCCCAAGCTGAGGGTCATTGGTGATTGGGCAGTGTTGGACAGTGGTGTGGTAGACGTCTTTGCTGGATGAACGGTAATAAGCCAGTAGCTCCCTCATTGCCTGTTAGCTTTGTCCTGCTTTTTATAGACAGGACATACATGGCCAATTTTCAACATTGTTGGGTAGGTGCCAGTCTCCTGGTTGTACTGGAATAGATTGACCAGGGGAGTGACTCATTTTAACTTGAGCTTTCCAACGGACTGATTGCCAGTGCCCGCAGTCCTTGCTGTGTTGAGAGAGCACGTGTGTTTCTTCACATCACATTGAGTGACCCTGAGTTAGTCAGGGCCGGAATCTGCCATGTTGGGAGCACAAGAAATAGGAGTGGCAGGAGACCATTCGGCCTATCAAAGCATGCTGCAGCATTCTGCACAATCTTGCCTGAAATTTGATATATTCCCACCCATAACCTCACTTCTCTGAGACATCAACAATCTCTCTGTCCCAGTTTTAAGTGTGTTTAACGATGAATTATCCACAACCCTCCACAGTGCTGAATTCCAACAATTTGCAATCCACTGAGAGACGTAATTTCGCTTCGTCTCTCTCCTCGATGTTTGGCCCCTCAATCCTGAGCCCACATGGCGCACACAGCTAATGGGGAAGTCACCTCTCAGCCAGGCTCCTTCAGACTCTCGTATGTTTCAACGAGACCCCCTCCCATCCTTCGAAACGCAAGAGGAAATCAACCCAAATTTCTTCAACCTTGTAGGATGACTGTCTCCTTCCAGGGCAACAATTCTGTGAAGTGCTTCCAGTTCGTTTTAATCAACTTGTTCAGGTGTGTCTGGAATTGGTGGAGCTTGAACCCAAGCCTCCTGGCCCAGAGGTAGGAACAATACTATTGTACCAAAGAAGCCCCTTTTGATTTCAAGTTAACCCATTGTAACACATGTCTGGAGCATGGGATTTGAACCCAGGACCCCTGGCTCCAAGGTAAGAGCGCTGCCACTGTACCGCATCCAATGAAGTTATACCCAAATGTGAGCGAGGATGCATATTGGGTCTGTGGAACCATGCTACTGTTGTTGGTTTTGAAGGCTGCCTCTCCCGATCTGTTGTTGTTGACGATGTGTTGCCATAGCATGGATTTGTGTCCCACTCAGAGCTGCTGCTACTGGGAGATGGGGACTTGTAAACACTGCACCCTCTTTGGACCTCCTGCTGAGGGAAGCGAGGACCAGCTAAAGCTGTGAACAACTCCCCCAGGAATGAAAGAAGGGAGAGACGAGGTGGAGGGACCAATTGACTACATAGAGTCTAAGGGAGCAGAGTGTAAATAATACTACTTAATCGCCAACTCAGCTAGAGGTGAGGCATCACGAGCAACCTTTCTGGTTTTCCAGTGCGGTTGGGGTTATTTGAAATAGAAACTCGACGAGGAAGTGAGTTGACACTAAGCTCCTTGTCTTTCTCTCTCATCACCCCAGCAGTGTTTCACCAGCAACTGAAACCCGAGGTGCTGAGCTCCAGCACTCGCCCTGAAGCTGCATTTCAGGTTTTTCTGCCCAGACAAAAGGCTTTGTTTCCCTCAGAGGTGAACTAAAGCAAACAACCCAGCTTTTATTTTCTCCCCTCGGCAGCTCTTGGCTCGGAAACCTGCTGCGTCGCCGCCGACGATTGGCAGCTTGGGAATGCTGGGTAACGAGTTATTACGGCAAACAGACAACACCTCTCACCTCCTTCAATAAAAATTACCCAGCACAAAGTACACTGAGCTCTGTGTCGCGACACTGCCGTCCACATCAGTGTTTCTTTTCAGTTCTGTTGCAGGTAAATGAAGAACAAAGTCTCCCTAGCAATGCGTTGCTGTGTCAGAAGACCACTCTCTGTGCCAATCACCATGCACCGTCTCAGAGTGCTTATCATTTGCATACCTACCTCTCTGTCCACAAACTGTCTTCCCAAAGGACTTTTGCAATCATCAAAAGGAGGAATTTTCATGCTAATTGTCAAAACATTAGGACCAGCAGTCATCATTTAAACATGGTTTCTGTAGTTGAGGGAGTGATTGGTTTATTCACTCATGGAACGCCATGTTACTAGCTGACAAGCAGGAGGCTGGAAGAACGCAGCAAGCCAGGCAACATCAGGAGGTGGAGACGTCAACCTTTCAGGTGTAACCCTTCTTCAAGACTTCAGGTTACTGGCTGAGACGGTATTTGTTACTCATCCCTCAGTGCTCCGGAGAAGGTGGGGCTGAGCTCTCTTTTTGAATTGCATTATTTCTGGACAAGAGCACCCACTCTGCTCTGAGGATGGAATTCCAGGATTTTGACCCAGCAACACTGAAGGAATGGCAATGTGTATCCAAGACAGGATGACGAGGCTCCGAAAGGAGTTGCAGATGGTGGTGTTCCCATGCATCTGCAGTCTTATAACTGGACTGGTCTGGGAAATGGGTTTGGAATGTGGTCGGGGTATTTGAAATAGAAACTTGACAAGGAAGCGAGTTGATGCTAAGCTCCTTGTCTTTCTCTGTCGTTTTGCCAGCAACTGAAATTCGAGGTGCTGAGCTTTAGCACTTGCTCCAAGCCAGGGGGTGCTGACTAAGGAGCCTTGTGAATTTCTGCTGTGCGACTTGTAGATGGTATACACTGCCGCTACTGAGCATCGGTGGTGGAGGGAGTGGATATTTATGGATGTGGTGCCAACCAACTGGGCTGCTTTGCCTTGAGCTTCTTGAGTGTTGTTGGAACTGCATCCATCCAGGCAGATGGGGAGTATTCCATCACACTCCTTCCTTGTGTCTTGTAGATGATGAACAGAATTTGGTGAGTCAGAAACAGCATTCCCATTGATCATTTTATCTTCCGTCCGGACCTCCGAAGTTATTTTCTGGAACCTCCTCTGGTGGATAATCCACTACCATTCATGTCTGGATCTGCTCAGACTGCAGAATTTCGATCTGATTGGTTGGTTGTGACAAGTTGGAGGCTGCCCCAGCTGTCAGGGGATGTTTGGTCTAGGGGGGTGTTTGTCTGGTTGTTTTACACAGCCTTTGGAAAGAGAGGGCCCAGTATCAGAGTAAGAGTGGACAATGCTGTTGGTCGGAGGCCTAACCATGACATGTCAGCATGGCCAGGGCTGGGATAATAAGCTGCTTTTGTGGTGGCACATCTTGTATAACCTTGGAGCAGTATTGGAACTAACATTGTTATCCAGGACAGAATATGCACTGGTTATGCCTCCAATAACACAGTTTGTGCTTTTGGATCATTTATGTGACCATGAACGTGTGAAAGTCTAATTTCTTATGACTTGCATATTACCTGAGTCACATCAAGTGTAGCATTACAGCATAGATCCCAGAACGGCACTGTACCTTTAAGACAGCTGGATGATGTCACAGCAGGATGCTCTAGAAGATGCTCTCTCAACAGTCCGTCAGTGATCTATATAATGGAACATTATCATAAATAAGCATAGAACTCCCACATAAGTTTGAGATGCATCTGTTTATCTAATTGTTATTAAACTTCAAGACATCAGGCTCAATAGAAACTCCGTCTTTGTGCTGTATGTTACATATAGGGAAATACTTGGACAGTATCACACTGTTTCATGCTTAAGCACATGATCAACATTTGAAATAGGGTCTGTCCTTTTTTTAAAAAAAAATCCCTCAAGTGTATTTCACAGCTTTTATCTGGAAGATTATGTAGTTTAGAATCATAGAGATGTACAGCACAGAATTCATGGGCCCAGAAAATTCCCTCCTGTACTGTGAGGGTCTGGAAGGCTCATTTGTGGTACTTTACCCTTCTAGTTTTCCAAGTGTCAACATTTGAAACTGACTCTCAATTTCTACCCCATGTCCCTTTTCGTTTGTTAGATTTGTTCATTTGTCTACTGGGATAGAAAGCTGTCAGTCAGGCAAATCTTTTGGGAATGTGGGATTTCGGGGATTGGGAGAGTTCGTCTCCATCCCTGTGGGATAAAGGGTCCTATCTGGTCCCGAGCAATCAGAGATTGGCTCCTTCTGGTGTTGACTCTCCACAAAGGCCAGGCAGATAAGGATGTGGTTTGTGATACTGCACTTACTGAAGAACTTGCTTCATGTATTGTGGCTGAAGACTTTCTGTCAAATGGCAGCTTTGTCTAACAGGAACTGTCTGGGAGACACCCACCTGCTGTTCTCTTCAGGCCCAGTTGCTACTCTTCTGACATGAGGAGGACATGGGTGGCCATCTTACGTGGCTACTCTTGAGTCTCCCTCTCAACGCCACATTCCCAGGTTTGGGAAGCAAAATACAAACAAGCAACAAGAGTTCACCCACAGCCCTTCCAGTCTGTTCCACTGTTCGATAAGATCATGGCTGGTCTGATTTAACCACAACTCTACATTCCTGCATCTCCCTGATAATCTTTCATCCCCTTGGTAACCAAGACTCTGCACTTCAAAAGAGTGAAAGTTTCCGCATCCACTGCTCTTTGAGGATGGAAATTCAAAAGCCTTAACCCTACGTCAATGAGAGTTAACATTTGGGAATGTGGTATGACTCTCCTTTGGAACTGCTGCAGGATTCAGCTCCAAAGAACAGTCCTATGAAAAGTCATCTAGACTTGAAACGTTAGCTTGCTCTCTCTCCATGGATGCTGCCTGACTTGCTGTGATCTCCAGCAGTTTTTGTTTTCCAGACTAGACTTAAAGTGTTCACTCTGTTTCTGCCTCTGCGGATGCTGCCAGACGTGCTGGGTATCTCCAGCACTTCGTGTTTCGTTTTTAGATTACAACATTTGCAGTATTTTGCGCCAGTAGAATTGTATCCCACTTTCCATACTGGGGCTTTTGTTGCTGCATTTGATTGTCGTGTGTAATGTAGTCTGTTTCTGGGGAAGTTACTGAATTCTGTAAACATTTTGTAATCTGTTTTCACTTTGCGAATGAGGTTGTAGTACAACTTCTTTAGTTCCTACACCCTGTCTGCGTTAGACCTATCAGCATCCTTCGAGAATGGCTAGAGGTGGGGAAAGGATAAGAGGCAACTATCTAATTGATAGCAAAACCCCGACCAGAGACTGTCCATCTAAACTCACCTGAGAACACCATCTTTAACTTCCTGCGCTTGGCCACTCTCATCTCATTTTCACCCAAGATCATGCTGATTTTTAAGGCGCTGTGCTGGCTTATAATTTAAAGAAAATTCTTGCTCTCGCCCCCCCTCCCTCTCTCACCCCGCTCTCTCTCACCCCTTCTCTCTTTCTCTTTTTTCTCTCACGCCCCTCTGTCTCTCGCGCCCCCTCTCTTTCTCATCCCCCACTCTCTTTCCCTCTCTCTCTTGCCCTGTTTCTCACTCGCACTTTTCTATCTCTCTCGCCCCCCCCCGCCGTTTCTCACCCCTCTCTTTCTCGCGCCATTTCTCTGTCACGCCTTTCTATCTCTCTTGCCCCTTCTCTTTCACGTCCCTCTCTCTCTCTCTCTCTAGTGCAGTTGTGAGTAGCTAGGCCAATGTTCACTACCCATTCCTAATTGCCCTCCTGAAGGTTGTAGTGAGCTTCAGTTTTGAACCATACAGACCATGTGTTAGGAAAGGAGATTGTGTTAGGAAGGGAGATTGTTACTTGCTCACTGTAGATAATGCAGTGGGATGGGTCTAGACTATCCCGGAGTACAGAGTTGTCAGCTGGTGAATTTTCTGTTGTGCATCAATAATTGTCTCACAAAGCCTAGGCCTGCTTTGTTCTCTGTCATTTTTCCCAGATCTCTGGCTTCCTTGGGGAGGTTGTTTGATCAGACTTCAGTCTAAGTGAGAGTCAATTAGTTCACGTTTCAGAGTTTAGGATGTAGTTAAAGGTTTTGATATCTGGACCTTTTTCAAGCTCCCTCAGGATTCTTTACTGAGAGAAAGCTATCCTGCTGTGATATTTTCTCTCAGATGAGAGAGGAAGATCTTTCGTTTTGCTAAAGTCAGAAGTCACACGAAATGGAAGTGTAACTAGTTAGTGGATGTTTAATTTATTCATTAAGCCCTGGATGTAGGTGCCTGCACTTTCATGGATGACCTCTGTTCTGGTCACTCTGTTATAGAAAAGATGTTATGAAGTTGGAGAGGGTTCAGAAAAGATTTACCAGGTTGTTGCTGGGACTTGAGTTAGCAAAGTAGGCCGGAACTCATTTCACTGCTGTGTAGGAGGGTGAGCGGTAACCTTTATAGAGGCTTATAAACTTATGAGGCGCATGGATAAGATGAGTGAGAAGAGTCAATGCCCCAGTGTGGGGGAGTCCAAAACTCGGGGGGATATGTTTAAAGTGAGAGGAGAAAGGTTTAAAAAGAACCATGAGGGGAAACCTTTTCACACAGAGAGTGGGTTCATAGGTGGAACAAACTGCCAGAGGAAGTGGTGGATGTAGGTACAGGTACAACATTTAAAAGGCATCTGAATATGAATAGGAAGGGTTTAGAGGGATATGGGCCAAGTGCTGGCAAATGGGCTAGATTGGGTTGGGATATCTGGTCGGCATGGACGAGTTGGACTGAAGGATCTATTTCTGTGCTGTTCACCTCTATGACTCTGTGACACCTGACGAAGGAGCAGTGCTCCGAAAACTTGTGAATTCGAATAGACCTATTTGATGATAACCTGGTGTCGTGTGACTTCTGACTTTCTCCACCGCAGTCCAACTCTGGCACCTCCACAAAATTTCTTTTTGCTGCCAGCTTCTTGTAGGTTTGTCCCTTCAACTGACGCACCTAGGTGTGGACTCAAACAGCAACTCTAGCTCAGAGGCTGTTGCTAGGCAGCCTTGAGTACAGGCCTCCCAAATCATTCTGAATTATAAGCCATGAAAGCCATTTCTGATCCCTCATTTAAAAAAAAAGTCTTTGGTTTACATTCTGTCGACAGAGTCAGTTGACTTTTGTTTTGGAAAAAGTAGGCGAACCAAAGCCCACTTCAAATCTTGGCTCCTTACTAAACTGTCTACAACCCAAAAATTGTCCAAATTCTAACATCTCTTCCAGAGTCCCCTACGCTGTTATTTTTTTCGGGACTGTGTATTCCCAGCACGCACTATAGTGCGGCACTGAGGGAGTGTGCTTCCTTCCTCCAACCCGGCCCCCACCTGAGGTTCTGGCCCATCTGGTTGTCTTTAGTGGGAGCTTGCTGTGCACCAGGTTTCCTGCATAAAATTGCATTTGAAAAGTAGTCCTGAGCGATTATCCCAGCAGCTCAGCGTTGGGTTAACATGATGAAGGGACCCTCAGGATCTCGTTCCACTAATTTGGCTCTTCACTGGAATCTCCCCTCGATCTGGTTCCTGACCTGGCTGATCTGGAGGGAGATGCTGTGGTGTTTGGGGTGGGGATGGGAAGAGGACTTGACTGGGGTTGGGTAAGACTTTGGGATGGGTCATGACGGGGTGAGGGGTGGAGTGGACAAAGTGGCATCCTTGCTGCCCGTTGATTGTGTCACGGCACTGGGTCTCCCTGGGATTCTTGAATGGTCCTCACAGCGAGTTTCCACTGGGCACTTTGATTGGAAATTCCTCTCCCTTCTATCTTGGAGCTGAGGCACTGACCTATCCTTTGTGATCACAAGCCCCCGTGAGCCCGCGAGTTCAGCAATATCCGGAACATTCTCTCCTCTCCTGCTCCCCAGTTTGAGTCCTGGCTCTCGTTGGTTTAAGCACTGTGGTGGCAGTGTTTGTACCTAACACCATCTTGCTCTGAAAGTCTCTTCCTCGCTGATATTTGAAATGGGTCAGAGTTTCAGCATCTGCAGGGGGTCAAGTTTGTCCCTGTAGAGTGTGGCTCCTCAAGATGTGAAGGAGACAGGACGGCAGCTCCCTGAAACAGAGCGAGTCAGTTCCCTCCCCTTCCTGTCAGGGCAAGATGCTTCTAAAGAGAGGGGCAGGAGAGCAAGGCGCCTGGGGTGCAGCAGTTTCTGTTTGAAATCTTGCATCATTTGTTGAGGACAGCTTTTGAAAGGATGCCGTGATTGGGCAGAGCGTACTTTCCTGAGCAGAGACCTGACTGAGAGTTTAGCGACCTCTAAAGCGAGGGCAGAGAGGGTGTTGTTGTAACAGGTGGTCAGGGACACTGTATTCTGGGCATGTACATGTATGTGCGTGCAGGTCATCTGACACAGAAACAGGCCATTCAGCCTGACCTGCTCTTGTGCTCCCCTTGATCATTCCGCATTGAAATATGCCATCGTACCTTTTCGTTGCCTTCCCTCTATCACGTGTTTATCCAGCGTTCCCTGAACAGCACCGATACCAGAATAGTGTGTCCCACATTGTCTTCAGCAACAAGCAAGAGGCAGAGAGCCTCACTGGGAGGGGGGTTTGGTGAAGTTTTGGGATCCCTGTCCTTTTGTGAGCCAACAGACTTCTCCAATATCGGCTAGCGCTTGTCCCTCTCCTCAGAGGTCACAGGTCACCTTGAGAACCAAATCAATGTTGACCCCTCCAGTGCATTACTGAGGGAATACTCACTGTCAGAAAGACCATCTGCTGGGTCTCTGACACGTTGCTTGAGGGCTGGGTGTTGGCCAGGGAGACCTGCTCTATCTTACAGTGCCTTGACATCTTTTACATCCAGCTGAGCGGGCATTGACGGGACATCAGGCTGCCATATCATCAGAAGGACAGCACTGTTGACAGTGCAGCACTCCCCCAGCGCTGCACTGGGAATGAAGCTGTGACATGGCCCTTGAGCCCTGCACTGTGGGATTCAGAGGCAAGTATGCTATCAACTGAGCCATGGCTGATGACATTTTGTTTGATAGCTCTAAAGTGAGATGCCTCTCTGGTGTTAGTGTAATTTGATGATGAGGTCCTGCCGACCAGGCAACGTGATGAATTTGGATGCCAGCTGAGCACTGCGTGGGACTACATCTTGGGTGCCATTGTGAGAGTGCCATTTCCATCCCCTTCACCCCCCCCCACCCCACCCCCTCCCTGTATAGAAACATAGAAGTTCGGAGTAGGCCATTTGGCCAGCACTTCCATTCAATATGAACGAGGCTGATGATCTTATTCAGTCTCCTGTCAAGACCATAAAGACAGAGCATCCCTGGTGGGAACCAGCAGGCAGTGAATGGTCACCCAACTCGATGCCGGGACGAGGGAGTTTGGGGAGAGGATGCTGGGCCTATACCCATTGGAGCTCAGGAGATTGGGAGGTGATCTGGTTGATTTATGTAAAAGTCTGAGGGGGCTTGACTAGCTGGGGTGGTGTTTCTCCTGGTGGGAGAGTCTGGAACTTGGATACACCACAGACGAACGAAGGGGGTCTCCCATTGGAGCTGGAAATGGGCTGGCATTTCTTCGCTGTTGAATTTTATTCCCTCAAAGTCAGTGGGAGCTGATACGTAGCGGCCGGGTTGAAATGATGATTGGGCGAAGAGGCGTTCAGGGTTACAGGGGATCGGTAAGATTGTGAAAGCGAGGTCTAGACTAGAGCAGTCACGATCCTGTGGAGAGACGGAACAGTTCTGATGGGCCAAATGGCCTGCTCCTGCTCTTGCCTCTTATGTTTATCTGACCCAGAAGGCCTCCCAGGGTGGATGTGGCAGTAATCCGGCACAGGGGAAATCCCACAGTGTCTGGAAAAAAGCAAAAGAACTGCAGATCTGAAACAAGAACAGAAATTGCTGCCCGACCTGCTGAGACTGCCCAACAATTTTGGGGGAAAACAATATGCAACTGGGTTGAGCAAGGGAACCTGCCTCATTGTTTAGCTTTGTTGGAGATTTTTTGTAGGTTTTGGGTGGGGCGGGGTGGATTTTGTTGGTCATTATTCTGGGGGTCTGTTGGCAAACTGTTTGTTGTCATGTTGGCACCTGAACCAACTGTGTACCAGGCTGCGGAACTGCCCAGAATCTGATGCCAATTCTCGGAGGTCGATTATGTATCTTTCCCAGATGATGGTGTCAGGTGATTTGAATTTGAGCACAATTGTATTCAAATGGAGAAGCCCCAGGCTTCACATCCTGGTGAAAGGTCTTCAGGAACGACGCTTTCATTTTTCTGCATAAACCCTTTGAGGGAACAGAGCACGTTCCCTGACCCAAGGTGCCTGATGAGAACAGCCCGAACGATATTGTTTCCCCACAGTGTTGGCTTGTCTTTCACATTGAGATCTTGACCCATCTCCTGTGCACTTCCAGCATTATCTGTCTTCCCTTTTTGGACCCTCCTGGTAGATGTGACCCTCCTGGTAGTTGTGTGACACTGTTATACGATCTATTCATAGGATGAGGGTGTCAATCTGTTATTGCCCATCACTAATTGCCCAGCGGGCAGTTACGAGTCAGTCACATCTGATGTAGGCCACGCTAGGTAAGGATGGCAGATTTCCTTCCCTGAAGGACATCAGTGAACCGGATGGGATTTTTCTGACAATTGATGATGGTCTCATGGTCATTAGTCGGTTGTTTTTACCAGATTTTTTTCATTGAATTCAAATCCCACCATCTTTAGTGGCACATTTGAACCTGGAATCTCAGAACGTTAGATTAGATTCCCTACAGTATGGAAACAGGTCCTTTGGCCCAACAAGTCTTCACCAACTCTCCGAAGAGCAACCCACCCCGACCCATTCCCCTACTCTATATTTATGCCTGACTAATGCACCTGGCACTGTGGGCATTTTACCATGGCCAATTCACCCTGATCTGCACATCTTTGGACTGTGGGAGGAAACCGGAACACCCAGAGGAAACCCACACAGACACGGGGAGAATGTGCAAACTCCACGCAGACAGTCGCCTGAGGTGGGAGTCGAACCCGGGTCCCTGGTGCTGTGAGACAGCAATGCTAACCACTGAGCGCCATTGTTCTGCACTGTTTGCAGAACCTCTCAATGGTTACCGCACCAAAGGTGTCCATTTGGTCCATTGTTCCTGCGCTGGATCTGCAAATGTGTCCGGAACCCAGGACTGCTTCCCCCAAACTTCTCCCTTCGTGTTCCCGTTCTTTGTGGGCGGCACGGTGGCACAGTGGTTAGCACTGCTGTCTCATAGCGTCTGAGACCCGGGTTCAATTCCCGACTCGGGCGACTGACTGTGTGGAGTTTGCACGTTCTCCCCGTGTCTGCGTGGGTTTCCTCCGGGTGCTCCGGTTTCCTCCCCCAATCCAAAGATGTGCGGGTCAGGTGAATTGGCCATGCTAAATTGCCCGTAGTGTTAGGTAAGGGGTAAATGTAGGGGGTATGGGTGGGTTGTGCTTCGGCGGGTCGGTGTGGACTTGTTGGGCTGAAGGGCCTGTTTCCACACTGTAAGTAATCTAATCTTAAAATAATCCCAGTTGTTCCTTGAGAGCCTTGACGAAACCTGCTTTCACCTCAGTCTCTTGAGCAGCCATTTAAAATCGAAACCACTCGCTGTGTGGAGACGTTCCTCCTGTTGTTTGTATTGTATGTTTGTCTAATGCAAGTGAGATGATGGCCGAGTGACATTGTCACTGGAGTAGAAACTCCAAGATTTGTTTAATGTTCCGGGGACCTGGGTTTTATTGAATTTGATAAAAGTCTGGAAATAAGTCCTAATGGTAATCATGAAGCCATTGTTACTTGTTGTAAAACCCACCTAGTTTACTAATATCCTTTGGGGAGCAGATCATAGGATCTTGGAAACCCCACAGTGTGGAAACAAGCCATTCAGCCCATTGAGTCCACGCTGACTGTCTGAAGAGCATCCCACCCAGACCCATCCCATTACCCTATCCCTGTAACCCTGCATTTCCCATGGATAACCCACCTAGCCTGCTCACCCCGGGACACTAGGGCAATTTAGCATAACCAATCCATCTAACCTTTGGACTGTGGGAGGAAATCTGCGCAGACACAGGAAGAATGTGCAAACTCCACACAAGCTGTCACTCGAGGGTGGAATCGCACCCGAGTCCCTGGTGCTGTGAGGCAGCAGTGCTAATCACTGAGCCACCATGCTGCATTCTTTACCTGGTCTGGCCTACATGTAACTCCAGACCCATAGTAATGTGGTTGACTCTTAACTGCTCTCTGGACAATTAGTTATGGACAATAAGCCAGCAACGCTCACTCCCATGAATGAATAAAAAGTCTGTATGGAATCAGCTGCCAGAGGATGTGGTGGAGGCTGGGACAATTACAACATTTAAAAGGCATCTGGATAGGTATATGATTAGCAAGAGTTTAGAGGGATATGGGCCAAGTGCTGGCAACTGGCACGAGATTAATATAGGATATCTGGGCAGCATGAACGAGTTGGACTGAAGAGTCTGTTTCCATGCTGTACATCTCGATGACTCTATGACTAATTGCCGTAAATGTTTCCATTTACCTTAGCTCTCAACCACATTAGATGTAACTTGATGTATAGTGTATGACAGAAACTGGCCATTCAACCCAAACAGATTGTTCTTGCCCTTATTTTCTGTGAAGTTCCACTTGTCTTTCTTTGTCTGATCCAATTATACGAGAGAACACATTATTACAATCTTGAGTGAGTCCCGATAGCTTAAGATGAGAATCCAGAAAGGATCTACACTGGAGAGATGAGGAATCACTTAATGCTCTTTATGAATTAACTTGTTAGACTGTCTGGAAGTTGGATGATGTTTTACAGAGAACATTACAGCACAGGAACAGGCCCTTCAGCCCACTATGTCTGTGCCCGACCTTGATGCCACTCTAAATTAATCCCATCTGCCGGCACATGGTCCATATCCCTCTATCCACTGCCTGTTCATGTCTGTCTAAATGCGTGTTAAATGTTGCTATTGTACCTATTCCTGGAATCTCCGTTGGCAGCACATTCCAGCACATACCATCCTCAGTGTTTAAAAAAAACTTTCCTCACACATCTCCTTTAAACTTTTCTTCCCTCACCTTAATCTCCGTGCCCCTTGGTATTTGACATTTCCACCCAGGGCAAAAGTCTCTCGCTATCTAGATGCTTGTTATAATTTTATAAACTTCTTATCTGGTCACCCTAGGTTTTGTTTCATGTTCATGAAGGCGTTGCTGGCTAGACCAGCATTTATTGCCCATCCCTAATTGCCCAGGGGGCAGTTAAGGCCTAACCACATTACTGTGGGCCTGGAGTCACATGTAGGCCAGACCGAGTAAGGATGGCAGTTTCCTTCCCTAAAGGATGTGGGTGAACCAGATTTTGTGTCATTAATGGTGTCAAGACACGTCGAGAATGAGGTTAACAAAGCAGACAGTATAAACCAGGGCTTAAAGATGGCTTAGAGACCTGAGGAAGGGTTAGACCCGAAACATCGACTTCTCCACTTCCAGATGCTGCCTGGCCTGCTGTGTTCTTCCAGCCTCCTGCCTGTATGGAGCAAGGAGGTTTAGTTGAACTTACATTGAGTCTGAGCTGGAGTATTGTGTACAGTTCTTGGAGTTGAACTGTAGGGAGGATGTGAGGGAATTGGAGCAAGAGCAGAACAGATTCCTGAGAATGATTTCAGGGATGAGTTTTGCAAATGGATTGAACAGGATGGGAGTGTTTGACTTAGTGAGGAGAAGACTGAGAGGGGATCAGATTGAGGTGTTCAAAATCACAAGCAGGACCTCAACAGAGAGAGAGAGGAACTGTTCCCACTCATAAACTGATCCAGAACCCGCTTTGAAATAATTCGTAAAAGAAGCAAAAACCACTGGATGAAAAAGCCTTTTCTGCAAAGTGAGTTTTTAAAGGTGTGGTGGAGGAACCGATCAAAAGGCAGTGAGATTGTAATCTAAGAAAGGAAAACTGTGCATGGAGAAGGTGGGAGGTTGGCGCTGAGTGAGGAGGGTTAGCACAGACACAATGGGTGAAATGGCCTCCTGGGTGGGGCGAGGGGTTGTCAGGGTTCTGAGAGGAATGGAATGGATGAGGATGGGGGGAGTGCTTTTTGGGCTTGGCCTTTGTGTGTGATTAGTGGGGATGAAATAGGGGTAGTTTGGCAAATGAGTTCAGTTGCAACAAAGGAGGAGAAAGTGAGGTCTGCAGATGCTGGCGATCAGAGCTTAAAATGTGTTGCTGGAAAAGCGCAGCAGGTCAGGCAGCATCCAAGGAACAGGAGATTCAGCGTTTTGGGCATGAGCCCTTCTTCAGGAAGAAGGGCTTATGCCCGAAACGTCGAATCTCCTGTTCCTTGGATGCTACCTGACCTGCTGCGCTTTTCCAGCAACACATTTTCAGCTCTGTTGCAATAAAGACGTGAATTGTCACTTGAATGTTTTGTGGGCCTCTGCTGGCAGAGGTGTAAGTGGCTTGGAACATAATCAGTTCTTAACCAGAGAGCCATCAGTTCAGTTTTGGAGAAGCAGTTCCCTCTTTATCAGTTGACACCATCTGTTGTCAGTGGTAGACTGTGTTAACAGCCCATGTTCTAAACATAACCTCCTCCAGCTGTGCCTCTGCCATGGTGGCTCTCTCAGACTGGAGTCCTCTTGGGCTGAAAGGAGTCCCTGAGTAAGTCCATTCCACAAATCCCACCTCATCAAATGTGCACGACTGAGCCCTGGGGTGGGGGTCTCTGCGTTCTGGGGGTGCTGGAGTGTGTTGATGTCCCAACAGTCAAAGGGGTTTTTCAGCAGCTTGGCTTGTTTGTGGTGACGTAGAGTTGAGAGGGGGAAGAGGTTGGTTGGTTGGTCTAACCCACCATCTCCTGCTCCATTGCCACCACCTGCTTTCTATAGTTAGCGACTCCCCAGTGAGATTGAGGTCAGGCCTAGTATGTGTGAACCCCCTCCCACCCAACTCCTTTTCGGGCTCACCTCCTCGCAGCCGCTATCTGTGTTCATACAGCAAAGCTGAGCCCATAGGACCATAAGGAATTGGAGTGAGAGTAGGCCATTCAGCCCATTGAGTGTGCTCTGCTGTTCACTGAGATTATGATGTGGAGGAGCTGGTTTTGGGATAGGGTGGGCAAAGTTTAAAATCACACAACACAGTACTTCCAAATAAACTTGTTGGATTATAACCTGGTGTTGTGTGAATTTTAACTTAACACAACGCTAGATTATAGCCAACAGTACTAGCTTTGGGAGTACTAGCTTTCAGAGCGCTGCTCCTTCATCAGGTAACTAGTAGGGCAGGATCATAAGACACAGAATTTATAGCAAAATATCACAGTGTTATGGAATTAAAACGATATATTGAACTAGCTGAGGTCATGGCTGAAGTGAAAATTCTCAACTCCCACTTTCCTGGCCTTTTCCCCATTACCCTCGATTCCCTTGTGGATTAAAAATCTGCCTATATCGGCTTTGAACACTGCCCAGAAACACACACGACAACAACTTGTATTTACGTAGCACCTTTAGCTTTGTCAAGATTTCACTGGAATGTTATGAAGCGAACTAAAGTCGATAACAACAACCCCTATTTGTACGGCCCTCGCGACACTTCATGGGAGCATTGTAAAATCAGATCATGTCACCAAGCCACACATTATGTAAGGTGCCCACCTGCTTGTCCCGAGATCTGGGTTTTAAGGAGTGTCTTGAAGGAGGAAAGCAAGGTTGAGGGGGTTGTTGTGTTGCCATAGTATTACCAAAACATAGGGACTGCTCTCTCATTAGAGAGAAGTGACTGAGGGTGATTTAACCAGATGGCCACCAGACCTCAGATGGGGAGGAGAGGTTGAGAAGGAGACTCCTTCATGGTAACCTCAAACTAGTGATGGGAATTGAGCGCATGCTATTGGCATCACACTGCTCTGCAAACCGACAATCCACCCAATGGAGCTAAACTGATTCCTAAGTTGGGGAGGTATGGGGAGGGAATTTCACAACGTCCGAGCCCAATTGTGGTCAGGGATGCTCCAGAGCCCAGAGTTTAGAGGAGCTCTGATATCTCAGAGGCTTGGTAGGGTGGCGGATATTGATGGTGAGGGGTGACTTGGCTGCGATAAGGAATGGTGTATGACAGGATATGGAAGGGTGAGGCCTTGGACAGATTCGACAACATGGAGAAGACCTTCTGTGCATTCCATGGGCAGGGCATTTCATTACTGGCTGCTGTGGGTCTGGAGTCACATGTAGGCCAGACCAGGTTAGAATGGCAGATTTCCTTCACTTAAGGACATTAACGTGCTGATGTCCCAACAGTCAAAGGGGTTTATTACTAATCGTTCACTAATGTCCTTTAGTGAAGGAAATCTGCCATTCTCACCTGGTCTGGCCTACATGTGACTCCAGACCCACAGCAATGTGTTGATTCAGGCCTGGCCAGTGATAGCGACATTCCATGAAAGAGTAAAACAGAATGGTTTGATTGTCTGTAAACTGCTTCAGGGTATTCTGACACTGTGAAAGGTGCCGTATAAATGCAAGGCTTTCTTTTCTGGTTTAGCAAATTGGAACACCCTGTCTGCAGTTTGACATCTGTGCAAATGAATGGGACATGGATTTTTCAAGTTTTGCAGGTGTGTTGAGTGAATAGTAGTGAACCTTGTGGCCTGTGTACTCTGATCATTGGGAAACTCTGCACTGGGGCTTGCAGGTTTAGTTGTTACATAGATGCAGGTCCAGGTACATTTAAGAGTTTAATTGGATTGTGTCTGGGAACTTCGTGGATTGGAATGTGCTGCTGGTTACTGTGTCTTGTAAGATCCCCAGTGTTTTAAGAAAACTTTACATTTGCAGCTTGAGTCTGGAGAGTGTCTGTGTACGTGTTAGACAATTTAAGTAATATGTTAAAAGATGCACACACTTGCATGTGTGCACTTACGCCCCAGACATCTCACTTTCTTATAGATGCCAGTCTTAAACATTTCGAATGTGCATTTGTGATTTGCAACTCGAAGTGTGGAGCAATCTGCCCAATGCTATAGCAACAATGAAAAGTCTATTGACTGGGCTCTAATCTACTGAAATCACCAGACTTTGTGGCTGCAACAAGAAGTTGTCTTTACATAGCATCTTCAACGTGATAAACTGATCCAGGGCACTTCAGTGGTTTGTTCCAAAGCACCATTAGATACATTTTCACAAAGGGTGATATTTGAGCAAGGCTTGTTGAGAGAAAAGCTGGGCTAACTCATTTGGCTGGCTGGCTGCTTTGTGACGCCAACAGTGTGGCTTCAATTCCCGCCCTGGCTGGGGTTATCATGAAGGACCCTCCTTCTCAACCTCTTCCCCTCACCTGAGGCACGGTGACCCTCAGGTTAAACCACTGTCAGTTCTGTTTCTCTACTGAGAGAGTAGCCCTGTGCTCCTCTGGGACTACAGTGGCAATATATTGCAAAATATGTCTTCCCCACCAATGCCTGACACCCTCATGTTACAGCAAGTAAATCACATCCTGGTGTGTGTTCCTTGCTTTTGTTCTTTCCCTTTCTGTGTGCTTCTCTTTTCTGTTAAACTTTCAACAGTCTCCTTCATGTCTTCCGTCTGTTGTTTGAGGGTGGGGCAGTAATGGATGGAAGAGATAAGAAGTATTTAAGTAAAAGCAAAGTACTGGGGATCTGAAATAAAAACACAGTGTTTGAGAAACCCCACGACTCTGGTAATATGCTGGTGGAAAGGTTTTGAGTCAATACGGCTCTTCAGAAGTGAAGAAGAATCATTGTGGACTCGATGCTAATCCTATTGCCGTTACGGTTGCTGCCAGACCCCACTGAGTTTCTCCAGCACCTTCCGTTTTCGGAATAGCTCGGACGAACCTCTGGGATCTGACGAGCTAGAGTCAGATGTTTGACGCTAGGACGTGGAGCACCATCACCCTTAGAACAGGGTGCAAAACCGTTCTGAGATGCAAGTTGAATAAACAAGGGAAATGTGATAGACCAGGCGTGACAGCAATGCATGAGATGGCAGAACTACAACAGGAAGCACGTGTGATGGGCAATAGTTTTGATATAATAAAAAATGCCCCACTTTACTCATCCATAAAACACCAGCCGATAGTTTTTTGAAAAATGTATTCAAAAAAAAGGGAGAAAAGCGAGATTGCAATTTTTTAAAATTTGAATTATTATTGTCACTTGTACCTAGATATAATAAAAAATATTGTTTTGCCTGAGCTACAGGCAGATCATACCATCCAAAGATCAAAGGGTGATAGAATCCAGAGAGGAATACAACGTTACGGCTGCAAAGAAGATGTATATAATCTCGAGGTGCACTTTAAACTATTTTTATTGTGTTTGACCTTCAGCATGTACCGACTTTGACTGTGATCATAAAGGGATAGATGAGGTTAAACACTTTCGAAGCAGAATAATGGCATTTATACTGAGGGGAGATTTGATCGACATGGACAACATTAAAACAGGTTGCGATGAGGCAAAGAGAAGCAATTCCTACTTGTTGAAGATAACGAGATGAGAGGGATTGCTGATTTTAAGATTTTGGGGAAAGGATGTGTAGGATTAGGAGGATGAACTGTTTTACACAGCATGTGGTAATTCCCTGTGATCTGGAGGGTGGTGGACGCAGAGGTAATTGACAATTTCAAAATGAAATTGGGTGGACACTTGAGGGAAATACGTTTGCAGGGTTGGGGAGATGGAGAGGGTGAATGGAGCTGATTGTGTTGCTCCATAGAACTGGATGTTGATGGGCCAAATGGCCTCCTCCTGTGCCATTCTGACTTGTCATATGACACCAACTCGTAATTGTTGATATTATTTAGTCGTAAGTTTAAATCTTTAGTGCTGTTATTTTGTTCTCTTCTCTTTCTGTGTTACACTCCAGCAGGAAAATGACCTCCTTAGTAAATGACACGTGATGTTTCGCTTCACAGGACCTTCCTGTGCTTTTACTGAGTGAAAGACTTTTGCATCTTTTCTGACAGTCAGGAGCCAGATTATTTACGTCAGGTTATATGGAAACCCTACAGTGCCGAAACAGGCCATTGAGTACACACTGACCCTCCAAACAGCATCCTACCCAGTCTCAACCCCATCCCTGGAGCCCTGCATTTCCCGTGCCTTATCCACTTAGCCTGCATATGCCTTGACACCACGGGGCAATTTCCCATGGCCAATCCTCCGAATGTGCACATCTTTGGACTGTGGGAGGAAACCCACACATGTACAGGGAGAATGTGCAAACCCCACGCAGCCAGTCGTCCAAGGCTGGAATCGAACCCTGGTCCTGGCACTGTGAGGCAGCAGTGCTGACCACTGAGCCACTGTCCTGCCACCAAGAAGCAGGCCATTCAGCCCAACCAGTCCATGCTGGTGTTTCTACTCCTTATTTTCCTCTGGGAGTAATGAAAGTGGAATATATTTAACAGCAGAGGGCTGTTGAGGCTGGGTCATGAACTATGTTCAAGGCTGAGAGAGACAGATTTTTAAGCAGTCAGGGAATAATAGGTGATAGGGGAAAGGCAGGAACCTGGAGTGAGGGTTGTCATTTCAGCCACAATCCCATTAAGTGGTGGAGCAGACTCTCTGGCCTAGTCCTGCTCCTACATCTCCTGGTCTTATTTCAATGTACCATCACGACGGTCTATTTGCTTCTCCCTTAATTGCCCACCCAGCTTCTCTTTAAATGCCTCGAAACTACTCATTCCCCGCTGATGTGTTTCTGAAACTTTCTTTTTGTTAGAGTGAATTCAGAAAGCCAGTGCGGACTGGGTTAGGAGGTTAACGTAGTCTAGGTGGGGCCGTTTTAAAGGTGCTTTCTTGAAAATCAAAAGATAAACTGATTCAGACAGAATTCTGTTTACTGTTTGGACTTGATCTGGGTTTTTTTTGGGAAGTGGGGGTGGAGTCTGGGTAGTACTAATGTCAAGATGTTAGCTCTGGATCTAGCTGCTGCTGATAATGGGCAGCAGACACAGCCTCGCTAACCTCCCTCACCTAAAGGGCTGGGAGAGGCTCCAAGAATTCCCACAAAACTAATCACCTCCATCTGAAGCAAGACAGTTAGATGGAGGGGGTGAGCATCTACTCAGGGATTCAGCAAGATCAGCAGCAGACCAGGCTGCATTTATCCAGCCTTTTCCTGTACATCACTTGCCTATCAAAACACCAAGCATTAATATGTGAAGGCTGCACTCCCATTTTAATCACATGAAGGGTAACTCTTCAAACAAGGTGAGCTATCTGCTCTGTGGAGTATTACTTCAGCAGTCTGTACGTCTGTCATCTCACTGTGATGAGATCTGTTCCATTTTCTTTTGCAAAGACTTGTTAATGGGCACATGTCTGGTAATTGTGTTGAAGATAAGAGATTCGAGCATTCAGAGACAATTGGTTTAAGAGTTATCTTATCAGGCACCTCCTTTTGAAAAGCAGTTATGCTGTGCTTTTTAAAAAAAATACATGTGCTCTGAAAGCATCCTTTCTGTCAGAGCTGCGCGCACACAAAAGAATTCAACTTTCTGAGTGAATTCACAGCAGGAAGTTTGGACCTGTTTTAACAAGCAGGAAAACACTGACAAAGCCAGTGTCAAGACAGGCACACTCTCATCATCAGTCTACACCAAACGCAGCTCTCTCTGCACTGGAGTTGAAAGGGTGGGGCCACACTTGGAAAGAGACTGTTTTCAAGTTTGTGATTGTGCGACATGGACCACTTTTAACATTTTCAGACCTGCAGTTTTCTTCCTCCTGTTCGCGATCCCGTGCATTGTGAATTCAACCTGGAATCCTTTGAGGGCAATTCCAGATCGTTACCGGATGACTGTCCCTCCCGTTAAGGCAACTTTTCTCTGTCGATGTTTAATGCTCAAGACGTGGTCACAGGGGGAGACTCCCAGGAGGAACGCTGTCTTCAAAGCAAGGCTGAAGATTCAGACTGACCCATGGAGGTCCCAGGCTGGTACTGACCAAAGTGGTGAGGATTCCTCCAGCAAAGTGTTGGAATGAATGCACCGAGGGGTTTGGTCAGAGAAGTGCAGAGGTGGATGAGTATTTGGAGTTAGTACGCAAGCTTTTAAAATCTCATCTACCAAAACCCTTGATTTGTATGTGGTGGAGAGTGCAGACCACAGCTTGAACATACCCACCATCTCGAAACCCATCACGCTGCTGTGGAAACAAATTCTCCTCCATCCTGAAGGATTGTCTAAGGAGAAGAGTATAACCTTATCTCTGTGACTGAGATTATCACGTGACAATAAGACAGGAACTTGTGTCCTCGAGCAAGGTCTTGGATATTTAAAAAAAATTATTCAGAAGTATTTCAAGTGGTTATTTGCCAGAGGTGCATTCCTGTTGCTCTTCACTGCTTGTTTAATCAGGGAATCTGGAACGGTGGGATCATTGAGTCCAGCAGAATTCCAGCTCTCTCCAGTCCCCTGAAAGATTCCTCATCATGCACGGTGGTCAGCATTTTCAGGAGAACAACCTGTAACTGGTGGAGTAGCACAGGGATCAGTGCTGGGGCCTGAATTATTCACAATATATATGAATGACATGGATGAGGAAAGCGAATGTTTTATAGCTAAAGGTTTGTGAATGACATGGAAATAGGTGAGATGGCAAATGGTGGTGAATCTGCAGAGAAATAGAAACAAGTTATGTTAGTGAGCAAAGGTTTGACAGATGAAAAATGTAAGAAGCTTTGATTTATTGTTGCGATATGTACCTAAGTACAGTGAAACTTTTTGTTGTGTGAGCAGTACAGGCAGATCATACCATATAAGGACATAGGGAGCTTCGACAAAGCTTATGTGCTTTGGCAAGAAGAATGGAGGAGCTGAATACCGTCCAAATGGAGAGATACTGCAGAAGGTTGCAGAACAGAGGGATTTGGGGGTTCTTGTATCTAAGTCACCAAAGGCTGGTGGCCCAGTTTAGCGGGTAACAGGTTAGGGGAATGGCCTTTGTGTCAAAGGGAATGCAGTCTAAACACAGGCAGGAATTGCTGAGACTATACAAGGCACTCGTCAGATCACAGTGAAATAATGTGAACAGTTTTGATCCCCTTATGTAAGGAAAGATGGGCTGGCATTGGAGACAATCCAGAGGAGATTTGCTCAGCTGATTCCAGGGATGGAGGGCTTTTCTTCTGAGGAGAGATTGAGTAAGATCAGCCTGCACTCGGTAAACTGAGAGGCGCCTGCATTGAAATGTAAGCTTCTTAAAGGGCTTGACATGGGGTTAGATGCTGACGGGTTGTTTCTCCCTTGTGGGAGAGTCAAGGTCCATGGGCTATCATCTGAGTAAGGAATTGCCCATTGAAAATGAGACAGTCTCTCAGTGTTTAGTCAATCTGTGGAATTCTTTAGCATAAAGGTCGGGTCATTATGTACATTCAAGGCTTGGGATAAACAGATTTGCCGGGATAAGGCAGGAAAACGATGTTGAAGACTTATAGATCAGCACGATCTCATTGAATAGCGGAGTAGACTCAATGGACAGAATGGCCTGCTTTTTGCTCTTTTGTGTCATATTCTTGTACATTTTTGGCCAGTAGTAGAGAAGGAGACAGATGCTGGAAGTCAGAGTCAATCGACTGTGATAGATAGGTTCCTGAGTATCAAGGGGATGAAGGGTTATGGGGAGAAAGCTGGAGAATGGAGTTGAGAAAATTATCAGCCATGATTGAATGGCAGAGCAGAGTCAGATGGGCTGAATGGCCTAATTTCTGCTCCTATGTTTTATGGTCTAATAGATGTGAAGCTGGAAGATCCCAGCAGGTCAGGGAACGTCCAAGGAGCAGGCACGTTAATGTTTTGGACTGAAACCTTTTGTCCTGACAGTGAGGTTTAACAGGATGAGTTTGTTATTCTCATCAGAGTGAGTGTGCCATCCCCTCCGTCCCCTTGTATAGTAAAGGAACATTGTACCTTGGTGGCTTTTTAGCAGGATTCTGATTTGTACGCACTGGAAATAACCAATTACACAAGAGGTAGGACTGAGTCCTGTTGGAGACAGCTGATCAGATTCTCAGAAGTGACTCTAAGATGTGTCGGAAACACTCGACCCAGAATCTTTTCTTGAGTTGAATTGGCTGCATAATTTGTCAGCTTGTCTGTTTTTTTTTAACTGGCTGTAGACTGTAGATCTGTCTTTTTTTGTTTTTGATGAGGCTGTAATTAGCTTCAGTGAGTGTGATGCTGTGAGCTAGTGTGGTAACTAGCAAAGTGCTGATAATGTTGGTTTTTAACCACGTGGGCTGTGCTGTGAGAGACCAGACCGATTTCGCACCCCTACAGAACGTAACAGAATGCAACTCCAGTGCAGCCAGACTAGGAAGGTGAGGGGATCTATGCTGAGGGTCTGTTAGGAAAGTACAGGGAGAAGGCCTGAAGAATGGCCCTCGACCAGAAACATTAACTCTTGTGTTTTTTATTCTTGTTCCACGGGATGAGGGCATCGCTGCTTGGCTAGCATTTTTTGCCCGTCCCTAAAGCTGCTCTGTGGTAATAACCGTCAGTCACATTGCTGTGGGTTTGGAGTCACACATAGGCCAGAACAGGTAAAGTCAGCAGATCTCCTTCCCTCAAGGAGCTGAGTGAACCAGATTGGTTTTTCTGACACTTGGTCACCAGTAGACTCTTAACTCCAGATTTTTAACTGTTGTGCCAGAATTTGAATCCAGGACATTACCTGGCTGTCTGATTTTCCTGCTCCTCGGATACTGCCTGACCTGCTGTGCTTTTCCAGCACCACTCTAATCTAGACTCTCGTCAAATGATAATACCACTGGGTCATCACCTCTCCCTCCACAGATGCTGCTAGACCAGCTGAGTGTTTCCAGCGTTTTCTGTATTTATTTGTAGGAAGGATGTGTCTTTTTAAATTGAGAATAATATCAGCTGTGTTTGATTTTATTCTGCTTCCCGTCTTCCCACCTCCTTACAGGATAGAGAAATGGTTGTGACTTATTCCCTGTCTTGACATTGATAAATCCACCACCAAAGGTTTTGTGCTCCAGTGACCTCCAATAATTCAATTCCGGGCCACTTTCGATGGAATAATAAGGTGCCTCAAGTGGTAATATATAGTCCGTCATCATAAGCCTTGGTGAAGTGGATATCAGTGTAACTCTTGAGGGAGTGCTCCACTGTCAGGGAGCCATCTTCCAACACCCCACCTAGCTGTTGAGGTGAACATTATGACGTCCTGTGGTAGTAATCCATAACAAGTGGGGGCTTTCTCCAGTGTATTGGCCCCCGATATGCATTGCAAAAAAGCAGCTTATCCACACAGGGAGGTGTGACAGACAGCAGTGACATCCCTTTAATAACCAGAACATTGTTGTAAAGCAAGACTACTTTTGTGAGTGTGCTCGGTGCTATGTAACTGCAGGTTCGGTGACTGTCTTCCTAATTGTTTCCGAAGCCTGGGACTCTTGAAAACTGCTTTCCTTCTATCCCTCACTGGGAGTTGGGTTGGGGCTGCACAGAGCCTGGTCCGGACAGCGATATTAACGGGCTGTTTCAGTGTATGGCCCACTGTGGAGGTCTTGACCTAGCCTCGAGTCTGAGCCATTTGTCTCTTGCCAATGACACCCATTCTCTTGAAATCTCAGACGAGAGGAGGAATTTCTTCTCTGAGGGAGTTGTGAATTTTTGCAATTCCTTGCCGCAGAAAATGTGGGGGCAGAGTCCTTGTGGCTTTGGTGAAGTGGTTCATGATCAATCAGGGAATCAAGGGTTAATGGGAAAGGGCAGGAGAGTGGAGATGAGGGATCTCAGACCAGCTACAATCTTAATAAATGGCAGAGCATAATCGAGGAGCTGAATGGCCTGCCAATGTTCCTATTTCTTATGATTTTTGGATCTAACATCATCCCTCCATCTCAAGCTATTTGTAGTATAGGAGGGTTTCTATATCTATGGTAACCACCTACGCTGACTCGATAGGGAAAAGGATTAACCCACACTGAGGACTTATATTAATAAATGGGACTTATTTTAATGTTCTGTCCTCATCAGAGGAGAACCCAAGTGATCAGGGTAGAGATTCCCATCTTATCCAAAGATACCGACTCCGTTTCATTCCTTCAGCAGCAAAGTCCTTGGATTGAATTGTTTTATTTCTGGTTAGTGGGACAGTTGATCAATGGCTATCTGGAAGAATGGGAAGATGTTGCATTAGAATGGTGGCTCATCCCATTCGAATGATGCTCTGCTTGAGATGTTCAGGGTCTGGAGTTTCATTAACAATTAAACTACACATAAATGAGTGATGGATGGTGGTCAGGAGTGTGGTGCTGGAAAGGCACAGCAGGTCAGGCTGCATCCGAAGAGCAGGAGAATCGCCGTTTCAGGCATAAGCCCTTCTTCTAGAAGCTGATGAAAAGCTATGCCCGAAACGTCGATTCTCCTGCTCCTCAGACGCTGCCTGAACTGCTGTGTCTTTCCAGCACCACATTCTCGACTCTGATCTCCAGCATCTGTGGTCCTCACTTTCTCCCAGATGGATGTTGATATCCTGGTGTAGAGGTAGCGACACTATCACTGCATCACAAGAGCCCTCTGTGAGTGATGCATATAGCCAGTAAAATCAGCTGACCAGAGCACAGTGGTCTGATTGTAATTAGTATTTATAGATCCATTATGACACAAGGAAGCCATTCTGCCCATTAAATCCCTGCTGGCATTTGATTGACCAATAGGTCCCAGTTATCCTCTACCTCCACTTCTCCCTCCAGTCCATTTTTGTTTTGAATCCAGCTTCCATTTTGGAATCCTTTGCCATTTCCAGCACCTTCACAGATGCCACATTCCAGGTCTTCCCCCCCCCCCCTCGCCATTTTACAAAGTTCTTCTTCATAACCTCCCTCCCCTGTATCTCTAAGCCACATCCTTGAATCTGTGTTCCTTCTTGTCCTTGTACTGTCAGCTGGTGGAAGAGCTTTACTTTGTCTGCCTTGTCTGAACCTGACATAATCGTGTACACCGCAACCAAATCTCCCCTCCAACTCCTTTGCTCCAAGATCTGATGAAGGGCTTATGCTCGAAACGTCGAATTCTCTATTCCTGAGATGCTGCCTGGCCTGCTGTGCTTTGACCAGCAACACATTTGCAGCTGTGATCTCCAGCATCTGCAGACCTCATTTTTTACTCCAAGATCAACCCCAGTTTCTCCAAGATAACCTTTTGTTACTAAACTTTCTCCTGCCGGGAGCCATTCTAGTAAAGCTGACCATAACTAGGACTTAGTCACCTAGTTGTGGCCTAACTAGAGCTTTGTTCTGGCTCAGTGTGACTCTTCCCTTGTTGTGCACGATACCTTTATCCCTGAAGCTCCAGGAACCATTTAATGGCTGCCACTTTCATGAGAAAGTAGGAAATAGGATGGGATTGTGGCTAACTTGATTAGATTACTTAGTGTGGAAACAGGCCCTTCAGCCCAACAAGTCCACACCGACCCTCCGAAGAGCAACCCACCCAGACCCATTCCCCTACATTTATCCCTTCACCAACACTCCGGGCAGTTTAGCATGGCCAATTCACCTGACCTGCACATCTTTGTGACTGTGGGAGGAAACCGGAGCACCCTGAGGAAACCCACACAGTCACGGGGAGAATGTACAAACTCCACACAGACGGTTGCCCGAGGTGGGAATTGAACCCAGGTCTCTGGCACTGTGAGGCTGCCGTGCTAACCACTGTGCCAGTTGCAATGCTAATGCCATCTTTATGGCTACCCTCAGTGTCCCATAACCCTCAGCTCCCTTGTAGGTCAAAGATCTCTCCAACTCAGCCGCAGTCAGATTCCATGACCCAGGCTGTGCCACTCTCCCTCCATCTGGAAGAATATTCCGAAAAGTAAAGACTCTCCAAGAAGAAATTCCAAAGTCTGTACATAAGAAGTCCCAGACCCCTCTGTCCCTCTACGCTCATTGCCTTGGACAGGGCAACTCTTCCTATTCACTTGTGAGATGTGGGTGTCGCTGGCTGTGCCCAGCATTTATTGCCCGTCCCCAGTTGACCCAGAAAAGAATGGGGGTGAGCTGCCTTCTTGAACCGCTGCAGTCCATGTGCTGTAGGTAGACTCTCAATGCCGTTAGGGAGGGCATTCCTGCAGTTTGACACTGAAAGAACAGCGATATATTTCCAAGTCGAGATGGGTGAGTGGCTCGAAGAGGGACTTGCAGAAAGTGGACAAATATTAGAGAGTTACATCGCACGCTTCCTCTCTCAGTCAATGGGTGTGTGTGATGGCGGGGGGAGGGGGGATCTCAGGAGGAGAAAACAGAAAGGGAATTGAGCCCTTTCTGATGGTTGGCTTATTTTGTGTTGCAGAGTCTAAATGGAATCTGTGCAGGAGACTGGATCAGTTTGCACTTTGAGAAGGCTAGCAGCATGTTTGTAACCAGTGCCTGTATCTATATTGGGATTGTTATTCCCGACATTTGGAGAGCATCAGTCCATCACAGGGTGTCACCACCATCTAACAGCTTTGTAAATCTGATTTGCTCTAGGAATCCCTGTGAGCACAGAGCCGTCTCTCTCTCTCTCTCTCTCTCTCTCTCTTTATCGTTCCATCTTTACAGTTTTACATTCAGCTTTTATCACCTTACCCTTCCTACCCAATCCAGTCAGTACTTAATGTCTTTTTTTCCAATCTTGTTTTACAGTGGGGGACAATGGATCTGAAGAGAAAGGAGACCTGGGTCAGACATCTCAAGCTACACTGACAGGATTGGTTGATGAAAGCAGAATTCAAGAAGATGATGATGCTGAGATCGAGTCCAAAACTCAAACAGAAAATGGAGGTAATTCAATTGTAACTTTACACATATCCAGCGATCGTTCCCTCACTGAAGGGAGTGGGTGCTCAGCCCTTTTACAGTTTTCAGCAGTGGGTTTGAGACCCTTTATAAGAGTTCTGCTCCTTTGAAATATCCTCAGGGAGGTGGTGATTGGCAGTGAAAAGGGTGGGGGGTGGGGAAGCAGAGAGGGGGTGAAAGTGCTTTTCTGAATTCTCTCCCAGAAGGCTGTGGAGGCCTAGTCAAAGACGAGGTAGTTGAATGTTTAGAATTCAAGGATATGAGGAGTAAGCAAGAATATGACATCGAGAGAGAGAATCAGCAATGATCATACTGAATGGTTCGAAGGGCCGAATGGCCTACCCCTTCTCCTACTTTCTATGGTTTGAGAGTTAATTTGCCCACCCCACCAGCGATTAAGACCCAGAAGAGGCCAATGAGGAATCAGTAGAAAGCCTCGTTGTCATTGGGATTAACTCCGCTGTGAATGAATCCGTTGCCATGCAGATTGCCGGACGGTCAAACTGTGTGGGTCACTTCATATATCGGCTGGGCAGGGGCCTCAATCAAAGACAATCAATACCTGATCAAAGGACTGGGTATCGGGGGCATGGAGTGGCTGGAACTCCCCTTGTAAGTACCTGGGTCCTGCACAGTCACCAAGGAGAGGGGGTTCAGTGGCGCTGCTGAGCGGAGGAGCAGCCAACCTTCTGAGGCCTTGGTTCCTGGCTACAGCCTGCCAGTTGCCTTGACATGGCCTGATTTGGTGGGCCCTCTGAAAGGAGTCCGAGTGGGGGTCCCTCACTCATTCTACAGGTGGTGGGCAAGACCCCAGTGCCCCACAAGATTACACTTTCTAACACTGCTCCTTCATTGTCGCTGGGTCAAAACCCTTCCCTAACAACTCCGTGAGTGCACCACACCGATTCCTAATGACACTTAGACACCGTGAAGGAGTGGAGACAAAATCTGATGTAAAAACTGAAAATACTGGAACCAAAGCAGGTCAGACAGCATCTGCATTTAATATGATAATCCACAATATACACACCCACAGTTAATGCGCATTTAATGAGAGAGGAAGTGAGTTAGAGATTCAGACCAATTACTGGTTCTCTCTGCAGTTGGAGACGTTACTGATGTCACTGTGTAATTTTGTTTTTCTTTCCTGGGATTTTTGTTTTATTCATTACATGTGGGTTTCACTGGAAAAGCCTGCATCTATTGCCTGTACCTAATTTCCCAGAGAGCAGTTAAGAGTCACCCACATGGCTGTGGGTCTGGAGTCACGTGTAAGCCAGACCAAGTGAGGATGGCAGATTTTCCCTCCCTGACAGACAGTCATGAACCAGAAGGGTTTTTCCGACAATCATTGTTAGACTCATAGTTCCAAATTAGTTTTTGATTGAAATTGAATTTGAACCCAGGTGGCCAAAGCAATCCCAGGGCCTCTTGAATGAACAGTACAGTGTTAATACCGTGGGGTCATCACCTCCACAAGCCTCTCGGCCAGGCCAGTATTTGTTATCCATCCCTAATCACCCTGAATGGGTCAGTTATTCATATTCTAATTACCCAGAGTCTAATGCTCTGGGGACCAGTGCTCAAATGCCATCATCGCTTTTGTAGGAATTTCAATACAATAAATAATTCTGGGATTGAAAGCCAGACTCAAAATCACTGTTGCCATTACCACCAGCAAGTTGCCCTTTAGGGAAGGGAATCTGCCACTCTTATTCAGTCTGGCCTCCACGTGACTCCAGACCCAAAGCAATATGGTTGACTGTGATCTGCCCTCTGCTACAGCCTCTCTCTTTCAGAAGGCAGTCTGGAATGGGCAACACATGCTGGCGTTGGCATCTACCAAAGCAGATAACGATTGAAAAAAATGCAGCCTAACCTGCTGATTGGCATCAGCATGTTTTTAACATTTTGTGATCTGAAGTGAGTCTTCTATTCTACAGAAGCTATCATTACTTTCAGTGATAGCAACAGAATTTGCTGGAAAAACTCAGCAGGTTTGGTTGCATCTGTGGAAACTGTGCCCTATATCCGTGCTTCCCAACCCTTTCCCACTGTGACCCTATTTTTGAGGCTGTATAATTGTTGTGAGTCTCTCAGTAAGATCTGAGAGAGCAGGTGCTTGTTAAAGCGATATCTCAGTCAGAAATCCATGGTGACCTTGGCCACCTTAGATCTGGTGACCCTGGGATTTTAGATTTTATTGTCACGTGAACTCAAGTACAGGAATACAGTGATAAGTGTATAATGTCACGTGGGAAATCATGTCTCACGCAATTGATTGAGTTTTTCTTTGAAGAAAGAACAAAGAAGATTCATGAGGGTAGAGCGCTGGATGTGGTCTATATGGACTTCAGTAAGGCATTCAACAAGGTTCCTCATGGTAGACTGGTTACCAAGGTTGGATCTCATGGATAATAGGGAGAACAAGCCATTTGGATAGAGAACTGGTTTGAAGGTAGAAAACAAGAGGGTGGTGGTGGAGGGTTGCTTTTCCGTCTGGAGGCCTGTGACCAGTGGAGTGCCACGAGGATCGGTGCTGGGTCCACTACTTTTCATCACTTATATAATGATTTGGATGTGAACATAGGAGGTATACTTAGTAAGTTTGCAGATGACACCAAAATTGGAGATGTAGTGAAGAGTGAAGAAGGTTACCTTAGAGTACAATGGGATCTTGATCAGATGGGCCAGTGGGCTGAGGAGTGGCAGATGGGGTTTAATTTACATAAATGTGAGGTGCTGTGTTTTGGAAAAGCAAATAAGAACAGACTTACACAGTTAGTGATAAGGTCCTAAAGAGCATTGCTGAACAAAGATACCTTGGCGTACAGACTCGTAGCCCCTCGAATGTGGAGTTGCAGGTAGATAGGATAGCGAAGAAGGCATTTGGTATGCTTTCCTTTATTGGTCAGAGTATTGAGTACAGGAACAGAGAGGTCATATTGCAGTTGTACAAGACATTGGTTAGGCCTCTTTTGGAATATTGTGTTCATTTATGGTCTCCTTCCTATTAGAAGGATGTTGTGAAATTTGAAGGGGCTCAGAAAAAATTTACAAGAATGTTGCCAGAATTGGAGGATTTGAGCTATGGGGAGAGGCTGAATAGGCTGGGGCTGTTTTGCCTGGAGCGTCGGAGGCTGAGAGGTGACCTCATAGATCATAAGATCATGAGGGGCATGGATAGGGTAAGTAGACAAGGTATTTTTCCTGGGGTGGGTGAGTCCAGACTAGATGGTGTAGTTTTAAAGTCGAGAGTGTGATGCTGGAAAAGCGCAGCAAGTCATGCAGCATCCGAGGAGCAGGAAGATCAATGCTTCGGGCAAAAGCCCTTCATCAGGAATTCCTGATTCCTGAAGAAGGACTTTTGCCTGAAACATTGACTTTCGTGCTCCTCAGATGTTGCCTGACCTGCTGTGCTTTTCCAGCATCACACTCGACTCTAATCTGCAGTACTCATTTTCGGCATAGTTTTAGGGTGAGAGGGGAAAAATTTAAAAGGGAATAAAGGGGCAACGTTTTCACACAGAGGGCGGTGTGTGTATGGAATGAGCTGCCAGAGGAAGTGGTGGAGACTGGTATAATTACAATATTTAGAAGGCATTTTATGAATAGGAAGGGTTCAGAGGGATATGGTCCAAGTGTTGGCAAATGGGACGAGATTGGGTTGGGATATCTGGTCGGCATGGATGAGTTGGACCGAAGGATCTGTTTCTGTGCTGTACGACTATAATTCGGTGCCACCTTATGTACCAAAGTACCGAGGGAGGAAAAAAACACTTAGATACAAAGTAGAAAGAGAAACATGAGTTAAAAAGTTAGATTCCCTACAATGTGGAAACAGGCCCTTCAGCCCAACAGGTCCACACCGACCCTCTGAACAGCAACACACCCAGACCCATTCCCCTCCCACTAATGCACCTAACACTACAGGCAGTTTAGCATGGCCAATTCACCTAACCTGTACATCTTCGGACTGTGGGAGGAAACTGTAGTAAACCCACGCAGACACGGGGAGAACGTGCAAACTCCACACAGACAGTTGCCCAAGGCAGAAATTGAACCCTGGTCCCTGGCCCTGTGAGGCAGCAGTGCTAACCACTAAGCCACCACACCGCCCCAAGTTAAGCATTACTTCATAGAATAGTAGAAAGGTAAAGAAATAGGTTATAGTTTAGATTAAAGTCTTTTGTTGCTTAAACTAGGGAAATAAAGGAATAAGCTAAAAGTTTCACAGCCTTCTGCTTATCTCGTTCTCCGTGGAGACCTCAGCAGTGTGCTCTCGAAGCAGCCGCTGCAGATACTGTCGCTGCAGCTGGAACTACTGCCTCTCCGATCTCCACCCCCCACCTTGGGAACATACCTGGGCAGACCCACTCACACGCCTAGCTGAGACACTGCCATTTGGGTGCCAACTCCTACATTGAGGAGCCCTGCCTTATATAATTGACAGCCTGGGCGTGCCCACAGTAAGTGTGCTGCAAAAGTGGCCTGATTTCAAATGGACACCCACTTGGAGGAAACCTCACAGTGTGGGCCTTGTGCAACATCCTCACAATTCATCACCAAACTGTCACTGCCCTTGCTACAGTCACCAGTGACGGCCTGTAATCGTCAGCAGTTCTGGTCTTAAACGACTCAGAATGTTCTGTCCAAGTAGAACCCATGCTTGGAAGGTCAGAATCTATAATTGTCCAGCTAGATGTTTTTGTTAACATTGCAATTAAAAGTAGTTCAAAAATAAAATTGTCACGGTTACATTTTGCCCAAAGAATCCTGATTCAGCCATTAGGTTTGTGTGTTTGACCCTGAACATTGACTTGTGACTGACCTGGGAGAAAGTGAGCACTGCAGATGCTGGCGATCAGAGTCAAGAATGTGGCGCTAGAAAAGTACAGCAGGTCAGGCAACACCCAAGGAGCAGGAGAGTCGACTTTTCAAGCATCAGCCTTTCGTCTGGAATACAGTGTGAGGTTTCCATCTGAAATCAGGCCACTTTTGCTGCACGTTTGTTACTGACCTGCCTCCATTGGCTCGTCTCTCTGTGTCTGGGATTGCGATGGGGAATCACTAGGAGCATAGCTCAGACCTGACCACCCAGCCCACCCGTACGTCATCTCAGATACTGTGGATAAAAGCCCTGTCTGTCTGGACACCGCTGTGAGAATGTTTGCGTATATTTTGTGTATATGTTGTACTCCAGCAGAAAGTGAGACGGAGGTCATCACTACCACCGCCCAGGGGACAGCAGTGATTTTGCCAAACAATCCCGAAAGCGTCGACTTGTCTTCCGTGAAGTCCATGATGTCGACGGTGATGAACATGGGCAGCCTCAACGGGGAGGCCAGTGAGATGCCGAGTAACAAAAGCCCCTCAAAGTCTTCCATACGAGCTGGGAAAATCAAGCAGGTAGGCTCTGAGGGAAAGGCTGAAATCTTGGGGGGTGGGGGGGGGTGGCGGGCGGGAGGGGGGGGCAGGTGGTGAGGGTGTCGCTCAACACTGGTCACTTTGGCACTTGCACAGACCTTCTTACTTGTTCATTCGTCCTGGGATTTGTCAGCCATCTGGTTCGACCACTTCTGGAGTATTGTGTGAGATTCTGCTCTCCCTCCTGTCAGAAGGATGTTGTGAAACTTGAGAGAGTTCAGAAAACGTTTACAAGGATGTTGCCAGGACTTGGAGGGTTTGAGCTACAGGAAGAGGCTGAACAGGCTGGGGCTGTTTTCCCTGGAGTGTCGGAGGCTGAGGGTGACCTTATATAGAGGTTGATAAAATCATGAGGTGCATGGATAGGATAAATAGACAAGGTCTTTACCCTGGGGTGGGTGAGTCCAGAGCTAGAGGGCATAGAGTGGGAGGGGAAAGATTTAAAAGCAATCTAAGGGACAACATTTTCACACAGAGGGTGGTGCGTGTATGGAATGAGCTGCCAGGGGAAGTGGTGGAGACTGGTACAATTACAAAATTTAAAAAGCATCTGGATGGGTATATAAATCGGAAGGGTTTGGAGGGATGTGGGCCAGGTGCTAGACTCAATTAGGTTGGAATATCTGGTTGGCATGGACGAGTTGGACCGAAGGGTCTTTTTCCATGCTGTTCACCCCTATGAGTGACAAGCGTGCCCCTTGTCAGTCATTACCCTCAGATACCCTGTTTGCCTGAGAGGCATGAGGCTGACACCTGCGCGAGTGGAACATGGGCTGATCTTCCAGCACCGTACTGAGGGAGTGCTGCACTGTCATCGGCGCCTCTTCTTGGATAAGATGCTGAACTAGTTGCAAAAGATCCTGTGCCGCTTTTTCAGAGCAGAGCAATGTGCATTGGTCAAGCATTAGTCAACATTACTAACACATTAACTGTCAAACAAACAAACAAACACCCAAAATGACCTGATGAACTTGCTGGCTGTGGAAAGTTGCTATTTTTTTTAATCCTACATTGCCACAGTGACTACAGAATTGTTACGGTACAGAAGAAGGCCATTCGGCCCATTGTGTCTGCAAATTGCTGGGTTGGTTGTAAATCTCTGTGTCCCGAGGTCATCAATGTAGGTTTTTCAGCTTTCTGGTCAAAAAGAATGTTTTGTCTTGCGTCTCTTGCTACCTTTAAATGCACCAACCCTTTCCCCCATTAGCTCATTCGCAAGCCCCTTCCGACCCCGTTGACAGCTTGCCCCTCAGACCTTCAGAAGGTTTGCCTTGGGGTTTCATTCCTGGAGCCTCTGGCCAGTATTGAAGCCTACACTGGGACCTGACCTGACCTGTTGTTGTAGCCCAGCAGCAACGGAATCTGAGCCTGTTTCCATCAGCCACAACCTGGATTGGGCAGTTTGACAGGAATATCAGTTTGATGATCATGAAGGATGAGTTTTGTGCCATATCCAGAGGGTAAAAAGCTTGGATAATTTCCTGATGTCAACGATTGCCCATCTATCAGATCAGCCATGATCTCATTGAATGGCGGAGCAGACTCGATGGGCTGAATGGCCTTTTTCTGCAAAGTTTTATGGCCTTATAGTTCCTTGAGGTCAGATTTGTGACATAAATACTAAAGAGCTCATCTCAAGTTCCCAATAAATTCAATTGAACCTGTTTAACATTCAGATGACAACCCATTCCCCAATGCCATGCTCTGATATATTTGCTGTGTTCATGTTTATGGGCATCATGTATTCAGGAGTGTGCCCACTATCTGATTGGACCTGCCTGTGGTGCAATGGTGTCGCGAGATGGTGAACTAAGATAAGCTGGGGGATTTGGGGAATGGGTGAGGCTGGGGCCTGAGGACACAGGTGGGGTCTGAAATCATCAAGGGACGATAGCTTCAAAACCGCCTCCCTCGCTGCCCGAAAATCCTAAGATATCCTCAGGCAAGGTGTTGGGTAGTTGGCGTCTTAAATATGGGAGCTGCGGCCAAGTAGGCACAATCATGGTGTGGGAGTGAAGAGAGAGGAAATACTTATAACCTCTCCTTGTTTACAGGGGGAGCAAGAACCTTTCCTTATTGTCACTGCTCTCCTTTTCCAGCAGACCCCACCCCCCCCCAACGTCAGCATGGGATAGACTTACCCAGAACCCAAACCCCCAAACCCCACTTACTGTGGGTCTACAGTTGAAGCTACACACTAAAGTCCGAGTTCCTGCATAGCCCACCCACTCCCCCACACCTGCCATCCTGTACACGTCAAAATATCGAAAGGCGTCCTGAGTCTTTTGAATCAGACCGGGCCGAATACAGATTGTTGAGCTGTTTTCGTTCTACACTGTGATTGTTGTAATCGAACCTTCACCGACATTCAGTTAAACTGCTGAACTTCCCTGTGTAAACTCTGGGCATTGGTCCTCGTTGTGTAACCTCCTCCTCCTCCTCCTGCAGCCCCCCTCTCTGATATCTCTGCTTCGCTAATTCTGGTCTCCCGCTATGTTGCTGACTTGTGGTGACACTCTAGCTTCAGCTGCCGAGACCCTGAGCTCTCGAATTTCCTTCTCAAACCATTTCGCTGTGTACGTCTCCTTCCGCCTTTCAGGCAGTCCACGTTCTTTGACCAAGTGTTTTGTCACCTGTTCAAATACCACCTCACAGCCCCCGTCTACATTTTTTTATTCACTAATGGATTGAGGGCATTGATAACTAGGCCAGCTTTTATTGCTCATTTCTAATTGTTTAGAGTTGACCACATTGCTGTGGGTCTGGAGTCACATATAGGCCAGACCAGGTGAGGATGGCAGTTTCCTTTCCTAAAGAACATTAGTGAACCAGATGGGATTATCTGACAATCAACAATGAATTCAAGGTCATCATTTGACTGTTTATACCAGATTGGCAAGTGGCTGAGTGGTTAACACTGCTGCCTCACAGCACCAGGGACTCAAGTTCAATTCTGGCCTTGGGTGACTGACTGTGTGGAGTTTGCACTTTCTCCCTGTGTCTGCGTAGGTTTCCTCCGGGTGCTCCAGTTTCCTCCCACAAGTCTAAAGCTGTGCCGATTGGGTGAATTGGCCATGCTAAATTGCCCGTAGTGTTAGGTGCATTAGTTAGAAGGAAATGGGTCTGAGTGGATTACTCTTCGGAGGGTCGGTGTGGACTGGTTGGGCCGAAGGACCTGTTTCCACACTGGAGGGAATCTGAAAAAAAAAGACTTTACTTTTAGTGAATTCATAATCCACCATCTGCTGTGGCAGGGTTTGAACCCGGCTCCCCAGAATGTCCCCCTCCCACTCCGCCAAGGACATGCAGGTCATTGGCCTCCTCCATCGCCAGACCATGGCAACACGACCCCTGGAGGAAGAGCGCCTCATCTTCCACCAGGAACCCTCCAACCACAAGGGATGAATGCAGATTTCTCCAGCTTCCTCATTTCCCCTTCCCCCACCTTATCTCAGTCCCAACCCTCAGACTCAGCACCGCCTTCTTGACCTGCAACCTTCTTCCCGACCTCTCTGCCCCCACCCCCCCTCCAGCCTATCACCCTCACCATAACCTCCTTCCACCTATCGCATTCCCAACCCCAAGTCCCTCCTCCCTACCTTTACCTTAGCCTGCTTGGCACACCCTCCTCATTCCTGAAGAAGGGCTTATGCCCGAAACGTCGATTCTCCTGCTCCTTTGATGTTGCTTCACCTGCTGCGCTTTTCCAGCAACACATTTTTAAGCTTTAAGACCTTATCTCTTGACCAAGCCTTTGGTCATCTGCCCTCTCCTGTGGCATCTCATCCCACTATGTTTTATCATGCCCCTGTGAAGCTCCTTGGAACATGTTGTTACATGGTAGACACTATCTAAATATAGCTTCTTGTCGTGGATTGTAAGTAGCTGAAGCACCAGCACTGACCCTTGGCTGCATTTATTGCAGCACTTCAAAATGGCCACTTTTTTCCTATTAGCTGCTAACTCTCTGTTAACTAGCCCTCATACCGGTCACCTGTCTGGTTTTGGATTGCTGAGTTCTTTTCCCCCCTCATTCTTTTTGTTCACCAACTCTCCACCCTATTCTCACTCACTCACTCTCTCACACACTCACTCTCACACTCTCTCACACACTCTCTCACACACTCTCTCACACACTCTCTCACACACTCTCTCTCACACTCTTTCTCTCACACACACTCTCACACACACTCTCACACACACTCTTACACACACACTCACACACACTCACTCTCACACTCACTCTCACACACTCTATCTCTCTCACTCTCGTGCACGCATGCGCGTGCGCTCACACACTCACATACATCGATGTTTCGATCATAACCCCTTCATCACACATGTGCCTGAAACGTAGACTCTCCTGGTCTTCGTACGCTGCCTGATTGGTTGTGATTTTCCAGTGCCACACTCAGTGGCAATGTAGCTGAGGAATATCAGTTTTTTTTCTTTTGACTTGTCCTTTCTGGGTGTATAGGAGTGTCGCTGTTTGAGGCCAACAGTGGTCACTCATCTTTGATTGCCATCGAAGGGGGTTTGTGAGTCGCCCTCGTGGTCACACTGAAACCTACCCCCAGGCTGAAGGGCAAGTGATGCTCTCAGATCCACATCCCACAACACTGGGGAGGAAAGAAAGCTCTGGCCTAACACTGGGGCATTGAGACACCCATTGATTCCTTACAGTGTGGAAGCAGGCCAATCAGCCCATCGAGTCCACACTGACCCTCCGAAGAGTATTCCACCAGACCCAACCCCCTACCCTATCCCCACTGGCCAATCCAGCCCAACCTGGACATCTTCGGATTGTGTGAGGAAACCGGAGCACCCGGAGAAAACCCACGCAGACACGGGGAGAATGTACAAACTCCACACCCACTGGATCCCTGGTTCTATGAGGCAGCAGTGCTAACCACTGAGCCACTGTGCTGAGAGGGGCAGGTCTGATCGTGTTGATACTGCACTTGGTGTGTGCAGGCAAAAGTTCAATTTATATAGCACCTTTCATGAGAACAAGTCACAGTCATGGCCCACACAGACTGGTCATGTGTAGGAAACACAGCAGCCGGTTTGCACGCAGACAGCTCCCACAAACAGCGTTGTGATTACGACCTGATAATCTTGATTTTAAGTTTTCTCTCTGTGATCTTTGACCGAGGGATTAATATTGGCAGGGGCACTGAGAACAACTGGGCCTCTGCTTTTCTTTGAACTCTGAGAGAAAGGAGATCTTGTGAGCTCTAGGGCCTCTGGGTTAACCCGTCCTGTGAAAGGGAGCACCTCTGACAGTGCAGTAGCCCCTCAGTACTGCAGTGGAATGTTTACCTTGATCTCAGTGTCTGAGTCATGGGGGGGTGGGGGGCGGGGGGGGGGTGGGGTGAGGTGGTGGGGGTTGACTTGGAATCCAGGGATTTCTCAACCTGAAGTAGGAGGGTGACCGGCTGAGCAAGGAATGACCCCACAAAGGTCACCTGTTCACTTCCAACAGCTGCACAGTGGAAGCAAACCAAAATTCTTATGGATGGAGAGAGAGAGTCTGTGTGTGTGTGTGTGTGTGTGTGTGTGTGTGTGTGTGTGTGTGTGTGTGTGTCTGTTTCTGTGTGGGCAGGTGTGTGTCTGTGTGGGGGTATGAGTGTGTATTACAATGCAGCTGAATTCAGGACCAGCTCTGCAAAGGGGCTGTGGAACAGTCAGCTCCAGACACTTATCGAAAGTAGTTAAGCGAGCTATAAAAGCGATAAGCCCGTGTGATGAAACAGTGTTGGAGCTTTGTGCCTTGGACAATGTGCTCGAAATAGGGAATTGATCTTTTCCTTTCTCTCGAAGCCAGGTGCTGAAAGTCAATTTTACTCCCAGTTCCGACGATCAGCACTTTCAATTTTTGTGGAATTCTGCGACGTGTGTGTGTGTGTGTGTGTGTGTGTTGCATGAGAGTGAGAGAGAGAGAGAGGCAGGGAGCCTCCATCCAGTAGCAGCTGTTGTGGCTTGTAAACATTTGCACTTTTCCCTGTAGCAGAGTGTACAGTGCTGCCGTTTGTTTGACTGACCTGCCCTGTGCTATGTGCAATGTGCTGGTATGGGAGTCAGTCCTACTTGCTGGTTAATGATAAACTACAGAGTCAATATTCACAGGGCCAGGCAGCACAGCTCTGATCTCCAGTCCAAGGTTAAACAGGGGAGTGGGGTGGGTGAGGGAGGGCTGCTGACTATTCCAGTCTGTTGTTAAAATGAAAGGCCTCAGAGGTGCAGGTAGCTACAGTTTTTGGGATGGGTGCAATACTGCGCCGAATTAATTGGTTCCTTCTCTTTAAATCTGAGAGAAAGGAGTTGGCTGTCAGAGTAGCAGCACCAGCCCTGACTGAACAATGCCACATGTTGCTTTCCTTCGCTAATAGGCTGGAGCCCAGGCTCAGGCTTTGCTGTAGGGATGTTAACACGCCCCTCATCCCAGCCGGACAAGGGCAGTGGGGTATTTTTAAAACTGTGGCAGAGGTTCTGACGCAGCGTGGGTACACTCTGTAGTCACAGATCTTGGCTGACCCAGCAGTTGGCTGGCACTGTCCCAAGCTCTCAATCTTCCAGTTGACTGTTCCATCTGGTAGCAAAGAGGGGGGACGTCACTCACTCACATCGAGGGAGTTTTGTCTTTGTTGCTTTGGGAAGTGAACATCTTTGATGGCAGTGACTGTCACTTTTTTTATCCTGTTCATCCCCGAGCTCAGTTTTAGCACAAGCCAGTGTAATGTACTTTGATGTCTCAAACTGTGCTCTGACTGAAATAGGCTGTTTTTTAAAACAGAGTCTCTGACCTTCGTTTGCATTTCCCTGTGTTCCTTTGTACTCTGTTCTCCAAGCTATGATGCAGATTGTGTTCCAACTTCGAAATGAATTGATTATTCTCTGTCACCTGACTAAGGGTAATAATGTGAAGCCAGGCAGTGTGAGAAGAGATACCGATGACCTGATAGGCCATGACTGAGCGGATTTTGGATTGGCCTACAGGTCCCCTCCCTAACCTTCTCTGTGAAGTGGTCCTTGTTTTCTTTTCTTTGTGGATGTTCCCCAGTGCTCCCACAGTCTCTCCTCTCCTGAAGCGTTGACTCCTTGCAGAGTTATGGTTCCACATTTTGTGCCGGCCCTCTAACTGAGCCTGTCCAAGTGGCCCACTCTTCACTCGGGACCCTGGACAGTGAGTGCTGTTCACCTCTTTGAGCAGGAGAGACATTGGTGCAGTTCATATCAGGTCGTACCCTGGGCCTTTCACCTTCTGAGTGTGGTAGAAATAGTCCGAACGTAGTATGACCACGGATGTGACAAGATCGGTTAATTTTCGAACACATATCAAAGTCTTAGAGTTTTACAGCATGGAAACAGGTCCTTCAATCCAACTTGTCCGTGCTGTCCAGTTTTCACAATTAATTTAGTCCCACTTGCCCATGTTTGGTCCATGTCCCTCCATACCTATCCCATCCATGTACTTGTCCAAATGTTTCTTAAAGGAAAAAATGGTATTCGCCTCAACCACTACCTCTGTCAGCCCATTCCAGACCCTCACCACTGTGAGAAAAAAATTTGCCCTTCTGGATCCTGTCGTATCTCTCCCCTCTCACCTTAAACCTCAGTTTTACAGGAAATCCTGAGCGAATCCTCAGGGCTTTTCCTTGCCTTGTCGATGGTATCTAACAACAGTACTGGAAAAATGAAGGTTTTGTTCTTGAAGGAGAAAACTTAAGGCTAAATCACAGCCATCAACCCGTCCTAAAAACTCTGCTCACATTTTGACAGCTGTCACAAATTGCGTCACAGCAGCTGGTAAAATCCACATCATTACAAAGCTATCTACAGCATTCGAAATACAAGATTTTCTTTTAAGAAAAGCCAGTTTGTCCTATCTCCTGGTGTTAATGAATTCTTCAAGATCCAGAATTCCAAGATCCAAAGGTGAATCTTCATCAAAAATTAATCTGGTCTTCCTTGGACAGAACCCTATCTGTGTGCCACGTTTCACTGAATTCCATCCATTACATTTTAGATATTTTGTCAACAAGCTAACAACCCAGGATGAAGAATTCTCTCTGTCCAGTCTCAGTGGTGGGGCTAATATTCAGAGGCATTTGGTATGCACATGTACACTTAGATGTGCACGGGCAGATATGACCGGCTCATGGTATTACTGGGCAAGTCAGAATGAAATCTGGTTTGATAGATCAAATGTTTTCATTTGTTTAGTTCATTAATGTGTTAAACATATTGAGGCTACAGCTTTCTTTTTTATGTAATAAACTTCTGTTCTCCTGTTAAAGAAAGTCAAACCAATCCACCTAAATATCAAGGACTGTAAGATCAAAACTTCAAACTGTATTCAATTGCCATCTCTTCCAGTGACTCAAGGCTAGAGAAATGTCTACCCTGACCTCAATTCCTTCAGTTTCTGCTGAACTGACTCCTTGCACCTTCTTTGATATGGACTATGGAGATAATTTAGTGAGTCCATTCCATAGTTGTTGACATGAACCTTTTACAAATCTGAGAGCTTAAACTTTCTCAGTTCTAATGACCTGCACATTTCTAACCAAGATTAGGGATCTTAAGATGAAGGAGCCCCTAGGGAACAGTGACCATAATATGTTAGAATTCAGGAGAAAGTGACAACTGCAGATGCTGGACATCAGAGTCGAGAGTGTGGTGCTGGAAAAGCACAGCAGGTCTGCAAAGGACGTGCAGGTCCTGGGCCGCCTCCATCGCCACACCCTCGCCACCTGATGCCTGAAGGAAGAACGCCTCATCTTCCGCCTTGGGATCCTCCAACCTCATAGCATCAATGTGCACTTCACCAGTTTCCTCATTTCCTCCCTCCTCCTACCCCCCCCCCCACTCCCCACCCCCGCCATCTTATCCCAGTTCCAACCTTCCAACTCAGCACCACTCTCATGACCTGTCCATCTTCCTTCCCACCTATCCGCTCCACCCTCCTCTCCGACCTACTATCATTACCCCCACCTCTGTCTACCTATCGCACACTCAGCTACCTTTCCCTTGCCTCCCATTTATCTCTACACCCCACCCCCTGGCTCACAAGCCTCATTCCTGATGAAGGTCGTTGCTTGAGACGTCGATTCTCTGCTCCTCGGATGCTGCCTGACCTATGGTAGAATTTACCCTGCAGTTTGAGAGGGAGAAGCTGGAATCAGACCTAATGGTATTACCATTGAGTAAAGTTAACGACAAAGTCATGAGGGAGGAGCTGGCCAGTGTTGATTGGAAGGGGAAGGCTGTGCAGCAGCAATGGCAGGTCTTTCGGGGATAATTTGAGAGGCATAGCAGAAATTCATCTCAAGGAAGAAGAAATTACTAAAGGGACGACAAGGCAACTGTGGTTGGCAAGGGAAGTTGGGGAAAGTGTAAAAGTAAATGAAATTGCCTACAGTGTGGTGGAGAGGAGTGAGAAGCTAGAGGATTGGGGAGGCTTTTAAAAATCACCAGAGGATAACCAAAAATGCACTTGGTGGATATGAGGTTAAGCTAGCTAATGATCTGTGTAATAAGAGGCAAGAGGTTTTTTTACATATATAAAAAGGAAAGAGAGAGGCAAGGGTGATCATTGGACCATTGGAAGATCAGGCTTGAGAAATAGTAATGGGGAACAAAGAAATGGCAGAGGAACTGAATAGGTACTTTGTATCAGTCCTCATGGATGAAGATATCAGCAGCATACCAGAACTTTGGGAGAGTCAGGGAGATGAGGTGAATGTAATGCCCATCACTAGGGAGAAGGTGCTGGGGAAGATGACAAGTCTGAAGGTGAATAAATCACCTGGACGGGATGGATTGTACCCAAAAGTTCTGAATGAGGTAGCTTAGGAAATTGTAGAGGTGACCTTTCAGGAATCACTGGAGTCAGGGAATGTCCTAGAGAACTGGAAAATAGCTCATATAACACCCTTGCTTAAAAAAGGAGGGAGGCAGAATTTCCAGAAACTACAGGCTAGTTAGCCTGACCTCGATTGTTGGCGGTATTTTAGAGTCCAGTATTAAGGAAGAGATTGTGGAGTACTTGGAAGTGTATGGTAAAATGGGGCTGAGTCAGCACGGCTTCGTCAAGGGAAGGTCATGTCTGACAAACCTGTTAGAATTCTTTGAGGAGGAAGTGACTAAGTTGAACTAAGGAGAGGTGGTGGATGTGATCTATTTGGATTTCCAGAAGGTTTGCACAGGAGACTGCTGAATTAGATAAGAGCCCATGGTGTTCAGGACAAGGCACTGACTGGCGTGGATAGAGGATTAGCTGACTGGCAGAAGGCAGAGAGTGGGAATAAAGGGGCCTTTGTCAGTTTGGCAGCTGGAGTTCCACAGGAGTCAGTGTTATTTGTGTTGTATTTGAACAGTCTGGATGAAGGAACTGAAATCATTATTGCTAAGTTTGCAGCTGACACAAAGATAGGTGGAGGGACAGGTAGGACTGAGAAAGCAGAGGCTGCATAAGGACTTGGGGCAGGCGAGGGGAGTGACAAACCCAGTAGTATAAACCTATTTTTGTTATCATTGCAGGGACCTGAAATCACACACTTAATGACAACTGCTGAATTTAGGCACTGTCCTGGAAAGACTGTTTGACCTTGTTTTGTTCATTTAAACAAAAACCTTCACAGAAATAACCAACACTCATCTGCCTCTACTTTTGAAATCCAAATTTTGAAAATGGTAGTAATATTTATAAATTATACACACAATGTATACATGTGTGTGCACATATTCATACACAAACATTTACACGTTATAAGACATTTACATATTATCATGTACACACAAGCATTGGGCTAGTGAATGTCTTCAATATGTTCTTGGGTAGTCATTTCAGTGATCTAGCATGGGAATGAAGAACTAAATGGTCACATGCTGTGCTGTATGAAGCGACATTTCTGTGCAGCACCCATTGAGTGAAAAAGAAACACTTGTACTATTGGGCAAGACAAAGACCTGATTGAATGGGTTTATGGCTAAAGCTTGTTTGACTAATGTCATGTTCCACCCAGATTAAACAACCCTCATTCACCCCTGTGTTCCACCGCCAGTTTCCATTCCAATAAAACTCCTATCACTGGCAAGAGACCCAACTTGCTTTTTTTTTAAAATTGCACCTTAACCTCAGTCCCAACTTTGCTCTGCGTTTCTCATGTTGTGCACATCATACAGGGCAGCTGGTGACAATTGTAGATTATTAATCCCGAGACTCAGGCTAATTATAGAGTCCCTACAGTGTGGGAGCAGGCCATTTGGCCCATCAAGTCCATGCCATCCATCTGAAGATCATTCCACCCAGAACCACCCCATCAACCCCCACATTTCCCATGGCTAACCCACCTAGCCTGCACACCCCTGGACACTACAGGGCAATTTCCCACGGCCAGTCCACCCTAACCTGCACGTCTTTGGGCATCCGGAGGAAACCCACGCAGACACTGGGGGAATGTGCAAACTCCACATGGAGAGTTGCCCAAGGGTGGAATGAAAAATGGGTCTCTGGTGCGATGAGGCAGCAGTGCTAACCACGGTGCCAATGTATTGCCCCTGCTTTAGGGGCATGGGTTCTAATCCCACCATGGGCTACTGGTGGAATTAAGCTTATGGAATCTTATCTCTGTACCTGTAATCACAAAAGTGTTGTCATAAAAATCCACCTGGGACACTAATGAGATCGCTGAGTAAGCATTCACTCACAAATGATGAAATCTGCTAGCTCTGGCCTCCACGTGACTCCGGGCTGAAAATGATTGTTGACTATCTAAAATCATCTCCATTAGGTACCGGCAACAACAACTGGCCTTGCCATTGTTGATGTGGAAGAGCTGGTAATGTTACAATCTTATAACATCAGGTTATAGTCCCAACAGGTTTATTTGGAAGCACTAGCTTTCGGAACGCTGGTCTTTCATCAGGTAACTAGTTGAGTGGGTCACCCGATGAAGGGGAGACGCTCCGAAAGCTAGTGCTTCCAAATAAACCTGTTGGACTGTAATCTGGTGTTGTGTGATTTTTTAACCTTGCTATTGATGGTAACTTCCGATGGGGGGGGGGTGGAGAGCGGAGTGGGGGGGGGGTGGAGAGCGGAGTGGGGCGGTGGGGGGGAGAGCGGAGTGGGGTGGGATAATAATGGATTGGCAGGAAAAGCACAGTAAGCGTGTGTATGTTCAGAGCTGACCATCCCAAGAGTGCATTTGGCAGAGGGCCACCCTTCTGCAACTTTGTTAACAAAGTTTCGGGGTGCAGGGGTGTAGGAAACATCTCTTGCAGAATGCTCAACTTCTGCTTGAGGAGCAGGCACTGACAATGTGCCTGATGCTGCATGTGACTCTGACTCATTCCCTTTTGTAACACAGCACACCGGTCTTGGTAGCCTCTGACATTGTTTTCACTCGAGTTCCTCCTCACTGATCCACACGTTGCTGTTCTGCCCCTTACAGGAAGCCAAAGAAGAGAAGTCTTTCTTTATCTGTCCACTATGTGAAAAGGACTGTGGAACCCAGCACCAGCTAACGATGCACATTCGACAGGTAGGTTGTGGTTTGTGGCACCACTTTCTAGGCTGTTCAGGCCCGGTGCACTTTGTCGTTAGCTCTAATGTGGTGAAAAGTTGTGCTCTGCCTCACAAGCTTTTACCATACGTCAAGTGTTCTCAAATTAGTAAAGCCACGTTACAAAGGAAGAAAAAGCAAAAAAAAGCACGGTTGCACAATGCATTTTCAGCACATTGTACAATTTGGAAGGCAGATCTTTGCGAGCAGTGTGTGAGTGAGAGAGAGAGAGAGATGGGTTTGATTCAGTGTGATGGCTAACTTGCATCACAGGAAGAACTTAGGGTGTTTGCAGTCAACTGCAGTTCAGACAATGTAACCAGCACAACCCTGCCCCCAGCCAGGGGAGCAGGAGCTGAACTGAAGTGGCACACAGCACTATGTTGTATTGAAATGAAAAGTGTCCAGATAAAGCTCCATCTGAACCTGTAATAACAATCATCAGCCTCCCATTGTCATGTTTAATTCCCCCCCCCACCTCGTCGATGCCTGCTCCACTTTGCCTTATAGATGCTCCTTGCAATGGTCCTCAATCAGATCAGAAACACTTGGCACAAACCCCTCCCTGTGTTTGTCTGTGCCTTGCTCACATTGTGCAGTCTGACCACAACTATCTCAAACTACCTGCTGTGCCGGGTGGCACGGTGGCTCAGTGGTTAGCACTGCTGCCTCACAGCACTAGGGACCCAGGTTCAATTCCACCCTCAGGCGATTGTCTGTGTGGAGTTTGCACATTCTCCCCATGTCTGCGTGGGTTTCCTCCCACAGTCCAAAGATGTGCAGGTTAGGTGAATTGGCCATGCTAAATTGCCCGTTCAGGGACGTGTAGGTTAGATAGATGGGGCATGCAGATTACAGTGGAAGGGTGGGTGGGATGCTCTTAGGAGGTTCGGTATGGGCCAAATGGCCGAGTTCTGCACTGTAGGTATTCTGTGATAGCTTCTGAAATTTATGTCCATACGCCATCGCTTGTCTCAGGGACTGACATTTCAAATGTTGAAATCATGGGAGTTAAATGAAAACGAGAAGTTGTACAGTTTTATACTTCAATCTTCCTTGACACTAGGAGACAACCATAAGTGTCATCTTCAGGTGAAGCAGTGTTAGAGGGCATAAGATAATTGGAATAGCTGTGCAGATGCAATTTGATCCCCATTTTAAAGTCCAATCGGTGTGCTTACTTTTTAAAATCATTTTAGGATGTCGTTTCAAAGTGATCGGTTTACATTCACAGTTTTCCTTTTGGAAGTCATCCTGTAATATTTTTATTCTAAATTGGTTTGAGGAGGTCTTTTTTTAAGGGAACGTGTTGGAAGCTAAACAATTCAAAGTTGTACTGGTCCATCCTGGGGAAGTTGACATACAGTGTGGGACTTGGAATCCTGGGTAACCTCTGAGGAACTGCTCTGGGCTACAACTAGTCAGGTTCAAGTTAATCCCAGTCTTTTGGGAGACACTGAGATGTTAATTAAGAATCTTAAAGGAGGCGTTGAAAGACCTATAAGACAAGTTGATGAATAAATGTAATCATGTTATTGGGGAAATGCAATCTTTATTTTTAGAAAATGAGTTTATACCTTCTGAATCTGCAAGACCATCTACAAGTCAGGAGTGTGGTGAAATACTTTTCACTTGCCTGAATGGTGCAGCTCCAACAACACTCAAGGAACTTGACACCATCTAGGACAAAGCAGCCCTCTTTGTTGGCACCACATCCACCATCTTCGATGTTCAGTCCCTTCACCACTGTGCAGTAGTGTCAGTGTGTACTATCTACAAGATGCATTGCTACAACTCACCAAGTTCCTTCAACAGCACTTTGCAAATCTGTGACCTCATATCACCGAGAAAGACAGAAGTAGCAGATAGATAGGAATACCACGACCTGTAATTTCCCCACCAAGATGCAGAGCACCTTAACGGTGGCTCAGTGGTTAGCACTGCTGCCTCACAACGCCAGGGACCCGGGTTCAAATCCAGCGTTGGGTGACTGTTTGTGTGGAGTTTGCACATTCTCCTTATGTCTGTGTGGGTTTCCTCTGGGTGCTCTGGTTTCCTCCCACAATCCAAAGATGTGCAGGTTAGGTGAATTGGCCATGCTAAATTCCTAAGTGTTCAGGAATGTGTAGATTAGGAGATTAGTCAGGGGTAACTGTAGAGTAATAGGGTAGGGGAATGGATCTGGGTGGGTTACTCTTCGAAGAGTCATTGTGGACTTGCTGGGCCGAAGGGCCTGTTTTCGCACTGTAGGGATTCTATGATGGTTCCATGACTTTATTGTCATGGAGTCAAAATCCTGAAACTCTCTCAACAGCACTAAGGTATGCCTTTGAACAGCAGCTTGCCAACATCTCAAGGGCAATTAGGGATGAGCAGCAAAGTCCCATGAATGAAATATGTGCCCCTATTTGAAGCAAATGGAAAAGCTGTATCAGTGAGGGTAAAGAAATGATGTCGGAAAAGACTTTGAATGATTTTGAAAACCTTTTGAATGAATTTGCATGGCAAAACCCTGTCATGAATGTGGGCAATGGTGTTTATTACGGAGGCAAATATGATGCAGAATATGTGACAAAAATGTGACAGTCCAGCATCACCTTTTGCAGGTAGGAAGAATGCTCAGAGAGTAGCTTTCCATTTTGTCATTCTGCTAAAAAGCATTTGTCAGCTGGACCAACATTTGGTGTCATAGTCAAGATGATTTACACACTATCTTTACCAGCCCATCCCTTTATGTGCATTCATGTCGCAACACGCTGGAAATTAATAACTTGAGACAAAAAAAATACCTGAAACTAGTCCTTTGTAAAGTTTAACTTTTTGACTTTTAAAAGGGAATAGAGTAGATTCGGTCTGCCTGCAGGGTGGTTGTTTTGTGAAAATTGGATTCTGGTCCAGTTAGAATTTTCATTCTGAACGGATTTCAGGGAAGCAGTCTGTAATGTGTAGCATAAAAGAATGGGTTCCATCGTGAACCTGGTGATACTGGTTCAAAGGCTGGGGCTGACCTGGCTTTTAGCCCGGACAGGTGAGGCAAGGGAGGGTCCTTTTCTCCATCACGCTCCGTGTTTGCTTGTATCGCTGACTGGAGCTCCATGTGTCTCTGCAGCACAACACAGATAGTGGAGGGAACACCCATTCCTGCAGCATTTGTGGCAAATCCCTGAGTTCCGCCAGCTCCCTCGACCGTCACATGTTGGTCCACTCAGGAGAGAGACCGTACAAGTGTTCGATCTGTCACCAGGCCTTCACTACCAATGGTAACATGCACAGGTGAGTGCAGCTGCTCAGGGTGGAGAGGCAGGGGCAGCGGTAATGGTGACGGCGAGGATTGTGGGGCAGCTGTAATGGGCACCACGGGGGGATGGTGTTACAGCGGTAATGGGCACCACGCAGATGGTGTTACAGTGGTAATGGGCACCACGGGGGATGGTGTTACAGCGGTAATGGGCACCACGCAGATGGTGTTACAGCGGTAATGGGCACCACAGGGGATGGTGTTACATCGGTAATGGTGACCATGGGGATGGTGTTACAGCGGTAATGGGCACTGCGGGGATGGTGTTACAGCGATAATGGGCACTGCGGGGATGGTGTTACAGCGGTAATAATCATCGTGGGTATGGTGTTACAGCGGTAATGGTCACCACGAGGATGGTGCTGCAGCGGTAATGATCACCGTGCGGATGGTGTTACAGCGGTAATGATCACCGTGGGGATGGTGTTAACAGCGGTAATGGGCACCGCGGGGATGGTGTTACATCGGTAATGGTCAACGTGGGGATGGTGTTACAGCGGTAATGGTCAACGTGGGGATGGTGTTACAGTGGTATTGATCACCGCGGGGATGGTGTTACAGTGGTATTGATCACCGTGGGGATGGTGTTACATCGGTAATGGTCAACGTGGGGATGGTGTTACAGCGGTAATGGTCAACGTGGGGATGGTGTTACAGTGGTATTGATCACCGCGGGGATGGTGTTACAGCGGTAATGGTCACCGTGGGGATGGTGTTACAGTGGTAATGATCACCGTGGGGATGGTGTTACATCGGTAATGGTCACCGTGGGGATGGTGTTATATTGGTTATGGTCACTGCGGGGTTGGTGTTACATCGGTAATGATCACCGTGGGGATAGTGTTACAGCGGTAACGGGCACCATGAGGATGGTGGGGCAACGGTAATGATCAACATGGGGATGATGTTACAGTGGTAATAGGCAGCATGAGGATGATGTTACAGTGGTAGTGGTCAATGTGGGGTTAGTGGGGCAGTGGTAATGGTTGTCATGAGGATGGTGGTAATGATCACCGTGGAGATGGCGGTGCGGTTGTAATGATTACCGTGAGGATGGTGGTGTAGTGGTAGTAATCACTGTTAGGATGGTGGTGCGATGGTAATGGTCACCGTGGAGTGTGGTGGTGTAATGTCACTGAGTTCACAATTGAGAGGCCCCAGGCCATCTCTGGGGAATCGGGTAAAAATCCACCCCAGCGGCTGGAGGCATATAAATTCAGTTAAAACTATCACCAATTCTTCTGTTCAGCGAAGGAAATTTGCCATCCTTACCTAGTCTGGCCTACATATGACTCCACGCTCACAGCAATGTGGTTGACTCCTGACATCCGAAATGGCCCTGCAATCCACTTGGGTTCAAGGGTCATGATGATTGGGCAACAAATGGTGGTTTTGACAGCAATGTCCACACCCCAGGAAAGGAAAATGAAACAAAAAATAGGATTGAGGCGTGGAGAGGCTGTTCCGAGTGCTGGGAGCAGACTAGGATCTGTGTTCTCGTTGTTTACTCGGCATGGTAAAGGTTTGAAATGCGTCCTCTTTATAGGGTTTATAGATTTAACTGAACCCATCGAAAGGGAACTGAATAAATACTTTAAGGAGAGAAAAAAAATTAAATCTGGTGTGTGGGTTAATAGCTGGTGAGTAGGACTAAGTGGATTGCTCTTTGAAAGAGATGGTGAAACTTCGATAGGTTGAATGGCCAATTTCCAGACTGTACCATTCTGTCATACAGCTCGAGGATGCACAAGCGATGTAATTGTCCCCAAGTTTCTCCTTTGCATTGTTTCTGATTAAAGTATTTCTTGTATCTTTAAGTTAGAGCAGCTTTTGCTTCAGACCCTTCCAATGGCAGAGTAGCGGGTTGTGTTGGTGTCGTGGCTGCTGTAAGGGACTGTGGAGATTCCTGTTCGAGCTGCTGGATGATGTGAGCTTTGTGGCTGTGCCATTCAGGGAGCTGATACATCAAGAGCTGTGTCCTTTTCCATTTATGGGGTTGGGAGAGAGAGAGAGAGAGAGGCATCACTCATGACTCTTACTGCCAGCTAGCGAGAGAGCAGTGACAGACAGCAGGAGAATGTCACCTGCTCATCCCATCAGCCTGGGACTGGTTTCTCAGATATCGGAGGCATAACTGAATGGGGAGCAGACAATCGAAAAATTGCATCTATCTTTCCACCCAGTGCACTTCACAATCCGTAAACCCTAGTGAGGAAGCTGCCTTTCTGATTAAAACTGAAAAGTGAAAGAAACGACTCCAGTTGCATGTTGAGTGACCTTCTGTGTGTCTGTTCACTCTATCACATGACACCAGTGTTGCAAAGTATGATGGAAGGATGCTATGCTTGGTGTTTTTGTAAAACAAAGCACTGGCATTTTATAGACCATCTTATAGATGTTGTCTGTTGACATCGACACTCCTTTTCTGCAGTTATATTGAATTCTGACTCTTTAAAAGCTTGCCTGATATGGGTACAGTTGTGAGACCCCTGTGAAATGTTTGAATGTGTTGCTCCCTCTTTCCCCGATAACAACTCCCTCCCTTCCTGGAGAACGCTAGCCCCTCTTTCACCGACTAACTCAGTTTTGGTCTTATTTCCTAAAGTGACGTTGTGGCAAGGAAATCTTCCTGGACTGAATAAAGCAACAGCCTTCACAGGGAGGAAGCTGTAACAAAAGCAGGAATTGAGACTGTACTTTCAGCGCTGTTACAAAATCTCCAGCAATGCCGTTCACTCGCATCCCTTTTCTTGATTTCTTTCCCACAGTCTGAGATCTTGTTTTCCGAGAGTCGGGTGTCTTCGCAATCAGCCCCGACTTTGGTTAGAGGCTGAACTGATGGGAGAGCTGCAACTGAAGCCTGCTCCTGTCTGACCACAGGCTTGTTTCCGTGGTTACCTGTATCATATTGTCCTGAGGAAACAGATGCTTCCAGAGAAACAAGTGCTGTAGATAATGGGGACCCGGGGCTGAGGTGACAGTCGATCTGAGCATGTGGTTTTCATTTCAGAAGCCAGCCACGGATTTTTGTTTCCTGATTTTAATTTTTTTTTTGTCATATGCATTCCCTTGATGACTTCTACTTTCTTTTTTCCCAACCAAATCACACTTTTAGGCTTAACTGACAGGAAATAGGAATTGGAGTAGGCCATTCGGCCCCTTGAGCCTGCCCTGCCCTTCAGTAGTTTCATGGCCGATCATGTTCCTCAAGTCCACTTTCCTGCCCTTTCCTCGTAACTTGTGATTGCCCGACTGATCAATAATCTATCTCAGCCTTAACATATACATGAGGACTCTGCCCCCCCCCCCCCCCCCCCCCCCCCCACACAGTTCTGTATGGCAAGGATTTCCAATGATTCTTGACTCTCAGAGAGAGAAACCATTCCTCCTCATAGTCTTAAATTAACGTCCCTTTATGCTGAGACTATGATCCAGCATCGTTATTTTATTCCCATTCCTGGGATCCGTGCGTCGCTAGCTAACCACAGCATTTGGTGCCCATCTCTAATTGCCTTCAGAAAGTGGTGCTGAGCCATCTCCTTTACCCGCGGCGGTCCCAGTGGCATCAGTTCACCTGCAGCGCTGTTGGGAAGGCAATTCCAGGATTTTGACCCATCGACAATGGAGGAACGATGGGTGAGGTGTGGTTTGGATGGGAATTTTCTACTAGGGGTGTTCCCAACATCCACAAATTCTCTATCCTCTGAGTCATTGAGATGAACAGCATGGAAACAGACCCTTCGGTCCAACATGTCCGTGCCGACTAGATATCCCAACCCAATCTAGTCCCATTTGCCAGCACTTGGTCCAAATCTCTCTAAAGGAGAAAGTGAGGTCTGACCTGCTGCGCTTTTCCAGCAGCACATTTTCAGCCCATATCTCTCTCAACCCTTCCTATTCATATACTCATCCAGATGTCTTTTAAGTGCTGTAATTGTACCAGCCTCCACCACTTCCTCTGGCAGCTCATTCCATACACGCACCACCATCTGCGTGAAAAAGTTGCCCCTTGGGTCCGTTTTAAATTTTTTCCCCCTCACCATAAACCTATGCCCTCTAGTTTTGGACACCCCAACCCTGGGGAAAAGAGGGCAGGGGGACGTTTCCCAGTGACAGATTTGCTAAATGGTAACGTATGGAAGGCCATTTCCCTGAGCGCTGTCTGTTTTGCCAGCACAATTGTGAACCCCACTCCCTCCGAGGTTCCTCATGTCAGAGGCACCCTCGTATTTCCTGAGTGGCAGCCACCTTTCCCAAATCCTGGTTGGCGATCCAGGAACCTTCCCCACTGCCTCCTTCACATTTCCAGGGAGTGCATCCTGTATCCGTGTGAAAGAGGTTTTTTTCCTGTCACCTTCACACCTCTCTGCCCTCTCCCCCCATTCTCGTTCATTTGACTAGAAGGGAACATGGTCTTCCGATCTCCGATGTCCAGCCCAATCCTGATTCACAAACCGCTGTCAAATCTCCTTCCTATGTGGAGGTATCTCAGGTGTTGGATTGGGATGGACAAAGTCAGTGTCACCCGACAGCAGATTATAGTCTGACAGGTTTATCTCCAATCACAAGCTTTCGGAGCACTGCCCCTTTGTCTCACAAGCTGTCAGACTATAACCTGGTGTCATGTGACTTCTGACTAGATCTCCTTCACCCCAAGGAGAAGAGTCCCAACTTCTTAGTCTAAAGTTTCTCACTTGTGAACTGTTCTTGTGTAAATTCCTCCTGTACTTCAGCATGTTTAGGTCTTTCCTATAACATGGCACGCACAACTGTACACTGTACTGCAGCTGAGGTCTAGACAAGCCTCTCTACACGTCCATCATCACCTCCTGGCTCCTGTACACCTGTATATAATATTAATATCCAATGAGCAGTGTGTTGTCACAGAATCCCTACAGTGTGGAAACAATCCATTCAGCCCAACAAGTCCATACAAATCCTCAGAAGAGTATTCCACCCAACCCTATTCCCTCACCTGTTGGTCTACATTTCCCATGACTAATACACCTAACCTACACATCCCAGAACACTATGGGCAATTTAGCATGGCCAATTCGCCTAACCTGCGCATCTTTGTGACTGTGGGAGGAAACCAGAGCACCCGGAGGAAACCTACACAGACAGAGGGAGAATGTGTAAACTACACACAGACAGTCGCCTGAGGCTGGAATCGAACCTGGGTCGTTGGCGCTGTGAGGCAGCAGTGCTAACTGCTGAGCCACCATGCCACCCTGTGAAGGAGGCTAAGCCTGAACACAGTTCTTGACTTGATCTGCTCCTAAATCAGTCTGTCCTGATGTGGTCCACGCAGTGACAGAGAGGAGGCTGTCTAAGGTTTTTGATAAACACTTCCACGAAACCACTCCATGTTTGTGCGACTGTGATGTGGGCCCCACATATCCCGTCAGTGTGGCATTGAAAGGGACATACAGAGGACAGTACTATACATAAGAACATCGAAAGTAGAAGCAGGACTCGGTCACTGGTGCTCCACCATTCAGAATGATCCTGGCTGATCATCCAATTCAGTACCCTGTTCCCAGTTCCTTCATATATCCGTTACCCTAAGAACTATAACTAACGCCTTCGAGAACATTCAACATTTTGGCCTCAGCCACTTGCAGTGGCAGTGAATTCCACAGGCTCACCATTCTTTGGGTGAGGATGTTTCTCCCCGTCTCAGTCTCAAATGGCGTATCCTGTATTCTTAAACTGTGGCCCCTGGTTTAGGAAGAGTGAAAATTGTAAAGCTCCATGAAATGCTGCCGGCTGCAGTGACCCATTGGAGAGGGACAGAGAGGTGAAGGGATTCTTCCTACTCTTTTATCAGAACTTCTCACTGTTTCCACCCCATAGCCCCAGGGAGTTTCCACCTGTAGTCACATGTCCCAAACATCTGAAGAAGAGTCACACTGAACTTGAAATGCTAACTCTGTTTCCATCTCTTGGCAGATGCTGCCAGACCTGCTGAATTTTTCCAGCACTTCTTGCTTTGGTTTCAGATTTCCAGTCTGGTTTGCTTTCAGGTGAATGCTTTTCTTTTTGTCGTTCTCTAGCTAGCAGCCACCTGAGAGGCAAAGGCCCAACTGTTGAGATGACCTCCCCCAAGAAAGACGCCTTGACCTCGTTTTCTATCTTTGTGCATGTCTATACAATCTGTCAGTTCACCCGCCCTAATGTCTGCTGGGGCCAATTTTGATAGAGAAGACTTCTGTGAAGAAGCTTGGGATGTTAAAGACACTTTATAAATGCAGATGGTTGTAGTAATCTCAGCATTTGATGTATGAGACTGGAGAGCAAGAGCCCATGTACGTGCACCCATTCAACTCCTCATCAGGGTTGATTTGTTCCTCTGACAATGTTTTACCTCTGTTTACGATACCTCTCTCTGCCGACTAAGGGTGGATCCTCCAGTAAATCTACCTAGGAACAAACTTCCAAGTTGATCCAGTATAGCTTCACTACACAAAGGCAGCAGTCTCCTCCATGGTAGAGTGTTCACTGCATCTGTTCACCAGCTGCCCAGGGTGGATGTGTGTGTGTTATTATGTGTGGAATCCGAGGGCAGGGTCTCTCTGGTTACTATTATCAATCTGTCGTCTTTTTGCCTTCTCTTTTCAAACGGCAGTATCTTCATGTGTGGCAGCCAGAGGTATCCTGATCAGACCTGGTCCCTCTGCCCAGTTCTCAGGCTGCTGTGAGAGAGAGAGAGAGAGATTCGGACAGCCTGCAGTGCTGTTTGTTAACAAGCAGCATTGTCCTGGGGAGGGTGTACACAGCTTTAATTAATTTGGCATTCAGTGGATAAACCTAAGACGTTAATGATTGTTTCATTGTCATGCTTAGTACTCTCTATTCTGTTTGCAGTGTTCACTCCAGTAGACACTGAGTGTGGTTCATGGTCCCATTACAAATGAGAGGGATTGACACTTTAGCCCAGTCTGTCATTGACCTCTGCGACAAGTCACAATGTGTCTGTAGGCCGATTCGGTTTGAACCTCGCCTGAGGTGTGGTTACTTTCTGGTTAAGCCACCAGCAGTCCTCCCTCTCTCCCAGCAGTGCTCTCTTGCTCTCTCTCTCTCTTGTTCTATCTCTCGCTCTCACATTCTCTCTTTCTCTCAACTCTCCTGGGCCTGTGGTGTCTTCATTGGGAAGGCAAACTCGGACTTGATAGCCTGTTTCAGAGACACTCACAATACTGTGGGTCGGAAGTCACATGTCGGCCAGACCGGGTAAGGATGGCAGATTCACTTCTCTGATGGGTATGAGTGAACCAGATGACTTTTTTAAAAGGACAATCAATGATCACTTTCAATTTCTGATTTATTAATTGAAAGGGTTCGAAAAGATTTACAAGGATATTGCAGGATTTTAGATTAGATTACTTACAGTGTGGAAACAGGCCCTTCGGCCCAACAAGTCCACACCGACCCGCCGAAGCGCAACCCACCCATACCCCTACATTTACCCATTACCTAACACTACGGGCAATTTAGCATGGCCAATTCACCTGACCCGCACATATTTGGACTGTGGGAGGAAACTGGAGCACCGGACGAAACCCACGCAGACACGGGGAGAACGTGCAAACTCCACACAGTCAATCGCCTGAGGCGGGAATTGAACCCAGGTCTCTGGCGCTGTGAGGCAGCAGTGCTAGCCACTGTGCCGCCCACCATATATAAGGAGAGCTATAAGGAGAGGCTGAGTAGGCTGGGGCTGTTTTCCCTGCAATGTTGGAAGCTGAGGGGTGACCGTATAAAAGCACGAGGGGCATGGATAGGATAAATAGACAAGGTCTTTTCCCTGGGATGGGAGGAACTTGATGGCATTGGTTTAGGGTGAGAGGGGAAAGATATAAAAGGGACCTAAGGGGCAACTTTTTCATGCAGAGGGTGGTGCATGTATGGAATGAGCTGCCAGAGGAAGTGGTGGAGACTGGTACAATTACAATATTTGTAAGGCATCTGGATAGGAAGGGATTAGAGGGATATCGGTTAAATGGGACTAAATTTATATAGGATATTTGGTCAGCCTGGACGAGTTGGACTGAAGGGTCTGTTTCCATGCTGTACATCTCTATGACTCTATAATTGGCTTCAAATTCCATCAGCTGGCCCTGCTGGAATTTGAACCTAGGCGCCCAGAACATATACCTGAGTCTATAGGTTGCTATTGGTTGCTAGTCCAGTGTCATTACTCCTGCGCCACTGTCTCCCCTCCAATCTGTTTAGGCTTTGGCTGCATCAGCTAATGATGGAGGGGAGGTGGTGATGGGGGCAGGCAGCTGAACTCTGGAAAATGTTATGTTTATTTTATACATGGTGTGACTGGAATGGTTCCGGGATGAGAATAAACCGATGGGGACTGGTCTCCCTCAAGAAGAGAAGGTCAACAAGACATGCGATGGAGCTGCTCGGAAACAGAGCCAGAAATTGCAGGACATGCTCAGTAGGACGGGTAGCATCTGTGGAGGGAAATCAAGAGATAATGTTACAGGTCCAGTGACCCTTCCTCAGATCGGGCCCACTCCACAGATGCTGCCAGACCTGCTGAGCTTGTCCAGCAATTTCCGGTTTTATTTCTGATTTCTAGCGTCCGCAGTTCTTTCAGGTTTTTTTTGTGTGGGGTAGACAGCGAGACTCCTTCCCATTGGTGGAAGGGTTGAGAACTTAAGGTTTAAAGTGATTGGCAAAGGAACAGGAGGGTAGGCGATTTAGGAGTGAGATAAGCAGAAATGGCTTGACCCCAGAGAGTGGGGGGGGGCCTGTGGAATTTCTACCCCTGAAGGCAATTGAGACCAAAAGCATTAAACATTTTCAAGGAAGTTGTATAGTTCTGAGGGTGATAGTGATGAAAGAGTATTGGGAGAAAACAGGAGCAGGTACTGGGCTGGATGATCAGCCATGATTAAATGGTGAAGCAGTCTCGAAGGGTCAAGTGGCCCGCCGCTGCTTCTATTTTCTATGTTCCCTTGGCAACGTGAGGAAAACCCTTTTTTTTAATGCAGTGGGTGGTTAGCAATTGGAATACCCTGCATCAGAGCATGACGGAAACAGATTCAATTATTGTTTTCAAAAATGAGAATTAGCTTGTTACCCGACAAGAATAGACTTGTTGAGTTGAAAGGGGAGGCACAGAGTGGATCTAGGTGAGTTGTTTGTGTAGAGGGATAGAATGGACCTGATAGGTTCAGTGGCCTCTACAATGCAGCGTGCTTTTCCAATTCTAAAATCACAATGAGGAAACAGCAGATTGCCACACTGAATGGAGATGTGAGGCCTGCAGGGAAAATAAACGGCTTTAACACTTTCAAAATGATAAATTCCTGTTTCCAATTCCTATTCCACCCAGCTGCTTGCTACCCTGTGGTTTGAAGTGACACAGGCTGATGGCATTCTGTTGCAATGTTCGTTGTGTCAATGTATTCTGCCTCCGTACGAGATCAGAATGTAAGCAGACTACAGGAGCAGGAGGAGGCCCTAGAATCCCACGCCCACTCCCCAAACCGGCTCTGCTCTCCAATAAGATCACAGCTGAACTGATCTGAGCCTCAGCTTTTCTGCCTGTCCCTCCCTTCACTCAACTCCTTCTAAAACAAAAGTCCCAAAAGACTCTGTTCTTGACTAGATTCATAGCCCAGCCTCCATAGTTCCCTGGGCTAAAGAATTCCACAAAGATTTCTAAGTTTGCAGATGATGCAACACTTGATGAGACTGAGGGTTATGAGGTGGATGCAAAGAGGCTTTAAGGAGGTTTAGACACAGATCACAGTGGCTGGGTCGATTCCACCCTTGGGCAACTGCGTGAAATTTGCACATTCTCTTCTCGTCTGCGTGGGTTTCCTCCAGGTGCTCCAGTTTCCTCCCACAGTCCAAAGATGAGCAAGTTAGGTGGATTGGCCATGCTAAATTGTCTGTAGTATCCAGGGATGTGCAGATTAGATAGGTTAGCCATAGGAAATGCAGGGTTACAGGGATAGGATAGAGGGTGTGGATCTGGGTGGGATGGTTTCCGGAGGGTGGATGTAGACTTGAGGGGCTGAATGGACTGTTTCCACACTGCATGTGTTCTTTAATAGATTTTGAGCTATTAATGACATCTTGGGGTATAGAAGTTCCCAGGAATATGGCCTTAGGATAGATGGTCAGATGTGATCGAGAATGGTGGGGCAGGATATTAACAATCTTGTTAATCCTTTTAACAATCCCTTGGGAGTTCTCCCTGCTCGCTCTCTCTCTCTCGAGTTTGCAGCCCCTTATTGTGAAACTATACCCTCCTTGTTCTGAATCCCCATCATGGGGGGCCACATGACCTCTCACCCATTGCACCCCTCCTTCACTGAGGAGATGGGAATAGCCCACTGTACCTGAGGAGATGGCCTCATGCAAAAGAATAGTTTTGGACAGTTTCTGTGCTTCAGCTGATTGTTGACGGAAACTGGATTCGGGAGACAGTGATACGTTCATAACACCTGTTTGCGGCAGCCTGACTAGACTCTGTATCACAGACAGTGTCTGTGCAGTGTCCTGTAATTAGGCTGGTCAAAGCTTTTAAACTTGTTCTGCAGGTATGTGTTCCATCATTTTCTATAAAGAATTCCGACACCTTGTGGGATTCCCTTGTTAAACACCCATGGGAAAGGAATTACGATGCAAGGACTGGATTCTTTGCTGTTTAATATTTAAAGCAGTGGGTGGAGGAATTAATTTATTTATTTGGAAGTATTGCTGAGCACATTTAATAGATAATAGGTGCAGAAGTAGGCCATTCTGCCCTTCGAGCCTGCACCCCATTCGGTATGATCATGGCTGATCATCCTTAATCAGTATCCTGTTCCTGCCTTATCTCCATAACCCTTGATTCCACTATCCTTGAGAGCTCTATCCAACTCTTTCTTAAATGAATCCAGAGACTGGGCCTCCACTGCCCTCTGGGGCAGAGCATTCCACACAGCCACCACTCTCTGGGTGAAGAAGTTTCTCCTCATCTCTGTCCTAAATGGTCTACCTCGTATTTTTAAGCTGTGTCCTCTGGTTCGGCACTCGCCCATCAGCGGAAACATGCTTCCTGCCTCCAGAGTATCCAATCCTTTCATAATCTTATATGTCTCAATCAGATCCCCTCTCAGTCTTCTAAACTCAAGGGTATACAAGCCCAGTCGCTCCAGTCTTTAAGTGTAAGGTAATCCCACCATTCCAGGAATTGACCTTGTGAACCTACGCTGCATTCCCTCGATAGCCAGAATGTCTTTCCTCAAATTTGGAGACCAGAACTGTACATAGTACTCCAGGTGTGGTCTCACCAGGGCCCTGTACAGCTGCAGAAGAATCTCTTTGCTTCTATACTCAATTCTTCTTGTTATGAAGGCCAGCATGCTATTAGCCATCTTCACTACCTGCTGTACCTGCATGTTTGCCTTCATTGACTGGTGTACAAGAACACCCAGATCTCTCTATACTGCCCCTTTCCTAAATTGATTCCATTGAGGTAGTAATCTGCCTTCCTGTTCCTGCCACCAAAGTGGATAACCATACATTTATCCACATTAAACTGCATCTGCCATGCATCTGACCACTCACCTACTTGTCCAGATCACCCTGTAATCTCCTAACATCCTCATCACATTTCACCCTGCCACCCAGCTTAGTATCATCTGCAAATTTGCTAATGTTATTACTAATACCATCTTCTATATCATTAACATATATTGTAAAAAGCTACGGTCCCAGTACTGATCCCTGCGGTACCTCACTGGTCAATGGAGCCGTTTATCACTACTCTTTGTTTCCTATCAGCGAACCAACTTTCAGTCCAAGTTAGTACTTTTCCCCCAATACCATGCGCCCTAATTTTGCTCACTAACCTCCAATGTGGGACTTTATCAAAAGCTTTCTGAAAGTCCAGGTACACTACATCTACTGGATCACCCTCGTCCATGTTCAGAGTTACATCCTCAAAAAATTCCAGAAGATTAGTCAAGCATGATTTCCCCTTCATAAATCCATGCTGACTCTGACCTATCCTGTTACTACTATCCAGATGTGTTGTAATTCCATCCTTTATAATAGACTCCAGCATCTTTCCCACCACTGAGGTCAGACTAACTGGCCTATAATTTCCTGCTTTCTCTCTCCCACCTTTCTTAAAAAGTGGTACAACATTAGCCACCCTCCAATCCGCAGGAACTGATCCCGAATCTATTGAACTCTGGAAAAAATCAGCAACGTATCCACGATTTCTAGAGCCACCTCCTTCAGTACCCTGGGATGTAGACCATCAGGCCCCGGGGACTTATTAACCTTAAGACCTAACAGTCTCTCCAACATCAATTCCTGGCAAATATAAATTCCCTTAAGTTCAGATCCTTCAGCCACTGTTACCTCAGGGAGATTGCTTGTGTCTTCCCCAGTGAACACAGATCTGAAGTACCAATTCAATTCTTCTGCCATTTCTTTGTTCCCCATAATGTATTCCCCTGTTTCTGTCTTCAAGGGCCCAATTTTAGTCTTAACCATTTTTTTTTGCCTTTCACATACCAAAAAAAACTTTTACTATCCTCCTTTATATTTTTGGCCAGTTTACCTTCGTACCTCAGTTTTTCACTGCATATTTCCTTCTTAGTAATCCTCTGTTGTTCTTTAAAAGCTTCCCAGTCCTCCATTTTCCCACTTATCTTTGCTATGTTATACTTTTTCTCTTTTAACTTTATATGTTTCTTAACTTCCTTCATCAGCCACGGCCACCCATGCCTCCTCCTGGGATCTTTCTTCCTTTTAGGAATGAACTGATCCTGCATCTTCTGCATTATACACAGAAATATCCGCCATTGTTCCTCCACGGTCATCCCTGCTAAGGTATTGCACCATTGAACTTTGGCCAGCTCCTCCCTCATAGCTCCATAGTTCCCTTTATTCAACAGAAATATTGTCACTTCCGATTGTACCCTCTCCCTCTCACATTGCAGATTGAAGCTTATTGTATTATTGTATTATATATTTGAAATGAGAGTCGAATTAGTGTATGGCCGGGAACTGGCTGCCACAATTGCATTGGCTTCAGTGACTTGCCTCCCCACGGATTCAGGATTGCAACAGGCATTGAGCAACGTTTTGTTCGTAAGAGGGTATTTGTCACAGATGCGTTGGCTGCTGAGGTGACCTTCCTGCATCCTGTACACAGGAAGGTGCTTTATTGGGCGAGGTCAATAATGTTGTGCTTTGGATTTGTCAGAAAATAGAAAGACTTGCATTGATATGGCGCCTTTTGCCATTCCCAGACACCTCAAATGACTTTGCAGCCAGAGAGGCACTCTTAAAGTGTTGCCGCTAATGTATGTGGCAGCTAAATGCGCACCCAGCAGGCTCCTGTGGGATCACAAACAGGTTATTGGCTCATTGTGGTGTTAAGTGAGGTACAGCTATTGGTTAGAACACAGCCTCGCATACCCCCTGATGATCCTCCTGCCAACATTACTATCTCAGTGCTATCTCAGCTCCTTCAGCAGCTGGCGGCGGGGAGAGTGCTGACTTAGTGATTTGAAATTGTGCTGCATATCCCCGGGCTGGAACCAGAATTTCCAGTTCTGGCCTTGCTTGTTTATTTAGAGTGGAGGGCACGGTGTATTTTAAATTCTTTACTTGGTGTGTGTGACTGACTGTTGGTGCAACATTTGGCCATCACAGCTGGTGGCTAAACACAGAACAGGGGCTTGTATGACCTTGGTGAACTATGGCGTCCTAGACTGCGCACTACATACCTCATGAGGTGAAATTACAGGAGAGTGGAAGGAGAGCTCTCTACTCTGCACTTTTTACATCCTTTGACTTGCCCCTTGCTGTGGTAAGTGAACCCGGGGTGGGGGCAGAGAGAGGCTGGTGGGAGAACATATGATGCTGGTTGGCGCGTCAGTTTTCCCACCCTTTCTCAGCACTCAATGGTTTTACTGAAGGTGGGATTGAAGTTGGCGGTTAAAGACCACCTTCAACGCACTCCCATACCCCCTCCTTGGGGCAACTAGGCCCACTACCTGCCAAGACCAGAGGCTGCCAGGGCGGCAGGAATTCCCTTTGCTTGCCTGGGCTTCTCAGTGACAGACCATCCTGTAGATATAGGCTCTCGCTCCCCATCCTCAGTGCTGATGGGGCCTGCCACATAGGTCCCACGGGATTAAGAATAGGTTCAAGAGATGGTAACTCCAATTTGAAGCTCGCTCGCCCACTCTCTCTTCTCTTGCTCGCTCTCTCTCTCTGCCTCAGGAAAGAGGGAGGGTTCAGCCAGAGATTTCAATTCTGATTGATCTTCAGAAAGGTGTCAGGCAAGGACAGGACACAGCTTTGCTAATGGCCAGACACTGACACATACTGTTAAGCTTGTTTAGTAACCATCCAGATTGACTTTGCGATTGGTTGCTTGTTCCTAACAGCTTGACATCAAATGTTTGTCCTGTGAGAGGTGCTATATAAAGTTTTTTTTAAATCATTCACAGGATGAGGGCATCGTTGGCTAGGCCAATATTTATTGCCCATCCCCAATTGCCCAGAGGGCATTTAAGAGTTAACTACATTGTTGTGGGTCTGGAGTCACAGATTTCATTCCGTAAAGGACGTTAGTGAACCAGATAGGTTTTTTTTCTAAAAATTGATTATAGTGAGGGGGTACAAATCATCTGTAGAGGGTCAAGGAGAGAAATTGCAGGGCCTGGCACTGCTTAAGCCCAAGCTCCTGGTGCTTCTCACCATTTGTCCACCTCAGAATAGCAGGGGGCTCCCCTGAAGGCCCACTTATAGAGCCCTGATGTACCCATCCCTGTGTGCCCTCAGGGTCCCAAAGAGGGATGGTCTGCCAGAAAGATTTAGACTGAAGAGGACACTTCACGGCTCTTTTCTGTCTCTGAGCAGGCATGTAAGAACAGCTTGGACACTGGGCTACAGTATGGTGTGGGAAAAGGGAGGGAGAAGAGGGCAATAGGGACTGAGGGCCCTGGGAGGAGACACCTCAAACGTGATCCGATGGGCATCGGAATCTCTTTAAAACCAGGGATGTGTTTCCTCCCCCTTACCTTCACCGTGTTAATGACGATAAGGCAGGGGTTAATCATTACCCCTCGGACAGTGCTCTCGGAGTGACGTGACTATTGTTCTCGTAGCAATGGACCAGTCCACCACCAACCCCCCCACTCCCACCGCTCCCCATCCCTGTCAGGATTCAGCCTGTCTGCTTCTCCCGTCTGCTCTGTTCCAGAAAGACATTGGGAGGTAAACATACGCAGCTGAACAGGAAGGCGCTGTTTATCTGCTCCCAGCAGCATAGCCTGCTGGGTTAGATAGGATCACCGGGATGCCTCTGAGCAATTCAATCAGTCTTTACCATTTCCCCTCCCAACTAACTGCCAAAACATCTCCCTAACCTCCAGAGGGGAAAATAAAAATCAAGAGCGGTTTGGAAACTGCCTGCAGTCTTGCCCATCAGCTCACACAAAGGCCTCTGAAGTGTCAGTAAGCTAGTAGAGCACGGAGGAGTCAAATGGCCCTCGCTCAGGCACATTTGTTGGCAATCGAACTGGAGCGAGGTCATTCCGCAGTCGCCGATGAGGGAGAGGATGCTAAATGAACACGATTCAGTTGTTGCAGGGAGGCCTAGGGGATGTTTGTGAGCTTTTACTATTGACTTACAAACTGCTTTTTCCTCATGAAGGATCATGAGGCGTTCAGTGTTTTTTTTAAAAAGAAAAGGAATGACCTGCATTTACATAGCACCCCCACAGCCTCAGCATTCCCTCCAGCTTTATAACAGCAACTAAATATTTTTTGGAATGAACGTGTGAAACACAGCAAGCCCCCACATGCAGCAGTGTGCTATTGATACTGTCCAGAGTGCACAACTGGAAAAACAGAAAAGTACTGTCAATCTGAGATGGGGAAAAAAAATGCTGAGAAGGAAAAGTAGCGAGTTAGTCCTCATTTGTGTATAGAGAGAGAGAGAGAGAGAGAGAGAGAGAGAGCGCGCGAGAGTTAACACAGAGGTTTGTGACCTTTCATGAGGGATAACTCTTCTGCTGTTTTGTTGCAGGATCTTCCTCACTTCCTTGTTTATTCCAGCATCCCTTTGCTGTCAGTAATGTAAGGGATGCCTGTAGTCCATCATAGAGCAATGGTGATACTGTCAGTGGGTTGGTAACCCAGAGGCTTGGGCTACTGTCTAAGGACCATGGGTTCAAAACCTACTATGGCACCTGGTCAAGTTTCAATTCAACTAATCAAAGCATAATTATCAGCAATTTTTGAAAACAAAACCTCCCATCTGGTTCATTAATATCTTTGAGGGAATGAAATCTGCCATCCTTTCCCAGTCTGGCCTGCATGTAACTCCAGACCCACAATATTGTGGTTGATTAGTGACCTCCCTCTGAAATGGCCTATCAGCCCACTCAGTTACAGACAAATGCTGGCCTTTCCAGCAACATCCTTGTACATGAAATAATGAAAAATTAAAAAAAAATTGGGCTCCTTCTGTGTTCAGTACTTCTATATATGGAGTTGTCATTCCTCAGTGCAAGGCTGCAAGGCATTGAGCACTGTTACATTTTAACAGTAAGCATTCTGTGATGGGGAGCTGTGACCATGTTTATTCCTGCTCAGATACCATGGAGTTAGAGGTGAATGAGCAAGTATTGTTTGTGTTGTATCGGTGATTTCAAAGTTAGTTTTTAAATCTTTCTGGAACACGTCCTGAGGGCCAGGCAGTTTATGACATTCCAGTCTCTTTTTCTCTGCCGTCTGGTGATATCTAACAGAACAGCAGGAAGGCACAACGCTGTGCACACTGTAGATCTGAGTTAAGAACAGAATGCTGGAAATATTCAACAGCTCAGGCAGTACCTGTGGTAAGAGAAGCCAGGTTAGCAGTTTCAGCTCTTGTCAGACCAGGATCATAGAATCCCCACAGTGTGAAAACAGCCTATTGGCCCAACAAGTCCACACCGACCCTCTGAAGAGCATCCCACCCCAACACACCCCTACCCTATCCTGGTAACCCTGCATTTGTTTGGCTAATTCACCTAGCCTGCACGTCTCTGGACACTGTGGGCAATATGCCACGGCCAATCCATTTAACCTGCACATCTTTTGACTGTGGGAGGAAACTGGAGGACCGAGTGGAAACTTAGGCTTTAATCACAGTTATTTTTCTTCACACTTCACTTTTCAAAACACATTATTTAATTTTTTAAATCAAATCTTTTTATTTGTAACCTTCACCAAATAATTTTTGTGGCTTGCAGAGCTCCATTTTGGAATTTCCATTTTAAATCTTTGCAAACACATAAAATTATATTAGACTTTCTACTGGCATTCAAACCATTTTAAACCAAGACTTCTCCTTAATGCCAAGTGAGTATTGAGGAAGCCAGCATTCCAAACAGGTTTGGTTTTGCACCCTGCTCCACTGTTGCCTTCAGTACTGGGAAAGGACAAAGTCAGCTTGGACATCCCCACAATTAGCTAGCTTCTGATTGAATTCAGATTTATCCCGGTGGGGTTTGAACCCTTGTTTCCAGAACATTAGCCTAAGGCTCTGCAACGCTATCCAGTAGAATTATAATTACACCACAGCCTCTCACTGTTGTCCAGTATTCTGTCCTGAACCTCTACCTATGCAGGAGTTATGTCAAGTGGGGTTTAGTCATAGTGTGAAGCCCGCCATGGTTGCACAGCTCACTGATGTGTTGCTGGGGTGCAGGGACTAATGGAGTGATTGGGAGCTTCTTTAATGAAGAGATTGCCACTCACAATAGTTCATGTGGACCATCATCTTTCTACTTTATCAATTCAGTCTTGCGGTTATTATTAAATGGTCATTAAACTCCCTTTACAGCCAGTGGTTGAATCCAGGTAGGATTTATCATCAATCTGAGAGAAATGAGTGTGTTGGGTTGTCAAGAACAGCTTTTATTGCCTCCCCCAGCCCCCCTGGTAGCCATGGTAACCCGAGGCAGTGAGCACGGTTGGCTGAGCCAGCATTTCTTGCCCATCCTCACTCAGCTGTCCGAGGGAAGGTATCGGTGAGCTGCCTCCTTGAACTGCTGCAGTCCTGGCGGTGTGGGGATACCTCCACAGTGTTGTTAGGGAAGGGGGTTCCAGGATTTCGACCCAGCGACAGTGAAGGAACAATGATGTATTTCCAAATCAGAGTGGTGAGTGGCTCAGAGGGGAACTTGCAGGTGGTGGCATGTATTGCCTGCCCTTCTAGATGGTGCAGGCTGCAGATCTGGAAGGTGCTGTCTTAAGGATGAAGAAAAATGAAAATTTCAACAGGCACAAGGCTGTCAAGTCAGGAATCTGTGTACAAAGACTAGTTTCTCGGTAATCTTGGTTATCTTGGGCTGACAGACTTCGCCCAGCAATAAAACTCTCAGGTTTTGCCTGCCTCCTCCCTATGACTGGAGGAACTTGACACAATGCCTCTCCTTGATGGCTGGGTGTAACATTGTGGCCTTTCTTTGTAATGAATTTATTATCCCTGTTAATGCAGTTACTTGGAAGTGTCTTGCTAAGCTGCTGAATTATTGAGAGAACATATCAAAGCCTTGCAGCCTGTATCATGGGGGTGACATCCAGCATTGGCCTTTATTTTAGAGGGTGGGGGTGCTGTGTGGTGAAGGAGGTTGTGGTCAGGGCGGGTCTATGTTAAATGGAGGGTGGTGTAATCTGTCTATTATATACCTGCTCCCATTCCTCCTCTAACCGTTACCCACATGGAAATCTTTACAGAAGATCTGGAGGGAAGCTCTTTTCACTCCTTAACATTTCTGATGGGTATGAGTTTCTGGCATCCCAGCAAGTAAACAGCTCTCACAGTTTATATACAACAGAGAGATTTTTTTATTCATTCATGGGCTGGGGGCATCGCTGGCCAGGCAGCATTTATTGCCAATCCCTAATTCCCCCCGGGAGCAGTTAATACTCAACCACATTGTATGGGTCTGGAGTCACTCTTCTTTGAAATAGATCTTTTTTATCCAATGAGCAGGTAGCTATGCCCTCTGTTTAACCTGTTACCTGAAAGGGGGCACCTCCAGCCATGCAGCACTCCCTTTGCATGGCATTGCACTCAGAGCCTTGCAGTATTGTGCTCACAAACACAAGTGAGATTGATCCCGGAATTTTGCAATTCAGGGGTGAAGATGACATCCACTGAGCCACAGGTAGCACAGGAAGGTAGGCAGGGAATATTAGTACCACCCAGAGTGGTGACTGCTATGCAGGCTGCCATCTGGGAGTTCTAGCTTCCAGTTCAGATTCATGTTCCTCCCAAGAAATGGCTGGCATCTCTTGGCAGTCCAGAGACAGCACCTTTGACTAAAAGATTCCTTGGAGGTGAGCAACCTGCCCAAGAAAGGTTCACCCACCTCCTGCTGAGGTAAGGGTATTTTAATATTTAGTTTCTTTGCCTCCAAGTTAAAACAGTGTTGGCCTAAAGTGTGACATTTGAAGGTCAGGGGTTATCTCAGAAATGGTGGCGGTGTAGTCATCACTGCCTGATTAATAAGTTTCTGTGAACGAGAATTATAATTGAGTACGGCTTTCAGCAGATGTGATACAGTGGCTCCAGCAGCAAGGCTCAGCTGCCTCACCACTATCTTAAAAAAAAGTATCAGCAATTAGAGAGGGGAAGATAGCATCTGCTTTCCTCTGTTGTAAGCCTTCAAATGGATCGTGGCTGTGTTAAAGTGGGTTTCCTGTTCCTTCACATTCTGCCTGTCTTGTGCAGCCCCCTGCTCTTACCAGCAGTGGGGCCTTGCTGGAGAAGGAAATAGCAGAAAGGGCTAAGGAACCAAATTCACTTCCTCAAGTTTGAACTTCAGAGGCTCTGCTAATCCTGTCTTTTAGTTCCTTAATTAGATCATTTTACATTATACTGGATGGCCCCAAATGAAGGGTCTGTCTCTGTGCTGTATACCACTATGACTCTATGTGAGAATGACTTTATTGAAAGACCTGATCAAATGCCCAAAATGGCCTGAAAGCCAAAGAGGCTGTTGCAAAAGTGTTGGTCTCACTGCTGTTTCTTCATTCACCGCGCAACCATTTATTACCTAACCTTCTTCCCTCCACAAGGTGGTGGAGAGCCCTCTTGAACTGCTGCAAGGCAAAGAGTTTCCATTACAGCTGAGCAGCTGTCTTATAGCTAGGCCAGTTCATGGTCAGCCCCATCGCCTCCACGACTCCACAGTCAGAGTAAAGACGGCAGATTTCCTTCCCTGAAGTTTAGCATCCGAGTGAATTTTTCTAGATTGTTTACACAGGCCTCCGGGTCGCAAGAATGTGCGACTCCCCATCTTGCTAATGTGCTGGGAAATTAATACACAAACCGTCTTCTTGTGTATATAATTTAAAATGGGCAAAGTCGGGCAGGAATATGGTGAGAGCATTTTTTTTTGTCTGACTTTGCCATATTAAGTTTTAAGCCAGTCAGAAGAAAACAGTCATTGAAGGAAACCACACGTGTGTTAGGGCAAAATTCAGTAGCTACAACTCCACAAAGATGAGTAAGACCCTCGAATATTTTCTTTTTAATCTTGAGGGTTGGGTAGTTCACATGTTTGCTCGTGGTTGTTGGCTTGTTTTCGAAGTTGGGTTGATATCTGTATGTGAGATTTATTACAATTTTCAAGTCTGGGCCTATTTTGCAAGAACAGCTCCAGCCAATGTTTCTCATCCTTTCACAGTTTGGCAAGGACCCCAGTCCTCTCCCTCCAGCAAGTATACAGCGGGAGAGAAACGTGTTGCTGATGGTTGTGAAATCTGCATGGTAGTTGTACCCCAGGCACCAGGACCTGTCCGGTCTCTCCCCTTATTGTTGATGCTTTGACGATCTTACATCAATTGATGTAGGCCAGAAATGTTGCAACTGGATTTGATAAGTGGAAGTCGGGACTTTTCCTGCCTGGGATACCTCTTACTCTTCAGTATAGTGCCATGGGATCCTGTACTCCCACCTGCAAAAGCTGATAGTGGGTTCAGTGTCTCATTTGGCAGGTGGCACCTCTGACAGTGCAGCACCCCTTCAGTACTCTATTTGAAAGTCAGCCTTCATTTTTGTGTTCAAACGCTGGGGAGGACTTACTCCTGCTCCCATTTGACCTTTGAACCTGATCCTCCACTGAATGAGGACATGGCTGATGAGATTGTAGACGCGACTACACTTTCCTGTATATCTCCCAAGGCCCGTCGGCTCCCCTGTTTATCAAAGCTGTATTGCCCTTCGCTCAGAACGAGGTTGAAGACCTGCCCAGCCTCCACGCTCTGTCTAACAACTTTCTGAGAGAGAAGAAATTCTCCTAAGGACTGGGATCTGAATACACCACCCCATGGCCCCGGGGTCCAGGGGTGCTACCAACAGAGCTGTGCCTGCCCCTGGCAAGAGCATATTCTCACTGGAGCATTGAAACTCAGTGGGCAAGTGAAGATAATGATGAAGACCGCAGGCAAAGCTGTCTGCTAGTGTGAACAGCAAGAGAGATGATGGTGCTAGACAACATAAGCTGGTAGTGGGACACAAAAAGACACAAGTAACGTTAGATACAAGAAGGTGACAAATAAGAGTGAACCGTGCAGTATGATGGGCCTGCTCTACCATTCACTACAATCCTGACTGAGCCCAGGCTTCAGCTCCACTTGTCCAGCTGCTCCCTGAGGCACCTTAAATCTCTCATTCCAAATCCTAGATCTGTTTGCTAAAGGATCATCCTTAACTCCTTGCATTCCAAAGATTGACAACAACTTCTTTGTAAACTATAACCCTCCGTCAGTCATGTATAAAGGTTCTGTACCTTCCCAGATGGTTCCCGAATCACAGAGTGATGCCAGGGACCAGCGTTCCTTCTGGGAACATGAAAGCTCCTTGGCATTTGCCCCAGTGCTTCCGCTAAAGGGGTATTTGGATGAACAGCTTGTCTTGCAGGAGGAGCCCCTCCTGTGATGGAGTCCTGACTTTCTTCCACAGCTGGGATTAGGGGAAGACTAAACCATTAAAGCTGAGCTTGCAGCAGTGTGCTGGATGGGTCTCAGTGACTGCAGTGCACGCTGGTCTCCAGGACAGCACTGCAGTTTTCCTCTCTCCACCCTGCGTGCCCCACCCCTTTGTCTGGTTCACACTGCTGGATCCTGTGAATCGAATGAATACTTGCTTTGAAGGAAAAGCTGAAATATCTCTGACTGTGTGAGGTTACACTTTGATTTGAGAATAGCTGGAAGGAGGAGGAGGTTAAAATGGCTGCTCACTCACAGGCTTGAAAAAAAATGTTTTCAAAGCAATGAGTACAGGAGCTGGTGTATTTCGACAGGGCTCAAGGTTGGTGAGTTTCCAGAACACAAGCACCAGAATAACAGGATGGTTCAGAGTACAGACACCCTGTGGGACATGTTCCAACCTGCTGGCACCTCCCTGGATTCAGGCGGCGCTGAGCTATACCTCCTGAAATGTGCTTTCCCCACCACCGGGCTTGTCCTCCTTGTGCATGCTCATCAGCAAACTGGCTACATCAAAGTGGAACAACAACACGTCCTCCTTCTGCTCGGGATAGAAACAGGACAACATTGGGAATACTCAGCAGCTCGTCTGACTGTCCTAATACTCCAGCCCAGTTGGAAAATCGCACCCCCAGCATCGAGTGTCTCATAACTCAGCGAGTGGTCCCCACGTGCTGCATTCCCACTCTGTCTGCTTCCCCCACGTCGTCTGATGGCGCCATCTTGTCTTTAATATGATGAAAGGTCACCGGGAGTTCACAAACGCAGCGTGGCACAGAGCTACGTGCAGAGTGACTGGATGACACAATACTGGTCACAGTGACTCGAAGGAAGAAAGTGAGGTTGACGGAGCACCACAGAGCTTGGGGCTGAGGGAACTTTGTTGCGTCCTGATGTTCGTCGCTCTGTTTCCGAGTACAGCACTTTCATGTGGTCAAACTGGGAGCAGGAGCCTTGGCTGCCTCCCCCTCCACTCCCAGCACCATTGTGTCTTCACAATGTGTTTTATTTCCATTTAAGTCGACAATGAGATGTAAAATAGCACAGGGCATGTGGTTAGGAGATCCGGGTTTGCAGTTTGGTGGGATTCTAACCATTTTCTGGAATTTGAAGGAGATGGAAGGAAAATGAAGCACCTTCTTCTTCCAATCACCCAATCCTTTCCCTCATCTTTCCACTATCTCTCCCTTCCTGAATATAATGTTGCACTGATTAAGTAAGTACTCTTCTATCTTCATTCTCTGTGGAAAGCTGCCTTTTTCATTCTCGATTTGATGCTGGAGGTTCCTCTGCTGATGGTGATTACAGGCACCATTTGAAGCACCTTTGTCAGTCAGTTCAGGAATGCTCATGTCAAACACAAAAGTGCCAAAACAATGAGGTGCATCCTGTTGGAATTTAACATTCACCCAATTGCTATTCCCATCGAGTGCCAACGTCCCAAGCACAGAGTGACCCATTCGGTGTATCATTACAAAATGCGATTCATCTGTGGGATTACACTGGGCCACATCTGTAATCTGTACCATCCGTTTCTGGATGTAAGGCAGTGGTGGAGGGTCAACACTCTGTATCCTCTGAGCTATACCCTTGCCAGGTGAGCAGTTGGGCAGCATGAGAGCTTGCAGTTCCTTTTGTTTCCTTCCTTCTCTGTGAAGTAAGGGCGCTGAGGTCACTTCTCGACAATGAAGGTGACAGTGTAAATCCACCTCCCCCCCTTCAACATCGTGGTGATTACCATTGACCAGAAGCTCAACTGGACTTGCCTTATAAATACGGTGGCTACAAAGGCAGGTCAGAGGTTAGAAATGCTGCGGCAAGTTACTCGCCTCCCTACTACTTACGTTTTGTCCACCATTTACAAGGCACAAGTCAGGAGTGTGATGGAAAACTCCCCATTTGCCTGGATGGGTGCAGCTCCAACAATACTCAAGACAGTCATTTGATTGACACTGTGCCCACAAATATCTACTATATCCACCACCGACGTTCAATAGCAGCAGTGTGTACTATCTACAAGATACTCTGCAGAAATGCACCAAATATCCTGAGTCAGCATCTTCCAAACCTATGACCACTTATATCCGCTGCCCTTGTCCTTTTAAAGACATGGGAACACCATCACCTGCAAGGTCCACCCAAGCCAATACCATCCTGACTTGGACATATATTGCCATTCCTTCAATGTCACTGGATCAATATCGTGGAATTCCCTCCCTAGGGGCATCGCGGGTCAGCCCACAGCATGTAGACTGCAGCAGTTCAAGTAGACAGCTCACCACCGCCTTGAGGGCAATTAGGGACGGGCAATAAATGCTGGCCCAGCCAGCGATGTTCATGTCGCGAAAGTGAATAGAGAACGGTGCAAGTTGTTGTTGTTATTGTACACACACCTGCTTGGAAACCTTGGAGAAAGCTGGCTAGTAATCTCAAAGGAGATTTTTTTCAGAAAAGAAGTGAGGAGGGGTAGAACAAGAAACAGCCTGGTGAGGGTCTGGTGACAAAAGATAATGGGGGAATGGCTCGCAGTTAATGTCTGGTCAATCCCCCCCATCTCTGCACTCCCACCATAAGGAGTTTGAGTGTTTGACTGTCCGCATGTCTGTGTTTGTGACGTCAGAATGCCTAGTTCTGAGGGTTCCCTCTATTCCATCACCTCCACTGGAACCTCTCCCCCTGCAGCTTAGTAACTGTTTGAACCTAAATAATGAGGCCAAGTGTTGGTGATGCCACTGACAGTCTGAGGCTGGGTGAAGAGGCCTGTTGAAGGGAGTAGAGTGCAGGTCACTTTTGTACATCTGCTGTCCATGGAACCGGTGGAGATACTTGGTTTGATTTTTGAAAAAAGAAGCTAATTGATTTCTCCGGCTAACGGTAATTGTTTGAGACTCTCGGAGAGTCTCAACAGGTTAGGTTGTGTGTGGAAACTCTTTGCTTTTAAACTTGGAATGTTGTTGGGATCTGGAACATGGTGAAAGCAGCAATTTTGGAAAGGGAATTGGAGAAACTGGAAGAGATAATGTTTACAGGATACATGTTGAGAACCACACTCTGGGTATAATTGCATGGCTCTATTGAAGAACTGTGAGTTAGCTAGCCAATACTTGTGTGCAATAGTAGTGTGGTGTCTCCACCTAAAAGAGACATGATATCTTGACTATATTATAGTGTGCGAACCAATGGTTTGGCGAAATGCTCCTGAGCTGTTTGCACTTTAACCCTTCCACTCCCCGTTGTCCGTGCTTGAATATAGTTTCAGGTAGAGGGTGCTGCGAACATTCATGAGAGTGGGACTTGTCGTAAAGGGAACACAGTTGGAGGATTTCCCTCTGTGGGCACTCCCTTGCTGCCTCACAATTCACACTCCTCAAAATATCAGCAGGCTGCCCCTGTTGGAGTCCTGACCCTCACGTTGGGAAGCCCAAGGAATAAAGGTCTCCATCTGTGTCTTTGCTGGGACCACTCCTAGGATATCTCACTGCCAGTGTCTGAATAGTTTAGTGTTAGCCTAGACCCTGTATGTATTCACAGGAGCTGTAAATAAACATCTGTCAGATCTTTCAATAGTACATTATCCCCACACCCAGTCTGCGTTGGGCTTTAAAAGAGGTGTTTTCTGAAGCAGCCTTTGCCAATCACTTTTCAACCTGTGTCTTCTCATTACTGATCTTCATGTCATTGCAAAGAGTCTTTCCTCATTTGTTCCATCCAAGCCCATTATGTTTGGAGCTGCTCCCTCTTTGCCTTCTCTCTTGGACTGAGAGTAGATCCATTTGTGTGTCTGTGTATATCCATCTCTTGGGTCTTGACTCCCTCCCCGAGACGGCGTAGCGCCTGGAAGTGGACACCGCATTCCAGCTGAGGACAAAGCCGAGACACTCTGCTTCTTTGCGTCCACCCTTTTGAAAAATATTTGTGCGTCTCAAAGCTCCAGTGGTGATGTGTTAAACACACACCGTTTCCATTTACAAGCACAATAAAGGTATTTTACCTCGAACATAACCTGACAGTGTTTTGAGAAGGCGGAGATTTATAGTGCACACATTGACTCCATCACAACACGGTGAAGTGATGCTCACAATATCAACACATGCCTGTTGATTTTCCTCAAATTTATCTTGGAATTTTTTCCTATAGGCTCAATTTAATCCCATAATTTTGAGTCTGGTAATTTAAAGATAATATCCCAGACTTTCAAACAGCATTAAACATGGTTCTGTTCATTGATTGGCTTTAATTTCTCATTACATAACCACTTGGTATTAAGAATCTTACCCTTGGTTTCAAATCCCTGTACAGCCTTGTCCTGTCCACTCTCTGTAATCTGCTCCAGCCCCCACACCGCTGCCTGTTGTCTCGGCCTCTATAGCTTGCCCCAATTGGAATTGCTCCCCAATGGTGGCTGTGTCTTTTATTGCTGCCTCTTCTCCTGTCCCTCCTTCTCCAAGATGCACTTTCTTCATGTGTGGAATCTTCTGCCATTGGGAATTGGTAGGCTCGGTGGCACAAGGGACATTTAACTGTGGGGCAGGGGGCACACCCCCATCTCTACCACTCCAACAACCCAGGGCCGGTCTTCCCAGCCGTAGCCAAGTGAGCCCGGGGCCTTGGATCACACTGGCTGGGCAAGATCCAGCTGGAGATGGGCCCTGTCTCTGTACAGGATGCACCTTAGCTGATAGTTTTCATGCAGCCTGGAGTCACCTCAGGGCCAGGATAACTTTCTATCAAAGGCAGTCGGGAATCTAATCGAGGGACTGATGTTTGGTAGAAGGGTGTTGTGCCTTGCCTTTGCCTGTGCCTTTGCCCTGGTGCCCTCTCTCTACCAACCCCCATATAGCCACATAGGAATATAGGAGCAGGAGGACACCATTCAGTCCTTAGAGCCTGCTCCACCATTCAATATCATCATGGCTGATCATCCAACACCGTCCCCTGTTACCACTCACTCACCCAAATCCTTTGATCCCTTTAGCTCTATTATATCTAACTCCATGAAAACGTTAAATGTTCTGGCCTCAGACACTTCCTGTGGTGGCAAATTCTCTAGATGAAGGAGACTCTGATGTTCACAGAAAACGACCATTTAGTCTATTCTTTCCAGGGGGAGAGGGGTGGGATTTGGGGTTGGGGGGAGGGGTGGGATTTGGGGTGGGGGAGCAGGGTGGGATTTGGGGTTGGGGGAGGGGTGGGATTTGGGATGGGGGTAGAGGGGTGGGATTTGGGGTGGGGGTAGAGCAGTGGGATTTGGAGTGGGTGGGGTGGAAGAGGGTGTCAGAAGGTCCTTTTCCACTAGCAGCTTTGGCCACCTCCATGATGCCACTGTAGATGGGAGACCCTGATTGATAGGCAGCTCTCGCTGAGTGAGCCAACACCACACAGAGCAGAATTAGGCCATTCAGTCCATCAGATCTGCTCAGTCACTCGATCATGGCTAAGGTTTCTCAACCCATTCTCCTGCCTTTTCCCTGTAATCTTTGATCCCCTTACTAATCAAGAACCTATCTACCTGAGTCATAATGACACTCAATGACTCGGTCTCCACTACCTTCTGTGGCAGTGGGTTCCACAGATCACCATGCTGAAGAAATTCTTCCTCACCTCAGTTCTAAAAGATTGTCCCTTCACTCTGAGCTTGTGCCCTCAAGTTCTAATCTCTCCTCCTAGTGAAAACATCTCCACATCCAGTCTATCCAGGCCGCTCAGTATTCTGTAAGTTTCAATCAGATTCTCCTCTTCATTCTTCTAGACTTCATCAAGTACAGATCCAGGGCCCTCAACTGTTCCTCATATGACGTGCCCTTCATCCCTGGGATCATTCTTGTAAGTCTCCTCTGGACCCACTCCAACACCAGCACACCCATTCTTATTTACAGAGCCAAAAACAGCTCTTAATTCTCCAAATGTGGCCTAACCAAAGCCTTACAAAGCCTCAGCAGTATATCTCTGGAGTTGTATTCTAGCCCTCTTGATTGCTAACACTGCATCTGCCTTCCTAACTGCCAACTAACCTCCAAGTTGACTTTAAGAGAATCCTGAACTAGAATCTCCCCCCCCATCCACCCAAAGCATGTTGTGCTAGAGATTTCTGAAGCCTTTCCCCATTAAGAAAATTGTCTATGTCTCTATTCTTCCTACCAAAGTGCATAACCTCACACTGTCCCTCATTGAAATTCCATCTGCCACTTTCCTAGCCTGTCCAAGTCTCCCTGCTTCCTCAACACTACCTATCCCTCCATCTATCTTTGGATGCCCACCCTCTGGTGAAGGCCCTCTTCTGGTTTTGCCAGTGCTGGATTATTCTGCAGATGGCAGGGCTTTTGTCAAGAGGCCGCATGCTGAGATCTTTCACCATCTGTCTCGCTGGGACCCCCAGCTCATCGACGAGATTCTGCCCAACATCTCAGTCTAATTTTGTTTCACTGTGCTCCCACAAACCTATCAAGATTTTTAACAGAGTAGTGACTCTACATAAATACATGTTGCTGTAGTTGTTTGGCTTGTTTATACATAATCAGTTTTAATAGTTCTGAGAATGGAGTGTAATCACATTGTTCGAGTTAGTAATTAATAGTAATTAAGGTAACTATCACCAGCTCTGACAGAGATCCCTGTCTCGTTACATTGGTTGCTTTAACTCACTTTCTTGGGAGTATCCCAATTTATTTGTTTTTGGAGAGGTTTCCATTTTTGATTTTGCTTTGGAGTGTGTGCTCTGTTTGTGAGTTGTTTCATTGTCAGCCAAGAAGCTCTGCATTGAGTGTGAATCTTTGTTGAGAAAACTTTCTGATTTCAGTTTCTTGTCCTGCGCACACTATACTGAAGCAGTTTCATTGTGACAGGTTGAGACTTGTCATCGAACTGGGACCTGATCATTTTTAGCTGCCCCTACAGAACTCAGGCTGTCTCTCTGTGAGCTGAAGTATAGACCCTTGTAACAGACATCCATGTAAGTGAGGCAGTGTTAGCTTCAAGTGAATGCTTTTTAATTACTGGTGTAGTAATAGATGTAATTGTGTTGAAGATCCAGATTACACAGGAGGAACTGGGACCCCTGCATTCACACACGCCCCCCACTCTCTCACACACATGCATACACACATGAACAGGGTCCCCAGCATCCCGAATAGTTCACTGGGAGAGAGCAGATGGATAAGAGGCAGACGTCAAACTTACTTTGGAACTACACCTTCACTACAACTCAATCTCGAGCTTTTTTTTCAACTACTTAATGGTAACCCCACCATTTGGATGCTTTTGGGCTTTAAATTTCAGTGCTACATTATATCTTAAAATGCGTTCAAATTATAAGGTCAAAGAGTGTTGCGCTGGAAAAGCATAGCAAGTCAAGCAACATCTGAAGAGCAGGAAAGTCAATGTTTAGGGCATAAGTCCTTCATCAGGAAGGGCTTATGCCCAAAATGTTGACTCTCCTGCTCCTCGGTTGCTGCCTGACCTGCTGTGCTTTTCCATCGCCACACGTTTTGACTCTGACCTCCAACAGTCTTCAGTTTCCCTATGTTCAAACTATGAAGTTGAGAAAGTCTAAGCTTAGTGGTATGAAGGCTCAAGGAATAGGCTTTAAAATTCTCAAGACAATTGTTTGAAGCCTCAATTGAATTAAGTTCTGTCGAGAAGGAAACTCTGTTTGGTGAGAGTATTGTGAAAGAGTACTTTTGGGATGGATGGGATTTTATTTTACCACAGATTTAAAGTTGCCATATGTGTAAATGGTTTGGTTTATTCTGTTTCTTTTTAAAATTTTGTTTGCGTAATAAACTTTAGTTTTCTTGTTAAAACTGAATCTGCATAATTGCGAGGTTTGTATTTCAGTAAAGGACTACTGTTGTATTAAGGGTCAGACTGTCAGTTCCTGTATGCGATGGGCTGAAAGGAATGAGAGATTCATACCCATCTTTAATATTTCCTGTATATCCCAGCCCTGTTTAATTGTTGGTGTGTACATTGCTCCAGTCTCTCTCCTCCCAGCCCACTAGGCCCCGTGAATCACTGAGCTCCTGGTGATCCAACCTCCAGTCTGGTTGGTCAGGATGAAGCCTTGGCTGTGAATGTTAAGACCTGTCCCCTTGCTGTTGCAGGCACATGAAGATCCACGAGAAAGAGCCGACCAGCTCACTGGGCTCCAGTCCCCCATCCCCCACCAAACGCCGAAGACCCTCGGTCAAAAGGAAACTGAGCCAGGAAGAAGGGGAGGCGAAGGAGGAGGAATCACCCAGCAAAAAGGTATTTGCACATCACTGAGTGTCATGAAGATATATAGCACGGAAACAGATCCTTCGGTCCAACTCGTCCATGCCGACCAGATATCGTAACGTAATCTGTTCCCTGCTGCCAGCACCCGGCCCATATCCCTCCAAACCCTTCCTATTCATATACCCATCCAGATGCCTTTTAAATGTTGCAATTGTACCAGCCTTCACCACTTCCTCTGGCAGCTCATTCCATACAAGCACCACCCTCTGCATGGAAAAGTTGCCCCTTAGGTTCCTTTTAAATCTTTCCCCTCTCACCCTAAACCTATGCCCTCTACTTTTGGAGTCCCCCACCCCAGGAAAAAGACCTTGTCTGCTTATCCTATCCAGGCCCCTCATGATTTTATAACGGGTCACCCCATAGCCTCCGCGGCTGCAGGGAAAACAGCCCCAGCCTGTTCAGCTCTCCCTATAGCTCAAACTCCTCCAACCCTAGCAAGGTTCTTTAAATCTTTTCTTTGGTGCGAGCACGATGGGTTGTTGTTCTCATTCTGGACTGTAAACATCTGAGTCTTTGAGTATTCTTACCCATGGACCTGCGCCATCAGCTCTCACTGAGATAAAGTAGGTACATTGTAGTTGCTACTAATCTGTTTTCCAAAAAAAAAACATGGACTCTCCTTACTATGGCACCTCCATATAAGTGACCTGTGAATAACTCAGCTCTCCAGACAGTAAGGTGGGATTTTGCATTTTCCAGACAGGGCATTGAAATCAGGATAACATGGCCTCTTCCTTGATGTAAGAATTCTATGTTTCTACAAACATCATAGAATATAGAACAATACAGCACAGGGACAGGCCCTTCAGCCCAGTATGTGCCAAACCTTCTGAACTCATGTGCCATTCTAAACTAATCTCATATATTTGTATGTGGTCCATTTCTCTCTATTCCCAGCCTGTTCATGTGTCTGTCCAAATGCCTCTTAAATTTAGTTTCCTATCTAATTCTGGTACTCAGTACTGTCTTGGTACTCAGAATCACTGAATAGTGAGGCCATATTGCTGAAGCTTTTCATCATTCACTCATCAGGACACAAATGCAAGAATGCCAAATTTGAAGCAGTCACAACATTTGACACTACAGAAAAGGACGCTGGTTGGTTGGCAAGTCAGTTCTGGTTGGCTGAGGTGTTGTCATGGATAATTTTTTAAAAGTTTGATCTTATTACTTTTTATTTATAGAAACCCTGTGCATGAATGTGTAAATGAACCACATAATGAGCTCAACTGGTTGGTATAAATTGGTTATTAATGTAGCTAGTGGTACACTGAGGGATATTCAGTGAGTGCTGTCTATTTGTGGAGTCACTCTAATGGTAGATATTTTATTTTGCCTGTAGAGTAAAATTAAATGATTTTCTTTAATCAGCTTCCGTTAGGCATTGCTGATGGAGTAGGTGCCAGTCCGAGGCAGTCCCTTACAATCATGATAAGGGATCAAAGGGCACCCCACCCTCTTTCTTGATGAATTGATTGGCATGTACCAGACACTGAGCAGCTTCTAAGGAACACTCTGTAGCTAAATAAGTATTAAGGTCAGTGACATTCGGGAGTTCTGTGAGCACCAGTTGATCATTTCCCGGCTGCTGACTGCGCCTTCCTTATTTACACCCTTTGTCTACTCTCAGTCCTGTGCAGTGCTAATTCTGCTGGTTTGCTTCAATTTGTAAAAATGGTCTCACCCAGTCCGCCTGGCCTCACCCTAGTTGGTATCTGCCTCAAGAAAGCCGAACACCTTTGTGCCCACAAGTTACTCTTAGATTAGATTACTTACAGTGTGGAAACAGGTCCTTCGGTCCAACAAGTCCACACCGACCCGCCGAAGCGCAACCCACCCATACCCCTACATTTACCCCTTACCTAACACTACGGGACAATTTAGCATGGCCAATTCACCTGACCCGCATATCTTTGGACTGTGGGAGGAAACCGGAGCACCCGGAGGAAACCCACGCAGACACGGGGAGAACGTGCAAACTCCACACAGTCAGTCGCCTGAGTCGGGAATTGAACCCGGGTCTCAGGCGCTGTGAGGCAGCAGTGCTAACCACTGTGCCACCGTGCCGCCCCCATTCTTGTGCAGGAGTCAGTTAGCTCTCTTGCTGGACAGCTGATTTGTGATATAGAGTGATGCCAACAGCGTGGGTCCAATTCCCACATTAGCTGAGGTTACCATGAAGGACCCTCCTTCTCAACCTCTCCTCTCACTTCAGGGCTAGTGACCCTTGGGTTAGACCATCACCAGTTGTCCCTCTCTGGTGAGAGAGAGTAGTCATCTAGTCCATACTGTCTACGACAACTTTACCGTTACACTTGTGTAGCCACCTGCTCTGATGAGACTGATGTTGAGTGTTGAGGTCTAGCCGCTGTTGTTGTGTAGGAAATTTCACTGCTAATTCACACACAAGAAGCTCCCTCGAACAGGATCATGGTGATGACCTCTTTTCTGTGTGATGCTGAATAAAGGATAATGGCTATTGGTCTGGATGTGGTTACTGAGGAATTTTGGTCTGGATATAGTTACTATGGTACATTGGTTTGGATATTGATACTGTGTCTCTATCTCCCTATCTTTCCTCCCTCAATGTCCCCCCCCCCCCCCCCCCCCCTCTCTCTCTCTCTCTCTCTCTCTCTCTCTCTCTCTCTCTGCCTCACTGTCTTTATGCCTCTTACTGTCTCTTACATTCTTACCCTTACCTCTCTCTCTCTCTCTCTCTCTCTTTCTCTCTCTCTCTATCTATCTCTCACCCCTCTTCATTCCACCCCCATCTCTTTCTATCTGTGTCTATCTGTCTTTTTCAATCTTTCCTATCTATTATCCCCAAGGTAACTTAGTAAGTGCCACAAACCTGAAATGAACAATTCAGAATGATTGGTAGCTGTTGTACCCATGAACCCACCTCGATATTTGGCAGGGATGACCCTTGGCAGAGAGATAAAAAGTCAGGGGACAAAGTCTGGAATTCAGAGCTATAAACAATTCATCGTAATGCTGCCCCCTCCTTCCTTGCCTGATTGGGAGTGGAGTTAGGTTTAAGTATCGTTCCTGTCCACAGCAGTCAGTGTCCATCAACTGTCTGCTGTTAATACGAAGCCATTGACACGACTGTAGATTGAGACAGTGAGCAAAAATCTGCCTCTCTTTTTGTGTTTGTAATAAAAACAAGCTGTTGCATTTTGATTTTGGATAATATTAGGTTACACAGAGCAACAAAGGAAGGTGCTGTCTCCTTAAAGTGACAGCTGGGAGGTGGGAACGTTACCCTCTGCACTGGATATCCACCTGTCTTCCAGCAATGCCATGAGTTACTCATGGTAATCTCTAGAAATTGCACAACATAGCAGCTTATTCTAGTCAAGTGCTCGCAAGGACAAGTGGCCTGAACACTTCAGAAACTCTGGAACACCAGCAGATCTGAAATCCATAGAACGAATGCTGGAGAAACTCAGAGGTCTGGTAGCGTGTGTGGATTGAGAGACAGTGAACTTTTCCAGTCCTGAATGGCATTGCTGATCTCAATGAATTTGCAGCCTCCAGTTAGATATCACCCTGATCTACCCTGTACTGAAATACAAACGTATTCTATACTGGGGTACAGGCGTCACCCTGAGCTGCTCTTTACTGGGGTACAGACATCACCCTGAGCTGCTCTTTACTGGGGTACTGACGTCACCCTGAGCTGCTCCGTACTGAGGTACAGACATCACTCTGAGCTGATCCATACTGAGGTACAGACATCACCCTGAGCTGCTCTTTACTGGAGTACAGGCGCCACCCTGAATTGCTCCATACTGGGGTACATATGTCACCTTGAGCTGCTCTGTATTGGGGTACAGACATCACCCTGAGCTGCTCTGTACTGGAGTACAGGTCTCCCCCTGAGCTGCTGTGCACTGGGGTACAGGTGTCACCCTGAGATCCTCTTTACTGTGGTACAGACATCACCCTGAGCTGCTGTGCACTGGGGTACAGATGGCACCTTGAGCTGCTCTGTACTGGGGTACAGGCATCACCCTGAGCTGCTGTGCACTGGGGTACAAACGGCACCTTGAGCTGCTCTGTACTGGGGTACAGGCATCACCCTGAGCTGCTCCATACTGGGGTACAGGCGTCACCCAGAACTGCTCCAAACTGGGTACAAGCATCACCCTGAGCTATTCCCTACTGAGCTACGGGCCCCGAGCTGCTCCCTACTGGGGTACAGGCGTCACCCAGAGCTGCTCTGTGCTGATGTACAGATGTCACCTTTACTTGCTCTATACCTGGTACAGACATCACCCTGAGCTGCTCCTTACTGAGGTACAGACATCACCTTTAGTTCTCCGTACTGGGGTACAGGCATCATCCTGAGCTGCTCTTTACTGACCAGATAAGAGTGATGCTGGAAAAGCACAGCAAGTAAGGCAGCATCTGAGGAGCAGGAAAATCAACGTTTCAGGCAAAAGCCCTTCCTCAGGAATGCCGGAAACGTCAATTTTCCTGCTCCTTGGACACTACCTGACCTGCTGTGCTTTTCCAGCACCACTCTAATCTCCTGCATCTGCAGTGCCCACTTCTGCCTGCTCTTTACTGAGGTACAGGCATCACCCTGAACTGCTTTGTACTGAGGTACAGACATCACACTGTGGTCTCTGTGCTGAGGTACAGACATCACCCTGAGCTGCTCTGTACTGGAGTACAATTATCACCCTGAGCTGCTCCGTACTGGGGTTCAGACATTACCCTGAGCTGCTCCATACTGAGATACAGACATTACCCTGATCTGCTCCATACTGAGATACAGACATTACCCTGATCTGCTCTGTACTGAGATACAGACATTACCCTGAGCTGCTCTGTACTGGAGTACAGTTGTCACCCTGAGCTGCTCCTTACTGAGATACAGACATTACCCTGAGCTGCTCTGTACTGAGATACAGACATTACCCTGATCTGCTCTGTACTGAGATACAGACATCACCCTGAGCTACTCCATACTGGAGTACAGACATCATCCTGAGCTGCTCTGTATTGAGGTAGAGTCATTTCTCTGAGCTGGCCTGTACTGGGGGTACAGGCGTCACCATTAGCTACTCCATCCTGGGGTACAGTTCAGGTTGCCTTAGTGAAATGTAGTTTGGTCACAAGCCTCAGTGTCTGACATTGCCTGACCACTCAGAGCTGTATGTTTTCCACCATGATCTTATTTCCCTTTTGCTTTCAGAGGAATTCTTTACAAAGAGAAACATCTTGCCACCTCAGTTCTCTGGGAAATGCTCACTGTGTGCCACCCTGATATTGCGCATGCGTATGTTTTGCGGGAAGATAGAAGGCTGGCACGGTGGCACAGTGGTTAGCACTGCTGCCTCACAGTGCCAGGGTCCTGGGTTCAATTCCCGACGCAGGCGACTGACTGTGTGGAGTTTGCACGTTTCCCCCGTGTCTGCGTGGGTTTCCTCTGGGTGCTCCGGTTTCCTCCCGCAGTCACAAAGATGTGTGGGTCAGGTGAATTGGCCATGCTAAATTGCCCGTAGTGTTAGGTAAGGGGTAAATGTAGGGGTATGGGTGGGTTGCGCTTTGGCGGGTCGGTGTGGACTTGTTGGGCCGAAGGGCCTGTTTCCACACTGTAAGTAATCTAATCTAATCTAAGGCTGTTACAGAACTGGACTTGAGGAGGGGCTAAGGGAACGGAGTGAGGGAGGGAGTGGAAGTGACCGGAATGCTCCTCAGAGCGCCAGCATGATCTTGCTGAGCCATATGGTCGTCTCCTGTGCTGTGTGACCCCAGTCGTGAGGCTCCTTTATTGAATTGCTAATACTCTGCTATAGTGCAGGGGCTGGGGAAGGGCTGATGATGATGATGTAGTGGCAAAACCACTGGATTGATAACGTGCAGGTCCGTGGAGGAATGGGTTCAAATCCCACCAGGGCAGATTAATTAATATAAAATCTGCAAGTGAAAGCTAGTCTCAATAACAGCAACTAGCATCAGCTGTTGTCATTCACTGATGTCCCTAGTACCATCCTTACCCAAGCTGACACTAGAATCTCAGCAATGGGACCGTCACTCTTGAACCCCACCCCCTGAAATAGCCCTAACAAACTACTTTGTTCAAACAGCAACTCCACTGAGTAATAAATGCTGCCTTTACCATCAGTGCCCATATCTCATAAGAGAATAAATTTTTAAAAAATTAATTGTAGCCGTGTTTGCCGACTGTTGAATTGAAAGCAGAAAGTGATGAAATGTGCGTCAGGTTAGCCACTCAGCATCAAAACAATGCTTTCTCTTCCCGCTGTTGTCTGACCTGTCACATTTTTGCAATTATGTTTTTCTGTTGTTATTTCCAACAGTGAATGATTCTGTGCCAAGTGAATAGATATCGTATGAAAGAAAGATTCACAGTTATATGGTGCTATTTCTAACCACTTGATGGTCTCAAAATGACACTTTTTAAAGTGTTGTAATGTCAGGAATGTGGCAGACATTTTGTACACAGCAAGTTCCCACAAGAACAACCAGAGAATCTATTTTCTGAGGGGTGAATGTTGTGAAAGAAATTGGATGCAGGTCCATTTGGCTTGAAAGTAGAGCTGTGCCTAGCCAAGCAGACTTTGATTTAATGTCTCCACTAAATGGACTGCACCCTTTACCCTCAGTTCCTGCAGGATGCTTCTCCACTTTCCTTGCTGCAGAGCCTTGTCACTCTACAATGTAACACAGTGAACTACATCCTGACATGAGAACAATAAATGCTGGAGATCACAGCAGGTCAGAAAACATCCATGGAGAGAGAGCAAGCTCACATTTCGAGTCGAGATGACTCTTTATCTGAACCCTTCATCAACTTTGATGAAGAAAGCGAGGTCTACAGCTGCTGGCGATTAGAGTCGAGAGTGTGGTGCTGGAAAAGCACAGCAGGTCAGGCAGCATCCGAGGAGCAGGAGAATCGACGTTTCGAACAAGAACTCCTCCTCAGGAATGAGGCTTGTGGGCCAAGGGAGTGAAGAGATAAATGAGAGGGAGGTGGGGCTGGGGGCAAGGTGGCTGAGAGTGGTATAGATAGATGGAGTTGGGGTAATGATGATAGGTCAGAGAGGAGGATAGGTGGTAAAGAAGGTGGACAGGTAGGACAGGTCATGAGGGTGGCGCCAAGTTGGAAGGTTGGAACTGGGATAAGGTGGGGTGAGGAGAAATGAGGAAACTGGTGAAATCCACATTGATGCTGTGTGATTGGAGATGCCCTCCCAGCACCTTTCCCTGCCACCGCAGGAGGTGCTAAATCTGGGCCCAAACCTCCCACCTCACCTCTGTCCATGGCCCCAAAGGAGCTTTCCATATCCATCAGAGCTTTACCTGGACTTTCACACATGTCATTTACTGTATCCGTTGCTCCCAACGCGATCTCCTCCACATTGGAGAGACAGGAGGCCTACTTGCAGAGCGTTTCAGAGAACATCTCTGGGACACCCGTACCAACCAACCCCACCACCCCATGCTGAACACTTCAACTCCCCCTCCCACTCTGCCAAGGACATGCAAGTCCTGTGCCTCCTCCAGTGCCACGCCCTAACCATCTGAAGAATGCCTCATCTTCCAACTTGTGACCCTCCAACCACATGGCATCAAAGTGGATTTCACCTGTTTCCTCATTTTCCCTCCCCTACTTTAGTAGAAAGTGAGCACTGCAGATGCTGGAGATGAGAGTCAAGAGTGTGGTGCTGGAAGTGCACAGCCAGTCAGGCAGCATCTGGGGAGCAGGAGAATCGACGTTTTGGGCATAGGTTTGATGAAGGACTTATGCCCAAAATGTCGATTTTTCTGCTCCGTGGATGCTGCCTGAACTGTTGTGCCTTTCCAACACCACATTCCCCCTCCCACCTTATCCCAGTTCCAACCTTCGAACTCATGACCTGTCCTACTTGTCCATCTTCCTTCCCACCTATCCGCTTCACCCTCAACTCTGATGAAGAGTCATCTCGAATCGAAACGTTAGCTTGCTCTCTCTCCATGAATGCTGTCTGACCCACTGTGATCTCCAGCATTTGTTGTTTTCAGTACAGATTCCAGCATCTGCAGTAATTTGCTTCTACATCCTGACATTGCTGCATTCTAGAATATCTTGAATAAGAAAAGCATACTATAGGCCTGTACTATGAAAGGTTTGGCAGCAAAGGAATGGGTACTGATACACGCAGCATGTGTGACGAGAGTGATCTGATGGCCTGATAATACGAATGCGAGGGTATACATGATGCTCTCAATCTCTAGGCAGACTGGCTGCTGTAATCTTTCAAAGGGGAAGTGGGTTCGACTGAAAGATTTGACAGTTCCTCAGTTGGGGCACGAATGTGATAGGATGCAGCTGTGGAAAGTATTGCTCTGTTGTCAGAGTGCTTTGAGTGGAGTGAATTTTTTTTAAAAATTCTCTACACAATTCCGGCCTCCAGTGTCTCCCCCACTTTAAAACCTTAGAGAGCTGAGTAACAATAGGTGATGGATTGAGAATAATGAATGCACAAGTTATACTTGATGGATGTTCGTGTGGCAGGCCAGGCCATTTGAGGGTGTTCGAGGAGAAAGTGGGGTCTGCAGATGTTGGAGATCAGAGCTGAAAATGTGTTGCTGGAAAAGCGCAGCAGGTCAGGCAGCATCCAAGGAGCAGGAGAATCGACATTTCGGGCATAAGCCCTTCTTCAGGAATAAGGGCTGAAGAAGGGCTTATGTCCGAAACATCGAATCTCCTGCTCCTTGGATGCTGCCTGACCTGCTGCGCTTTTCCAGCAACACATTTTCAGCATTTGAGGGTGGTCCCCCTTTAACACATGGGAGTGTAGTAAGCAGCCCCCTCCCCTGGCTTGCATGTCATTGAACACCATTCCCTAAATGAGTTCCTGCAGTGTCCACTTTCACTGGCTAATGGGTCACTATTATGAGGAGATTGAGTTCCACATCAGATAGTCGAGTGCTGAAGGATACAAGTGGAGTCTAAGCTTCACACATCTGTATTTGCAGGGATGCACATTACAAGCAAGTGCCTCCAAACCCAATAAGCACAGCTCTAGTATACAGTGTCACACCTGAGTATGCCCCATCTGAATAGAGTGACATACCCAGTGACTCTACAATTAAAATTTATAACCCAGTCAAATTGGTTTGGACTCACTAAGTGATTGGGCATGATTAGATTAGACTTACAGTGTGGAAACAGGCCCTTCGGCCCAACAAGTCCACACCGACCCGCCGAAGCGCAGCCCACCCATACCCCTACATTTACCCCTTACCTAACACTACGGGCAATTTAGCATGGCCAATTCACCTGACCCGCACATCTTTGGACTGTGGGAGGAAACCGGAGCACCCGGAGGAAACCCACGCAGACACGGGGAGAACGTGCAAACTCCACACAGTCAGTCGCCTGAGTCGGGAATTGAACCCGGGTCTACAGGCGCTGTGAGGCAGCAGTGCTAACCACTGTGCCACCGTGCCGCCCATTGGAAATTGCTGATGTCCTAGAGGCCTCTACAAATGTTGGGTGATATCTGTGAGTGTGTTGGAGCAGGGGAAGGGGCAGTTGACTCACTGTACAATTTATTTTCCCTCATGCCCTCTCTTCCGTCACATCCTTTATTGCCCTTTACCTCCACCCCACAGCTGTGTGGCAGTTACTGTCCGGGGAGTTGGCTGGATACTGGCCCATCTCCAGTGCCTCACCCTGTGATGATGTTGGTTGACGTCACTGGCAGAGGGAGTCCATTGGGAAACACCTTAGGTGAGGCAGTCACCTGGTTCCCACCCTCAGCCCTGCCTGCCCGTGCTCTGACTGGTCTCAGTTAACATACAGCAGGCCCTAGAGCTACAATCGACTGTACAGCAGAGCCGGGGATATGGAGTTGGGGTGTAGCATGGGAATAAAATCAAGGCCTATTCCTTCTTGTACTGGGATAGAGATTTACAGTACAGAAAAAAGCCCTTCAGCCCATTGAATCTGTGCTTGTCAACAGCAAACACCTCACTATTCTAATCCCATTTCCCAGCACTTGGCCCATAGCCTTTGCATTGCAAATGAACATCTAAATGTTTCTTCAGTGTGATGAGGGTTTCTGTCTCTCCCACCCCTCACAGGCAGTGAGTTCCAGATTTCCCACCACCCTCTGGGTGAAAATGTTTTTCTCACATCTCCTCTGAACGTTCTGCCCTTTCCCTTAAACCTATATGCCTGGTCATTGATCCCTTTAAGGGGAAAAGTTTCTTCTTGTCTACCCTGTCTACACCACTGATGATTTTATACATTTATACACTGTGTACCTTCTCAATCTCCTCTGCTGCACGGGAAACAACCCTAGTCTGGCCAATCCCTCTCTGTCACTGAAACTGGTCTGGCCCAGGCAACATCCTAGGAAATTGTGGTTGAATAGGTGAAGAGCTGTTACCGAGTATAAGTCTCAGGTGTAGGGCAACTACCACATTCCCATCACCAGAATAGCCCATGGAAGTGCTCCCCCCTCCACCCCAGTCCATATGAGAGAGTAGGGGAGACATTTTGGAGCAAGAAGAGATGGAAACCAACACAACTGATCCCTCCCAACAAGGCAACATCATTCTCGACATGTTGATTGACCATCTGTGCTCTTCTCTCTCTCTCTCTCTCTCTCTCTGTCCCTTCCTCCTGCCTAGGTTACCCGAGAGGTTCCCTCCGACGAGGAGGAAGAGAAAAAGACTGAAGAGGTTCTTCACTGTCCAATCTGCTACAAGACTTTCATCTGCAAATATGGATTGGAGAGCCACATGGAGACTCACCCTGACTCAACCCTCAGGTAGGCTGGTTCCCCTATCCCAGCCCTGGGATCACTGAAGCCAGGATGCATGGCCGAATGTTAGTCTTAAATCGTCTCTCTTTGTCTCTCGTTGGCTCACTATCACGTTATTGAGAGTCTGAACTGGTTGGAGAATCCACATCGTGTGGAGCGTGCAGCTGTGCCGAAGATAGCATGTGTGCAGCTTCCCCAAGGCTCTGTTATCATAGCGATAACACAGAGTGAAGGTCTGTTTTGTTTGATATCTCCCTGAAAGTCTTGGGGTTCTGAAGTGTCAGTGCAGATTGTGTTGTCCAGCCAACCCTACTGACCCTCCACTGTCCTTTTAACGGTTGCAGAGTTTCTCTTTGATCTTGGAGGGGCATTTGGGACATAGGAAACCATTTTGCTTGGCACACCAACTCCCAGTGTTTTGAAGCCCAAACACGGGTCGTGATGTTCAATTGGTCTCTGTCAGTGTTTCGGCTCTGCCTACGTGGCTGTGCCCCATCCTGTCAACAGAACCTTTTCTTCAGTCGGAGCTTTCATTCGGGGCTCCAGATAATGACAAAACCCTTGAACTTAGGAATAGGAGTAGGCCATTCAATCCATCAAGCCTGCACTGCCATTCAATGAAATCTCTAAGAACAAAACAGTTTAGAGGGCTATGGGTAAAAGTAGGAGGAGTGTGAGACAAGATAACACAATGGACAGGATGGATAGAAAGGCTTTCTGTGGCCATTCTGATTCTATCCCTTTCTCCAGTTTGTGTTTATCTAGATTCCCCCTCACATGGACCACTGATATTGACCTTGTGGCAGAAGGCTGGTTCCTTGTTAACCCCTTGTTGGTTAAAGGAGGGTTGATCCTTGACTCTCTGTTGAATCTCACTGAACATAGAGAAACATGTTCCTGAAGCTGTTTGTCTTGTACTCGTCAGGACTCAATGCAAGAATGCCAAATTTCAAGCAATCACAGCAATTTATACTACAGCAGGGAAGAGTGCTGATTGGCTGAAGTGTTGCCATGAAGAAAGGAGCAAATTAGCATCCGGAATCCATTGAATTTATTAGTAAAGAGAGACGACATTTTTGTAATTTTTTTTATGTCAGAGTGCTTTACGGAAAATGAAGTGCTTTTTGAAGTGTCGTGTCAGTTGTAATGTAGGAAACATAGTAGCTCATTTGCATGCAACATGATCCCACAAATAACCCTTGTACCTACTCTGCATCCCCTCCCTCACCTCAACCCACTATAGGAGATAGGGGCAAGGTGAGGCCATTCAGCCCTTTACGTCTGCTCCGCCACTCAACTCGACCATGGCCAATCTTCTACGTCGATGCTATTTTCCTGCAGCCCTTGCTTCCTTTAGTATTGAGAGATCTATCTATCACTATCATGAATAAACTCAACAACTGGACTTCCACAGCCCTCTGGAGTAGAGAATCCCACAGATTCACCATCCTCCAAAAGAAAGAGTTTCCCCTCGCCTCACTCCCCTGTGGTCTACCTCACATTCTGAAACTTTATCCTCTGGTTTTGGCCCACTCTCCTCCCTGCCAGTCAGGGGAAACATCCTTCCTCACTTACCCTTCCCAACCTTGCATTAATTCTATAGGTGACAAAAAGTTATATTAAGTGTTTTGGTGTTCTAGCATTAAAGATATTGATGGATACGAAGGAGAGTGCGGGGTAAGTGGCATTCAGCTGGAAAATTAGCGGTGATTATGTTCATGACAAAACCTGTCAGAGCGGCTGAGTGGCTTGCTGTTCCCGTGTATTATGGGAATCAGCAACTCAGACGATCTGGGGCTGACTTTACATGTTTTATTCTTTGCAAAAGATTGCAAAATGCCTCATTTGTCACCAACATGGAGAGGGCCCTACCAGTAATAACACAGTAGGGAATCAGGAAACAGGGGAGTGAGGGCAGATTGTTGTCTCTTCCTGGCAACAGATGGGTAAGTTCTGTTGCCAACCTTTAGAGACTCTTTCCAAAAGTCTCTCAGACAATATAAAAGAGTAGAAACTAGAAGCAGGAGTAGGCCATTCAGCCCTTTGAGCCTGTTCTGCCCATTCTGTATAATCATAGCTGATCCTTTATCTCAATGCCATGTTCCTGGTTTCTCCACATAGCTGGTGGTGCCTTTAACGTCTAAATATGTGTGTGTCTCTCTATCTTTCTTGAACGTATTCAGAGCGTTTGCCTCCACAGCCTTCTGTAGCAGGGAATTCCACAGACTCATTACCCTCATCCCAGTCCTAAATTGCCTACCATGTATCCCAAGACTGTGGCCTCTGGTTCAAGATACCCCTACAAGGGGTAACATCCCCTCAGTCAGGAGTTGCTGGCTCAGGGGCAGGATACCATCAACTGTGCCTCAGCATCCCCTTGCCCACAGCTTATTTCAAAACTGATCTGGAATTGTGGCAATGTTGGCATTAGATTTGAGAATATAGCAAGTTGGAAAAGCTGCTTCTTACAGTGTTGTTGAGATCATTTCACTTGGGTGCTCATTACTGAGTTCTTACATTTTCCAGTGTAGATACCATCACTCGATCTCAGAATCGCTTTTTTTTTCCAGAAGTAATGTAACGGGGAATGGTGATTGCATTGGCAATGTCATTTAGGTGAGGTTACCAGCTAATGTTCTGGGATAAGGGTTAATCCCACCAATGGAGTGGGTGGAAATTAAGTTCAATTAAGTAACATTCTGGAATTGAAAGCTAGTTTCATGGTCACCAAAACTGACACAGTTAGTGCTTGGTATGAAAACTCAAATGCTTCATGATATCCTTTAGAGGAAGAAGTTGGCCTTGCATGTGACTCCAGACCCAAAGCATTAGGGTTAACTCTTATGGGGAGGCATTGGCCTAGAGGCGTTGTCATTAGACTATTAATCTGGAGACCCAGGTAATGTTAGGGGGACCTGGTTTCAAATCCCACCATGACAAAATTCCCAAAATCTGGAAATAAGAGTCTAACGATGAAACAATTGTCAGGAAACACTGTCTAATATCTTTTAAGGAAGAAAACTGCCTTCTTTACCTGGTATAGCCTCCATGTAATTTCAGACCCACATCACTCTGCCCTCTGGGGCTGGGTAATAAATGCTGGCCTAGCCAGCGACACCCTCATCCTGTGAACAAAAAAAAAAGTCCTTTTAAAATGGCCAAGCAAACCATCGTATTCAAGGGAGATTAAGGAAAATGCTGGCCTTGTCTGCAATGCCAGTGGCAAAATTGGGCATGGGTGTTAGGGAGCTCCTGAACCTTACTAACTGCTGGCTAACCACCAGCAACTTGTCACCACAGCTTCATAAATCCAGTCTTTCTGCTGAATTAAAGACCTAGAGCCCCATGCTTTAATAATCACTGTTTGTGGTAAAGTTACCCATTCTGACATTAATAGGGTGACACTAATCTTTTTTTCTTTGTTCTTTCATGGGATGTGGATCTGGAGTCACATGTAGGCCAGACCAGACAAGGTAAGAATGGCCGATATCCTTTCCTAAAGGAACCAGATAGGGTTTTACACCAATCAATGATGATGATCATCATTATTGCATCTAGTTCATATTCCAGATTTTTATTGAATCCAATTGCACCATCTGCCATGGTGGGATTCGAACTTGTGTCCCTTAGCCATTGGGCTGAACCTCTGGATTACTAGTCCAGTGACATTACCAGTTATACCACATTACTCCAATTATTCCTGATGAAGAGCTCTGGCCCGAAACGTCGAATTTCCTGCTCCTTGGATACTGCCTGACCTGCTGTGCTTTAACCAGCAACACATTTTCAGCTCTGATCTCCAGCATCTGCTGTCCTCACTTTTTACTCGAAGACATTACTCCAAATGCCTTATTTTCTTAATTCTTTCACGGGATGTGGACATCCTTGGCTAGGCCAGCATCTATTACCTGTCCCTCGTTGCCCAGAGGGCGGTTATGACTCAATCATTGTTGTTCTGGGTCTGGGATGTATGTGTAGGCCAGAAATGGATAAGGGTGGCAGATTCCCTTCCCTCGAGGGCATCCATGACCTAGACAGTGTTTATACAACAATTGACAGTGGTTAATTCCAGACTTTTACTGAATTTCCCTTCCTCCATCTGTCAGGATGGGATTTGTAGCACTGTTCACAGAACCTTGGGTTACTAGTCTGTAGTGACATTGCTACCACAACATCACCTCCCCACAAGATCCCTCCTGAATGTTGGACTGAGGAAGGTGGTACTGCTTCAAAATGTTTATTCTTTTCCCCATTAGAGACATTTCTCCTCTGCTGGCTTTCTGACCAAGACTTTCCTGAGGAATTGGGTTAAGCCCACGAGTCTATATATATCCACTGTGGCAGTTTGAGTAACTCTCCCACGCTGTAATAGAAGGGGCTTTTGGCTCTGGGAGGACTGCATTAGCAGCAGGCTGCCACTGGAGGCAGACTGATATCTTCCTGACATCCCCTGATCACCTGGTAAACATGACCAGAGTGAGTTTTGTTTTGATTCTTGATTTTCGATTCTTGGCTGAAGGTGTACAAATGCGTTTTTTGCCTCTTTACACCAGTCGTAAGGACTGATCCATACGTTCCTGCTTAGAATAACCCAGGACCATGCTTTCAAATTCAATGGACAATTAGAATACAAGGAAAACCACACAGGGCACCTCAAGAATTTATGACAGATATTGAGTTTTTGAATTCTTTCACGGGAAGTGAGCATCACTGGCTGGGCCAATGCTTATTGCCTGGCCCTAGTTGCCCTTGAGAAGGTAGCAATGAAGGAGCAAATTACTGGAATCTGAACTGAAAACAAAAAATGCTGGAGATCACGGCAGGATCCCTGACCCACTGTGACCGCTAGCGGTTTTTTTTGTTTTAAGAAGGTGGTTGTCAGCTGCCTTCTTGAACCACTGCAGCCTATGTGGTGGAGAGATTTCCAGAGTTTTACCCAGTGACACTGAAGGAACGGGTGATATATTTCTAAATCAGGATGGTCAGCAACTTGGAGCGGAGGTTGCAAGGGATGGTGTTCCCATCCATCTGCTGCCCTTGTCCTTCTACATGGTAGATATCAGACATTTAAAAGGTGCTGTGTAAGGACCCTTAGTGAATTTCTATGGTGCATCTTGTAGATTGCACTGTGTCAGTAGTGTATACATCAGTTGTGGAGGGAATTAATTTTGGTATCGATCTTCTTGAGTGTTGTTGGAGCTGCACCCATCCAGGCATGTGGGGAGAACTCTATCACACTCCTGACTTGTACCTTGTAGATAGTGGGTAGGCTTTGGGGAGTCAGGAAGTGAATTATTCGCTGCAGTATTCCTAACCTCTGACCTCCTCTTGAAGAGACTGTATTTATATGGCGAGTCCAGTTCAGTTTCTGTACCACTGTGATACACAGGATGTTGATAATGGAGGATTCAGTGATGATAATATCATTAGATGTCAGGGGGTGATGAAGTTTTGTCTTATAATAGAATCCATATAATGTGAAAACAGGCTATTCAGCCCATCAAGTCCACCCGGTCCTCCTAAGTGCATCCCATCCCTCTCCCCATAACCCTGCAATTCCTATGGCTAACCTACCTAGCCTACACATCCCTGGGCAATTTAGCAATGGCCAATCCACCTAACCTGCATATCTTTGGGTTGTTGGAGGAAACTGGAGCACCTGATGGAAAACCACACAGACACGGGGAGAAAGTGCAAACTTCACACAGACAGCCACCTGAGACTGGAATCAAATCTAGGTGCCTGATGCTGCGAGGCAGCAGTGCTAACTACTGCGCCACCCTGTTGTTGGTGACAGTCATTGCCTGGCAATGGTGTGGCACAAATGTAACTAGAGGATCATAGACTGAAACAACAGCAGAGACCATTTGCTCCATCAACTCTGTGGCAGCTTTCTTCAAGTGCTATTTAGTTAGTCCCACTCTGTTGCACTCTGTACACAGCCCTGTATTAATTGAATTAGACAATACTTGTCGACTTAATAAATGGAGAGTAGAGGGGGGAAATGCGTTTGTTCTGATTTGTATGCATTTCTCCAGAATGCATATAGAACAGCAACATATGTACAGAGAGTGTAGTGAGACAAAGGCCCTTTGTTTGTCAGTGCATTCTGGATTGTGAAGCCATCAGCAGTTGGAACTTGCTTGCGGTTTATTTTGTGCATTGTGAATTTTGACAGAAGTGTTCACTGAATCTGGACACGAACGAATGTAGCCAGAGGCCTGGAGGAGTGAGCCAGATAGGATCCAGTAAAATAGCTTGCATAGCAAAGCTGCATCATTCTAGTTTTGAACTGTGAACAGATCCAAGGGCTGAGGAGTGTCCCAGCACTGTGTACCGAGTGGTACAGTGCAGATTTGTTACTCCCATTCCTTGGGCGTTGAATTTTAGATGTTGCCTGTGCCAAGAGTGGAGGAGTCAGGCAGCATCCCAGAGCGAGAGGGAGGCAGGTGGCTCTCAGCCTCTCCCGCACTCCATCTAGTGGCCAGTTATTCCAGTGTCAGTGATCACAAATGTTCAGAGGTTCGATCCCAGTGTAAGCTGAACTAACAAGGGACAAGAGGAGTCCACTCTGCCCTTGAAGTCTTCTCCAGCATTCACTGGGAGCATGGCTGATCTGATTTTACCTCAACTCTACATCCCCTGATTATCTTTCATCCCTATTTGTCATCAAGAATCTACTAACTCTGCCTTAAAAATATTTTAAAATTCTGTACTTGTGACAAAGGGAATTTCAAAGACTCTCACCCCTCAGATAAAATGATCCCTCATTTCTGTTTCAAATGGGTTTTCCCTTATTTTAATGCCATGATCCCTAGCTCCAGAATCTGTCACAAGAGGAAACATCCTTTCCATATCCACTGGTCATGACCCCTCAGAATCTCTTATGGTTCAATTAAGTGTTAGGGCAGCACGGTGGCACAGTGGTTAGCACTGCTGCCTCACAGCGCCAGGGACCTGGGTTCAATTCCCACCTCAGGCGACTGACTGTGTGGAGTTTGCGCATTCTCCCCGTCTCAGCGTGGGTTTCCTCCGGGTGCTCCGGTTTCCTCCCACAGATGTGCAGGTCAGGTGAGTTGGCTATGCTAAATTGCCCGTAGTGTTAGGTAAGGGGTATGGGTGGGTTGCGCTTCGGCGGGTCGGTGTGGACTTGTTGGGCCGAAGGGCCTGTTTCCACACTGTAAGTAATCTAATCTAATCTAAGTCACCTCTAAATGGAAGCTGTGTGTGGGCATGAGGCTGCGTGTGCATGAGAGAGACTTTGTGTGCGTATCTTTGTGTGTGCGCGTGTGTACCTGAATATGGGGCTGCGTGTGAGTGAGAGGCTCAGAATGTATGAGTGTGAGGTTCTGTGCGAGTGAGAGTGTGTGTGTGTTAAGACAGCAGCTGGTTTTGAAGTAGCACCCTTGATCCCCTTGACAATCAAGAACCTATCTCTGTCTTAAATATACTCAATGACCTGGCCTCCACAGTTTTCTGTGGCAATGAGTTGCACAGATTCCCCCCTCTCTGGCTGAAGAAATTTCTCCTTATCTCCATTCTAAAAGGTCTTCCCGTTGCTCCGTGTTCCTTGGGTGGTGCTGCCAAGACCAACGCTCTTCCTAGACACTGGTAATGAACAAATTAACCCTCTGTTCACAGAATCCTTACAGAGCACAAAGAGGCCATTTGGCCTATTGGGTCTACATCAGCCCTCCAAAGACTATCCCAATCAGACTGAGACCCCTACCCCATCCCTGTATTTCTCATGGCTGTTCCGCGTAACCTGCACATCGTTGTACCGTGGAAGGAAACCGGGGCACCCAGAGGAAACCCACACAGACACAGTGAGAATGTGCAGACAGACAGTCACCTGAGGCTGGAATTGAACCCCGGTCCCTGGTGCTGTGAGGCAGCAGTGCTGCCCACTACTATTTAGGCTGTTTGATGAACTCCCCTTTCCCACTGGAATCAAATTTTCATTTCTGTGCAAGGAGCATCTAGAATCAGGAGGTTGTCACATCAAAGGGGTTATTCAAGCCTCTTTGATTTCAGCCAGACTTCTGATAATCATACTGTTTCATCCAGCAATGGGCAATGCAAGTGTGTGTGTGTGTGTGTGAGAGAGAATGGGTGTGATGACTGAGTTAGTGCGGCAGCAGTGGTCAGCCTGAAGGCCTGGTGAGTTCTGTGTTAAACCTCGCAGCAACTGGAAGAGATTATCCTGGCTGTTTTGATTCCTGTAATTGGGACGTCTCAGTGGGAATGGAGTGGGGGGGGTGGGGGGGTGCAGAGAAATGTCAGCCTGTGTGGAGCTGAGTTCTGAGAAGCTTGAGGCCTGGCTATTTACTCGCTGACTGCTGTTCGAACAAGGCTTGTGTTGAGGATCGCTGTGTTAACAGTGCGGCTAGACCTGAGCACTCCCAACTCCCCAGATGGACAGGCTGCTGTGAAAAACTCTGCATCAATCCCTGCTCTGTGCAAAGTCAGCCTGACAGGATATTCATGGGGGTGGTGGAGGAATGAGGCTGTGTCTGGCGGTGCCTATGATTTGATGCAGTTGCTCTTCGTTCTCAAATCCTTCAGTCCCTCTCGCCCCTTCTCCTTTTTGTAATCTGCTTCAGCTGTCCTCAGAGCTCTGCGCTCTGCTGATTATGGCCTCGTGCTCATCTTCGATGTTAATCACTCCATCTTTATTGGCCGTGCTTTGGGCCTCAAACTCCGAATCTCTTCTGTGCCTCCTCTCCCCTCTCCATCTCATTCCCCTCCTCGAAGATGCTTTTTAAAACTTTACCTCATTCCCCAAGCATTACTTCAGTTGCTCCTCCAGCCCCTAGATGTGACTTGGGAATTGGGATGTTACATTACATTCATGGAGTTTTACATTGCAGTATTTTGTAATGAGCCTGTTTATATTTGTTATGAGACATCTCCAGGGCCGGTGAGACTTGAATCTGGAGTTTGTTGTTGACTTGAGGATCTCCCAGGCCTTGGAGACAGAACTGGAGCCACTCAGGGGAATATTCTCTCCTTTCTGGGGTTGCAGGCTGGATGGTTGGGTGGCCTCCTCAGCCCATTCTCAGTTCCTGTGTAGTTTTCAGGTGAGATGAGTGAGACCTTGATGAGGCCCCAGCCTTTCCCCATTTCAGGTCCTGAAGTGCCCATTGAATAAACACAAAAGGGCTGTATCCCAACCAGCCTCAATATTCACGGTGCCAGGAGACATTCAGGAATTGGGAGGTGAGGGAAGTACAAAGTAATCATACTTGGGCCTTGGGTGGGAACTGGGTTGTTCCTATCATTGCCCTCCTTCTGAGATTGGGCATCTCCCCCCTACCCCCACAAACATGTACCAAAACACGTGCGCGCACATGCACACTCATTCACTTTCACACTCTTAAGACTCTGTCACATTTGCTCCCTTGCGCTGTTTCACACTTGCACTGTCTTGCACTTGGTCTTGCACTTGCGATCTCTTGCACTCACATTCTCTCTTGCGCTCTCTCTCTCTCTCACACACACACATCCAGCATCTTTCTCAATTCCTCAAACTCCACCACTGCCCAAAGAACCCCACCCTTCCTTTCAGGTAATAGATTGGCTGGTGGCTGCAACCACCCTGCCCTTCCTGAGACCCCATACTTAACCTGGTCCTGGGCTCTAGTACTTGGACTCTGGGAATTGCTTGCAGTCCCAGTCTTGGCCACTGCTGGTGCCACTGCGATTGCAGATTGCCAGTCTCACTGGGAGGGCACAAGGCCTGACTACACCCTACAGCTGGGGGTGTGGGGCCAGAATCCAGGAGGATGTGCTCGCCCTCCTGACCTTTCAATAGTGGGAAACTCAAACTTTGGAAAAGTCCTGGCCTATAATGGGGGAAGAAGGTAGTTTTTGCATTTGTTTGCGGAATGTGGGTTTCGCTAGCTAGGCCTTCATTTAATGCCAGTCCCTAATTGCCCTGGTAACCAGCCATCTTGGAGTGCTGAAGTCCTTGGGGTTGAGGGTAAATTGCACAAATGCACTCCAAACACGCATAAACCCGGTTTATTATTTTTATTTCTTATTCAGTCACAGGACAAGGGTGTCACTGTCTAGGTCAACATTTATTGCCTATCCCTAATTGCCCTGGTAATTTTACCGCTAATGGAGTCAGGTGTTACTAGGGGACATAGCTTTAAATTAAGGGGTGGTAGGTATAGGACAGATGTTAGGGGTAGATTCTTCACACAGCGGGTTGTGAGTTCATGGAATGCCCTGCCCGTATCAGTGGTGAACTCTCCTTCTTTATGGTCATTTAAGCGGGCATTGGATAGGCATTTGGAAGTTATTGGGCTAGTATAGGTTAGGTAGGATTCGGTCGGCGCAACATCGAGGGCCGAAGGGCCTGTACTGCGCTGTATCCTTCTATGTTCTATGTTCTATGCCCAGAAGAGTAAACCCCATTGCTGTGGGTTTGGAGTCACATGTAAGCAGACGGCAGTACCCTTCCCTAAAATGAACCAGCTTGGTTTTTCTGTCAATCAACAATGGATTTATGTCTATCATTAGATTCTTAATTCCAGATTTTTTGTTCAAATTCCATCCTCTCCTGTTGCAGTATTCCAACCTAGGTCTATGCGTTTTTGAATTTCTGGAAATTTGCTGAGCGATCTGAATAGAAAAGATGGGTGACTGGATTCAGGAGTGTTGGAGCTGAAGAAAAATAGCTGAGCCCTGTGAGACAGCTGGCTATGTGAGCTATTGGGTCCTAATGTGTCCTCATGCGTTGCCCTCAGTTCGAAGAGATTGCGTCAGTAAAGAACCCTTACTTGCTTTGAAAAAGCGATGAAGTGAAGGAAAGGCAATGTAGAAAGGGACTGAGATGATGAATGGCCAGATGTGTAATGGATGATGAAGACAATTTGTGTGTGAGGCTCTGAGTGCCACCCCTAGTAGTACAATTGGGGGGTATATAATGACCTCTGTTGTCCATGCTCTTGGTCTCTAGCCACGTGTAAACTGACATTTTTTTTAAAAAGTGGCTTGTGAGTTTAAAGTTCGGCACCCAATTTTAAAACATAAAATCCTTGTGGCCTTCTGTTTGAATGCTGTGACAATAATGTGATATCACTTGGCTTCAGGTGTCTGGGTCACTGCTGCAGGTGTCACCCAGTGTAGATACTGAAGGAGGCAGCTTTGGTGTCAGACACAGGCTGCTATGCAGTGTCAACTTGTGGCTCATTGGGTGGGATCTCTACATATAGAGGGGAGCTTGCTAATTTCCTGATTCCCCTTTTCATCACTTCCCCTGTGCCATCCCATCCCGCCATCAAGTTGTGAAATGATCTAGGCCAGTAGCATGTTTGCAATAACTCACATCAGTGTGTGAAGTTTTTTCAATAAATCATTATTAACTTCTTAAATTTCAGTTTGGCACAAGGTTAAGGCAGCCTGTATTGGAATAGGTGAATAGGATTGTTCAAACAGGAAAATAATTTGTAATTACTTGGCTGAAGCTGTAAGAGAGCCTGAAGGATGTGTCCTGAAAAGTGTAGGCCCAACTGTCTGGTCCTGGGGGAATAAACTCTGGGGTCTGGATCTGGAAGGGTACTCAGCAAGAGTGGTTACAATGAGGAGGGTGCTGCCTGGGAGTATGGTGGACACAGGTTCAATCCAGGTTTTCCAAGGTGATTTTTGGACTGTTATTTGGAAAGGACTAATGCACAGGATTACAGGGAGGAGGCAGCAAAATTACACGGAGTGAATTGCTCATTTGGAGAGCCTGTACTAATATGACAAGCTGAATGGCCCATTCCTATGATTCTGTGAAATCTGACTGCAAGGATAGACCTAAACATCCATTAATTAGCTGAGAAAGATTTGGATTTGTGGGGAGTTAATTTGTATGTCAGTTTGACTTTTACTCTATTGTAGTGTTGAGATAAGATCAGTCCAGCCTTGATCTGACTGAACGGTGGAACAGGCTGGAACGGCTGAGTGACATGTTCCTGTTCCTTGTTCATCGGGTCCGATGCCGACCATAGTGCACCCGATGGTGTGGATGTTTCATCCACAATGACCATGGGAAAGAGTCATGCTTGCGGACACTTTGTAAGTCATTCCAGGGGTTGGCAGAAACAGAGTCCCATGATGTGACCAATAAGGACTGTCCAGGTCACTGAAACTCAGAATTGCTAGGGTGTAGATGAAAGCCATTTGGCCTATCGTGCTTGCACCAGTCAGTACCAGTGCATGAAAGAGTCATGCGTGTGTACAGACTGTCGTGAAACATACTCCCACTTCAGCATCACTGCTACTTCACAAAAAATGCTCACCCCGATCACTTGGGCAGTGAGAAACTGGAGCTCAGAGCAGACGCTTTGTTGAGAAAATGTTTGTGATGTAGTTCTTGCAAACTGGAAGTGAAATTTGATTGAAGTAGCAACAAGGCGGAGGTAATATTGGGAGCAAAAGCCAAAACTGTGTGAACCAATTGCTAAGATTCCTCTCCAGAAATTGTACTTTAATCATAAAATTTGTCACAATACATGCATGGCGTTCTGATTTGGAGCTATCTTATTGTATGTTCAGTGTCACTTGGTCAAATTCCTTAAACTCCCTCCATAACAGCCCTGTAGGTGTATTTACATAACAGTGACAGAAGAGATTGAAGTTGGTAGGTTACCACCATCTTCGAGTAAAAAGTGAGGTCTGCAGATGCTGGAGATCAGAGCTGAAAATGTGTTGCTGGTTAAAGCGCAGCAGGTCAGGCAGCATCCAAGGAACAGGAAATTCGACGTTTCGGGCACAAGTTGCCTGACCTGCTGCGCTTTAACCAGCAACACATTTTCAGCTACCACCATCTTCTCCAGACAACTGGAAATAGGCAATGAGAAGTGGCTTTTCCACTGCATTGCCAGAAAAATCAATTCTAAATAATTAACTTCCCACAATGCAGTATGCTCAAGGGCTTCTAATTACGGCTTGTATTTACAATGTACATTCTCCAGTGACTGCACCCCAGGGGGATTTTCTACTGGCTCCTACCCTCGCTCGGAATTCCCCTTCTTTCTTCTCACTTCCTAAAACCTCCCTTTTGACCAAGCTTTTGGTCATGTGGCTCAGTGTCAAGTGACGACGATGATGATGCTCCCATCAAGTGCCTTGAGGTGTGTTACTATATCAAAGGCACTACATAAATGTGAGTTGTTGTTGATGGCTACAGTAGATAGAGGTCATGACAATGGGAGGACAATGTTTAAACACCTTCACCCAGGCACCCAACAGCTGATGACTGCCCTGTTGAGCCACCTTTGTCATGGCACCTGTTTCCTGCATTATGCCCGCGTTGGCCAATCAAGTGATAGTCAGTGGTTTTGATGGTGTACAGTGTATGTTGAATGGCAGAATGTTAACAAGTCTGCAGTCCCTTCTCCCTGCCTGGCAAGCTACAAGAAATGCCCCGTTGTCAGGAAACAATGTCGTGTGAGCAAGAGCTGGCCTTCAGCTTGTTGCACTTTATGAAGTGATACACTGGGAGGCTAACCTACTCCAGGCTTCAGAGAAAACAAGCTATAAACCATGTGAAAGCGAGGACTGCAGATGCTGGAGATCAGAGCTGAAAATGTGTTGCTGGAAAAGCGCAGCAGGTCAGGCAGCATTCAAGGAGCAGGAGACCATGTGACTCTACAGCTTGTGTATCAATTCACTCCGATTCCTATTCTCTCCATCCCCTGGGATGACACTGGCTTCAAATCAAGCAATGTCTTGATTTAAAAATACTCAGCCCTTCCTTTCTAATCCCTGCATGACCTCACCCTTCCCTATCTCTGTACCCAACTCCACTAACCTCCATGAAATCTGCACCCCTCAAATTCTGCCCTCTTGAGTCTCCTGATTACTTGCCATTCCTTCAATTACGTTGGGTCCCAATCGCTGGAATTCCACCATGAAGCCTCTCCGCCTCTCTATTTTGTTCTAGTCCTTTGAGACACAGGTTACAATATACATCTTTGACCAGGCTTCAAGATTGTTGCTTGACCAGGAACCAACATAGGTCCGTGAGCATGGGGGTGAGTGGTGAACGTGACTAGGTGCATGTTACAGTGTAGGCAGTAAGGATTTTGGACAACATTAAGTTTCCAGAAGATAGAAACTGAGAGAACAATGCAGCAGTTGAATCTAGAAGTGACAAAGCCACGATTGAGGGTTGCAGCAGCAAATGAGCAGGGATGGAATACAGTGCAGGGAAAAATGTCATCGAGATGATCAGCCAGGACCTGAAATAGTGGTCTGATGGGCTGAATGATCCAACTCTTGTTCTTATGTTTCCTATCACATGACTAATCACATGATGATTCTGAGAGAGAGGATATGATTGAAATATATACATTTTTAAAAGGGCTGGACAGAATAGATACAAGGTGGATGGTTTCTCCAGTTGGGGAATCTAGAATCTGGCAGGGAGGGTTACAGCCTCCAGATACAAGGTAGATCATTTGGGACTGAGATGCGGAAATCATATCCTCTTTGGGGAGTCATAACTGTGGAATTCTCCAGCATAGAAAGCTGAATCACTGAGTACATTCAAGAAAGAGATTGATAAATTTCTTTTAGATATTGAAGGCATCGAGGGATCTGGAAATAAAAAGGGAATCTGGCATTGAGATCAAGGATCAATATTAATTGTACTGAGTGGCAGAGCAGCCTTTAAAGGGCTGAATGGCCTTCTGCTCATAGTTTGCATGTAATGAAGATGGAAATGGCATGTTTTGGTGGCATGAGGTTGGAAGCTCATCTCACTGTCTAATCACTAAAGCCGCAAACAGAACTGAACCCAAGATAACCTACAGTTCACAAAGCTGGATGTCCCTGTACGTATTAGAAGCCTCACTTAAAATAGCATCACAATTAGATCACAGCAGATGTTATTTTGTTGTATTGCCTTCTTTTATAAAGATATGTTAGATATTCACTGTTGTACACAAGATGCCTGGTTCCCAAGCATCCTGGGAAGGTATGGTAAACAGTAGCTTGGGGCCATATTTTCTGAACACACTCTGACCATGTACCCCGTTGATCTTTCCTGCTCAGGTGTAACCTCTGCTGTATCTCCTTTAAGACACACCGGGGTTTGCTACGTCATAATGCAATAATCCACAAGCAGCTTCCAACAGATGTGTCGGGAAAGCCTTACATCCAGAACAATCCCACAATTCCCGTGGGCTTCCATGATCTCGGATTCATCGATTTCTCCTGCCGGAAGTTCCCCCTCATTTCTCAGGTAAACCCTGCTGAAGGATTGCCAATTGGGAAAAAAATAGTGAGTGTGGACGATAGCCGGCCAGTCAGTTACTCTCCGGCGAGTTAACATTGAAGGAAGAACTTGACTTCTTCAGGACTGCTCATGTTAACTTTGTTTCTGACCCTCCCAGAGAGTCTAGATTTGCTGTGTATTACAGCACTTCCAGTATCCACAGAATTTTACTTTCTTGGAAGAATTTTGCTAATGACTATTTTTGGGAAGATGCATCACTCTACCTGGCCAATGAATCAAATTGTGGTCATAAGCATAATTTGTCTTCCTCCAGCTCTCCCAATTGTTCTCCTTTCTGCTAACTCCATTTGTATCTTCATTCCAAAGACAATGAGTTTGTTCAATTGGCACCAACACTGTGATGACTGATCAATGTGTAGCCTTGCAAATTTGAACATAGCTAGATCTCATCTTGTTCCCACCTGATGTCCATTTTATGCATGCCTCCTCTCTGAAATCAATCGCAAACAGGAGTTGAAATCCTATTTAACATTTCCCTGCCCAAGTTCAAATCGGTGAAAATCAACTCTCAGCAACTAGTGTCCAGATTGGTTTTAGAACATTACCCTCAGGATGTCCTGCTGTGATGTCCTGGGACTGAAAAGATTGACCTCCAATAATCACAACCACCCTCTTACGTTCTAGGTATGACTCCAGTCAGTGGAGATTCCCATTGACTTTATTCAAAGCTTTTATTTCCTCAGTAGTGGATTGCAGACCTCCACATACTCAGTAACATCTCAATAGTCTGACTTGGCTTCCCCAGAGTCACTGAGCTCCTGATTTTAATGCAGCCTTCTCTCAAACATGAACAAAAAGCTAAAATGAACAGGTGAGGTAAGAACAACTGGTTTGACATCAAGACTGTGGAATTGAGGAGCCCTAGCAAGACTGGAATCAAAGGGAATCAGAGGAAATATTCTCCACTAGTTTGAGCCATTCCTGGAACGTAGGAAGATGGTAGTGGTTGTTGGAGATCTGACATGTCAGGTCCCGGACATTTCTGCAAGAGATTCTCTAGGTAGTATCCTAGACCCAGCTATCTTTAGCTGTTCACTAATGACCTTCCATCCATTGTAAGATCAGAAGCGGAGATGTTTGCTGATGATTGCACAATGTTTAGCACCATTCACAACTCCTCAGATCCAAAGACCTGGACAATATCCAGGTTTGAGCTGATAAATGGCAAGTAAATTCATGCCACTAAATGACCATCTCCAACAAGGGAAAATGTAACCATCTCTTTTTCACATCCAACAACATTACTATCACTGAATTCCCCCAGTATCAACATTCTGGGTGGTTAACCACTGACCAGGAACTGAACTTGACTAGCCATATAAAGACAGTGGCTACAACAGCTGCTCCGAGGCTGGGAATACTACAGCAAATAACCCACCTCTTGACTCTCCAAAGCCTGTTCACCATCTACAAATGCAAGAGTCAGGAGTGTGATGGAATAGTCTTCATTTATATGGATGGGTACAGCTCCTAACAACACTCAAGACCTTGACACCGCCCAGGCCATCATCCCATTCACCACCTTAAACAATTCTGAGCTGAAAATGTGTTGCTGGTCAAAGCACAGCAGGCCAGGCAGCATCTCAGGAATAGGGAATTCGACGTTTCGAGCATAAGCCCTTCATCAGGAATGAGAGAGAGTAGCCAAGCAGGCTAAGATAAAAGGTAGGGAGGAGCGACTTGGGGGAGGGGCGATGGAGGTGGGATAGGTGGAAGGAGGTCAAGGTGAGGGTGATAGGCCGGAGTGGGGTGGGGGCGGAGAGGTCAGGAAGGAGATTGCAGGTTAGGAGGGCGGTGCTGAGTTGAGGGAACCGACTGAGACACGGTGGGGGGAGGGGAAATGAGGAGACTGGAGAAAGCTGAATTCATACCTTGTGGTTGGAGGGTTCCCAGGCGGAAGATGAGGCGCTCCTCCTCCAGCCGTCGTGTTGTTATGTTCTGCTGGTGGAGGAGTCCAAGGACCTGCATGTCCTCAGTGGAGTGGGAGGGAGAGTTAAAGTGTTGAGCCACGGGGTGGTTGGGTTGGTTGGTCCGGGCGGCCCAGAGGTGTTCTCTGAAGCGTTCCGCAAGTAAGCGGCCTGTCTCCCCAATATAGAGGAGGCCACATCGGGTGCAGCGGATGCAATAGATGATGTGTGTGGAGGTACAGGTGAACTTGTGGCGGATATGGAAGGATCCCTTGGGGCCTTGGAGGGAAGTGAGTGTGGAGGTGTGGGCGCAAGTTTTACATTTCCTGCGGTTGCAGGGGAAAGTGCCGGGGGTGGAGGTTGGGTTGGTGGGGGGTGTGGATCTGACGAGGGAGTCACGAAGGGAGTGGTCCTTGCGGAACGCTGATAGGGGAGGGGAGGGAAATATATCCTTGGTGGTGGGGTCCGTTTGGAGGTGGTGGAAATGACGGCGGATGATACGTTGTATGCGGAGGTTGGTGGGGTGGTAGGTGAGAACCAGTGGGTTCTGTCTTGGTGGCGGTTGGAGGAGCGGGGCTCAAGGGCGGAGGAGCGGGAAGTGGAGGAGATGCGGTGGAGGGCATCGTCGATCACGTCTGGGGGGAATCTGCGATCCTTGAAGAAGGAGGCCATCTGGGCTGTGCGGTGTTGGAACTGGTCCTCCTGGGAGCAGATGCGGCGGAGACGAAGGAATTGGGAATATGGGATGGAGTTTTTGCAGGGGGCAGGGTGGGAGGAGGTGTAGTCCAGGTAGCTGTGGGAGTCAGTCGGTTTATAGTAGATGTCTGTGTTGAGTCGGTCGCCCGAGATAGAGATGGAAAGGTCTAGGAAGGGGAGGGAGGAGTCTGAGACAGTCCAGGTGAATTTAAGGTCGGGATGGAAGGTGTTAGTAAAGTTGATGAACTGTTCAACCTCCTCGTGGGAGCACGAGGCAACGCCGATACAGTCATCGATGTAGCGGAGGAAAAGGTGGGGGGTGGTGCCAGCGTAGTTGCGGAAGATGGACTGTTCCACATATCCTACGAAGAGGCAGGCATAGCTGGGGGCCATGCGGGTGCCCATGGCAACTCCTTTAGTTTGGAGGAAGTGGGAGGATTGAAAAGAGAAGTTATTCAGGGTGAGGACCAGTTCAGTCACTCCGGCCTATCACCCTCACCTTGACCTCCTTCCACCTATCCCACCTCCATCGCCCCTCCCCCAAGTCCCTCCTCCCTACCTTTTATCTTAGCCTGCTTGGCTACTCTCTCTCATTCCTGATGAAGGGCTTATGCTCGAAACGTCGAATTCCCTATTCCTGAGATGCTGCCTGGCCTGCTGTGCTTTGACCAGCAACACATTTTCAGCTGTGATCTCCAGCATCTGCAGACCTCATTTTTTACCTTAAACAATTCCCCTCCACAATTGGCACACCATTGTGACAGTATGCAAGCAGTTTGCTAAAGCCTTTTCACCAGCCCTTCCCTCTTTTGCAACTTCCATTATCTCGAAGAAGCTAGGCAATGGTCACCTTACCATCAGTTTCCTCTCCAAACCACACATCATCCTGACTCGGAACTAACATTTGCCGTTTCTTCACACATCATCCTTACTCAGAACAATATTGTCATTTTTTTCACTGTTGCTGCCTGAAATTTCTAGTCTAACAGGACTTTGGGCGTACACATCCATTTAAGGGTTACAGTAGGTCCAGGAAGTAGCACACCACCTCAATGTTAATTCGGGATGAGCAATAAATACCAACCCTGCCAGCAGCATCCACATCCCAGAAATGAATAGAAAACATTAATTTTCCCCAGTACTGGGGTGGAGAAAAATTCCCATTGCTTTTCATTGCGACATTTTCTTGCATACCAGAGTCCCTCATGTAGTACATGTAAGGTGATATTGGTGTGTGAACTTTAATTGGTCAGATGGATGAGATGTGGTCCTGGATGTCAGCTGGAAGTCTGCTTTGCATGGTATAATTATAGAATCATAGAACAGAATCCCTACAGTTTGGGCAGAGATCATTTGGCCCATTGGGCCTGTACCAACCCTCTGAAGAACATCTCACCCAGGCCCAGCTCCCCCTCCACCCTATCCTTGTATCCCACATTTCCTGTGGCTAATCCACCTAGCTTGCACATCCTTAGACACTATGGGCGATTTTCCAGGGCCAGTCCACCTAATTTGCGCGTTTAGACTATGGAAGGAAACCAGAGCATGCGGAGGGAACCCATGCAAACATGGGGAGAATTTGGAAACTCAACATAGACAGTCACCCAAGGCTGGAATGGAACCCAGGTCACTGGCGCTGTGAGGCCTCAACAGTGCTAACCACTGAGGCACCAATAATTGGTCATCTGGTGTGAAAGCACTCTGGTGGACAGCTAATCCATTGGGGCTGACCTCCTGTGAAGACCCTCAGTGCTTGCATGCCTACCCTATATGGAGTGGTTCAAAAGGCTACTTGCTGCCAGACAATTAGGGATGAATGATAAATGTTGATTACCAGCGGCAGTCTCATCCCATCAAGTTAGAAAGAGGCAGATTTAACATGGATATCTGGTGTTATGACAGCTCAGTGAATGTGTGTGGGAAGGGATGGTGCTCTAATGGCTCTGGCACTGGACATATAGTCCAGAGGCCCAGGCTATGGAGACATGAGTTCAATCCCACTATGGCACCAGATATAAAAATATTTTCATGCTCACCATTAAGAGACTATCATTGATTGTTGTAAAAGCCCACCTGGTGTTCACTCATGTAGGAAGGGACATCTGCCTTCATTTCCCAGTAGGGCCTACATGTCATGCCAAATCCATAGTAACGTGGTTGACTCTGGCATGACCAAGTGAGCACTAGCAGGTTGAAGGTCAGACAGGGATGGGTAACATATACTGGTCTTACCATTAGCACACACGTCCCATGAAGGCATTTTGAAAAATGTAGCAGCAGCGAACTGCCAAACGTTTCATGTATGTTCATTTAACCGTACTGTGGGCTGAATGGTCTCTTTTGGTACGGTAACATGTCTGTGGTTCTATTAAAAGGCAGGAAAAACAAGCAAACAGCTTCCAAAACGTTATCTTTAAAAGCTCCAACTGCCTTTATCCAGTAGCAGTTAAGCAGTTTAGCAGTTAAGGATCCCCTTCAATTCTGTCTGGAAATGTCCATCTCCTTCCTTGCATTGCTTTTGACTGATGGGACAACATCCATTGAGCAGACATGGTCTTAGTTACATCCCTTGATTCTGTGTGCAGATGTGAATGAGGCAACCAATGGGATTCTACCCCAAAAGCTAGGATTAACACCATGATCAGTTGTTGTGGTCCAGTCCTGTCCTGATTTTATACTGCAGTCACCTGGGAACCCACCCCTGTTATTGTGCGATGTTCTTACTCCAACAGTGGTTCCCACTTCAGAGACTCTTGCTAGTTGACAGCCAATTGGAAATGACAGTGCACCCAATCTAGGAATTGAAGTGAGGCCATTCAGCCTATCAAGCCTGTTCCACCATTCAAATAGATTATGTCTCAATGCCACTTTACAGTGCTACCTCCATATCTCTTGATGTGATTGGTGTCCAGAAATTAATTGCTGTATTGAATCTGCTCGCTGAGCTTCCATGGCCCTCTGGGACAGAGAATTCCAAAGATTCACCACACTCTGACTGAAGACTTTCCTCCTCATCTCCATCCTAAATAGTTGGCCTCTTATCTTGAGATGTAATTCATGTATGGCACAGGAAAGGGCTGGGGCTGAGGGCAAGGCTGCGTCTGCACCCTTGACCCATTTCATGGAGATTGCCTATTGTTGCATAACGAAGCCCAAAAACCAGCAAAGGAACTGGTTATCCATCAAAAGGACAGGTTAATTATTTGAAGTCTTGATTAATCATTTGAACTGTATGGTGCTGCATGCAGCATTTGATTATCATGTACATGAAAACACATTAATGAGTTGGCTTCACATGTACATAACTGAGTGGTAAAATGGGCCAAGAATACGCCTTTTTGGCTAGTTTACAAAGCCACACACTCTTTTCAGCTGAAATACCCAAATGTACTGTTGAGTATAAATGAAATGGCTGTTTAGTGAGTGAGGCACTGACCTTTCCCTCTGCGATGTGTGCTTGATTTAGATATAGGTTGTCTGGATGAAGTCTGTTAAGTCATGGTTGTTAACATCCGATGTGAGATGAGTAAAATCAAATCCACTTTTCAGAAAAGAAACTGCCCTTAATTTGGTGAATGAATTGTCATTGTCCTACAAAGGAGTCCAAAAATACACTGGTGGAGACTGGAGAAATTGTACCCCAGAGTCTTTACAGCATAGAAAGAGGCCCTTCAGCCCATTGTGCCTGCATCAGTCATCAAATATCCATCAGTTCTAATCCTACTTTACAGCACTTGGCCCATAGCCATGTTTGCGATGCCATTTCAATTAAATCATTCCTAAATGTCTCGAGGATTCATAGAACATAGAAAAATACAGCGCAGTACAGGCCCGTCGGCCCTCGATGTTGCGCCGATCCAAGCCCTACTAACCTACACTAGCCCACTTTCCTCCATATGCCTATCCAATGCCCGTTTAAATGCCCATAAAGAGGGAGAGTCCACCACTGTTACTGGCAGGGCATTCCATGAACTCACGACTCGCTGAGTAAAGAATCTACCCCTAACATCTGTCCTATACCTACCACCCTTTAATTTAAAGCTATGCCCCCTCGTAATATCTGACTCCACACGTGGAAAAAGGTTCTCATGGTCAACCCTATCTAAACCCCTAATCATCTTGTACACCTCTATCAAATCTCCCCTAAACCTTCTTTTCTCCAATGAAAACAGCCCCAAGTGCCTCAGCCTTTCCTCATACGATCTTCCTACCATACCAGGCAACATCCTGGTAAACCTCCTCTGCACCCGTTCCAGTGCCTCCACATCCTTCCTATAGTATGGCGACCAAAACTGCACACAATACTCCAGATGCGGCCGCACCAGAGTCTTATACAACTGCAATATGGCCTCAGGACTCTGGAACTCTACCAATAAAAGCCAGTACACCATATGCCTTCTTCACAGCACTATTTACCTGAGTGGCAACTTTCAGAGATCTGTGTACATGGACACCAAGATCTCTCTGCTCATCCACACTACCAAGTATCCGACCATTAGCCCAGTACTCCATCTTCTTGTTACTCTTACCAAAGTGAATCACTTCACACTTAGCGACATTGAACTCCATTTGCCATCATTCTGCCCAGCTCTGCAGCTTATCTATATCCCGCTGTAACCTGCCACATCCTTCCTCACTGTCAACAACTCCACCAACTTTCGTATCATCCGCAAGCTTGCTCACCCAACCTTCTAGCCCCTCCTCCAGGTCATTTATAAAAATCACAAACAGCAATGGTCCCAAAACAGATCCTTGCGGAACACCGCTGGTAACTGCACTCCAAGATGAACCTTTACCATCAACTACTACCCTCTGTCTTCTTCCAGCCAGCCAATTCCTAATCCAAACCTTCAACTCCCCCTCAATGCCATACCTCTGTATTTTTTGCAGTAGCCTACCATAAGAAACCTTATCAAACGCCTTACTAAAATCCATATACACCACATCAACCACTTTACCCTCGTCCACCTCCTTAATCACCTTCTCAAAGAATTCAATAAGGTTTGTGAGGCACGACCGGCCCTTCACAAAACCATGCTGACTATCCTTGATCACATTATTCCTTTCCAGATGTTCATAAATCCTTTCCCTTACAATTCTCTCGAAGACTTTGCCCACAACAGAGGTTAGACTCACCGGCCTATAGTTACTAGGGTTATCCCTACTCCCCTTCTTGAACAAGGGAACCACATTTGTTATCCTCCAGTCTTCTGGCACTATTCCTGTAGACAACGAGGACATAAAAATCAAGGCCAATGGCTTTGCAATCTCCTCCCTTGCTTCCCAGAGAATCCTAGGATAAATGCCATCAGGCCCAGGGGACTTATCTATTTTCACCCTTTCCAGAATTTCCAACACCTCTTCCCTACATATCTCAAAGCCATCCATTCTAATTAATTGTGACTCAATATTCACATCGGCAACAATGTCCTGTTCCTGAGTGAATACTGATGAAAAGTATTCATTCAGTGTCTCCCCAATTTCTTCAGCCTCCACACGCAACTTCCCACTACTATCCTTGACAGGACCTATTCCTACCCTAGTCATCCTTTTATTCTTGACATACCTATAGAAAGCCTTTGGGTTTTCCCTAATCCTACCAACCAAGGACTTTTCATGTCCCCTCCTTGCTGCTCTTAGCTCTCTCTTTAGATCCTTCCTGGCTACCTTATAACTCTCAATCGCTCCAATTGAACGTTCACGCCTCATCTTTACATAGGCCGCCCTCTTCCCTTTAACAAGGGATTCCAATTCCTTATTAAACCACGGCTCCCTCACAAGACCCTTAACTCCATGCCTGACTGGTACATACTTATCAAGGACACTCAGTAGCTGTTCCTTGAACAATCTCCACATATCATTAGTATTCTTCTCTTGAAGCCTGTTTTTCCAATCCACACATCCTAAGTCGTGCCTCACCGCATCATAATTTCCCTGCCCCCAGCTATAACTCTTGCCCTGCAGTGCACACTTATCCCTCTCCATCACTAAAGTAAAAGTCACCGAGTTGTGGTCACTGTCCCCGAAGTGCTCACCTACCTCCAAGTCTAACACCTGGCCTGGTTCATTACCTAGAACCAAATCCAGTATAGCCTCACCTCTTGTTGGCCTGTCTACATATTGTGTCAGGAAACCCTCCTGCACACATTGGACAAACAACACACTTCCCACTTCCATTATTGTTTCGGGCAGTGAATTCCTCATGCTCATAACCCTCTGGAGTGAAAAACATTTTTTCTTAAATTTCCTCCTGCATTTACTTTAAAACTATGCCCCACGGTTACTGACCTCTCTATTAAGGAGGGGAAGGTTTCTCCCCATCTACTCTGTCCCTGTCCCTTAGAACTTTGAACACCTCAACCAGATCTCCCCTCAGCCCTCTCTGTTGTGGCCCCAGCCTATCTAGTCTCTTCAGAGCTGAATCACTCCAGCCCAGGCCACATTCTGGGGAATCTCCTATGTAACCTGTCTGGTGCAATCATTCCTGAAGGGAACATGGGAGGAGTAACAATACAGGAGCTATAATTTGACTCTGCTATAATTAAACCAGGAAATACTTCAAACTCAGCAATCTTTAACAGAATGAGTGTAAAATTCAGATGCACAAAATAATTCCTTCATTCGACGAGACAAACCCTTGGGCACAGCTTTTCATCAAGGTGTTCCTAATGGACCTAGATTTCAACCAGGGTGTTCCTCAGTGGGCCCAGCAATTAACCAGGGTGTTCCTAATGGGCTGATGAAGGGCTCTGGCCCAAAACGTTGAATTTCCTGTTCCTTGGATGCTGCCTGACCTGCTGTGCTTTAACCAGCAACACATTTTCAGCTCTGTTCCTAATGGGCCCAGCTTTTACCTAGGGTATTCCTCAATGGGTCCATCTTTTAACCAGGGTGTTCCTAATGCATAAATGCAAGTGTATTTTTGTCTGAACATGTGTTGTCAAGGCCCTCTCCTCTTGGTCTTTGTTTTTAATGTATTTTTGTTGTTTCTTTTGTGCAGGTCTGGTCTGAGTTGAACCTGAGGAGATGCACAAGCAAGTTTCACCGGTTTGTTTGCGAATTGTGCAACAAAGCCTTCCCAATGCTAGCGGCTCTGAAGTTACACCTCGAAACCCACAGGGGGCAGCTGGAAGGAGGCCAGGGTCTACTGGAACCCCAACAAATGCCCGACGTGGACGTGAAGCAGAAAGCCTTCATGGCGTCACTGGGTCTGCAGCACGCCAAAGAAATGAAGGCGGTGAAACGAGAGGAAACCACAGAATTCGATATCCACACGATCTGGGCTGAAACGCCCCCTTGGAAACTACCTCAAGAGGCCAACTGTGCTACTGTGAAGGATCAACCACCCTTAGACCTGGCTTCCCTGGGAGCAAGCCTGTCCTCCCTCTCTCCACTTCAGGACAAGGTTAAGATCTTGTCCTTGCACCCTTTCCAGAAGGGCTTTATAATCCAGCCCGATAGCAGTATTGTGGTGAAGCCCATCTCTAGTGAGTCCACCATTGAGTTTGCTGACATTCAGCAGATCCTGAAAATGGCGTCCTCTGCTCCCACACAGATCAGTCTGCCACCACTGTCCAAGGCGCCTTCCATCCCGAACCAGTCCATCTACAGGCAGATGCCTCCGCTCAAGCCAAAGCCCCTGGTTGCACCGTGCACCGTTGTGGCTTCCACACCACCCCCGCTCATGAGTTCCCAGCAAGCTTCACCCGGATGCATTAGCCCCAACCTTTTCCCACCTCCTCTGAAGCTTGTGAAGACGGTAGCTGGGCCTTTGTGCAGCCCTCAGGACCTGAAGGTGAAACCTGTGAACGGAGCGCAGCCCTTTCTTCAGCCAAAGACTGAGCCGCTGAGCCCCGTTGAGATGAAGACCCAGCTTGAGCAGGATAGTATTATTGAAGCGTTGATGCCAATGGAGATGAACGGGGCTATAAAACAGGAAGTCATGGAAGGAGATCTCAAAGACATGATGACGGGGACGTCCAGCAAGAAGGTTCCCGCGTTGAAGAAAGTCTTGTATCCATGTCGCTTTTGCAACCAGGTGTTTGCTTTCTCTGGTGTGCTGAAAGCTCACATCCGCTCACATCTGGGCATCTCACCATACCAGTGCAACATCTGCACGTACATTGCAGCAGACAAGGCTGCATTAATCCGCCACCTCCGCACACACAGCGGCGAGAGGCCCTTCATCTGTAAAATCTGCCACTACCCTTTCACAGTGAAGGCCAACTGTGAGAGGCACCTGCGCAAGAAGCACCTCAAGATGACCCGCAAGGACATTGAGAAGAACATTGAGTACGCGGAGAGCCACACCGCAGAGCTGGTGGACTCTTTCTGCTCGCCAGACACTGTGTGCAAGTACTGCGGCGAAGACCTCAAATACTACCGCGCCCTCCGGCACCACCTGAGGACACACAGCAGCTGTCAGAAGAAACCCTTTGAGTGCCGAGAGTGCAACATGGGCTTTTCCACCAAAAACAACTGCATCCGTCACATCCTTAAGCAGCACACCCACGTTGAGGAGAAGGAGATGGAAAAGCACATCCTGTTGGTGGACTGCCTCGTGGGTGAAAATGGGGCAGTGTCCCCCACTTTATCTGAGGAGAGCATCTCTGCAAATGGCTCTCCGGTCTCGTGCAAGGAGCCTCAGAATGGGTTTATGCATGGGTCGCTAACCCAGGGCTCCTTAAAAATGGAGCCCATGGGTATTTTTTCAATGGACTTGGACGAACCGCTGGATTTTTCTCAAAAGAACAAGAATGTGTCTTTCCACTCCTACAAACAGGAGTGCCACTTGCTCAGGAAGCATGCCTCACCCGTTGTTACACAGTTTGACAGCACCCTGGAGCCCATAGACTTGTCTGTCCCCAAAAACCCCCCAAAGGATAAAACAAACCTGGGCAAAGAAAATAAGGACGAGAGCCAGCTGGTTGTTAATGGTGGCTCATTTGCCTGTCAGCAGTGCCCTTCTAACTTCCAGGCGAAGACCAGCCTTGATAAACACGTAAGTACGAAACATTCTTCGCCATTGCAGGGTTTGGTGCCCACCCGGAGTCCGGCCACTCTCCCAGCCGTGGTTGCCAGCACCAGCATGCTGCGACCCCTGAGGCCTAAACCACCACCTCCGCTGCTCCTGCCCAAACCTGCCACGGGCAAAGAGCTGCCACCCTTGGCTTCCATCGCCCAAATAATTTCTTCTGTTTCATCTGCTCCCGCCTTGTTGAAGAGGGATGTCAAGGATGGTGCTGAAGCTAACAAGCCCACCCCCTCGTCTGATGGGGCAGAGGATTTAAAGATTGGCCTGGCTACCAAGGCCACTCCACAAACAGGAACCAATGGCCCAGCAAAAACTTTGGCCCCACAACACACCGCGGAGAAAACATTGGCGGGGGCAACGGGGCCAGGCAAGAAGAAGGGAAGAAGGCGAAGTCTCAAGTTCAAGAAGATTCGACCCAGTGTCAGCAGCAGCGGCGTAGACCCAGAGTCCAGTGGGGAATTTGCCAGCGTGGAGAAAATGTTGGCCACGACCGACACCAACAAGTTCAGTCCTTTTCTACAGTCCACCAGTGTCAAAGAGGAACCCGAAAAGGAGGAAAAAGATTCCCAGGGAAAGGAAAAAGGAGACATAATAACCTTGAAGGGGAAAAAAAATTCCTATTCTAACTCAGTGCAAAAAATCACTTGTCCATACTGCCCACGCCTATTTCCTTGGGCTAGTTCACTGCAGCGTCATATGTTAACACACACAGGTAAGACCACTATACAATTGTTCACATTTAGAATTTAATGCAGTTAATTATTCTGAAATCAGACAACTATTCTGGAAAAACCAAATATTTTTGATTTTGCCCTGCCTTTTCCTGTGTTATTTTGACTCTTTCTGACCTGGAGTCCGTGGTCCTGTGCTTGGGTCTGAAAGGCCTCACTCAGCTGGTCAATCTATGAGCCTTGACTATTGGTTTCTCAATCCCTTTTGGTTATGGAACCCACTAGTTTACTGTGGAATTGTATGGACCATCAACCGAGACTTGGTCATTCCCTCCCATCGTGTGTGCTTCATAAAACAAAAGTAATAATAAAGTAAGTTCACAATTGAAACAGTGAATGAATGCGAGTGCAGACATTTTGAATGATTATTTTTCAATGAATGTAAGAATAATATATGAGACAATTTTCAAATGACCTAAAAACCGCAAAGATGCTCCTGGAATTAGGGAAAATGAGCAATGCTTGTAGGATCCTGACATTCTGGTTGTTAACCACTGTCTTAGACAGTACACATTGGCAGCCTGTTTAACATCAGGGATCCTGGGTGTAGGTTATCAGCAAAAAGAACCATCACCTCACATCTGTAAGCGAGCAAGTCACTGGAACTCAGTATGGGGCACTCAAAACACTTGCTCAGTGCGGGGGTCACCTTGGCATATCCTTATCCTTAACAGCAAAGGAGCACAGAGCAGGGTCTGAACCTGGATCATTGTTGTCCTGTGAGGCACTATGTCTCGTTTAGCAATTGAGAATCTGGAGATGTTGATAACCAGTCAGTCAAGCAGGACCATGTCATCCTGAGAATGAGCTGCAAATGTGTTGCTGGTCAAAGCACAGCAGGCCAGGCAGCATCTCGGGAATAGAGAATTCGACGTTTCGAGCATAAGCCCTTCATCAGGAATAAGAGAGAGAGAGCCAAGCAGGCTAAGATAAAAGGTAGGGAGGAGGGACTAGGGGGAGGGGCGATGGAGGTGGGATAGGTGGAAGGAGGTCAAGGTGAGGGTGATAGGCCGGAGTGGGGTGGGGGCGGAGAGGTCAGGAAGAGGATTGCAGGTTTATAAGCAGATGCGGCGGAGACGAAGGAATTGGGAATATTTTATAAGCAGATGCGGCGGAGACCTGAGAATGACATTAGTCTGAACAACTGCGTTTGAGAATGATGTTCCTCTTTGCAGTAATAGGAGTTAGATTGAACCCTTCCTAATAAAGATACCAGCAATTTGACAGTAGTGTGAGGGTTTAAAAAAAAATTAAAGACACCAGCTATAAAAACTATACATGGGGGGTGAAAGTTAATATTCCCTGTTTTTTGTTGACTGGCTGTTATAATATAAAACTTTTCAACTTACTGAGTTTGACTGGTGGTCGCAGTCTATTAGGGTTAGGGAGAAGAGAGGGTTGTGTTTAGTTAGACATGAGGCTAAAGGCCATGTAATTGTTGAGCTTTATTTGAATGCAGCATTGATGTGCATTCACTCATGTAATCTTGTTTGTTTTCCTGTGACACGCTTTGCTGTAGGATTGCGTACAAACACTTTTACATGGTGGGATTCTGAACTGGTGTACAATGAGTGGTGGTGTTGACTTTGAGACACCTTTTTTAATAATGAGCCGGGGTTACCTTAGATTCCTTTCCAAGTCCTGTGTTGGTGCCACTTGACCTTCTGAATGAAGCCTTTGTCGCTTTGCAAATGTTTTTGAAATAAATTGCAATTCTTCCAGCAGTAAGGGGGAAGGGAGAGAATGCGGGTCTGAAAAAGGAAAAGACAACAAATAATTCAATTTTCAAGGCTTTTACTGGGCCATTAAGGCCACCTGGGCTCCAATGAGTTTTCTCCCTTCGCAGAGTCTTTGGATTTTGTAATGAGAAGCAAGCAAGTGTAAGATTACCTTTTGAAAATGATAGTATCAGTTGATCAAAGTGTAAAGGCTTAGGAATGGACTTTGCTCATCCTTGCTGCTGTAATTAACCTTTTGAAATGCAAATTGGACTTTCTGGTTCTTGCAGTGTGTTTTCCCCTTGCACCCAGTGTCTAGAATCACAGTGCCTAGATAGGTCCTTTGGCCTATCGAGCCGGTATTGCCATAAATACACTACTTCAGTCGGTGCAGGAATGCGGTTGGCATTACTCTGCATTGCAATTCAGCCAACGGAGCTAATTAACCCTGACTTTTGACATGTGGTCGCTGTTCTAATATAGAAAACAAGCGAGCCAATTTACAGAGTAAGTTTCCAGAAACCATGTCTTCAGGACCAGATAATCTGTTTCTGTGATATCGATTGGCCATTGTGGAATATATTAATTTGGCCTGAAAGGGCAGATAGAGTTTCAGTTTCAGGTCACACTCAAAAACCTTCATCTCCAACTGTGCAGCACTCACCCAGCAGCAATCCCTCTAATTTTCTTAAGCAACTGTGTGGCCTGTGCACAGCAGTGACTTCTGGAATTGGAAGTCAGTTCTATAATCAGCTTGTGCAGAACATTGAAACAGCTGCACACACGTTGCCCCATTACTGCATTGGTGTCTCAGTCTGGATTTTTATGCTCAAATCCTGATGGGGTTCCTGAACACAACCTTCAGATTCAGACACATGCTGCAGAAGGGTCATAGTTCTGAACTGCCTGTCCTCTTTCCATGGCTACATTGTGGAGAGGAAGCACACCATGTCCACTAGTACACTTAAAAAAAAACCTTTGGAGAGAAAAGAGGTGGGCACTACAGGGGATTGGAGTGCATTATCTCCCCCCATCAGCTCCATTTTAATTTAAACTACTTCACTCTTCCCTATCTTTCCCTCTTGTTATTGTTGTGGCAGTGTTGTTAATTTGTCACTTCATGAGAGATACAGGCAACTTGATGAAAGGTTTATATATATAAAAAAAAGAGAATGAAGGTGCAAGTCTTTTGAAGGACTAGAGCTGGGCTGGGTGGCCTGAATGGTCTCCTCTTGTGCAGTAAGGCTCTTTGATTCTATCAGTGCTAGAGGGCTGGTTGTCTATTAGTATGTGCCTTTGTGCTGAGTGGGCATTTTTCTTCACCTTTCAGTGGACTCTTTGGAAGACTGGGTTTTGTCCACATCCCTTAAGGCAAAGAGGTGGTGAATGGATTTGTGTTGGGTTGAGTGGAGTTGGACCAGGTGGACTTCCTTATCTGGCTGATGGGTCAAGCAAGTTGCCAAATGGCCCATTCAGGAATCTAAATTTTAAAAGTACAGTTTTACTCATGCAGAGTATTTGCGTATTTATAACATTGACATAATGTTGTGTGAAATGGATTCAAAATAGCAAAGCAACCTGGGGTACCTGAGCAGATCTGTAAACTCTCAAAATATTGCCTTGTAAAAAGAAAATGCTGTTGCAATCCACCACCTCCTTGGGGGCAGTGTCCAGTTTAATAACTCTGTAAAGTAATATAGCTCACAAAAATGGAAATTCTTTGTGAAAATGATTGAGGACACAGTATGTGTGTGCACAGTATATGAAACATGGAGCCTTACAGCAGAGAGGGCCACACCCTGTTCCCAGCTCTTTGCCCCTGGGGGCTGTGTCAGGCTTTGATGGGAACTGAGCAAACTGATTGCTGAACACCACCACAGTCACAGAAGTGTGTGAGGTCTGAGACAAAGTTAAAAGCTTCTATAGTTTGTTTGGACCTGAACGTTAGTAAACCAAGAAAAACACTGGAAATACTCTGACAGATCAGGGAAGGCCTTCCACCCGAAAATCAGCTGGCTGCTGTATCACAGAAACAGAGTCTTGCCAGCTCCCTCTATGTGGTGTTTTTAGATTTACAGTGGGAGAAGTAATAGCAGTAAATCTTCAATAAATTGCACTTTTGCCAGAGGTTGGCAGATGTAACATAAAGAGAATGGCACTCATAGCCATTCTAGAGAAAGGAGCTTCATCTTAAAATGATCATTTTATTGGAAAAAGCCTATTCACCAATCACTTGGCCAATGGACTGTTTACTACGGCTGCACTGCTCAAATTGCTTTGCTAGGCCAGACCAGGAGCTGTTGATTTTAAATTCCCCGCCAAAGTTGGCTAGCCTGAATTTGCATCGTATCGTTTTTGTGACAAATGCTGAAGTCTCGAACTCCAATCTGTTGCTGAAAAGAAGCAATAACTGTTTAACCCACTCAAATGTATGAAACCATTGTGTTAACATGCAGCACAATTTTGATTTTATTGAAAATATCCTATAGGATGCAATCTTTTCTGAGACATGTGGTTCACTCCCATGGGCAGTAGAAGCTGTGTCTTGAACTCCTTGTCAGATTCTTCCCAGTGCTGTGCATTTTTTTAAAAACTGCTTTTTATTTTAGTTGAGCAATTTAACACCATAGGTACTGCTTCCACAGAGGTATTCACATCGCAGTGAAGAGTAACCCAGGGCTGTGTGTGTCAAGTTACTCATTAACAAGATTTGCAAGCCCCATAGCAGCAGCAACAGCAGTTTATGGACACCCAGTTAAAATGTGTTATGTTGGGTTTTTTTTGGTAAGATGGCATGGTATTAATTTGGGAATATTGTAGTTACTAGTTAAACACCGTTTAACTAGTGTTTTTTTTCTGTTTCGTTTATATAAGACAATGCGATTGTCACAAACTGCATAAATAGCTACTTTTTTTGTTTTTTTTTACTTTTTGTTTTAATAAAAGGTCAGAAGCCCTTTCCCTGTCCAAAATGTGATGCTTTCTTTTCCACCAAATCTAACTGTGAACGCCACCTCTTGCGCAAGCATGGTGTTGCCAACCGGTCACTGCGAAGAAATGGCCTGATTGCCAGATCCAAAGCAACTGATGCAAAGCCCCTGGAAAGCACAGGTAATTACCACCAGAGAGAGCTAGCTCCAGTCATAGTGCTGTGTTTCAGTAGGTTTAAAGAGTGCTCCTTTGCTCTTGTGAGGGATTAATTGAAATGAGAAGTGCAGTCAGGCTTTGCTGTAGCAAGGGGGCAGTGCCTGCGAGAGCAAACAGTCCAGAGAGAGAGAGAGAGAGGCCTTACTTCCAAAATGATTGAAGGAGCTCTGCCTCTTGGGGGCAACACAAAAGTATTTGGCAAATGGTTATTTTGTTTGCTTATAATTGCACTATGTGAGGGCATAAACCATACCAGAATTCTTTGTAATTCATTTCACTAGTGAAGTTCCTGTGATGTACAATGTTCTGCCCCTTTTACACTCTTCAAATCAAAACCAAAAAGAAATGCCAAACACTTTTTGCACCAAGGCAGTTTCCTTTAAACAATACTGATTGCAAACAATTGGCCTAAAAGTACATCAGTTGGTCGCTTTGGTACAACTAATTTCTCCTGCCTAAAATTCCCAACATAATCATTCCCAATGAATTAGGATTTGTTTACAAGGACATGATCCTATCTGTGATGGCTCCTTTCTCTAAGGTCCAGTTTTCAATACACGCTCAACAATATTCTGATTGACACACGCAGACACACATCACAAAGAAACTCAACCAGATGTTTGTCCAATACTTGTACCTTATGAATGTCCTTTAGTTTAGTGGTATCTGTTTGACCTGCCTTGAGTTGTAAGATACATAAAACAGAATTCATCATGTAGTTTGGCATGAATGAACACTTAAACCAGTCCATGTTGGCTATACCCTGTGTCAATAGTAAATGATGACGCTCCTGAGAGATGGAGCCACTTTTTGTGATAGCGTAGTGAGACCACTGGTTTAAACAGTGGGCCCATGCATTGAACAGGCTGCCTAACTTGGAAAGTTAAGCTCTTTGTTCTGTTGTATCTGGTAGTTATTGCTTGCCTATCTTTGATGATTGTTCACTTTCTGACCCGTGTTTAATTGTCCCCAATAGTTTTGCTTATGTCCATCTTTGGTGGTTTCACTTTCTGACCTGTCTATTTTATTGTCCATTTCTTTGGAAGTTATATTGTTCATTTTCTGAAGAGTGTTTTTGTTTTATTTGTTACTGATCCTCTTCTTGATAGACATTGATTTTCTGACCTGTGTCTTTTTTGTTTCTCATTGTCCTTGTCCATGGTAGGTGTTGGTTTTCTGACCTATGCATTTTATTGTCTCTGTCCCTGGCAGTTGTGGACTTTCTGACGTGTGATTTTTTTTATTTGTCTTTGTCCATGGTAGGTGTTGATTTTCTGACCTATGTATTTTGTCCTTGTCTGTAGTAGGTGTTGGTTTTCTGACCTGTATATTTTGGTTTTTATTTGTCTTTGTCCATGATAGGTGTTGATTTTCTGACCTGTGTATTTTGTTTTTTATTATCTTTGTCCATGATAGGTATTGATTTTCTGACCTGTGTTTTTTGTCCTTGTCTTTAGTAGGTGTTGATTTTCTGCCTAACCTGCTGTGCTTTAACCAGCAACACATTTTCAGTTGGTTTTCTGACCTGTACATTTTGTTTTTTATTTGTCTTTGTCCATGATAGGTATTGATTTTCTGACCTGTGTATTTTGTCCTTGTCTTTAGTAGGTGTTGGGTTTTCTGACCTGTACATTTTATTGTCTGTACCTAATAGATGTCGAGGTTTTGTTTTGTTTTATTGTCTCTGTCCTTGGTGGTAGTTGATGTTCTGACTTTGTTTTTGTTTCTGCGCCTGGTAGGTGTTTTTTTTGTTTAATTTGTCTCTTTTCCTGGTAGTTGCTGTTTTTCTGACCTATGGTTTTTTTGTTGTTTATTTTAATTGTCCTTGTTCCTGGATTTTCTGAGCTGTGTTTTCTATTATCCGGTAGTTTGTTTTCTCTCCCACTCTCTAACCTCTCTCCCTCTGTGTCGCCCTCAGGTAACGTTCCCGAGTCGGAGATGACGGTGACCGAGGCCTCGCCAGCTCCAGCGGCGGCAGCGGCCTGTCCTTCGCCCGGGCCCCCGGAGCGGCCTGGAGCTGAGGGACCGACGGGCGAGAGCGAGCCCAAAGCGGAGTCGGCGGCGGCGGTCCGCGCCGAGGGTGGCACGGAGGAGCAGCAACAAGAGGCCGAGGAGGACGCTCAGAGCAACAAGAGCCTGGACCTGGATTTCGCCAGCAAGCTGATCGACTTCAAGCTGGGCAGCCCCGACCCGGGCGCGGCGCCGGCCGAGGGCCGCAACTCGTGCGGCGTCTGCGGGAAAACCTTCAAATACGCCGCCACCCTGGCCCGCCACAGGAAGGCCCACGCCTGCGAGCGCCGCCGGGACCGGGACGCCAGGAGAGGCCCGAGGCCTGCGGCCGAGCAGCCCGGGGCCCTCCGCTCGCGGCCCGCCAAGGGCGCGGGCGCCTCCCGCTCAGACGGGCCCCCTCCGCGGCGGGAGGACGACGTGGGAGAGGCGGCAGGGGCAGGAGGGGGCGCCCCCGGAGCCCGCGCGCCCCAACCGCCAACCGCCGCGGGGCAGCTCGAGCTCAGGAAGGCCCCGCCCAGCGGCTCGAACAAGGCGGACAAACGGAAGAAGATCTGCGCGGTCTGCAGCAAACGGTTCTGGTCCCTGCAGGACCTCACCCGGCACATGCGGTCACACACCGGTAAGGGGGAGGAGGGATGGGGGGGCGGTGGGAACGGGGGAGGGGGCGGGTGGAGGTGGGGGGGGACGGTGGGAATGGGGGAGGGGGCGGGGTGGAGGTGGGGGGGGACGGTGGGAATGGGGGAGGGGGCGGGGTGGAGGTGGGGGGGGACGGTGGGAATGGGGGAGGGGGCGGGGTGGAGGTGGGGGGACGGTGGGAATGGGGGAGGGGGCGGGGTGGAGGTGGGGGGGGACGGTGGGAATGGGGGAGGGGGCGGGGTGGAGGTGGGGGGGGACGGTGGGAATGGGGGAGGGGGCGGGGTGGAGGTGGGGGGGGACGGTGGGAATGGGGGAGGGGGCGGGGTGGAGGTGGGGGGACGGGGGGAGTGGGGGGGGGGGCGGGGTGGGGTGGGGGGGGGACGGTGGGAATGGGGGAGGGGGCGGGGTGGAGGTGGGGGGGGCGGTGGGAATGGGGGAGGGGGCGGGGTGGAGGTGGGGGGACGGTGGGAATGGGGGAGGGGGCGGGGTGGAGGTGGGGGGGGACGGTGGGAATGGGGGAGGGGGCGGGGTGGAGGTGGGGGGGGACGGTGGGAATGGGGGAGGGGGCGGGGGGGTGGAGGTGGGGGGGTGGAATGGGGGAGGGGGGGGTGGAGGTGGGGGGGGGGTGGGGGGGGGGGGGCGGGGGAGGGGGGGGACGGGGGAAGGGGGAGGGGGCGGGGGGAGTGGGGGGGGGGGAAGGGAGGGGGGGGTGGGGGGGGGGGACGGAGGGAGGGGGGGGGGGGCGGGGGGAGGGGGGGGGGGGTGGGGGGGGCGGGGGGCGGGGCGGGGAGGGGGGGGGGGGGGGGGGAGGGGCGGGGTGGAGGGGGGGGGGGGGGAGGGGGGAGGGGGCGGGGGGGGGGGGGGGGGGGGGGGGGGGGCGGGGGGCGGGCGGGGGGAGGGGGGGGGGCGGGGGGAAGGGGGGGGGGGTGGGGGGGGGGGGGCGGGAGGGGGGGGAGGGGGGGAGTGGGGGGACGGGGGGGGGGGGGAGACAGGGGGGATGGGGAGAGGGGGGGGGGAGGGGCGGGGGGGGGCGGGGGGGGGGAGGGGGGGGGGGGGGGGGGGGACGGGGAGGGAGAGTGGGGACGAGGGGGGCGCGGCAGGGGGACGGGGCGGGGGAGCGTCAGAGATTGAGGGGGAGACGGGGCGGAGATGGGGGTGGACAGGAGAGGAGCAGAGACGGGATTGGGGTAGTGATGGGGAGGGGTAGATATGGTGGAGGGGGAGAGATGGGGTTGTGGGAGTGTTGGGGTTGGGCGAGAGATTGCGGGTGGGGGCTAGTGATGGGGAGGATGGGGGTGAGTGGTGGCGGTGGAGGTCAATATGGGGGGAGAGATGGGAGGAGGGGGAGATGGGGGTATAGGGAGATGGCAGGTGGGGGGGATGGGAAGAGATGAGGGGATGGTGGAAAATGGAGGGGTGGGAGGGGGAAAAATAGAAAAAAGGCTCTTACTGTCCACTCAGTCTAACTCTCTGATTATCTTGAATGTTTCAATTAAGTCACCTCTCAATCTTCTCTCTAATGAAAGCAGCCTCAATGTTTCTTCGTAAGACCTTCCCTCCATACCAGGCAACATCCTGGTAAATCTCCTCTGAACCCTTTCCAAAGCTTCCACATCCTTCCTATAATGTAACAACCAGAACTGTACACAATACTCCAAATGTGGCCACACCAGAGTTTTGTACAGCTGCAGCATGACCTGATGGTTCCAAAACTCGATCTCTCTATCAATAAAAGCTAACACACCGTATGCCTTCTAAACAGCCCTGTCAACCTAGGGTGGCAACTTTGAGGGATCTATATACGTGGACACCAAGATCTCTCTGCTCATCTACACTACCAAGAACCTTACCATTCACTCTGCATTCCTGTAACTATTTCCAAAGTGAATCATCTCACACATTTCTGCATTAAACTCCATTAGCCACCTCTCAGTCCAGTTCTGCAGCTTATCTATGTCTCTCTATAACCTACAAGATCCTTTGGCACTATCCACAACTGTACCGACCTTAGTGTCATGTGCTAATTTGCTAACCCATCCTTCTATGTCCTCATCCAAGTTGTTTATAAAATTGACAAACAGCAGTTGACCCAAAACAGATCTTTGCAGTATACTATTAGTAACTGACCTCCAGGATGAACATTTCCCATCAACTACCACCCTCTGTCTTCTTTCAGCTAGCCAATTTCTGATGCAAACCGCTAAATCACTCTCAATCCCATGCCTCCATATTTTGTGCAGTAGCCTACTATGTGGAAACCTTATCAAACGCCTTACTGAAATCCATATACACCATATCAACGGCTTTACCCTCAGCTCCCTGTTTGGTCATCTTCTCAAAGAACTCATTAAGGTTTGTGAGGCACAATCTACCCTTCACAAAACCATATTGAGTATCCCTAATCAACTTATTCCTATTAAGATTACTATAAATCGTATCTCTTATAACCTTTTCCACACCGTGGGCAGCACGGTGGCACAGTGGTTAGCACTGCTGCCTCACAGCTCCAGAGACCCAGGTTCAATTCCCGCCTCAGGCGACTGACTGTGTGGAGTTTGCACATTCTCCCCGTGTCTGCGTGGGTTTCCTCCGGGTGCTCCGGTTTCCTCCCACAGTCCAAAGATGTGCGGGTCAGGTGAATTGGCCATGCTAAATTGCCCGTTGTGTTAGGTAAGGGGTAAATGTATGGGTATGGGTGGGTTGCGCTTCAGCGGGTCGGTGTGGACTTGTTGGGCCGAAGGGCCTGTTTCCACACTGTAAGTAATCTAATCTAAAAAAAAACTTTACCCTCAACCAAAGTAAGGCTCTGGCCTATAATTACCAGGGTTGTCTCTACTCCCCTTCTTGAACAAGGGAACAACATTTGCTATCCTCCAGTCTTCTGGTACTACTCCTGTAAACAATGACGATATAAAGGTTAAAGGCAAAGGCTTGGCTTCCCGGAGAATCCTAGGATAAATCCCATCCAGCCCTGGGAATTTATATTTGCAGTTGAATACTGACAAAAAATATTAATTTAATACTTCCCCATCTACTCTGACTCCACGCACAACTTCCCACTATTGCCCTTGATTGCCCCTAGTCTTATCCTAGTCACTCTTTTATCCCTTATATATCTATAGAAAGTTTTAAAGTTTTCCCTGATCCTATCCGCCGGCAACTTTTCATGTCTCCTCCTCACTCATCTTAGCTCTCTGTTTAGGTCTTTCCTGGCTACCTTGTAACTCTTAATCTCCCTAACTGAGCCTTCACATCTCATCCTAACATAAGCCGCCTTCTCCCTCTTGACAAGAGATTCAGCTTCCTTAGTAAACCATGGCTCCTCCACTGCACAACTTCCTCCCTGTCTGACAGGTACATACTTATCAAGGACACACTGTAAGCTGTTTCTTGAAAAGTTCCACATTTCTGTTGTGTCCATCCCTTGCAGTTTCCTTCCCCATCCTATGCAACCTAAATCTTGTCTACTTGCATCGTAATTGCCTTTCTCCTTGTTGTAGCTCTTGCCCTCCAGTGTATACTTATCCCTTTCCATTGCTAAAGTAAACATAACTGAATTGTGGTCACTATCACCAAAGTGCTCACCTACCTCCAAATCTAACATCTGGCCGGGTTTATGACCCAATATCAAATCGAATGTGGCCTCACCCCTTGTTGGCCTGTCTACATACTTTGTCAGAGAACCCTCCTGTACACAATGGACAGTTGGGGAATTTGGGGAAGGGCAGAGAGGGGAAGGTCATAGGGAAGGGTCATGGGGGTAGAGGATGGCCAGGGCAGGAGAGATGATTTGGGTTAAGAAGGAGGGGGTGATCAAGACAGAGGTGCTGAATGATCTGGTGAATGAGGATCGCAGAGCTGGGGGGGTGAGATTGAGGTTTGTGTGGAGGATTTGGGGAACTTCCCAAGAGGTGGAGGGTGAGCTTGCAGCTTGGGACAGCAGGATTTTGTTTCCTTGAGAGAGAAATGAAGCCTTTCCCCTTTCACACTTGAATTTGTTACCAATGTAGAATCATACAATACAGAAGGCCATTCAGCCAACCTGCCATTTCTTTGAAAGAGTCATCTATGCCCGCAAGTATTCTTCCATGATGCAAAGGGAGTCGGAGTGACTGCTGCATTGCCAACATCTCACTAAATCACTTTCCACCCCACAAGATGAAACATTCTGTGCTTGTCCTTTCAAATTCATTTTGTCATTTTAAGTCACCCCTCAGTTGCCTTTCTACAGGCGAAAAGGAGACTTGGCCTGTAAATTCTTTACTGGTATATAAACTGCTTTTGGTATCATCCTTCTGAATCTTCACTGCACCCTCTCCAGTTCGTTAGTCCTCTTTATATATGGTAACCTGAATTGTGCATTATTTTCTAAACCCTCCTCACTATCTTTTCTTAGTCTATTGTGAGTTTCCACCAGAAATACATTCGGAGGAAAGAAATTTACCTCACTGGATGCCCAATAGGATCCTCATTGTCAGAACAAAGTAGTATCTAATGATTAAGGCAGAGGTATCCGGCATACAGACTGCACACTAGTGTCAGGCCCCACAGACCTGTGTTTAAAATACAGGCAGGTAGACATGACTGAGTTTGCAAGGAGCTGCTTCTCCAGTCTCAGGCTGTTTCTATCCCACATTTGTTATTGAGAGGCTCACCATTAGTAAAAAGCAAATTCAGGCAAAAGACAGTCTGTGATTGTCAGAGCACTGGGAAATTGAGAGGCAATCTTCATCCTCAGGTCATGTTTTCTTCCTCATTACAAGTGAAAGACTTTGTAAGTAGAGCTGGCAATACCCCTACTCAGCAGTGTCTTGAAATCCACACCTCAGAAACAGATCCTCCCTTGGGTACTTTATGCATAGCTGCCTGAGAGGTTTGAGCTCTGTTAGGCTGCTTTTTTAAATATGGTGCACCAAGAGATGTAAACTTGGCCAAAATTAAGTCTGTCTTTTCAATCAGAACACCATTTGTTTAGCCTGGGCACTAGGGTGACAGGGGTAGTGAGTTGGCAAGAAACAGTGGAGTTGGAAGGGAGATGGCGAGAGACTGAGAGAGAGACGTGGCCTCCCTGAAAAGTGGCAGGAACAGCCCGCAAGTATTCTTCCATGAAGCAAAGGGAGTCGGAGGGTGATGGCATTGTCAGCAGAGCTGGGACATAAACCACCTTGGTGTGACTGATGCATTGCCAACATTTCACTAAATCAGTGATTGACACGATGACAGGAAATTAGTGGAATAACCTTCCCATGCGAAGCTTGTTCATAAAGATGCATGTTTTATGTTTTTTGATAATAGCGAAACTTGCAAAAGTCTTATTGTACACAGCTCTGTGAAAAATAAAACATGGCCTCTTATGAAGACCCCTGGATTATAACACAAAGAAAAGAAACCCCAGTCTTGCAAACAAGTCAGAACAGTGCTTTAGTTCAATTTCTCAGCAGATGTATGCATTTGTTTTAATGCTTAGTGTGCTAGTGCCAGTTAACAAATGATTCTTTGTTGATTTTCACATTGTCAGTTTGTTTGAAGCTGGGAAAATGAAAACAAGATGTGCTGACGCTGACTCAAGCCCCTTAACTGTCCATGATGGCCTGTGTATTCCGCACAGCTGGGAACCTTTTGGGGGAAGTGGGGGAGATTGACATTGGTTTAGCTTATATTCTTGTCTGCTTGTGAAATGTTAGATCAGTTAGTTGTTGGCTAAATTGTGAATTTCCCACAACATCAAACTGTTTTGAAGCCAGTATAAGTGGCCCCTCTGACTTAAATAGCAAGATGGAGGTCACTGCTATTTAACCCAGTGGTTTCCTGAGCATGTGAGTAAGAGGGAACTATGGGCAAGATACTAACCGAGCATTTTTGTATTTCCCCCACTGTCAGGAGGGAGGGAAAATCAGACTTTGGGTTGGTAGAACAAATAACCTGCACTTGACTCCAGAATGTCTGCCAGCACAGTGCCAGTCAGAAACCTGGCTGGCTAACAGTAATGATATCCTGGCAGTGGCCATAATTGCATCAGAGAGAGACCCTTGGGGTAAAGTCCTGCCGGAGGGGAGCCCATCACTGTTGTCTCAGCAACACCAGGATTGAGTGGTGGCCATTGGTGGAACTGCAGCCTGTCCCTGAAGGAGAAATGGACAATCAGAAGTGGGCCATTTGGCCCCTTGATCCTGTACTTTGCACCCATTCCATCTTGTGCTTCCTGACCTACTTTGGTTCCCTGTCCCTCACAATCAACCCAAACAGGAGGGGCCCCCCAGATGGTGTTGGGAATTTGGAATGCATTCTCCTGTTTGGGTTGAAGGCAGTGACAGGGAACCAAAGTAGGTCAGGGAGCACAAGACGGAATAGGTGCAAAGTACAGGGAGGGTAGTTGAGGCAGGAAACTTTACAGCCTTTAAAAACTTACTTGGATGAGCAGTCGAAATATTGTAACATTCAAGACTCTGGACAAAGTGCTGGAAAGTGGGATGAGTGTAAACTTAGCATAGTTTTGGTAGTACAGACCCGACATGCTGAACGGTCTTTTCTGATTATTTAAGTCATAACTGTCAATTATTAGTGACTGATAGAGTATTCCTGTGAAAGTACAGGCCGACTACTGTATCTGCGGAATTGGTTCCGTGATATCAGTTACCCCGCGGTTTACCGCAGCCTGAACATATTACAGGGAACATTTTGGGACCGGGGGCTGCCAGGAAGATAAATTTCCCATTTAAATGAATGGGTTCAGCCTATTCATGGTTTCAGGTTTCCAGGGTGGGTAGATTAGGTTCCCAACAGTGTGGAAATCAGCCATTTAGCCCAAAAAGTTCACACTGACCCTCTGAAGAGTAACCCACCCTACATTTACCCCTGACTAATACACCTAACATTATGGGCAATTTAGCATGGCCAATTCACCTGACCTGCACATCTTTGCACTGTGGGAGGAAACTGGAGCAAACCCACACAGACATAGGGAGAATGTGCAAACTCCACACAGGCTGTGCCCCGAGGCAGGAATCGAACCCGGGTCCCTGGCGTTGTGAGGCAACGACGCTAACCACTGAGCCACCGTGCCGACCTTGGGATGTATCACTTGCGGGTATGGAGGGACTACTGTATGATCTTCCATTGGTATTTGGTAGTGACTGAGTTACCAGGAAAGTATCAGAGGTCAGGCTTTTACATTCTGCACCCCTATGGCAACCGAAAGGCCTGTTTCCCAGCTTCCATTGTATTCAGAGGGCAGAGGTATACTGGGTGACGTAAGCAGTGATTGGGCTGTTCACTGTTTATCAGTTGGGGAGCTATCAGTTGTTGTTGGGCAGTCTGTGCTAGCATTCATGGGCATCACTCTGGTCAAAAACATAATGTTTCCACTTATTGCTCTTTCAGGTGAGAGGCCATACAAATGCTTGACCTGCGAGAGGACATTCACCCTGAAACACAGCCTCGTCCGCCATCAGCGCATCCATCAGAAGGGAGCCAAGGTGGCCAAGAGACATCTGGGTGAGAATGACGATGAATTGTCCAAGGATGAGGACGACAGTGAGAGTGAGGCCGAACAGGCGGGCTCCAGCCAGCTGTCGGACAACGAGAGCGAGACAGTCACTAGCATCAGCCTCAGCAATGACTCCCCGTTGCCACTGAGCATTGCAGGGAGCCCAGTGACAACCACAGCGAGCCAATCTCCCAGCCAGGCAGGTGTCAAAGCAGCCGAGCCAGAGAACAGCCTCATTCGCCCAGCAACAGCAGTCAACGGTGTGAGGCAAGGAACCTTCCTTATTCAGGGCAATGACCAAGAATCATTAAAAAACTCAGAGAAGACACTTGCTGATTCCACAGGCTCCTCAGACATCATCCAGAACTTTCTGGGAATACCTAGTGGGGCGCCAATGAACCATGTCCTGGGCTCAGTGGAGTCTACTCCTTGCCTGCTTGGAGTGGAATAATGTGGCTTCCAAGGAACTGGAGGTTTTTGTTGCTTTAAAGCTGTGCCACCATACTTTGGAATGAAATTGACTCTCTTGTACCCGCAAAACACCAAGCAGGGATGAGGCTGCTGTGGTGAATTGTTCTAGTCCGCCTGTGTGCTGGCAGAGTTTTTTTCTAACTCTGGTGCGATGGAACGCCTTAAGAGACACGAGTGAGAGGAATCCAGTGCAACTCTCCAGACTGCATGTTGTATCTTCCAAGTGCCTTATGACCTGATTGCTGTGCACAACTAAAGTTCTGTTCAGAAGTGCTCGAAAATCCTTGTTTCAAAATAAGTACAACAAGAAGAGCTAGCCTTTTTTTTGAGAACAATCTTGGGGAAGTATCAAATTCCTTTGTGATGTGTTTATATTTTAAAGCTGATTTTTAAAACAAATAACACATAATAATGGGGCATCAAAATGCACTTGGCATAGGCTGTGCTTAGGCCCCTAATGAGGAACTGCTGTACTAAGTCTTCCAGAAAGGCCTTACAGTGATCAATGACGCTGACAATCTCTGGGCCAGTTTTTCACCATAAATAACAAACATAGGGGCAAAATAGCAATTATGGCTTTTTATTTTGTTTCTTTCACAAAACAATTATGACTTTGTTCTCCATTTATGGTGTGCACAACAGTGCAGTTTTGTTTTCTTTTTGTAATTTGGTCTTTTAAGATGTATTTTGATTAAGGTGGAACTTGTTTGCCACTGTCTGTGAAAATGCAAGATGGCTTCCACAAGATTCCCCCCCTCCATTTTTAATGCGCATTGGGTTGTTTTGGCTAGAAACAAGAAAATGGGACTAAGAAGGTAAAATGAATTAGGAGACACTTTTTTTTGTTAAATCTTATATCAATATGAAATTCAGTACAAAAGAATTTAAGGTTTTTTATTTACAATTCTGCTCTCGATGGTCTAATCCAGCATCCTTGGGGAGCAGCCATTAATCAATTATATAATGCAGAACTGTAGCAAGGAAAAAAATTCTCCCAGCGTTAAGCTGGAACAGTGTACTAGCAATAATCACTATTGATTTAAAGCTTTATTTAGTATTTTTTTCTGTACTGGCAATATTAGTTTATATGGCCCTTGCCACATTTTATTGATTCTTTTATTAGTGGGTTTTGTTGTCTGACTGAAGCAAATCTGTTGCGTTTTCTTTTCAAAAGCTGTGAAAAGGAGAAAATTATTTTGTGCTGAGTTATGGGTGAATCTTAGAATAGATTGCATGTGGAACTAATTTGTTTTATCAGTTATTTGTAATTCCGACTGTCTCTCTCAGGGCTTTTCAAAAAAAAAATTGCATCTACTAAATCCCTTTCTAGTTCCAAATTTTCTTCCACTTTAAGAACTTGAAGCTGAGACGATTCAATCACTACATGAAGCACTTGACTGTGAAAGAAAAATAACGATAATTAATTGGTTTACAGCTTGTTCAAAAAAAAAAAAAAAAACAGTCACTTTTCACTGCACCATGATTAAAGAGCTTTTTATTACCAGAGGTTTAGTGAATTATTGTCTATTTTCAAGAAGGAAAGAAACTTTAATGGGGGAAAATTAAAAGGAAATAAAAGTAATGCATTAATCCATAAAACATTGTTTGAAAATCCAGAATCCATATTTTTTCGTAAAGGGAATCTTTACTGCTGCTAAATATTATGTACACATCTGGTGTATGCCACATGAACAGAGAATCACAGAGTTTTGGTACTTATTTCCAATGCAAAAATTTAAAGCTGTTCTGTATAAAACCATCTAAGCAATAAAATGTTATACTTGAGCTTTTTATTTGTCCTGGCATTGTATTTGTTCATGCGTTGATAATAGAAAGCTATTGGTGATTATTTCCACAGTCACCTCACTTCTCCTCTCAATCTGCTCCATGACCCCACTGCATGATAACAGAGCTATCCTATTGTGTGGTTTAGGGATTGTTGCTTAAAGCCTTCAGCACGTTGTTAAGTCTATGGGCTAGAACTTTGTCATGTGTTGCAAAATCGACAGCTTAAAGTGGCTATACTTAATCTAATATTTTAAGTTATTTATACTGATCAAGCATTTAGTTATTTTCAGGACGTGGCCGTTACTTAGGGTTCCATGTGGACTTCTAATTTTAGTATGTAGCCTTTTTGTGTTTGGAGGTCCCTGCTTGTATTCTGTGTCTCTAAGTAAAGTACTTGAACATGGCTCCAGTTTTAGGTCTCACTACCTGATTGTTGGGTACCTTAGGCTGTAATGGGAGGGAATAAAGGTGTAGTGTGCAACAGGGACCAAGATCTTTTGTGGGGTGTTGGGGGGGGGAGTGCGGTGTTGGTGGTTGGGGTGTTTCATTGCAATCACTTGACATGAGAGACCTTTCCAGCCCTCGCCCTCTTAGTCTGTTCGAAAATGTAGTGTGTCTGTGCAGATGGTCCCTCAGGTGAACCACATTTTTTGATTTTGATGCTGTTTAGTTTGATTTCAGCTGTGTGCTCTAATTCAGCCATCAAGGATTGACGGCTATATGTCTCTAAACCACCATGTGATGGAGACTGGCAAACACAGTGCATATACCTTCAAACTATTATTTACATTACTGCCCTGAAGGGGCAGCACAGTGGCTCAGTGGTTGCCACTGCTGCCAGGGAGCAGGGTTGGATTCAATCGTCAGACAAATGTCTGTGTGGAGTTTGCATTTTCTCCCAGTGTCTGCATAGGTTTCTCTGTGTTCTTCAGTTTCCTCCCACAGTCCAAAGATGCGCAGGTTAGGTGATTTGGCTATGGGAAATTGTCCATAGTGTCCAGGGATATGCAGGCTAGGTGGGTTAGCCATGGGATAGAGGGATAGGATGGGGATGGGTGGGATGTTCTTTGGAGGGTTGGTGTGGACTGATGGGAATTTATGATAATATAAATATTTCATGAGAAAATCTGCAATTGCAATTCCTGAACGCTTAACTGCCAAGTATTAAAAGATTGTCTTTAAAGCCGCTGACACTTCATTGTTATGAACTTGGTCAGATTTAGATAGTATTGACCCATCGTCATTGCAAAATGGTGAGTTACGTACAATTTGGAGCATAAATCATGGGAGCGGTTTATCTTTCTCTGCCTGGCTGCTTCCACACTTTTAAAACAAAAATTGGTGGTTAATATAGAGCAGATTGATTGATTGTAAATGAAGAAATTTGCTCCAAGTGTTTTTCCATTCTCTCCATATGGTTCCAAGGTTTTTTTTTTGGAACCTCATCCAAATATCCATTGAATTTAGAGCATGAATTGTGGTAAGGCATTGTGACCAGGTCTGCCCACAACCTCATCTGCTGGGATTGCATAAATGCAGTTTCCAGCTGAAACCACAGGCTGATAAATGCAGAAGGGACCTTTGTAAATGGTTGCACAGAATTTTAAATATTGTTTTTAGGATGTGGGCGTAACTTGCAAAGCCAGCATTTGTTGCTCATCCCTAATTGCCCTCGATCGGAGTGTCTTGCTCGGTCATTGCAGAGGGCAGTTATGAGTCACTTTCTATGGTTAGTAGACGTGGGGGGGACAAAAGACCACGTAGGATTTGGTGATTGGGGGGTAGAAAACATTGAGTGTATGAGCATATAAAGAAAAGGAAAATAATCAACTCCATTTCTGTGGATGCAGTATCACATGTAAGTTAGACCTGGTAAGAATAGTAGCTCCATTCTCTAAAGGATGCCAGTGAACTAGATTGGTCTCTACATCAAAACTTTAAACAAAGAAGTAACTGATGAATTAAACTGCATTTGTTTCAATGGAAAGAGTCTTATAGGTAAGGCTGATGAGCTCAGGCCATATCTGGGAACATGGGACTGGGACATCATAGCTATTACAGAAACTTGGCTGAGGGAGGGACAGAACTGACAGCTCAATGTTCCAGCTTTTAGACCCTAAAGAAAGGGAGGAAGAGGAGTGGATTTTTTGATTAAGGAAAACATTACTACTTAGGATATTACTGAGGCATTGTCCAGTGAAGTTATATAGGTAGGACTTCGAATTAAAAGGGATGATTGCCTTGATGGGATTGTATTCTAGGCTCCCCAATAGTCGGAGAGAAGTTGAGGAGAAAATATGTAGAGAAATCTCAAGAATTATGTAAGAATAATAGAGTTGTAATAATAGAGGATTTTAGTTTTCCTCACATAGGCTAGGTCTACCATAGTGTTAATGGTTGGATCGTCAGGAATTTGTTAAGTGTGTTCAAGATAATTTGCTTTATCAATATGTAAATATACCCACTAGAGAAGGAAGGGCTCATGCCTGAAGAAGGGCTCATGCCCGAAACGTCGACTTTCCTGCTCCTTGGAAGCTGCCTGACCTGCTGCGCTTTTCCAGCAACACATTTTCAGCTCTGATCTCCAGCATTTGCAGTCCTCACTTTCTCCACTCGAGAAGGAGCTAAGCTTAACCCTGTCTTATTTCCTAAGTGTTAGTGGGAAACACTTTGGGACTAGTGATTGCAATTCTGTTTTATAATAGATATGGAAAAGAATAGACCTTCCATAAAGTTCTTAATTGGAGGAAGACAAATTTTAACGGTATGAGACAGGAACTTTTAACAGTTGACTGGAGTAGACTGTTCACAGGTAAAGGGATGACTGATAAGTGAGAGGCTTTCAAAAGTGTGATAACGAGAATTCGGAGGCATTAAGTTCCTGTTAGAGTGAAGGATAAATTGGCTGGTAAGAGTAGGGAACAATGGATAAATAAAGATATTGAAGTTCTTGTCAAGAATGAGAGAGTTATATATTGACAACAGGGATCAACTGAATCTCTTGAAGAGGATAAAGGGTGTGAGGGGCATCCTTAAGAGGCAATCAAAAGGGCAAGAGGAGGAGATGGGATAGCAATGGCATATAAGAGGATAATTCAAAGAAATGGTACAAGTACATCAAGAGCAAAATAGCAACTAGGGGGAGAATAGGGTCCCTTAAAGATCAACAAGGTCATCTATGTGTTGAACCACAGGAGATGGGAGAGGTACTAAATTAATATTTGCAACAGTTTTTACTGTGGAGAAAGAAATGGAGGCTAGAAAACAGGGAAATAAATATTGATGTTTTGAAAACAGTTCACGCAACTGAAGAGGAAGTTCTAGAGGTCTTAGAAAACATAAAGGAGAATATATCTCCAGGATCTGATCAAGTGTATCCGAGGACAGCATGGGAGATTAGGGAAGAAATTGCGTTGCCCCCAGGCAGAGATATTTGTATAATCTATAACCATGGGTGAAGTGCCAGAGGACTGGAGGATAACTAATTTAGATTAGGCGAAATTAGATTCCCTACAATATGGAAACAGGCCCTTCGGCCCAACAAGTCCACACTGACCTTCCGAAGAGTAATCCACCCAAACCTGTTCCCCTACCCTATATGACCTAACACTATGGTAATTTGGCATGGCCAATTCACCTGACCTGCACATTTTTGGATTGTGGGAGAAAACTGGATGTTGTGTCTTTACTTAAGAAAAGGTGTAAGGAGAAGCCTGGGAAGTATAGACGGGTGAATCTGACGTAGTGATGTGTAAGTTATTGGAGGTGATTCTGAAAGATAGGATTTACATGCATTTGGGGAGGCAAGGCCTGATTAAGAATCGTCAGCATAGCTTCCTGTAAGGGGAAACTTGATTGAGCTTTTTGAGGAAATAACTAAAGCAAATGATGAGGACAGAGCGGCAGATATTGGTTACATGGACTTTTGCAGTATACATTATTTACATGGACTTTAGTAAAGTGCTTAGCGAGGTTCCGCATGGTAGACTAATTAGTAAAGTTAGATTACATGGGATTCAGGGAGAGCATGCTAATTGGATACAAAATTGGCTTGACATTAGGAGACAGAGGGTGGCGGTGGAAGGTTGCTTTTCAGACTAGAGGACTGTCACCAGCACTGTCCCACAGGGATCAGTTCTGGGTCCACTTTTATTTAACATTTTTACAAATAATAGAGATGAGAACATAGGAGGTATAGTTAGTAAGTTGGCAGATGACATCAAAATTGGTTGTCTACTAGACAGTGAAGGTTACCTACTAGTTTACAAAGAGATCTTGATCAATTGGATCAATAGACTGAGGAGTAGCTGGGAGAAAGTGAGGACTGCAGATGTTGGATATCAGAGTCAAAACATGTGTTGCTGGAAAAGCACAGGTCAGGCAGCATCCGAGGAGCAGGAAAGTCGATGTTTCAAGCATAAGCTCTTCATCAGGAATGGAGTTTAATTTGGATAGATGCAAGGTGAAACAAACAAGAGCAGCACTAATGGTAGGGCCTTGGGCAGTGTTGTAGAATAGAGAAACCTAAGGGTTCTGGTGCATAATTCTTTAAAGTTAGCATCAAATGTAGACAGTGGTTAAGCTGTTTCGCATGCTTACCTTCATTGCTCAGATCTTTGCATGGAGGAGTTGGGACATTATGTTGGAAGTTGTACAGAACGTTGGTGAGGCTTCATCGGGAATACTGTATACAGTTTTGGTTGCCTTCTATAGGAAGGATATTATTATGCTGGAGAGGGTTCAGAAAAGACTTACCAGGATGTTGCCAGGAATGCCAGGGTTGGAGTTATAAAGATACGCTGGGACATTTTTCCCTGGAGCACAGAAGATTGAGAGGTGACCTTATAAATGTTTATAAAATGATGAGGGGCAAAAATAAGGTGAATAATAAGGATCTTTTCCTGGGTGGGGGTTCAAAGCTAGGGGGTATATTTTTAAGATGAGAGGAGAAAGACTTAAAAGGGACCCGAGGGGCAAAACCTTTACACAGAATGGTTTGAAAGTGGTATAAACTGCCAGAGTAAGTTGTGGATGCAAATATAGTTACTTACCAGATTTAGTAATTAATCAATTTTACATTTCCTCAGAAATGTTCACTTCAATTAACAAAACTCGAGCCAGAGAGACAATAGCCAACCTCCTGGACAAACAGAACAGACAACACGATGGGGAACCTAGCAACAAGGACTGCATACTCAAACACACTTCACATTCAACAACCAAATATATAAACAGATCAATGGGACACCTTGGGCTCACCTATCTCTGGGCTCTTAGTAGAATCTCTGATGCCAAGACTGGAACAAACACCCTCCCACAAATTCAACCCAAACTCTGGATCAAATCTGTGGACGACACTTTTGTTATCATTAAGAGAACAGAAACCGGATTATTAACAGCATGCTCACAGGGATCAGATTTACAAGAGAGGAGGAAACCAACAATAAACTCCCATTCCTAGATGCGATGGTAGAAAGAACACAGAACGGCGAATGCACCACAGAAGTGTACAGGAAAGCCACACATTCTGACCAGATCCTCAGCTACAATAGCAAACACCCGGACACTTACAAGAGAAGTTGTATTAGGACCCTGTTCCAAAGGGCTACAACACACTGCAGCTCTTCCGACCTACAAAGGGAAGAAGAAGAACACCTCTACAGAGTCTTCGCCAAGAACAGATATCTCCACAACTTTCTCCACAGATGCTTAAGAGACAAGCAATGTGACGAGGCCATGCCATGATCCAACATAATAGCCACATTACCTTACATAAAAAATGTCTCGGAACTAACAGCCAGACCTCTCTGACCTCTTGGATTCATGACAGCCCATAAACAGACAGCCACATTCAGAACAAAAGACCCGATACCCATCATGTACAAAACTAACATAATTTACAAGATTCCATCAAAGACTGCATGAAACATTATATAGGACAAACAGGCAGACAATTCAGAATCCGCATCTATGAACACCAACTAGCCACTATATGCCATTTACCATCTATAAGTAGCCATACACACAGATGACAAGGACCACAAATTCGGCTGATCCAACACAATGATCATAGGACAAGCCAAACAGAGGACAGCCAGAGAATTCCTCAAAGCATGGCACTCATCCATCAACAAACACATGGACCTAGACTCAATATACAGCCACTACAACGAACAACCAGTACCGGCAACCGGAAGCAGCAGGGACGGAACCAAATAAATTCCAGAAGAAACAGTACAGCAGCACTTCACAGGAGGCTTCAAAGCACTGTGGATGTCACCTGGACAGGGGACATGACGTTTGCAAAATCAACGTCTCAGCTCGACAAACAAACCCACAGGGGGACAATACCTCAGACACCAGGGTGGAATTTTAATTATTAAGTATTAGTCCACTGGTATAAACACTATGCTACTGCTTCCACTTGGTTTAGTAATATCCCTCATGGAAATAATCTGTCAGCCTCATTTAGTAATTAGCCATAATCCACCCTCTCACCATTGCAGAGACACGGTTGGCAATATATTGCTTAAGGGAACCGCACTCCCCTAGGTGAGGAGGCAGACATCTGTGGAACTACAACATTCTTATCCAGTCCATTTTCTATGTGACTCCCTATGTAACTGCCCTCCAAAATAGCTCTGGCAAACCACTCCATTGTATCTAAGGTGACAGCTCACCACCATTTCTCCAGTGGGGAAAGGCAATAAATGCTGGCTTTGGCACTGACATCCATTTTAATTCACTCTCCCACTCCCCCGGTCACATGTCCATCCTTGGCTTCCTCCACTGTCAGAGTGAGACCAAACTGAAGCTGGAGGAACAACAGCTGATATTTTGACTGGGAAACCTACAGTCCAGTGACCTCAATATCAACTTCATCAGCTTCAAAATCCTCCCTCCCCCAGCCTTATCCCATGTTTAGCCCTACCCTTCCTCCTCACATCCCTGATCTGTCCACCTTCCTACTCACCTTTCCACTCCACCCTCCCACTGACCAATCACAATAACCCCCTATCTGCATTCCCCATCCCACCTACCCTCCTCCCCGCCCATTCCACAATCCCCCTCCCCCTCCCACCATATATTTCTGGGCTCCTTCCCCCTCTCCGGTCTGATGAAGGGTTGCAGTTGTAAACATTGACTTTCCTGCTCCTTGGATGCTGTCTGACCTGCTGTGCTCCCCCAGTTTCACACTCTGGTTTGCATCATCTGTAGTCCTTACTGTCTCCAAGTCACTGAAAATCCAAAGGTGTTGCGTGAATAGATTAGGGGCATGAGGACAAACAGGAGAGCCTATTAAGAGATGGAAGTGGCAATCTCATAGAATGTCAGAGAATCTTACGTTGTGGAAATAGGCCATTCAGCCCATTGAGTCCACACTGCCACTCTGAAAAGCATCCCACCCAGATACATCCCCCGACCCTGTCCCTATAACTCTGCATTTCCCATGGCTAATACACCTAACCTGTACATCTTTGGACTGTGTGTAGAGATGAAAGATGAAGGTGAGGTTTTAACTGAGTATTTGGCATCTGTACTCACTATAGAGAAGGATGATGTGGTTCTAGAAATCAGACAGGTGGAACGTGATTTGGTTAAATAAATTAGCATTAGATTTATTGCCTTTCCCCACTGGAGAAATGGTGGTGAGCTGTCATCTTAGATACAATGGAATGGTTTGCCAGAGCCATTTTGGAGGGCAGTTACATAGGGAGTCACATAGAGGTATTAGCAGTTTTATCAAGCTTAAGAAAGTCCAGAAGAGCTGAATCCCAGGCAGTCGTGGGAAACTGCCGGGGTTCCTGACATTAGTTTTGAACTCTTCTCTGGAGAGAGGACAGGTGCTAGCCAACACAAATCCTCTATTGAAGAAGAATGGTAGAGATAAACCAGGAAAATACAGGTTAGTAAGTCTAACATCGGTGGTTTGGAAACTGTTGGAAACATTTCTGAGGGACAGAATTAACCTCCACTTGCAGAAGCAAGGATTACTCCAGAATTCCCAGCATTGTATTGTCCATAAGAGACCATGTCTAACAAATTTGACTGAATTTTTCAAGGACATGGAGATCTCGGCCATGGCAAATGGGACTAGATTTATTTAAAATATCTGGTCAGCATGGACAAGTTGGACCGAAGGGTCTGTTTCCATACTGTACATCTCTATGACATGCACATCGTAGGGTAGCTTGCATTTATATAGCATCCTGCATCAACCTCAGGATGTTGCAAAGCACATTACAACCAATGGAGTACTTTGAACTGTAGTCACTGTTGACATGCAGAAAATACATCAAATTTGCACAAAGTAATCTCCCACAATCAGGAATATGACAATGAACAGACTATTTTTCTGATGTCCATCAACCGATGAATAGTGGATAGGACACTAGGGGTAAAGTTTTGGTACTATTTCAATATAGTGGCAAAGAGATCATCTCTGTCCACCTAAGATGGCAGACCTGACCTCAGCATAATGGTTCAGCCCAGATAGCACCTCTAACAGTGCAGCTGTCCTGTAGCTGTAACTTTTATTTGTGAGTTCTGGAGTGGGATGTAAGAGTGTCCCCCATTTGAGCCCCACCTTTCAACATGCGCAAAATGATTTCTAAGCCACAAGTCAGGGTTGTGATGGAATATGATCCACTTACCTGAATTGGGTCCAGCTCCAACAACACTCAAGAAACTTGACTCCATCCAGGTCAAAGTGGTCACCAAAAAAGTACCTTCAACATTCACTCCCTCCCTGATGACACTGTAGCAGACTGCAGAAATCAAGCAAAGTACCTGGCATAGCACTTTCCAAACTCGACCCCTGCCGCTGAGAAAGACAAGGGCAGCAGATACCCCTGCAATTCCCTTCCAAGACACTCACGGTCCTAACTATTAAAATATATTGTCATACCTGCAGTGTCACTGGGTCAAAATGCTGAACTCACTCCCTAACGGCACTGTGGGTGGACCTACATCATACGGACTGGCAGTTCACCACTACCTTCAAGGGTAATTCAGGACCGACGATAAAAGGTGGCCTAGCCAGCAATGACCACGTCCTGTGAATTTTTAAAAGGGGCCAATAGCCAAGAACAGTGTTCATGTATGTGTGTGGTGGATGCAGGGGGAGGGGTGGGATGGAAGAAGGGAGAGTGGGGTGTGAGAGAGAGAGAGGAAGAGACAGAGGGGAAGGAGGAAGAGAGAGAGAGAGAGACGAGGGGACAGAGAGAGAAAGTGATTACTCTTTTGTAATGCAACAGGAATGAGGTATATTCTGTCTCTTGTATCAGACAAAATTGGCTGCAAGGGGAGAGACGAAAGCAGTTTCTTTTCCAGCTGCTTGATTTGTGACAGAGAATCCTCCCAGTCAGAGTAATGTACCAAGTCAGGCTTTGAATGTGGCTCTAAAAAAAGGTTGCACTATTTCTGGTATCCTCTGGCCTAAATTCTCATTCCCACAGAACATTGGGTGAACAGCCTGCAGAATGACAGCTCTGGTTTGTATCGAACTTCTCTGAACTGAAATTCTGCAAAAAAGACAATAGCCAAAAGCCATTCGGCCCAGGTGGTAAGGGCTGGTTTTTGTGCTTCACATGAGCCTCCTCTCAGCAAATACCACCAGCTTTATCTTCAACCTCCTTCACTACAACCCTCCTTCCACCCTCCTTCAATAGAACCCTCCCTCACTACAACCCTCCTTCACTACAACCCTCCTTCACTACAACCCTCCTTCCACCCTCCTTCACTATAACCCAACTTCCAACCACCTGCAAGACAACCCTCCTTCCAACCTCCTTCATTAAAACCCTCCTTCCAAGTTCCTTCATTACAACCCGCCTTCCACCCTCCTTCACTACAACCCTCCTTCATTACAACTCGCCTTCCACCCTCCTTCACTACAACCCTCCTTCATTACAACCCTCCTTCCAACCTCCTTCATTACAAACCACCTTCACTACAACCCTCCTTCCAACCACCTTCATTACAAACCACCTTCATTACAACCCTCCTTCCAACCACCTTCATTACAAACCACCTTCATTACAACGCTCCGTCACTACAACCCTCCTTCCAACCTCCTTCACTATAACCCCCCTTCACTACAACCCTCCATCCAATCTTCTTAATTACAACCCTCCTTCACTACAAACCTCCTTCCAACCACCTTCATGACAACCTCCTTCACTACAACCGGCCTTCACTACAACCCTCCTTCCAACCATCTCCATTACAACCCTCCTTCCAACCTCCTTCACTACCACCCTCCTTCACTGCAATGCACCTTCCAACCACCTTCACTACAACCCTGCTTCCAACTGCCTTCACCACAAACCCATCTTCCACCCTCCTTCACTATAACCCTCCTTCACTATAACCCTCCTTCACTATAACCCTCCTTCCAACCACCTTCACTACAACCCTCCTTCACTACCACCCTCTATCCACCCTCCTTCACTATAACCCTCCTTCCTACCTCCTTCACTACAACCCTCCTTCACTACACCCCACTTTCCACCCTCCATCCAACCACCTCCATTACAACCCTCATTCACTACAACCCTCCTTTCTACCACCTTCATTACAACCCTCCTTCCAACCACGTTCACTACGACCCTCTTTCCAAACTCCTTCACCACAACTCTCCTTCACTGCAACCCTCCATCCAATCTCCTTCATTACAACCCTCCTTCACTACAATCCTCCTTCACTACAACCCTCCTTCCAACCGTCTTTGCTACAACCTTCCTTCACTACATCCCTCCTTCACTACATCCCTCCATAACTACAACCTTCCTTCCAACCTCTTTCACTATAACCCTCCTTCACTATAGCCCTCCTTCCAACCTCCTTTACTACAACCCTCCTTCAGTACAACCCTCCATCACTACAGCCATCCTTCTAACATCCTTCACTATAACCCCCCTTCCAACCACCTTCATTACAACCATCCTTCATTAAAATATTTAAAAATTCAGAAATAGAAAACACACACCAGATCATCAACGCCACGCTCACAGGAATCCGATTCACTCGAGAGGAAGAAAGGGACAACCAACTCCCATTCCTAGATGTGATGGTACAGAGAACACTGAACGGAGAATTCACAACAAAGGTATACAGGAAAGCCACACACACAAACCAAGTCCTGAACTACGAAAGCAACCACCCCAACACACACAAAAGAAGTTGCACCAAGACACTGTTGAAAAGGGCCACAACACACTGCAGTACACCAGAACTGCAAAAATGTACAATGTATTCACCAAAAATGGATACCCCCGCAATTTAATCAACAGATGCCCAAGGGAAAGACAATGGAACGAGGACATGCCACAACCCATAGGACAAGCCACACTACCATACATCAAAAACATTTTTGAACTGACAGCCAGACTACTGTGACCACTAGGACTCATAACAGCACACAAACCAACAGCCACTTTCAGACAACAACTCATCAGGACGAAGGAGTCGATACCCAGCATAAGCAAAACCAATGTAATGTACGAAATTCCATGCAAGGACTGCACAAAACACGACAAAGGACAAACAGGAAGACAGCTAACAATCCGCATCCATGAACACCAACTAGCCACGAAACGACACGACCAGCTATCCTTAGTAGTCACACACACAGATAACTAGCAACATGAGTTCGACTGGGACAACACTACTATTATAGGACAAGCCCAACAGAGAACAGCCAGGGAATTCCTAGAGGCATGGCACTCATCCACAGATTCAATCAATAAACACATCGACCTGGACCCAATATACCGGCCACTGCAGCGGACAGGTGGAACTGACAACCAGAAGCGACAAAGACAAATCACTATAAATACCGGAGGAAAGATCACAGAAGCGCTTCACAGGAGGCTCCCAATCACTGAGGATGTCACCTAGATAGGGGACGAAACGTCTGCAACACAAATTCCCAGCTCGCGAACAGAACCACAACAGCCTTTTAATATCTTAAATGCAGCACTCGGTCTTCATTAATTGGTACGATTGACAGAAATTCATGACCGATGATTTGAAGCCAACAGCAGAACAGAACAGCCACAGAATACTGCGAGAAATGATAAACGATGCCCACATCTGACTCCAGAAATACGAAGGAGAAATTTCGCGCCAAAAAACTCTGTACATTAATGCGACTGACCATGAATGGAATAGTACACTGGAACGAGCCACTACACAACACTAAACAACAGCAGATCAAAACAGAGAAAAGACGAACCTCACAAGAAAAACTGCCCAAGCTCACACATAGCAATGACATGGACAATTCAGAGACTTGGATAAAGAACCTGTCAGACCGACCACTCACTCACACACACACACACAGATAAAGCTGTCCTAGTGGTAGGGATGAACTTCAACCACAGGGACACAGATAAAAAGGACATCCCAGCAGTACTGGAATCCACCCTGAAAGACAACGGACTTATGGAAGAATTCATCAGACAGACAGTAGCACCAACACTAAGCAGAAAGAAAGAAGGGTACACCCTCAACACACTGGAAAGCCCTAAAAGGACTCAGTAAAGACAGAAATATTGTAATCCTACCGGCAGACAAAGGACACATAACAGTCACCTGACATTATACATTGGAAAAGCAAACACACTACTCGCAGTTACCAATACCTACCAACAGGTGTACAAAGTTAAAATTCACACAACGCCAGGTTATAGTCCAACAGGTTTAATTGGAAGCACACTAGCTTTCAGAGTGACGCTCCTTCATCAGGTGATAGTGGAGGGCTCGATCATACATGTATAATTTCAGTTACATCACACTGCAAATTTTTGCTATAAATTTGGTATTATCAAACCTGTGCCTCACAATCCACTTCACCATCAACAACCAGCTCTACAAACAAATCAATGGGATCACCAATGTCAGGGCTTCTAACAGAAACATTTATGCAGAGGTTAGAACGAACAGCCCTTCCCACGATCCAGCCCAAACTGTGGGGCTGCGTTGTGGATGACACCTTCATTATCACGAAATGTAACAAATTAGAAGAAAGTGACAAACACAGAAACCGTATCCTAACTGGTATAAAGTTCACCAAAGAGGAAGAGACCAACAACCGAATCCCCTTCCTAGACTTCAAGGGGGAGCACAAAGCCAATGGAGAGCTACAGACCAGCATCTTCAGGAAAGTCTCTCTCACACACTGACCAGATATTCAACTACAGGACCAATCATCCCAACACCCACATACGGAGCTGCATCAGGACATCATTTAAATGAACCACAACACACTGCAGTACCCAGGAACCCAGGAGCAGCCAAGGAACAACATCCGTACAAGGTATTCAGGAACAACGGGTACCTGATAAGTGCAGTCACCCTACCGTACATCAAAGACATCTCAGAGATGATGACCAGACTACTCCAGCCCCTAGGCATCGTGGTGGCCTACAAACCTTCCACCGCACTGAAACAGCTCCTGATTAATTTAAAGGACCCTGAAACTACAACCAGCAGAATGAACATCATACACAAAATACCCTGCAAGGACTGCAACAAGCATTACATTGGACAGATAGACAGGAAGTTAACCACCAGGATACATGAGCACCAACCAGCTTCCAAAGGACATGACCAACTATCATTGGTATCCATTACACACAGATGACGAGGGAGACCAGTTTGACTGGGACAATACATCCACCCTAGGACAGGCTAAACAAAGATACGCACGAGAATTTTTTTATTGCTTTTTTTAAATAGTATTTTTAATGCTTGCACTCTCATCTGACGTATCCAAGTTTCTAATAGAAGATTCATACTCATTGTCATCTTCTGAGCTTGACATCTGGGCGTAATTTGTAAAAAAAAACAGAAAACAACCGAATGACAGTGTGTGTCCAAAAACAGTGCATTGACGCTTCTTGCAATGCCTGAGGTGGAAGAGACACAGCTACCAGACGTATGAGTCGCCGAGTATACTCGTTTCTAGCTGAGAAAGGCCCAGAAATGCCGAGAATTGACGTATAAACTCGTCTGTGGCTGTTTTTGAAATTGTGTGTTTTGGACGAGTTTACTCGTCGCACTCTGAAAAAGACAAATTGGGTGAAGACACGTTAACTCGTCTTTGCTGGGTAAGAGGCCAGGTATTCATTAACAAACATATCAACTTGGACCTCATTTACCAACCTCCCAGAAACAGAACCAGAAATGATATGACCCACCACAACAAAGAGACTCGTGAATAGCAAACGGGACAGAACACCAGTGCTTCACTGGAGGCTCACTGATGATGTTACCTAGTATGGTGATGAAATGTCTGAGAACAAATCTACCAGCTCAGCGAGCAAACTAACAACCTGATTCATAACCTGAGCTACAAATCTTCTCTAAAGTCTCAGCCAACAGCACGATACAACTGACACGACTCCCTTCCCAGCAACATTTTGTCTGTAGCAGCTCCTTACCATGACCTTGTCAAGGGTATTTAGGATGGTGGTGTCAGTGATACTTTGATCCCATGAAAAGGTTCTTCACAATACTATCTAGAACTCAGAAATAAAACATCTGGCCACTTTGTGCCTGTCTAGCCAAAAGGGCTGAGAACAGAGGCAGAAACCAAGGGTCTTGGGTCAGGATGAAATGGAGAGCCTAAGTCTGTGTCGTGTCTGGATTTCTCACTTAGAGGTGGCCTCATGCTGGATGACTTACTGGAGTCCCTCAGAACTGAAAGAGCTGTGGCCTATGATTAGAGTGAGAGAGAGAAAGAAAGATCGAGATAGAACAAAAGAGCGAGAGAAAAGGAGAGAAAGAGGAGAGAAAGAGAGAGAGAAAAAGAGAAAGAGAAAAAGAAAGCATGAGGAGAGAAAGAAAGAGAGAGAGAAAAAGAGAGAAGAGAAAGTGAGAGAGAGGGAAAGAAAGAGAGGGAGAGCAATAGACAGAGAGAAAGAAAGAAATGGAGAGAGATAAAAGAGAGAGAAAGAAGAAAAGAGAGAGAAAGAGAGAAAAAAGAGAAAGGGGGAGAGAGGAAGAGAGAGAGGGGAAGAGAGAGAGAGAGAGAGAGAGAGGGGAGAGAGAGAGAGAGAGAGAGAGAGAGAGAGAGAGAGAGAGAGAGAGAGGAAGAGAGAGAGAGAGCAAGTTCACGAGGCCACTTCCACCAGGTGGCACCATTGTAGCTGCCTTTAAAACACTTTCATTAATGAATGGCCACAGTTGCCAGGCAAACATTACAGAGTGGGACTGTGCAGCCCACAGCCAAAACTATGGCCAAAGTAGGCAGCGGTGGGCCCCAAAGCTTGCCAGATGCCAACGCCCTCCATGTTGGTGGGAGGACGCACCATTGGGCCAGCCCGTTCCTGAATCCATGTACAGGGTGCTGCTATCATCTGGAATATTCCTGACCTCTGACCTTGCAGGCATCTAAGCCTTCCACCTTGACCTCTGGGGAAATTGGCCAAGGGGTTAGGAAGCTGCTGGCAGATTGGCATGTTGGCCAGGAGCACAAATTTCTACCCCATAATTGAGGTGGGGTAGGGGGTGGGGGCTGGAATTCAGCTCCAACTTCTGATGGCCCTCCTGCTTTCTCGGCGGAGATCTGTTAACCCAGCACAGCCTGCAAATTGATATCCTCTGCTGTGTTCAACAGGCAGCTCTTAGCTTTCTTAATATCATGTTGCACTACGAATGGAGAAACTAACCACTCCCTAGAAATTGTAGCCATAAAGGATGGGCAGATTTTGCAGAATAATGATGGAGTCTTGACTTGTATAAACACCACCTACAGCTATCAAATCTTCTGCATGCATCACGTAGGACATTTTACATTTGTATGCATTCACCATAAAACATTGCAAGACTCAAACAACATTTTATGTTCAATACTGGTTTCACCATTATTCCTATTCCAGTTTTTCAGTTGAGACACAATCTCTGCCGTTTTTTTTGGAATTCCAAAGCAATATTGATTGAAGTGGATGTATAGCAGTGACACGGTGCAAATAGTTCATAAACTGTAACAGTATGGGAAAAGGAGGAAGTTGCATTTATATAGTATCCCTCTGGACATTCCAAAGCCTTTTTCGGGCAATGGTAAACTTCCAAAGTGTAATGACTGCTGCCCTGCACTTGATATTGTTGATGAAGGTGGACAAATGAATGCAGCAGGTACATACAGTGTAATGTAGTGGAGTGAAATCTCAGTGGCAGCGCTGGAGAGGGATTTGTTATGAAGATGCTGGTGTACTTTGAGAGAGTTAAAAGCAGCAGAAGTACCCGACGCAGCACCAAATGTTCTCACTAAGGTAACAATATAACACTTGGTCAAATAACTCAATTAGTTCGCTGCCTAGAGGCAAAAACAAATTCAAATTCGGTAAATCAGTTTAAATTATACCCCCAAAAATTCCAAACTCCAATCCGGTTTGAATTTAGTATATTGACAATCTTAAATGCCGATGCTTTTGGGGTATAAGACCTGGGACAATTACACAGTTGAGAAGAGGACTGCCAAGCTCCAGCGGGTAAAAGACTGCCTGAAAAAATAGCACTCTTAAAAGGTACCTTTTTGATCAGTATTCTGTGAAGCAGAATCCCTAAGAAGAAGAAAAGATGACACAGGAAGATCCAAATAGAAGAACCAAAATCTGCTGTTTTGTAAATCATAATGGTGGTTTTATTGTACTAGTATTATAGAAAGGAAGGTAAAAGATAGGTTAGAGTAAGGACTTGTGCATAGTTAATTACTCTGTTACACTTTAATAATTAAATTTGTTAATGTTTACTTTAAATAGTTGTTGGCCGCTCAAATATTTACAGATTACTGCACAGGATAAATCTTTTTTGTGTTGCTGGTTTTAATATGGCAGGAGAGTTTACTTCAATTCATAACAGATTGATGTTTATTGCTTAATCGATTGTTTGTAAATGTACATGATGTGGAAGAGAATGGTGCCCAAATGCATGAGCTTATTATCATAAACGAAATCTTTGCACTTTACCAAATTGTGTACCATTTGTTGCCCACTCATAGAATAGAAGCATAGACTCCCTACAGTGTGGAAACAGGCCTTTGGTCCACGCCGACCCACCGAAAAGTAACCACTCAGACCCATTTTCCTACCCTCTTACTCTACATTTACCCCTGACTAATGCACCTAACCTACACACCCCTGGACACTATGGCCAATTAAGCATGGCCACAATTCACCTGACCTGCACATCTTTGGACTGTGGGAGGAAACCGGTGCACCCAGAGGAAACCCACGCAGACACGGGGAGAATGTGCAAACTCCACAGATGCCCGAGGCTGAAATCGAACCCTGAGTCCCTAGGGTGAGGCAGCAGTGCTAACCACTGAGCCACCTTGCCACCCCGTGAACAGCTTCTGAAAAACTAAGCAGATCACATCCTCTTGTCCTGAAAGTTTGGGGGCTTGGGTCAGAAATTTGGATAGATTTGGACAGGTTTAGACAGATCCAATCTGAGATTTGAACAGATTTGGGGTACAAAAGATCCCAGCAGATTTGAGCACTTGCCGATTAGTGTCTAGATATTTAAATAGAACTAAATGAAAAAATTTGTTTAATTTCAGTTTCTTGTGGTTGGTTAAACGAAAGGTGAGGGAAATGGCTCTTAACAGTGCTAAAGATGTTCTGAGGTTGGAAGATGCTTCTCAAATTTGCAAAGAAAGTTTCGAAAGACAACAGAAGGATTAGAATTAGGTTAAAAAAAAAAATCGCACAATACTAGGTTATAGTCCAACAGATTTATTTGGAAGCACTAGCTTTCGGACTGCTGCTGATTCATCAGGTGGATGTGAAGAATAAGATTGTAAGACAGAATTTATAGCAAACGTTTACAGTGTAATGTAACTGAAATTATATATTGAAAAAGACTTGGATTGTTTGTTAAGTCTCTCATCTTTTAGAATGGGCATGTTGGTTTCAGTTCTTTCACATGTAAATCGCAAAACTTTTTAAAAAAAGTTACATTCTCAGGTGAACTTTAACAATGAGTATCATGTCAGCTCAGACAAGGTATTAGCTCCCTGTGTGAGGCGGTCTGACCACAATGGTCAGACTGATTCTAATCTAAAAAAGATTTACAGAATCTTACATTGATTAATGCAGTTTTTGAGCAAAGTAAAATGTAATTCCACAAGTACAAATTCACCCGACAAACTTATACGCGTATGCGTGCATGTGGGTGTTAGAATTAGCTCCTTTACCTGTTTTCTATAAAACATAAACTGTAGAGTGAGGATTATTAATCATTGTTGTAGCGTATCATTGGGGGAAGGAGTGACTGCCTGCTGTAGCCTCCTAGCAGAGCGCTTTAGGGAACATCTCCGAGACACCCGCACCAATCAACCACACCGCCCTGTGGCCCAACATTTCAACTCCCCCTCCCACTCTGCTGAGGACTTGGAGGTCCTGGGCCTCCTTCACCGCCGCTCCCTCACCACCAGACGCCTGGAGGAAGAACGTCTCATCTTCCGCCTCGGAACACTTCAACCCCAGGCCATCAATGTGGACTTCAACAGTTTCCTCACTTCCCCTTCCCCCACCTCACCCCAGTTCCAAACTTCCAGCTCAGCACTGTCCCCATGACTTGTCCTACCTGCCTATCTTTTTTTCCACCTATCCGTTCCACCCTCCCCCCTTGACCTATCACCTTCATCCCCTCCCCCACTCACCTATTGTACTCTATGCTACTTTCTCCCCACCTCCACCCTCCTCTCATCTATCTCTCCTTCAGGCTTTCTGCCTGTATTCCTGATGAAGGGCTTTTGCCCGAAACGTCGATTTTACTGCTCCTCTGATGCTGCCTGAACTGCTGTGCTTTTCCAGCACCACTCTAGTCTAGTCTGCTGTAGCTCAATGGCTTGCCCACCTCTGAGTCCAGGTGCTGGCTTTAAGCCTCACACCAGCGTTTCAGCACGAGAATCAAGCCTGATATTCCAGTGCAGTGCCCGGGGTGTGCAGCAACGTCAGAAGTGCTTTTTTTTTAAAATGGAGGTGCTGCCTGTCTTATCAGGCCAGCATAAATAAATCCCGGGGCACTATCGTGAAGTGGCATCAGTTATCATCCTCAATTAATGTCCATCCCCCAAAACCCATCTGATGGTTTTCTCAGTACTCACTCTGGGAACTTGCTGTGTACAAATTTCCGGTTGAGTGATCTGATAGCAATGTATATGATGCAATGCTGACATTGTCAGTCTGCACGAGGTCCTGTGGAGAGAGCAGTAACAATGAATAGTGGAGCCATAAGACACGAGAGGTGGGCCACTCAGCCCATCGATTCTGCTGTGCCATTCAATGTGATCACAGCTGATCTGATCATCCTCAATTATCACTCTCCTGCCTTTTCCCCATAACCTTTGATTGCCTGACAGATGATGTGTTGTTGTGGTTCTGTTCGCCGAGCTGGGAGTTTTTCTTGCAAACGTTTCGTCCCCTTTCTAGGTGACATCTTCAGTGCTTGGGAGCCTCCTGTGAAGCGCTTCTGTGCTGAATCCTCTGGCATTTATACTGGTTTGAATCTGCCGCTTCCAGTTGTCAGATGATGTGTCCATCTCAGCCTTGAATATCCTTTGTGACCCATCTTCCGCAGTGAAAAATTCCAGATTCACCACCTTTGGGAGGGAAGAAATGCCTCATTGCTATCTTGAGTGTGTGGCACCTTATTCTGAGATCATGTCCTCCAGTCCTAGACTCTGCCACAAGGGGAAAATGATATTTCTGCATCAATCCTGTCAAGTCCCCAAAGAAATCTGTGTTTCAAAATGGTCACCTCTTAGACTTCTAAACTTTCAATGAGCACAGACTCAATCTACTCAACCTCTCCTCAAACAGCAATCAGCCATCTAAACTTTCTCTGCAATGACAGTATACATTTCCCCAAGATAACGGGACCAAAACTGTTCCCAATATTCCAGCGGTGGTCAGTGTGGAAAGTTACCAGAATCCAACTAGAATGACCCTTAGCTAGAGGAAACTTTCTGAATATAGACCAGGTCACAAGTTACCAGAAAAGCCATCGAAAAGTGGAACCAAATCATAAATCATATTACAACAATGACTACATTAAAAAATATCCCATTGGTTAGGTTTCTGATGGTCATGAAGATGCGATACAAATGCAAGTTTTCCTATATTGTAATGTTACCCTCTATGTGCAGTATAGAAATAGATCATTCATCCTAAACAACATGTGGCTGTTCGCACTTCCTAGGAGCAACAGTGCCAGAAGTACACTCTTCCCATATTCGTAACTCCCACCTAACCTATCCTTAAATGCCTGTGTGCTGTGTTATGGTCATGTGCTTGCTCTCTCTGTGCAGCCCACAATCTCACCATATGGTGTGCGAAAAGGTCCTAATTCTCCTGTCACAGCATAGGAATAACTTCCCTATAGGAATAAGTCTCCAAATTACAGCTGTCTGCTGCCACTATCCTCAAAGCAGATTGTCCCACTCAAATCAAGATCTGCTCTGGGCTGTTGACCACATGTCATTGCTCCTTGATGCTTGAAGAATAATACTGGCTCTTCGTATAGTCAACCCATTATCATCCAGTCCCTGACTACAGACTTTAGAATAAAAAAGGCCCCTTAAATAGCAAATAGACAAGTTCAAAATGAATGGGAGTGGGTGGGAATTACAGATGCAAAATCTTTCACTAATTCAGAACAGACGCATTTGAGGGGAGCAAGCATGAAAGCCCAGATGCTTACATTTGATGACCAGATGCTCTTTAGCAGCAGAGTGGAAAACCCTCTGCATCCACCCTTTCAAAATTTATAGGTTTTAAAAAGAGATCACCTCTCCCATTTATCAAATTTCAGGGAAATGAGACCAAGTTCATCTGATGGGATAATACCCACAGATGGGGAAACCAGTCTCAGCACCTACACTGTAGAGCAGATGGAACTGGAACACAACCCACCTAGCTCAGAGGCAGGACATTACTACCATACAAGAACCTGTGTTTTATTTTCATTTAACTTTTAAAAAAAAAATCAAACTGTCCAGAGATGTTATCATACACTAGAGCAGGTGGGACTTGAAACCAGATCTTTGGCCTCAGAGGAGGCTACGTTGCTGGTACAAAATACTTTCAAGGGTTCCATCTCTGAACTGCACCCTCACGCCAGCCGTACTTAAAAAGGAACCACTTATAATTGACAATTCAATGCCCAAATCAGGTCAGAAAATGCCCTCAGATTTACTGACTCGATATTATGCTCGAAGCATGCGAAGGTAGCTGATGACAGAATTAAAAATAGCAATGAGCTACCAAGATTACATAGAATCAGTTATGCTTTTTTGGAATAGGCTACCATCTAGTGCAGTGATACAAGCTCAATTGAACTTTTCCAGTTAAACAAATAAGTTTTCTTTCAATAATTTTAGAATGCTTAAAATGTTCATTTATTTTACAATTTGTCAATACTTCTCCTCATCTTGCAATTCTCATCTTCTTCATCAGAAGCATACATCTTTCCTCCATTGCATGCTCCTCCTATACATTTTCATACATAGTGGTAGTTTTTGTTTACTGCATTTATAATGCCAAGAACCCAACTATGGGAGAGGTACACAAACATTGACCTACCTTCAGTGGCGGTCTGCAATTGGAATAGGTGGTGGAAAATTGGAATAGACTGTTGTATCTCAAGTGATGTTTTGCTCTAGGTCAGAGGTTTGAGTACATAACTGAAGATTAAATGGCAATTTATCTCATTGATTTGTGCACGTTACCAGTGATGTTTCTCTACATAAGAATGTTGCTGTACGCTGTGGAGTCAAGTGGGCTGTGCTGTGCAAAATTTGTGAACAACGTGAATCCAAGTTCTTTTTAGGATTCACAAATAGTGGTGCATTTGAAAAGGCATCCAAAATTTCATACTTTTATTTTTACAGTTAATGGGTTGATAGTAGAGTTGCCCGTCATAGGACAAGTAAAAACCAACTTTCAATTTAAAGTGACCGAAATGCACCAAACCGCCCTCACCACACTTGTTTGAGAGAAAAACAACATTGAGAGATTTTTGTGGCCTTAGACAAAAACGTTGTTTAGAGATTTGTGCAACTCAATAGCTCTTCTGCCAGTGAATGCTTATGTGCCAGCTGGTGACATCACTTCTGAATAGGTGTGGCTTACACTGCAAAATCCTTTTCAATATATCCCTCATGGTTAAGTGGCAACACAAGCACACAAATACCTCGTGGCTGTAAAATTTAACTTTGTTATTACTTCTGAATTCCTTTACTTGGTCTAATAATTCTTATCACATTTGGGACCAGTTTCACCTACTTACTCACCTTGATTACATCAGTATTGTATTCCCAGAAACCAATGCATTCCAGCTGTCATTCTGCCCGCATGTACTGTCAACAAAAACTTCCACAATCAATTAAAGTTATTCTTTGGATTGTATGTATTATGCATTCATTGAAGTTGAGTTGCATATATCAACTCCTAGAACTAAGCACAAGCTCTGAAGTTGTACAGTGCAGTCAGAGGCTGTGATGTACAGCTAACTTCCCAGGAATTTTTATTCATAAAAATGGATGTATGACCTGTATTGTATGTATTCAGGGGCATTAAATGTTCACTTATTTTAATTGAAAGTTGGATTTTCTTTGCCCAAGCAATGCAGCATATTGTTCTTTGCTGTTTTATTTTCCTAAATAAAACATTTTGCTCTAGTGTTGAAACTCCCAATCGACCAATTTCAATGTAATAGCAAGACTCTGACTTACAGTATCTTCTGCAGATCAGGCACTCAAAAGCACTTTACAGTCAATTTGTCCATATCAAATTGACAGATACCTTCACTAAGTCAGTAAGGGATCAACTTTAGAACTCTCACACTATTCTTCACAATAGTGTCATGGGATCTTTACATTCCCAGAGGACAGTGACAGTTCAATGCCTCATCTGAAAAATGGAGACAGAACAGTGAAGAGAGGGAGTGAGTGAGCTTCTTGGTTAGAAAAGTGTGAGACATGGCATGATCGAAGTGTACAAGATTCTGAATGCTTCTGACAAGGTAGACATGAAAAGGATATTTCCTCCTGCAGGTGAGGGGAGCACTATTTAAAAGAGAGAGATTGGCCTTTTTGGACAAAAGGAGTTACTGCACCTTTGAGATTATTTGTCTGACAAAGTGGTAACGGCCACCAAACATTTAAGGCAGAGGTCGACAGATTTTTGTTGGCAAGGGAATCTAAGGTTTTGAGGGGTTAGATGGGAAGATGGAATTCAAAACACAAACAGACTAGCAGTGGTCTTATTCAATGTCAGAGGAAGCTTCAAGGGCCAAACAGCTTACTTCTGTTCTTAATTTTTATATTCACACAATTAACATTCTCAGTTACCGCAATTTGATTTTTCCCTCGGCCGTGTATACTTGATGATGGTCCCATTAATTCCAATGGCAAGCATTTCCATACTGTAGGGAATCTAACCTAAAAATTGCAACAGTAAGACAGAATAAAAAGACAAAATCCCCAAGTGGTCAAAATATGCAGATAACTTACAAAACTGGAAATCTGTTGAGCGGATTTGCTACGTTTGTAATAATTTTTTAAAAATGATTTTGAATGAGTTGTCAAAGTAAAACTGGAACAATAGATTAGGACAGAATTCAAATATTCACAAAGAGGGGTCTTAAAAGAAACGAAGCTCTAAGTTGTTCAGTGAAGTCTACTTTAATTTCAGCTACTCCTAGCTGTCTATTCAATAGGCAAGCTAACTTCAGTTTCACATAGAGTACTGTAGTTTTAATATATTTCAAGTTGGTTGAAGGACACTTTTTAAAAAAAAAGAGACAAGTACAGAAAAAAAACTTAATGCGTCAATATAGCCACACCTTCAAGCAAAATGATGATAGCTCAATGCAGTTGACGCAAAAATGTAGCTTCTGCTCAAGTTAAAAATTTCAGAACTCATTAGAAAAATATTACACTGACTAATGCCATATTGCATTCCCAACACTGAACCAGTTTCACCAGCTGATGGCATTGTTACCCAAGAGTTACTCTGCTTACTTTGAATGAGATAGAACAGTACATTTTAACATTCCTCTCTTCCCAGTCTTGTATTTCCCACCAGATTCATTATTATTGGCATACTGAAGGCTGAAGTGACATGAACCCTTTGTAATAACAACCTCCTTGTAATAGCTTTTCAGCACCAAAGCACTCAAGACTACATGGAGAATTTTACAGGGAGAGCATACACATCTTCAATATAAACGATGAGCTAAAAACCAATGGATGAGGGAAGAATTATTAAACCCCAAGAAAAATACTAAATTGATGAAATGCACAAATGTTAGTATTATATGGTTTCTCCTTTTTAATTCTTGTGTGGTCTAGAATGGTGGGATTTAGAAGCTCCACATGCTCCCCTGTCACCTTTAAAGACAGTGGAAGGAATCTGGAAAGAAGATTTTTAAAAAAGCAAAAAAACGTAGAAACAACAGGAACTCAGTTTGTTCATTTTAATATCTTCTCATCCACTTTTAAAACCAGCCATCTCTTTCCAGGTAATCTTTGAAGTTGAAAACATCTTAATGCCTATGTGAGTTTTTGAAACTCTGGCCAAGTACATTTTGCCACATGGTCTCCCAACAATGAGAAAATTATCTGGTTTTGAAAGTTATCTTTGATTTCAACACGCATGGTGCACTCAAAACCAAAACGAGTGCACAAATTCCCAAGTTCACATCCGAAACTAAAATCATTCTCAAATCGGATAGTATATGACTCTTAAAAAATACACTTTACAAACCTGTTTGGTTTTTTGATATACAGATGTGCACACGTACATTTTCAGTCATTTCACTGATCTGTAGTATTGCAATAGCCAAACAGATATTCAAGTCTGTGCAATGGATCTCTTACCCTAAGTGTTTTAACTATACACACAAGTTCACAACATCCACCTTAGAAACATACAGGAGTAGGATAAAATTAAAGGATGATGCAATGATTTTGCACATATGCGAATATCATTTTAAACTGAAATCTGAAAAGAATGACAACCCAGCATGTTAACATGTAAAAGTCTGCGCAAAGAGCAGGGCGGTGGGGGTGGACTTGTAACATGGCGTCTGTTCTGACATCTTGGAGGGGAGGGAGAAGAACGCACATTGCCCTTATCAAAATTAAATTCCCTCCACCACTGCAAAAGTACATAGAAGCCAAAAACATTTCACGTAGAATCATTCACATTAAGTTGTCAAAATATTGACCGGCTGCAGTTTCTCTTTTTAAACAAAAGCTCAAAACTGATTGAAATGGCAAAAAAAAACACCAACTCTGCATACAGCCAAGTGCATTTTGAAGAAAAGCTCTTGTTCAAAAAAATAAACATTCTTATATGGTTCTCCTGCTCAGTCCATTGATTTTTTTTAAAAAAACTATGTTTAGATGGCATCTCTGCATTATCTCCAAAAAATGGACAGGATTAAACACTGAAGGGTAAAAACGGAGTTTCTACTCGTCTGATCCCACAGTTCTCTTCGCTCGCTTACGGGGTGACCTCCTCGGGGAAGTTTTGTCTGCGGAGAAATAAAATTAATCCATAATTAGAACTGCTCTAATTTACAGTGCCTATTGATTGAGAAATGCAAACCAAATTTTCAGAAGTGTTTCATAAAAATATAACACCTACAATGCAGTAAGACAGACAAAATTAGCCAGCTAAGAGATAAAAAGGTAAGACAACTAGCTGTAGGTCAAAGGACGACAGGCATTTCTCTACATCTCAAAGACGATTGTTAAATATAGTTAGGGAGGTAACACAAGCACAGGACAAGGTGACAACAATATACCACAGCTGGAATGGAGATTTAATGGACACTGGTGGTGCCATTCTGCATTATGCTCCAGCCATCTAACCAACTGAGCTAGTCAACTCTCTTTCATCGACAAGTTGAAAAAGAACTGTAGTGTCACTTTTCATTTCCTGCTGCAGTTTTTGCAGCCTTATAAGGTAATAAACAGGAGGTGAACAGTTTGTTTTCTGCCTCCTGTTACTGACAGTCCAAGCTCTCAAATAAAAATGCACTTGCGTGACAATTTTTCCCTTTCCTCATGGTCTCTCCAGCTTTACTGCAGAGACCAATAGAGGGGAATTTCATTTGTACCTGATGAATTGAACCCTGTTTAAACAAAAATGCTCTTTGTTGAATGGGATCTTAATTTCCAGACTAAATCAGGACCAAACATTTGGAATCAGTCATTTCAGAAAATAATTCAGTGGTTGTAACACAAAATTTCATTCAGGGCTTGTTCACAGCAAAATGTACTTCAGGTTGCTATGCAGTTATTTCAAAATAAACATTTACAAATGGGATGGTAACAAGCAGATGAAACAAAGAAACCCAATCTTTAAATCAATATACTGTTAGTAGAAAAATGTGTCAAATGCCCACAGTCAAATATCATGAACCTGAAACATATTTTGGCTCCAACATTTAATTGCTGGAAGATCTGTACCTATGAACAAACAGGTACTGAAATTTGACTGCCATAATTAAGGTTAAAATACTGGATTGCAGTATGCAAAGATAATGTCAAACCCACAGTATTTATTTAGTACAATTTAGACTTGTTCTTTAAGACTATTCCACTAACAAGGCATCAAAATAAGTGGATATGGAGGATTAATTTTCTAACAGTTACCAATCCTAGATACAACTTTATGGTGACTATAAACTAATTGAAAGTAAAAAAAATTCAAACCAAGGGCTAATAGCTTTAAACATCTGTAGAATTTTAAAATTTGGTGCCATATATAATTTTGTTCAACTTTATCTCTTTTGATGCTACACAAGCATGCTATAGTACTGCCTCTGCACTCGTGTATTCAGAAGACCCGCAAACATAAAAGAGACTGACTTGCACTGAAAATAGTACTTTTCATGACCTTAATGTCCCAAAGTGCTTTATAGCCAACAAATTAGTTTGAAATGTTATTACTATTGTAATGAAGGAAATATCACAGCTAATTTGCCCGCAGTATGTTCCTACAAACAGCAATTTGGTAATGAAGTGGTATCTATTCTTAGTGACATTGATTGGAAGGGTACATATTGGCTAGGACATCAGGGAGAACTCCCCTGCTATGCTGCACTATAGACTCTTTTTGACACTCACTTGAGGGGAGGAGAGGAAGATATGGTTTAACTACCTTGTGCAAAAAGGCAACTTGGACAGCGCAGTATTCCCTCAATACTACATGGTCATGTCAGTCTTGAATCGTGATCAAATCCTGATGTTGGACTCGACCCTTTCTGACTTGGAGAAGTGTCCTACCAATGGATCAGTAACAGATCAGTGGTACTATTATTGGTTCTGCATGCTTATCCCCCTCATTGTAGGATTAAATAATATTGTCCAAAGTATGTGTCACCCTGTTTTCCACAAAGTACAGGAATACCTGAAGATCATGGAAGTGGAAACATTAAAAGTGTCAGCAACCTTACTAAAGAGTGACTTTCCTAATGCATGTTTATATGAATGGAAGAGATCATGCTGAATAAAACTATATACTTTACCATACAGAAAACTGGCATGGCAAGGAGGTACAAAGCAGAAATAATGCATCTCTGATCATATATTACAGATTCCAAAGTGCATTTAATGCAACACAAATAAAATAGCAGTATTCCAACCTCAATTTTGAGCTTTTAGTAAAATATACAGGAATAGTGGAAACATTTGATCTCACCTCGTCTACTCTGCACTGAAGGCATAAGAAAGGCAAAGCAAAAGATAGCAAATATATTAGAATCAATATCTTGAATATAATTTTCTTTTGAAACAGACTCTGAAGCATAGATACATAGAAGAGCAGTAAGATAAGTTTCTCAAATTTGGTGGAAGTGCTTCCACTCAAGCATGCAGAAAGCCAGCTTTGGTGATATTCTTTCCATAATTAATAAGCACATGCTAACAGATGCCCAAAGCAGAAGTGACAGCACTTGATACATTTTAGGTTTATGTTCAGTAATGCAGCTACCATTTTTATTTTAAAGGTGTGGTGAGAGGAGTTCCAGATGCATGGAATCTCTTTCACAGCAATACACATTGCTTGGCTGATGTATATTAATCTTAAGTGGACTGGGAGGGTCAGCCTAGATCCTGCCGATTTGAAACAAAGAAAGATTGACATATTGTGGTTTGTATAGGTTTATAAATATTGGCAAAATTACTTTGTGGCATCAATCAAATCAGTGCCGTTTGAAAATTCATTGCTTGCTAATGCTGAAATTTCTTCAAAATTGTTAAGTAACAGAAATTAGGTGGGCGTGAGCATAAAAATGATAGGGTGCAGAAGGCCTGAACTACACTTACCGGTAGTTACAAGACAACAAAACAATGTTACAAGAAATCTATAAATCACTGAATTTTACTTAGGTTTTTAAAATGAAGTTGTTCAAAAATTTTATACAAAAATAACAGGCTGACAAAACAACACTCAGAACAGCAATAGTAACAATGCAGCTACAAAAGATTCACCCACATTCAGTCAGCAACATTTGTAGTTGCATAAATGAGAGATTCATTTCATGCAAAATATGGCAGATTAGAAGGGGCGCTTAAAACAAGCTGCAGTACCAATACAAACACTTGAACAAAACATATTAGTGATACAAATAGTATACTACAAAGTATGATGGGAATTCTGCAGCACAATTCAAATTTAGCAAACATTCCCAACCCCTATTAAAAAAAGAAGAGGGTAATAGATTTGCCATTCAGAACATTTTTTTCTCCCGAGTTTTTTAGTGTGACTGTCAGTTTATGAAAGTTGCTTACAAGTCACAATTATATCAGACTCCTACATGGATGCTTTGCATAAAGAAGTTCTCTATACACTTAGTCATTTTACATTTGGTAATTTTAAGAGGTCACTAATCTCAAGTGATAACACCAGAGTCAGTCTCTTATTTATCACAATTTCAAAAGTAACACCAACTTAATGGCAAACATCAAACCAATGAAGGCCAGGCAACAAAGCAGTTTTGATGTAGAACATGGAACTGGAACTCTGTCCACTTTCAGATCTTTCCATAACCTGTATGTTACTTACTGATTTGATTTAAGGTTTCCTGAGGAATCCAACTCATGTCTACATTATTGTGGTTAGATGTACCCATCTCTACTTTGGAAGTTGGTCGCCTTCTCTAATTGGGAAAAGAAAATAGTTGTTAAAGCCACCAAATGCATTGATGTCACCAGTTTAAATAGACTCCTACTATTCACATTAACATTTTAAATTGTTGAACTTGCAGGTTGAAAGCGAGGATACAACTCAAGTATTACCAGTCTGAATGTAAATCATAGTAAGCACGAGGCCTAATTTAAAAAATAGATGGTAAAATCCATTAAAACGTTTTGACGAGCATTAAGAACGCCCAGGGATGGCTACGTGGCAGTGAGGCTTGCTGCAGTGCAGCATTAAACAATTACAGTGGTACAGGCTTTCCAACGTGGCCAACTAGGGCACAGAGAGATGAATGAGTCAAAGTTTTGGAGGCGGGGGGAAAGACAACAACTGTACCACTAAACAGCATGTTCAGCAGCATGACCAAGTGAGTGGAATTTCATATCTATCCTGGTTAAGTCAGATTAGGATCAGAATCACATTGCAGAAAGAACAATCACTGGCATTATTTGATGGCTGGAAAAAGGAACCTTAATACTGAAATTATCAATGCTGTTTACTTTAACTTCATAATCCAACTGTAAACTCCTCGGTCAACAGTTGAATGCCTGTGTTATCAGAAGCAAGGTGCATTTTCCAAACACTTCAATGTTAAACCTGATGACCACTGTTTTGGAATAATTACCCTAAGGAAAATGTTAAATGCCTGTCTATGTAGTGTTACAACCCCAATAAATTCAAGTTAATTGGTTTGACCAATTAAATTAGCACAAGTACTTCATGAAAATGAAAATGTTTCATTAAAACAATACAAGCTCTAATAAAGTCAAACAATGGATTAATTTATCAAATTGTATAAAAGTCTAGGCATGTGGAAAGTTACTTTACAATCTGATGTTCATTACTTTTCCATTACATAGATTGGACTCTAAACTGATATAAAAAATTAAACATGATCAAAAATAGTACCCAAAGTGTTAGTTTTTTTGTGGACACTGTGCGTTGTACCCGAAGTCACATAATTAATTAGCCACCGTGCAAACATCAAACACACCTCTGGAATACAAACATGGCTACAAGAAATAATATTTTGCGGCTCCACATGCCAAAAAAATTCAGAGAGATACCAAACCGAAATGTCAGAAATTAAATTCAATGAATTGACGTACTTTTCTAGATTCCAGAAGCTGATGAATACCAACCACAACAAGTAAACCAAGGCCAGTCAGGAACATGTACAGGAAGATTCTAGAAATAAGAGTGTTTAATGTTAAAATTCTGTAACTGAATGGGGTGCAGAGTGTTACCAAAAAAAATGTACATCCATCTGAACAGAATGGAAAAGTAGGCTATTTTAAATTTTTAAAAAATTCAAGATATAAAGTGAAATGCCAATTTTCCTTTGGTCACAGAACACATTGCTTGCTCTAGAAATGAAGTTCAGTGATAAGCATTATAATAGAAGCCCCAGCACAAAGGTTTTACATAAATAGGCCTGTCGACAGTGAAACGTATACCAACAGACTTTCTTTAACTGACCGCAGACTAAATGTGCATGATCAGCCAAAGGTTACTGAAAAAGCAGTTAATTGAGGATAACTAACTACTATTGAGAAGGAGCTGTAACCCTACAAACAGTTGGAAGAATTGCAAAAAGGTATAGGGAACATGTGACTCATCTGACTATGGGTCCTACCCCACAGTCCTGCCTCCTCCCTATAACTTTAGGGACTTGACTACCAAAGGTATCAGTCATTCTACTTTGCTTTAACTGCTCTGTGCAAGAAGGTTTCAAACCTCAGAACATGCCAAAACCATTCCCATCTAGGCCTTAAATGGGAAACCCTATGGTATGTTTGTTGAGAAAGTGCTGACTAGTTTTGAGTAATTTCAATATGAATTTGTAAAGCTGTTCAGCTAAATAATACTTAATTCAAAGCTTCAAACTCATTGAATTCTATTGCATAGTTAAGCTAAAATATCGCTCGATATTGTCTAAACAAGTTTTACTGCACTATGGAGGTTGGGAGAAAGATTACCTACATGCTTTAAAGTTCGGCAGATTTTTTCCCCCAAACTATGTAGGAACTCTAGCGTACTGTTTGCAAAAGATCAAAATGGTGCAGTAAAAGTGTGAAACGATATGGTCACATATTTGAAGGTGAATTCATTCAGACTTGCTCGAACAAAAACTAAATCATAGATTTCAAGTAGAAACAGATTTACAGTCTGCAGAGAAAGAGTCAAGTACTTGCAAATTGAGTAGACTGGGCATGTTCAATTACTACATGGATTGGAATGGTTTATTCAAAACATGCTTCACTGATACATTCCAGTATATCTTTAAAAATATAATCTATACAACGTCACACACCAGGCCAGGTGAGGATGCCAGTTTCCTTCCCTAAAGGACATTAGTGAACCAGATGGATTTTTCTGACAATCATTAAACTCATTAAACCAAATATTTACCAAATTCAAATACTACCATGGTAGGATTTGAACCTGTGTCCCCAGAACATTATCTAGGATCTGGATTAATAGGGTATTGATAATACCACTAGGCCATCGCCTCACCTATGAGTTTTGTTTTAAAAAGCTGGCTTAAATACGGATGGACACAAACTCATACATGCAACTGAGCAAAAAGGCAGAGACACTTTCAGTTAAAAGTAAACATTATCATCTAAGCAGACTTATCCAATATTAACACCAGAATGTAAACATGGATCACAATGATTTTGGCCATTTTAACACTTACACACTAAACACCTAGTACTCTCCTACAGTGCCCTTTTCAAATTTTAATTAAGTTGTTTAATAATGAAAAAAGCCTTTTGAAGGTCTTCCAGTTTAATCAGTTACAAGATTATTGCAAACTGAATGGACTTTGTTCACAAAACCAGAAGTTTTGGCAGCCAAACAAGGATAGATCACTTCACCAACACAAGTATTATTGTGCAGGTTTTAGCTTCTTAATTCCACAGTCTGCGGTCCCGTACCCAGTCCTTCTGGTTCACCCTCTGGTAGCATCTAGGAGCTCTGTGTCAATCTTTATTTATTACTTTTTATTAAACTTTGTCTGAGTTGAATACTCAGAATCCTGTTTTTAGTATCTGCTCATCCATTAGGTGTGAGATTGACAGTCAAGAAGAGGTCTTTGCTCAATTGTGAAATTAAATGTTCATGCATTGAAAATATTGATTTTTTTTATGGCTTAAAATACTTCGTCAGGATTTCAGTCACTGACCATCGCACTATAGTCAGTAACATGCTTTAGATTTTATGGTGGGTTTGAATCACACATGTGATCTCCCAAAAGCCTGGGAAAGGTCCAGCCCAAAGGCTGCTGGATTAGGGATGTACAGTCTGAAATTAAATACAATAACTAGTTAGAACAGATAAAACATTCAACCGGATTTTAAAAATCAGTTAAAGTTCTAGTGCAGAAAATAAAAAAGATCATTTCTCAAACACTTACGTTTCTCCGTCAAGCCCATCTTCTCGCTCAGTTATCGTAACCGTCTGGTTGAACACAGCATCACGGTAAATGTTACCCTAAAGGGCAGAAAAATGTCATATACAGCAACCAAATTGCAGACAACATTTTATGGTACTGCCACACAACCCTCTGCAAAATAAAAACAAACTATAGATCGAGGTGGAAGCACTTACAGTGGCATCCCTGTAGTTCAGGTTGATTACTAGTCCAAATGGCCGGCCACCCATTGGTTCAGCAGGGATAAATGAATATTCAAATGTAGCTTGGCGCTGGGACTGTACCAGCGTGTTCAGTTGTAGTGCTGTGAACTGCAATCGAAGACAGACACTTGCATTATTTCCCATTTGCGACATTCTCTTGCATTATTCTGCACTACAGGTAAAGGCTATTTGCTGAAGAAGGAACACACATTGGGAAACAGACTTCTGCAGGAAAGTCAGTGTCCAGATGGCTGAAGTTTACATAGTGAGCTACGTTAGAAATCTGTTGAAACCAAGACTTGAATGAGCTGCCACAGAATTTAGGAGATTCCACTTTCAACAATCAATAAAATGGGTGGAATGTATGCAAGATTACTTGACCACCAACCCGATTTGATTTCAGTTAGAAGTTTTCATATCATGTCATATGTATCTCATTCAGTCAGGAGTCTCATTGAAAAGGTAAAGTGCTTACATTCTGAATGTAGAACTGATAATCCTGAGGATAACGAAACGAGGCATCCAAAGACTCCACAACAAATTCTTCGTTGCCCTTATTGGTAAAACCAACCAAGAATTTCACAATGTTGTTAGCTGGGAAATCTAAAAGACAAGTAAAGTGGTTATTATAAAGAGAACCTACAATAATCTTTCAAATGCACTCCCATGCAGATTGAAGGGATGAGAATTTTACAAAGATAAGAATTGCCACGATAGTAAACACGAGCTTAAAAAAGCAAATTCGAAAGCAATACATTTACAATTTAAACAGATAATTAGGAGTTAAGAAAAACCAACACCATAGCTTAATAATAAAGCCATCTTAGTTAAAAAGCTGAATTAAAGAGCAAAACAGCCAAATTTCATGATCAGCAGCAGATGGGGTGACGACTGGAGCCAAGCTAAGGAGTTAGTGAAATCTTATGCTGAATTTGGATGGTCTTTGGTCAGACACACTCCAAACTGGTTCGGTACAATTTACTCAAAGGGGGGGGGGGGTCAGGAGGGAGTTAACATTCTGCCTTTATTTTCCTCCTTACCTCTGTCTCCTTTCCTTATACCACACACACATCCTTCTCTCTCACCCTCCCTATATTATTCTGAACCCTTTATAATTTCAAAATAAAAAAAATCTTGCTTTGCACTCCAAATTTTTACAAGTGCTTTTATCCTGATGTGAAACATTTTGCAATGAAAATGGCCAAATTTCTTCTTTTCTATATAGAGTCTTAAATGCAATTTTATATATTTAAAAAAGAAAAATCACACAATGCAATTTGGTGGCTTAACTTTCACCCCCATGCCACCTCCAATTGACTTTCCTGGCCTGACATACAATTCCACTCCACCACCTGACTCGCAGTACCTTACCTGTGGTGGAACTCTCTGCTCTTTCCCACCTGAAGTCAGAGGGTCTCTTCCTCCCAGACCCAGGCTTTTTAATAATTTAACTACTGCTGACTTCAACAATTTTCATCTACTTAGTGCCTTTAATGTAATAAGATAACCCAGGGTACTTCACAGGACCACTAAGTGTGACACCAAACCACTTAAGGAGATATTACATTGGAAGGTTAGAAGTCTGATCAGAGGTAGGTGAAGTGTCTTATCAGGTAAAGCACAGTAGAAAAGCAGAGATATGTAGGGATAGAACTCCAGACTTTGGGACCTAAGCAACTGAAGGCACTGGCACAAATAGCATAATGATAACTGGGGATGCAAAGGAGGCCAATATTTGAACAGCACAAATAGCAGAAGACTGTGGGGCCAGAGGAGTTTAGAGGACTTGCAATCGGTGTTAAGACGCCATCTTTTTATTTTGATGTGTGGACCAAAATATTTCAAATCAAGGTCTATGGAGGAATTGCTAACTTTTAAAAACAAGTAAATGTCATTGCACATCATATATGCATGGTTGTTTTCTTCAAGCAGTAAGGGAATGTGCACGCGTTCAGACTAAACTTCAACCAGAAACAGACTGCTGATTAATTTGGGTAATCAGGACCAGTTGAGGTGGTCAGAGATCATCAGCATGTCAAATTCTGACTTCATCAGTCCAGGAGCCAAAGTTTGTGAGAGACCAGCACAGAGGAAGGAGGTCTCCAGGCTACAACAGGCAGCAGCTCTTATTCTTAAAATCTGATTGAAGATTTGTAGCTCAGGTATCTGTTGTTGTGGTTCTGCTCGCCGAGCTAGAAGTTTTTGCTGCAAACGTTTCGTTCCCTAGCCAGGGAACAAAACGTTTGCAGCAAAAACTTCCAGCTCGGCGAGCAGAACCACAACAGCTCTTATTCTTCTCTATCTATAGCAATATAACCAAAATCTGAAAGATAGCTAGCTATTCTCTCCCACCATTTGCTGTAACTGTTAGTTGCCTCCAACTAGTGACTGAGAAATTGAAAAATTAAGTCAATTATCCCCTTCAAGGAATTGAAAGAACTTGGATATGAAGTTTGATCAGAATGACTAGGAAGCCAAAGGGACACTTCATCAGATCCCATCGACTAGTGCTTTTGAACTGTGCCCTCAATATTTTTTCCTTCACAGATGTTTTGTTTGTCTGTACTTGATAGTAGTATCTACAAAGAGGTTAGAGTTTTACTAGTAGAGTTATGTCAATAAATAATATTATTTTGCCTGTGGTTAGGATTTATTTGTAATAAACAGTTGCTCGAAACACAGGGTTTTGTGTTCACCCAAGTTGGTACTGTGATCAGAGCTTTAACCCCAGGATTAGTGGGGCCTGAGTATCAGTACAATTTCCAAAGTGGTTGTGACACAGCTTAAGACGTGGACAATGTTTTGATGGTCAGGTGTGTTTTTTGTGCATGTGAGATGGTGGTGGCAGTTTGATTGAAGGAGATAAATTAAGAAGATTGGATATTGAAGTCTAAAGATAATATAGGCATGACTGAACATTACAGGAACGAATGAGCTTAGACAGGGGAGAAGCCAAGCCATAATACAGAGGTGGAAATACAAAGTGTCAAGAGGACAGTAGGCTGCTCTCTCTTTACAGAGAGATGATTGATAAGGAATTTATCTTGAAGATCACCACATTTCAGACATTCAGAACATAGATCCTTCATGCTGACCTCAGCCAATATAGGTGTTGAACCCATGTTATTGATATCACTCTGCATCACAAACCAATCGCCCAGTGAAGATAGATAATAAACAGTCTTCATAATAACACAAGCAAGGTCAGAAGTTCATCCCCGAATGAAACGTGATAGCAATGTTGCAAACAGACTGGCTTATGTTTGTTGACAGGGAGAGGGATAGAGTCAGTGGCTAGGCAGCAGCACTTGTAATCAGAACTGAAAACAAGGGCTTCAGCTTTCCCAATACTTATACTCACCCAGTTCTGTGCAGAAAAAAGTTTGATCATTTAATAAATGGTGGGAGTGAGATAGTGGTGAGGTAGATCTGGATGGCAGTGTACACGTGATTATTGATGTGGTGTCTTCAGACGTTGTGAAGGTAGGTATTGGAGAAGTAGGATGGGGCCATGCATCAACTTTTGGCAGACAGCAGTAAGAAAATAAATCATTGCAAGTCATTCACTGGCTGCAATATATAGAAAAGGAGGAAACCAGACGGTAGCAGCTACATGATAGCAGAGAAGTGTTGGAGAATGAGAGTATGATTGACCATGTCAAGACTGTAGGCTCAATTGCTTTTATCTTTTCCTTCTGCGTTTAGAACCAAGATGGGCAGTGGAGTAGCAGCACTGCACCCTAGCTCCTGGCCTGGAGCTTGCCTGCTTGGTTTTATTTTACTTTCGGTTTTACTCTTTAGTTTTACTTTCTTCCCTACTCTTTGTTGGCCATTTTGGCAAAGCGAGAGCAGGCTAAGCCTCCCAAGTATGTGCAGCAGCAAGAGATGGCTCCTTGGGGACAGCGAGCCCTTAAACAGTTCATGATGGCAAGTGCTGGCCCCATGGTGAGAGATGGCACCTCAGCAACTTCAATATTGGTCAGTTCATAGCAGGACTCGAGGTAGTGGAACCAATCTTCATGATGTCAGAGATGGCAAGGCAGCCTCCGCTGTTGGCATCGGAATTGGGATGTGGTACTCCTAGCGGATCAGTGGGAGCGGCATTTGCATTGGCAGAGGCGTAGTAGGCCTGTTGTGGCACTCCTAGTGACAGCCCCAGAATGGGACTGCTGGAACGGACTGCGATGTGGGGTGACTGGTGTGCCCAAAGCATGCACCGGAATCCCCCATCGCTCCCCACCCCACCCCTCCATCCGATGTCAAACGAGTACAAGGGAGTAAGAACTATTTGTTGTTGTATTCTACTTGTATTTTAATATCACCTGCAACTCAAAATGGCACCAGAGTGTGGCGAGATACTGCACTTTTCACTGTATTTATTAAATACAAGTGATAATAAATCATTCAACTTCAATGTATCCTGGCTCTATATTTGTTGTAAACAGTCAATTCTAATTTCTTCCAGTTCTAATGAAAAGGCACCAAAATGAAATATTAATACTCTGCAACTAGGGCAGCTTGGGATGGGCAATAAATATTGGCAAGTCAGCAATGCCCACATTCTACAACAAAAAACTTAATTCCTGACCAGTCGAGTGTTTCCACCATTTTCTGATTTTATTTAAGCGCTTTTGAAGTACAGGCACTGTTGCAATTAAAAAAAACACTGGCAGCTAACTTTTGCATAGTAAGGTCCCATAAGCAACGATCAAGTAACCAGTTTACATGACACTGTATAAACAATGGCAACAGCCAAGTACCAGGAGAAATCCTCACTCCTCTTTAAACCATGCTATTGGATCTTTTATGTTCACGTGGGTGAGCAGGTAAGGTTTTCATTGAACCCCTCATCCAAAAAGAGAGCAACTGTAGTACTCCAAACACTGGTGGAGGATCAGCTCAGATTTTGTTGAGTCTTTGGAAGGAAGTTAAGCCTGCAACGTTCTGACTAGACTGGCTCTAAGTTATCACAGAGAACTTAGATAGTGAAACAGAATCCAAAGGATTGTGCAGAACTCTGATGTACTTATGACAGAAAAAAAATTAAGCGACTTAGCACAGCCAGTCACTTCTATGCATTCCAGCCAAGGAGTACTGAACAGCAAGAATTTAAAAAAACCTTGTAAAATATATGTGAAGCTAAAAGAACAAGGACAGTCAACTTAACAGTGCAATCAACGTGATATCTATTGAATATGTAAACTGATCAACACTATACTTCGGCATTTGTAGATTAGATGGCTTAATGTATCTTATGCTTGCAACTGTTTTCCCTACCTTCTCCCTTCACAAACAGAATAGTCGTGTCAGCATTGGGAGAAGCTTTGGGTTCTCCAGATGTCAAGTCATCTTCTTCCTCCTCCTCCTCCTCTTCTTTCTCATCTTCCATCTGCATTGGCAAACAATATCACATTATCACAACTCAGAAAAGCTACCAAAAATAAAGAGATTCATTGTAGCTCTTGAAACTGTCCAACAATGTGCATGTTTTCTCAGTCAAGAACATCCTCAGATAATGAACGGTGGGTACCTGACCTATTCTATTTGAAGGAAGGTTTAATTTTTTTTCTAAGCAATTTGATCAGAGACCTTATTAAATGGCTCTCGTGCAGGTGGGTCTTGGATTCAGACCGCCTGGATAAGAAGTGGGGCCACTACCACTGCATCATGAGAATCCTGAATTAAGTTACAGTATCAAATACTGAAATGGCAAACACCTGTTAAATAGAAACAAGCTCACAATTATGCTAGAAATGAAGAAAATTTTGCATGTTTCAATAGCTTAAACTTTAAATTATGACCAAAAGTTAACATCTTAAATTCTTAAATGAGTTAGATTAAATCCAAAGCAGGTGTGTGTAAATTGAGATGACAAAAGCAAAGAAAATTTAGATATGAGTACATGGTAAAAGGCGTTTAAGTTAATTGTGAACATGCATACATTAATGTCCACGGTCAATTTTTGAAGAGAACCTGTTCTCTGGAACGTTAAATAAAAATGCAATCCATTGTGAAATCACTATACACAACTAAAACTTAAACTCACGTCTTCAATCATAACCATACCAGAGGTTATGGCAATGATGAAAACATATGATCAGAAATGCTGTGAATGTGAAGTGCTTGTCTTTTTACATCAGGCCAGAACTGAAAAACTCACAATGTCTGTTGGCTCATCCTCTTCTATTTCTGCTTCATCATCTTCATCTTCCACGACAGAATCATCAATACCTTCCTCATCCTCTGTTGGATCATCTGCAGCAACAAGAAGTCTTGCTCCTGTTGATCCCAAACAAAAAAGTATATTACTTCCATGAAAGACAGGAATTTTGAAGAGGAGAAAGATATTTCAAATTTCAAATATTGCTCCACTTGCAGGTGCACTTTTCTTCATTTCCTTAGCACCGTGCAGTCTGCTTGCATGGACTTTTACAACTTTACTTCTGCCAGCATTTATTCTTAGATCAATCCAAGCAATGACAGTTAATCATATATTTTTAAACAAGCGCATTCAATGGATCGCTTCCATCATGGCACTTGCTGTGACTCAAGGATCAACAGCTGAAAATAAGTTATGTAAGAGTAAGAAATTAAAGGGAGACCGCACTAAAGTTTAGTTCTTTCTTTTCCCCAGTCACTGAACAAGATTTTTGATTCCCTTTGAATTTCCAATTAGCTTTCAGTACAGCCCAGTTCGGCATAACCATTTGTTGAACTCTAGAATTAAGTTAATGCCACTGGACTAGTAATTCAGATATCTGGGCTAACACTGAGAACAGTGGTTCCAATCCCATTATGGCAGCAGGAATTTTAACCAAATTAAGAAATCTGGAATCGAAAGCTAGACTCAGTCCTGGTGATTACAAAACTACCGTTCACTTGTGAAAACCCACTTGGTTCACTGTTGTCCTCAGGGGAGAAAATCCTTACCCAGTCTGGCCTACAAGTGACTCCAGATGCATAGAAATGCCATTGACTCAAGTGCCCCGTGAAATGGCCAGAAAACTACACCTAGCTGGAGGGCAATTAGACATTGGCAACAAATCAGACCCTATGAGAGGATATTTATATAAAAAAAAATGCCTTTCAAGCAAACCAGGAAAACAGGTAAGACTTGATTCAGTAACTAGGCGATTCAGGCACTGTGGGTTAGAGGCTTGGATTAGAAATATAAGGTGAACTTGCACGACAATTAAGATTTCATATACAAACCAGAAGCATTCCATTTTGAACCTGGACTAGTTTGCGCGCCAACATCAGAGTTACAAACCCAAAAATATATAAATGCATATGGGAATGTTTTATCAAAGGATGAGCTTTAATGCAAGAGACTAGATAGATTGAGTAAATCTGTTTTCCATTACTATCTGCAGAAAAGAAACCAGAGATATTTCGTCTTCAAATCAGCGGCGACTGGAGAATGTTTTGAAGTACCACCAACTGAAAGTCAAAGCTCAAGCTTGCCTCAAGTGCTCGACACGTCTGTGATCAGCTTTACCGTCCCTTACAAAAGGCAGCAAAATATTTAGATAAGGCATAATGCAAATGTCATTGGAATTGGAGAATTAAACATTTCTTTTTCAAGAAAAAAGATTCCCAAAACATTGGGAACTTTATGGTGGTACTCATTCCTCCTAAATCAAAACTCCCAAATTAAAAAAAGACCCAGATCTTGTGGCTTGCAATCGTCAGTAATTCTCTCAAAATGATTAACACTGGGACCAGAAATTTGTTGTGATAAGCTTTTCAAGTGGGCACCCTATTGATATCTTCCATCACACCATCAGTGATCAAGTGAAAATTCAAACTGATTATAATTCTCCCTTTTACATCAGCCCTGTTCCAAAAACCTCAACAATTACAACTATACCTTGTTGAGAGTGTACTTTTAATGGTGTACAAAGTTCATAATTCTAGCTGAACAGCCTTACTGGCCAAGAAATTAGGTAGAACAGACAGCCTTGGAGTCAGTATCACAGTAATGACTGAGACTGCTTCACAGGGCACTATTTAAAACATTAGTGATGATACAAAGTGCAGAGATATCATTAAATTTAAAAGGGCAGAGAAACAGAGATTGGATGGGAAAAATGGCAAGTGAAACTTAATGCAGAGATGGGTTAAGTGATATTTTGGAAAAATATGGAGAGACAGCACAAAGAAGAATTATAAAGGGGGCAAAGGAGAATAAACACCTGGAAGTATAGTTCAGTTCATTGAAGTAGAAGGGCATTTGAAAAAAAAAAATCAGTTAATAAAACATATCCTGCACTTCATATACAGGGTAGAGGGTACAAAAGCAGATTCATCAAATGGTGGAGCTAATTAAAGGCTGAATAGTCTACTTCTGCTCTGACATGTGCATAACTCTGATAACATTTGTATATAATATGAAAATATAATGTTAAACAATGAAGCAGTCCATAATGATGAAAGATTTTATGCGCTCCTAGTCCATTTCAAACACCCTCGCTCAGCTAAGACCAAAGCAGCAAAATATTCCCCCATTTTATTCCACCCAAGGAACATGTAGCCACAACATATTCCCCAATAGACAAGCTCAGTTACACAAGCTTCCAGTCACAATCTGGAGTCTCTGTCGAGGAATTATCCCAATAATTAACTTATAAGCTTGTATAACATTTGACAAGATGCCTCAACTTGCATGCAGCACATTAAATTTGGCAATTGCGATTGCACAGGATTGAAATGTTGAATTGAGGGGAAAAGAAGAATGCAAGCATCCATAAATATAAAAGTTGCTTAAATGGTGTTAATGTATACAGAATCAAGAATTTAAATGACAGAGTTTAACAATTTTTCGCTATAAACATGTGAAGGCATGCAGATAAATAAAAGTCAATAATTGAGATTAACATCAGAGGCCTCTATTTTGTTCAATGGCACACCAAAGTAAAAGACTAAAAGGGCAACAATTAATATATTATGCTAAGAGCACTTTAATTATGTGAATAACCAATTATTGAAAGCATATTAAAGTCTGAAAGAATATGGTCTCATTAATCTATCAAGATTGAAAAATTGTTACAAGTAGGCTTGAGCTACTATAGCAAAAGCAGATGCAATGCAACAGGGTGTCAGTCAGCCAGCATCTCTTCAGAATATGTACCAATGCTTGGGTACTACTTTGGTGTCATCAATGATGCACGAAATGGAGAAAGAAATAAACTTTCAAGGTTTCATTGATTAAGCTAGAGAATGGAACTGACTGGAGTGTTCTAAACAGTTGGCTTGGAGTTGTTGACTGAATGGACTTCTTGCTGTGTTGCCATGACTATGACCACATGTTCTTCATGAGAACCAAAAGGATATACCAACAACTCAATCACCATGGCGATGTGATGGACATTAGACTGCACTTAGCTGGAGATGCAGAGTCACCATTCTTGAGAACCCAGCTTCCCATTACCTTGAGCTAAATGGACAATTTAAAGCACAATTACTAAGATCCCAGCATTCTTAACACTTTTTCTGGGATTTGGGGAGTGAATATCTATTGTTAGCACAAAGGCTGCTGCGATTGTTTTCAAGTGTAAACACCTCATACCTTTCCAAATGGAGTTCCTTTAAGAAATAGGAACAGGAGTAGCCTTTGGGCCCTTCAAGTCTGCGTCACCATTCAATAGCATCATGGTTAACTCCTAAAAGGGCTCTTCTGGGTAAGACAATTCAAGCGTGTGGCGGATAACACATAGCTATCATTTAATGGATTAAAAAGTCTATGAACTCACTACTCTGTTGACATTACCTTTTGAATGATACAAGTTCAAGAAAACTGAACAATTTCTCTGGAAAAGTGAAATCAAAAAAGCCTCTAGTGCATAGCTCAGATTTTTTGAGAACTGTTAGATCAATTAACTGGCGTAAAGTTTCAAGTCTGATGAAACCTTTTTCAGCTATTAATTACAGCAGTCATGTCACAAACAGGACAAAACCATACCATCATTCAATAAAAGATAACACCTAAAAATTCCAATTCAGCCTATTTCTTTTTTATTTAAAAAAAAGGCAGCCAAAGTCACCATTGCAATAAAGCAACGACAAACATTAGTTGCAGAAATATAATTTGAACGGGCCAGTAGGAGAGAACATTGCCACTGAAAGAGGAAAAAAAAAGTGTAAAAGTTGAATGACAAACCACAGAGGATGAGAAAAGACAGGCCCCTGGGGATGGGAGTCAATGAAAGAGGATGAGACAACGCTCTTGGCCAAAGGAGACCAGCTCCTTTAGAGGAACATGTGAAGAGCCAGCACTGACACGTCAGCTCTAAAGCTGGCGGAGCTGCACCTACCCCATCCCCCCCCCCAAACACACACACACAGTTACAACCCGGAGTTAGACAGGAGATTAAACTAACCACCCTCCCCCTGTGTGGGGAAGGTAGCGGGGCCCGCTCCCCGGACGGTTAAAAGCCGAGCCTGCAGCCGGTCACCGAGAGGCGCCAGGTCAGGTCAGGTCAGGTCAGCCCTGCCCCCCACCCCCCCCACCCCCCCCCCACCCCCCCCCCACCCCCCCCCCACCACCACACCCCGGGGCCGCCTTGGTAACGGTCACGGCTCTTACCCGGGCCGCCTTGCTGGAAAAGGCAGAGGGGGGAGGCCAGCAGCAACAAGAGCAGGAGGTTGTGGAGCCTGCCCATGGCTGAGAGGAAGCGGCCCTGTGTCTCTCACTCGCTCGCTCGCGGTCCGCCTCAGAATGGCGTCTGTCTCCATCCGGGCACCGGGGGGAGGCGGGCGGGACAGGGGTGAAAGGTCAGGCCCCGCCCACCCGCAGGTCAACCACCTCCACATCCACCCGCCGCTCATTTATTTATCTATTTTTTTAAGAAATCATTTGACTAGGAAACGCTGACAATATTATTAAATTTTCCAAACGTTAAGGTGAGCGGTGTGTGTTTGTGCGGGGTTGGAACAGAGAGCCGTGGCGGATCGGGTTTCCGAAAGGATTTCGAAGTCAGTGCGGGGGGGGGGGGGGAAAGGAGGGTTTTTGTCCCTCTGGCGCCGCCATAGTGGGACAGGGGGCCGTGTGCGTGTGACGTAACGGCGCGGCTGCGACGTGATGACGCTCTCGGCGTAACCAGGGGCAGCGGAGAGGGGAAAATGGCGAACGCGGGGCTGAAGGGGAGGAGTGCAGCCCGCCGCCCCACTCCCCTCACCGGCTTTTAAATATCATCGCTCCTTTCAAATTGAACTTCTCCGTGCGGCCCATGCCCTGACTATTCGGCAACAGCAGCAGCACACTGGCTCGGGGGGGTGGTTTACGAGGGAAACAGCACGCGCCTTGGGGGGGAGGGGGGATAACCCTCAGCTGCTGCCTCCTCCTTCCTCCTTCCTCGAACATCACTCACTGCCTGTCAGAGTGACGGTTATTAACATGTCCCCTCATGGAAGGGCAGTGAGTTACTGCTGATGACTGCTCAGTCTGTGCTGGCAGCTTTCAGACTGAACTCAGGGGTAAGTAAGTCACATTACCTTCCCTCTCTTGACAGTCTTTGCCGTGCCCCCTGGGGGTTACTGGCCCTCAGCAGGACAGGAGAAAGTGAGGACTGCAGGTGCTGGAGTATCAGAGCTGAAAATGTGTTGCTGGAAAAGTGCAGCAGGTCAGGCAGCATCCGAGGACCAGGAGAATCAACATTTCGGGCATGAGCCTTCCTCATTCCTGAAGAAATGTCGATTCTCCTGCTCCTTGGATGCTGCCTGACCTGCTGCGCTTTTCCAGCAACACATTTTCAGCTCTGATCTCCAGCATCTGCAGTCCTCACTTTCTCCTATGACTCTAATTTAGGGTATCCGGTCAACATGGATGAGTTGGACCAAACGATCTGTTTCAGTGTTGGACAAAGACCAAGAGTATTTGTGGGCGGCACGGTGGTTAGCACTGCTGCCTCACAGCACCAGAGACCCGGGTTCAATTCCCGACTCGGGTGACTGACTGTGTGGAGTTTGCATGTTCTCCCGGTGTCTGCGTGGGTTTCCTCCGGGTGCTCCGGTTTCCTCCCACAGTCCAAAGATGTGCGGGTCAGGTGAATTGGCCATGCTAAAATGCCCGTAGTGTTAGATTAGAGGTATGGGTGGGTTGCGGGTCGGTGTGAACTTGTTGGGCTGAAGGGCCTGTTTCCACTCTGTAAGTAATTAATCTAATCATCTAATCTAAAGGAACTGTCATGGTATCCTGCAGATTTTCCTCCATTCAGAATGTGATTGTATGGAATTATGTTAAAACATCCATATATATAATATATGAAACATGTATGAAATAGAATTTGGCAGACTGCAACTGGGGAAAAAATGAAAACCGTTCACCCCAATTTCCCACCTTCACTTGTACTAGTCCTGACATCGCTGAAGTCGAAGAATGTGGTGCTGGATAAGCACAACTGGTCAGGCAGCATCCAGGGAGCAGCATTCCTGATGAAGAGCTTATTCTCGAAATGTCGATTCTCCTGCTCCTTGAATGCTGCCTAACCTGCTGCGCTTTTCCAGCAACACATTTTCAGCTCAACAGTACAGGGTCATAGATTCAAAAGTACGATGGGCTGAGTATTTAAGACTCAGGTGATGAGAGATTTCTTTATTTGTGGATGTTTGGAATTGTCTACCTGCGGAGCTGTGATTGCACAGTTGGCAGTCAATAGATTTTTAGGCATTAAGGAATAGTGTGGCAATGTGTTTAGTCCTGACCTGAAACATTGACTCTCCTGTTCCTCTGATGCTGCTGTGCCTTTTTGAGTTCCACATTTATCAATTCTGACTTTTCAGCATTTTGCAGTCCTCGCTATCTCCAATTGTTAGAAAAGTGTGCAAACTCTTATTGAGTGGTTGTGTAGGTGCATTGGGGCAAATACATTATTCCTATTATTTTGTCACTTCTGTTTTGCTTTGACATTGGGAGGTGCTGCCAAGGACTGCAGAATAAACTTCTCAATGCTAGCTTGAAAACTTTAGTCTCAACTTTTGTAATCTATCCATTTTTGCCTTCTCATTCTTTTTCCCCTCTTTTCTATGCTTCCCTTTTTAGTCTTTGATTTGCTGTCATTTTCCAAATCTGCCTGTCTCTTCCTCAACACTATGTTTGAACTGGTCCAGTTAACTTGCTGCCTTGTCACAATCACAGCTCAGAGCAGCCCTTAATGAAAACCGTGTATGATATATTCTGTGGATGTAGTGCATAATTTTCTTAACTTCATGAATGCTCTGTGACCTTTGACACATCTTCAAGTTTGTCAGCCGGTGATCGTCACATTCCATGAAAAAATTATTTTTAAAAACTGAAAGAATTCCATTGCAAATACTTTGATTTACTATTGACGAATAAGGTATAATTGGAAAGTCTCCTACATCTCTTTATTCTCCTGTCTCCAGAAACTAACCTTAGTTCTCTTCCTATTCTTCATCTACATGGCCTCCCTCAATTCAAAGACATGGTCTCAGTTTCCATGTATGTGTTGATGAAACACCCAGTTCTACATTGCCCAAGTTTTCTAAGCCCCATCCACTGTCTTTTCTTGTTAGCCTTCTTGCCCAACATCCAGGCTTGGATGAGCTAGCTTGGTTGACCACTGCCTTTGGTCTCCCACTATATGCCATGTCACTCATTACTGTTTCTATTTTCCTTCCCAGTCTCTTGTGGGCTGAACAAAAATACTTACGAACTTGGTTTCATTTCGACTCCCATGTGCAGCTTTTGCTGCTATTCCTCCTCGATCGTAAAGACTCCCTAATTTCACTTCTGTAATACTCCTCTCCCCCTCCCCTATTTGGTACTGAAACAAATCTTCTCCAAACTCGCTGGTACTGAAACTCTCAATCGTGGTTTTGTTGCCTCCAGAGTCTAGTGCCTCTCCTAAAATGACAGGCCAGGAACCCAACACCCTCAGTCAGCTTTGTCACTGATTTCCTAGTTACTTTCCTTCAAATTTGCTTTTAAAAAAGAGCAAAACTTAAAAAAAATCCCTTATTTTATCTTTTTGTTTCTTCCTCAATTTGTTCCTGTCCGTCTTCTACTCCCACTAACTGGGTTGGAAATTAGAATCTCTGTTTTGCACTCATTGTTTCTACCTCTCAAAACAGATGAAGTTATAGCTGACTTCAACATTTAACTTCTGTTTGAATAATGCTGAAGTGAAGTTTTTAAAAAAAAGAAATTTGTTTCCTTTCTTCTGTCAGACATACTTGTTTTTTTTTAAAGTTAATTGAATTCAAGACAAAACTTGTAATCAGTGTTGAGTTCCATGCTCTCTCTCTCACAAAACTTCTTTCATTCAGTGAAAAATTAGTCCAGGTGAATTTTAGCTTGCTAGAACTTTATACTGTGTCCTATAGTTCAAACAATTTTGTGGGACATAAAACTGAAGAAAACACCCAATTTTACATTGAAAACAAAAAAAATGCTAGAAATCACAGTGGGCTAGGCAGCATCAGTGGAGAGGGAGCAAACTAATGTTTTGAGAGTTTGCTTCTCGCTCGCTCACTCTCTCGCTGTCTCTCCATGGATACTGTCTCACTTGCTGTGATCTCCAGCATTTTTTTGTTTTCAGTACAGATTCCAGCATCTACAGTAATTTGCCCCTACCCTATTTTATATGTCTGACTGACATTTTTGACATCCTGAAATACCACACAGTTCAAATTCCACTTGCAGATTTGCAGTGCTGTGCAAATAAACTCGCAGCCTTGAAATTGACACAAGGTGGTGGAGGTCTCTAAGGGAAGATGTTTAATTGAAGCATTGACTTGCACAAATATTTTAAAAAATTTTAACCTTTAATTTGGATATGCAATTTTCCATTAGAAATTTGGACATGGTAATTTATAAATTGGGAAAATGTCCCAAAAGCATGACAATTGAAATTCAGATCATCCACGTAAGTGTTTGTAGATAAAGGATTTTTAACCTGGATAGTGGTTCATATATGATGTACTCAGTAGGTGTATTAGTGAAGAGAATGCAGCTTTGGTGTTCTAAATAATAAGGTAGTATCCCTGAAGGCTGATGCCTAAACTTTGAATCGGGACAGATCAGAAGTACTGCAGACAAAGCAATAGCTTACATCAAGTCCAAGGTCATATCTTTTCACAACCAAGGTTGAGCTGTTAACCTTCTCTAGAGTACCCAGCAGATCTCTAATTTTTCAGAGGACTTTAATATGGCTGCTCCAAAATAAACAGCTTCTTATCAAACTCAAAGGTTTATCTTTACATTCAATAGGTGTTAAAGTTTTATAATCCAGATAAGCAGCTGACAAACCAGTGAATATGTATAGTACACTTCTGTATGCTACAAAGAGAAATTTGAATCAAGCTTTGCTGATAGGTCCTTGTGAAATATCATTATGAAAGCTTACTGGAAAATGTGGGCAATTGTATGGATCTGTCCTTTGATGTGTGTTGTGAAGGTTTGATGCAGTACTTGTTTGTCTCAAGGAAGATGTAATTCTCACTATGCATCTCTAGGTCTCAATTCTAGAACTCCCTTCCCACCTGCACTGTGGTGTACCTGCACCACAAAAAAACTAAAGCAATTCACAAAGATGGCTCAACACCAACTTCTCAAGGGCATTTAGGGATGGGCACTAAATGCAGACCTAGACAGTGACATCCAAATACCATGAATGAAAAGAGCAGGAATAATGACTTTTTGAAAAATTAGCAGGTGCTGAATTACAATAAAGAATGCCCAGGACTGGTGAAAGATGATATTACATTAAAAGGCGAGTTGTGCTTTCAATGGAAAAGTCAATTTTATTGTGCAGTGTTGATTGGAGATAAATATCACAGCAGGCTAGATATAAGAATGTTACATTTGTAATGTAAACTTAATTTAAACGGGATTAAAGTTTGGAATTGAACTTTCATAGACTCTTGGAATTCCACTGTTTGGAATTCGGCTATTTGACCATAATGAGTACATTGGTTTTCTGTAAATGTAAGCTGCTATGTAACTGTTAAGTCCCTTTTCCTTGCATTTTCTTCATTCACAGCATTGTTTCTCTTTTTTGAATATTTGCCTGTTTTCAATTAAAATGTCAGTCATTGGTTTATTGAATTCACCCAGACTCGACTGTTACAGTGGTCATGCTTTACGAAAGCCTTTCCAAGCCTTACGTCATCTCATCCTGTCAGCATATCTTTTGTTCCTTATTTCTTCTTGTAATTATACAGCTACATCTTAAATGCATCTATGTCATTGACTCCTCGAGGTCGGTATATCTTGTATGCTATCCACTCAATCATTTAAAGATGTTTCTCCTGTTTCGATTTATTGATGTCTGTTATTATTTATGGCCCTGGTTTTGGGCTCTTCTGCAAGCAAAAGCACCTGTGTCCATCCCCTCAAACCCCTTTCTAGTTTTAAATGTCACTGTTAAATTAACCCTCATTTTTCCCTTTTCTGGAGATTTGATTCCCGGTCTGGACAGTATTTCCTGATTGTTTCTCCTCCGTTCAGGTACCATCCTTGTAAATCTTTTGTAAAGCCATTACATCCTCCTTTAAAACTTTGTGACCAAAACTACTCAGATATCCAAGTGTGATTCAGTTTTTGAAAATATAACAAAACTTCCCTTCCTTTTCATTTCATTTCTCCTGGAAATTAATCGTGAGGAGAAAGTGAGGACTGCAGATGCTGGAGATCAGAGTTGAAGAGTGTGGTGCTGGAAAAGCACAGCCGGTCAGGGAGCATCCAAGGAGCAGGAGAGTCGATGTTTTGGGCATAAGCCGTTCGTCAGGAATCATTGTTTGCGAATGTGCGTGTTGACAAAGTGCATGTGCTAAAACCTTTCTTCTAACTTCTCACTTAATTTGTTGGGCAATTTTAAATTTATGCCTTCCGATTATTAACTTGCTGTCTCTGGAAATACTTTTTCGTCATTCACGTTTATCAAAGCTTCAACATGCAGAACATATTAACTATTCTTGTCTTAACCTCTCTTAGAAGGGAAAAGGCTCTGTTTATCTCCTCTCTGCTAACAGCTAAAGGTTTGCCCATGGTGAATTGTTCTTTCACCATCCATGATCTTGGCCTTTTCCTAAAGTAAGGCGAGCAAAAGCTATTCTAAGTGCACTACTTTGTCAGCATTACATTTACTTTTATTTATATAGTCAATTCAAGTGATTTGTAATTCAACTTTTTGATCAAAGGTAGGTGGCTTCTTACATTTGGAGCCTGAAATGTTCCTTTTTGTAAGCTTCCTTTGAATTTTGGGCACTTCATTGCCAGAGCTGTTAACTTACCAGCATGATTGTTAAAACCAATTGTTTTATTTTTGTTGCTGTTCCAACGTTTATTTACAGAAATTTATTCTCAACTGCAGCTATAAAGGAATCATGGGCTAAATGTGTGCAAACCCATTGACACAATGGGAACGGCGTCTTCGCTGATTGGCCCAAATGAAGTCATCGAAGACACGGATGGTGGCGGTGGGGAAGCTTGCGAGATCCCAGTGGAATTCAAACCTAAGGCCAGACTGTTGCGCAGCTCCTTTAGAAGGGGTCCACGGGTAATTGGTGCAAGCTTCAAATCAACAACTTCAGTTGACCTTGAATATGCTGCGGAATACGAGCGACTCAAGAAAGAATATGAAATCTTCCGTGTCAGTAAAAATAATGAGATTGCCTCCATGCAGAAAAAGGAAACCAAACTTGACAAGGAAAATAAAAGATTGAGAGCGGAACTTCAGGTAAGAACTTGACCGTAAACTGTGAAAGATTGTTGGCCTGAAGTGTAAAACTGTTTCTCTCTTCACAAGTGCTCCCTACCTTGCTGATGTTTTCTGATGTTTTTCTGTTTTTAGCTCCTGTTTCTAGGATCTTCAGTATTTTGCTTTGAGATGAAGATCCTTGATATGTTCTGTTCATGCATCCTAATGCTGTCCAATGCTGTTAAGACTGCATTATGTATTAAACCATTGTTTGCATTTCATTTATTTTCATTTGCAGAACAAAAGAATGATGAGATTTTTTTAAGAAGTCAAATTGTTTGGTGTATTTTTTTAAAAGTGAAAATGTGAACTTCATCTGAACCACATAGAAGCCGCTAAGGAAACATATTACTAAACATCGCAAATAAAAGCAAAATACGGCAGATGCTTGAAATTTGAACTAAAAACTGAAAATGCTGAGAAATGCAGCAGGTCTGGCAGCGTCTGTAGAAACAGTTGTGATGAGGTTTGAGAAGGGACTCGAAATGTTAACTCTGTTTCTCTGCGCAGATGCTGTCAGACCTGAAAAGTTTCTCCAATGCTTTCTGTGTCTAATACTAAACTAGGTTGTATTAGGAGTGTAAAAATCTTGCAGAAGTGCTTGAAAGATTTTGCGACTGTAAATTCATGTTTTGAATACCAAGGCTGGGATATCCCTGGTGTTCAAGAGCTTTTCTGCTCACTGAGTAAGCTTGCTGAGCACTGTGGGGCTGGGGAGTGGATAGTTGTTTGTGCTCTTGACTTGCTTTAACCTGTATGATACTGTGTTTAATAGGCTTTGCAGAAAACCTACCAGAAGATACTTCGAGAAAAAGAAAGTGCCCTCGAGGCAAAATACCAGGCTATGGAGAGAGCTGCCACATTTGAGCATGACAGGGATAAAGTGAAAAGGCAGTTCAAGGTAATTTCAGCCAACAAACACCAGTACTAGATTGAAGAAAAAAATGGTTTGTGTATCAATGCCACATCCAATCTCTTTGACAAATTAGAGTAATATTGAAGTGAATTTACATGCTTGAAAAACATGAGCAGATCTTAGGGTGTGACCTGTGATCTGCCCTAGAAGCTAGTGTGAGTGTCTTGATTTGCTGTTCATTGTTTGCATTTCTTTACTATTGAGCAAGGGCACTGGACGGAATGGCATTATTTTCCATTAGGAACTGTAAATACCATATCTTTTTTTTCTGTATTTTTGATTGTGGACTGATATGAAAAAAAAAGGGGATTGATTTAAAGCCAAGAATTGTTGAAGGATTTCTGGGCTTTTTAAAAACAAGTTACGTGATACCCATTGTAAGTGCTGTTTACATAGCTGTTGGTTCAAGCAGTGGGGACACCTCAATTCCAGATGAACAGAAGCTTGAGGTGTGTACAAATGGATATTTGGCCAGTAGTTACTAACTGATTGGTTTGTGGACTGGGGACCAGTTATCAATGACCAAGACTGCCTGCTGCTAACAATGATGTGATTAGCTCCTAGATAGATGAACAGCTTGTGATATGAACACTTGGGCAGAAGCAATTGTACCTCCACAGGGAAAAAAGCTGTGTTTCTGCTCTGCAATCAAAGGTGTGTCAGGCTTGAAGATAGCTAGACTATTTCTCCTCCTGGATGCCAGCTATTGCAGTGTGGAGAGTTGTGTGTTGAAGTTCTGTTGTTCTGCATTCAAATTTTACTATAGTAACTTGAATACAAATCAACACTAATGAGGAAGAGTTTTATTTACATTTAGTCATGCAATGTAGGCTTTGTTGTCTTTACATTTATTACCCATCCTTAGTTGCCCATAAGGAGGTGATGGTGAACTGTTGCAATCCATTTGGTATATGTTCCCACCCTGCTGCTCGTGAGGGAGTTCCAGGATGTTGGTCTAGTGACATTTAAAAGATGGCTGTATATTTCCATGCCTGGATTGTGTGTTGCTCAGAGCGGAACCTGTTCCTACACACTTGCCTTCCCTGTCCTTCTCAATGGTAGGGTTGTGAATTTGGAAGATGCTATCGAAGAAGCTTTAATGTCTTTTGAAGCCAGTGTCTCTTGGATGAAATGTAAAGCTGAGCACTGTCTGATAACAATGGATATTAAAGACCTGTTTTGAAGAGGAGTCGTGGAGGTATTCTTGGTGTCCTGGCCAAGACTTCTTCCACAATCAGTGTTGTTTGTAATACAGGGGAACCTCGATTATCTGAAAGAGTTGGGCGGGCACTATTTCATTCGGATAATCGATTTATTTGGTTAATTGATTAAATGCCTTTCCTCTGGGGCTTGGGTTTTTAAAGTCAGCTCCCTGTTCAGGAGACTGCAGCAGCACACAGCGCAAGCCCCTGCCCCCAAGACTAGCCCTGTCCAACACCCCACCCCCTCCCCCAATCTGTCCAATGCCACCACCCCCTCCCTCCGCCCCAACCCCATCTAGCACCACGCCACTGCCCCCCTCCTGGGGCAGCTGGACTGGACACCAGCAATAAGGCTGCTGCTGCTGCCTTTGTGGGGTAAGTCTCTGAGTAGTGCATGCACACAGCCACACACACAACACTTTACTGAAACTTTTTGACAGGTTCCACTTCTACCCTCTACAGGACAATGTTGGTCAGATTATCTGGAGAAGGGAGGCGGGTTTAGGGTACACCCCTGTGTAGAACTCCAGGGAAAGTGTGGGGAGAGAGAGGCGGGAGGTCAGTCATTTGTAGACAGTGCATGTTTAATCACTGTAAACAAAAGACGTGATCACTGTTGGAAACACATCTTTGATGTAATGTTTCTATCGGGACCTCAAGATCTCCTTCGGATAATCTGATTTTCAGATTGGATAACTGGTATTCGGATAATCAAGATTCCTCTTTATACAAGATGTGCGATTGTCTGGTTACTAGCATATATGATGCAACATGTAGGAACCTATGGTGTGAAAATTGGCTCCATCCTTCCCTACATTTTATCTCGTAATGATTTCCTTTACATCTGTGCTTTTACAAAAAGGCCAAGCCATGATTGAACTAATTATTCCTTTTATTAAAATTCACCCCGTTAGATTATGATTTTCACTTTTAAAAAGTAGTCTTTGTCTGTGAAAGTGCTTTCTTTCATTTAGTTGAGGTAAATCAAGAAGTTATTGTATTATTTTGTGTTTTAAGTATCTGCCACCTCACGATTTAAAGGAAGTTTGAGAAATGCCATGCAGCTAATTGCTAATCGAAATTGTCAGTTCTTTTTTATTTCAGTGTCCATGTGTATTTAATGATACTGTTTTACCTTTCACGTTTCTAATCCTCAATCTGCTTCATTATTGTGAAATTTTGGAACATTTCTTGCAACCTTAAGTTGAATTTATGATCATATTTTTTGCATTCATTCTTTCTTGTATTTTGTTATCTTTGTTTGCAGAGAAAGATTTTTTTTAACTCCAGACATTTTTTATAACCTTCGCTCTTGTTACTTTATTGAATGAAAGGTTTTCAAAACTCTGAGTATTAGCTTTAAATGGGGCTCTATTTTATTTCAGATTTTCAGGGAAACGAAGGAGAAGGAGATTCAAGATCTATTGCGAGCCAAGCGTGAGTTAGAAACCAAATTTCAGAGACTGCAGGCTCAGGGTGTTCAACTGTTTGATCTCGCTGATTCTGACTCAGACGATAATCATACTGATGTTACAGGTAACACTTTAATGTTTAATCCTACAGTGTTTTCTCTTCCTTCACAGTGCCCATTTCCAGCCAACACTAGGAGCTTGACATACATTTCACTGTTTCCATCATTTTATAATGTAGCAATATCCACGGTTGTTGGATTATATGGGCAGTTTAAACTCGTATGGTTGCAAAGAAAGATGTATTGCCAAAGCTTTGTCTTTGCAGTCATCAGGACAAACACAAGAATGACAAATTGCAAACAATCACAGCCATTTATATTGTAGTACAAAAGAACACTGGTTGACAAGTTGTCTTTGATTCACCGAGGTATTGCCATGAGGGAGCTATAGGCTCCCCATACTTCCAGGTAATTTTAAAGAAGTGCAAGACTTGTACATATTCCTGTTGTTTTTCAGAGAAGGAGCCCTTGTGTCAGAATGTATGGTGCTTCTAGCAAGCATAAATGAGCCATGTTCTAAGTTCAACTGATTAGTTTTTAAAGTAGCTAATGTATCTGTTAGCACACTCTGTAAACCCTGCACAGAGTGGGAAGCGCACCTAATAGTTGGTTAAGTTATATAAGCTTTAGTGTGGTGATGTTTATTGATTTAGACACTCTTTCTTGAAGTGTCCTTCCTTCAATCTTTGCACATTCTCTCTCTCTCTCTCTCTCTCTGTCTCTCTCTCTCTCTCTCTCTCTCTCTCTCTCTCTCTGACTGTGTCTGTCTCTGTCTCTCTCTCTCTCCTCTCTCTCTCTCTCTCTCTCTCTCTCTCTCTCTCTCTCTCTCTCATTGAATTTCTGTTATGACCTTCATTAAAACTCTGTGAGGTGTTAGCTCACATTTGGCTGTTTAGGGTAAGGGGGAACATATCAAATTGAAGTTGTCACCAAACAGACTTGTGGTTGTACAGGCAGTTGATGCTGAATCTTGCACCTCCCAGAGAAGAGGTGAGAAGGCAGATGTCTGTCAGTATATAAATATGCACAGACGTAAAGAAAAATAGCAGCTTTGTGCATATACACAAACTAAAACAGCAGCAGCTGGCATTACATTTGATTCTGTCAAGGCTACTCACCTTCTGACCTCTTTCCGGTCTTGGTTGAAACATGGACAAACTGGTTGAACTCCAGAGGTGAGGTAAGCATGACTACCTTTGACATCAAGGCTGTATTTGACTGAGTGTGGCATTAAGGAGGGTTAATAAAACTAGAATCAATGGAAATAAGGGGGAAACTCTCTGCTGGCTGAATTATACCTGACAGATAGGCAGCTGGTTTTGGTATTAGTGGTCAGTCATCTCAGCCAGGGCATCTTTGCAGGTGTTCCTCTGGGGATTGTCCTTGGCTCAACCATCATCACCTGCTTCATCAGTGACCGACCTTCCATCCATCATAAGGTCAGAAGTGGGAATGTTTCCTGGCCATTGTCCAATGTTCAGCATCATTCATGACCTTTCAGATTCTGAAGCAGTCCACTTCCCAAAGCATTTATACCTGGACGATATTCAGGTTTGATCTGATAAATGGCAAATAACATTCATGCCAAACAAGTGTTAAGCAATGACCATCACCAATAAAAGAGAGCCTATCCATTGTTCCTTGACAGTCAATGGCATTACCATCAATGAATCTCTCACAATTAACATCCTGGGAATCATCATTGACCAGAAACTGAACTAGACTAGCCGTATAAATATAGGGGTGACGAGCAGGTCAGAGGCTAAGAACTCTGCAGCAAGTAATTCCCCTCCTGACTCCCCAAAACCTGCCTGTCATCTAGAAGGAATGTGTTGGAATGGTGTCTGATTGCTTGAATCGATACTTAAGGACAGAACAATATCAACTCTTTTTTTTATTAAACTCAGTCACTTCATAATATCTGCAGTTATGATGGCAGATTTTAAATATTAGGTGAAACATATATTAATTAATAAAATCTATTGCACTCTTTACTATGAAATAAACTTTAAAATGTTTGCGATGGTTAAAGAGTCCACAAGTATCAGTACTGCCTGACTTCTTTCTCTATTTTTGTTGTAATTAATTGTTTTGTCGTCCACTTTGATCTTTTTGTTAGAGTTGCTTTCCATCATTTATAGCTGAATTCTCAATCATGATGTTACAAAGTTTTATAAATCCTTCTGACAAGTATTTACTTGTCTTTCTTTTAACCACTTCCATCTCCTTTATAACATTGTAATATTAGAAAATTACATGTACGTTCTCATAGAATGTGAATTAGTGGTACTGAAGATAGGGTAAGTATTTCTGGTACAAGAAATTTTAAAATAAAATCAATGTGACATTAGCAGAAAGTCACAATCAATTGCTAGATCAATTGATAATATTAAATTTAATTTTACATAATGAAAATCTGTCGGAAGTCTCAAGGGATATGGGACAATTGTGGTTAAATTACAGATTAGATTCACAGTTGAATGGCAGAACAGGCTTGAGGACGAAATGGTTTGCTTCTGTTGGTGTTCTAATTTCGTGTGAGGAAAGTCCAAGCAGATACTTTCTGCTTAGCCTAGGACAATCCCCTGAGGAACTCCTGCAAAGTAGGAGTGGCAAGTATTAAGACAATTATTGCAAATATTTGTCTAAATGTATACCAAAATGGGCTTAATGTAGGATCCTTTGTAATTCAGGTGCTAATATGCAATTACTCCATTTTGGTGCTGCATGTGTGATGTTGGATTTGTGATTCTGCATACGTCAGCAATTTAAATTTCTTTTTGGTTCTGTTGAGACCAGACTTTGTGTTTCAGTTATGTTATTAGTTGTACCTCTTTAAAGCTTGACACTGTCTTTGAACTTTTCAGCCACAGGCACTCAGTGTGAATACTGGAGTGGTGGGGTCCTGGGAAGTGAGCCATCTTTGGGCAGCATGATACAGCTTCAACAGACGTTCCGAGGTCCAGAACTCGCACATAGTTCCATAGATGTCGAAGGACCGTTTGCCAATGTTAATCGAGGTAAACAATCAGTTGCTAATACTGAGGTAATATCATTTCTTTCACAGCTTTACATATATTAGGCTGTACAGGGGGTCCCTGACTTCCGAGTACTTATCCTTATGACTGCAATCCCATACAGGATTTTAATTTTTAAAGACCTGACATACAAACATTTCCTGAATTTATGACGGCTGATTTCCATTGTCCTGCATTGTGTTCCAACTTGTATACAGACTCCAGGGTGGAACCTGGGACTGCCTATAATTTGCTGCGGCCGGGCAAGACATTTAGTGACAACTTCAAAGCTTTTTAGAATCTTTGCATGGCAACATGTCAGGATTGTGAACAGTTCAGGGAAGGAAACTGGGCGTCCATGGCCTGAAAGAATGGGGCAAGCAACTGTGTGCCTCCTCAAGGCGAGTGATTGAAGCATCATGAAATTAACTACATTAGGGCTGAGATGATTGTACAAGTTATGATGGATAATGCATTAATTCAATGTCAGCACAGGTACAGTAAGTAAAATATAGAGATGAGAAAGAGGAATTTGGATAAAAAGAAAGAGTCTGAAAGCGAAGTTGAAAACAAAATCATTTGACATGAGAAACCTTTCCACCAATAATTAACGTGTGAAGGATTGAGGTTTCACATTTGTCTTCAGAGTTAGGAGTGACTGACAACTAACGCTTATCATGTTGTTGAGCTAACCAACAAGAGTTAACTTTTTGTGGTTTGATTAGTTTGTATCATTTGTATCTACCATGTAAGTCAAGGAACTTCATGATATTCAAAGGTGTGTCTGAACATGAGATGCTATTTTGATGAAGTTAATGATGAATTGCAACATCTCTGGAAGCATCGTTTGTGTTTTCACATTTAATTGTCAGTGGCCAGTGATGTGAAGTATTGAGTGAGGCCCAGATGTAGGTGGAGGGCAGTGAATTAACTTGAGTTGATTGTTAAAAAGCGTAAGTTTAGAATTAATTTGGTAGAAATCCCAGACTTGTGTCAGTGGTAGTGGAAGAAAGCAGTTGTTGCTAGGAGAGGGAGTAACTTGGAGTTTTAGCATGAACCAAGTGACCAAAAGTCATGTGGGTGTGACTTATTGAAATTGCACCTCAGTCTAAAATGAAGCAAAAGTTTGAATGTGCTTTGTTCTTTACTTGTTTTAAAGCCATTAATGAAAACGATACCGTAGATCAATAGTAGGATATGTGAATCATATTTTGGAGGGGGTTTATTTTGTTGCCTTGACTTTTCCAGATGATTGGGATGCTGCTATGGCGAGCTTGCTGCAGACGACACCATTTCTTCCTCAGACCCTTTGGAGCAATACAGTGCGCTGTTATCTCATGAATTCTGCAGACACACAGCCTGAAGTAGACTTGCTTCTACAAGTAAGGCAAAATTTATTGAATGTTAGTTTAGTACCTTCATTGTCATTTGCATCAAAGGATTGGGTAGTTATTCAGTGTCCATTTATGAATCTGTAGCTAAGCATGAAACACTACTGCATCAGACAGAGGAAGAAGATCTTGTTTTACTGCCTGTGATCTGCTCTGAATGCAGTCATTTCAGATTCGGAGTCGCAGGGGGATGGTTATAACTGATCTTGGTGCATCAAGATCACTTAATCAATGTTGGGATGTACAATGCGTGGATGCTACAGGGACAAGATGGGATTCACCTGTGATGATGGTATCGAAGGTAATATCCCCTTCCTTTTGCTGGTTTCTTTAGTGGTTGTTTGAAGCATAGCACTACTCCAGAAGAAATTGTCAAACTCGGCAACTGGATCTGGCATCGATACTACTCTCTGTGGTGGAAGATCTGACCTCCAGGGGTTTTCTGTTAAAATAAAATGCGGTCCAGTGATGCTTCCTTTAACTGAACCTGTGAGCGATATATTTCCTGTTGGCTGAATATTCTTCCAGCATTCCAAGCTCATCTGTAAACAGTTCTCCTTAAATGGGGTGCTGGAGGATATGACTGTGATATGAAAAACCGTTTCAGTCAAAAGTCTACATTCCAATGGCCTAAGCGTTGTTATGGATACTCCATAACTAAGGGAAAAAAGTTCTATACTCTTGAGTTATGCAGCTTTCTCACATAGTCACGTGTCATTTACATGCATTTAGGTAAATAACATAACCTGCGTATTTGGAGCTTCAAAATGCCACTTGCCTAATGTAATCAGAGTTGCTGCCAGTAAATTCACTGAGATTGTAGTCTCATGCCTGGCCATCCCTCAGTCGACACCTAAAAAGATTCAAAAAACAGATTACTTCGGATGTTGGGAATCAGAAATAAAAGCCGAATGGCAGAATTATCTAGCAGAATCAGTGGAGAAACTGCGTTTATATTTCTGTTTCTCTCTCCACAGATGCTGCCAAAATTTAACTGGGTATTTCCAGCCTTTTCAGATTTTATATTTAAAGCTGTAACAGGGATGAGCTGGGGCTTGTCTGTGCTGGTCTGCTTGCTTTCTTTTTTTTTTGCCTTGTATTCTTTTCACTTTTGCTCTTCTTTTTCTTCTTTTCTCTTTCAAGCCTAGGATTGGGTGAAGGAGCAGGCTTCCAAAGGCAGTGGCAGCAATGTCAGGAGGTGCCAGACCGTGGCTCCACCCCAGCCCTGTGTCTCCTGGTGAGCAAGGAGCAAGTCCCAGGCTGCCTCACCCAGCCCAGACACGCAGGCTGAGGCGAGGCTCCAGGTCTGCAGATAGGCTTAGGCACCTGAAAGAGTGGAAGCATCAGTGAAAGGGATGGAAGGTGAACTGGCAGAAGTGTCAGGAGAAGCCTTAGAACGGGAATGAGAGGTACGGACCCCGCTCATTCTCAGGCCCATGGATCCAGTCTGGATGCAGAGGTCACGGGAGTGACAGCAGAGGAGACCCGTAACCAAGATCCCAGAGCCCGTGCAGGACCCAGGAGCCCATTTCAGAGATTCCAGCAAATGTCCGGTAGGAGGAGCAGTGGCGGAGGAACAAGAAGAAAAGAGAAAGATGAATTCTATTGCAGTAAAATCTTGCATTGTATTAATTGTTTTAAGATGGCGCTGGAACATGGCAACATTTGATGTACAATATACAAAAGTATTTTCACTGTATTTTTATATACATGTGACAATAAATCTAAATGGAAAATGGATAATTTATTTCACTATTGGCTGTGAAAGTCTGCTATACTGGCTGCTGAGGTTCCTTCATTACAACGATTATTGAACTTTTAAAGATGCTACATTGGCTACTGAGCTGGTGAAATATATGATGCAAATGCAGGTCTTGCTTTCTTTTCACTCTTGTATTTTGAGGAATGGAGTTGTTTAGAGAGAGGATTTTGATGTAAAATCTAAAAACCAATTTGGTTTCTCAGCAGGTTCAAACTATCAGGCTATTAACCTGTATCTTATGTAGAAATGTCTAGCACTCAGAATGCCATTGACAGTACTTACATCGCATAAGCACTCACTTGCATGCCTTTGGATTCATAAAACACGACTTTGGAAGATGATTTTGTTTCATCATCATAATAAGAGTAAATAGCTGCTGATTTTGTTCTGGGTGAGAGCGTTCCTCACTCTTTGAATGCTGTGGTTTTGCAAGCCCTTAAATGAGCAGAATCCATTTTGCTGCTTTCAATCTGGTTTAAAGTTTAATTTTACTACAACATGTGTTGTCTGTTTCTTTTAGGAATATTTACCGAAGCTGCAAATGATGTGCGAGAGTCTTGGGCACTTTTTTCTTCTAGTACAATTCGCAGTGGAGTGTGCCAGTCAGTATCTAGCTGAGAGAAAACGAGAGATAGAGAAAAGCTCCTTGTGTCTTTTCCTTCTGGGTTCTGCTTTACCTCGGTAAGGAGAGCTCTACACTGTTAAATATAGAATTGAAGTTGTGATTGTGAATGCTCCTATTCACACTAAAGTCTTGGTGCTGTTAACTGAGGCATTAGCCCATTTATTTTAATTTTGATGGAGCTGTTAAAGGTAATGTAGAGAAGAAAATTTATATATGCATTCTGGATTTGTATGAGAGTACTACTGATTCTTGACTTCCACTTATGTTTTGCCACAGCTTTATAACAATATTGTTATAAATTCTACTCTTATTTGCAATGGACCTTGTCAATCACCAAGCCTGCACTGGCAACCTGCCCTGTGGGTTGTCACAATTTGCACATAATTTGCTTTCTGATTTCTTTTGTTTTCAGGTCCTCTTAGAACACGGATTTTTACTATCAAAAATTAGTTCTAAACAAAAATTTGAACAAAAATGTTATATTTTTCACAACGTAAATATATCCATTGAATTTTTTTTGGCATTATTATGCTGTTATTGACAACTTCCTTTGAAAGTCCATGCCTTTCTCAAAAGAATGGACTAGGGCTTGATGCTTTTAATTTAGATCAGTGAATATGGGAACTACATTTTGTTCGTTCAGCCTGAGTATGTGCCGTATCCCAGATTTCCTGATGGGAATCATTATTGACACATTGGTTATATTGATGAATTGCTTTGCAACAGTGACTTCCAAACTTTTACCAAATGTTTGTGTGAAGGCAGCTCATTGCCTGTTATTGGGGCAATGCTAATACAGTGTTGCTAACTATGGTTATATGGTCAGCTTTAATTATAAATGTGTGTTAGTAGAGTTTATACTTCAAAAGATGTAAAAGTAAAAACAAAATGTAAGACTTTGAAATGAGGTCTGGATTGCATTTATAACTGCTAGTCAAATTATTCCCACACCATAAAGGAAACTGCTTTACCTAAAGGATAAGGCTGGTCTTAACTCATTACACTTTATTTAAAGGTTTGACTATGTGTGTGTGTCCCTGACCAGGCTGGAATTTAATGCCTATTCAAAAATGCCCATGAGAAGATAATAATGAGCTGTCTTCTTGAATTCAACTGATTGGCTTGCCAGGCCATCTCAGGGGCAGTTTGAAGTCAGCCACATGACTGTGGGTCTGGAGTCGCTGACAATTAGATTTCTTTTCCTAGTGAACCGATAGTACTTTTTTAAAAAGGTGATTCAGTAGGTTTAAGATCACTTTACTAAATTCCTTATTGGTTTAACGAACGGAACTCCATTTTCTCTAAAGGTATAGTGGGACTTGAACTTGTGTCTCTTGATCATCTGGGTGTTTGCATTGCCAGTCCAGTAACATAATCACTATGCTACCAGTTGTGCACCTGTGTTCAATGATGTGTCTACATGTTCTTTTACATTCAAAGTAACAGCTTTTTGCTTAGTTTAGTATGTTTAGTGCTTATTTTTATTTTAGTAATGTCAATTTTATGATGTATTAAAGTTTGAAAATAGTGCTATTTCTTGCCTTATTTTCTGATTTGCCATTTCAAATGTCAAGGTCCAATGAAAATGGAAATAGCCAGTGATCAGAGTGATAAAAGCCCACTTCTGTTTTTGTTTTTGCAGCTTACGTAGTTGGACGATTTGCAATTGTACTTTATTCTGAGCTTTATTTGTAAAGTGTAGCAAAAACTGTGGAAATTAAATATTAAACTTATTTTTGGAATACTTAATTTACCCTGAGTGTAGAGTAATAATTTTTCATTATTCAGTGTCCTCCACACCAAGAAAGAAAAAGACAAATCTTGGGTTTGCTTAACTAAAGTGGGGAATGTTTTTCACTCCTTTTTGTGGTGTAAAGATATATTATAGAATTTCTTACATGGGTATTATTTGAAAACAGTTTTTTGAAGCTGTCTTGCACTCCTCAGGACAGTTTGCAAGCATGTCAACTTAAAGGGGAACAACATATTTATACTATGCTAGCAGAATGTGCTGATTGGTTGGTGAGTGGACTCTGATTGGTAAAGGTGTTGCTATGGAAATGTAATAGTTGATGATGACTGACCGTTAACTGCCAAGCTTTATTCAACTGTGATCCAGGCAGGTTGACTAAGGTCAAGGCACTCTCCTGAGGAATGAAACAGATCATGGTTCTCATCTGTTTTGTCCAGTTGAAACAGGGACAGTGTATGTATGTGATCTTTCTTTCTTCCTGCAAAGAATAGGACCAGTGTATTAACATAGCTTACAGTATTTGCAAGTCTGCCATACAGTGGACCCAACTGACAGTATCAGATTGATCGTTATCGACACACTCGGGATTGTTTATCATATTTGGACTCATTGTGGAGTCTCATTCAGGCTTAGACGCTGTTCAGAGTTTGACCTTGGTTTTCTTACAAATTGCCCTGATGAGCCCAAGACACACAATTTTGTCAAAATGATTATTTTCTTGACTAATATTTCTTTAATTGTTAACTGATATCTTTTCTGGTGGAATCATATCACAAAGGCATAACTGGCTTCAAATGCTAATGTTGATTGGACTAATTCTATTTATATTTGAATTCAACCCAAAAGGAGTATTCTGAAGTAGTGGATGTGCAATGTATAAATATGCTGAGGAATTGTAATCATTACCTGCTCTCACATGAAATCCAAAGCTGTTTTGTTTAATGACAGGTGTATAGAAGAAGACTGTGAAGAAAGTTTCCTGAAAAATGCTGACACTAGACCATTGATAATATACCACAGATTGGAGGAGAGCAGTGGGAATTCAGACTTAGTATTCCAGATGATTGGCAGACTGTCTGATGCACATCAAAACCAAAAAGCAAAGGTAACATGTTGGAATTATTTGCACTAATTGGAGACTCCTTGCATTTATTGTTTTTATTCTAAACAACGCAATGTTTTATAGTCTGCTATTTCTCTTATCACTCAATGTAGCTGCTTTGTTTGCTTTTGATGATGGAGACAAAGGTGATAATTGTCACTTTGGGTGGATTTTGACCTTTTGTGGTTTAACTGGAAAGTGCATCAGCCTGGACAGCAGTAGGCACTGTAGCAAGGTCTCTGCATCCAAACAAAGGTAATGGAAAGCTCCTGTTTTGTCCACGAATCACAATTTGAATAGAGACCAGTATTCCCTCTAAGATGCATCAGTGCCATCGAGAATGCATCACATAGGGTATAAGTGTTACTGCAAGCTTCGCAGAAGCAATGCTCCTTTTAAGATGTGCACAATCCTGGATGTTTGCTAATCTTAAAGGATTCATGCACTGCAGACAGATATTTGGGGAATATTAGCGGGGAAACCTTGGAACTTATGATCTCCACCATGTGTCCGCAGCTGACATCAATTGATGTTGCAGCCTAACTGTTCGCTGTTGTGATAGGAACGCAGAATTGGGCTAATTTCCAATTCCACAAACCCAACCTGGGGAAAAGTGCTTCAGACATTCAGATATTTTGTCTGGGGTGGGTGCCTACTAGGACCTATCTTGAGATTAAGTAAATTTTAGTAAAGATGAATTCATTATTTAAAAAATACACCATAATTGAGAAAAACTAAAACAATACATTTAACTTTACTGAATTCCTTAAAAACACAGCATTTGGAATTGAGAAGCATTCCCAGTGTGGGAGCAGATGATAATATCAGTCAGGCATAAGCATTGGAACTTAGTGAATATAGTTCCCATGCTTATGTCAGCAGACAGAGTGGACTCGCAAACACTAATTCTTTTCAACGCTGCAGCAATTTTTTGTTCATATTTTTAAACACTAAAGAATTGGCAGGTTTGTTTGCCTATTGTATTGACAGTTCCAATGAGCTTTATAATTCCAATGAGTTTGGACAGAATTTCCTCATTTGCATTCTGTGTGGTTTGTTTTGGTAGTTAGTTTCAGAAGAGCCTCATGATTGTATTTTGAAGTACAGTGAGAAATGTTTCATGATACATGTACTGTTAAAATACAAATTGGTTTCCCTCAATGCTTTGACCTAATTTGTCGACAAAGTGATGAGCTGTGACTTGAGCATTGGCCTGATAGTAACTGACCTTTGTATGGAGCAACTAATTTTAATGGCTGCTCACTGTCTATGGGAATTCAAACAGTTCCTTATGCAAGCTAAAATTCACTCGCTAATCCCAGAAAGCTCAATGAAAGATTAGATGAGTGAAATAATGCAGAAGCTGGTATAGGGAGAAACACCTAGCAGGTCAGGCAGCATCAGTGTAGGGTTGTTACATTTTGAGTCTGATATAGCTTTCCTTTGGAATTGGTACTTCAAAGTTCTGAAGAAGTCATTTTGGATTGGAAATGTTAACTCCGGTCCTCTCTCTGCAGATGTTGCCTGTCCTACTGGTTTCTCTGGCATGTGCTGATTTTATTTCAAGCATCAACTTTATTTCATTAGCTTGAGTGTCACTTGCTGTTTGCACAGGGATTATGCTAAGACCATACGTTTAATATTGATTTGTAGTTATTTATGTAGGGCTTTATTGTGGATTTTTAAGAAATTGAGCTACACAATATTGTACTGACCTTTGATTATCACTTTTATTTAAAAATTATCAACTTTTTCTTATTTTTTTTTGAGATCATTGAGCATGATGGAACTGCAGAGGAGGGAGCAAAGAAAGTGTTTTCCCAAGTCGAAAAGCTTATTAAACAGGTGCTGTACAGACTACAATATGATGAGTTAATGACCACAGAGTTTTCTTTGTATGTTGACATACATCATCGTGTTTATCATTGCTGGCTGTAAGAAGGCAATCACTTAATGCTTTTATTCAAATCATTGTTCCTTGGTCTAGGAATTGCTGGGTTGGGGAAGCACAGATCTTGAAAACAAAGATTCTGGAATTGAGGATGATTCCACCAACTGGGAAGAGGAGGACATTGATGATGCAATTTGGGATATGCATGATGAGCAGGAACAGTTAGAAGCTTTTCAAGCAGCAGTTGGATCAACCTGTGAATTGGGATTTGAGAAGGTACTCTTCGCTTTATGCTCACAATAACATTCTTTTAAAAATTACATAACCATTGCAGTGAAATACAGGTGCTCAAAGTAAATGGCAAGCCATAAACATGATTTAAACTGGAATAAAAATGAATATTGTAGTCATCGACATGAGGGATCACTCTGTAGTGGATTGGAGTAACTTCCTGCTTTAGAGTGTACTGACTAAACAGAACAATAGCTGCCAAGTGGGCGATTACTTTAAGTGGCACTGCATACCTATCCTGTGAGGAGGATTCATTATTAAACTAGTGTGCTTTTTCAAGTCTGTGCCTTGTTTGAAGGGAATGACCTAGATTGGAAGTTACCATTACCTTCTTGTCTGTCATGGATTATGTTGAAGCTTATCATTTTCCCTTGGTTTTCTTAACATTTTCCAAAAGAAAGAACTTTTATTTTTTAATTTTGGGGCATATTTTAAGGTGAGAGGAGAAACATTACAAAAAAACATGAGAAGCAGTTTTGTAACGGAGTGGTTAATGTGTGGAATGAACTTCCAGAGGAAGTGGTGGATACAGGTATAGTTACAAAATTTAAAAGACATTTGCAGAAGTATATGATTAAGAAATGCTTGGAGGGATATGGGCTAAGCGCAGGCAGGTGGGACTAGATTAGTTTGGGATTATGGTTGGCATGAACTGGTTGGTTGTCAGGGTCTGTTTCCGTGTTGTATGACTCTTGGACTACAAGTGAATTTTGTTTGTGTTCCTCTCATGGACAATATGAATAACAGATATGTTACCGTTATTGATTTGAAATTTCTGAATGTTAAGTAAAGAAATTGTCTTTACACGATACTTCACATGCTGCATGAATTTGAAATAAAATAACTATTATAGGCAAAAGTGGCAGCTTTTTTGTGCACAGTAAGGTCTCTTAGAAATGCCCTAGAGGATTGAGTGGTAAAGTCATACTTAATAGTGTTAGCAAAGTAACCCCTCAATGCCTTAAATTCTCTTGTCTGTTATTTAACTTAATATTGATAATATTCACAATTATCTTTGCATTGTTGGTGTCACTGACTGGTTTCAATCCATCCGATGTAATCCAGTGTGCTTTCTGACACAGTCACCTGCTTGTAAAGAGCTCAATATATTATGCTACTGATTAAACTTGGTATTGTTGCTATCCTCCCTTCGGTCAGACTTTTTTTTTCCCCAACCATTTAGTGTCGAATTGCTTGTAGTCTTATACTGTGCAGTTGCTGCTTCTGAACACTGGTCCTAATGCTCAGGAAACCATAAAGCAGAGTCTATCAGTTTAGACCATGTAAAGAGATGTATTAACCTACTGTGTGCCATTCGTGATCCAGACAAAAGTATGTAAATAAGTTAAGTTATCAAATCGTTTAGAATGTTAGGCTAAATGTCAGATTGTTCAACAAATTACAAATCACTAGCTGTATTTTATCTGTATGTGTAGTTTTCAAATATCTTACATCAAAAGCTGAAATGATATTTACAGTCATCCTGACAAAGGAAATAATGCTTTTCATTTTAGCCTGGTGGTGGTTCAACCTTTATCAGTAAACATCTGAGCAAACTATTAATGGTGCTTAACTTCAGTTGCATCTGTGCATAGTATTTAAACAGCATTGCCATCAATGACAAAACTATATAAATAGACTACTCAATTGTTTGTATTAGCATTGTGGAAATTGACATTACTTATACACGATTGGAGAAAATTTATTCTGTGCATTATCTCTAATAATTTGTAAATTTGCATGAATAGATTATTATTTCATGACACACATCATTGTCAAATTGTTGGTTAACTCTAAGCTTCTTATTAATAATAATAAAACATATTTACTTCAAATATACAATGATAAATTATTAAATCTATAGAAATATAAAAGTTTTTATTTCACTAGTTTTCAATAAAGTAGTTCTTTGTCTTATAAGAAAAATAATCTCACTGGCTTGAAGGGTTAATTATGCAAATTGTTCATCTAATGCTTAGTTTGGTTTATATTTTTCACTCATTTGTAATGGTTTTCAGAGCAAAGAAAACTTCAAAGCACAATGATATAAAATGAAAAGCAGCCAATGTGAAACAATGTTTTCTGGTCTTTGTTGTGATTTTTATTTAGTATTATGCTCGGCTGAATGAACTGGTGACAGCTCCTGCACCTATTCCTCCACTCCTTGTGTCAGGTGGTCCAGGCTCTGGAAAATCGCTTTTGCTCTCCAAATGGTATGTACATAGTTTAACATCCATAAAATATCTTTTTCCTTTTAGATACTATAATATGTCTTGTCTGCTGTAACCAGACTATAATAAACATTATAATTTTATTTAGAATGTGGGGACTTTTCATCATTTATACAAATGATTTGGATGTGAGCATAAGAGGTATAGTTAGTAAGTTTGCAGATGACACCAAAATGGGAGGTGTAATGGACAGCGAAGAAGGTTACCTCTGATTACAATGGGATCTTGATCAGATGGGCCAATGGGCTGAGGAGTGGCAGATGGAGTTTAATTCAGATAAATGCGAGTTGCTGCATTTTGGGAAAGCAAAACTTAACAGGACTCGCACAGTTAATGGTAAGGCTCCAGGGTGTGTTGTTGAACAAAGAGACCTTGGAGTGCAGGTTCATAGCTCCTTGAAAGTGGAGTCACAAGTAGATAGGGTAGTGAAGAAGGCGTTTGGTATGCTTTCCTTTATTGGTCAGAGTATTGAGTACAAGAGTTGGGAGGTCATGTTGCGGCTGTACAGGACATTAGTTAGGCCACTTTTGGAATATTGTGTGCAATTCTGGTCTCCTTCCTATCGGAAAGATGTTGTGAAACTTGAAAGGGTTCAGAAAAAATTTACAAGGATGTTGCCAGGGTTGGGGGATCTGAGATATAGGGAGAAGTTGAACAGGCTGGGGCTGTTTTCCCTGGAGCGTCGGGGCTGGGGGGGTGACCTCATAGAGGTTTTTAAAATCATGAGAGGCATGGATGGGATAAATAGACAAGGCCTTTTCACTGGGGTAGGGGAATCCAGAACTAGAGGGCATAGGTTTAGAGTGAGAGGGGAAAGCTATAAAAGAGACCTAAGGGGCACCTTTTTCATGCAGAGGGTGGTACATGTGTGGAATGGGCTGCCAGTGGAAGTGGTTGAGGCTAGTACATTTAAAAGGCATCTGGATGAGAATATTAATAGAAAGGGTTTGGAGGGATATGGGCTGGGTGCCAGCAGCTGGGACTAGATTGGGTTGGGATATCTGGTCTGCATGGGCGAGTTAGACCAAATGGTCTGTTTCTGTGCTGTACGTCTTTATGACTCTATGACAGGCAGAACAATGACTAAATCAAAAATGAGTAGCTTCATACTTGACTAACTTTTAATTCATTTGGATTGTTGCATTTAAAAAAAATCCTCTGGAAACTGAAGTGGGATGGACATGGGGGAAACCTTTTGAACTTAGCTAATTAAAAGGTTCCCTCATCCGGATGATGGTTCTCATGAATCCCAAGATCTTTACAAAGCTCCTTCAACTCCATAAAAATTGTGGGGCCCTAGGAGATGCATTTCTCCCTTTTGGAGCTTATCATATTGTTGACGCAGGCACATGACCCAAACCAGTCTGCGCCCTCAGCTTGTAATGGACATATTTGTGGATATATGAGTTAGGTGTAAGAGTAGGCCAGTTGGCTGCTCGAGCCTTCTCTCCCATTTAATAAGATCGTGGCTGACTTGATAGTTATCTCAACTCGTTATTCCCAATCATCCTGATAATGTTTCACATCCTTATTGCCAAGAATTTGTGCACCTCTGTCTTAAAATATTATGCTTATGTATATTAAATACGCTGCTTCCGCTGCCTTTTGAGTTTCAAAGACTCCAATCCTGTGGAAGAAAACAAATTCTCTTCACCTGTCTTAAGAAGGCAACCCATTATTTTTAAATAGTGGCCCCTTGTTCTAGATTCTGTCTTCAGAGAATACATCCTTTTCAAATCCATCCTGTTAACATTCCCCAGACTGTTACATGTTGGAATCTAATTGCATCTTACGCTGCGAAGCTCCAATGGGTGCAAGCCCAGCCTATCCAACCTTTCCTCCATAAGACAACCCATCCCTCAGTTCACATATTCATCTGTGAAACCTTCTCTGAACTGTTTTCAATGTACTTTCATCTTTGCTTACATACTAGTAAAAATTGGAAGCACCGGTAACAGGAATCCAGTGATTAATGCCCGGCTGGCAATTATTTGCCCACGTATTGAGTCTTCCCAATTCTGTGAAAATCCAGGCCAACGTTTCAGGTCAATGTTTCTTCGTCAGAATTTTCTGGTCTTAGTTCAGCTTTTTTTTGAGTATTGCTTTGTTTCTATGGGGTCTGAACACAAAGCTAAAAGTAATCGTTTAAAGGTTTTCATATTGAGACGGTATATCATATTGCAACTCTCAAAAGCCAACGTGAAAGGCATCCTATTCTGCTATGTATCTAATATACAATTTATTGAATGAAGTGCAGGGTTGCTATGAGCTCTTTGATCCTCTTATAAATACAGGATCATTGAGGAAGACATGACATAAAATAGTGAGTTTTAAGTTTCTCATTTGCTGTTTTTGTCATTTTATTTTCTGTCTTCATAGGATTGAGCACCAGCAAAAATGTTCCCCAAACACTTTAGTTTTATATCACTTTGTGGGAAGGCCCCAGTCCACCAGCTCAGAACCAGCTCTAATAATAAAGCGACTGACTGTAAAGGTAGAGAATTGAATGCCTTGAATCGAACTCTGCATGGTATTTAAGAGGTGGAAGGAAACAAAATAACCTTTTTTAACTAACCAGGCACTGATGAATAGTTCATTTACTTACACGTGAACATTGTATTGAATTATCAGATAATCTGAGTTAAATACTTTTTGAGTTGATGTGATTAATGGTCCAAATGAATGCTAGTTGCCAAACCTTTTACAATCCTTATCAGAAATGTTTTGTGTCAATCTGAAATTGTTTTGTTCTTTGAAAGACATTGTTTTACAGTATTCTGTGTTCAAGAGCTTTGTGCCAGATTTATGTGAATGAGCCACTTTGTAGCTGCTGTTCAGTAAAACAATGCCAGTTTTGTTTGTTAATGCAACTAAACTTTGACTAAGCTTCTCAACGTGTTCGAATCACAGCTGTGTTGTTCTCAGGGAAAATGCGATAGAAAAACATTAGAGTATTGATTGAAAATTATTTACATTACTGAAAATATAAATAGTGCTTCCCTTTCGGTGTTTTCACATCTTCTGTGATGTTGCATTTGTTACCTGGAGCGCATTGCTTCTAAATTGGTTTTGTTCATAAAGCGAGAAGTTTTTGTAAGGTTGCACTCCTGCCATAGAGCAAGCAGGAAAGCAATGCAGATCATGGAAAATAAACAGCCAGTGATTCTAATAAGTAATTGGGCTAAAGATTTCAGATTCTTTAGTCTGTTGCACTTTTGCAGAAAGCTTCATGCCATACAATCAAATGGATGAGGAGCAGGGATAGGGTACACACCCCCTTGACCCTGCTTTGTCATTCAATAAAGCATGGCTAATCTGACTATTCCACATTCCTGCTAAACCCCTCATCCCCCCACTTTGCTGCTGATCTTTCTCTTTCTTTCTTATCAATAATCTTTCTACCTTTGCCTTTTTGAGGAAAAGCATTCCAAACATTTGTGACCTTCTGTAAGATTAACGTTTATCCTCATTTTGCCTTAACTGAATGACCCTCTAGTTCTAGATTCTCTCTGAAGAGGAAGCATCCTTTCTGTGAGAGCCCACAGAATGTTATTTTCGATCACATGGCTTCTAAAGTTTAGAGGATACAGCCCTGCCCTTCCAGGAATTAGTCTGGGAACCCTTCTCTGAACTCCCAATGCATTTACATCTTGCCTTAAATAAAGGAGGAGACAAATGCTGTACACAGTACTAATGCGATTTTATCAACGTCCTATAAAGCTAGAGCATAGCTTCCTTTTGTATTCAGTTCCCCTTGCAATAAACATTAGCACTCCCCAATTTCTTGCTGCGTACTAGTCTTTTGCAATGCATGCATCATGACACCAAGATCCTGTGCAATTCAGAGTGTAGCTTTGAAAAAACAGAATAACGCATAAATTAGTTTCTTGTTCACTTCTAGCTATTGCAGCATTCATGGTCCATGTCTGCCCTTGCCCTGGATCCAAATAAGTTGCTGGAAGAATTTCCTCGATGGCTGGAGAAACTATCAGCCCGCCACCAAGGCAGTATTATCATAATCATTGACTCCATTGACCAGATTGAGGTATGGATAAAACTAGAAGCCCTCAAATTAATTTTAGCCTTTTTTTGTCCTTTCATTATGAATAATTTGTGTTTTCATAATACTAGTACTGAAACTTATTAGATCATAGTTTGAAGTATGATGCCAAGTTTAGCTGAAAAACTAACATTGTATGAATGATTTAAAAAAACTCGTCTCCTTCTTATAAGTAGGACTTTGTGAAACTTGAAAGCATTCAGAAAAGATTTACAAGGATGTTGCCAGGGTTGGAGGGTTTGAAGTAAAGGGAGAGGCCAAATAAGCTGGGGCTGTTTTCCCTGGCGTGTTGGAGGCTGAGGGGTGATCTTGTTGAGATTTATAAAATCATGAGGGGCATAGATAGGGTAAATAGACAAGATCTTTTCCCTGCATTGAACAAGCCCAGAACTAGAGGACATCGGTTTATAGTGAGAGGGGAAAGGTTTAGAAGGGACCTAAGGGGCAACTTTTTCACAGAAGGTGGTGTGTCTCTGAAATGAGCTGCCACAGGAAGTGGTAGAGACTGGTACAATAACAACATTTAAAAGGCATCTGGATAGGTAGATGAATAGGAAGGGTTTAGGGGGATATATGCCAAGTGCTGGCACATGGGAATAGATTAATTTAGGATATTTAGTCAGCATGGACAAGTTGGACCGAAGGGTCTGTTTCCGTGCTGTACATCTGTGACTCTGACTCTAACTGCGGATACTGGAGATTGGAAACAAAAACAGAAATTGCTGGAAAAACTGAATAGGTCTGGCAGCATCTGTGGAGAGAACAATTCTGAAACAGGGTCATGGAATCCAAAATTTTAAGTCTGTTTTCTGTCCACAGATGCTACCAGGTGTCTTTGTAAATTGGCCAAAACCATATGGTGAGAAGAGAGATTCCATGAATTCCAAATCATAACAAATTTCTGTCTGAGTTGTGGCACTTTATGAAACTAATATTTAAAATTGCTATAACTTTTGTGAAGTTAGTATTTTTTCACATTAATTACCCATTAAACTCTGCACAGAATGTTCTAGCCACTAATTGATAGTTTTGATACTTGTCCATGATTGACATCCACCCCACTTATTCAGAAGGTCTGAAATCTCATTCCTTCAGTTGTGCAAAGTCTTTCAGTGTGTATTAGTCTATTTGGGATTTTTTGGTGTGAAAAACATCTGCTTAAAGTAGGATACATGCTTGTTTGCTTTTTTTTTAAAACCTGTACAGCCTTCCACTTGGGTTTGAACTAAGAATTGTGCACTTGGAGCATTATGGAATGCTGCTATATCAGTTGTAAAACCTTTGTTTTACTTCTACTTCTAGCAAGCTGAACGGCACATGAAATGGCTGATTGATCCATTGCCTGTCAATGTAAGGGTGATTGTTTCTGTAAATGTGGAAACTTGTCCCCAAGCATGGAGGTGAGTAACTGAATGTTTCACAAAGTTTGTCTCTTTTTTTTTAAATTGAACTTTGTAAAACTCATTTACAATAAACCCAGCAAATTAATCTTGAATGTAAAATATTATTGTCTTTATTTTTGTGTTTTGTATGTGATTAGCTGTTTGTTTTCTGAGCTAGCTAGTTTTTATATTCAGACATGGAATTTACAAAATGTTGATAGCTTATGGGCCATTCCCACTAATAAGAATAATTTCAATTTCTGTCAATTTCTTGGTTTTCTTCCTCATTTGTTTAAGAAGAGAATTGGTAATACTGTAATGAGTAACTGTTAATGTACAGTGCTAAAGATAATGGGACTGAGACAAGAAACCGGATTATTTCATCATAAATTTGTTAGATTTTGTCGGTGCTTGCTTATCCATTCGTAAGTATTCATCTCCTCCACTCTAATGAGAATGTTGGTAATACCTTGCAACATTCGGTACTTTGACCTGCTGTAGTGGACATGTTATAATTCTCCTCAACCTGTTTCATCAGACTCTCACCTCCACTACTGTTATTGCCATTCTTGGGGCTTCAAATTTTCTTTTTAATAATGGCACAGATGTTCAATCAAAATATAGCGGCTCAGTGGTTAGCACTGCTACCTCACAGCACCAGGGACCCGGGTTTGGTTCCATCCTTGGGCGACTGTCTGTGTGGAGTTTGCACGTTGTCTCTGTGTGGGTTTCCTCCCACAGTCCAAGGATGTGCAGGTTAGATTGATTAGACATGGGAAATGCAGAGTTATAGGGATAGGGTGGGTCCTGGTGGGAATCCCTGAGAGAGGTTGGTGTGTACTTGATGGGCTGACTGGCCTGCTTCCACACTGTAGGGATTCTATAAATTAAAAAATTTGAACAAACAAATTTGAAACTTATTTGGAGAATTATAGACCAGGCAGCAGAGCTATGGCCACAGGAAGAATAACAGTTTCTGTATTAAAGAAGAAAATAGAAAAAGTCAGAAAACGAAAATATAATAATAAATATCAGCATGGATTTCAAAAGGGCAAGTCATGCTTGACCAAATGTACTGAATTTGTTGGAGAGCTAACAGTGAGGGTGGTCAAAGATAATTCAGGTGCCAATATATCTAGCTTTCCAAAAGACCTTTTGTAAGGTGCCAGTGTAATATACTGGCTGGTAAAGTCATGCAGAATTATGGGGTATTGGAATGCAGCCTGACGGACTGCAAAACTTAAAGCCGAAATCTGGGGTAAAATGTAGCGATTCAGAATGGCAATTCCTATTAATAATTCAGACTTCAGAATCAAAATGAAGTTAATAAATAGTTGAAGTTTTGGATAACATCAAACAGTCAATACTGTGGACCGCAACAGATTGCAAGGCAACATTACATTTGCACAATGGGCATACAATAATCAAATGCCAATGCTGGATTGACATGTGAGGCGAAGGATTTTCATCTTGATAAAGAAAGTAAGAACGTTAAATTAATTAGAAAACTATAGTCTAACTAGGGTAGAGGGGTTAAAAATCTGGACGTACAATTACAGAAGTAAAAGCATTTGTTTCTAAAGGATAGAATTGAAAACCAGGAAAATTATGCTAAATGCAGATTTAATCTTGGATAGGCCACTCTTGGAGTACTATGTTGTCATATTGTAAAAAGTATTTAGAGGGCTAGGAAGATTCTCAGATGATTTAATAGGATGATACCAGTACTGCAAATTTATACCTATAAGGAAAGGATGAATAGTTTGGATGTCTTCAGTGGGTGATCCAATGATAGCATTAAAATTATGGAAGGTTCTGAGAAAGTAGAAACAGGTGTTGTTTCCACTTGTAAAGCAAAACTAGAGGCAATCAATTTAAAGTAATCACTAAGACATCCAGTGGGGAATTTAGGACACCTTCTTCACCCAAAAACCAGAATGAGAAACTTGCTCCTCCCAGGGAGTAGTTGAGGTGGAGCTGCGTAATGATATGGTGGGAAAAGGAATCGAGGGTAGGATTCAGATCAGGTAGGATGAGTGGAGGCTCATGTGAAGCACAAACATTGCACAGATCGGCTGAACTAAAGACCTATTTTTCTGCGTGTTTCGCACTTTGTAATATATTTAGTGGTGATTGAACAAATCGGGTAGTATTTAGTTTAAGTATACCAGAAGATGAATTAAAATCCCATAATCCACCAAGTTAATTTTGTTTCAATCAGGTTATGGCCAACACTACACCTTGATCCATTAAGCCCGAAGGATGTCAAGACTCTGATCAATTTGCAGTGCTGTAATGCTGACGTGAAATTGACTAGAGAACAGGTTTGCAATCCAGTGTCCTTTTGTAACCAAGGTTTCCTGTGTAAAATGCTTTTATTTGCATCTTGAAAGGTTAAGAAATAATAAATATTAAATGAAGTATGACCTTTTCTTTCAACATTTGTTCACATAAACAGAAGTATATGCAAATTATAGTTCAAAGTTCTGACCTGTAAATTATTAAATTTTATTCTTTTGTGAATCTGCACACTTGTATGATAAAGTGAACAATGAAGAAATGCATTCCTAACAAATAGAAACACCTATGAAGAGACTGGAGCAGAGATGCTGATAGAATGTGAAAAGCCAGATCAGAGATGTGGAGTGTAATTCTTAGCTGAACTTCAGCCTCAAAGTGTAATGGGCCAGAGTGCTTTTATCAATTAATATTTAATACTTGAGTCGTTAAGCATGTAGGCTTTGATGTTTAGAAGATTGGTGCTAGCAGCATTCTGTTTCTGAACTTTGCATGTTTTCAAATCAAACATAGAAGAATGCCTAGGCAGGGAATATTCGCTGTGTGGAACTATCAGGAATTCTATTTGTATCGAAAGATGTAAGAGAGTGTCTTTTTTGAGAATTGAGTTTCTGGAGCAGAGGAGTTTTGCTTTAAGAACATTTGATTAAATTCCACCTCATCAGGGAGGCTAACAAACCTGCCTCACACTCCAGATATCAGGAACATTATGAACTGACAATTGGTACTCTCCCTGAAGCCTTGCAATTCCCTGGAGGGACAATACAAAAGAAAGCTGGGGCTAGTAAACGGAGGAGCACACTCCCTTACATCTTTGGGTTATTAACATGAGAGAGCATGTTGACCATGCGATTGTATATTATCTGTCAGCAACCTATGCATTAACCAGGAACTGGTTCAACTCCCTCCTCAAACCATGAAGGGAATTGGTACACACGGCAGCAGTTGGTAACACCTTCAATTGGCTCACATCTCTCAGGAAAGAGGGAATTTCTGACAACGGTCTGTTCCTACTCCTGCAGTTTAAACACAGCCCTTCAATCCTTCAAATCTGTTAAATTCAGATAATCTCCCAATGGATGTGTAGTCCCTTTTATCATTTTATATACTTCCGTCACCATAATGAACATGCATGACCTTATGAACTAGTCTATTATATGGCACCTTACAAAAGATCTTTTGGAAAGCTAGGTACATTGACACCTGCATTATCTTTGACTACTCTCTCTGTTAGCTCTCCAACAAGTTTGTACATCTACAAGATACACTGCAGTAACTCAAGGCTTCTTTGACAGCACCTTCCAAAAACATGATCTCTCCCATAACAAGGACGAGGGCAACAGGTGCATGGCAATGCCATCACTTACAGAGTCCCCTCCAAGCCTGATCTTTGCATATATCATCCTGACTTGGAACGACATCACCACATATTTGCTGTCTTTGAGTCGAAATCCTGGAGCTCCCTCTTTAACAGCACTCTGTCAGCTCACCATCATCTTCTCAAAGGCAGTTGTGGATGGATAATAAACGTTGCCCTGTCCAGAAATGTCCACATCTCATGAACAAAGTGAAAAAGGGAAAATAAGACCATAAGACATAGGAGTGGAAGTAAGGCCAATCGGCCCATCGAGTCCACTCCGCCATTCAATCATGGCTGATGGGCATTTCAACTCCACTTACCCGCATTCTCCCCGTAGCCCCTAATTCCTTATGACATCAAGAATCTATCAATCTCTGTCTTGAAGACATTTAGTGTCCCGGCCTCCACTGCACTCTGTGGCAATGAATTCCACAGGCCCACCACTCTCTGGCTGAAGAAATGTCTCTGCATTTCTGTTCTGAATTGACCCCCTCTAATTCTAAGGCTGTGTCCACGGGTCCTAGTCTCCCCTCCTAACGGAAACAATTTCCTAGCATCCACCCTTTCCAAGCCATGTATTATCTTGTAAGTTTCTATCAAGTCTCCCCTTAACCTTCTAAACTCCAATGAATACAATCCCAGGATCCTCAGCCGTTACCTCGTATGTTAGACCAACCATTCCAGGGATCATCCGTGTGAATCTACGCTGGACATGCTCCAGTGCCAATATGTCCCTCCTGAGGTGTGGGGACCAAAACTGGACACAGTACTCCAAGTGGGGCCTAACCAGAGCTTTATAAAGTCTGAGTAGCACATCGGTGCTTTTATATTCCAATCCTGTTGAGATAAGTGACAACATTGGATTCGCTTTCTTAATCACGGACTCAAACTGCATGTTTACCTTTAGAGAATCCTCGACTAGCACTCCCAGATCCCTTTGTACTTTGGCTTTACAAATTTTCTCACCGTTTAGAAAGTAGTTTATGCTTGTATTCTTTTTTCCAAAGTGCAAGACCTCGCATTTGCTCACATTGAATTCCATCAGCCATTTCCTGGACCACTCTCCCAAACTATCTAGATCCTTCTGCAGCCTCCCCACTTCCTCAGTACTACCTGCCTGTCCACCTAACTTCGTATCATCGGGCAAACTTCGCTAGAATGCCCCCAGTCCCTTCATCCAGATCATTAATATATAATGTGAACAGCTGTGGCCCCAACACTGAACCCTGCGGGACACCGCTTGTCACCAGCTGCCATTCCGGAAAAGAACCTTTTATTCCAACTCTCTGCCTTCTGTCAGACAGCCAATCCTCAATCCATCCCAGTAGCTCACCTCGAACACCATGGGCCTTCACCTTGCTCAGCAGCCTCCCGTGTGGCACCTTATCAAAGGCCTTTTGGAAGTCTAGATAGACCACATCCACTGGGTTTCCCTGGTCTAACCTACTTGTCACCTCTTCAAAGAATTCCAACAGGTTTGTCAGACACGACCTCCCTTTACTAAATCCATGTTGACTTGTTCTAATCAGACTCTGCTCTTCCAAAAATTTAGAAATCTCATCCTTAATGATGGATTCTAGAATTTTACCAACAACCGAGGTTAGACTAATTGGCCTATAATTTTCCATCTTTTGTCTTGATCCTTTCTTGAACAAGGGGGTTACAACAGCAACCTTCCAATCAACGGGGACTTTCCCTGACTCCAGTGACTTTTGAAAGATCTCAACCAATGCCTCTGCTATTTCCTCAGCCACCTCTCTCAGAATTCTAGGATGTATCCCATCGGAGGCAGGAGATTTATCAATTTTAAGACCTTTTAGCTTTTCGAGCACTTTCTCTTTTGTAATGGCAACCATACTCAACTCAGCCCCGGACTCCCTTTAATTGTTGGGATATTACTCATGTCTTCCACTGTGAAGACTGACACAAAGTACTTGTTAAGTTCTCCTGCTATTTCCTTATCTCCCATCACTATGCTTCCAGCATCAGTTTGAAGTGGCCCAGTGTCTACTTTTGCCTGTCGTTTGTTTCTTATGTATTGAAAGAAACTTTTACTATCATTTCTAATATTAATGGCTAGCCTACCTTCATATTTGGTCCTCTCCTTCCTTATTTCTCTCTTTGTTATCCTCTGTTTGTTTTTTATAGCCTTCCCAATCTTCTGATTTCCCACTGCTCTTGGCCACTTTATAGCATCTCTCTTTTCGTTAATACATTTCCTGATTTCCTTTGTCAGCCATGGCTGTCTAATCCCTCCCTGGAAAATCAATCGGGTCATCTCTAAGTCCGTACTGCTTTGAATTAACCTGTAAGGGTCTTCGACTTAGGAATCATTTTTTCTTTAGCTCTTCTGTGAGTCACTGAGTTGTTTCTGAATTGTACTGTCTGGAATCAGGCTAGCAGTGCAGTAATGCTGGACAGTTCAGTAGAATATGAGAAGTCTGTAACCCCTTTTTGAGAGCAGTAAAGGGAAACAGGACTTACAGGCAATGGGACAGATGAGTTGCTGAAACTGTCCAATCTACCTCAATTTTTATGGGCTGTTAAGGGCGTGCTGGGGAGCAGTGCTAAGGATGTCAGTCAGCAGTGTACCCACACAGATCAAGCATATCGAGATCCTGTCATACATGCTGCCAGTGTCTGTTAAAGTATGTTCCCAGAACTCAATCAACACCATAAAGGCAGATTATCTTGTCATTATTGCACTGTTGTTCATAGGAGGTTTTCTACACAAATTACTGCTGCTTATCCTGCATTCTGATAGGACTCTGTTTACTCTGCAGTGTTTTGGGATGACCATTGGTTACGAGTGGTGCTATATAAGTGCAGTCTCTAGATTAGAATGGTGCTGGAAAAGCACAGCAGTTCAGGCAGCATCTGAGGAGCAGTAAAATTGACATTTCGGGCAAAAGCCATTCCTGATGAAGGACTTTTGCCCGAAATGTCGATTTTACTGCTCCTCGGATGCTGCCTGAACTGCTGTGCTTTTCCAGCACCACTCTAATCTAGACTCTGGTTTCCAGCATCTGTAGTCATTGCTTTTACCTATATAAGTGCAGGTCTGTCTTTCTTTAGCAGTTTTCAGTATAGTAACCTATCTGCACAGTTTAATTCTTGGGAACATGTAGCACAATTCACAGCTTTTCACCTTTGACATCCACATAGCTTTGATCTAATACTATTGATAAATAACTTTTCAAGTGCCCTTTAAATATCCTAGTTCATGTAAAATTTAAAACTTCCTCTCTCCAGATTTCTGCCTATCTGCACACCCAAACACCAAAGAACAATTACAATTACTCTCAAACTTCTGTTCAGAATTCCAACTCTGACGAGTTAATTAAATAGGTAATTTTAAAATCAAAATAGCTTGAAACTAATGTTCATATTGGAATTCTCCAGTGGATTAGCAGATACATATTCGGAGATTGAGAGAGTCATAAGTTTCAGGAAGATCCCGGGTTGAGGCCAGATAGTCATAGAGATGTACAGCATGGAAACAGACCCTTCTGTCCGACTCATCCATGCTGACCAGATATCCCTCCAAACCCTTCCTATTCATATACCCTTCCAGATGCCTTTTAAATGTTGTGACTACTTCCTCTGGCAGCTCATTCCATACACGCTCTACCATTTGCATGAAAAATTTGCCGCTAAAGTCTCTTTTATATCTTTCCCCTCTCACACTAAACCTTTGTTCTCTAGTTCTCGACTCCTCACTCCAGAGAAAAGAGCTTGCCTATTTACCCTATCCTTGCCTTTCATGATTTTATAAGCCTCCATAAGGTCACCGCTCAGCCTCGGGGAAAACAGCCCAGCCTATTCAACCTTTCCCTGTAGCTCAAATCCTCCAATTCGGGCAACATCCTTGTAAAGCTTTTCTAAACCCTTTCAAGTTTCACAACATCCTTCCAATAGGAAGAAGAACAGAATTGCACGCAGTGTTCCAAAAGTGGCCTAACCACAGCCACAACATGACCTCCCAACTCCTGTACTCAATCCTCTGACCAATAAAGGAAAGCATACCAAATGCCTTCTTCACTATCCTATCGACCTGCAACTGTACTTTCAAGGAGCTATGAACCTGCACTCCAAGGTCTCCTTGTTCAGCAACACACTCTAGGACCTTACCATTAAGCCCTGCTAAGATTTGCTTTCCCAAAATGCAGTACCTCACATTTACCTAAATTAAACTCCATCTGCCATTCCTTAGCACATTGGCCCATCTGATCAGGATTCTGTTGTAATGTGAGGCAACCTTCTTTGCTGTCCATTACACCTCCAATTTTCGTGTCATCTGCAAACTTACTAAGTATACCTCCTATGTTCACATCCAAATCATTTATGTAAATGGCGAAAAGTAGTGGACCCATCACCGATCCTTGTGGCACTTCTCTGGTCACAGACCTCCAGTCTGAAAAACAACCCTCCACCATCACCCTCTGTCTTCTACCTTCGAGCCAGTTCTGTATCCAAATGGTTAGTTTTCCCTGTATTCCATGAGATCTAACCTTTCTATCCTTGTCAAACGCCTTACTGAAGTCCATATAGATCACATCCACCACTCTGCCTTCATCAATCCTTTTTGTTATTTCAAAAAACTCAATAAGAGACCTAAGGGGCAACTTCAAGGAGAGGGTGGTACGTGTATGGAATGAGCTGCTAGAGGAAGTGGTGGAGGCCAGTACAATTGTAACATTTAAAAGGCATCTGAATAGGTATATTAATAGGAAGGGTTTGGAGGGGTATGGGCCAGGTGCTGGCAGGTGGGACTAGATTGGGTTGGGATATCTGGTTGTCATTGACGAGTTGGACCAAAGGGTCTGTTTTCGTGCTGTACATCTCTATGACTCTTCAGTTTGTGAGACATGATTTCCCATGCACAGAGCCATGTTGGCTATCCCTAATCAGCCCTTGCCTTTCCAAATATGTGTAAATCTTGACTCTCAGGATTCCCTCCAACAACTTGCCCACCACTGACATCGAGCTCACCAGTCTATAGTTCCCTGGCTTGTCCTTACATGGCTTGTTCTTAAATAGTGGTACCAAGTTAGCTAACCTCCAGTCTTCTGGCACCTCACCTGTGACTATCGATGATACAAATATCTCAGCAAGAGGCCCAGCAATCACTTCCCTAGCTTCCCACAGAGTTTCAGGGTACACCTGATCAGGTCCTGGGGATTTATCCATCTTTATGCATTTCAAGACACCCAGCACTTTCTCCTCTGTAACATGGACATTTTTCAAGATATTACCATAGCCTCAACTGCTTTCAATCAAATCTGTGTTATGAGCACTTCTCAGTGTTGCTGTTTATGCTTCTGGGAACACTAAAGACAGGTTGAACTCAACAGGGCACTTGCTCTGTTCTAGACACTTCTAGGATTGCTCATGAATTGTAGTACTTGACTGATGTAACTGGTCCCTGAGGAACCATACTGTTTTTAGAGATGTGAGGAAATGAATTGTTTACTTATTTGAGTATCATCCTTGATTGTAGGAGAAGAAGTTAGAGAAACATTGCAGATCTGCGACTACATGCAATGCACTGTATGTTACCCTACTGGGCAAAATGATCACAAGGTGAGAATATAAACTTGTGTAATTAACAATTATATATTTTTTTTGTATTCTGTAAAAATGCTTTCAACTGTCTCTATTTATTCCTGCGTAAGTGGAAAATATTGCTGCAACTATTTTCTTTTAAACTGTGAACTTATTTTAAACATAGAGTTTGGTTACAATACTGTGGATATACTGTCCCAAGTGCCAAGGAAAGGATCTAAGGGCACAGAAGAAGTTGCCAAAAGGAAATGCTAGAATAATACCAGAGCTGAAAGATTATATGTAATAGGCAAGATTGAACTAGCTGGGTGGGTGACCTGATAGAATTCTTCAAAACTATTGGGGAGGAACTTTTACTTCAGCACAAGATGAGAACTAACTCTCAAATGTAAGATGATAATTAATAAATTATTCATGAGAAACCTTTCCATCCAAAAGTATTTAGACAAAATTAAGGATGATAAGTCCTCAGGGCCTGATGGATTTATGCCAGGATACTGAGGGAGGCAAGGGGAGAGATTGCAGGGTCTTTGATAGAGATCTTTGTGTCCACTTTAACCATAGGTGAGATCCGAGAAGACTGGAGAAGAGACAGTTGTTATCCTTTGTTTAAGAAGGCCAACAGAGATAATCCAGGAAATAATAGGCCAGTGAGCCTTACATTAGTGGTATGGAAATAACTGGAGAAGATTCTTAGGAATAGATTTACTGGTATTTGGAAAAAAATAATTTTTGTTTTACAGATAGTCGGCCTGGCTTTGTGTGGGGAGGTCTTGTCTCCCAAATTCGATTGAGTTTCTTGGGGAATTGACAAAGATAATTGAGGGTAGGCAGTGGACGTTATCTACATGGACTCCATTAAAGCATTTGACAAGGTCCCTGATGCAGGCTTATCCAGAAGATTAAGTCATATGGGATCCACAGTGATTTGGCAAATTGGATACAAATTTGGCTTGGTCATAGAAGGCAGAGGGTAGTTGTGGAAGCTGTTTTTTCTGTGGAGTTCTGTGACCAGTCATATTCCACAAGGATCAGTGTTGAGTCCTCTGTTGAAATACATATCAACGATTTGGATGAAAATGTAGTTGTTTGTTCTGCATTCATGTGACATAGACATTGCTTACCAGGCTGATACTTATTGCCCATCCCTTAGGATATCTGGTCAGCATGGACAAGTTGGACCAAAGGATCTGCTTCTGTGCTGTACATCTCTATGACTCTATAACTACAATTGTGCCCAAAGGATTGTTGAGAGTCAGCCCATATTTCTGAGAGTCTGGAGTTAAATGTAGGCCAGACCGGATAAGGATGGCAGATGCAGTCTGATGAGTTTGCAGACAACCCAAAAATTGGAGGAGTTGTGGATAGTGAAGAAGGTTGTCAAAGAATACAGATCAGTTGGGAAGCTGGGTGGAGAAATGGCAGCTGGAGTTTAATCGTGACAAGTGTGGTGTGATACATTTTGGTAGGTCAAATGCAAAAAAAAGTATAGAGTGAATGGCAGCATCATTTGGAGCATTGATATACAGAAGAATCTTGAAGTGGAAGTCCATAGCTCCCTGGAATTGGCAACACGAGTGGATATGGTGGTAAAGCATACTTGCCTTCATTAGTTGGGGCATTGAATATAAAAGTTAGCAAGTCATGTTGCAGTTGTATAAAACCTCGAGTTAGGCCACATTTGGAGTATTGTGTGGAGTTCTGGCTGCCACAGTACTAAAAGTTTGGGGAGGCTTTAGAGAGGATGCAAAAGAGGTTTTTTTTAAGATTAGATTAGGTTAGATTACTTAGTGTGGAAACAGGCCCTTCGGCCAAACAAGTCCACACCGACCCGCCGAAGCGCAACCCACCCATACCCCTACATATACCCCTTACCTAACACTACGGGCAATTTAGCATGGCGAATTCACCTGACCTGCACATTTTTGTGACTGTGGGAGGAAACCGAAGCACCCGGAGGAAACCCACGCAGACACGGAGAGAACATGCAAACTCTACACAGTCAGTCGCCTGAGGCGGGAATTGAACCCAGGTCCCTGGCGCTGTGAGGCAGCAGTGCTAACCACTGTACCACCGTGCAGCCCACGGTTTGACAGGATGTTGCTTGGATTGGAGTGTATTTGCTAAAAGAAGAGGTTGAACAAACTTGGATAGTTTTCACTAGAGCGTCAGAGGCTGAGGGATGAACTAATAGAAGTATTTAAAAGTATGAGAGGCATGGATAGGGTGGATAGTCAGAGTCATTTTTCTAGGTGGAAATGTCAATAACTAAAGGGCATAGGTTTAAGGTGAGAGGGGGAAAGCTTAAAGGAGATGTGTGAGGCACTTTTTTTTAACACAGAGGGTGGTAGGTACCTGGAGTGTGCTGTCAGGGAACGTGATAGAAGCAGCTAGGATAGCAATGTTTAAGTGGCATTTAGATAGGTGCATTAATAGGCAAGAAATGGAGGAATATGGGCCATATGCAGGCAAATGGGATTAGTTTAAAATGGCATCACAGTGGGTTGCAGGGCCCATTCCTGTGTGGTACTGTCTATATTCTAAATGGATTTTTCTACCATGGAGAGCATTGAGGTGAATAATAGAGATGCAGTCAGGGCAAAGCTAGATAATTACAAGAAAGTAGAATATGATGATAGGATTAGACAAAAGGAATTTTGGAAGTAGGCTTGTCGTCCTGATCTGAGTCATGCTCAGCTGAACCTCTTGTTTCACAAAACTCAGAACTTAACTCTTTCCATGCCTGCTTATACCTGAGACATATTCTCAGGTTCACGTGGAGTCTGTTTCTGTGAAGTTAAATACTTCTTGATACTTAGTTTATTTTAGTCATGCCTGGCTTGTCATCCATCTTTGCTTGCTCCATACATTACACTGTATACTCAATGGCTCAGACTTTTTGGTTTCTCATTTATCATGCTTACAGGTCCCTACAGAAATTTTGTGAACTTTTGAGTGGCAAGTTATCATTTAGATATACTTTTCAGAGCAAATCCCACACTGGAATTAAATTAAACATAAACCATAAGTAACTGAAATGAATTGATTATCCGAAGAAATTTTTTTCTTGGATGTGATGGACATTATAATATGTTATTAATAGTGTTTGGTATATTTTAACTATCTAATCTTGATTTCAAGTACTTAAATCCCACACTACGGAATCTGTAATGTGTATGGGCAGAGCAAACAACAGCATATTTCCTCACAAAAGCAGATTTAAGATTGCTCACTCAGACATGCATTCAAAGCCAGGAAGTGTAACAGAATATTTAATCCGATGTTCAATTGTATTGAATGCAGCACTAAACGAAAGAATGATGAGAGGAAGTTTTTGTTAAAAAGAAGCTATTCCTACTACATTAATTGCACTTCAAAAGTACAACTTTGGCTGTAAGTTGCTTTAGAATGGCTGCTGGTTGTGAGAACAATGATTGCATAAGGAGGGAATGAGACTCCATAACTGTGAAGGTTATTACTTTTCAGTATTGGAATGTTTGTTTAGTAGTAATCAAGATTAATTGTAATGTTAAAAATTTATTTAACCCTGAATGCTTCAGTTCTAAGCATTCTGGCATGTTTAATGGATAATTATTGAAAATCCAAACTTTTAATGTTGATGCTTTGGATGAGGTACTGCTGCACCCAAAGCTAATGGATGAACATGACAATTTGGAAAGTGGCTTCTTGATAGCAATATAGAGTACAATGTTTATGGTATGGGCCTGGGCTAATGATTCAGAAGCATGAGCTCCCACCACTTGATGAATTTAAAAATCTGGAATGAAATTTTCCTGCCAGTTACAGTGACCAAGACACTTGTGGGTCATTGTAAAAAGAAATATGGTTCATTAATGTCCTGTTGAGAAAGACATCTGCCAACCTTACTCAGTCTGGTCCTTATTTGACTCCAGTCACACAACAATGTTTCACATGTAGCTGCCCTCTGAATTGGGCCAACAAGCAACTGTGCAGTACTCAGTTGGCTTACTGTCATCTCCTCAAGGGCAGCTAGGTGTGGGCAATTAATGATTGTTAATCTCGTCAAAGTGCCCACATCCAGTGAAGGAATAAAATAAAAATAGTTGCATTTGACTGTGTGTGTGTGTGTGTGTGTGTGTGTGTGTGTGTGTGTGTGTTGACTCTAGAGGTTGCTATTCTATATACTTCAGATAATGTTAAGTACTGAATCATCACCATTATTCTTAACACCGATATAAATACCAATGTAATTAGCAACTTTTTTATTCATTCACGGGATGAGAGCATCTCTGGTTAGACCAGCATTTATTGGCCATCCTTAATTGTCCAGAGGACAGTTTTGAGTCAACCACATTGTTGTGGGTTTGGAGTCACATGTAAGCCTGACCATGTAAGGGTGACAGTTTCTTTCCCTAAAGGACATAACTATAACATTTTGAAATGTATGCTTTATTTCTGATCGGTGTTTTATTTTTAAGCATTAATTCTACATTTTGTAATCATCAACTTTTATGTTGCTCAGCTCCTGCTGCTACTGGACCCAGAAATGAATTTAGTGTGAAGTATTTAAGTAATAATTAATGATGCATTTGCTTCAAAACATTATACCATCATATGCCGTGTAGCATAAACTTTAAGTGGTTGCTTTTATAAAAGGGAATGTACTGCATTTTCTTCAATTTCAGAAAAAGCTCAACCTATTTAATTGCAGGTACTGAGGTTAACTGCATTTGTGTTTGTTTAGTATCAAAGGTCTGGGAGATATAGATGAAACTCTCCAGAAATGTTTCCAGTGCCAGGATACAGTTTCTTTATACAGACTTGTGCTGCAATCTATACAGCAATCTGTGCTTACTGACAGGGCCAAGCAGCTGATGAGAGAGGTGAGAAGATCTTTTTTGGCAATTGTCAGCGAATTACTTTCAATTTGGAGGAGTTTACAGGTGTAAAGTTAGATTGTTGCAAACATTTTTAAAAATCACCTAAAGAACGGAGAAGGTTTCCTGGAATTAAATTAAACTAAACATAAACCATAAGTAACTGAAATGAATTGATTATCTGAAGGAATCTTTTTTCTTGGATGTGGTGGACCTTATAATATGTTATTAATAGTGTTTGGTATATTTTAACTATCAAATCTTGATTTCAAGTACTTAAGAATTTTAATGGTTGCATCATGTGAGAAGTAATAATTGATTTGCCTGAAATTCATTAAAGTGGAACAGTCCAATTGTGTTTTGACATAGTTTCTTAAGGTGCATTAGGCTGATTGTTCGCTATCACAATTTGTCAGCCAGCATGAAAAAAAATATTGTGGGGATCACTGCTAAGGAATGAAAATAAATGCTCCCAAAAAAAACGGATTTGTGCCTGACAGCCTTACTCTTCACCACGGTCAGAAGTATTGCAGGGTACAAAAAGTAGTTGGGGGAAAAATCCCGATCTGAAGAAGAGTCATATTGGATTTGATATATGAACTCTGTTTCTCTCTTCACAGGTCCTGCCAGACTGCTGTGTTTCTCCAGCACTTCCTGTTTTTGTTATAAACAATAATTAGTTGGCTGTGACACACCTTGAGTTGCTCTAACCTGAATCCGTTTGCCTGGTGGCTAAATTTATAATTTTAATATTTACTTAGTACCATACATGCAAGTTTTTGCTGCCACCACATATTTTTAGAATTTTTTCTGTCTTAATGTTATTATTTTACTTATAAAGGAATGTAAATCAAACCTTCTTAATAGTAATATCAAGCGTGGCTTGTTTATTTTAACGCTGCTTAAGGATTTGAATTTGCTTTCAATCTTATCCACATCAAAGTTGTGCAGGTTTGCTGTTTCAATTCAAGGTTATCAAATTTTCTGAAATTTAGAAATTGATTTCAGTGTTTCTGAAGAAGAGGAAAGCATATTGCTAATTTGAAAAAGTCTTGAAAAGGAAAATAAATGTTTATCTGATATTTTATATTCCCATTACCTAAGTAAAACCCACTCAAATGTTTAAAATATTTAAAATTGTTACATTTGTTGAGAAAATGCAAGTTATATGCATGATTGCTTGTAATTGTGTGGAAGTCGTGTGAGTAAAAAGTAAGCGTTGAATGGTTAAAGCACATATTTTCATGTATTTTTCTTTAAAAATAATTTTTAAGTTATTTTCAGCCAACAGGATGATTTTAAGTCAGATTCTTTAAAATGCTTCTTGTGTTATCGATAAGTTTGTCTATGTCATTTCTAACCTTTATCTCTTACTTCCTTTTCAGATTCTCTGTCTAATCTATGTGAGTCACAATGGTGTTAGCGAAGGTGAACTATTAGAGATTTACCCAGAACTTTCCTGGCCTATATTAGCCTCTCTTCTTCATAGTTTGCAGGGCACGTATGTGATAACGTACAGCTGTGGATTGCTGAAATTTCAGCATCTTCAGGTAAGATTACTTATTTGCAAATAGCATTCACCTCCCTGTTCTTCAAGATTCTGAAGGCATGCGAACACTTTAAGCTATTGTATTTTTGCAGATGTATAGAACAGTGACAGGACTGAATAGAATTTTCATAGTTAGGAAAGCATCAAGCTCACAAAACTAGCTTCTGGGTTTCTGGTAACTCCCACTATCATACAGCAAATTTGCTGACAGCTGATTAACTGGGAAATAAGTAGTAGTAAATGTAATAGGTCAACCGCACTTGGAACATCCTTTTTTTGGGCAAGAAATTATTTGAATTTAAGTCGTGCTGTTGTCAATCTTATACTATTCCAGTGACGCAGCCAATGAAATTATGGAAGAAGACATGACAGCCAATGAATTTACAGGACAAAACATGACAATCAATTTGTATGCATCAAGATTCCACAAGTGACAGTGAGATAAATGATCAAATAAACTGTTTTTGTTTAGTGATATTTCCATTGGGCAAGGATGGCTGCAGCAATGGGAGATCTGTCCGCATTATTCTTTGAATAGCTGTATAAGATGTTTTATGTCGATTGGGCTACATGGTGGCTCACTTGTTAGCACTGCTGCCTCACAGTGTCAGGGACAGAGGTTTGATTCCATCCTTTGGTGACTGCCTGCGTGGAGTTTGCACATTCTCCCTGCATCTGCATGGTTTTCCTCCGGGTGCTCTGGTTTCCTCCCACAATCCAAAAGATGTGCAAGTTAGGTGAATTGGCCATGCTAAATTGCCTATAGTGGCAAGGGATGTGCAGGCTCGGTGGATTAGCCAGGGTAAATGCTGGGTTACAGGGATAAGGTAGGGGGTTGGGTCTGGGTGGGATGGTCTTCAGAGGTTGATGTGGACTCAATGGGCTGAATGGTCTGTTTCCACACTGTAGGAATTCTATAATTCCATGATCTGCAAGTAAAGATAAAACTTGCATTTGAGCAGTATAGTGCTCCCGCCTTACTCGGCTGGAGTGTCATTCCAGGTTATGTGCTCAATGCTCTGGAGTGGAGTTTGAACCCATGATTTGACTTGGGTATGAGCATCAATGCTGATACCACATTGACTTCTTTCCTGATGTATTCACAGTTATTTGAGCACCATCAAAGTGTTAGATATGCATTCTGTTTCTAGTGACTATAACAGTCTACATTGTGGGTAAAGTTCAGGATGTCATTTTGTGTTTAATGTTTATGATCTTATGATTTATTTGAAGGCTTGGGAAGCAGTGAGATTGCAATATATGGAAAAAGAAGAGTCCGACACTATTACAGTGTACAGAGAAAAACTTGTGCGATATTTTTCACATCAAATGAGGTATTTATTAGCCCTACAAGTAATCAAAGGGTATATAACAGCTCAATCACAATTTAGTTACTATTTAAAACAAAACACTTTTTCTTCTCTCTTTACATCCTTCCAACAGAGGGGATTTGTAGGCACCTTGATTCCATGCTTTAACTAATGTTATATTTTCTAGCCCCTAGTTAAAAAGTAAAAAAAAACAAACTAACAATCCAAAGGACTGTGGAAGCTGAAGATCTGAAACAAAATGAAAAAGTCAGCAAGTCTAGCAGCATCTGCAGGGAGAAAGCAGAGTCAACATTCTGGGCTCGACGTTAACTCCGCTTTCTCTCCACAGATGCAGCCAGACCAGCTTAAGATTTTGCTAGAAAATATAATATGCAGGCACTCACTCTTGCGTTCTTGCCCTTTTCTAATAAAGAAACACTTGGCTTGGTATAACTCGGTACTCCTATAAAATCAAACACCATCTTACAGAACATAAGGGGGGTACTTGGCCCATTGTGTCTGTGCTAACTCTTTAAAATAGTTCTCCAATTAGTCCCGTTTCCTCAATTTTTACCAATAATATCCTGGAAAGGTCTTGCATCCAAATATATCCACAAATCCTTTTTGAAAGTTATTATTAAATCTGTTTTCACCACCAATTCAAACAGCATATTCCAGATCACAATAATCCATGTGAAAAGAAATGTTTCCTTATTCTGTCTTTAGTTTGTCTGCCAGTTATCTTAGATTTGTGCCCTCTGGATACTGGCTGTTCCGCAATTGAAAGTGATTTCTCCTTTGTTACTCTGTCAAATCACTTCATAATTTTGAATACCTATGTTAAGTCTTCACCACTGTAAAGAGAAGGATTCTCAGTTTCTCAAGGTCTCCCTGTAATTGTAGTGTCTCATCCCTGGTATCATTCTAGTAATTAAAACTTTGATATCTCTTTGTAAAGAATTGTGCCCTGAATTGGATACAGTTATCCAGCTGAGGCCATACCAGATTTTATAAAGATTTAGCTTACGTTCTTTGATTCTGTCCTGTATTCACCCATTCATAAAACCAAGGACCCGTTATGCCTTGTTACAGTCTTCCCAATATGTCCTATCACTTGCGTTGATTTTGTGTGTGTATGTGTAAAGGGTGGTCAAGGCTTTCTGTTCTCGCACCCCTTGTGAATTTGTACCATTATATTTATCTCGCCATTTCTCATTTTTTCTACCAATTTTAAAATTGAGGTGTTGTCATTCATGGAGCCATTGTAGGTCAGTGAGGATCACAATTGCTCAGAATTTGGTCTGAGTTAAGATACAGGTAGCAGGACATTGGATGAACTCAAATTGATAATGAACATGATTCACTTATTGGGTTTAAAAACAAAATTCTGGAAGTTCTCTGTAGTACACATGAAAAGACAAACTGAGTTAATGTTTTAGGGTAACAATCCATCTATAGGATTAATTGTAACCTGACAAACAACATGACTTAATGTTTCAGGTCAGTCCTAACACTGATGGATACTGTGTGTAACATGCTGCCAGATATAATACAATGAAATTGGAATCCCACCACATGGAACCACAGATATGAGCCTCTCTACACTAAATTGCTATTTTGCTTTCTTTATAATACTTGGAATTATAATTAACATTATTTTATGTCTTAAGTTTGTTGAATGGATTGTTAAATCACTGATTTGGCAGTTTCTGTTTTACTTCAGTGTATAAAATGTTATTCTTTGTGACTGTATGGCACATATTATTCATAACTAATCTGTGGCTTTTCAGTCAGGGCAGAGTAACCTGGCGTGATGCTGATGAACTTCCCTGGCTCTTCCAGCAACTGGGAGACAAACAGAAACTGCACAATTGCCTGTTGAACCTTTTTGTCTCTCAGAATCTTTACAAGAGGTAGGAAACTGGACCACTCAGTCATTTATCCCCCTTTTCAAAAAAAGCTTTGATCCTTATTTTGGGGAATCTCTTAAGTACAAGTATTTACAAAATATGATATTCCCAACACTTTCCTGGGACTTTAGAGACCAACAGTCTATCCACATCAACACAGATGCTTTATCATTGTTATTAGACTTGAAGAATTTGCATCATCTTCTGTGGGTGGCTGCATCAAGTCTTGATAGTTTGGACTCTGTGGAAATGGGGAATATAATTTGCTTGGGTTCACAATCTACTGTGAAGACTTCGCAACAAATGTAATTATGTGATCGTGTGATTTGTTAACCTATTTCTTTGATTAAAATGAAATGTCATGCCATTGATAAAAGTTAATATGCACGTAGCCCTATTAATTCAGGATTTATTAGCTAAAGAGTTCAACAAAACAACGATACTCATCTAAACTGTATTGTTCCGTACGTTGCACTGTTGTTTTCTAGACATTTATTTTTGTTGAATAAGTAACATCAGCAACTGTTTGTATGATATGAACACAAGAACGCAGCAGAAAGTTCTTTTAATGGGAATAAATCATTTGAAATCTTCATGGAGAAGCAAGATAAATGAACTGACTCCTGTAGTTAGTAAAAATAGAAAAGAATGATTTGTGTCCAAGTTATTGTGCAGAATCTGTGCAAATGAAGTAAGGATGACATGAGAAGAAAGGTTTTAGATTAGATTACTTACAGTGTGGAAACAGGCCCTTCGGCCCAACAAGTCCACACCGAGGCCATGCCGAAGCGCAACCCACCCATACCCCTACATTTACCCCTTACCTAACACTACGGGCAATTTAGCATGGCCAATTCACCTGATCCGCACATCTTTGGACTGTGGGAGGAAACCGGAGCACCCGGAGGAAACCCACGCAGACACGGGGAGAATGTGCAAACTCCACACAGTCAGTCGCCTGAGGCGGGAATTGAACCCAGGTCCCTGGCGCTATGAGGCAGCAGTGCTAACCACTGTGCCACCGTGCCGCACAGTGACTTGTCAGGGCCTGGAATGCACTGCTGGAAATCTGGTGGAGGCAGGTTTAAGAAAGCATTGGATGATTAGTTGGATTGGTAAAGTGCATGGATAGAACTGTTGCAGGCTTGATGGGCCAAATGGCCGCCTCCTGCACCGTAAGGATTCTGTGACGAAACAGATTTTGATTTCTTTTTGAGCAGTTATATAATAGAATTGTAAAATTACATGGAGGCACACAATCAGTGCATTAAAAAGAAATTAGCTGTTAGGCTCTTCTTTGGATTCAGTGCTGAGGACTGCTTCAATGTGAAACTAAGGAAAGTATTGTTGAAGGAAAGAGCATTTTGGGCTCTTTAACAAATATAAAGAGGTATTTTTTGAATTTTGGGACTGTCTTTTCAATTTAGGAAAAATGGAGGAGTAAGTGACCATGTGACCTCTAAATTTTGTTGTTAGTGAGACAGAGTGGGTTGTAGCTGTTGAAGATTAATGATGGGAAGGTTGTGTTTACTGAGAAGATGATGCAAGTTCTTCAACTCTAATAACAATGATAAAGCATCTATGCCGATGTGGATAGACTGTTGGTCTCTAAAGTCCCAGGAAAGTGTTGGGAGTATCATATTTTGTAAACACTTGTACTTTAAACTGTCCATTTATTTTCAAGGTAGAATGTGTTATAAAGTTGAAGGCGTGTACTGTTCCTTTAAGAGAGAATGATGCTGTTCTGAACTGGAGAGATTACAAGCATCTGTGTACATGACTAGATGGCAGTAATTGGAAATTTGTAACATTTGACTGTGAAATAGATACCTGTGATTTGAATGCTGTTTTGACAGCAAATCCAATTTAACCAATCAGTTTAAATTATGCTCCAGGTACAAAAAAAACAGTCGAGTTTGAATTTATTGTTTTGCCAACATCAAACCAATGAGATAATCCGATATGGGGGAGGGGATGGTATAAAATGCGAACCTTTTGAAAATTGATCAGAGTAACAGCCATTGAGGCAAACTTATGGAGAGCTAACATCTTGCTCTCCAAGAAATTAGGAAGCAGTCTCTATCAAAGGTACCTTTTCATATGAAACATACTCGCATTAAAAGGAAATACGACAACCCAGGAAGATCTTCAGCCAGAAGAAAGACACAAAGACGGCAGTGACTGTATGGTTTTGAAATTAAGTTGATGTCATTTTGATAAGTGTTTTATAGGAATAGCATATTATTATAGAGTTGGCGGCAGATGATAAGCAGTTAAGAGAGAGGGGGGCTTAAAGTTGTGAATAGTTATTTAATGTTCACTTTTACAGTTAAAAAATAAATTGATGTTACTTTCCTTAAATAGTGGAATTTGGGAGTTCTCTGTCACTTGTATTTTAACAGATTGCGAGGCGGACTTTTCTGGGTGTTTGGTTGAATGAACAGAGGGGTTCACCGCTCTGTGGTAACAAATGAAAGTGGGAATTCAAAGAATAGTTAATTAATATTTGTGAATACGAGGCCCATGTGATCTATGTTGCTTTGGAGATGAGTTTTGAGAGGGGGAAGAGTCCATAAGAAGCCATTGCAGATTGGCTTACAAAATGTTTTCTTATCTTAGTGCTTGTCTGTTCGGATCCAAGAGTTGGATGAGATACAGACAGTAAGTCTCTATGGTTTAAGTCTCCATGCAGTGTTGCCTGTAGGAATTTGTTCACGAGGAATTAAATGTGATGAGAACGTTATCAAATCATCCTTCTCCATGAAAGTCAGTTCAGGCAGTAGGAGTTACCTGACTGAGGAAGGAAAAGAAAGGAATTAAATTCCTGATAATTACCAATCACTTTGGGCTAGTTCCAGGATATTGGAGGGATTTAAGAGACTGAATAAAGTATAATTATAAATGTTTGGTGTTTTAAATTTTAATTGGAGGGGATTCTTTCTGTAGTTTAGAGTATACGTTGTCTACTGAAATTGTATTTTGCAAATGTTGTTTTCAGTTTGTATTACAGTAAAAGATGTAACTTTTGAAGCCTTATTTGATGGTCCTTTCAGTTGGTCACTGAAAGTTCAGTTATTGTTTTAAAAGATTGTGGCTACAAAGATCATGCTATTAAACACTTGCTATGAGATTAATCTCAAGAAGCTTGAGACTGAAAGTCTTTAGTGAAGTAGACTAGAAAAGACACCAAATGTAATTATTTTGACACCACTTCACCTCAGTACCTTTTGAAAGCAGGAAGCTGAGAGCCTATTTCTGGAGTCTTGCTATGTTGCCTAATCTTGTAATTAATTGGGGTTTGTACGCATTGAATTTTGACATGTGATTATTACAAGTAATTAAACATCCTCTTCAATAGTATCACTTATCGATTACAAGTTTTAGAAAAGTGAAATTTTAATTTGACTACTGATGAAAATTTGTGAAGGCTGTTTTGTAGTAACATCATATTTCTCTAGTTTGGCATTTTGCTCCATAATGTGGAAGGACTAAATGAGAGTTCCATCTTATTTATTTATGTAAATTATCTTACAACAAAGGTTGCTGTGAAAGAAAAATGTAATGGTTTCTATTTGACATGAAATGCTTTCTTGTTATGTGTCTCCAAAGACTAGAGGCAAAATAAATTTAATTCTGTCTATCTGTGTAGTTGTAAATGCACTTGCAGTGAATACCTAAACCACAGATTTAATATTCTTGGTTCATTTATATAATATCAAACTAAGGCACTAAATGGATTGTCAACAAGAGAATGAAAAGAAGGAATAGCAGCATTGAATAAATTATGACAGACACTATATCCCTGCTGTCAATTAGAAATTGTTAAATATCCACAGTGTGGCCTTGGTGACACTGTTTTAGCTGCATGTGCTGACTTTAGTAGAAGATTTTTTTCCACTTGAAATATAGGTAGATCTGTTTAACATTTGTGCATATACTTAACAGCCACCTACCACATTTTAGGAAGTAAAGAAGTAAAACATTTGCAACAATCAGAAAGCACCCTGCCACTCTTCAGTTTAGATTTGCTCGCTGAGCTGGAAAGTTCAATTTCAGATGTTTCGTCACCTTCATCCGGAGGCTCACTAAAGATGTTACTTAGTATGGTGACGAAACGTCTGAAAATGAACCTTCCAGCTCAGCGAGTAAACTTACATCTGGAACTTCAACCTGCGCTACAAATCTTCTCAAAACCCACTAACTCTTCAGTTTATCATATTACCGTAAACTACCCAAACAAGTTAAAATTCACATAGATATGACATCTGAATATAAATTTTATTCATGCCCAATAATTATGCACATTATTCTTTTTAATTGCTAATTAGAAATGCAGTTTGCAATTTTGTCATGTCTGATTGGTGATTAAAGTAGTGGACAACACTGTCTTGATTGTAATTTTAAACATTTCTCAGATGCTTGTGAAATAGTATGTAATCATATTGTTAATTGCTTATATGCTAAAAATTTGCACCAACTAGGTTTATTCTCCTGTACTTCTGTCAAAAAATGTTTTCCTATTAGCTTGGTGCAGATCTTCTGTGCACCTTTTCAACCATTTGTATGTTGTCTTTCAGGGGCCATTTTGCGGAGCTGCTTTCGTACTGGCAATATGTGGGAATGGATAAAACTTCTATGGCTGCTGCTTATTTTGAGTCTTTAAAGCAGTATGAAAAAAAATGTGAAGGCGAAGATATGATCACACGTTTGGCAGATCTGTATGAAACGTTAGGGCGCTTTTTGAAAGACTTGGGCCTACTGAGTCAGGTACTTATAATAAGTCCTGTCAAGGTATAGGAGAGAAAACTCGAGTAAAATGCAACAGAATATTATATTTAACGTGGACCTAAGTTACCCAGCTTTCACATCTTAAAATAAGTCACTGACTGTTTCAAATAGTACTATTAATCAGCTCTGTCCAAACTACATTAACATCAGTAGAGAAGCTGTGTTCTGTGCCGACCTTCCACTGGATTCAAACACTGTGGTCTCTCAGGAGGTCAGAAGTCACATGAAAGCAGGTTTTAGTAAAACTGGTTTATTTGAAATCACAAGCTTTTAGAGCGTTGCTCCTTCATCACCTGATGAAGGGAAAGTGATCCAAAAGCTCATGATTTCTAATAATCTTGTCAGACTATAATTTAGTGTCGTGTGAATTCTGACCTTGCCCATCCCAGTCCAACACCGGCACCTCCACATCATGGTCACCGAGTGATTTGAATTTGAAATGTTTATTAAATAAGCTGATGGAGCTTCTGATTAATCTCTCACTGTCTTTGTGGGACTGAGTATACATTTTAGTCTGGTGAAAACAATGACTACAGATGCTGGAAACCAGATTCTGGATCAGTAGTGCTGGAAGAGCACAGCAGTTCAGGCAGCATCCAACGAGCTGCTCGTTGGATGCTGCTTGAACTGCTGTGCTCTTCCAGCACCACTGATCCAGAATACATTTTAGTCTGTCTCCCAGACCTGAACAGCCCACCCTACTGAAGAAGCTTCAGCAGCAATTTAGAGTGTATAGGTGAAATGTATTTCAAATATAGCTCGTTTGCTGGCTTGGTTGGCAGCAGCACTTTTTTGTGGTTCCAAATTTTACAAACCAGAGAGTCGCGATTCTAAATCCCAGGCTATGATGAATTTTTTTTTCAGCTGACGTAGAAATTGGGGAACAGCTGTCTGTCTAAGTATTCTTAGGTTAACAATAAACAAGACTCAGTATCTACACTGTTCTGAATGAACAGTCAAAATTGATTTTTTTTTTAAGCCAATAATTCTCATTAGAGAAACTTAGCAAGTCTGGCAACATCTGTGAGAGAGAAAACGGCAAACATTTTGAGTCCAGTGACCCTAAAAGTCCACAGATGCTGCCAAACCTGTTGAGTTTTGCCAAGAACTTCTGTTTTTGTTTGCTGCAGATTTCCAGCATCCACAGTTCTTTGTTTTGTTTTATTCTCAGGGCCTCGTCTGTTCATGTCTGTATCTCTCTTTAACTGAATAAACTTTGCATTCTTTCAACTTCCCAAATTCACCACCCAGTTTTATTTTTCTTTTCTACTGCTGAATCGGACTGTACCTAACTTAGGTATCCAGTTTGATCCTGTTCTGAGCTTTAAACTGCACATCCAGGTCTGTTCATTTGTTTCCACCACCATGCATTGCTTGTCTCTCTCTTATCTCCTTTTCATTGTTGAATATTTATCTGCACTATCACTATTGAATATTCCACTTATTTACTTGCAATCTGTTGAGTTTCTAATGAACATAAGAATTAGTTGCAGGAATAAGCATTTGGTCTCTGTAACCTGTAAGATTGTGGCTGATTTGATTCCATACTCCTGCCTACCCCCATAACTTCTGAGTTCCCTATTAGTTAAGAATCTGTTCTCCCCCTGCCTTTGAAATATTCAATGACTCTGCTTTCACTGTTCTCTGGGGGAGTTCCAAAGATTCGTGTTCCCCTCGTACTGATTTGCTTCAAACCAACCAAATGTTGTGTAATGCTGTAGGACTCCAGCATCTGCAGTCCTCACTTTCTCCTAATGTTGTAGGATGTCTGCATTATATCCCACAGTGAATTCCCTTTATATATCAACCTTTTCCTCATTAACCTTGATATGTTCCCTGTCCTCAAAATATGAAATTGCACAAACTCTTGTTGCTAGATACCTCAAATGTTTTGCTGCTTCTCATTTCCCAAGGGATGCAGTTGCCCTTTTTAAAACTTTATTCATTACATTAAAGTTGCCATGTAAATAAGAGTAATGATTTAACTTTTTCCTGAAGCATTGTCTTACTTGCATGGTTTATGGGCTTTATCCTTATAAAGTTAATACTGTCCCACAAAACATTAATTCTAATACAGGACTGCAACTCCAGTCACAGCTTGTAACTTTAACTTGCTAGCTGTAAGTATGGGCCATCATTGTATGATAAACTAAACTTGGTAAATGACTGGGTCAGAAGCGAAACATGTTAACTGTGTGTAACTTTCTCCATTTATAGGCTGTAGCACCCTTGCAGCGTTCTCTGGAGATCCGAGAGAGTGCATTGGACCCTGATCATCCCAGTGTGGCTCAGTCCTTGCACCAGTTGGCTGGTGTGTATGTACAGTGGAAGAAGTTTGGAAATGCAGAGCAGCTGTACAAGCAGGCACTAGAAATCAGTGAAAATGCCCATGGTTCGGTTCATCCCCGGGTGGCTCAGGAGCTGGATGCTCTAGCAATGCTTTATCAGAAACAAAATAAGTGAGTTCTTGATGTAAGTTTGGTACTCTAAGGCACCTTTTATATTAACGGATGTTACCGTGTAGCTAATGCAGGTGTATGGGTGTATTTTGCTGTGAAGGAGCTCAAGCCATAACTATCTTTCCAGAAGATTTCCTTTATTTTGTAGAAATGCCTATTACTAAAATCATACCATAACCTCTCCTCCGTGCATAATGCACCTTATTATAATTTGAAAACCATCCCAAAGATGATGATAATTTATTCACAAGTGTTGAATGCTTTTGGCTAAGCATAGGTACTGGTTTGAGAGATTGTGCTGCCTTGGACAGACAACTTCTCCTCTTCCTCCCCTTCCCAATTTTCTCACCAGTGCCCTGTATAAGTGAAGCATAACCTCCCTGCTTTTATATTCCATTTTTCTTGCAATGAACAATATTTAGCTTTCTTAATGACTTACTGTACCTGCATACGAATCTTCTATGATTCATTGGAATTATGTTCAGTATGGACTGGTTGGACTGAAGGGTCTGTTTGTGTGCTGTGTGATTCTCTAACTCTATGCAATAGGACGTTGAGATTCCCCCACATCTCAGAGCTCTGTAATTCCTCACAATTTAGATTTATCTTATTCATTTTGTCATAATGGACATTTCACATTTTCTTTTCAGATATTTGGAAGCTCCCACAATATTCACTTGCTCGCTAATGTGCTATTACTGATGGACTGTCATGCATTTATTTCAGCAATGCTCTGATTTCCTTTAAAAAAAAATCCCTGAGAGAGGCCGGTGTTAAGTTACTGCAATTCAATTTCATACAGACTGTTTCATATTTTGAGGTATGAACAAGTGGAGCCATTAAGAAAGCGGTCTATGAAGATCCGACAGAAGGTTTCCACACAGAAAGGAAACATGGTAAGGGATGAAACATGTAGGTAGTCTGACTGAATTATAATGGTGGGCTCTCTGTCCATCGATTTCAGATGTGTATTTGAATTACAGGACAACCGTTTAAATGGTATTTTATTTCGCTTGTGCAATGTGTCCTTGGAATAGAAGAAAGCTTTTATAGTTCTCAATGTTTCCTTGTTGTGGAAGTAGATTAGAGTTAGGGTTCTTTTATGGAACCTATTTATATTGCCAAATTTAAAACAACTACAGTTTTTATTCTAAGCAGCAAAAAAGAGAAAAAATCTTAAGCCCAAAAAGTCCACTGTGCTGATAAAGCCACAGGGACAAAAGTATTGCTATAGTCAAGCCATAAATCTAAAGATTCAACATACTTATTTTCGAGGTTTGTTGTGGATGCTACTTTTGAAAATCTCTGTACTTTCTTCTCTTGCTGATGAGGTTATTGCTGATATGCAAAGTTGTCATCACCCAAATCCTCTGTTCGAGATATTTGCCAAATCCTAGAATGGTTACAGCACAGAGTGAGTTCATTCAGCCCTTTAACACTGTATTGGTCCTAGGATGCAGCTGTTCAACTTGTGCCACTCCCCTGTCTTTTCCCCATTGTTCTGCAAATTTTTCCTTTCCAGGTAATGATCTGGTTCCCTTGTGAAAGCCTGTTTCCCTTGCACTATCATGTTTGCAGCCAGTGCATTCCAAATCCTAACCATGTGCATGAAAAAGGTTTTTCTCATGTTACTGTTGGTTCTTTTGCCAATTACTGTAAGTTCAATGAATCTCCAATTTGACATGAGACAAAATAAATTCTTCTGTTTCACTCCCTCCACCCACCCAATTAGAGAGAACCTTGCATACAGTCCTTACCAGACTTAACTGTCCGTTAAAGCAGCACAGTGGGTCAGTGGTTAGCATTGTTGCCTCACAACGCCAGGGACTCCGGTTCGATTCCACCCCTGGGTGACTGTGTGGAGTTTGCACATTCTCCCTATGTCTGTGTGGAGTTTCCTTCGGGTGCTCCAGTTTCCTCCCACAAGCCAAAGATATGCAGGTTAGCTGGTTTGGCCTTGAGAAATTACCCACAGACTTCAGGAATGTGTATGTTAGCTGCATTAGTCATGGGAAATGCAAGGTTGTATGGTTAGGGGAGGGGGATGCACCTGGGTGCAGTGCTGTTCAGAGGGTCGGTGTGGACTTGTGGGCTAATGGCCTGTTTTCACACTGCAGGGATTCTATGTAAAAAAAAAAATTACACTTCTGTTCTCTTGGACAGTAACTTCAGCACCAGAAATAGTGAAGGGAGTTGGAATCTTTAATTAGACAAATAAATTTATAGATGGAACCTTGCCAAATGACTGTTCACTCATTGCATTGAGTTACCCTTAGAGGTAATATACTTTCACATTTTACTTGGAAATGCACCATCATGAAGATAACTTACCTAAAGTATAACCTATGTTCTGGGAAACAAGTGTGGTCCTTATGAAGACAATTGATCAGGAAATTGTTTTTTTTTGTCCTTGGTAGTACAAATTGTAGAGGAAGAGGTGCTGAAAGCTTATGCATTTCTCAGGCATGACATACTCAGGCACTGAACTGGTAGTTATCTGGTAGCAGAGACGTTAATGTTATAGATAGCTCTGTCCTGGAAGTGTCAAGAACATAGAACAGTACAGCACATGAACTGATCCTTCGACCCACCATGGCTGCACCAATCTTGATACAATTCTAAACTAATCCCATCTGCCTGCACATGGTCCATATCCCTCTGTTCCCTGCTTGTTCATGTGTCTGTGTAAATTCCTCTTAAATGTTGCCATTGGCAGCTCTCATGGTACACATTTCAGGCACCTACCAATCTCTGTTTAAAAACAACCTTGCCTCTCACATTTCCTTTAAACTTCCTCCTCTTCCTTAAACCTGTGCCCCAGTGTTGCCTGAATAATCCAGTCAGAACAAGATCTAAATCATGTGCCTAACATGAGCCCTGTGGATGGATGATAGGCATTGAGGAGTTAGAAGGTGAACTATATATCACCGAGCATCCAGCCATGGTCTGTTACTCTGCTCTTACTAATTTTGATATGATTTTTCCTGGTTGGGCTTATGATCAATGTTGGTATGGGAGGAGATTTACTCATGTTTGTGACAGGAAAGATTAGAGGGAGGTCAGTAAGGTTTAAGGCAGTCATTACTTGGCATTTAGGTAACTTGAATGTTGCCTTCCATTCCCACGCTGTTATCCAGATCCTACTGTTAGTTGGTACTGGCTGTTTCATTAACACAAGAGTTGTGAATGGGACTGAACATTATACAGTCATCATCAAGCTTATCCATTTCTGACCTTATGATGGATGGAGCTGAATTGGAAGGGGACTAATATACTGGCAGGGAGATTTGCTAGAGCTGTCCAAGAGGATTTAAACTAGTACGGTAGTTGGAAGGAGGGAGGTGGATGGGATAGGGGTGGGGGTTGGGGGGGAGGGGTGGGTGGGATAGTGAGGAAAGAGATGAGTTTGAGACTTGTACAGTTGAGAACAAAAGTGAGTCAAACGGTCAGGGCAGGCAGGGACAAAGCAAAGAACAAAGTAGGACTGATAAATTAAACTGTATTTACTTCGATGCAAGAGGCCTGACATGGAATGCAAATGAACTCGGGGCATGGTTAGGAACATGGGACTGGAATAGTTAGTAAGTTTGCAGATGACACCAAAATTGGAGGTGCAATGGACAGCGAAGAAGGTTACCTCAGAGTACAATAGGTTCTTGATCAGATGGGCCAATGGGCTGAGAAGTGGCAAATGGAGTTTAATTTAGATAAATGCGAAGTGCTGCATTTTGGGAAAGCAAATCTTAGCAGGACTTATACACTATGGTAAGGTCCTAGGGAGTGTTGCTGAACAAAGAGACCTTGGAGTGCAGATTCATAGCTCCTTGAAAGTGGAGTCACAGGTGGATAGGATAGTGAAGGTGTTTGGTACGCTTTCCTTTATTGGTCAGAGTATTGCGTACAGAAATTGGGAGGTCATGTTGCGGCTGTACAGGACATTGATTAGGCCACTTTTGGAATATTGCATGCAGTTCTGGTCTCCTTCCTATCGGAAAGATGTTGTGAAACTTGAAAGGGTTCAGAAAAGATTTACAAGGATGTTGCCAGGGTTGGAAGATTTGAGCTATGGGGAGAGGCTGATGGTGGTGATTGCTCATGATGGTGAGCAGTCTGATAAAGTAGTAGTTCGATTAAGCAACGTATTCTTCATTTTTAATCAAAATGTTCCATTCAGAATTCTGCTATCCATGTTCTCACTGACATGAAGTTCCATGTGGCCATCATCTCTCTTGTGTCAGTGCACACTAACCTCTTGGGATCTCTTTCTGGCTGTGTTTCACTCTGTGATGGTGATCTCTAATAAACCTGTGTGAAGTCACTGTACATAAAGCATGCTTTGTCTTCTATTTCCTCCATTCTAGTATTAGATTATGAAGCCAGCCCTCTCCTTTCAGCCTGAAGTTTGCTCTACTTTTTCTGCTTTGTTTTATCTCCTCACACATCTGATTGTAGTGTCCTGCTGTAATCTTCACTGCTTTCTCTTTCTTCTTGAAAAGCACTTTGGTTAGTAGTGGTTGCAATTTACGCCCAAAGGAGGATTTTGGAGTTTTGAATGTCTGCTGCCGTATTGAGGTATTTGAAGCTTAATTGCAAAGTTTAAACAGTGATATTTTATACCTCAGCATGGTTCTGCTGTTCTTCGCCGCCGCGCTCTACAGTTGGAGGAGCTTACACTTGGGACAGAGTCAGCAGACACAGCTCGCATACTGAATGAACTGGGAGTTCTCTACTACCTTCAAAACAACATTGAGTAAGGAAATTTAATGAATGATTTATCATTGTGTGTCTGATTATCAACTACCAATAATGAAGATCAGAATAAACCTTGGATTACACCTCTTCTCAGTTCCTTAATTTCACAATGGCGTGCTCAGAATAGATTAGATTCCCTACAGAATGGAAACAGGCCCTTTGGCCCAACAAGTCCATACCAACCCTCTGAAGTGTAACCCACCCAGACCCATTCCCCTACTCTATCTTTACCCCTGACTAATGCACCAAGTACTATGGCCAATTTAGCATGACCAGTTCACCTGACCTGCACATCTTTGGATTGTGGGAGGAAACCGGAGAACCCGGAAATATACGTGTAAAATTGTACACATCTTATGTACTATTGATTATCCCTGCTCAGTGATGATATTTCTTAGTGTTTTAATGCAAATGTGGAATCTTGTACAGAACAATACTGAAAAATCTCAACCTTTTCAAAACATCAATTCCCTGTCTCCTCAACTTAGCCCAGCAAAGTGAGAATCTTCTCCCTGTCGGCATTCAAGAACAAACACCTGAACAGAGTCTGCTCAACCTCATCTGATACTCTAGAGATCTGGTGATAAAGTACTGTCAGTGTGGAGCCGAGTATTGCTCCTTAGTTCACAATCACATAAAATTAATAAAAAATATTAAGTAAAATGCAAAACGGCATGTTTGGTGATGATTTGAATGTATTGAAATATCCCCCAATCTCTGCATCCAGCTGCCTAAACTCCAAGTTCTAGAATTCTCTTTCTTATCATCTTTGCACGTCTGCTTAGTTTAAGATGCTTCTTAAAAATCCATCTGTGAGACTAACATTTCATAATATGTGGCTCAGTGTCCAAGTTTGTTCACCACACTGACCCCTGGGATGATGTAATTGTCTTTTTAGGGGAGGTTGAGGAGACTGAATGCTCTGGAGTTCAGAAAAATTAGGTGTGATTTAATGGCGTAACATGTTCTTACGAGGCTCAATAGGGAAGATGCAGAAAGAATGTTTTCTCGAGCTTTCACTTCTGGAATCAGGGGACACAGTTTCAGACTGTTGCCAGGGTTGGAGGGTTATTTTTCCTAGAGCATCAGAGGCTGAGGGGTGACCTTCTAGAAGTTTATAGGCATAGATAGGGTGAATACCAAAAATCTTTTCCACAGGATGGTGGAGTCCAAAACTAGTGGTTAAGTTTAGGTGAGAGGGGAAAGATTTAAAAGGGACCTACAGGGCAACTTTTTCACGCAGTGGGTGGTACGTGTATTGAATGAGCTGCCAGAAGACGTGGTGGAGGCTGGTACAATTACAACATTTAAAAGGCATCTGGATGGGTATATGTACAGGCAGGGGTTGGAGGGATATGGGCCAAATGCTGGCAAATGGGAATAGATTAATCTAGGATATCTGGTCAGTATGGACAAGTTGGACCAATGGGTTTGTTCCTGTGCTGTACATCTCTATGACTCTAACAGGAGGTAGTCCTATTGAGGACTGCGATGACAAAGGAATTGTTTTGCTCAGAGCCTGGTGAATCTTTGGAATTTTCTACCCCACAGCACTATGGAGTATATTCAAGGCTGAGATCGGTAGATTTCTAGATATTGAAGGTATCAAAAGATATGTGGATAGTGCAGGAAAATAGCTTTGATGTAGAAGATCGACGATGATGCAGTTGAATGTGGAACGTGGTTGATGGTCTGAATGGCTGAATGATATAACCCTATATGGTATGTGAATGCAAGTTGTGGTTGTGGAATAGAATTTTACTGAGTAATTTGTCCCTGGAAAGTTAGTTTGCAGAATATTTTCCCATTTGTATTGAAAACATGATGCTCTGAGATTCCGGTATCAAGCACAAAGCTGCTTTGATTGAGTGTGTCTCAGTGGGCTGGGGTGCATTCTGCTGAAAGGACAAGGAAAATGCCACATGCCATTGGTTGTGTATGCCATTGTCTATCTTCAAATAAGAATCTTGTCTCTAGTATAATAAAACTGTAAGGAAAATCTGTAATTGTGGAGTAAAATTGGTAAGCTGTAATGGTTCTCTACACTGGATTCAAAGCCTGTTACCAACCTAGTTTTTAGTTAATGTGTCAGGAATACAGCTACAGGCATCGCAGAAGATTTTTTATTTGTTTTTCTTTTACAATTTCAACATAGGACAGCTGAAATCTTCTTTAAACGTTCGTTGGAAATGAGGGAGCGGACCCTTGGTTGTGACCATCCTGACTGTGCACAGTCTTTGAATAACCTGGCAGCTTTATACAATGAGAAGAAGGACCATGAGAAAGCTGAGGAGCTGTATGAGAGGGCACTGGATATTCGGCGTATAGCCCTGGCACCTGATCATCCCTCTGTGGCTTATACTGTGAAACACCTGGCAGTGTTGTATAAAAAGCGAGTGAGTTAACCATACTGCAATGGATTGCAGAATTTTCGTTTTGAAAACTCCTGATCTCTGCGAACCTATGAACAGGGAACAAAAGAAGGCCACTTAGCCCTTTGAGCTTGCTTTGCTGTTCAATAAGATCATAACAGATCTGATTTTTAATCTCAACTCTATATTCCTGAATATCACTAATCTTTCATCCCTTCATTTCTGCCTTAAAATATTTAAAATGTTTATTTTCCCATGCATCTTTCAGCATCCCTGATGACATAGCCTTAAAATTGTAGATTGCATTTTTTAAATACAGTAAACTTGTTTAAGAGACCAGCAATTATGCCCATTCCTGATTGAGACTAAATCATATCCCCTATCCATATCTGAATATTGACCTCTTAAACTCCTATATCAATTAGAGTAGAAATGAATCTAAATCAAAAATGAGTGAATATTAGTGTTATGCTGCAGGAATTAGAAAACTAAAGAGGATTGATGTTTTGCAAAGAAAAGTAAATGTATTTTTAAATAATTTTATAATTTAATGATTTCATAATTTAATATAGCTGATCCCATAAATGAAAATTACTGATAATATGCTACAGACGAGAGAGTGGTGCTGGAAAAACATAGCAAGAATGAAGGGCTTTTGTCTGAAACGTCGACTCTCCTGCTCCTCAGATGCTGCCTGACCTGCTGTGCTTTTCCAGCATCACACTCTCAACTTTGATCTCCAGCATCTGCAGTCCTCACTTTCTCCTAGTTGACATTATGCCATAATCCACAAAGGGCCATAAGCATGTCTGTCTATTGGCGAAAGTCAATTGCTTATACATAGCTTGAAGGTCACCACTCTGCAAGTGTGGGGCAAGGCAAGGAGGCATGAAAGTTACTAAAATGTTGTGATTTACCCGAGGAACATTGGAATAGAAGGAGGTCAGCTGAATCTGTTCTGCTATTCAACAAGATTCTAACATTATTCTATAGCTGTCCTTGCCCCATATCCCTCAACACCTTCTGTTGATCTCAGTATTAAATTTAACAGATGGCTAGCATCAGTTACCAGTTGTGGAATGTATTTCTGAATTTGTGCTGCCCTTTGTTGCAAAATCGTTTCAGTAACTTCCCTTTTGAAAGATCTAGCTCCTGTTTTTAGTGTACATGCTTGTGCCTTAGAATCCCCAACCAATGGAATAGGTGCTCTCTATCTATAGTATCAGTTTCCTCTTGAAAACTTTGATCAAATCAGCCCTCAATTTTCATAATTCCAAGGGGTGCAATCTTTGTGTTTCTGTAAGGATCATTGAAATGTACTTGTGCAATTCACAAATTTATGCATTAGAATATGATGCTTATAAAATCCTAATTCACCTGCAGATTGTTTCAGGAATACAAAGTAATTCTCATATATTTCTCTTGAAATCACCTGACAAGATCACTAAGTTTTATTGACAGCTGGTAGTTTGGTAGTGCAGAACTTCAGTATTGCTGGAGAAAAAATATTTTGTCAATTTTTTTCGTTTTAGATTCATCAGGATAATTTGTAATGCAGTTAAATGTAATGTGAATACTAATTAAAAGGAAAACTATATTTATACTGTAGGAGAGGTACATTTGATGTTTACTGGAATTTTACAGTGTAAAAATCCATTGATTCTATTGGGACAATATTTAATGCTCATTTGTATATGTAACAGCAGATGGATTTATATGGCAGGATGTGAAAGTTTTTTGTCAAATGACTAGATTTCAAGGAACAAATAAATTACCATTGAGCTTGTAGCTTATAAAACCATCAAGTGCATGAAATATTTCTTGTTTTATTGTTGCCTTTAATACCAAAACAGTTTCCTAGCTTAGTTATCCTTGTCTGAATTTGCAGGGAAAATTGGACAAGGCTGTTCCTTTATGTCAGCTGGCAGTTGAAATTCGTCAGAAGTCCTTTGGCCCGAAGCACCCAAGTGTGGCAACTGCCCTGGTGAATTTGGCTGTTCTGTATTGTCAGTTGGTATGTGAACTGTTGGCCTCATGATACCTGGCTGTTACTCTGCTTTATGTTGTTGTACAGTTATATTAGATGAGGCTTAAGAAAGGTGAACAGAAAAAAAAGTAGATTTCAGGAAACTTACTAATACAGGTGGTTTTGAATAAAACACCGAGGACAGGGGGATGAAAATCCTTATTACTGTGCAAATGCTGCATGTGGACATGACTGTTATCACAAACATTATTGTGAGGGGCAAGGCTCTAAACTTTCAGTCATGTATTCGAAGTCTGGGAAGGAGGGAACATCAGGGCATATAAAACAAACATGAGCAATCAGGAAGGCGAGGCCAAATAATAAGAGCTGATATTGAGTTACTGCCTTGCAGCAAAGCCTCACCTATCTGGAGTACATATCCCGAATTTGAACATTCACCTCCCATAATTTTCTACATTTTACAATAAAGATATCATCCTATGGGAGGGCTCTTGTGGGTGCAGTGTTAGTGTCTGTATCTTTGGAGAAGAAGGCCAGGATTCATGACCCACCTGCTCAAGAGGTGGGTCATACCATATCTGAAAAGAGTGACTAAAAATATCTTTAATAGTGTGGGAAGGTTGCTTGTGCTTGCAAGATGTCAAATGTATAAAAGTTGTAATTCTTGAAATAGTGGCCTATTATCTCAGATCCAAGAATCCAGCTGACACTAGCTAACTAGGAAGTCTTTTACCAGTTGCTCTAAAAACACTAGTTACTTTACAATGTATTCTTTGAGAACATGCCTTGCATCATGGATGATTTGCCAAGTGTAAACAATTGGATGTGGAATAAATAATCTAGAGTGTAAAATAGATCATTTATATGACACACAATTTCATAAATTGAGGTGTGAACAACTTTGGTGTAAAAGCAATCTTTAATCCTTTAACTTTAAAAAAAATCCATAAATGTGTCACATTTCCCCACAGAAAAAACACGCTGAAGCTTTACCACTGTATGAACGTGCTCTGAAAATTTATGAGGACAGCTTGGGTCGTTCTCATCCCAGAGTGGGAGAGACACTGAAGAATCTAGCAGTGCTCAGGTAACAGCTGCACCGAGCATGGTCTTTATAGTTGTCAGAAATATATCACTGCTGTGAGTTTGTTTTAGCTTGGTAACATTATGCTAGTGCCTGGCATACTGTGTACACTTGGTACATTGTCATGCTACATCTCAAATACTGAAATATGGCACAACAGAATTTCCTGAAGTTTTACTTGGCTGAGGGTGGAAATGAGTGAAGCTGCAATTTTGCAAACCCAAGTAGCGATTTGACAACCTTGATTAGGTTTTTGATTAGTAAAGGGATCAAGGGTGATGGGGAGAAGGCAGGGGAATGGAGTTGAGGGAGTGAAAAAACAGCCCAATGTATTGAAATGTAATTGTCAGGATTGACATACATGTGAAAGTGTGTAGGAGGACAGATTGGGACCACCTTGTGCAGGAAGATTGAGAGTCGGGGAGAACAGGATGTCCATGTATTATACACATAACGATAAACAAATTCTACAGAGTAGAAATACTACCAGAAAAGCCACTTTAAAAAAATCTAGGTATTCATGTAGTTTTGGTGTTTCTAACTGAACTTCAGTTGAACTAAGATCGGGTGCTGTTGAAAACCATGGATATGAACTTGTGACCTATAAAGTTACAGCTCAGAGGGCAGTAAGGAAAAGGATGCAAAGTGGAGAAACTTGTAAAAAAAAATGTTTAATTTGATATTTGCAATATTAAATAGTTTTCAGACACCCTTTCACATCAATGTACCACAATACAAGACTGATGTTATTTTGCAATTTACAGTTATGAGGAGGCCAATTTTGAAAAAGCTGCTGAGCTATACAAAAGAGCAATGGATATTAAGGAAGCTGAGGCGTCAGTGCTTGGTGGAAAAGCTCTTTCAAGACATTCATCCACGGGCGACACTTTCAGCTTAAGAAATGCGCTGGCTTCTAATCCCTACCTAGAACTGGGATACAGATGACTCATGGATAGAAATGGACTGCAGAACCTGTAAATATGAAAAATATTGGGACAAAGTGATATTGTTATTTCCGTTTTTACAGCTGCCTTGATCTCAATATGCTATGTCAAGCCTGAAATGGAGTTATATTTAAATTTGCAGCGGTAATTTCTAAGAAACTGAAGTAATCATGTTAGGAGATACAAGTTGCATAAAGAAATTTATCAGAAAGAAAAATTAGGTTCAAGCAGTAAACTGTGACAATGGAAAGCAAAGTCCTTTCAGCTAGTAACTGGCATCATGTTACCCTACAGGTGTCCTGAGTTAGCAGAACACATTTGTAAATGAAGATTTCATTACTGAACAATAACACTGCTTGGAGAAAGCAACAAAGTTTTCTGTGAGCAACATTTGAGGTTTTTATCAGTGCTGATTTTGTTTTTATTCCAATTGAGTATAAATTTGTCTCAGTCTTAAACATGATTAAATATAGCAATGTTAAATAACCTCCTTTCTTTGAAAGGAAAAACATTTTTCAAGGAAACCTAAACTAATACTTCCAAAATAAAATTCCACAGATCACCTTGAAGGAGAGTAACAAGATAATAACTGTACAAAAGAATGTTGATGTATTTTTTTTAGTTGCTGCAGGTGAAAATTCTTTATATTATTGAAAATGCAGTATTGTGAAGCAAAACACAGCTGCTCATTTCAGTGATATGCTCAATACCTCAATATTAAATATAGGACATAAATATCTGGCTCTCATGCCATTTGCCAAGGAAACCCTCACCCCACAACGAAGGGAAAGGTCCTTTTGGCCAATACAACTGTCTTTGTGAGCTCATTCAACACTTCAGATGCACACCTTCCAATGCTCATCCAAAACTCCGCATCCTCCATCTGTTCAACAAAGTATCCTGTTCAACACTAACCTTGCTGACCTCCAATGACTGGTCATCCTACAGCACACTGCCTCCAGAAATCCCCCACCTTGTCTCCAATTCGGACCAAGTGACTTCACCCAAGTGACTGCTTGCATCCTCCAGTTTACAACTGCTCTTGTAGCCTGTGTAAGGGACAGTACTGAGGAGCTGTAAGCCACTGGGAGTTAATAAGTGTAAAATCGATTGATTAACTGGAAACTCATGAAAGGTATTCTTTGCACTAAGGGGGACTGCAATAAAGACTCAACAAGTTAATAAATTTATAGGAGGGATGTGTAATTGACAAGCTACTTTCAATGTAGACAATTGTGACGTGATACATATTGGTGAGAGTAACATAAACTACGTGGCTCTTGAGAAATGAGTAGAGTGAGAAAGGTACAAAGGATTCTAGGGGATTGATTCACAGCATTATAAATAACAACATAGGGTTAAGCAAAGGTTAATTAGCAACACAGGTTAATAAGGCTTTGAAAAAATGTGAAGCATGAAAGTTCCCTTCCAGAAGAGGGTCAGAACTGAAAGTACTGAGAGTGTTAAATTTATATTGAATGTTTGTTAAGCCACAAGAAGAATGGGATGAATACTGAAGGAGACTTCATGTTTAAAAAAGGAAATTGGGGCACTCCTTGGAGAAGGTGGAAATAAGAAATGACACACCTTAGCAAACCTGAGAAATTATAATCCAAAAGGCTGAACAGACCAGAGCTCTGGTCCTGAAGAGAGGTGATCTGACGTGAGATTTTTACATTTATGGAGTTTGACAGAGCAAAGAAGATATTTCCACTTGTGGGAAAATCTGAAAGTGATAAATTCATATATTTTCTAATAAATTGAACGAGTCAGTAATCAAATCTAGTGAAGGATTTGAGAGAAACTTCTTTACCCAGAGAGTAGATAGAATGTGGAATTCTCTGATAGTATTTGAGGTGAATAGCAGTTATTTTTAGAGGGAAAAAAGGAGTGATGGGATACATGCAACAGGTTAGATAATCCCAGAGTGGGATAAGCATAGTGGATGGTAAAGAGTAAAGTTTACATTGCAGTAGTGTGTACACTGACCTGACCTTTGCAGTTTCTAATTCCCTAGTGAGTTCTAACTTTGCCTTGCTACCACTTTGTCTCACGGCATCTTTTCTCACCTTCAGAAGTGACTCCGACTTACCTCTAAAGTATACACTCCCTTTTTGATTTGGTCTAACCGCTGAAATGTGAAGTAATCTGGAGCATTGTTACATTATCGTCCTGATGTTGTCCTTAATCTTTTGTGCAGCAGATGTGCGAAAGTTTAAAGTCACAAAGTCTTGCAACTGCCTGAATTTTGAGTTCCATTGTTGTTGTGGACTGTTTCCCTTCAAAGCAAACCTGAGACGGTACAAGGGGAAATGTGGGTAAATGTGCCTTGATTGAAAATTGCCAATAGGCAAAAAAACGGTTAATTTTTTAAAGTTACATGTGAAGTATTTAGATTTATAGTGCAATGTAATGTTATCCTACTGTTTGAGAAATAAGCTATTAAGTCCTGAAAATACAGTATTGTAAATGAAGTTGTAACAAAGAATTTGAAATCTATTTACCACTCTAATGACATGGTATAATGCACAGCGCATTTATTATTTTGGTGCAGAACTTGCGATGCAATCAATCTGATGTAACTGGATACATTAAAATTCACTCAAACTATCCATCCATTGTAGTATGTTAAGCTTCTAGATTGTTTTACTGGAACCAAGACTGTTTTCTGCAAGTTCTGGATAAAGCCTATCTGCTGCTAAATTTTCCAGAAAAGATTACCCTGGACAATTATGATAAATCTTAGACTGGCCAGCAGGTCTAGAACTTGAGAAGTGCTTTAAAAGAATAATGTTGTTAGAACAACATAGAGCTGTGCAGCACAGGAGCAGGCCCTTCGGCCCACGATATTGTGCAGAACATAATGTCAAATTAAACTAATCCCTTCTCCTTGCCCTTGGTCCATATCCCTTCGTTCCTTGCATATTCATATTAGTACACTTTTGAGCATGTTGTGGTCACTGCATTTTCTGTGGATTTTGTACTGTCTCAGCTCTCAGTAGTGTTGGACATCTTTACTTGTACTCTTGGAGGCTGCAGCATTTCACTTAGGCTACTATTCTGTGTTGCTGGTATCCCATGTTTGTCCTTATTCTAGAGTAAGACACTCGCTCTCTTCAGCACTGTTATTTATGCTGCTATACAGTTGCTTCTGCTATAATGCAATAGTTCTATTCTTGGTCAATTCTGTGTTATAAGAAAATAATTTAATAGCAGCACCATTTAAACAAATGAAGCCTGAATCATATTATGATCAATACATACTTTAAACATCCGCGCTATAGAAAGTGTCCCCAGTTCGCCAATCCCGTTATAGTGAATTCACATTAACACAGTGTGCACTATTAGCAGAGTGACCTGTACATAACTGAATGCTGCACTCTAGTAGTGCCTTACTTCTGCTTCCATAATGTGGTTCTCACTACAATGCTGTGTAGTGCTTTTCTCTCCTGCTGTCAGAGTTGTGTCACTGTTTACATATTTAGCAAATTCAAAGCAGGTCAACCAGCACCAGTAGGAAAAACACAAATGGGTCAACATTTCAGCTCCAGGAACTAATTTGCACAATGGTCATTTCTCCACAGTCCTGCTGAACGTTTCCAATTTTTGTTTTCAGCTTCTTATGGGCGGCATGGTGGCTGAGTGGTTAGCAGTTGCCTCGCATCACCAGGGACCTGGGTTTGATTCCTGTCTGTGTGGTATTTGTACATTTGCCTTGTGTCAGCATGGGTATCTTCCCACGGTCCAAAGATGTGTCAGTTAGGTGAACTGGCTATGCTAAATGACTGGTGTGGACATGTTGGGCCGAATGGCCTGTTCCCACTCTGTAGGGATTTTATGATTCTTAATAGCCGCAGTGTATTGCTCTATTATGGGAATAAGGACTATTGTGATGCAATGGTAGTGTCCATACCTCTGGGCCAGGAGACCCAGGTTTAAGTCCCAACTATTCCAGAGATGTCCCCTAACATCCCTGAACAGATTGATTTGAATATACCTATTGCTGGGAAAAACTACAGCCTAAGATTGTCTAATGATGTATAGGACACAATGGTTCTCATGTTGGCCTGTTACTTTGACAAAAAATCCAGTGAGAATAGATGAACATTCTGTAGCCTTGATGTTTCTTGAAAATATTACTATAAAACCATTCTCAGTTAGAGATGGGAGAACCGATACTGCAACCATCGATGCAAGGAGCAGGCTTTATCAACCGTTACAGTCTCCCTTCGTTCCATTGTCTTTGTGATCATGAGGTATCGGCGAAAGCAGCGAGATAACTTAATGTTCAGCTCTCTCCTCTGCCACCTTTATGGCTGCTTGGACCAGATTTACAGTTCACCACTGAGTCATCAGGAATCTAATTTGAGCAGATTCTGTGGAAACATTATCAAACATTAGCCTGACTGTCCTTCAAACTTAAGAGTGCAGGCCCTTGGGCCCACAATATTGTGCAGAATATAACGCCAAATTAAACTAATCCTTTCTCCTTGCTCTTGGTCCATATCCCTTCATTCCTTGCATATTCATATTAGTACACTTTTGAGCATGTTGTGGTCACTGCATTTTCTGTGGATTTTGTACTGTCTCAGCTCTGTGGTGTTGGGCATCTTTATTTGGACTCTTGGAGGCTGCAGCATTTCACTAGGCTACTATTCTGTGTTGCTGGTATCCCATGTTTGTCCTTATTTTAGAGTAAGACACTCGCTCTCTTCAGCACTGTGTTTATTTATGCTGCTACAGTCGCTCCTGCTATAATGCAATAGTTCTATTCTTGTTCAATTCGGTGTTAAGAAAATCGTGCAATAGCAGCACCATTTAAACAAATGAGGCCTGAATCATATTATGATCAATACATACTTCAAACATCCGCGCTATAGAAAGTGTCCCCAGTGTCCCACGGTGTGTGACTGTGAAACATTCATATCAGCATCAAAGAAAGCTTAAGGTACATATGCAACCAAAACTGGCTTCATATAGCTGCTGAAGCCCCTGTACAGCCTTGAGAAATACTCACTAATATCTCATAACATCCGGGGCAGATAGGGAATGGGCAGGAAATGCTGGTCAGGCCAGTAACACCAATGTACATTCTGTGGATTAATAAAAAAAATCTCAAAAGCACCTTGTGACTTCTGTCAAAACTTTAAACCAACATGGAGAGCAAGTGAGATGAACACAAATCATTTTAGGTGTTGGAAGAACTGGAGAACCATTTGCCCTGATTCACTTTGCAGGAAGTTGTTAAGTCCTTCTACTCAAACAAGTGAAATACAACTTAGCTGTGAAAGTATTACTTCTACGCAGACAAAGGTCACAGGGAAATAAGCCAGACATGCAAAGAGCATACTAGTCCTGATTTATTTAAGTGTTGAGGGGACAAACCAGCTTTTCTTAAAAGGTCTGCTCTGAAAAGGTATGTTTCTGGTTTTTAACTCCCCCTCAGTGTATAGAGGTAATAGGAGCATTCCTGTGCTCCTTTCAGCCCCCCTCCCCCCCAAAAAAAACACTGGTTCACCGTTAGCCCAGTCTCTCCTTCTCCAATAAAGTTTGCTCAGTGTCAATGCCAGCCCATTTACCAGAGAGCTCATTCATTTTCTGCAACCTGAGTCCACTAAACTCTGCCAGTATTATGGTTTGTTTGGGTCTCTCTAAAATCACCAACTGCATTTAATCCACAACTAAGATCAAAACGTGTAAAACCAGCAGTAACGACCTTTTAGGTTAAGGCCCAAGTTTTGGCTATTAATTACTGCTGACACTTTGGTTTCATTATACAGAGCAAAACATTGTTCCTCTATCCTGTAGGCCGTGCAGGTGTACAGCTGACCCACTCAGTTCAGTTCACACCACTGACTTCTGGTTCTACAGGTTGCTGCTACTCACAGACCTCAGAGACATGCAAGCAGAAAGAAAATTAGAGGGATTGCTGGTCCCTGTATTCTGAAGTTAGCAGTTATGGCAAGGAGGTTAGTTGTTACAAGTATAAGATTCAGATTCCAATATTAGTCGCAGTACATTCTGCCAAGTAATAAGAGCAGGACTTGTTGCCAGGCTTTCATTAGGTTGCCCAGATCAGTTTCAGAGTCAGAGTTAATACGAGTCAGCAAGGAGAAACGACTCTTCCTTCAAAAATAACAATTTCAAACAAACAACCCAATCCTACATTAATGCCAGAGGTCTGCAGAGTTCCTGCAGGGAAAGTGAATTCTGCCAGGTTCTGACCAACACTTATCCCATTGGAATAGGAATCTAGAGTCAGAGCCTCTGAATACAAACACTTTGAATATTGAAGTGGGCTACCTAAAACAGAGCTGGATTTTTATCGGCTTCCCAATTCCCACAAATTGTGGACTTTTGAAAATGTGGGTAATCAAAGTCCTATTTTCTCCTCTTTTATATTGTTGTTAACAACTTTTTAAAATTTTAGCCAACTGCAACTTATTATGTCACTTAGGTTTGTATTATTTAATTATATACAGTCATACATTTACACACACTAGCTCTGGAGGAGTACAAAGAGATGACAATACATAAATTCTGAGCCATTGAAAAACAACTAAATATAATGGAACCACCATGTTTTACTGTTATTGATGACAACAACTTGCACAGGTCAGCTGTGTCAAACAAGGTCTTTGTGTTAAGATATTTTCCGAACAGATTGTTAGCAAGTGGGTCTTGAACCCGGGCCTCCTGGCTAAGAGGCACGACCACTACTACTGCAGTCTTCATGTTGAAAAAGGTCGGATTCACTTCCATCACACGTAACAACTTGATTGCATTGATGAAGATGTTAAAGGCGTTTCATTGCAGCCATGAGTTCCTCCAGACTCTGCTCGGTCTCTTGTACAGTCTCTCCGATGTTATCTGTGTCCTCCTCCTGCTTACAAGACAAACAGTAAGCAAGAATGCAAGTGAAAATAATCATTCCCTTAGCTCATAAACAGCTATAAGCAAGGGACAAAAGCCCAAAAACAGGTGGACAGCCCAACCTTCCAAGGAGCCCAATGCAGGGCAAATGCAGATTGGCACAGTCACAGGAAATATAAAACATATCCAAAATGAAGGACCATCTCCCTTTCGGAACTGTTAAAATCAATTTTCTTTCAACATTATTCCAACACAAAGCTTTACTGAGGAATTGCAATGGTGCATTTTTAAAAACCATTTGTTATGATGATGATTTGTGTTGTTACAATACTAACATTTAGACGTACCTTATCAGGCACCGTGTATGCAATGGTGATTCCCACCGGAAGGTCAGGTACTGGGCCAGATGCAGCTTTCAATTCTTCCTCAGATATCTCCGAGACTAGCTCGATACCTGCACAAATTAAAAAGCACGACACAATCAAATCATTCTGGACCCCTGCTAAGATAAATTCATAAAATGAAACGCTGTGAAGGGGCACTGAAAAAGCAAAATCAGTCATAGGTCTCCAGCTAATAAATATATTTACAAAAAAAAAGCAGTCTCAATTTCTCAAACTGGACAGGTTGGCCTACCTCAGTCTGTACTGTGAAGGTATGGTTTACAACACTGAACTGGTGGAGACAATTGACTGAATGCTCTCCTACACCCTCTACTTTGTGCGATTCAGCGTCTGTTCCGTCCTCCTGCCCACTATCTGCTGCCAAGATTTTCATTTAGGGGTGAGGATGGTCTAGCGTTAATTTCCAGAGGCCCAGGCTAAGACCATTACAACAAGGGTTCTAATCCCAGAAAATGGAATTTAAATTAATAAAACGTGGAATAGAGGGGAGGGTGGGAAGAGAAGGGGGGAGAGATGAGGAGGGGGGACAGAGAAGGGGGAAGAGGGGGTGGTGAGAGAGAAGGGGAGGGGGGGTGGTGAGAGAGAGGGGGGGGAAGAGAGAAGGGGAGGGGGGACAGAGAAGGGGGAAGAGGGGGTGGTGAGAGAGAAGGGGAGGGGGGGGTGGTGAGAGAGAAGGGGAGGGAGGGGTGGTGAGAGAGAAGGGGAGGTGTGGGGGAGAACGGGAGAATTTATTTAACCTGCACATCCTTGGACTCTGCGAGGGTACTTGAGCACCTGGAGGAAACCACAGGGAGAATATCTGTGTGGAGTTTTCACAGTCACCTGAGGGTGGAATGGAACCCAGGTTCCTGGAGTTGTGAGGCAGCAGTGCTAACCACTGAGCCACTACACCGTCCCAAGTTACCCCAGTCTTACCCCAGCTGTTTTCCTCATGTACAATCTCTTCATCCTCTTCAACTAATTGTTGCTTCGGATGTGTTGCTTCTTTCTTCTGTTGGAGAGAGAAGTGGAATGTCACTTATCCACCTTCCACAAAGTCTCTCACATGCAGAAGACAACGTTTTGACCATAGGTGGACAAGGAAGGAAAGAAGTAGAACAGAAATTTCCTTTCACCTCTGGTGCTCGAGTTTAAATTGAACTGAGTTTAATGGGGCTGACAGTGCCTGTTCTTGTTGACTGGGAGGGTTCTGTCTGAAGATAATTTTTTTGGGGGGGGCGAGGGTGACCTCACTGCAGATCCCAGAAAGCAGAACAGAAAGTGCTACGATCACATGATAAGAGGATGGAGGGGCCAGAGGAGAGGTTGCTGTCTCTGATGTCAGACCAGAGGTATATTGTTAAACTGAGCAGTGAGACCTCTTTTTAACTCTAAAATCATCTCTGCAGGAATTGAAAAGATCAGGCACTGTTCCCTATTGATATTTCCAAGTGAGAGCAATAAACCATCTATCCGTTGGGGTGTGAAATGAAAAGATGTATATTTATTTTATATACACAACTTTCATTTTTGGAATTTGCATTTCAAAATAGAAGATATATGAGAGTTATTTTAGTGAGGAATTCTCTTTTCAAATGTAAAAGGTCAAAGTGTTCTTCCTGAACAATGACTAAATCTAGCATTTTGTCATTAGCAGGTGACCGCAGATCCCTGTGGTGTTAATGAACACATGTGACAGGTTGAGTAAACAGTGAAGACCATTTGCCTTTTCAGTTCAGTCTAGTTCACTACAGAGGACTCCAGGATGGAGTTTAGAAGCAAGTTTAGTTTTCTAGTGGTACTTCAACCAACCAGTTTCCTCAGGAGAAGGGCTGAGTTTGTAAAGCTTCCAAACCCGAAAAGAATTTGGGTTAAGAGTTCTGCAGATTATTAAAACAGAGAAATTTTCAGCGCTCAGATCTGAGCGAAGTCCATGCCAGCAGACTAGGGAAGGACTCACTGAATTGTATCCACACGAAATGAGAAAGCTAAGTAGCAAGTTAAGAGGGAAGACAGGGTAATTTCTCTGGACCGGAATCTCCGTAATGGATAGGAACAGGAGCAGGCCATTCAGCCCCTTGAGTGTTCTCTGTCATTCACTAAGATATGTCTGCCTTGGGCCCATATCACTTGATGCCCTTGTTGAATAAATATTTGTCTCAAATTTAAATTTAGCAATAGAATTATCACTGACAGCCATGTGTTTTGGGAAACAAGTTGAAGCATTGATTTGCAGGGTGTTTTAAGATCTTCAACTGTCTTCCAACTTGATCTTTCTATAAAAGAAAATCTTTTGTAGTCGTCATATTAACTGACCAAAACAAATGATCTATCAAGCCAGGTTTCATGTTGGGATCTCATTTATCGAGTGTTACCATCTGCTGGGATCAGAGCAGCTGAAAGAGTTAGTTCCTTTGTATGAACTGCAATTCTCTCAGGAAGCAAAGAACTGAAGGGCTGTGGTTAAGTGCCAACTTCCACCAGCCTGCCAAATGGCAGGGTCAGAGCAACACAAGCAGCTCAATAATTGGCAAACCTTCCATCTCCATGGCCACATGATGTGCAAGGACCAGGGAATTGAAAAGAAAATAAACAACGAAAGGGTGTGGGCGTAAGGAGCAGGAATCGAAGTCTGTGAACAGGGCACACCTTAGGGAACGGACTACTGCTTAAACTGATGGACCACCTTGTAGTCTTCCTGTCGGAGCCGGCAGCTTTGATCATCACAGTTTGGATTTGGTTTCATTGCCATTGTTGGAAAGAAGTCTTGCATTGCATTATAGCCCAAGTAGTAACTCACAGAGCCAAAGCCTAGAAGATACCTGAAAAGAAAACAGAGTTGCTCATTAAATAGCCAGATGTAACTCAAACTTAGATATGCTGATGTTGAGTCAGTTTCAGGGGTGTTAGTGCCTGAAACTAGTGCAGCCCTTGGAAATTTCAGCTAACACTCATAGGCACCATTCTGGACACCAAACCACTGTCAGCAAACACACACACACACACACACACACACACAGCCTGTCTGCAGGGCAGCATGGTGGCTCAGTGGTTAGCACTGCTGCCTCACAGCACCAGGGACCCGGGTATGATTCCAGCCTCAGGCGTCTGTGTGGTGTTTGCACATTCTCCCTGTGTCTGCGTGGGTTTCCTCTGGGTGCTCCGGTTTCCTCTCTCAATGCAAAGATGAGCAGGTCAGGTGAATTGGGCACGCTAAATTGCCTGTAGTGTAAATGTATGTGTAGGTTAGATGCATTGGCCAGGGGTAAATATAAGATAATAGGGTAGGGGGAATGGGTCTGGGTGGGTTAGTCTTCAAAGGGTCGGTGTGGACTTGTTAGACCGAGGGGCCTGTTTCCACACTGTACGGATTCTGTGATCTGTGATACACTCTACCCTCCACACATAGCAATTTAAAGTCTGACTTACTTCAGGACATTTTGTACAAGCAGTCCAGCTACGACGCCCATGGTGGTGGGTAAACTGGCGGCGCACACCCCTTCACGTTTTAGCGTCTTTTCATCAATGTTCGCAGCCACTATGAGTGGGGGAGCACACTGCAAAGGGGCCACACACAACAGGCAACGTCACAACGTGTCGAGCTTCGTAAAGAAAAACTTCAAGTGATTGAAAACTTGTTCAATGTTCTCTGGGATCAAGGGGATAGAGTTTAATTAACAACAGTTAACCAGTTTTCCCACTTATTGTAAGATTCAGACTGTTTCAAGTAACTGAATTACTTACACCGAGGTCTGATAGATTTTATTTTATTCTGGACAGTAACACAAAACGAAACAAATGGACCATTTTGGTGATTAAATAAAACAAATTACTCGCTTGGCACATCTTGGAGCTGTGAGGCTGAATAACCAGTTTCCTCAGGAGAAGGGCTTAATCGGTAAAGCTTTCAAAACCCGAAGAGAGTTTGGATGAGGGTTCTGCAGATTATTAAAACAGAATTTTTCAGCGCACAGATTTGAGAGAAGTCCATGTCGGCAGGACTTTGGGAAGGACTCACTGAATTGTCTCCAAAGGAAATGAGAAACTAAGGAGTAGGCTAAGTCGCAAGTTAAGAGTGAAGACAGGGTAATTTCTCCGGACTTGAATCTCTGTAATGGATAGGAACAGAAGCAAGCCATTCAGCCCCTTGAGTCTGCTCTGTCATTCCAGAAGATTCAACATTCAATAAGATATACCTGCCTTGGGCCCAGTTAAAAAGTGCTGATATCTGGATCTCCATTTCTATCCTGCCCAGCTCCCTCCTGCCTCTGACACCTCCCCACCTTTACTTTTCCAGGCTGAACAATGCCAGTCTATCCATTCCCGTACACAGGGACCAGTTCCTGCATCCTCACACCCTTCCTCCAGTGTGCCGTTTAGAATTAAATACGTCCAAAACATTTACACACTCAGCAAAAACTGCAAAGTCTCAATGACTGGGATCAATGTGATATCACATGAACGCTCTTTGAACTTGAACAGATGAGTTTAACAGTTCAAGGAATGTGTGTCAACCTTTACATCTCTCGCTGTTTGTCGTGTGGGTGGGCTTCGATATGAATCTCACTCAGCTGTGGCTGCCTATCAAAAGCAGATCTGCCCACCCCCAATCAAATGTAATCTTGTGCTTGAGAAAACATGAAATAATTTTACATAGACAGTAGGCCATTCGGCCCTTTGAGTCAGCTTCACTATTCAATATTGGTTAGAGACAAAACAAAACTGCAGATACTGAAGGGTTACATCTCAAAAAATCAACTTCTCCACCTCCTGATGCTGCCTGGCTTGCTGTGTTCTTCCAAGCCTCCTGCTTATCCATCACTCAACATGATCCTGGCTGATCATCCAACTCAGTCCCCTGTTCCCACTTTCTTCCTATACCATTCGATCCCTTTCAAATTAACTATATTATCTCCTGCTTGAAAACATCCAATGTTTTGACCTCCACAGTTTCCGATGTCAGAGAATTCCTCAGGTTCACCACTCTCACATTTCTCCTCATCTCAGTCCTTAATGGACCGCCCTGTATCCTTACTGTGAATCCCCAGACATCAGGAACATCCACCCTGGGCTTACCCAGTCTAGTACTGTGAGAATTAGAGAGGTTTCAATGGGATTTCCCCCTGCCTCTCTCGTTCTCCTTCTTTAGCTTTTGTCATTTGCAACATTTGGAAACAGAAACACAATAAACATCAATGGACCTACTGCAAAACAGGCCGTCTGTCCTGGGATAAGAAACTGAATGTGTCCCGACACTGCATTCTCACTGACCCCGGACTCCATCCACACCTGATCAAGCTCATTGCACGCCTGTAATCCAATAAACACATGTCAAAGATGGACGACCAGCAGAAGAGAAACATCATCCTTTAATTCTCTCCCCCCCACACACAAAAAAAAATTCAGTTTATTTGAGAACTCAAATTTGCATTTGAAAACTGAAAAAGTGCCACCACATTCACTTCAGTGACTCTTGAATCACAAGAAGATTGAAGCCAACTTACTGTGTTGATTGCCATTCGGGCCTCAAAGTTGTCCACACAGCTCAGTACCAAGTCCACAGGTTGTCCTTCCTGCAACCCACCGTTCCTAATGGCAACCAGAATCACATGGGATGGGTTAACTGCTACAGAACAGTTCAGACTGCAAAGAACTATAACATAAATGACGTATCACCAAGGGGTGTGTGTGGTTGGAAAGCGGGGAACACGCTCAAAACACTCAGGCAACTTACTTAGAATGTTAAAGAAAACTTATGGCATCTGTGTCCAGGTTACTCTACTGAAAAAACCACAGGAGGATGTGGTGCAGTGGATAGCAATCTCTACCTCCTGGCCCGAGTCCCACTTCATGCAAGAGGGGAAGTGGGAACAGGGTGTTGACTTGGATGATAAACCATGATAACGCTGAAGGGTGGAACAGGCTCGCTGGGCCGAATGGCCTATTCCTGCTCCTGTTTTCTTTGTTTTTGACATGTTTATGTAAAATTGTTCTGTGGTTTCACAGGTATCAATTTACAGTTAAATTACAATCTGTGAAGCTCGGTTTTTGATCACGATTACTTTGTGGAGAACCTTAATTGGAAGAGATTCATATTGAAGCTGACCTACACAATAAACGGTGAGAGATGTGAAGGTTAACACACCTGTGAAGCTCATCTGTTCAAATTCAAAGAGTATTCATGTGATAACCACATTGATCACGGTCATCAAGACTTTCTAGTTTTTGCAAATAAAAAGCTTACTCCTCGTCTTGTTAACTACATTTCTATAAAGTGACTAAACAGGTCAACCGTCGATCTGTAATTCCTCCTGGTGAGGCAGGAGGGGGGAAAAGCTCCTGATCAGCCAGAACCAGGTGCTGGCGACACTGCTACAGACTCCAGGCGCTTACCCTGAGCAAGATTCATTCTCGCTGTGAGCGACAAGCTCATACTGAAAACCTCAAGACTGTCAACACTTTGCTGGGTGATTTGGCAGAGCAGAGATCTTCTCCACATGAATCCCTCAATTCCCCAGTTGCTGTGTGAATGCTCCAGGTCTGTGCACTGCAACAGCCCCTGAAGTCAGTGTGTCCATGCACTGAGCAGCCTCTCCCAGCAGCAGATCCAAGCATCAGTGAGAGGTTTGGAATGGGATGCTCTCCCTGTTAGCTGAGGGATAAGTACAGGGAGGCTGAGGGGATAACATGGGAAATAGGGCCAAATGGTCTACCCCGTACCACCATTCAATATGACCATGGCTGATCATGCAATCTCAGTATCTCATTTCTGCCCTCTCCCAATATCCCTTGATCCCTTTAGCCACAAGGGCCATGCCCAGCTCTCTCTTGAATAAATCTGGCAAACTGGCCCCAACAGGTTCCTGTGGGAGAGAATTCCACAGGTTCCCAACTCTCTGAGTGAAGAAATTCTTCCTCATCTCAGTCCTGAACAGCTTACCCCTTATTCTTAGGCTGTGATCCTTAGTTCTAGACTTCTCCAACATCGGGAACATACTCCTCACATCTAATCTGTCCAGTACCATCAGGATTTCATGTTTCTACGAGATTTCCCGCCCTCCCATTCTTCTAAACTCCAGCAAGTACAAGCCCAGTTGGCTTTCCGGATTATTTATCCCTTGATCAGCACCACTGTGAAGATGATCACATCCACGCTTGTGGGGGCTTGCGTGTGCAAATTGGCTGCCACGTCTCTTATGTTATGAGAAGTGTAGGACCATCAACCCCTAATGCATCTGGCCTACTTACAAAACCAGTTTGATCATCCCTGGGACAAATACACACACCAGAGTGAGAGAGTAACGGGACATTTGCCTTTCAAGGGCCAGCACAGGCAATGGGCTGAATAGCTTCCATCTGATTGTGAAGATCCGAAGGAAAAAGCACTTTAAAAGTGGCATCTGGAAAATGAAGGAGCATGATTCACACTTTGCAGCTCAGAACTAACCGGATTCGATTCATAAAATGCTGAAAGTTGTCCATTGTGGTGACATTGTAGTTGTGAGTTTCAAACTGAACATCAGGGTTAATGTTCCTGAAAACACAAGAAACAGGTCATTTCCATTCAGCTCCTAATGAGCTGTCAAACTAACCACACTAGCAATATTAATAATGATACTATTACACACAATACATTGGATATAAGGTGCAAGGCACTTATACTTTAGCATGGCCCAGTGGATTCTTTAAAGGATCGAGGATTAAAGATGACAAATTGAGTGGAGGATTGGTTTTATGAACATGTGCTATTCCACATGATCATGACTGATCTGTTTGTAATTTCTAATCTACTTGCTCCTCCCCACCCCCCTCCAGATATTCTTGACTAACTAAGGTTCTATCTCCCTCTGCCTTAAAATGACCATATATGTTGGGATGCTCTTCGGAGGGGCAGTGTGGACTCGATGGGCTGAATGGCCTGTTTCCACACTAGATGACTCTGCCTTTGTCACTCTTTGGGCAGAGCGGTGCACAGAGTCATGATCCTTGTAAGAAATTTCTCCTCATTTCCATCTTTGATGGCAGAGCCCTCATCGCTGAACCGTGTTCCCTAATATTAACCTCTCCCATGAGGGGATACATCCTGTCAGCACCAACCCTGTTAATCTCCTCAGAATCTTCTTTCAGTCAGATCACCTCTCATTTTCCTAAACTTTCACTAAGGGACAAATGCTACACTCAAACTCAGATGGCTAAAGTCAAAAATTTCTTTATTACAAATAGGAGAGGGGAAAGATCTATTTTGCACTATCCAGTGGTAGCAAGTTCCACATTCCACTCTCTTTCAGGTTAAAGATATTTCTCTGGAATTGCCCATTGGATTTATTTAGTGGTTACCTTATACAGATAACTTCTAGCTTAGACATCTCTTACATGAAAATACGTACATCCACACTAGGAACCTCAACCCTCCCCCACCCGGTCAGCCTTCGATCTTCCCCTTTGCACTGAAGTTGAGAAAGCTCATTCCAACAGTGATGGATGGGATGGCAGAGAACCAGAAAATTCTGGAAATTCTCAAGAGATTAGGGGACAAAAACAAAAAGCAGACGAGTTAACATTTCAAATGTGTCCCCTTTGTCAGAAAGCACTGTGGTTGACTGCAGCTCTCACAATATTGAATTATCAATCCAACTGCAGAAATGTGGGTGCAGGTATTCTCTCTCTCTCTCTCACACACACACACACACAAAAACTAACATTGCACACAAGTTTCTTCAATCTTGCTCATGAGATTAGATTAGATTAGATTCCCTACAGTGTGGAAACAGGCCCTTCAGCCCAATCAGGCCATGCAGGCCCATTTCCCTCTGACTAATGCATTTAACACGATGGGCAATTTAGCGTGGTCAATTCACCTGGCCTGCACATCTATGGACTGCTCATCTGCTGTCATGATTTAGGGCACAGCTAGGAAAGTCTGCTGCTCAGATCGTAATAATGGAGAGAGAAAATGTTGGAAATACCAAATGATCAGATAATATCTGTTCGGAGAGTGACCAATCCAGGTCAGTGCCAATCATTAGCTTTTGACTCATAAGCTCTGAATGCCTGATACCAACTAAGCACCGTGGTGGTTGTGGTAGTAGGGGTGGGAGACAGTCTTTCACCCTGGCAGCTGCTTTTCCATAACCACATTCATGGAAAGTTCCATGGATAATGCAAATTGGATCTTTCCATCAAACAAAGAACAGAATGGATTCACTACGGAATTCCCAACTCCTCAAGGAGAGGGAGGAACACGAGTCTCTCGGTGGTAATGACGATTGCTTTACCTCAGTGTGTGTTTAGCTGCTTCCACTTTACTGAGGCCGGCTTGATGAGGCTGAAAGAAAAGTCTGTTCATATTTGCCAGTTCGACCTTGTCATAGTCAAAGATTAAGAGCTGCAAGTTAGAAAAGGAAAGGAAAGGAAACGTCACTCGGGTTGATCCAGTCACCCGCTTCATTTGACCAACAACTGAACTTCACAGAAGCATTTCAGGGCAGAAGGCCATTCCGCCCATCATGCTGTACCAGCTCTCCAAAAGGGCATTACGACTCGGCGCCACTCTCCTGCCTTTTCCACAGAACCTGGCTTCTGTTGAAATAATCTAATGGTCTCGACAGCCCCAGCAAACCCACCTCCATCACTCTTCAAGGCACTGCATTCCGGACCCTAACAACTCACAGAGTGAAAAGGTTTTCCTCCCCACTGCACCCTTGCTTCTTATGCAGATCACTTTAAATCTAAGTCCTGTCATTCACGCCACTTCTATGAGCAGGAACAGTTTCTCCCCTTCTCGTTCTTGATTGGTAGTTCCTCTAACAACCAAAGGTATTACAAGAAATGGTGAAACAGCAGGAATATGGAGCTACATCACAGATTAGCACCATGTGTCTCAAAAGTCCAAAGAGTCTCTTCCGGTTTATACAGTTAACAGTGTAACATACGCCTACATTATGGTCGTGCTAAAGGATATCTTGCACTGTGCTGCTTCAGAACATTCACACTCAATCTCTTCAGAAAGTGCCTATTTCTTACACCCTTGGACAATATGATATGACAAGTATGAAATATTAAAAACACTTATGCCTGCTAGATTTACGATGTCAAATTTAAAAGTTTGTGTGGAATGGTTTTGTTGTTTATTCAGTCTGTAGAATGAAGGTCACAAAGGAAGCAGAGAGTTTGTATTACCTTACCAATGCCACATCTTGTCAACATTTCAGCTGTCACACTTCCAACCCCACCGACACCCACTACTGCCACTGCAAACTCCCGAATTTTCTGTTCGTGAAGTTAGAATGAAAAAGAAACAAAGTCCGTTTTATCATCACGAAACCACCCAACAGACACACAGTCACTGCTCATTTGCAAAGTCAGCTCACCTCATAATCTGCAACAATTCCCATCCGTTTGAGAGCCATCAGCCGACTGGGTAAAATAGAAAGTTTTTGAAGTTAGAATAAAATAGAGAACGTAAACTAAATTTAATCAATTGTCAACAACATCACAGGGCTTTGGTGAGATCGCATCTTGGGTCCCATGCAACCCTTTGGTTCCCCTAAGGGAAGGATGCTGAAAATGTGTTGCTGGAAAAGCACAGCAGGTCAGGCAGCATCCAAGGAGCAGGAGAATCGACATTTCGGGCATAAGCCCTTCTTCAGGAATTATGCCCGAAACGTCGATTCTCCTGCTCCTTGGATGCTGCCTGACCTGCTGCGCTTTTCCAGCAACACATTTTCAGCTCGGATCTCCAGCATCTGCAGACCTCACTTTCTCCCCTAAGGGAAGGATGTACCAGCACTACAGCCTGTGTGGCAAAGGTTCATTAGATTGGCTCCTGGCACAAGAGGGCTGTCCTATGTTGAGAGACTAAGTATTCTCATTGTTTCGAAGAATAATAGGCAATCTTAGTGAAACATTATTGATTTGGATGGAGTTTGACAGGTGTGATGAAGAAGTACAATATATCATCATTTCGAAATTTAGATTTTAAAGTAGAAGTAGATAAATGGTTTCAGTGATGTGAAGACATTTCTTTCAAAAATAAAGGTCAGAAAGTCATTTGGAACAGGTAACTAAAGACAACACATGCCTTAGGTTCAGCACCTAGCAGGATACCGGCGATGTTAACTGAACTTCTTCACTTGAACATTTGGTAAGATCTTATGACAGAAAAACTGACCAAAGACCACAAGTAGTTTGTGTTCACAATCAGGTTTCAGTTCAGAGGAACAGTTTCACCCGATAAGGAAGACAGGTTAGTTTGCGAATTCTATAAGTTATAAGAGTTTATGTAAAAGTTTGAAAGCCAACAGAACTGAAGAGAGGGTTAAGTTGTCAGAACTGGAAAGGAATGTAGGCACCCAGAACTGGGAATAAATGTCTAAACCAGCAAAGCTGGAATGTCAGTTAGGAAAGGACTTAAAGCATTAGGACAGCAGTGAGATTTTACTGGGACCCAGTATTTGTAAAGGTGATGCAAGGAACAAGAATAAACCTTCCTTTTTTTGCTGATAATATTAAGAGCTTTCTAAACCTTATATAAAAGGAAACTTTGTTTTTCTTTAGTGCAATAACTTGTGTTGTCCTGTTAAAGGACACTGACAGCCTGCCGTGAATATGTTCAGTAATCAACCGCTGCGCTAACCAAACTGCAAAAATAAAATTTACAATCTACCAAGTCAAGTTTCACGCTGAGATTGACTTGTCCAGTATTATCGTCAACTGGGATCTGAAGACGGAGACATGGAAAGGTCGTTTCCGCTGGCAGAGGAAATCTAGAAAGCTGGGGCACTAAGTCTCAGGGTAATGGGATGATCAGTTAGGACTGAGAAGAGAAGTCTCTTCACTCCAAGGGCTGTGATTTCTCTCCAGTGGAATATATTTAAAATGGGAGATACAAACTTTTTAACCTGAATCAAGGAATATGGAAGAGGACAGTGAAACAGAGCTAGTACAGAAGATCATCCACGATCATTTCTAATGGTACAGCAGGTTTAAAGGGCCAAATGGTCTACTCCTACACTTATTTCAAAAGTACTTATCAATTCACACAATAATAGGGATCTGGAATATCTTGAAGAGCTCCCAATGTAACTTCCTGAAGATATCATTAGCTCTTCGCATAAATTTTGTACATTACACAAAAAAAAACTTGGGAACACTGGTTAAAAATCAAGTGAATGAGAACGACAGAGAAAGGATTACAGTGTGAAGGGGGTTACAGAATAGCATTAAATGAGCTGCTCATTTGGAAGCTGTTACAGACATGGTGAGTCAAATGGCTGCCTTTTGTGCTGCAGAGATTCTATGCCTCGGAGTCTTGAGGGAAGGACCATTCAAGATTTTTAAAATTTCATTCACAGCATGAAGGCACTCTTGACCATCTCGAATTGCCCTCGAGGAGGGTAGCAGGATCACCCTGAGAACTGAATGGCTTGCTCAGCCACCTGAGGGAGCTGGAGAGGTCTTGTTGCACCCGACTGTAAACATTCCTATGTTGCATTAACTTCAGAACAAAGAAATTGCTTTGCATATCAATGCAAGTTAAAAAGACAATATTACATACATGCTTGATCTGGTGAACTGAGAACACTAATGTCTACATTTGCATAGCTTGCACACTCAATTAGCAAGGCACAAGTGAGGACCGCCGATGCAGGAAATCAGAGTCTAGATTAGAGTGGTGCTGAATCTTCCTGATGACGGGCTTTTGCCTGAAATGTCGACTTTCCTTCTCATTGGATGCTGCCTGACCTACTATGCCTTTCCAGCACCACGCTAATCTAAGCTCCACTCAATTAGCAGCCAGTCTTGGGGAAACTTTGGTCTGACCTTTGGCCAAAACAATTATAGTTTTTCCACCGTCCAGGGCCTTAGCAGCTAAAGGTATGACTAATAATCATAGATCAAAGGAAGTCAGGATGGGGCAGAATGAGCGAAGGACTATCAAGTCCTGGATTTTCAAGAAGGATGAGGTTAAGAGAGAGAGAGAAAGAGATGCTTGGTCATGGAGGGATTTAAATTAGCATGAGAACTCAGAACAAAGAGAAGGGCAGGGAGCCCGTGTAGGCCAGGGATGGGTTAGGGGTGCAGCTTTCTGAAGTCTTTCTCCATCCTGCCTACGTGCTAAACTTCACATTTTCCCTCATTATTGTCCATCTGCCAAGTTTTTAACCCACCCACTTAACCTGTCTATATCCCTCTGCAGACTTGGGTGTATTCTCCTCACCACTTACCTTCCCACCTATCCACGTGTCACCCACTTTCCCCATCCAAGTCATTAACGTATGAAGCAAATAATTGTGGCTCCCGCACTGATCCCTGTGCCCCTCTGTCAGTTCCAGGGTGACATCCTAAAAAATGTCCCTTTTATCCCAACTCTGTTTTCTTTTAGTTAGCCAATCCTCACTCATGCCAATTTACTACACCCTCAAACCCCTTTTAAATAACGTGTGGCACCTTATCAAATACCCTCTGAAAATCCAAATATATTACATCCACTGTCTCCCTTTTATCCATCCTCCCTGTCAGAATTCTCTAAATGTAGCAGGTGTAATTTTTCCATTACAACTCTGTTTGGTTATATTATGGTTTTCTAAATGCTCTGCTGATACATCCTTTATTATAGACTCTCAAGATTTTCCCAATAACTGATGCGGAACTAACTGGCCTATAATTGCCCTCTTTGATTCCCTTTTAAAATAAGGTGCATATTCTCACTCATTCTCTCTCACGCTCACTGTCACTCATTAACACATTACTCACACTCCATTCTCTCACCAACTCTCACAAACACTCTCAGTCTGTCACACACACACACTGACAAACATCAACCAGTTGTGGACATTAGAACGATCCTGACAAAAGTGCTAGATGAGTTCAAGATAGGGGGCTGGCCAGGTTACTAGTAAAATTGTAAGCTTTTAAATCAACAGAAGAAAGCTTACGTACACCAACATTACAAGTGTATTTATTTGTTAGTTGTGTCAGATTGCAGTAGCTGCGATTAAGTTGGGAATGACTAAGCACCATATGGTAACTTACTAGTCATGGTTCGCTCACTGCAGAGAGTAAACGGGAGAGTAAAAGGAGGTGGGGAAGGAAGATTTTCACAGCGGGGTGCATGAGACAAGCAGCCAATGGACCATGCAGCATCACCTGTAAGGGTTGGAATCCACCACCTCCGCGCTCATCTTCTCTATTTTCTTGCGCTGGCACGGCTGCTCCCCCGAGCCGGCTTTCCCGGCCCTTTCCGCCGCCAGCTCGTCTTCGAGAGCTCGGATTTTCGCCTGCAGCTCCGGTACCGTGGCCATGGCAGAGCCGGACCGCTGAGCTTCAGGCCAAAGAGGAAGAGAATGGAACGCCACGTATCACTGCCACAGCACGGCCCGAACGTTGTGACATCAACGGAACGCGACGTCACAAAGGATGGAACGTAGTGTGGCAAAAGCCGGGCGGAATGCCGCGCTGATTGGTCAGATCTCTAGCCCCAACATTGTAGCGAGTTACTCAGTGACTGGCTTCCCATTGATAAAACACAGGACCGGCCACCCCTGTAGTAATCATCTTCCAAACACAAAGGACTCCTGCGGAGCAGTGGTAGTGTTCCTACCTCTGAGCCAGGAGGACCAGGTTCACAGAGTTTAGATTAGAGTGCACAAAATTAAAAATCACACAACACCCAGGTTATAGTCCAACAGGTTTAATTGGAAGCACTAGCTTTCTGAGCACTTCAGGTTGCTACCTGATGAAGAAGCAGCTCTCTGAAAGCTTGTACTTCCAAGTAAACCCGTTAGACTATAATCTGGTGTTGTGTGGTTTTTAACTTTGTCCATAACGCATCTAAAGTGCTTGATTAGAAAGTACCTCTGGAAAAGTGCAGCAGGTCAGGCAGCATCCAAAGAGCAGGAAAAATGTCGATTCTCCTGTTCTTTGGATGCTGCCTGACCTGCTGCGCTTTTCCAGCAACACATTTTCAGCTCTGATCTCCAGCATCTGCAGTCCTCACTTTCTCCTAGAAAGTACCTCGCCCAGCCACAACTGTCCCTCAAATATATACGTAAATGAATTATAAACAAAGTGCTGGAAATGGGTATCAAAAGAAAAAGAATGGCCAGCAGAATCTGGGTAGAGAGAAAATGTTAACATTTTAAAATCAACATACTGAATAGTGGTGCAAGCTCAAAGGGTCAATGGCCTGCTCGCTCCTTTGACCAAGGCAGAATACTGCAGATGCTGAAAATCTGAAACAAATACAGAGAATGCAGGAGAAAGTCAGCAGCTGCAGCAGAGAAAAAACAGAGCAAGCATTTTGAGTCCGACTGACTGCGTGGAGTTTGCACGTTCTCCCCGTGTCTGCGTGGGTTTCCTCCGGGTGCTCCTGTTTCCTCCCACAGTCCAAAGATGTGCGGGTCAGGTGAATTGGCCATGCTAAATTGCCCGTAGTGTTAGGTAAGGGGTAAATGTAGGGGTATGGGTGGGTTGCGCTTCGGCGGGTCGGTGTGGACTTGTTGGGCCGAAGGGCCTGTTTCCACACTGTAAGTAATCTAATCTAAAAGATAATTCAGAAGTCTTCTGAAAAAGTCATCGAGACGTATAGGAAACAGATCCTTTAGTTCAACTCGTCCATGCTGACCAGATATCCTAAATTAATCTAGTTCCATTTCCCAGAACTTGGCCCATATCCTTCTAAACCCTTCCTATTCATATGTCCTTCCAGGTGCCTTTTAAATGTTGTAATTGTACCAGCCTCCACCACTTCCTCTGGAAGCTCATTCCATACATGCACCACCCTCTGTGTGCCCCTTAGTCCCCTCTCACCCTATGCCCTCTTGTTCTTGACTTCCCTGACCCAAGGAAAAGACCTTGTCTGTTTATCCTATCCATGCCCCTCATGATTTTACAAACCTCTGTCAGGTCACCCCTCAGCCTCCGATGCCCCAGGGAAAACAGTCCCAGCCTGTTCAACCCCTCCCTATAGTTCAAACCCTCCAACCCTGGCAACCTCCTTTTCTGAACCCTTTCACGTTTCACATCATCCTTACTATGGCAGGGAGACCAGAATTGCACACAATATACTGGACTTGGAAGTGAACCTGGTTTCTCTCTCCACAGATGCTGCCAAACTTACTGAATTTCTCCACATTCTGTGCTCCTACTGTTATTCCTTGTTTGTATGAGTCCAACAAGGCTCTAAGAAACATCTTCAACAGAAACATTAACTGTTTCTCCACAAATGATGCCAAATCTGCTGAGTTTCTCCAGCACTTTTCTGTTTTTTGATATAAATGTTTGTACCTATTCAGATAAGTGTGCCATTTTCTCTTCCACTACCTTTCTTTGGGCCTGCCATAGCCAAACTGAATATTTTCTTTTGGTTCTGCGTTCCCATCCCACCAATGCCTCTAACAATACTTCAAATTAAAATTCTTGCCTTGTTTTCAAATTTCTCTATGGCCTCCCCAGAATCTCCAGCTGCCACGCAGATCTCTCTGCCTGATCAGTCCTGGCCTTTGAGCACCCAGATTTTGATTACAGCACCATTGCTTGTTCTGCCTGGGCCGTTAGCTCAGGAATAATCTCCCTACACTACTCTGCGGTTCACTCTCCTCTGTTAAGAGGATCCTTAAAACATACATCCTGGACTGAGCTTTTAGAATATCTATACTAACACCGTCTTACGTGACAATGTTTTCTTTCTGAAGGTCCTGTGAAGCAACTTGAGTTATTTTGTTGCATTAAAAATCAAGATAGCTAGGGGTAAACTGATCACCCTTCTTGTGTCATTCCTCCCCTGACTACAGGAACTTTGAAGGTATGCCTAAGTATACGATCACATAGCTCTGTATCGGAAACAAGTCAGCCAGATTCCTTCAGTAACAAATAAGAAACTAATGTATTTCAATGAAAACAGATTCAAGCCAGGTTAGAACATGCAAAACAATCTACAATACGTATACAACATATGTTCTAACATCCAGAATTAACATGATGTCAACGTAGGGAACAGATTAACTGTGATCAAATACTTCAGAGAGCATCTCAAATCGCCACTGCAGTCAAGACAGATCTCAGATTTCTCAGCAAACTCAACTTAATGATACTGTGGCTCACCAAATCTTGTTAAATCTTTACATTCTCATTTTAAAACTTCTTAAAGCCAACTGGTTATGAAATGCTTTGATTACTGTTCAAGTCCTGGTGTTAATTCTCCTTTCCTTGGTTCCAATATGTTTTCTCACAGGCATTAACTTCACCAAACTAGCACAGCCCCAGTGTTTCTCCAAGCTCCAAACTTTCTTCACTGCTGTGAGATTGTAGGTTTCCTTTGCCCTCACTCTCAGCTGTCCTAAACTCTCCTCGAGTCTCCAGGAATCTGGTGGGAAGCAATCAAAACAAACATTTCAGCCGAGACAGGTTTGTGTTTCCTAATCCAGGACGTAAACAGAGAGAGCTTTGTGATCAGCAAACAAGTAAACTCAGAAAGATCATCACATTCTGACATCTTGAGGATCAGTATGGAATCATACAGCACAGAAACAGCTACTCCGGTCTAACCAGTCTATGCCAATCATAATCCCAAACTAAACTAGTCCCATCTGCCTGCTCCTGGCCCATATTCCTCCAAAACTTTTCCTATTCATGTAATCACACAAATGTCTTTTAATTGTTGTATATGTATCCACCTCCACCACTTCATCAGGAAGTTCATTCCACACGCGAATCACCCTCTGTGGAAATAATTTGTCTCATGACCTTTTTCAATCTCTCTTCTCTCACCTTAAAAATGTGCCCTTTGGTCTTGATATTCCTCATCTTATAGAAAAGACAACGACCATCCACTCCATCTATACCTGTCATTATCATATAAACTTATATCAGGTCACCTCACAATCTCCCACGTTCCAGTGAAAAAAGTTCCAGCCTTTCTTTATAACTCAAACCTTCCATACGCAGCAACATCCTGGTAAATCCCTACGGAACCCTCTCCAGTTTGATAATATCCTTGCTATAACTGGGCGAGCTGAACTGCAGAGTACTCCAGAAGAGACCTTACCAACCTCCTGTATCACCTCAACATAACGTACCAACTCCGATAACCAAAGTACTGAGCAATGAAGAAATCCTATTGCGCCAACTTCTCTGATGTGAAGCCCACAGAGAGTACAGCCCTGCCCACAGAGAGTACTGCCTGCCCACAGAGAGCGCAGCCTGCCCACAGAGAGCGCAGCCTGCCCACAGAGAGTACTGCCTGCCCACAGAGAGCGCAGCCTGCCCACAGAGAGCGCAGCCTGCCCACAGAGAGTACAGCCTGCCCACAGAGAGTACAGCCCTGCCCACAGAGAGTACAGCCCTGCCCACAGAGAGTGCAGCCTGCCCACAGAGCACAGCCTGCCCACAGAGAGTACAGGCTGCCCACAGAGAGTACAGCCCTGCCCACAGAGAGTACAGCCCTGCCCACAGAGAGTACAAACTGCCCACAGAGAGTACAGGCTGCCCACAGAGAGTACAGCCTGCCCACAGACAGTACAACCTGCCCACAGAGAGTGCAGCCTGCCCACAGAGTACAGCCTGCCCACAGAGTGCAGCCTGCCCACAGAGAGTACAGGCTGCCCACAGAGAGTACAGCCTGCCCACAGAGAGTGCAGCCTGCCCACAGAGAGTGCAGCCTGCCCACAGAGAGCTCAGCCTGCCCGCAGAGAGTGCAGGCTGCCCACAGAGAGTACAGGCTGCCCACAGAGATACAGCCTGCCCACAGAGATACAGCCTGCCCACAGAGAGCGCAGCCTGCCCACAGAGAGTACTGCCTGCCCACAGAGAGCGCAGCCTGCCTACAGAGAGCGCAGCCTGCCCACAGAGAGTGCAGCCTGCCCACAGAGAGTACAGGCTGCCCACAGAGAGTACAGCCTGCCCAAAGAGAGTACAGCCCTGCCCACAGAGAGTACAGCCTGCTCCTGTCCTTGATAATGAGTGTCTCAGATGACAGTATGCGGAAAGGTTAAAAAATGTAACTAATATTGGAACGCTAATGTTCTGTGCATGTTACAATTCTCCCAGCCAGTTGCAGCCACCTTCAGAACATACAAAAAACTGTATTTCATCACAAGACCTCATATTTATATGTCACTTTTGAGATAATAAAACATCACAGGGCGCTGTGCAAATGCAGGGTTGTTGTGGCATATCATTTGCAAGTAAGATTCTTGAAAATTAAAAAATCCTGAATTATCAAAATAAAAGCAGAATATATATATGGGGGCATATAATACAGTGGGGTTTGTTTTTCTTGGTGCAGAGGAGCCTGGAGGTGGGGGTGTCAGTTTGAGGTATACAACATTTTATGAGCCACAACCTGTAGACTGTGAGAATTTGAATTGAATTTGAATTGAATTTATTGTCACGTGTACCGAGTCACAGTGTCTCTTCCCCATGGCAGATGTGCCTAAGACCAGAGGGCACAAATATAAGGTGAGGAGTAAGCGGTTTACAGGAAATCTGAGCTGAAAATGTGTTGCTGGAAAAGCGCAGCAGGTCAGGCAGCATCCAAGGAGCAGGAGAATTGACGTTTCGGGCATGAAACATCGATTCTCCTGCTCCTTGGATGCTGCCTGACCTGCTGCATTTTTCCAGCAACACATTTTCAGCTCTGATCTCCGGCATCTGCAGTCCTCACTTTCTCCTACAGGAAATCTGAGGAAATTGTTTTTCACTTAGAGGATGATAGAAACATGGAGCATGCTGCCTGAGAGGGTGGTGAAGGCATGAACTCTTGCAGTATTTAAGAATCATTTGGAAGAGCTTAAAGTGCCAGGGTACAGTAAGCTATGGACGAAGTGCAGGTATATGCGATGAGTGTAGTTTGGTGTTTGTTGGTCGGTACAGCACTGTGGGCCAAAAGGCCTGTTTCTATGATGTATCACTCTATGATTCCATGACCAAAGCTGATTGGTTTGCACTTTTAGAAATCAGCATTGACATCTCCAATCTATTCCTGCCCTTCACGGGTATTGTGTTTCTCTAAGGCTTTGAGTGCTCACTTTCACAAAAAAAATTCCTCAGGACCAAACATGCTGCATCTTAAACAGCAAACTGCTCAGCCTCTATTTGGACACAACTAAACAACACTAAAAAAATGTTACTGAGATTGTACCTGGAGTATTATGTGCAATTGCAGTCCCCTTACTGGAGGCAGTTGAGAGGATGTTCACTTGAATGGTTCCAGAGATCAGGGATCTGTCTTCTGAAGAGAGATTGAGCAGTTTAGGCCTATACTGTCTGGAGTTCAGAAGAATGAGAAATCTAATTGAGGAATGTAAGATACTAAATGAGATTGACAACGTAGACATAAAGAGGATGTTCAACAGAAGCAGAAATTGCTACAGAAACTCAGCAGGTTTGACAGCAGCCATGGGGAGAAAGCAGAGTTAATGTTTCTGGTCCAGTGACATTTCTCGGAAAAGGTTTCCGGCATCTGCAGGGTATTTTTATAGTGAGGATGTTTTCCCAAGTGGGGCAAAGTACAACGAGGTCAGAGGTTTAGGATAAGGTGTGGCAGATTTAAGATAGAGATGAGGGGAAATTACTTCTCTCAAACAGTCATGAATCTGTGGAATTCACTCCCCCAGAGCGCTCTGGATGTCAGGACATCAGTATCTGAGTGCAATGGGTCAATGTGATTGGTTGGTGGTTTGAGACCATCCTACGGTGAAGTCCTCTGCACTTTTTGGGTGGCACGGTGGCTCAGTGGTTAGCACTGCTGCCTCACAGTGCCAGGGACCCCGGTTCAATTCCATCTTTGGGCAACTGTGTGGAATTTACATATCCTCCTGGTGTCTGCGTGGGTTTGCTCTAGATGCTCCGGTTTCATCCCACAGTCCAACAATGTGCAGGATTGCCTATAATATCTAGGGATGTGCAGGCTAGGTGGATTAACCATGGGAAATATAAGGGTGGGTTTGGGTGGGATTCTCTTCGGAGGGTTGTGAGGATTCAGTGATTGAGTAAATTTAAGGAGATAGACAGATTATTAATCAGTATAAAGTTGAAGGGTTATGGAGAGCAGGCAGGAAAATGGAATTGAGGTTGAGATGAGATCAGCCATGGATTGTATTAAATAGCTCTCTAACAATTTCTGTTTTCACATCCTCTCTACATTTACTTGGTCAAACCCCTTTAGCATCTTATACACCTCAATGAGATCTCCTCTCATTATTCTAAATTCCAAGGTTAAAAATCACACAACACCAGGTTAGACTCCAACAGGTTTATTTGGAAGCACTAGTTTTCAGAGCACTGTTTCTTCATCAGATAACTGCCTGATGAAGGAGCAGCGTTCCGAAAGCTAGTGCTTCCAAATAAACCTGTTGGACAATAACCTGGTGCTGTGTGATTTTAACTTCGTCCACCTTGTCCAACACCTGCATCTCCAAATCATTCTAAACTTCAGACAGTATTAGGTCTTAATTACTCCAGCTCTATTCACAAGACAAACCCCATACCTTTGGAATGGGTGGGACTGAATGGTCTACTCCTGGCTTTTGCCCGAAACGTCGATTTCGCTGCTCGTTGGATGCTGCCTGAACTGCTGTGCTCTTCCAGCACCACTGATCCAGAATCTGGTTTCCAGCATCTGCAGTCATTGTTTTTACCTTTGTCTACTCCTGGTCCTAGATCTCATGTTTTTCTCTGTAAGAGGTTTCTCACTTCATACCTTAAAGAGTTCCCTCTAGTGGGATCTTTGGGGAAAAAAAACAGATGAGTTGCTGAAATTTCTTCTCTACACAATGGCTGACACTACTCCAGTCCGGAAGAACCACAGCTTTGATGAAGGGGCAGTGGAGAGAGTTCTGTCTGCACGGATCCCAGGGTTTCCTCAAGACCCGGGGCAACCTTTCACCGTCAGACAGTACAGGTAACACTCAGAATTCAGAGTCAGGCGGTTACCATTTCATTGCTGTGTGTGGTGGTTCGGGTTTGCAGTAACCCAGAGTAGAGCGCGCAGGAGTGATCTGCTCTGTGACCAGTGAAAGATCCCAGGGTCTCTCTGAGACTCCGGGTTCCTCCAGTCTCAGGAACTACAGAACCGAAGTGAGACTTTGGGAAGCTGTGTACAAACCCTCATTGACCCCAGAGCTTCACTCACTGCTGCTGCAAACGATGGAGATTTTTAAGAACGATATGCCAATTTACTAAAATCTAGAATCGGTGATTCCCTGGCTGTGTCTCCCCCAGGACAGGCCGGCAGGGACAGGATACAGCAACAACATATTCAAATGTTTCCAACACAGGAATGTAGCAAAGCCTGGCTACATTTGGGAGGTTGATCATGTGACATGGTCACGTGACACACAGGTATTCACAGTTTAAAGGTCAACCGAAGTTTTTAACATAAATCCTGTTTTTCAGTTCTATAACTAGATTAGTGAATCCCAGTGCTAAATTTGTTTTGAAAATGTTTGATTAGTTTGTGTCAGTACTGTGCCTGCCTCACAAACTCATGTACTTCCAACAATTACTAACTTTCAACATCTGACATGAAAGTTTGTTCTTGCTGGTTGACAGTTTGGAGAGATATGGGCTGGGTGCTGGCAGGTGGGACTAGATTGGGTTGGGATATCTGGTCGGCATGGACACATTGGACCAAAGGGTCTGTTTCCGTGCTGTACATCTCTATGACTTTATCTGATAGATAGATATTTTATACGGTACCCTACTGTATTCCAACTTGCATACAATCAATTTATGAACATATTCAGGAAGCGAATCTGTTTGTAATCCGGGGAGTGTCTGTAGTCACTTGTTATTTCAAACAGAGTGAACAAGCAGTAATACTGGGAAATGAATGTACTGGTCATACTGGAGCACTGTTCTGACATTCAAGTCAAAAGCATCAGTCACAAGTTTTGCTGTTTCCACCTCCCCCCGGCAGTTCTGTGATTTAAAAGTTATGTTTGAATGAGGAACTGGCCACCTTATTCATGATTGCATTTTTCTGTACAAAAAGGTTAGTTTGCCAAAGACACACCTGTTCAGCTTTGTTTGTAATGTTTCTACGTATTTTGTTATCATCTATGGCTGTGTATTGGTTACATCCAGTGATTTGGTGGAATCAGCAAATTTGGAAAATATGCTTCCAGTGCCCCAGCCTAAATGGCTAAGATGGATGAAGGGCTGGAGGATGGACATTTGAGTATGTCAACAACAACTTACATTGATGTAGTGTTTTTATGTAGTAAAACACTCCATATTCCCTTGGAGAATCAAAGTTAACCAAGCTTCCGCAATGTAACATTTAATTTATTGTGACTTTATTAATTTGATATTAATTCAGCTTTCAACTGTCCTGCAGCAGGTTTGACACTGTTCTGTGGCTGCAAAACATAGGAGTAGAGGTGGCATGAAATCTAATGACCACTGGCAGTTCAGGATCAGGATTTTCTCCAGAGTTTTCATGTTATGTTGATCTATAATACATAATGTGAATAATTGTGGAACAAAGCCTCCAGCAGATAGCGAGTTCAAGCAGCTAAACAGAACCTCTCTAAAGGAAAGGATGCCTTTGTAAGACAGAGACTTTACAGAGAGAAAGACACTTAAATAATTTACTCAACAAGATATGAACTACACATGTATATTTGGTTCTGATATAACGTGATAATTCCATTCTCATGCGATTTCACATTAAGAAAATCATGCAATAGCCACGCCATTTACACTAATGTGGCCAGAATTGTATTATAGCCAATACAGGTAAAGAAAGTTCACATTCTACAAGCAACAGTCAATTGCGTTGAAAAAAAGTGTTAAGAGCAGAACTGATTGTAATTTGTTTTTCAACTTAATGTTGTTTTCCCAATATATTTGTAACGCCCTGATGGAATAAAATAATCCTGCCTCATGATCTTTGGGCCATCTGTGTACTGAAATCTTGTTAAAATTACTGAACGTTCCAATGCTGTTTTATTGCTGGTTTGCTTTTGTTGGCATCTGATGATATTGGAACATAACAGGATGCCCTGTGTGTACCTTTAAGGGAGCTATTTTCTGGGCAGCGTGCAGATGTTGTTGGCTTGGCAGTTCTCCTCCCAACTGTTCGATTTTTCCCAGACTTGTACCCCAAAAACATCAGATTGTGTCATTGGCTTTTAAGATTGTCAATATACTAAATTCAAACTGGATTGGAGTTTGGTATTTTTCAGGGTATAATTTAAACTGATTGGCCTAATTCGAATCTGTTTTCTAGACAGTGTGAAGAGAGCAGGCTATATGGCATTCTCAGACCGGCCTTTGATGTCAAATGAGCTTCATGGATCCCATCATGGTTGGAGGTTCCACTGCACCATTCCTTAAACAGTGTTAAACTTTAAAATTATCGGTAGCATGTTTTTAAAACAAGTCAAACACAAGATGATGTTCTAGCCATCAATTCCCTGGTCCTTTGAAACAAATGCAAAGATAATCAGGGGCTAGTGAACTCCCAGATAATAAACTCTGTATTTAATGGCAGGTATGTGCTAATTTCACTCAATGGTGTCAGGTGTTACTCAGGATCAGAATGTTACAGGTTCAAGTGGCAAATAATCCATGACAATACTCCCTGAACTGCACCGAAGAAGTATTTTAGATGAAATGTCAGTTGCTTTCTCAGGCTACTGTCAAATACTTTTTTGAAGAGTTGCTATTGGGGTTTCTCTGGTGTCCTGGCCAGTATTGATCCCTTGACCTTTATTACTAATATTGTGTTACAACATGGGGTAAACTCTCCTGCTTAATTTAAAAATCAGCGACACAGAAAAGATTTATCCCTTGCAGTAAAAATTCAATAGGCCAAGAACTAGTTAAAGTAAAAATTAACAACTTTATTTCTTAAAATTTAATAGAGAATAATTAACTAACAACCATTTACAATTCTTTACTCTAACCTATCTTTAACCTCCCTTCTATAATACTAGTCCAATAAAACTCATGATTGAGATTTACAAAACAAAACTTCTTCTCTCAAAAACAGGCAGCTTTCAGTTTTCTCTGTATTTCTGTCTTCTCTTCTTCTTGCGAATTCTGCTTCAGAAGTTACTGTTCGATAAAGGTACCTTTAAGAGAGCTATTTTCTGGGCAGTGTGCAGATGTTGTTGGCTTGGCAGTTCTCCTCCCAACTGTTCGATTTTTCATGGACTTGTACCCCCAAATCATCAGATTGTGTCATTGGCTTTTAAGGTTGTCAATATGCTAAATTCAAACTGGATTGGAGTTTGGTATTTTTCAGGGTATAATTTAAACTGATTGGCCTAATTCGAATCTGTTTTGTCATCTCCAGGCAACCAGATAATTGAGTTGTTCGACCAAATGTTACATTATATTTCTTTTCAGAACACTTGGTTCTGTCAGGTAGTTCTGTTGCTTTTAACTCTCTCAAAAGTACAGTACACCCGCATAACAATTGCATCAGAAATTCCAATAGCCAGGATAATTGTTTCTGCAGGGTAGGGCAGAGTTGCAACCATGTGGAAATCCCAAATCTGGAAATTGTCCAGGAAATTACCAGTCATCTGGAATTGGAGAATTGGGACTGTTTAGTTCAAACGTCTAGCAATTACCCAGGCAAAGTTACTGAATTATAAACGTCCTCTAGCCCCTGGGTAACTAGTAAATTGAACACTCAACTCCCCAATGACATGGGGAAAGTGATGACTGCAGGTGGCTGGGAAGGTCATCGTCGAAGAGTGTGGTGCTGGGAAGCACAGCAGGTCAGGCAGCATCTGAGGAGCAGGAGAATCGATTTTTTGAGCATCAGCTCTTCATCAGGAATGATTATTTCAGCACCACACTTTTTGATTCCCCACTGTGGGAGGTGACACCCTCCCTGACCCTGCAGTAATAGACCTGGCCTCTTGACCTACCCTTTGCTGTCACCCTACACCCACACTTACCTTACGTGTTCACTGATTCTAAGTACTGTAGCAGTTGAAGTGCCTTGAGAATATTTAAACGGAAGAATATGGCCTGTTTGTTGGTGTGAAAAAAGGTTACGGTTTCTACAGTTCCTTGGCGCTGCAAGTTGCAATATTTCCTGGATTGGTCCCCACAGGTTTGTTAAGGCAGTTAAACAAGTTACACTTCTGTCCCAGGTTGGAAACTTTAGGTGTTATCTGGTTCCTCTATCATTGCTGACTATGGGAGCGCACTGTGCACAGATTGGCTGCTGTGTTTTCTGCATTACACATCAGAAGCACTTCATTAGCCGTGCGACATTTTGAGACATCATTATGCAAGCATGTCTTCTTTTACTCTTGAAGGAATAGTTTGTTGAAAACACACAATTAAAGTCAGTCAGATTGACTGTCGGAACTTCAAATTGTGGAATTTGAACAACTTCATCTTTAACTCACCTCACTTTTTTCAGATCAATAGTGTGCTCCTTGGTGCCTGCAGAGGCCCCAGTAATGCCTGTCTCTTTTGGGGGTACGTGGAACATTCCTACTTCAGTTCCTTCCTGCAACTCTTTTTCCAGTTCATTGAGGTTATTATCGATGCTGTTTCCCTCACTCGTCTGGAATTGGAAAAATGTGTTAATTTTGCTTTCAATAGCTGCCCTGCACTTTCCTTCACCTAGTCCATTTCTAACTCCTACCTTCACCTCCACCTTCCTCGACATCTGTTTCCATTTCTGGGGAAAGGCTGGCCACCAATATCTGCTATAAGCCTATTGACTCCCATGGTTTTCTGCTCAAACGACAAGGCAGCCTTCAGAACTCAATGTTAGGGTCTGAGCACCTTTGCTGAAAATGTGTTGCTGGAAAAGCGCAGCAGGTCAGGCAGCATCCAAGGAACAGGAGATTCCTTGGGCTTATGCCCGAAACGTCGAATCTCCTGTTCCTTGGATGCTGCCTGACCTGCTGCGCTTTTTCAGCAACACATTTTCAGCTCTGATCTCCAGCATCTGCAGACCTCACCTTCTCCTCTGAGCACCTTTGTCCATGTCCTTTCCCCAGCCCCACACCCCAGAACCTGTCATCACAGATTTCCGTCAGCACAGCCAACTCATTTCCACTCACTTATGGTCCCCATGAGTTCTCCTTCCCTGGGTTACCATTAATTATTGTTTGCTTGTCTTTCTCTCCCTCTGAGCTCTATCTTCATTATCCTCCTACTCCTTTATACCCTCCACCCCCTTTCCTCAGTACACTGCTAGTTCTGATGAAGCATTACTGGACCCGAAACATGGACTGTGCTTTTTCTCCACAGATGCTGCCAGACCTGTTGAATATCTCCAGCAATTTTAGTTCTTGTCTCAAATAGTCAGACATTGCTTAAGTACTTTGACAATTGGAGACAATGAGAGAAACATTTCATTGTCACAAAATTAATTGTCACCTCCCCCCCCAATACCATTGTAGATTAGATTATTTACAGTGTGGAAACAGGCCCTTCGGCCCAACAAGTCCACACCGACCCGCACCCACCCAGACCCATTCTCCTATGTTTACCCCTGCACCTAACACTACGGGCAATTTAGCATGGCCAATTCACCTGACCTGCACATTTTTGGACTGTGGGAGGAAACTGGAGCAAACCCACGCAGACACGGGGAGAATGTGCAAACTCCACACAGTCAGTTGCCTGAGGTGGGAATTGAACCACCTGTGGTGCAGTGGGCAGCAGTGCTAACCACCGTGCCACCGTGCCGCCCGCAAATTAAAAACAAATTAAAAATTATAAATTAAAAACCTCCAAACTGGAGTAATGAACGTGTTCCTAATATTAGTTCCTGTTGTGTTCTGCACTAGATGGGGACAGTCCAACCCAACATTCCATTTGCAGAAGGGAGACAAAGAGTATGTGCTGAGGAAGAGACCCCCTGGGACACTCCTGAAAGGAGCACATCAGGTACAGCAATGAAGGGAAATGGAAAAACTGGGCTTTCTGGACAGGATGTTCACTCTTGCTTTGCACTGTGATCATTAGAAAAAGATATTGATAGTACTTATAACGATCGCAATCTTGTCACAGGAACTCAAGTACTGCCGTTAACTCTGTTTTAAGACAATGCAAGTGATTTTAATCTGAGAAAGGGGAAAAAAAAGATGGTGGTGCTACCTAAGTGCCAACTGTGACCGGGCACTGCTTGGTATCAGCCTTCCTTATTTGTCAGCTGCAACTCAATCACATTGAATTGAATTGAATTGAATTTATTGTCACGTGTACCAAGGCGCAGTGAAAAGCCTTGTCTTGCAAGCGATACAGGCAGGTCACAGAGTTACGTAGCATGGATAAGTAAATAATAGGTAAACAGCAGCAGAAACAAAAACACAGGTACAGGCGAATGTTAAGAGTTTTTGAGTCCATTCAATATTCTAACAACAGTAGGGTAGAAACTGTTGTGAAATCGGCTGGTCCGTGTGTTCAGGCTTCTGTATCTTCTCCCTGATGGTTGAGGTTGTGGAAAAGCATTGTCAGGGTGGGATGGATCTTTGAGAATGCTGGCGGCCTTTCCTTGACAGCGGGCCTGGTAGATGGATTCTGTAGCTGGGAGGTTGGCCTTTGTGATTGTTCGGGCAGAGTTCACCACTCTCTGTAACAGTCTCCGATCTTGAATGGTACAGTTGTCATACCAGGTAGTGATACATCCAGACAGAATGCTTCTGATGGTGCACCTATAAAAGTTGGCAAGGGTATTTGCCGTCATGCCAAATTTCCTCAGCTGTCTGAAGAAGAAGAGACATTGTTGGGCCTTTGTAACCAGCGCATTCACACGAAGAGTCCAAGAAAGCTTGTTGTAGATGACCACTCCCAGGAACTTGACACTCTCCACTCGATTCAACTCTGTGCTATTAACGTCTGGGGCGGGGGGTATGAGTAACATTCCACCGAAAGTCAATAATAAGTTCCTTGGATTTGCCGGCATTGAGAGCTAGGTTGTTTTCAGTGCAGCATTTTTCAAGATCTTCCACCTCCTGTCGTTAATCTGGTTTGTCCCTATCTGAGATTCGACTGACTATGGTATTGTCATCAGTGAACTTGTAAATGGCATTAGTCTGGTATTTCGTGACGTAGTCATGGGTATACAGTGAGTACAGTAGGGTGCTGAGTACACGCCCCCTGGGGCGGCTCCAGTGTTGAGTGTTAGTGACGATGAAATATTGTCCCCAGTCTTCACTGATAGTGGCCTGTGGGTCAGGAAACTCAGGATCCAGTTGCAGAGAGTGGGGCTTAGTCTGAGATCACTACGTTTAGTAATCAGTCTTGAGGGGATAATAGTATTGAAGGCTGAACTTATGTAGGAATCTTACATGCTATTCTTGGTGTCAAGATGTTCCAGGGAGGAGTGAAGGGCAAATGATATGGCATCTGGCGTGGATCTGATGGTCCGATAGGCAAATTGGAGTAGGTCAAAAATGGTGGGGAGGCTGGAGTTGATTAATGCCATGACCAGCCTTTCAAAGCACTTCATGACCACCCAAGTTAAGGCCACTGGGCGTTAGTCAGTTTTGTGGCTGAGTCAGGTCCTGCCCCAGAGCTCAAGCAGAAAATCCCAAGTGACTGAGACACTGCAGTACCTTGATGGAGAGCAGGGTAGTCTGGGCAATATTTATCCTCAAATCACTCGCACTCATTCTCACTGTTAACGCTTTTGGTGTTTGTGGGAGCTTGCTGTGTGCAACTTGGCTGCCATCTTTCCTATAACAGTAACAATACTTCCAAAGTACTTTATACTTGTTCTTATTGGCGGGGTGTCCTAAAACGAAAGATACCTTTATAGATCAGAGCATTGAGTATAGGAGTTGGGGGGAGGGGTCATGTTGTAGCAATACAGGACATTGTTGAGGCCACTTTTGGAAAATTGTCTGTAATTCTGGTCTCCCTGCTATAGGAAGGATGTTGTGAAATTTGAAATAGTTCAGAAAAAGATTTACAAGGATGTTGCCAGGATTGGAGAATTTGAGCTTCAGGGAGAGGCTGAATAGACTGGGGCTGTTTTCCCTGGAGCATCAGAGGTTGAGGGGTGACCTTATAGAGGCTTATAAAATCGTAGATTTTATAGGGTGGATAGACAAGGTCTTTCCCCCAGGGTAGATTAGATTAGATTAGATTACTTACAGTGTGGAAACTGGCCCTTCGGCCCAACAAGTCCACACCGACCCGCCGAAGCGTATACCATCCAGACCCATACTCCTACATTTACCCCTTCATCTAACACTACGGGCAATTTAGCATGGTCAATTCACCTAATCTGCACATTTTCGGATTGTGGGAGGAAACTGGAGCACCCGGAGGAAACCCACGCAGACACGGGGAAAATGTGCAAACTCCACACAGAGAGTTGCCTGAGGCAGAAATTGAACCCGGGTCTCTGGCGCTGTGAGGCAGCAGTGCTGTAGTGGAGTCCAGAACTAGAAGGCATAGGTTTAAGAGGGGAAAGATTTAAAAGGGACCTGAGGGGCAATCTTTTCACACAGACAGTGGTGTGTGTATGGAATGAGCTGCCAGAGGAGGTGGTGGAGGCTGGTTCAATTACAGCATTTAAAAGGCATGTGAATGGGTACATGAACGGGAAGGGTTTAGTGGGAGATGGGCCAATTGGGACTAGATTAATGTAGAGTATCTGGTCAGCATGGACGAGTTGGATCAAAGGCTCTGTTCTGTGCTGTATATTTCTGGCTTGCATTTATAAAGCTCCTGTGACAACCACAATCTCTTCTCAGCCAATGTAGTACTTTCATAGTACATGTTATAATGCAGGCAATACATGTTTGATGCAGAGTGATGTCCTTTTAGCTATTTGCACTGGAATTAAGAATGAGGTTCTCATACAGAACTATAAAATGTAAACAGGACTAGACAGGATAAATGCAGGAAGGATGTTCCCAGTCACCAGGGAATCCAGACCCAGACCCAGAGGTCACAGTCTAAGAATATGGGGTAGGCCATTTAGGATTGAGGTGAGGAGAAATGTCTTCACCCAAAGAGAATCATGGAAACCCTGCAAAGTGGAAGCAAGCCATTCAACCCAATGAGTCCACACCCAACCCTCCATAGAGCATCGCGCCCAGACCCACCCTAGATTCTTCCCTTGTAACCCTGCATTCACCATGGCTAATCCATCTAAACAACACATACCTGGACACAATGGAGTCATCTTGCATGGCCGACCCACCCTGACCTGCACATCTTTGGAATGTTGGAGGAAACTGGACCACCTGGAGGAAACCCACGCAGACATGGGGAGAATGTCAAACTCCACACAGACAGTTGCCCGAGGCTGGAATTGAATCCAGGTCCCTGGCGCTGTGAGGCAGCAGTGCTGTGTGGAATTCTCTGCCAAAAGATTGGATATTTAAGAAAGAGGTAGATCTAGTTCTTAGGGCTGAACAGATGAAAGAGTTGTGGGTTGGATGATCAGCCAGGATCTTAAACAGTTGCCATGATCGTATTGGATTGCAGAGTGGGCTCCAAAGGTCAATTGGTCTGTTCTGATATAAACTAATTGTTCCTGTCTAGTGGAGAGAAATGCCTATGGTCTCATTGATAATTACCCACTTACTGATGTAATCTTTGTATGGTATGATCTGACTGTACTGCACGCAAAACAAAGAGCTTTCCATGGTACATGTGACAATAATAAATCAAATCAAATAAAGAATGACTATAAATAAAGTTGCTTCAATAAAGGGTGTGAGGGAAGGAGAAACACTCAGAGACTGTTTTTGGTTCTCTTTCTCAGGTGGCTAGAGAATATCGGGTGCAAAAGGCATTATTTGAGGTGGGATTTCCTGTACCGAAGCCATTGATGTTTGTGGATGACCATTCCATTGTTGGCACTGACTTCTATGTGATGGAATGTGTGCAGGTACGTTATGTGCACATATGAGAAAACTTTTACAATTCAGCTGATGTTTAAATAATTTAAGTTGGAGTATGCTTTTTAATTCCGGTGTTTTGGTCTGTGCCCACGATGGGAAAAGCAGAGTGAATAGTCTCTGAACAATTCCTTCCCTAATTCCGACAGTGCGGAGGTGATTTGCCAGACTGGTACTAGGGATTCGAGTAAAAAGTGAGGTCTGCAGATGCTGGAGATCAGAGCTGAAATTGTGTTGCTGGTTAAAGTGCAGCAGGTCAGGCAGCATCCAAGGAACAGGAAATTCAACATTTCGGGCATGATTCCTGATGAAGGGCTTATGTCCGAAACGTCGAATTTCCTGTTCCTTGGATGCTGCCTGACCTGCTGCGCTTTAACCAGCAACACATTTTCAGCTCTGGTACTAGGGATGACAGACTTCTGTATTGTGGGGAGTCGGGATAAACAGACATGTTCCTCTTGGAGCAGGGAAGCTGAAAGGAAAGTTCAATCCCAAAGGGAATGCAGAAGAGTACAACACATGAACAGGCCCTTTGGCCCACAGTATCTGTGCTGACTGTGATGCCATTCTAACCTAATCCCATCTGTCTCTATATGGGCCCTCTAGTTCAGAGTTCATGGTCAGGACTTCTAGCATCATGAGCCAACTGGAGTCCCTGCCCATTGTTGGGTAAACTTAGACCAAAATTGACAGGCCCAGTTAGTATTGTGGAACCGAGCAGGAGGTTACTGGGGATGTAGACCAACTGAGCAAACCCTAGATAGAGACAAACTATTTTCACATGTCATTAAGCTGGCAAAGGAGCTGAGGCTTGGGTTGGAGGAAGATGCACAATGTCTTTGTATAGTGAGTTGTTACAACCTGGAACATGCACTGCCTGAAATAACAGCAAAACAAATTCAATTATAAAGACCATAAGATATAGGAGGAGAATTAGACCATTCGGCCCATCAAGTCAGCTGTGCCATTCAATCATGGCTGATATATTTCTGAACTCCATTCTGCCTTCTTCCAATCACCCTTATCGCTTTACTAATCAAGAACCTATCTGTTGGTCTTAACACACTCAATGCCTTGACCTTTGCGACAATTAATTCTGTAGATTCACCACCATCTGGCTGAAGAAATTCTTCCTCATATCAGTTATAAAAGGGTTATCCATTCTCTCGTTATCCTCTCTATCCAGGCCTGTCAGTATTCTGTAAGTTTCACTCAGATCCCCCCATATTTTTCTAAACCCTGCTGAGTACAAACCCAGAGTCCTTAACTGCTTCTCATATGACAAGCCCTATGTCCCCAGAATCATTCTTGTAATCCTCCTCAGAGTCTTATACAGCCTCAGCAGTACATCTCTGTGCTTGTAATCTAACCCTCTCGAAATGAATCTAACATTGCATTTGTGTTCCTAACGGCCAACTGAACCTGTAAGTTAGTCTTGACAATCCTGAACTAGGACTCCCAAGTCCTTTTGTGCTTCAGATTTCCAAAAAGACTGTTTAAAAATATTCTACATTTCTATCCTTCCTCCAAAGTGCATTACCTCACATTTTCCCACATTATATTCTATCTACCATTTCTGCTGACTCTCCTAGCCTGTCACCCTTCTATAGGAAGGATGTTGTTAAACTTAGACGGTGCAGAAAAGGTTTACAAGGGTGTTTCCGGGATTGGAGGGATTGAGCTATGGAGAAAGGCTGAACAGGCTGGGGCTGTTTTCCCTGGGGCTTCAGAGACTGAGGGGTGACCTTACAGAGGTTTATAAAATTATCAGGGCACGGATAGGATAAATAGACAAGGCCTTTCCCTCAGGGTAGGGGAAATTCGGATCCAGAGGGCATGGTTGAGAGGGGAAAGATTTAGAAACGACCTGAAGGGTAACCTTTTCACGCAGGTGGTGGTGGGTGTATGGAATGAGCTGCTACAGGAAGTGGTGGGGGCTAGTACAATTACAACATTTAAAAGGTGTCTGGATGGGTATATGAACAAGAAGGGTTTAATGGGATAAACCAAATGCTGGCAAATGGGAATAGGTCAGATTGGGATGTCTGGCTGGCGTAGATGAGTTGAACCGAAGGGTCTGTTTCTACGCTGTATAACTCTATAAGTGCTTTTACAATCTGCCTTCCCTCACACTACCTGTCCCTCCACCCATCTTCAAGTCACCTGCAAACTTAGCATCAAATGCCCTCAGTTCCTTCATTCAGATTGTTAAAGTATAATATGATTGGTTCAGATCCCAATGCTGACTCTGCAGAGCTCCTCTCGTCCCCAGTTGCCATTCTGAAAAAGACCTCTTTATTCCAACTCTCTACCTTCTGCCAATCAGCCAAATCTCTATCCAGGCCAGTACCTTGCCCGAACACAACGGGCTCTTATCTTATTTAAGAGTATCCTGTACTGCACCTTGTCAAAGTCCTTCTGGAAATTCAAGTAGCTCTCCTTCGTCTAACTTGCTTGAGGAACACTGGCTCAAAGTTGATGAGCTGGAATTTGAGCTTTGAACATTGTGTGACATATCAGGGAGGGGGTAAGAGTTATCTGGACACTGTTTCAGGAGGCAGTCATGCCCTTTCCATTAGTCAGTGGTCAGGGACCAGAGGGTGTGATGGACAACAAGGCAGGTACAGGGATCTAGGAGATAGTGATGAAGGAGCCTTAGACGTTGAGGTTGTCTAACAAGTTTAAGATTCTCATTCCCTCTGTGGATGAGAATTGTGCTGTAGGGAGGATGAGTAAATTAACCATAGCACCATGGTGCAAGGAGCCATTCGAGATGGGGAGGGGGATGGGGGGTGGAGAAAAAGAGAAATGTCATTGTAATCATGGAATACAAGCCTATCCCACCAGAATAACTCTCTCCTTATATTTCCCAATTGGGAACAAAGAAATGGCAAAGGAACTGAATAAGTACTTTCCATTCTGTCCAACTCTATGTGGTCACTCTGAACCACAATGGAGTCTACCAACTCTGACATCATTCAGTTACAGTACACCACCCAGCCCCACATCTGTTTGAATCACAGCAAACCTTTTATCAACCATCACCTCCGGGACCTGGAGTGTGCCAATTGGTCAAATATTCCGATAATCACAAGGTACACATAACCACAGCAAACCCTGATCAAACAAAGATTTGAGACATCAACATCCATAAAAAAAATGTAAAAACATCAACACCCCTCCTCAATTCAATGTAAAAACACACAGTAAGAAATAGAAACATAATACAGGGGTACACTCATTACTATTGTACTTTACTTACACCATAATTACTTAGCAGTGTTTCAGATATATAATTTTTTGCCAGTTTATCAAGAGTGCCAGTTGATAAGGTACCAGCTGAAACAAAGTTTGATCTACTTCATTCTCAATTTGATTTTGATATAAAAAGGAACACTGTCTTTCAGTTTGTGACCTGTACATATTTCCCCTATTTGCCTTCAAACCAAAAGGCAACCCATAATAGATAGTCAAATTAGTAGCTATTACCAAACAGTGAACTTATGTGTTGACCTGTTATGACACTTTTACGCTGGGCCCATGATCCTGGCCTTCAATTTATCCTGTTTAAAAAGAAACTTACAAACTACTAGCCAAAAATAAAGCAAGTAAAAAATGCACCTATTTTCTTCTGCAGCAAATTCCCACCAAGTTCCCTGAACTCTATACACTCACATGGGCCATGTTTCACTTTGGATGTAATCTCCTATCAGGAATGATTTGGAGGTGCCGGTGTTGGACTGGGGTGTACAAAGTTAAAAATCACACAACAGCAGGTTATAGTCGAACATATTTAATTCGGAGCGCTGCTCCTTCATCAGGTGATAGTGGAGGACACAATTGTAAGACACAGAATCTATAGCAAAAGTTTACAGTGTGATGTAACTGAAATTATACATTGAAAAATACCTTGATTATTTGTTGAGTCTTTCATCTGTTCAAATACCATGATAGTTTCACTTCTTTTATGTGTAAATCACAAAACCTTTTTTTTAGAAGTTGCATTCTCAGGTTAACTGTAACAATTGGTGTTAGCGAGACAATATGTTGAAGGTGTTACACAGAACACAGGGACTAACACCTTCAACATATTATCTGGCTAACACTAATTGTTACAGTTAACCTGAGAATATAACTTTTTAAAACAGTTTTGTGATTTACGCATTAAAGAAGTGAAACTATCAATGTATTCGAACAGATGAAAGACTTAACAAACAAATAAGTTATTTTTCAATGTATAATTTCAGTTACATCACACTGTAAACTTTTGCTATAAATTCTGTGTCTTACAATTGTGTCCTCCACAACCACCTGATGAAGGAGCGACGCTCCGAAAGCTAGTGCTTCCAATTAAACCTGTTGGACTATAATCTGGTGTTGTGTGATTTTTAACTCTTAACAGGCAGGAAATCTGCCATCCTTACCTGGTCTGGCCTACATGTGCCTCCAGACCCACAGTAACGTGATTGACAATTACTTGTCACTCCGTTCAGGAGGATTCAGAGATGGACAGCAAATATTGGCCTTGCCATGAAAGAAGTTTGAGAAAAGTACCCAGTTATTTCGAAACCAATTGATGGGTTACAGTCGAATGAACTCAGACAGCCCAAGAGTTACAGGCTTGACTCCAACTCACCTTGGTTTGATTTATTCTTGTCTATTTATGATCCAGGGCCGGATATTTCGAGATGTCAATCTTCTGGAGGTGAAGCCAGCAGAACGCTGTGCCCTGTACTTGGCCATGATGGCAATGATTGCGCGACTTCATTCCATCGACTGGAGAGCACTGGGACTGCAGGGCTTTGGCAAAGAGCACAGTTACTCCAAGAGACAGGTTCACCTCCCACATAGAAAGCCTCTTGTTCATCAAAACCTCTGGCATTTTTAGATGACTGTGATTTTACAAATATAATGTGTCCTTAAATAGAATGTGCACAGAGAACACTCGTGAATGCAAAGTCAAAACTCCCATTTTGACACACATGTTAGACTTCACAATGTCACAGTCAAAGTGTCGTTATGTTACAGGCATGATGGGGCATCTGTAAGGTCGGGGGTGTGTGTAAGGGGGGGGGGTTGGGGGTGTGTGTCAGGAGGGGGGCGTCGGCTGGTGTATAAGATGGGGGTTCGCAGATGTGTACCGGGGGGGTCAGGGTTATGTAAGGGGGCGTTGGGGTGTTTGGGGGTGTTGTGGGTGTGTAAGGGGGACACTGGAAGGGGTGTAAGGATTTGATGATGATTGTATGTTTGAAGTGATGTCATTGGGGACCGTGGTAAGATCAGCTGAAAACTACATGGGCATATAAAACATCAACACTTTTTGCAAATTAATTTAGAAGTATTCATTGTGTTATTGAAATGGTATATCGTTATATGTTGAGCCATAACATACAGATTTATTTTGTACATGTGAAGATTTTTTTTCAGCAATACTCATATTCTGTACTATCAAATTTCTAATTCTGGAGAAAATGAGTCTTACTCAGCTGATGTATTTATTCTGAGGAAGATTCATATCAGACACGAAACATTACCTCTGTTTCTCTCTCCACAGATGCTGCCAGACTTGCTGAATTTCTCCAGCAATTTCTATTAAGATTTATACGTGTCTTGTTTTAGGTGATGTTTAGGGTTATATTCACTTGCAAATATTAAAATGGAAGCAGGTCAGGAAATGATTTGCAAAGCGCTGATGTATCCCTGGGAGTTGTGTCTGAGAATGGGCTGCATTGATCAAATAAGTGCTGTTTGAACATACAGTCAGGAACTTGGAGCTAAGTGGAATGATCTCCCCCGACCCAGGTATTAACATGGACTGCGCAGTATAAAGCAGCTGCTTCTGCTGATATTCCTGCCATGGAGAAGCTCTCAGAGTGGTTGATCAACAATTTACCGGATAATGACCAGGAGGCAGTGATAGTCCATGGTGATCTCCGAATCGAGAACTTCGTATTTCACCCCACTGAGGTGACTCATTTCTCTCTTTTATTCTTTCATTGAGTGTGGGGTATCGCTGGCCATTTGATCCCAGTCCCCTGAACTGATTGATCTTTACAGAGAGTATTTTGGAGTAGTAGAGTCATATGGCACAGAAACACACCCATTGGTCCAACCCCAATCCATGCAGACCATAAAGCTAAACTAAACTCATCTCACCTGCCTGCACTTGGCATGTTTCCCTCTAAACATTTCCTATTTATGGACTTATCCAAATGTCTTTTAAGCGTTGTAACTGTACCTGAATAGAACATAGAACATAGAAAAATACAGCGCAGTACAGGCCCTTCGGCCCTCGATGTTGCGCCGATCCAAGCCCACCTAACCTACACTGGCCCACTATCCTCCATATGCATCCACCACTTCCACTGGCAGTTCATTCCACACATGAACCTCTCTGTGTTAAAAAAAATCCCCTCATGATTTTTAAAAATCTTTCTCCTCTCATCTTAAAAATAGTTTTGAACTCACCTACACTAGGGAAAGGCCCCTTATCATTCACCTTGTCTACAGCCCTCATGATTTAAAACTTGCTCTTAGTCTGGTAGGCCAGACCAAGTAACCGCAGCGGATTTCCTTTCCAAAAGGTCATTAGCAAACCACAAGGGTTTTTATAACCATCAATAATAGTATCACTTTCGTCATCAACTGAGACTAACTTTCGATTCCAAATTTTACAGTTACTGGGGTGGGATTTGAACCTACCACAACAGCATTAGTGTTTGGATTTGGAATTGGAGGAAAATGGAGTTTGGGTTTTAGTTATGTGAAAGTGACCTTTATAAACAAAGATCGGAAGGTCATCGTGGCCAGTAAATTAAAGGCAGCTTTTCCAAGTAAGCTAAATGAAACAACCCGCTACCTGGGGAGTTAATTGCTGAAGGTATTTTTTTATCAACCTGTTCAGAGTTGTCATGAGCGCCCTCTTTCGGCACAGTGGTAAAGTCCCTAGCCCTGGACTGGGAGGCCTGGGTTCAAGTCCCATCTGTGTAATAACAGGTTGATTAGAAAACAATTGAAAGTCTAGAGAAACAAAATCATCAGCGTTGTTATGATTAATTTCTTGAGCAGGCAGGACTCAATCCTGGGCCTCCTCGGTCAGAGCTATTTAATTGCTGAATAAAAAATCATTTATTCAGAAACAGGTGAGTGGGGGCTTTTAGTCGGTTATGTTCAGACAAGGAGAGGGCAGTTTTAGAGTTTGTAGAAGTCACCAGTTTTCATAATTGGAAAGAGTCTTAAGCTACTTCAGGGACAAAAGCTGAAAAGAGTAATTTGAGGAAGAAATTACAAAGTTTATTGGGATTTTCCAAGGCAAAGGGTTGAATGTTTCTTTTTGCTGTTAAGTTGTTATATGAGTGTCTATGTGCGTAAATTTTTTTTTGTGGAATGAGCTTGTGTTCTTTTGTGAAAATTACATTAGCAGCCTCATGCAAGCATGTTCAGTGACTGCTTGCCAAGATAAGCAAACCACAGAGATAATACTTATGGTCTATCAAGCCAGGTTTCACTCTGGGATCTGTCTTGATCAGTATGACCATCAACTGGGATCTAGTCCAGTGACATTCCCAATGCACCAGCTCCTCTTGCCTTAACTTGTCATATGTTCAAATTCTCAAAGCATAGTGTCAGATTTGCATATTTTGAAGTACTTTATAGTCCTCACTTAGTCTGCTGTTCTTCCAGTTCATAGCTGTCAGCGATTGGTGATTTACAGGAGCTAAACCTTGAGGGTAGTCTGTAGATTTGTTTCCTTACTTTAGATTAGTAAGGAAACAGGCCATTTGGCTCAACAAGCCCACCCTGACCCTCCGAAGAGCAACCCACCCAGACCCATTCCTCTATATTTACCCCCAACTACTGCACCTAACACTATGGACAATTTAGCATGGCCAATTCACCTGACCTGCACATCTTTGGACTGTGGGAGGAAACTGGAGCACCCGGAGGAAACCCATGCAGACACGGGGAGAATGTGCAAACTCCACGCAGACAGTCGCCCGAGATGGGAATTGAACTCGGGTCCCTGGCGCTGTGAGGCAGTAGTGCTAACCACTGAGCCACCAGACTGCCCCAAGGGGAAGGACATACTTCCCCTGGAGTGAGTGCAAGAAAAGTTCAGTGAACTGCTATATTGGAATGATGGGATTGACCGATGAAGTGCAATTCAGTGGACCAGACATTATTAGCTGCTGTTCAGAAGAATGAGAGATGATCTAATGGATAAATATACGTTGTTGCAGGGGTTTGACAGGGTGGCCTCTGAAAAATGGTTCACCTTCTTGGGCACATCTCTCGCTCTCAGGAAAAGAGAGTGACCATTACGGATTGGCAGAAGGAGAGATTTACTCACTCAAAGGGCTGTGGATCATTGTGATTCTCTGGCCCAAAGAGTAGGGAGTGTTGAGTTCTTGAGTACATACAAGGCAGGGGTTGATAGATGTTTCTTGATATAAAGTGATATGAAGGTAGTGTTAGATAGTGGGGATGAGGTAGAAGATAGTCCATGGTCTTATTGAGTGGAGGGGCAGGCTCGATGGGCTGAATGGTCTTCTCCTCTTCCTATTCCTTCTGTTCTTTACAAATTGTCTTCCACATTCCCAAAGGCAGAGAGAGACCGGTTTGTTCCTGTCGGTTTTGAAAATTGCCTACATAATGCACACATACAGGAACGGGGGTAGATCATTCAGCTCATCGAGCCAATCCCTCTATTCAAAACCATCATGGGTGATCAACCACTTCAATACCTTTTGGCCACCCCATCCCCATAATCCTGGATACCACTGGCAATCAGAAATCAGTCAACCTCCGCCTTAATGACACTTAAAGACTGAACGTCTGCCGTTGAGAATTCTAAAGGTTCACAACACTCAGAGTCAAGTCGCCATTGTTTTACCAGACCATAGGGCTGCCCTCATTAGAGAGAGAGAGAGAGAGAGAGAGAGGGAGACACAACTATTGACGGTTTAACCTGATGGTCACTGCACCTTGGGCGAGGGGAGAGGTTCAGAAGAAGAGTCCTCCTTGGTAACCTCAACCGGGATGGGAATTGAACCATCAGCCTCGTGCTGCTTTGCAAACCAACCGTCCAGCCAACTGAACTAAACCAACCCCCAACCCTCAGAGTAAATCACATTCTCCTCCTCTTGCATCAAAGTGATACATAAGATAATACAAATACTCACAACATGTGTGTGTTTAGTTGTCTTTCTCACTCATTAGGCGTGATGTATTTAAATCCTAGGCCCGAGTCATTGCTGTGTTGGATTGGGAGCTCTCCACCATTGGGAATCCTATTGCTGACCTGGCCTATGCCTGTATGCCTTTCTATTGGCCCAGTGGAACCCCCTTCCCAGGATGTAGCAATGATATCGCCATTCAGGACGTGGACGGTAAGTTACTAAAGATGTAACTGGCATCATATTCCAGTATTGTCTAACCTAACCAGCTCTGAGCATGATCTTGGAGGGGAGTGGGGAGGCACTGGGAACATTAGCGGGGAGCATGTCAGGATGGTTTCGCAATGCACTCTTAAGGGCTCAGTGGTCAGCACTGCTTCCTCACAGCACCAGGGACCTGGGTTCGATTCCAACCTCGGGCGACTGTCTGTGTGGAGTTGCATATTCTCCCCAATGCTGCGTGTGTTTCCTCCCACAGTCCAAAGATGCGTGGGTCAGGTGAATTAGCCATGCTAACTTGCCCATAGTATTACGTACATTAGTCAGGGGTTAGTATAGGACAGTGGAATTGGTCTGCGTGGGTTACTGTTCGGAGGATCAGTTTGAGCTGAAGGGCCTGTTTCCATACTGTACAGAATCTAATCTAAAGGTAGGAACATTCCCCCAAGGTCACATTTACATCATTAGGGCCCTAAGTGCGGACAACTGGGAGAATTCATAGATATGACAGTATTGAGACTTTCTCTCCATGATAACCCATGGGAACTTCTTCCATTTGTAGTTTATTTACATTTCTGAGTAATTGAGATGGGATTTCCTTGTATCAGAGCCAGGGAAAGGAAGGGAGAAACACTCAGAGTAACACAATGGTTTGGGTGCACCAAGTCATGATGCATTTGGATGGCCAAAGCAGACACTATGGGCCGAATGGCCTCCTTCTGCACTATAATGCTTCTATGAATCTGACTATCTCTGAAAAGATGTTCAGGGCTATGGGGAAAGGGTGTTACAGTGAGACTAGTTGACTGCTTTTGTAGACAAACTCCATAGACATGATGAGCTGAATGTCCTCCTTTTGTGTTGTAATCATTCAATGGCTTGTATGAAATTCGTGACATATTTAACTGAAGCAAAATGTAAACGTCAACCATTACCTGGCTGCTTGAACTGCCCTGAGCTGTACCACAGGATTGTCACTCAAAGCTCCCTGCACAATCTCTGACAATGTGATTGATTAAACTCTGAAATCACATCTTATCTTATCACTGCTTCTTGACAATGTGGCCCATCTGTGTATCACATTTCATTGAAATCCAGACATTAGTCTTTGAGATATGGATAAATAGGGTGGAAACATTACCCCCTCGTACCTTCATTAGTGAGTAAAAGTAAACCTTCTAACCCCACCTATCTACTTTGCTCCATTTCCCTTATTATCCTTGGTCGTCAAAATGTGCAATGTAAAATGATCAAGTTTTAAAGTTACTTAGTTCATGGGATGAGGGCATCGTGGGTGGTGTCTCTTTTATTGCCATCCCTAGTTGCCCTGGAGGTGGTGGTGAGCAGTCTTCTGCAGTTCAGCAGCGGCCAAGCCTGTACAATTCTTTGAAAGATGAATTAGCACAGCATGGTATAAGGATGTGTTAAACTGAATGGTGTAGGGAGACCCACAAGACCATTTTGGAGTGAGTCCCAGGATTGTGACCCAGTAGCAGTGAAGGAGCGGTGATGAGTAACAGTCAGGACGGAGAGGGGTTTGAGGAGGAACTCACAGGTGGTGGTGTTTCATGTATCTGCTGCCCTCAACTTTCCAAATGGAAGTGACAGCGGGTTTGGATGGTGCTGCTGAGGAGCCTCGGTGAATCTCTCCAATATAACTTGTAGATACTACATGCTGCTGCTACTGAGCATTGGTGATGGAGGGAGTGGATGCTTGTGGATGTGGTGCTAGTCAGTCAGGCTGCCTTTATCCTGGATGGTGTCGAGCTTCTTGAGTGTTGTTGGAGCTGCACCCATCCAGGCAAGTGGGGACGATTCCATCACCCTCCTGCCTTGTGCGTGTCGATAGTGGACAGGCTTTGGGGAGTCAGGAGGTGAGTTACTCACCACAGTATTCTAGCCTCAGATTTGCTCTTGTAGTCACAATGTTTATATGGCTAGCTCAGTTCAGTTTCCGGTCAATGGTAATCCCCAGGATGTTGAGAGTTTGAGATTGAGATGGTAATGCCATTCAGTGTAAAGCTGTGATAGCTAGATTCTATCTTGTTGGTGATAGTCATTGCCTGGCACATGTCTGGTACGAACGTTACTTGGCAATTGTCAACCCAAGTCTGGATATTGACCAGATCTTGCTGCAGTACCTCCCCTTTGGAATCCAGCTCTTCTGACCATGTTTGATCAAGGTTGTAACGAGGTCAGGCCCTGGTGAAACCCAAACTGGGCATCAACTGAGCAGGTTATTGCTGAGCGGGTGCTGCTTGACAGCACAGTTGAGGACACCGTCCATCACTTTATTGATGATCGAGTGTAGACTGATGGGGCAGTAATTATCCGGGTTGGATTTCTTCTGCTTTTTGTGTAGAGAGCATACGTCGGTTATTTTCCACATTGCCAGCTGGACGCCAGTGTTGGAATTGTTTTGGAACAAACACTTACCACATTCAGTGGGAGAGAGTTCCTCAATTCCATCGCACTGTACATAGAGAGGTACTACCTGACCTCTGTCCTGAATGGCTTAGGTGTGTGTGTGTGTGTGTGTGTGTGTGTGTGTGTCTCTTGACCCAACAAGATGAAAGCCACAAAGTGACAGGATGCTGAAATAATGATCCCAGCAAGTTTCTCTGAAAGTCAAATCATACTGAGCAAAATGTCAGGTTACAATTGGACAACCGTCGGGTTGAGGTTATAGTCAGATTGCCATGTTCTTATTGAATGGGAGAGTAGAGCCGAGGGGCTGAGTGGCCAACCCTCATTCCTTGTTCATATGTCATACCAAACGATTACAGACATGAGGGGGGTCCGATCTGTGGTATGGCTTTTGAGTGGGGGCTCCGAGTGAACTGTTTGCTTCAGCTTCTCCTGCTTTCTTTGACTTTTTTCCAGGAGTGCCATCGTGTGGTGAGCTGATCTCTACCTACAGCCACTGTCGAGGTCTCCATCTTCCGCTGCCCAACTGGACCTTCTTCCTGGCTCTATCCTATTTCAAAATTGCCTCCATTCTGCAGGTAAACGTTTGTTCTGTGCTAAAGGCTGGAATCACTCCTTTGGGGTGCAGAAAGGATTGGGATTGTTGGCTGCACAGAAACAATACTTTTCACTCACTAAAGCCGCAGCTCCTGCTGTTTTTTTTCAGATTAGATTAGACTTACAGTGTGGAAACAGGCCCTTCGGCCCAACAAGTCCACACCGACCCGCCGAAGCGCAACCCACCCATTCCCCTACATTTACCCCTTTACCTAACACTAGGGGCAATTTAGCGTGGCCAATTCACTTGGCCTGCACATCTTTGTGACTGTGGGAGGAAACCAGAGCACACCCACGCAGACACGGGGAGAATGTGCAAACTCCACACAGTCAGTCGCCTGAGTCGGGAATTGAACCCGGGTCTCTGGCGCTGTGAGGCAGCAGTGCTAACCACTGTGCCACTGTGCCGCCCACGCTTGGGCAGTTTAACGGGCTGTGGGATCCTGATGACCCACTGTTGGTGCTTACCTGTGGATTTCTGCTGCACTCTTACACACTGACCACGGAGTGGGGGGAGGGGGGGGGATTTAACTGCCCACACCGAGCAGTATTTCACCCTGAATGGTCAGTAAGTTTGCAGATGACACCAAAAAATTGGTGGTGCAGTGGACACTGTGAAGAAGGTGATCTCAGAGTACAACGGGACCTTGGTCAGATGGGCCAATGGGCTGAGGAATGGCAGATGGAGTTTAATTCAGATAAATGTGAGCCGCTGCATTTTGGAAAGACAAATCAGGGCAGGACCTATATAGTTAATGGTAGCACCCTGGGGAGTGTTGCCAAACAAAGAGACCTAGGGCTGCAGGTTCATCATTCCTTGAGTCACGTAGATGGGGTGGTGAGAAATGCATTTGGTGTGCTGCCTATATTGGTCAATGCATTGAGTAGAGGAGTTGATAGGCTCTACAGGACATTGTTAGGCCACTTTTGGAATACTATGTACAATTCTGGTTCCCCTGCTATAGGAAAGATGTTGTGAAACTTGAAAGGGTTCAGAAAAGATCCCTTACAAGGATGTTGCTGGGGTTTTGGAAGGTTTGAGGCTGACTAGGCTGGGGCTGTTTTCCCTGGAGCGTCAGAGGCTGAGGGGTGACTTTATAGAGGTTTATAAAATCATGAGGGGGATGGATAAGGTGAATAAACAAGGTATTTTCCCCAGGTAATGGGAGTTCAAAACTAGAGGGCATAGGTTAAAGATGAGAGGGCAAAGATTTAAAAGAGATCTAAGGGGTAAACTTTTCACACAGAGAGCGGTGCATGTACAGAACGAACTGCCAGAGGAAGTGGTGGAGGCTGGTACAATCACAACATTTAAAAGGCACCTGGATAGGTTCATGAACAGGAAGGTTTAGAGGGACATGGGCCAAGTGCTGGCAAATGGGGCTGGATCAGTTTTGGTGGTCAGGTCGGCATGGACGAATTGAACTGAAGGGTCTGTTTCCGTGCTGTCCAGTTCCATGACCATAATAACAATATTGTAAATGATGGTCCCTTTTATAAATGATTCAGGATATGCTTCTGAGATAATGGAGGGCTACTGGAGTTCAGTGAGGTGTTTGTTTGAAGGTGGGGTTTCTTCAGGAAGGGCGGTTGGTCATGAAGGGGAGAGGAAGCAGACTGGAGCGTGTATTGGACTGTGAAATGCATCTAAAACAATTGTGGAAGATGGGCAGAGTGCTGCTTCAATCATTGAACGACGAACAATTAACACTGGGTCTCCTTGCCCTGTGCTACCTCGCTGGTCGGGAGACCATATCAATGCCAATAGGTTGCCATCAAAGCCATTCTGAATGTCTCCCCTTGGACATTGTGCGATATACTTTGAGGCGTGACTCTCATTTGAGTCTCCCCTTGTCCTGCACAGTTCACTCAACCTATCGCTGGAGTAACAGGCAGGGGGAGAGTTCATCTACATCAGATGGGAGGTGATAGTGTAGTGGTATTACCACTGGACCTTTAATCCAGAGACCCAGATAATGTTCTGGGGACCAGGGTTCAAATTTGAATTCAATAAAATCTGATGATAACATTGTCACTTGTCTGTATTTGGTCCACTTCCTCGAGGGATGGAAACTGCCATCCTTACCCAGTCTGGCCCACATGTGACTCCAGACCCACAGCAATGTGGTTGATTCTCAGCTGCCCTCTGGGTAATTACGGATGGGCATTAAATACAGGTCTGGCTAGTGTGCTCCATGTCCCATGGATGAATGAAAAGAACACACCAAGTTGGAGTCCATTGTGTTAAGACAAAGCCAACTCCACCCTGTACCACCTGAGCTAACAATCAACGATTCTAATCTGTTCTATTTCAATATGGCAAGAATGAGTGCAAAGATGAGGAGCTTCAGTAATGAAGATAGATTGATAAACATGTCCAATCTTTCTCAAAATTTATCAATGTCTTTCTTGAATATATTCAGTCACCCAGTCTCCAAAGCCTTCTGAGGTAGAGAATTCCACCCTGTGACTGAAGAAATCTTTCCTTATCTTAGCCCTAAGTCCGATATCCTGAGACTCTGACTCTGGCTCTAGCGTCTCCAACTAAGGGAAACATGTTCCCTGCACCTACAATGTCCAGCCCTGTTAGAGTTTATGTTTCAGTCAGATCCTCCTCCCCACCACCTGATTCGGTGAACCAGATGGGTTTTAACAACAATCGATGACAGTTTGAGATCACAATGACTAGGACGTGCTTCACATTTCAGATTGATTATTTATTTGAATTGAGATTTCACCCGCTGCTGTGCCTGATTTGGGTGTCCCATGTTCCCATATAGCCTTCAGGATGACTATCCCAGGGGGCAATACCTCGAGGTAACCATGATCAATGGAATTTATACAAATGGATTCTTCCAATGTTTACAGGAATACCAATATTGCAAACTGTTGCTGTAACAGCAGTGTCTTTATTTCTGCAGGGCGTGTACACACGGGCGTTGCTAGGAAACGCCAGTGCTGAGGATGCGCACAAATACGGTGGAAGTATCAGACCTCTGGCTGAAACCGGACTGCAACTCTGCCATCGGTAATAACCTCACTCCATACACCCTCACCTCACTCCGTACACTCTCACCTCACTCCGTACACTCTCACCTCACTCCGTACACTCCCACCTCACTCCGTACACTCTCACCTCACTCCGTACACTCTCACCTCACTCCATACAGCCTCACCTCACTCCGTACAGCCTCACCTCACTCCGTACACTCTCACCTCACTCTGTACACTCTCACCTCACTCCGTACACTCTCACCTCACTCCGTACAGCCTCACCTCACTCCGTACACTCTCACCTCACTCCGTACAGCCTCACCTCACTCCGTACACTCTCACCTCACTCCATACAGCCTCACCTCACTCCGTACAGCCTCACCTCACTCCGTACAGCCTCACCTCACTCCGTACACTCTCACCTCACTCTGTACACTCTCACCTCACTCCGTACACTCTCACCTCACTCCATACAGCCTCACCTCACTCCGTACACTCTCACCTCACTCCGTACAGCCTCACCTCACTCCGTACACTCTCACCTCACTCCGTACACTCTCACCTCACTCTGTACACTCTCACCTCACTCCGTACACTCTCACCTCACTCTGTACACCCTCACCTCACTCTGTACACTCTCACCTCACTCCGTACACTCTCACCTCACTTCGTACACTCTCACCTCACTCCGTACAGCCTCACCTCACTCCGTACACTCTCACCTCACTCTCTACAGCCTCACCTCACTCTGTACACCCTCACCTCACTCCGTACACTCTCACCTCACTCCATACAGCCTCACCTCACTCCGTACAGCCTCACCTCACTTCGTACACTCTCACCTCACTCTGTACACTCCCACCTCACTCCATACACTCCCACCTCACTCCATACAGCCTCACCTCACTCTGTACACTCCCACCTCACTCCATACAGCCTCACCTCACTCTGTACACTCCCACCTCACTCCGTTCAGCCTCACCTCACTCCGTACACACTCACCTCACTCTGTACACTCCCACCTCACTCTGTACACCCTCACCTCACTCTGTACACTCCCACCTCACTCTGTACACCCTCACCTCACTCTGTATACTCTCACCTCACTCCATACAGCCTCACCTCACTCCGTACAGCCTCACCTCACTCCGTACACTCTCACCTCACTCTGTACACTCCCACCTCACTCCATACAGCCTCACCTCACTCTGTATACTCCCACCTCACTCCATACAGCCTCACCTCACTCTGTACACTCCCACCTCACTCCATACAGCCTCACCTCACTCTGTACACTCCCACCTCACTCCGTTCAGCCTCACCTCACTCCGTACACACTCACCTCACTCTGTACACTCCCACCTCACTCCATACAGCCTCACCTCACTCTGTACACTCCCACCTCACTCCGTTCAGCCTCACCTCACTCCGTTCAGCCTCACCTCACTCCGTACGCTCTCACCTCACTCCGTACACTCTCACCTCACTCCGTACAGCCTCACCTCACTCCGTACGCTCTCACCTCACTCCGTACATCCCCACCTCACTCTGTACACTCTCACCTCACTCTGTACACTCTCACCTCACTCCGTACAGCCTCACCTCACTCCGTACGCTCTCACCTCACTCCGTACACTCTCACCTCACTCCGTACAGCCTCACCTCACTCCGTACGCTCTCACCTCACTCCGTACATCCCCACCTCACTCTGTACACTCTCACCTCACTCTGTACACTCTCACCTCACTCCGTACGCTCTCACCTCACTCCGTACACTCTCACCTCATTCCGTACACTCCCACCTCACTCCGTACGCCCTCACCTTACTCCATACAGCCTCACCTCACTCTGTACATCCCCACCTCACTCTCTACAGCCTCACTTCACTCCGTACGCCCTCACCTCACTCTCTACAGCCTCACCTCACTCTGTACGTCCCCACCTCACTCTGTACACTCTCACCTCACTCCGTACGCTCTCACCTCACTCCGTACACTCTCACCTCATTCCGTACACTCCCACCTCACTCCGTACGCCCTCACCTTACTCCATACAGCCTCACCTCACTCTGTACATCCCCACCTCACTCTCTACAGCCTCACTTCACTCCGTACGCCCTCACCTCACTCTCTACAGCCTCACCTCACTCTGTACGTCCCCACCTCACTCTGTACACTCTCACCTCACTTCGTACGCTCTCCCCTCACTGTGTCCAGCCTTAGCAATGTTGAGCTGTGCACAGCTTGTTCAGTCCAGATTGTATTTCTCTTGTCCTTCCTTGCTGCAGAGGTTGGGGTTCACATTTCAGGTTCCATTGCTGACTGGTCTCTGAATGTATGAAGTCCTCTTGGAGCCGAGAAATCTTTTGTTCTTTTGTATAAATGTCATCCATGTGAGTATGGGAGACGTACACATGAAGAAAATGGTGTGCAGCTCAAATCTGAAGAAAGATTCACATCATTTCTGTAGAAAACAATCTTCCAATTAACTATTCCTGCAGACAATCATTTCCAGTCAAACAGTTACACATTTACTCACTCCCACCTCCACCCAACGGTGTTGGCATGGCTAATGTTCCAAATTAATATACAACCATATTATCCAAACAGATTGTTACATGTTCACATCTCGAACGGTTTGTACACACTTTGTGCTTTGCAGTGAAACCCCCACAGTCATAAGGCCATAAGACATAGGAGTGGAAGTAAGGTCATTCGGCCCATCGAGTGCATCCGCCATTCAATCATGGCTGATGGACATTTCAACTCCACTTACCCGCGTTCTCCCTGTAGCCCTTAATTCCTTGTGACATCAAGAATCTATAAATCTCTGCCTTGAAGACATTAGTGTCCCGGCCTCCACTGCATTCTGTGGCAATGAATTCCACAGGCCCACCACTCTCTGGCTGAAGAAATGTCTCCGCATTTCTGTTCTGAATTGACCCCCTCTAATTTTAAGGCTGTGTCCACGGGTCCTAGTCTCCCCTCCTAATGGAAACAATTTCCTAGCATCCACCCTTTCCAAGCCATGTATTATCTTGTAAGTTTGTATTAAGTCTCCCCTTAACCTTCTAAACTCCAATGAATACAATCCCAGGATCCTCAGCCGTTCCTCGTATGTTAGACCAACCATTCCAGGGATCATCTGTGTGAATCTCCGCTGGACATGCTCCAGTGCCAGTATGTCCTTCCTGAGGTGTGGGGACCAAAACTGGACACAGTACTCCAAATGGGGCCTAACCAGAGCTTTATAAAGTCTCAGTTGCACATCGGTGCTTTTATATTCCAACCCTCTTGAGATAAGTGACAACATTGCATTCGCTTTCTTAATCACGGACTCAACCTGCATGTTTACCGTTAGAGAATCCTCGACTAGCACTCCCAGATCCCTTTGTACTGTTTTCCCTTTCCCTTTTCCTCCTGTTATTTGTGCTGACTGTCTAATGTCCCCATCTGTTCTGGGTTCTTACTGGGTTCCAGCCTGAAACGACTGATCGCAGCCAGTTTTGCTGATTCACATCTAACTTTATATTTGATTTGCATTTCCTTGGCCCATTCAGAGCTCTTATTGATTCTGTGGGTGTTGCAGCTTCTGCTGCGTTTGCAATAAATTGGTGGAATGTAGATTAGATTACTTACAGTGTAGAAACAGGCCCTTCAGCCCAACAAGTCCACACCGACCCACCGAAGCGCAACCCACCCAGACCCCTACATTTACCCCCTTACCTAACACTACGGGCAATTTAGCATGGCCATCTTTGTGACTGTGGGAGGAAACTGGAGCACACCCACGCAGACACGGGGAGAACGTGCAAACTCCACACAGTCAGTCACCTGAGGCGGGCATTGAACCCGGGTCTCTGGTGCTGTGAGGCAGCAGTGCTAACCACTGTGCCACCGTGCTGCCCACTAGAAGGGGAATTCAGGAAATCAGAAACGTAAAGGTAAATGGAAAGGCTTTCACTTTCTGTCAGTGAGTCCTCCTCAGTGTGAGTTGCAGGCCGTCGGAATCAGTGTGATAGAACAGGCACGGACTCCTGACCCGCACTGGCTGTGTACCAGACTCCCTCCGGACCTGTGGGGATCTGCTAGATGCAATTCTGCCTTCTTCCCAAGCGTGCCGCACACTATGAAGGGAGTAGCTGGGAGACGCAACCCCCCACCCTGCCGTAGACTCCGTTGTCTTTGTTTTGACTTTTTCACCAATGCTACCACATTATCCCTCAGCTCCTCTGACCCGATGCAGCCGAGATAATATTTACCCGGCTCTCCCTCAGTCTCCGGGACACCCGCACCAACCAACCCCACTGCCCCATGGTCGAACACTTCAACTCCCGCTCCCACTCCGCCGAGGACATGCAGGTCCTGGGCCTCCTCCATTGCCACTCCCTCACCACCCGACGCCTGGAGGAAGAATGTCTCAGCATCTGCCTCGGGACCCTCCAACCCCATGGCATCAATGTGGATTTCACCAGTTTCCTCATTTCCCCTCCCCCCACCTTACCCCAGTTCCAACCTTCCAGCTCAGCACCATCCTCATGACCTGTCCCACCTGTCCATCTTCCTTCTCACCTATCCACTCCACCCTCCCCTCCAACCTATCACTTTTACCCCCATCTCCATCCACCTATTGCACTCTCAGCTACCTCCCCAACCCCCTCCCACTTATCTCTCCACCCCTCGGCTTCCAGCCTCATTCCTGATGAAGGGCTTTTGCCCGAAACATCGATTATCATGCTGCTTCTCGGATGATGCCTGACGTGCTGTGCTTTTCCAGCACCACCCTCTCGGCTCTCCCTCAGTTTCCCTCACATCATGTATCGCTCTGACAATGCTCACATTTGGCCATTCTTTTTGGCAGGGGTTGCTTTCTGTTCCAGGTGAGATTGACCGTGTCTTTACACCAGTGTACACACACACACACACACACACACACACGTTTGTCAGTGGGCAGTAATGGCTAGGGATCAAGCTCTGAACCAAATGTCAAGTCAAACAGTTCTGACTAGGCCTGCAATCTAATTGGTGGGGAATGAGGGCCTCATCAGGTGGTGGGAGAGCTGCTCTGACTTTTTTAGAGGAGGCCCATTGACTGTCATGGCAATCTCCCAGGCCACTTTGCGATTAAGACCCCATGGCCTCAGGTCACCCACAGCAAAGACCGCCAACCAATCACAGGCCAGCCTCAGCAGCGCTGCACCGGAAGAAATGGCTGCTGCTGGAAATGCGCTCAGGTTTGTTGGGGGGGGGCATGATGCCACACAGGTGACACGTGTGGGTGGGGGATTGTGGGGTGGAGCAGGCAGTAAGGAGGACAGCGTATGGCCCTCAGTGCACCCACCTCACCCTGTATCCAGCCCCTTCACTAGCCGAGTGAGGGGAAGAGAGACCATTCCTTGCAATACTGTCAATTACCATGACCTTCCCACTTACCCACCACCAGTGAGAGCATAAGACTCGCCCCCCGCCTTAGCAACTAAGGATTGGACTATCCCAAGTTCTGATTTGATGTTATGCTGGTTGATGGATTAATCTACTGGATCACCCGAGGGGTGGTTTGGGGAGATGGAAGACAAGGGTAGACTTTAGGGAATTTACTTTGGAAGTAGAGACTTCACCAATGATCTTACCTCGTGTGATTTGAGTGAGGTCACTTTCACATTAATGATAAGGGTCTCATAATTTCTCATCTGATTGTTTAACTTTGTGGGCTAGTTTGTTTAAAACAGTGAAACACATTGTAAGTTATGAAGCAGACGTTGCAGTAAACCAGCTGATTTCTGTTTAGGTGCAACTTGCAAACACAAAGCAGACCAAGAGGCAGGCACAGCATTGTGTGCACAAAGCACATTGAATCCTTAAAGGTGATCTCAATGTACTGTTGCTGCAGTCACACAAGATCAACTGGAAGTAAATCTTTGGTAGAATTCCATAAATGAGATCTAGAATGAAGAGGTTAATAGAATACTAAAGCAAGGAAGTGAGTATAAAACGGAATACCCTGTGTGCAATTCTGGGCACCAGCCTTTGGGGAAGTAACGAGGTCACTAAAAAATAGCAGCAAGGATCGATGAGAATTGTTGCAGAACTGAGGAGCTTCAGTTCCCGTGAGGAAACTGGATAAACAGGGAGAAGAGAAGGTTAAGGGGGAGATTTAATCAGGGTTCTGAAAATCCTGAGGGGATCCTGAGAGCAGATGGTGAGAAATACTGGCAGAAGGATTGAGAACGAGAAGGAGGTGATTGAAGGGGATTGATAAAATGAGATGAAAGAACCTACAGATGCTAAATTGGTAAAATGAGGTGACGGTGACACGAGAAGAAATCTTTCTTAAAGAAAAGGGGAGTGGTTTGTGTTTGGAACAAACCGTCTAAATGTGTGGAGGTGGCATGTTCAATCAGGACTTTAAAAAGAAAATTAGCTCATTATCTCAGAGAAAATATTTCCGGGGGGACTGGGAAACACGGGGGGGGGAGTGGGACTTGGTGAACTGCTTTTGTAGAGGGTTAGGACAGACACGATGCATGAATGGCCTTACTTTGTTTTGTAACCATTGTGCATTTCAGTTCCACAGATTAGGGAGACCCACATTTTGCAGTGTGCGGTCATCCTTTGTATCCTGAAATGATCATGGGCGTACCATCTCTTTTTTTTTATTGTTCATATACATTATTTTCCTTCAGTGTTTGCTATAACTCTGTTCTGAACTATGGTGGTTTTCTTTTATTTGTATTTCATCACAATTTGGTATCTGTCACCTTGATGATTTGGCAATGAGCCGAACATTTAATCTAGCCAGTATTTATAAATTTTAATAGGTGGACTTTATAGAGTTATACAGCACAGAAACAGCCCCTAACTTATTTGAAGGTTGATCGGTAAAGATATTCCCCTCAAACATGGCCCTAAAAGTTTCCCAGGAACTTCCCATTCTGATTGAAACACTCCGTGCTGCTGAGTGAACTTTGTCCCCTAACCTCTCGTGGAGGGAGCGCTCTGTCAGAGCCCTGACAGTAAAAACCTCCAAACTGTAACGTCAAGTCTGAAATGTGCTGAGTGGACAATAATCCTGGAATCCTTTCCGGTTTAGGAAATTGGAATCGTCGAAGGCGAAGTTTCCCTGGAGGAGAGGCATGTTTCAGCAATCAGTCCTGGGTGAGAGTGTCCTTCAGCAGCTGAGGGAGTTCAGTAAACAGCATGTGTACCCAGCAGAGCAGGTACGGGATATTATCTCTAACCATTGACAAAACTCAGCCCCAAACCCTGAGAGTCCACTTGCATTGTCAACATCAACCGCCATTATCAGGGAATCCTAGAATGGCTACCTTCCAGGAGGCCGTTTGGCCCATTATACCTGGCTATCTCCCTGCAGGAGAAACATATCTCATCCTAATCCTCTGTCCCTTTGTCTGTGGAGATGTTACCTTTACCTGATATCCCTTCAGCACTGAGCTGTGCAGTCTATTCCTTACCATTCAATCTCCCTTCCCTCCATTCTCAGGAAATGCAATCCAGATCCTAAGACAATTTAATCCTCGTTTTTCCCACAGCGCCTCTAGTAGATAGTACCCACTGCTGCTACTGAGCATTGGTGGTGGAGGGAGTGGATGCCAAGCGAGGGCTGCTTTGTCCTGGGTGGTGTTGGCGCTGCACCCATCCAGGCAAGTGGGGAGTATTCCATCACCCTCCTGACTTCTGCCTTGTTGAGCGTGGCCAGGCTTTGGGGATTACTCGCTGCAGTATCTCTAATCTCCGACCTCCTGCTGAAGCCTCTCTGTTTATACGGTGAGTCCAGTTGAGTTTCTGGCCAATGGTGACCACCAGGATGTTGTTAGTGAGGGTATCACCATTGAATGTCAAGGGGCAGTGGTTAGATGGCCCCTTATTGGAGATGGTCATAGCCTGGCATTTGAGAGGGGTACATGTCACTTACTTCTTGTCAGCCCAATGGCTCCAGAGCCAGTGGTTGAGGATTCTTGATGCGGTAACCAGCTGTGGACTCCTTCCTGCACGGAACAGCACATTACCCACTGATCCTCATATTCGGGAAACATTGGGATTGAGGGAAAGCATCTGGAAACCTTTCCCTGTCCTGGGCATTTGACTCGCTGGACCTCCCACACTGCAGCCATCCTGGGCAGGTGTAGTCAATGGGGCCAAAGATGTTCTTCCTGCCCTCAGGAGGAAGAGGGCGGTACGGTGGCTCAGCGGTTAGCACTGCTGCTTCACAGCGCCAGAGACCCGGGTTCAATTCCCACCTCAGGTGACTGACTGTGTGGAGTTTGCACATTCTCCCCGTGTCTGCGTGGGTTTCCTCCGGGTGCTCCGGTTTCCTCCCACAGTCCAAAGATGTGCAGGTCAGGTGAATAGGCCATGCTAAATTGCCCCATAGTGTCCAGCGATGTGTAGGTAGTGGTGCATTAGTCGGGGGTCAGTATAGGATAATAGAGTAGGGGAGTGGGTCTGCGTGGGTTACTCTGCAGAGTTGTCACTTAATGACCCCCATCCTGCCCTCACTGCCAGTTACCCAGGGATAGATGAGGAAACCCATGCTCGGTAGATTGAGGGCAGCTGGCAGGAGTGGGGTGATGGAGAAGGTAAGGGGTTGCGGTGGGAAAAGTGACCCTTCTTCAGAGGCCCCAGGTATTGGCCAGGCAGTAGCCCTGCCCTTCCAATCGCACCCTGTTTCCCTTCCTCTCCCACCACATCATCACTCCTCAACGGCCGGGGGGCCACGGTGAATTGGCAATCTTGGGTGAGTGTGGTACAGGCAGCAGCTACCAGATCTCCACCCCCTAACCCCCCCACACCTTCCCACCTACGGTATATGACCGATTGCACGACCTTCCAACACCCCCCCCCACCCTGGGATCTCATGGGAAGCCCCCCCACCCAGTTGTCCATTGCCCACGTTGAACCAAGCTTCTCTGATGGTGGTAACATAGAGTGGAGATGGTGAGTCTGGCCCACCCTTTAGCTGATGACCTGGGTCCCCCAGTCTCTCCATAACACACCCCCACCCCCCTCACTACCTGAGCAACATCTGTGAGACTTCCTCCAAAATTAGAGAGATTATTTTTACCTGTGTCTTAATAATGCAGTGAGGGAAACCAGTCTCAGGTTAAACTCTGCCCTCTCCCGAACCTTCCACCTTCTATTTGTGATTGTTCCTTATGACTCTGACTGAAATCCATGGCTGTTTTACCCAGCGTTGTCGGTAGAGTCTATTTTACAGCTGGTTTCTCTTGAGGAAAAGTTAAGCGTGTAGATCCTGTTAGAACATGTATGAGATGAAAGTGGCCACCAGGTGGCAGTCAAAGCACATTCCCTCAGACCTTGTGTGATTTGCTTCACGCAGGGAGCAGACAGTGTGTCTAATAGACTTCACTCTGGGAGTCTTAGAAACATAGAAAATAGGAGCTGGAATAGGCCGTTCGGCCCTTTGAGCTTGCTGTGCTAGTCATTCAGTCGCCTTTACCCACTTTCCACCCATACCCTCGGATCTATATCTAACTCCTTCTTGAAAACACTGACTATTTTGGCCTTGATTTGGAGATGCCGGTGTTGGACTGGGGTGGACAAAGTTAAAAATCACACAACACCAGGTTATAGTCCAACAGGTTTAGTTGGAAACACTAGCTTTCAGAGCGTCGCTCCTTCATCAGGTGGTTGTGAAGGGCACAATTGTAAGACATAGAATTCATAGCAAAAGTTTACAGTGTGATGTAACTGAAATTATACATTGAAAAATACCTTGATTATTTGTTGAGTCTTTCATTGTTTGAATACCATGATAGTTTCACTTCTTTCATGTGTAAGTCACAAAATGTTTTAAAAAACAGTTACGCTCTCAGGTTAACTGTAACAATTGGTGTCAGCCAGACAATATGTTGAAGGTGTTAGCCCCTGTGTTCTCTGTCTGTGCCATAATGTTTAGACTGATTCTAATCTAAAACGTGAGATAACACAGTCTTTCATGAATCTATACAGTTTTTGAGCAAAGTACAGTGTAACTTTGCAAGTACAAATTCACCCCACAAAATATGTATATGTGTTTACTGCTTTCTGTAGCAGAGAATTCCACAGGCTTCCCACTCTCTGGGTGAAGACATGTCTCCTCATCTCAGTCCTAAGGGGTATACCCTGCATCCATGGAATCTTCTGGACTCCCCAGTCATTGGGAAAATCCTGCCTGCATTTGCCCTGATGTGTCCTCTTGGAGTTTTGTAGGTTTCTAAACCCCTTAATTCTTCCAAACTCCATAGAGTCCTTACCAATCCAGTTTCTCTTCATATGCCAGCCTTACCATTCCCGGAATTGGTCTGCTCAACCTTTTGCTGCACACCCTCCAGGGCTGTGAGGGCAACGTGCACTGTTTAAAACCAGGTTGTTGTGTGGAGTGATGGTACAGGCTCTGACATTCATAGACAATAGAAGCGTACAGCACAGGAACAGGCCCTTCGGCCCACCATGTCTGTGCTAACCCCGATGCCATTCCAAACTAATCCCATCTGCCTGTACGTGGTCCATAACCCTCTACATTCCTTCCGTCACAATGGCTGACCCCAGAATCTCTTTCATTTTTGTCTCCTTGCTGTTGGTGTGTGTTAGAAGTAGTTGTAGATCGGTAATTGATCAAGAAGCTTAACACCGCCCCAGGACAAAGCAGTCTGCTCGGTTGGCACCAACTATACCCATTAAACATTCACTCCCTCCATCATTGGCACGTAGTCGGAGCAGTGTGTACTAAACTGCCCTGCAGAAATCAGAACCAGAGATCCTCAGACAGCACCTTCCAAACTCATGACCACTTCCATCCCAGCAGATACATGGGAACACTGCGCCCCGCACGTTCCCTTCCAAGCCCCTCACCAACCTGACTTGGAAATATAGTCTTCGCTGTTGCTGGGTCAAAACCCTGGGATTCTCTCCCTCAGGGTATTGTGGGTGCACATGGACTGCAGTGATTGAGGAAGGAGTTTCATCCCCACCTTCTCAAAGGCAACTAAGGATGGATGATAAATGTTTGTCCAGCTCTCCATACTCATGCCCTGTGAGTGAATACAAAAAGGATTTGCCAGTGTTATGATAAAATGGCCATTAAGCCCTGGGGTGAGATTAGAACTTGGCTCAGAGACAGGAGTAAGCCCTTCCCCTCACAACCTCCTCTGCCTCTAAAGTATCTTTTGTTGAAACCCATTCTCATTTTCCAGCTCTTCTACTCCCTTCCCTCAGGTCCTTTTTCTCTCCTGTTATCAACTATTGGCATTCCCAAACCTGCTTCTCTTAAACACACACATTCCCAATCTCTTCCAGGCTGCTCCATGGAAATTAAAGCTATTGTTTTCAATCCCCACTCCAAACTCCCATTCCCAAGTAGCTAACTTTTAGGGAACAGTCTGAGATGAAGTCAGTTTGTTCATAACCTTGGAGTTTGACCCTCAGATGACCTTCCAATCTCTAAATTGTGTCATCATTAAAGACTGTCCATTTTGTATCTCCATAATGTCAACATTCGTCATGCGTAGCCCCGTTCGGCCTACCCGTGTCTGAGTCCCTCTCGACCTAACTAACCCAATGCAGTTTTTCCTGGGCTCACACACTCCATACACGGTATACTGAGCTAATGCAAAAAGATATTCGCAGGTAAAGGGATGGCTGGAAAATGGGAAGCCTTCAGAAATGAGATAACAAGAATCCAGAGAAAGTATATTCCTGTCAGGGTGAAAGAGAAGGCTGGTAGGTATGGGGAATGCTGGATGACTAAAGAAATTGAGGGTTTAGTTAAGAAAAAGAAGGAAGCATATGTCAGGTATGGACAGGATAGATCGAGTGAATCCTTAGAAGAGTATAAAGAAGGTAGGAGTATATTTAAGAGGGAAATCAGGAGGGCAAAACGGGGACATGAGATAGCTTTGGCAAATAGAATCAATGAGAATCCAAAGGGTTTTTACAAATATATTAAGGGCAAAAGGGTAGCTAGGGAGAGAATAAGGCCCCTCAAAGATCAGCAAGGTGGCCTTTGTGTGGAGTCACAGAAAATGGGAGAGATACTAAATGAATATTTTGCATCAGTATTTACTGTGGAAAAGGATATGGAAGATATAGACTGTAGGGAAATAGATGGTGACATGTTGAAAAATGTCCAGATTACAGAGGACGAAGTGCTGGATGTCTTGAAACGGCTAAAGGTGGATAAATCCCCAGGACCTGATCAGGTGTACCTGAGAACTCTGTGGGAAGCTAGAGAAGAGATTGCTGGGCCTCATGCTGAGATATTTGTATCATTGATAGCCACAGGTGAGGTGCCGGAAGACTGGAGGTTGGCTAATGTGGTGCCACTGTTTAAGAAAGGTGGTAAGGACAAGACAGGGAACTATAGACCAGTGAGCCTGACCTCAGTGGTAGGCACGTTGTTGGAAGGAATCCTGAGGGACAGGATGTACATTATTTGGAAAGGCAAGGACTGATTCGGGATAGTCAACATGGCTTTATGCATGGGAAATCATGTCTCACAAACTTGATTGAGGTTTTTGAAGAAGTAATAAAGAAGATTAATGAGGGCAGAGAGTAGATGTGATCTATATGGATTTTAGTAAAGCGTTCGACAAGGTTCCCCATGGGAGACTGATTAGCAAGGTTAGATCTCACGGAATAAAGGGAGAACTAGCCATTTGGATACAGAACTGGCTCAAAGGTAGAAGACAGAGGGTGGCGGTGAAGGGTTGTTTTTCAGACTGGAGGCCTGTGACCAATGGAGTGCCACAAGGATCGGTGCTGGGTCCTCTGCTTTTTGTCATTTACATAAATTATTTGGATGCGAGCAGAAGAGGTACGGTTAGTAAGTTTGCAGATGACACCAAAATTGGAGGTGTAGTGGATAGTGAAGAAGGTTACCTCGGATTACAACAGGATCTGGACCAGATGGGCCAATGGGCTGAGAAGTGGCAGATGAAGTTTAATTCAGATAAATGCGAGGTGCTGCATTTTGGGAAAGCAAATCTTAGCAGGACTTATACACTTAATGGTAAGGTCCTTGGAAGTGTTGCTGAACAAAGAGACCTTGGAGTGCAGGTTCATAGCTCCTTGAAAGTGGAGTCGCATGTGGATAGGATAGTGAAGAAGGCGTTTGGTATGCTTTCCTTTATTGGTCAGAGTATTGAGTACAGGAGTTGGGAGGTCATGTTGCAGCTGTACAGGACATTGGTTAGGCCAGTTTTGGAATATTGCGTGCAATTCTGGTCTCCTTCCTATCAGAAAGATGTTGTGAAACTTGAAAGGGTTCAGAAAAGATTTACAAGGATGTTGCCAGGGTTGGAGGGTTTGAGCTATAGGGAAAGGCTGTACAGGCTGGGGCTGTTTTCCCTGGAACATCGGAGGCTGAGGGGTGACCTTATTGAGGTTTACAAAATTATGAGGGGCATGGATAGGATAAGTAGACAAAGTCTTTTCCCTGGGGTCAGGGAGTCCAGAACTAGAGGGCATAGGTTTAGGGTGAGGGAGGAATGATATAAAAGAGACCTAAGGGGCAACGTTTTCATGCGGAGGGTGGTACGTGTATGGAATGAGCTGCCAGAGGAAGTGGTGGAGGCTGGTACAATTGCAACATTTAAGAGGCATTTGGATGGGTATATGAATAGGAAGGGTTTGAAGGGATATGGGCCGGGTGCTGTCAGGTGGGACTAGATTGGGTTGGGATATCTGGTCGGCATGGGCGGGTTGGACTGAAGGGTCTGTTTCCATGCTGTACATCTCTATGACTTTATGACTCTATCTGCTTCCCAGGCCTAAACTGCATTGAGTCCCATTTCTCAACTGAGCAGTGTGCTTCCCAGTCTACCTGGGCTCCTGGGAAAGAAATAGAAGCGTACTGCATGGAAACAGACCCTTTGGTCCAATTCATGCATGCCAACCAGTTATCCTGGATAAGTCTAGTCCCATTTGCCAGGATATGGCCCATACCCCTTTAAACCTTTCGTATTCATATACACATTCAAATACCTTCTAAATGTTATAATTGTGTCAGCCTCCACCATTTCCTCTGGCATCTCATTCCATACATGCATCACCCTCTGCATGAAAACGTTACCCCTCAGGTCCCTTTTAAATCTTTCCCCTTTCATCTTAAATCGATGCCCTCTAGTTTCTGACTCCCCCACCCCAGAGAAAAGATTTGTGTATTTACCCTAACCATGCTCCTTGTGAATTAAAACCTCTATAAGGTCAACCCTCAGCCTCCAGTACTCAAAAAGAAAATCCCTCCAGCCAATTCAGCCTCTCCTTATAGCTCAATTTCTCCAAACCTTTTAAGTCGCCCATCGTCTCCGTCACTACCAATTCAGGATGGGCCCTGAATACTGACCCCTGGCAGCAATGCCCCCGTCCCATGAAGGCAACAAAGAATCTCCAACATGGTGTCTCTGGTAATGCTGCACCCTTCGGTACTGCATTGGAGGGTGAGCCCAGGGTACTGTACTGAAATGGACTTGAACCAGTAACCTTCTAGGAGAAAGTGAGGACTGCAGATGCTGGAGATCAGAGCTGAAAAATGTGTTGCTGGTAAAGCGCAGCAGGTCAGGCAGCATCCAAGGAGCAGGAGAATCGATGTTTCGGGCATGAGCCTTTCTTCAGGAAGTTTCCTGAAGAAGGGCTCATGCCCGAAATGTCGATTCTCCTGCTCTTATTTGCTGCCGGACCTGTTGCGCTTTACCAGCAACACATTTTCAGCTTTGAACCAGTAACCTCCTGGCTCTGCCAGCTATTTCTGTAACCCGTGTGTTGTGAAGGTTTTTGGGTACTCCGCACTGCGGCTGGTCATCCTACAGTGTGCATTTCTATCCTTCACGCCCTGCTGTTTATGTTTGTCTAGGAAGTTGCAGAGTACTATGCAGCAAATGTGCAATCAATCCTCCGATGGCAGAAACCTCCCATTATAGAGGCACTGAAGGTAATTTTGAAGTGAATTTGTTTCTCTTTATGATTGTCATTATGATCCCTGTGGAGACCCGTAACAGGAAAGTTTTGTCACAATTGTGGGGATTGTGTTTTGTTATTGTTTGGTGAAAGCTACTTACACCTGGGAACAAAGTGGTTTCTCAGCCTCGGTTGTGTAGATCCTGGAATGATGGTGGGGTGGGAGCAGGGTGGGGTGACCAGTTGCCCTGAACTGAAAGCTTGGTTCTCCTGCTGGGAGAGTCCCTTCTGAGATGTAATCGTGATTCTTCTCAACTGGGACTTAGGAGTCTTCTGGTCAAAACAAGCTGTTGGTCTGTTGTAAACTCGGCAGAGTAAGCATTGTACTCATTACCAATACAGGGGTTCTCCCAGGCACTTTGCTGCAATCACAGGATTTATACAGTTCAAAACAGGGCGCTAGGTTGTGTGATAGAACAAATGTGCAGGTTAGGTGAATTGGCCATGCTAAATTGCCCGTAGTGTTAGGTGAAGGTGAAAATGTGGGGAAATGGGTCTGGGTGGGTTGCTCTTCGGAGGGTGGGTGTGGACTTGTTGGGCCGAAGAGCCTGTTTCCACACTGTAAGTAATCTAATCTAATCTAGGGGTTCAGGAAGATAATCCTATGAAGTTTGTATTGCATATAAATGGGGTGGTTAAGACGGCATTTAGCATGCTAGCCTTCATTGCTCAGACCTTTGAGGATTGGAGTTGGAACATTCATGTTGAGGTTGTATAGGACTTTGGTGAGGCCTCTTCTGGAGTATTGTGCCCAGTTCTGGTCACCCTGCTGTAGGAAGGATGTTATTAAGATGGAGAGGGTTCAGAAAAGGTTTACCAAGGTGTTGCCTGGAATGGAGGGTTGGAGATACAAGGAGAGGCTGGGTGGCCTGGCACTTTTTTCACTGGAGTGTAGGAGGTTGAGGGGTGACCTTATAGAGGCTTATAAAATCATGAGGGGTGTGGATAAGGTGAATGGCAGGTCTCTTTACCCTAGGGTGGGAGATTTCAAGACGAGCCGGCATATTTTTGAGGTGAGAGGATAAAGATTTCAAAAAGACACAAGAGGTAATTTTTTTGCACAGAGAGCAGTTCATGTGTGGACTGGACTTCCAGAGAAAGTGGTGGCTGCAGGTGCAGTTACAACGTTTAAAAGGCATTTAGATTAAAAAAAATACAGGAGTAAGAAATATTTAGAGGGATTTGAACCAAATGTAAGCAAATGGTACTAATTTATTTTGAGATAGTGGTTGGTATGGACTGGTTAGACTGAAGGGCCTGTTTCCCTGCAGTATGACTTTATGACGTATCTTTGATATGCTTTCTTGGAATTAATGCACTTAAGAAACTGTTTCACACAAATTTTTGACCTGTCTTTAAAAAACAATTCACAGGAATGACCCACATGTGCCTCTATTTTAATATAAAAATCCCAAAATGTAATATGTATAAAATAACCTTTCATCATACCTCCAAAGTCTCAGCAAGATGTTGTAACATTTATGCTGTAAATCACCCCTTTACTTTAAAGAAGTGACTGTGTTGTGGAGGGGTGACGTTGGCATCAATGCCAATCTCAAAAAAAATTCCCACTTAGATACAAAACAAATGTGTATTTCATTTCCGTTAGTAAGAATGCAGAGGAAGCCATTTTGAGATCAGGTTACAGACTTCCCTATAAACACTTGGCCATCACCAACATACAGCAGGTGCATTTTTTTCTTGCTGTCATCTGAGAGATAGAGAGCAAGAGATGGAATCAGACAGGCCCGCATCTCATGCAGAAAAATGTTAACGTCATCATTCAGCGTGAGTAGGAGCTTGGACACAGATTAAAGACAGCGTTCAGTGGGAATGAAAGGAGAATGGGAGATTTGCCTAGCTCAGTGCTAACAGAAGGAATCTACAGTGTAAGCCTCGCAGTGGGTGGTAGTCCTGGGATTAGAGGCTACCTAACTGGGAAAACTGAAGAGAAAGTAACAGATTAGAAGCTGGGAGCAATTGTGAACTGTTTATTATCGTAATTAATTCTATGGAGAATGATACTGAAAAAGAAACAAGTATTTCTACAGTTTAATTGCCTACAAAAAGAAAATAGTGTTTAGTCGATTGTGTTTCGTTGGCCATTTCTTGCAGTTAAAGACTTAAAACATAAAGCCTTCATGTGTTTTTATTCCCAGTCTTAACTGAAGATTTGAATTTCTGTTTAGAAATGATCGATCTTGAAAGAGATCAGAATAGAGTTAAATGCAGCAGGGAAGAAACGAAAGGGCAAAGATTTCACTTCTGAAAGATTTCAGTTTTTCTTTTCTTGTTGGGACGAACTTTCTTTTGAAGCCTTTAACTGGGTGTTGGTACGGATGTTACAGTCTTGTAGTTTTCTGTTGGCAGAACGCAGTGCTCAGTGACCGGTCACAGCAGGAGTACTGGACAGCTTCAGGTTTCTAATTAACAGCTAAAGTACCACCTTCCAAAACAGAGGGACCACAGGAATAGGTCAACTCTGAGATCTCAGGCATGGTGTAAAATGTCATTCACACAAAATGGCTCATCATGGTTTCTGTTTAAAAACCCCCTTGTGCAGCACCACAACATTCCTGGGTATTGCCTGGACTCGCAGAATTGTACAGCATGGGGCCCATTTGGCCCATCAAGTCCATACTGCAATGCAATGGACAGCAAGTTTAAAACAAAAACAGAAGTTGCTGGAAAAGCTCGGCAGGTCTGGCAGCATCTGTGGAGAGAAATCAGAGTTAACATTTGGACTCTTCGGTATCTCTGCCTTTACAACCTCTCTTCAAAAAAACCAAGGACAAAATAACCTTTTTAAAGTGACAACATCATCACACTCTATACCATAGTCTGCTCAGCCTTTCCTTATAAGACAGCTCAACCCTTGCCCTGGCAATCAGTTGAGTCAATCTCCTCTGAACTGCTGCTCCTACAATTAAAGCCAGATTTGGTTCACAAATCTCCTTAAAAATGCCCTTCTCGCATAGCTGGCTCCTCCCAGCATTCAGTGGTAATTCCCAGCTTCCTTTTAATCCAGTGGGAATTCTCCACCCTGCTGTAATGCCCCCGTTCTGCTGTGAATTCACGTTGAGCACCCCTCCAGGAGATGGCTAACACTCCATGTTGAATCTGGTTAATGGTTTCCTCTTCACCTGTGCCCTTTGACACCAATGCCAGCGACTTTGGGAAAGTCCGATGAGTGAATCCTAGAGGTGCAAGCAATGAACTGGCGGGGTGTTACAGTTCACTCAGGGAGCCAGGGTTGCTGTGTGATACATTGTAAGCTTGGAGCGTTGAATAGTGAAGGTAGGGACCCCCATATCCCTTCCATCACTTAGCTGACCAGGAATCTCTCCCACACTGTCTCCATTTCTCTCCCACACTGTCTCCATTTCTCTCCCTCCATCTGTCAGATGGATTTGCAGGTTGAGACTCAGCCTGTCTGGTCACATGGTGAAGACACCTTCCTTGGTCAGTGTCACTCCCAGCATTGAGGGGGTCCTCCCCCCCCCCCCCCCCCCCCCCCCCCCCCCCCATTGCCGAGGGTCCTCAACAATCTGACTGTGGGCATTCACACTTTACCACAGGGCGAGGCAAGTGGCAGTCGAAGAGGTGTGTGGCACTTTTGGATTTTCGCGCACTCCGCCCAGTGTTTGTGGTTGGACCTCTAGAAGGTGTACAATATGACACCTTTGCAAACACCCTTCTGCTGTTTGGAAGGTCTAGGGTAAGGTAGTGCCGCAACGAGACGGGACGTTGTATTTTTTGAGGGAGAACGTTCTTGAATCTTGAGCTGACCTTATCCGTCAAGGCTGGGGGATTGGATTCGAACCCAGAGGTGCAAGCTCAAAGGCAAGGACACTACCCACTGCACCATGAGATGTTCCTTTCAACTGTGCACAAAATTTCAAATAGGACGATACCCGGGGATGAAAAGCATCTGTCCCATGGTGAGACTGGTGTTGTACTTAAGTAGAATTGCCTGCCCCTCTTCTGCGGTTACATTAGAGCCCGGATGTCTCTGGAGAAGGAACACGCAGTGTCCACCAACACCCTTGAGTAGAGAAACGGAAGAGAGAATTTGACAGAGGTGTATGAATCCTGAACGGTTACGACAGAGGAAATGAGGTTCTGATGGCAGAGGGGGCAGTAAACAGGGGAGATGGATGGGGGATGATTGGCAGCAAGAACTGGAGACAGAGTTAGGCAAAGAAACTGCTTGACACAATCTGAAAAACCTTTTAAGAGATAGAAAATGTGGAGAGGCGGGACTGATTATTTTACCAGATCATCATGATTGGTTGAATGTGTGGCATTGTTCAATGACGTTATGCAGGATTGGATGAGGTGAATGTTTTCTTTGGCTCTGTGTGTGTTTTTTTTTGTCCTGGCAGCACAAGGCGAAAGCTGCAGGTCTCTGGAACCTCTTCCTGCCAGCAGTCAGCGGCCTGACTCAGTTGGATTATGCTTTCATTGCGGAAGAAACTGGGAGATGCTTCTTTGCTCCTGACGTTTTCAACTGCCAGGCTCCAGGTAGGCTGCCAACTCGCGCATCACCCATTCTCGTTGCTGAATGGATTGGCACCTTCTGCTTAGGAACCGTGAGGTTTAAGTGAGAAGGGAAGTTGACAGAAAAAAAATACTCCTGATATTTTATAACAAGATCAGCAAGTTCTGGAACATCTCACCAGGTCGGGCACTGCCTGTGCAGAGGGCAAGGGAGTTAACGTTTCGAATCCCGGTATGACTGTTTTTTGGAACCCATCAGTTCCCTTCGGCTGAACCTGATCTCCACTTATCTGAAGACCACCCTCATCAGAGACTCCTCGGCCATCCCTGAGCATCACTGTCCATTCCTTTCCACAGTCACAGACCTTCCTGACTGAGCTCCAGCCTTCCATGTTCTGTGATGACCATCTTCCTCTTGTATTCAATGTTCTCTTCTTCTTTTAGCACGGTCTTTCCCACTTCATTTTTTTCCATTTTTTCCCTTTTTATTTCCCTCTTTCGTTCTCCCACTTCCTTCTTTCTTTCTTTCACTGTCTTCCTCCTGTCTCCTTCCTTCCTATCTCTCTTTCTTTCCTTCTCTCTTTCTTTCCGTCTCCCTTTCTTTCCGTCTTTCTCTCTCTCTCTTTCTCTCTGTCTTTCTTTCTCTCTTTCGATCCTTCTCACTTTCCATCTTTTCTTTCCTTCTTTCTCTCTTCTTCGTTTCTTTCTCTGTTTTTCTCTCTCCTTTCTCTCTCTCGCTTTTTTTCTCACTTTTTCTCTTTCTGGTTTTTTTTCTCTCCCCAGCCCCTTGCCTGTGAACTCCACTCACCCTCACAAATCATGGTCTCGGGTTTGATCTCAACAAGTGAACTCTGGCCAGTCCACATGGCTCCAACCTTCTGCCAAGGAACTATGTCAACACCTCTGCATTGATATTTTCACCTTTTATTTTAATTTTTTTTAACAGTGAAGGGGAGGGCAGGGGAAATAGAGTTGGAGGGGGAAATAATACACTCCGCTCCCTGCGGTGCCCACCTCTCCCTGAACAACTCCAGGGTGTTGGTGGACACCGCGTGCTCCTTCTCCAAGGACACCTGGGCCCTAACGTAACCGCGGAAGAGGAGCAGGCAGTCGGCCCTAATGACCCCCGCCACGGCCCGCTGCCTGGACCTGTTTATGGCCAGTTTGGCCAGGCCCAGGAGCAGACCCACGAGGAGGTCCTAAGACCTGCCCTCCCTCCTCCGTACCGGGTGCCCGAAGATCAGGAGCGTGGTATTTTCACTTTTTAATCCTCCCCTCGCCAAGTTAGGGACAGGAATGGTCCATCGAGCCTGTGATTTTTGAGAACAAAAAGCATTCATGGGATATTGACAGCACTCACTGAGCCTGCGTTAATTGACAATGAGATATTTTAATAGAATTCAAATTTCACCCTCTGCCAAGGGTGGTGTTTGAACCCACATCCCAGAATATTACTCTGAAGGTTTTTGTTTATTTTTCAAGTGACATTACCACGATGCCACTGCCTCCCCTTGAACTGAATTCCGTAGAAATCTGGAATAAAAAGCTAATCCAACGGCAAGCATAAAAACCCATCTTGTTCATCATGTCCTTTACGAAATGCAATCTGCCTAACCCCCACGTACAAGTGACTCCAGACTCACAGCAACTCTCAGCTGCCATCTGGGCAGTTAGGGACAGGCAGTACATGCTGGCTAGGCAAAACATATGAATGAATCAAAATAAAACTATTCCTTCAGTTTGTTTAAGTGATTCTTTTAAAGTGTCTGTAAAAATTCAAATTCTCAGCTTAAAACAGAGCTTTTTTGTTGCGTCCCTCGGGAGCTGTACTGACTGCTGCATCTTCTGTGCTTTACCCGGCTATTTGCATTAATATCTTTCTCTTCCCTTCCTGGAACTTCTTGACACATTTCCCCTTTAAAACTTACTTCTCTGGCCATCTGCTCTGACACCTTCTTCTGTGGTCCGATGTCAAACTTTGGTTGATGAACACTTGAAAGTAATTTGCTGTGCAAATGGCGCTATACAAATGCGGCACTTGATGCTGTTCTTTGGCATATGGCTAACCAGGAATTATTGTCCACGGTGACTGATCCGGTGTTCCGGGAGGGATCTGATTGAGGGGCTCAGACTGCAGTTAGACTGGGAAAAACATTTCCTCTAAGTAGCGGGCTCAGAAACCAATGGGCATGGCTTTAAAGTGAAGAGCCAAAGATTTAGGGGAGATTTGAAAAAAAACATCTTTCACCCTTAAAGTTGTGGAACCTATTGGCCCGAAAGAGACAGAAGTAGCGGTTGACCATGGGGTGAGGGTTTTGTGGTCCAGACTAACTCTATCCTCCACTGACACAGAACCTCAAGCACCCAGGGCAAGGGACCACTGGGTATGTGGGAGGCAGCAGACTGGCTGATTGTATATCCCACCCCTCAATGACCAAATCCTCCTAATGACTAACATCCGTTCCAATGCCCAACACACCCACCTCCCCAATGATCAACACACCCACCTCCCCAATGATCAACACACCCACCTCCCCAATGATCAACACATCCACCTCCCCAATGATCAACACTCCCACCTCCCCAATGACCAACACACTCACCTCACCAATGACCAACACACCCACCTTCCCAATGATCAACATGCACACCCCCAATGACCAACACACCCACCTCGCCAATGATCAACACACCCACGTCCCCAATGACCAATGCTGAGATATTTGTATCATCAATAGTCACAGGTGAGGTGCTGGAAGACTGGAGGTTGACAAACATGGTGCCACTGTTTAAGAAGGGGTTTAAAGACAAGCCAGGGAACTCTAGACCAGGGAGCCTGACCTCAGTGGTAGGCAAGTTGTTGGAGGGAATCCTGAGGGACAGGATGTACATGTATTTGGAAAGGCAAGGACTGATTCGGGATAGTCAACATGGCTTTGTGTGTGGGAAATCATGTCTCACAAACTTGATTGAGTTTTTTGAAGAAGTAACAAAGAAGATTGATGAGGGCAGAGCAGAAGATGTGATCTATATAGACTTCAGTAAGGCGTTGGACAAGGTTCCCCCTGGGAGACTGATTAGCAAGGTCAGATCTCATGGAATACAGGGAGAACCAGCCATTTGGATACAGAACTGGCTCAAAGATAGAAGACAGAGGGTGGTGATGGAGGGTTGTTTTTCAGACTGGAGGCCTGTGACCAGTGGAGTGCCACAAGGATCGGTGCTGGGTCCTCTATTTTTTTGTCATTTACATAAATGATTTGAATGCGAGAATAAGAGGTTCAGTTAGTAAGTTTGCAGATGACACCAAAATGGGAGGTGTAGTGGACAGTGAAGAGGGTTACCTCAGATTACAACAGGATCTGGACCAGATGGGCCAATGGGCTGAGAAGTGGCAGATGGAGTTTAATTCAGATAAATGTGAGGTGCTGCATTTTGGGAAAGCAAATCTTAGCAGGACTTATACACTTAATGGTAACGTCCTAGGGAGTGTTGCTGAACAAAGAGACCTTGGAGTGCAGGTTCATAGTTCCTTGAAAGTGGAGTTGCAGGTAGATAGGATAGTGAAGAAGGCGTTTGGTATGCTTTCCTTTATTGGTCAGAGTATTGAGTACAGGAGTTGGGAGGTCATGTTGCGGCTGTACAGGACATTGGTTAGGCTACTGTTGGAATATTGCGTGCAATTCTGGTCTCCTTCATGTCGGAGAGATGTTGTGAAACTTGAAAGGGTTCAGAAAAAATTAACAAGGATGTTGCCAGGGTTGGAGGATTTGAGCTACAGGGAGAGGCTGAACAGGCTGGGGCTGTTTTCCCTGGAGCGTCGGAGGCTGAGGGGTGACCTTATAGAGGTTTACAAAATTATGAGGGGCATGGATAGGATAACTAGACAAAGTATTTTTCCTGGGGTCGGGGAGTCCAGAACTAGAGGGCATAGGTTTAGGGTGAGAGGGGAATGATATAAAAGAGACCTAAGGGGCAACATTTTCACTCAGAGGGTGGTACGTGTATGGAATGAGCTGCCAGAGGAAGTGGTGGAGGCTGGTACAATTGCAACATTTAAGAGGCATTTGGATGGGTATATGAATAGGAAGGGTTTTGAGGGACATGGGCTGGGTGCTGTCAGGTGGTACTAGATTGGGTTGGGATATCTGGTCGGCATAGACAGGTTGGACTGAAGGGTCTGTTTCCATGCTGTACATCTCGATGACTCTACACTGGCGCCATCCCACACCTTTTCCTCTGCTACATGAATTACTGTATTGGCGCCCACTCGTGCTCCCACGAGAAGGTTGAACAGTTCATCAACTTTACCAACATCTTCCACCCCGACCTCAAATTCACCTGGACCATCTCGGATACCTTCCTCTGTTTCCTGGACCTGTCCATCTCCATCAGTGGTGACCGACTGACTACGGGCATCTACTACAAACCCACCTCCTCCCACCCTACCCCCTGTAAAAAGGTGATCCCTTATTCCCAATTCCTCCGCCTATGCCGCATTTGTTCCCAGGATGACCAGTTCCATTGTAGACAATTCCAGATGACCTCCTTCTTCCAAGATCGTAATTTCCCCTCCCACATGATCGACAATGCCCTCGTATCTCCTCCACTTCCTGCACCTCTGCCCTCAAACCCCTCCCTTCCCAATGCAACAAGGACAGAACACCCCCCAGCCCTCACCTTCCTCCCACCAACCTCCGTATACGTCACAATATCCGCTGCCATTTCTGTCACTTCCAAACAAACCCCACCACCAGAGATATATTTCCCTCCCCACCACTATCTGCATTCCGTAAAGACCATTCCCTCCGTGACTCCCTCGTCAGATCCATGCCCCCCACCAGCCCACACCCCACACCCCACACCCCACTCCTGGCACCTTCCCTTGCCACCACAAGAAGTGCAAAAGATCCGCCCACACCTGCCCCTCACCTCCGTCGAAGGCCCCAAAGGATCCTTCCACATCCGACAGAAATTTACCTGGACCTCCACAAGCATCATCAGCCGTATCCGTTGCATCCGATGAGGTCTCCTCTACATCGTGGAGACAGGACGCCAACTTGCAGATCGTTTCAGAGAACATCTCTGGGACACCTTCACCAACCAACTCCACCGCCCCTTGGCTGAACACTTCAACTCCCCCTTCTACTCCGCTAAGGACATGCAGGTCCTGGGCCGCCTCCGTCGCCTCTCCCTTACCACCCAATGCCAGGAGGAACAACACCTCATCTTCTGCCTTGGGACCCTCCAACCCCACTGCATCAACGTGGACTTCACCAGTTTCCTTGTTTCTCCTTCCCCACCCTACCCCAGTCCCAAGCCTCCAACCCGACACCGCTCTCTTGACCTGTCCATCACCTTTCCCACCTATCTGCTCCACCCTCCTGTCCGACCTATCACCTTCTCCCCCACCTTCTCCTACCTAATGTATCCTCAGCTACCTTCCCCCCAGCCCCATCCCGTTTCCATTTGTCTCTTAGTGCCCCGGCCCACAAGCCTCATTCCTGATGAAGGACTTATGCCCGAAACGTCGATCATCCTGCTCCTCGGATGCTGCCTGACCTGCTGTGCTTTTCCAGCACCACACTTTTGACCCTCACGTCCCCAATGACCAACATGCACACCCCAAAATGACCAAGCCCTCCACAATGACCAACACCCCTGCCCCCCCTCCCCGACAGTTCATGTCCAGCTCAGCGCTGCAGGGAACAGTTTCCTGCTCTCTGTGCCCACCCCACCCCACCCCACCCCATCCCACTCTTGGTGACTGATCCATGAGGTTGAAGTGTAAATGGCTCATTTCAACACAACATCATAACAGAAGCAGCTGAGTACAACGGCAGACTTTCCATCTGATGACATTCCCACCTTGTTTCCTAGACACAGGGAACATGGAGGTGCTACACTTGTACGGAATCGAAGAGCAGAAGAAGAGATGGCTGGAACCTCTGCTCAACGGAGAAATCCATTCGTGTTTTTGCATGACAGGTATCTCCATCTGCCTGGGTTAGTCCATTCGGTCGTTTCGGATTCCAGCTGATGTTCTCGCTGGGCTGTGGAAGTAACATACCCCTTTATTCCCCGTACTTCCCAAAGACATCGGCAGGCTCCCTTTGTCTGATCGGGCCTACAACTGCCGAGGCTTCAAACTCTGAAATTCCTTCCTGCAACCTCTCCACTGATCCCATGAGACTCCGTAAAACATCCCCATCTTGGGCTGAGCTCTCCGTCATTGGTCATAGGGTTTTGTTAATTGGCTCAGTGTCACATTTCCATTTTGAGGTCACTCCTGTGAAGCGCATCAGAACATTTTACAACGGAAAGGGCACTATTTAAATGCAACAGGTTTTTTGCTGTTGGTCACAAAGCTGATCATAGAATTCCTACAATGTGGAAGCAGGCCATTCGGCCCATCGAGTCCACACCAGCCCTCCGGAGAGCAGCCCACCCAGACTCACCCTCCTACCCTATTCCCGTGGCCCTCCATTTCCCATGGCCAGTCTACCCTAACCCGCACATCTTTGGACTGTGGGAGGAAGCCAGAGCACCCGGAGGAAATGCACCCAGATACGGGGAGAATGTGCAAACTCCACACAGTCACCCGAGGGTGGAATCGAACCCAGGTCCCTGGCACTGTGAGGCAGCAGTGCTAACCACTGAGCCATTGTGCTGCCCCAAATGGATCATGGATGGAATCCCTGCAGTTTGAAATTGGCCATTTGGCCCACCAAGTCCACACCGACCCTTCGAAAAGTATCCCATTCAGACCTATTTCCCTATTTTATTGCTCTATGTTACCCCTGACTAATACACCTAGCCTACACATTCCTGAACACAATGGGGCAAGTTAGTATGGCCAATCCACCCTGACCTGCACATCTTTGGACTGTGTAAGAAAACCCACGCAAACACGGGGAGAATGTGCAAACTCCACACAGACAGTCACTCGAGGGTGGAATCGAACCCGGGTCCCTGGCGCTGTGAGGCAACAGTGCTAACCCCTGAGCCATTGTACCCACCCCTAGATCTGCTGAGCTGATGGGGTGACTTCCCAGGCAACTGGTGTCAATTTGAGTGTTGACATTGAGAGATGGCAGCCACGGTCGGATGGCCCTAGTGTTTTGGACAGTCCCACAGGCCTGAACCATGGACCGTGAAATCTCCACCAGGGGTAAGGCAAGATGCAGGTTCTAAACCTACCCCAGCCAGTGACATGCATATTTTCCAGTTGGGATGGCAGTGGCTTCACATCTTGTTCCATCTCAATAACTGACGAGGAATCTCTCGCTGTCTGCCATTGGCATGTGTTTGAAGGGCTTGGGGGCAGCTTGGTGCTTATTCTGTTTCACCACATCACGAGCCGTGACCACCACATCATGAAGTGGGACCTGAACCCAGAGCTTCTGGCTCAGAGGCAGAGACACTACCTTCTGAGCTCTCCGGCCTTTCTGTGTGTCTGATTGGCAGAGGCTCATGCTTGATGGCTGTGACACCGCCCCTTCCCAACACACCAACCCCCTTGGGTGTTATTCATGGCTGCTGTTAATTTGGGAATGGTGACCTTTTCATCTCTGACAATGATGTTTTTTTCCTTCACTCGGTCCACCCCTCAGAGCCGGATGTGGCTTCCAGTGATGCCACCAATGTTGAATGTACCATTCACCGGGACGGAGAGAGCTATGTCATCGTTGGCAAGAAGTGGTGGGCCAGTGGTGAGTAAAGGGTGACCCAGAGCTCAGGTTTGGAAGTTACGTACTTTCCCCCTGGCTGGGGGGACCAATACCCTGAGCATTCTGCTTGATTCAAAACTAGAAGTTGTTCTGCCATAACGTGCGTTTTGTCAGCATGAGTTGGCTAATAACACCATTTACGAAGTGTGGATGTTGTTTGGATAACGCAACCTTTCTTCTGAACGTGCATAACAATTTTCTGTTAGTAAGCTTTCTACAGCATGATTTTCTAGACCATGAGGTCCCAGAGGAACGTAACTGTCATGTTATAGCAGAAGGACCTGTCAGTGGGGAAGTGTGAGTGATGACAAGGAGATAAAGGGTCTTCAGTGTGAGTTAGACAAATTGAGTGAGTTGGCAATCATATGCCAGATGTGTATAACACCAATAAATGTGGAGTTATCCACTTTTGTAGGAAAAATAGTGATAGGTGAGGAAATGTTAATGAGCAAAGGGAGCTGGGTAGTCTTACACACTGGTCATTGAAAGCAAGCAGTTAGGAAAGCAAATGGTTTGTTGGCCTTCATTGCAACAGGGTTTGGGTATAGGAGCAAGGAAGTCTTCCTGCCGCTGTATAAGGCCTGGGTGAAACCAGAGCTAGAGTGTTGGGTGCAGCTTTGGTCTCCTTACCCAAGAAAGGTACACTTCCCAGAGACTGAGTGCAATGAAGGTTCACCTGACCGATTCCTGGGGTGGCAGGTTTGTCACATGAGGAGAGACTGGGTCAACTGGGCCTGAATTCATTGCAGTCCAGGAGAATGGGTGAGGATCTCACTGAAATGTCTAAAATTATGGCAGGACCCGATGGTCTGAAGGTTCCCCTGGTAGGGAGGTCCACGACAAGAAGATCGTGGTCTCAGGATATAGGGATGGGCATACTGAGCTGAGGAGATCTTAATTCACTCAGAGCGTGGAATTCTCTACCACTGGAAGTCACTGAATGTCACAGAGTCATAGAGATGTACAGCATGGAAACAGACTCTTCAGACAAACCCATCCATGCCGACCAGATATCCCAACCCAATCTAGTCCCACCTGCCAGCACCTGGCCCATATCCCTCCAAACCCTTCCTAATCATATACCCATCCAAATGCCTCTTAAATGTTGCAATTGTACCAGCCTCCATCACTTCCTTTGGCAGCTCATTCTATACACGTACCACCCTCTGTGTGAAAAAGTTGCCCCTTAGGTCTCTTTTATATCTTTCCCCTCTCACCCTAAACCTATGCCCTCTAGTTCTGGACTTCCTCCACACCAGGAAAAAGGCTTTGCCTATTTACCCTATCCATGCCCCTCATAATTTTGTAAACCTCTATAAGGTCACCCCTCAGCCTCTGACACTCCAGGGAAAACAGCCCCAGCCTGTACAGCCTCTCCCTATAGCTCAAATCCTTCAACCCTGGCAACATTCTTGTAAATCTTTTCTGAACCCTTTCAAATTTCACAACATTTTTCCGATAGGAAAGAGACCAGAATTGACCACAATATTCCAACAGTGGCCTAACCAATGTCGTGTACAGCTGCAACATGACCTCCCGACTCCTGTATTCAATACTCTGACCGATAAAGGAAAGCATACCAAACGCCTTCTTCGCTATCCTATCTACCTGCAACTCCACTTTCAAGGAGCGATGAACCTGCACTCCAAGGTCTCTTTGTTCAGTAACACTCCCGAGGACCTTACCATTAAGTGTATAAGTCCTGCTAAAGTTTGCTTTCCCAAAATGCAGCACCTCACATTTATCTGAATTAAACTCCATCTGCCACTTCTCAGCCCATTGGCCCATCTGGTCCAGATCCTGTTGTAATCTGAGGTAACCCTCTTCACTGTCCACTACACCTCCCATTTTGGTGTCATCTGCAAACTTACTAACTGTACCTCTTATTCTCGCATCCAAATCATTTATGTAAATGACAAAAAGTAGAGGGCCCAGCACCGATCCTTGTGGCACTCCACTGGTCACAGGCCTCCAGTCTGAAAAACTATCCTCCACCACCACCCCATGTATTGAAGGAATAAATAGACTTCTAGAGGCTAAAGGTGTGTGGACTGAATGGGTTTTGGCGTGGAGATAGAGGATCAGTTGTGACTACATTGAATTGTGGCATGGCTCGATGGGCTGAGTGGCCTACCTCCTGCTCCTGTTTGCTATGTTTCTGTGTTAAAGCTGGAGGTTGAGCCAGGAGGTTATTTCACAGCCATTACACCACCAGGTGGCAGTCTCGGTTTGGCTGCTCGGAATACCAGCCTTTTCTTAAAGAGAGGCAGGCAGGAGGCTGGAAGAGCACAGCAAACCCAGCAGCATCAGGTGGTGCAGAGGTCGACGTTTCAGGTGTAACCCTCCTTCAGGACTCGGGGTGGGTGTGGGGGGAGCTGCAGATAAAGGGGAGGTGGGGCCAGGGTAGTGAGGTAGGGAGAGGTGAAGATAGGTCAAAGATACAACCAGGTTGGTCAATGGGAGGAATGGATCCAGTTGATGGCTGGGAGGAGTGGAAGGGAGGGGGAGGGGCTGGGAAGGGCATCAGGGGATGGGGAGAGAGGTTATTTGGAATTGGAGAACTCAGTGTTGAGTCCTCTGGGTTGTAGGCTGCCCAGCAGAGGATGAGGTGTTGTTCCTCCAATTTGTGGAGCAATGGAGGAGGCCAAGGATGGTCATATCGGAAAGGGAGTGGTTGGGTGAATTGAAATGGGAGGTGACTGGGAGGTCTGGTCGGCCCCTGAGGACCTGGCTGTGATACTCAGGGAGCCATTCTCTGAGTTTACGTTCGGTCTCCCTGATGTAGAGAAGACCACATCGGGAACACCTGATAACAGTAAACTAAGTTGGAGGAGAGTTGAGAGTGTGGCGCTGGAAAAGCACAGCAGGTCAGGCAGCATCCAAGGAGCAGGAGAATCGATGTTTCAGACAAAAGCCCTTTATTCAGAGAAAAGCTGCCTGACCTGCTATGCTTTTCCAGCACTAGTCTCGACTCTAATGTTCAGCATCTGCAGACCTCACTTTCTCCTAGGTTGGAGGAGAGGCAGATGAAACTCTGCCTCACCTGGAAGGACTATTTGGGGGCCCTGGATCGAGGTGAGGGGACTGGTGTATCAGCAGGTTTTGCATCTTTTCCAGTTGCAGGGGAAGGTACCTGGAGGTTTGGGAGGTTTGGTGGGGAGAGTGTGGCACAAACCAAGGACTGCCAAAGGGAATGGTCCTTGTGGAAGGCAGAGAGGGGTGGGAAGGGGAAGATGTTCTTTGATGGTGGGGTCTAGTTGGCACCTTGGTAAAGCAGTGCTGCCATTCTTGATAGGACAGGCTGATTACTTGTGGAAGTCTTTGTTGAAACCAGTTAGCTGCAGTGACATGGCATTTCCCATAAACCCAGCAGGTCAAAGGTGGCTGTGTGACACAATGCCAGTAAGGAATGATAACACCTGGAAAGAGTTGGCAGAGTCTGATAGGCTGAATGGTCTCTGCATGACTTTGATTAAAGGCCCGATAAACATTTACTTCAAAGCGCTGGATTAACCACAAACGTTGGGGAGGGAATCAAAAGATTGTGTTTCTTTGCAAACTATTATGTTTTATGAGCTGTAGGGCAAGTTTAAACGAAACAGTAACTGTGTACATCAAAGGCAAATAATTATTTATGGCCATTTCGACTTATCAGCGCCTTATTGTCTGACACTGGATTTAAAAGATATTTCCGTTCTGGTGGTTTATTTCCATTTCTCATTTCACTGTGTCACCTTATTTGTTGCACTGTGGTTTATAGAGATCAAAAACATAATAATGTACTTGTCTTAAATGAATGCACTGCCTGGGAAAGTAGTGGAGGTGCAGTCCATAGGAGAGAGCTGGATATGTATTTGAAAGTGATGAATTTGGAGAGCTGTGGCGATAGGGTTGGAGAATGGGACTGGGCCATTCAGCCCAGTGCAGTCACGATGGGCTGAATGGCCTCCTCCGGGACTGTAAAATTCAATGATTCTATAAGGATCAAGGCTACAAAGGCTAACAGGCCACTGATGCCTGGAGCTCCAGGCTGTTTAGGAAAATAACTACAAAGGTTTCTTCTTAGGAAAATTGCACACTGATGTTATGATGGAGGTGAGCAAGGAATGCAGTTGGCTTGGCCATTGGGTGCGATGTCATATATAGCTGTAAGGGATTCAGACGAGCTAATCCCAAAAATAGGATGTATCAACAAGGGCTCAGAGTCTGAGGAGAAATTAGATTAGATTCCCTACAGTGTGGAAACAGGCCCTTCGGCCCTACTAGTCCACACCAACCCTCCGAAGAGTAACCCACCCAGACCTATTCCCCCCTGACTAATGCACCTTACTCTGTGGGCAATTTAGGATGACCAATTCACCTAACCTGCACATCTTTGGATTGTGGGAGGAAACCCATGCAGACACAGGAGGAATGTGCAAACTCCACGCAGTCACCCAATGCTGGGATCGAACCCAGGTCCCTGGTGCTGTGAGGCAGCAGTGCTAACCACTCAGCCACCATGCCTCCTCATCAAGGAGCTGTCTTCTTCAGACTGAAGATTGAAGAGATTGAGGGAAGACCTCAGGGACAAGTTCCTTGAGATTTCTGCTCAAGGAAGGACACTAACACACAATGTAAATGGGATTGACACACTCTATGCCAACTGCCTGGTCATCCATTGGTATTAAGGATTCATCCTAATGGTCTCACGTTATATACTTTGTTTTTGTCTCATTAACTAATGCATCATTTCGAAAGTGCTGTTTCTTAACAAACTTAATAAACTACATGAAAACTTGTTACATTTGGTAACTATGGTCACAAACACCTGCCAGTATTGACGGTGTAAGGATTGGATTGTACAACATTAACAGCTCAGAGTTATCGATGTGCTTACCATCAAATCTCTTCAATTTTAAACTTCACTTCACCAACTCCTCCCACCCAAAGACTTACCACAATTAAAGAGCTGAATCTTTATTGTTTTGATCAGGAAAAATAATCCAATAGGAATTGTGGTTCTGATTGTCCATCTAAAATCTGTTAGTACTGGGTGACGCAAATCCATCTACCTCCTGCCCAGACCATTTGCATGGTGATTTACCTTGTCTTCCAGGACAGCACTTTGAGACTCTACAAGAGTCTCTCCGGGTCTGGAGGGCCACATCCCATACTTTATTTTTACTTGATTTATGGATAGCTGCAGCTACCTGGACCCATCTTATGGAGTTTTGGAGTTTAATTCAGATAAATGCGAGGTGCTGCACTTTGAGAAAGCAAATCTTAGCAGGACCTATACACTTAACGGTAAGGTCCTCGGGAGTGTTGCTGAACAAAGAGACCTTGGAGTGCAGGTTCATAGCTCCTTGAAAGTGGAGTTGCAGGTAGATAGGATAGTGAAGAAGGCGTTTGGTATGCTTTCCTTTATTGGTCAGAGCATTGAGTGCAGGAGTTGGGAGGTCATGTTGCGGCTGTACAGGACATTGGTTAGGCCACTTTTAGAATATTGCGTGCAATTCTGGTCTTCCTATCAGAAAGATGTTGTGAAACTTGAAAGGGTTCAGAAAAGATTTACAAGGATGTTGCCAGAGTTGGAGGATTTGAGCTACAGGGAGAGGCTGAACAGGCTGGGGCTGCTTTCCCTGGAGCGTCGGAGGCTGAGAGGTGATCTTCTGGAGGTTTACAAAATTATGAGGGGCATGGATAGGATAAATTGTCAAAGTCTTTTCCTCGGGATGGGGGAGTCCAGAACTAGAGAACACAGGTTTAGGGTGAGAGGGGAAAGATATAAAAGAGACCTAAGGGGCAACTTTTTCATGCAGAGGATGGTATGTGTCTGGAATGAGCTGCCAGAGGAAGTGGTGGAGGCTGGTACAATTGCAACATTTAAGAGGTATTTGAATGGGTATATGAATAGGAAGGGTTTGGAGGGATATGGGCCGGGTGCTGGCAGGTGGGACTAGATTGGTTTGGGATATCTGGTCGGCGTGGACAGGTTGGACCGAAGGGTCTGTTTCCATGCTGTACATCTCTATGACTGTATGATTATGACTGTAGTCAAAGGGATGCTTGAATTGCCATGACAATTTGCCATGGCAACCAATATAGGTGTGCACTATCACTTCCATTCACTCATGGGTATCCCTGGTTGGGCCAGCATTTAAAGCTGAGTTGGATCTAGAGAACGTGCTGGTGAGCCTTCTTCAATGTACTTACAGCGTACCTCCACAATATTGTTTGGAAGGTGACCCAGTGACGATGAAGGAACGGCGATATATTTCCAATTCGAGATGGTGGGGAAGTTGTATATTGGTGGTGCTCCCATTGTATCTACTGCCCTTGTCCTTCTAGATAGAATGCGTCATGAGTTTAGAAGGAACTTTGGTGAATTTCTGCAGTGCATCTTGTAGATGATAACTGAAATCCAACCCATGTCATATTTTAATTGAAATGTCCTGCTCTTTGAATCATCTGGTATGAAACTGATGCATGCATAAATATCTTTAATTTTATGATTTTGCATGGTAGAATCATAGCTTGATCTTTTTATTGAATACAAAGGAAATTCATTCACATTAAAAATAATTTTGCCAAAGTACATTTCTAATTAAATTAGGGACATAAACCAGATTACAAACAGCAACTTCAAATATGAAGAATAAATTTCTGAGAACCATTACGAAAACACATTGTATTTGTAAAAAAATGTATACAAAACATAGTCGTGGTTAGTGTTTGTAAAGTTTATTTTGTCCATTTATGGGATGGGAATGTCACTGGCAAAGTCAAAGTTTATTGAGTTTATTTATTGTCTTTGAGAAGTTGACGGTGAGCTGCCTTCTTGATTGTTGTAGACATTGGAATGTGGGGAAACCCACAGGGTTGTTAGGAAGGGAACTCCAGGATTTTGACCCAGTGACACTGAAGGAACGGCGATGTATTTCTAAGTCAGGATAGTGAGTGGCTTGAAGGGGAAATTGCAATTGATGTGTGTTCTCATGTATCCGCTACCCTTGTCCTTTCAGATGGAGGTGATCATGGATTTGGAAAGTTAAAAATCACACAAAGCCAGGTTATAGTCCAACAGGCTAATTTGGAAGCACCAGTTTTCGGAGTGCTGCTCCTTCATCAGGTGGTTGTGGAGTATAAGACTATAAGACATAGGAGTGGAAGTAAGATGTCTTACGGCCTTATTCTCCACAACCACCTGATGAAGGAGCAGCACTCCGAAAACTAGTGCTTCCAAATAAACCAATTGGACTATAACCTGTTGTTGTGTGATTTTTAACTTTGTCCAATACTGGCATCTCTAAATCATGGATCTGGAAAGTCCTGTCTAAGGAGCCTTGGTGAATTTCTGCAGCAAATCTTACAGAGGATACACACTGCCGTTAATGAGCACTGGCAGTGGAGGGAGTTGAGGCTCACGGTGGAGAATGAGGTGCTGTTTCATTTTGGTGAACATCTTTAATCCTGCTGGAGCTGCACTTATCCAGGCAAGTGGGGAAATATTCCATCCCATTTCTGACTTAGTGCCTTGGAGATGATGGACAGACTCTGAGGAGACAGGCAGTGAGTTAATTCACCACTAAATTCCCAACCTCTGGGGTGGTCTTGATGCGAGAGTATTTATGTTGTTGACGCAGTTCAGTTTCTGATCAGTCATTATCTCCAGGATGTTAACAGTTTGTGAATTCAGTGAAAGGAATGCAGTTGAGGGTCAAAGGTTCAACTCTATCTTGTTGGAAGTGGTCACTGTGTTCCTTGCAGAGTTATTACAAGTAACATGCTGCGTTGAACTCTGACTCATGTTCCGCTGTTAAGATGCAGATTTTTCTGATGTTTGTCAAATTGGTCTTGCTCATTTGTGAGATGTGGATACCACTGGCAAGGTCAACCTTTATCGAATTAATTTTGGGTTGATTCCAGAGTTGAGAGGGTTGGCTTATGAGGAGAGATTGGGTCGACTGGGATTATACTCATTGGCATTTAGAAGAATGAGGGGGGTTCTCAGAGAAACTTATAACATTATGAGATAAGATAGAAGCAGGGAGGCTGTAGAAAGCAGAACTAGGGGGCATCACCCTCAAAATAAGGGGGAGCAGATTTCAGACTGAGTTGAGGAGGAATTTCTTCATCCAAAGGGTTGTGATTCTGTGGAATTCCCTGTCCTGGGAAGCAGTTGACATTACCTCATTGAATGTTTTTAAGGCAAAGATAGATTTTTGAACAGTAAAGGGATTAAGGGTTATGGTGAGTGGGCGGGTAAGTGGAGCTGAGGCCATGATCAGCCATGATCATATTGAATGGCAGAGCGGGCTCGATGGGCCTACTCCTCCTCCTAGTTCTTATGTTGTTAAGTTTTTACGAAAGGGGATGAAAATTACCTCAAAAACTCACTATTACTTCCAGACTTGAGCAGAATGTGATGTATATGAATGAATTTAACAATGAAAAAATGGAGAGCACAATAGCAGGAGCACTGAAGAGGTCAAATAAAGAGCTTTCGGAATGATTGCTCCCAGAGGAGAGAGTGGAATACGAGAATGGGAAAAAAGACGAGTACTGTAAAGATGTGGGACTCAATTGGGAATGAATCCATGGTCCAATTTTCCCCTTTCTCAGAGAGATAATCCGACTGTGAGAGTGAAGTAAGGATACCACCACTTACACACTCGATAGGTCACCGACTGTAAGGGTTGAAAAGACAGGGCGTGCTGATAAGACCCAAACTTAGAATCGAAAATGAATGAAGTCCAAATTAGATTGGCTATGACAAGAGGCGTGACCAGTGACTTTAAGTAGCATCAGCACAAAGTTGTGAGAACTTTCAGTAAAGCCACCAATGCCGAGTGTTGGACGTGAGAGTTGGACTCTGAGAATGGACAGTGAAAAGAACTGATAACTCTTGAAGTGAGGGTGTGACTGAGGATGCTCGGAACCAGCTGAATGGATCGAAAGATGGATCGGATCACGAGGGGAAGTTAAGGAATCAGAAAGTAGAGTGAGGGAGAGAAATACTTTGGTGCCTCTGTTTGGCCCTGGGAGCCCATGCAGAGGGTGGGTAAAGTATTCAACAATAGGAACAGTGGGACACCATGGGGTCTGGATTGCATTATTTCCCACATCCCCCAAAAAATTGCATTTTGATTTAAATTTGTAAGTTTCCTTTGATATATTGAGTTTTGTTACGATGCTCGTCAGGGGCTGCTCAATCTAATTTGGTTCATTTTGACCAACACTTTTATTTTGAATGGTCGAGAGAGAACGATTAATCCAGGGACTGGAGAGGGAGACCTGAGAACGTTGCCCTGGCAACAGCTAAAGGAGAAAGTGAGGGTAGAAACAGAAGAGAAAGAAAATTGAATGGGGATGGGGAGGGGGGAGGTAGCTGAGAAATAATAACAACCTTTGGGGTGGCTCAGTGGTGAGCCATGCTGCCTCACAGCGCCGGGGACTGGGTTCGGTTCCAGCCTCAGGCGACTCTCTGTGTGCAGTTTGGCTATTTCTCCCCTGTTCTGTGTGCATTCCCTCTGGGTGCTCCAGTTTCTTCCCACAGTCCGAAGGTGTGCAGGTTAGGTGGATCAGCCATTGGAAATGCAGGGTTACAGAGATAGGGTAGGATCTGGGGGGGGGGGGGGGGGGGGATGCGCTTCAGAGGGTCAGTGTGGACTTGATTGGCCGAGTGGCTTGCCTCCACACTGTGGGGGTTCTGAGATTTCTGTGAAAACAACGGGAAGAAGCAAGATACTGGATCAATTGTTTCTGTGAAATCTGAGACAGATTAATCTGGTCAAGCAAGGATGTTAAGAATATGGGCCAAAGGCAGGTATAAGGAGTTAGGTCACAGATTGGTCATGATCCCAACGAATGGTAGAAGAGGTTGGAAGGGCTGAATAGCCTACTCTTCCTCCTGTGATCCTATGTTCCTAAAATGTTGCCAATGGCCTTCCAAAGGCTGTGGTGAAAATGAGCGAGTGAAGGGTTGGGTTTCTATTGGTCAGTAAGGTTACCCTGGTAACGCAGTAGAAGTTCTGATTGTGTAGTCTTGGTGCAGTCATCTCGCTAAATGGTGAAGCTGCTGGTGTGCTCAGATTGAGACAGGGAGTTGAAGGAGCACTCGAGAGCGATGGACGTGTTCCGATGCCTACGGTGGTAACTGTATTCTTTAACCGCCCTCAGGATGTAGCCCTTGAATGACGCCCCCATGAAGGCGTACAAGATGGGGTTGAGGCAGCTGTGGAAGAGAGCGATGGTCTCTGTCACCTGAATGGCGATGTCCATCCTCTTGCTGCTGTCGCATTCACTGATGAGCGTGTGCAACAGGTCGAGCAGACGGCAGAACCTGACGGTGTTGTACGGCAGCTGGGTCAGGAAGAAGACCCCCACGACGGCAAGGAGGACTCGCAGGGCTCCGCGTTTCTTCCCGCTCGGAGCTCTGCACACAGCCTTTGCCACCGCCGAGTAACAGTACAGCATGACCAGCGATGGGATGGCGAAACCCATGAGGATCTCGAAGATCTGGATGGTGGCCTTGGCCGAGCGGGCCATGTGCAAGGGGAAGACGGAGATGCAGAGCTCCCTGCCTTCAGTCCCATGCACCGAAGTGAAGACGAAATCGGGGACGCTCAGCAAGATGGCCGCCGCCCAGACGCAAACGCAGACCACCTTGCCCTTGCTGCCGACGGCCGGAGAGCTCGTCACCTTGGAGACGGCTAGGTATCGGTCAACGCTGATGCAGGCGAGGAAGAGCATGCCAGCGCTGAAGTTCATGACGAAGAGAGCTGAGGAGATTTTACACATGGCCACCCCTAATATCCACCCATGGATTGCGTAGACTGTCCAGAAGGGGAGAGTTATGAGAAGCAGCAAGTCAGCAATGGCCAGATTCAAGATGTACAAGTCAGTTTTCGACTTGAGCTTTTTGTAGTAGGTGTAAACGGCCACCACCAGTGAATTTCCAGCAAGCCCAATGATCAGAGTGACCGCATAGAACACTGGCAGGAAATACTTGGCAAACCGTCTAACGTTATCCTTCTGACATATATGATAATAATCGTCATAGTTGATGCTGTAATTTCTGTAGTCGCTGTCAGTCCCATTATAATAACTGTTCTGGTAATAGTCATAAACGTCTTCATCCTCCATGGCACCTTCAAGATAAAATAACAGCAATCATGTCATCCGAAAAATTACGTTTGCAGAATAGGCAAGGTTTTTCACCCATTGTCTGGTGTCTCCACCTCTGCAGGACATCCCAAAACACCTCTTAACCTGTTAATCAAAGTTGTTGCTCTGAAGTAGATGCTCTCAGTGCTCCAGAGCACAGCAAACTCCCACAAATAATAACTGAGCATTTACCTTTTCGTGCTGCGTGTTACTGAGTGAAGGGTGTTGGGCAGGACATTAGGAGCAACCCTGCACCCCCCCCTCTCTCCCAACTCTAAGGAATTTAATGGGATTGTTTCCTTTCAGGTCAATGGGCAAGTGTTCATCATCTCACGGATAAATGCCAGCACCTCTGACAATGCAGCCTTCCCTCAGTCACACCGAAATGGGTGTAGTTCAGCCTGTGATGGGGTTCGCATTATACTGAATGGTTTTGAATATCATTTAAGGTGCACCTTTGGGTGCTGTGTAAAATCCCGGTGCCTGTTGATGGCAAGGGTGGGGGTGGATAGTCATTGGTCAGGGTTGATCGAGTTTGTGATTTGGAACCGTTTGTCACCAAACACACCACCAGAGGCATGGACTCTAGATCCACTCCTCCATCACCTTTCTTCATCAACAGCCCCTCCTCCTCCCCACCTCTTGGAGGCAGTTACGGGAGATGGACCACTTTAAACTCCTGTGTGTTCAGTGTCCAAGGCTCAAACATTCCTTCCAGTTAAAGCAGTGATTAATTTACACTCCTTTCAATCTAGTCTACTGCTCACAATGAGGAACACTGTCTCTCGCTCTCATTCTGTCTTGGAATGTTCCAGAGAAGTCCAATGCAAGCTGAAGGAACAGCACCTTATTTTCCACTTAGGCAGTTGCAGCCTTCAGGAGTTCATTGAGTTCAGAGCATGAACACAGTCTCCATTTCAATACCTTCCCCGTGCTCCCCCTACCCTTTTCTCCAGGTCTGTATCTTGTTCCCCATTGTTTTTCTCTACTCTGTCATTATCATTGACTCTGGATCCTTCCACCCCATCCCAGGTCCAGTCCTCCCTCTCTGCCCCGCATCCTTGACCTGATGAAGGGCTAATGCCCGAGGTTATCTCTCCAGCTCCTCGCATGCTGCCTGACCGGCTGTGTTTTTCCAGCGTCACCCTTTTTGACGCTGATCTAGATCTATCTTCCCACCTATCTGCTCCACCCTTCCCAGTGACCAATCACAATCACCTCCTAGCTACATCCACCTATTGCCACCCCATCTACCTTTCCCTCAGCCCCACCCCCTCTGCTATTTATTTGTCAGTCCCCTTCCCCCTCCCCCAGTCCTGATGAAATGTCCCGATCTCCTGCTGCTCTGATGCTGCCTGACCTGCTGTGCTTTTTCCAGCTCCACACTTTATTCGCTCTGACTCTCCAGCGTCTGCAGTTCTCACTATCTCCAAGATTCTAGATTCTGTAAAAACATTGCCACTCACTTTTGTCTTTGTTCTGCGACATCTTTGATCTCCCATCTTCCTGAACCTTTCCTTTTTCTGAATGCCGTAACACCCAATGACGTTTCGCGCTCAGTTCCAGGATTTAGATGCACTGACACTGAAGGAACGGCGATATATTTCCAAGTCAGGATGGGGAGTGACTTGGAGATAACTTGCAGAAAGTGATGTTTCCATACTGACCAGTTCCCTGCAGGCTGATCCAAACGCCTTCTGCACTATCCTATCCACCTGCAACTCTACTTTTAAGGAGTTATGAACCTGCACACCCAAGGTCTCTTTGTTCAGCAACACTCCCCAGCACCAACCAAAGGGTCTGTTTCCATGCTGTACATCTCTATGACTCTTTGAAGGTAAGAAGAGCTGTTCTCCCAGAGAGTGGTGGAGGAGAGTGGAGCATTGGATGGCTCCTTAGATGCTGCCTGACCTGCTGTGCTTTTCCAGTACCACTCTAATCTAGACATCTACACTTCAACCCCAGGGCACCAATGTGGACTTCAACAGCTTCCTCGTTTCCCCTTCCCCCACCTCATCCTAGTTTCAAACTTCCAGCTCAGCACTGTCCCCATGACTTGTCCGGACTTGTCCGACCTGCCTAGCTCCTTTTCCACCTATCCACTCCACCCTCTCCTCCCTGACCTATCACCTTCATCTCCTCCCCCACTCACCCATTGTACTCAATGCTACTCTCTCCCCACCCCACCCTCCTCTAGTTTATCTCTCCACGCTTCCAGCTCACTGCCTTTATTCCTGATGAAGGGCTTTTGCCTGAAATGTTGATTTCGCTGCTCGTTGGATGTTGCCTGAACTGCTGTGCTCTTCCAGCACCACTGATCCAGAATCTTTTACCATTGGATGTTTAAGGCAGATTCAGAACTAATAAGGAATTCCGAAGTCACTGAGTCACACAGCACAGAAGCCAACCCTTCAGTCCCACCGATCCATGCCGACCATAATCCCGAACTGAACTAGTCCCACCTGTCTTCTCTTGGCCCCTATCCGTCCAAACAGTTCTTATTCATGAACCTATCCCAATGTCTTTTAAACATTGTAACTGTACCCGCAACTACCACTTGCTCTGGAAGTTCATTCCACACACAAACCACTCTCTGTAAAAAACAAAAGTCATTTTAAAATCTTTCTCCTCTCACTTTAAAAATATGCCTCCTAGTCTTGAAATCCCCCACCCGAGGGAAAAGACTCCTGCCATTCACCTTATCTATGTCCCTCGTGATTTTGTAAACCTCCATAGGATTACCCCTCAACCTCCTACTGCACTCCAGTGAAAAAAGTCCCAGCCTGTCCAGCCTCTCCCCATAACTCAAGTTCTCCCTTCCCGGCGACATCCTGGGAAATCCCTTCTGATCCCTCTCCAGTTGTCAGAAGAGATAGAAATGTGGACGAATCAGATCAAGTATATTCTTCTAGTTCGGTAGAACAGGCTCGACGGGGCCAATTCCCCAATGCCTGCTCTTCAATTGGGTGCACTTCTCAATGTCTTTTGTGACTTGTTGTGATGAGACACTTGTTTCTCCACTCTCTTACCACTTAATTTTTCATCGAGAATAGTCAGTCTGACTCAGGAGTCACCTCGAATACAAGAATGGCCAGACTTGTCACACTCATTCTGAAGGCTATGTCAAAGAGAAGGAAATTTATTTGTGTGGAGCTGTTGCTTGAGTTGATGAATGGGATATTTAAATATAGAGAGGTTCCCAATGAATATACAAAATAGTCAGTACTTAAAAGCAATCTCTGCTGTTAGATTGCACAGCAGTGACACCGACTGAATGTTAATTAGAAACATGAGAGAGCGAGGTTATGTCTATGTTTGCTTTGATTTTTTCACTCACATTCTTGAGTGAAGGGTAACCTCTGAAGCAAAATGAACCACCTGCAGCTCTGGGGAGAATCAGTTTCTATCCTTTTGAGTTGAACAATGTAGTCCGAATGGATGGGAAGACATTAACATGGAGAGTTGTTGAGGTTTGGAAAAACACTGGCTCAGAGGCGTGTGCTGGAAGCTTCAGTCGTCAAGTTAGAACAGAGTAGAACCAAGGAGCAGGACACACATTGGACACCCCTTTTGAAGAGCTGCTTTTGAGGCAATGGGCTGAACAACATCTTCCTGTCGTTCTCTGTAGAGCTCCCAGTGTCCACTGGAAGTTTCCGGAGAAGGATGTGTTTAGTTCCTTCGCTGACCTTTGAAGGCCTGCTATGAAGGTCAGCTGGCAAGCTGTGAAGCTCTGCGCAATCACTTGTGTGGTTTGCCTGGTTTAGGCATGCTCTGGGCTCACTTGGTTTGGGTGGAGGGATGGCAGGGCTAATGGCACGCCTCCAGGTGGTGGTGAGCAGAGCCACGCTCATTGAGGGCCTAATGAGGGACCTGCAGCCCCACCCATGGGAGCTATCTGCCAATCTGAGCAGCACAAGCATCACCAAGGGTCCAGCAGTGAGCAATTCCAGGGTGATGTTCCAACAGATGGGCAACGCGAGTGAGTCAGGGGCATTGGGCATCTTGGGGAAGGAGTGGATGAAGGGATAGGTTTTAATTCTTGGTGGAGAGGATGCTGGTGGTGGTATTAATGGCTGGTAGGGGAAATCCCCTTTGACTCTCTGATAATAGAAACCTTCCTTTCCTTCCTGCCCTACTTTAACAACTTTAAACAAAACATATCATCCATCATACAATCAGGCCTGATAGTTGTTTGTGATTTGCAAATTGAAACAAAACTCTGTATTAAGAAAAAAAATCATGAGAGGCATGTATAAGGTGAAGAGACAAGGCCTTTTCCCTGGGAAAGGGGAGTTCATAGGTTTACGGTGAGAGGGGAGAGATTTAAAAGGGATCTAAGGGGCAACTTGTGGGCAGCACAGTGGCACGGTAGCACTGCTGCCTCACAGCGCCAGAGACCCGGGTTCAATTCCCGACTCCGACTGTGTGGAGTTTGCACATTCTCCCCGTGTCTGCGTGGGTTTCCTCCAGGTGCTCCGGTTTCCTCCCACAGTCCAAAGATGTGCAGGTCAGGTGAATTAGCCGTGCTAAATTGCCTGTAGTGTTAGGTAAAGGGGTAAATGTAGGGGATTTGGGTGGGTAGCGCTTTGGCGGGTCGGTGTGGACTTGTTGGGCCGAAGGGCCTGTTTCCACACTGTAAGTAATCTAATCTAATCTAAACTTTTTCACACAGAGGGTGGTGCAAGTGTGGAATGAGCTGCCAGAGGAAGTGGTGGAGGCTAGTACAGTTACAACATTTAAAAGATATCTGGATCGGTATATGATTAGGAGGGGTTTTAGAGGGACATAAACCAAGTGCTGGTAAATGGGACTAGGTCAGATTAGAATATCTAGTCGGCATGTGCAAGTTGGATTGAAGGGTCTGTTTCCGTCCTGTACATCTTTATGACTCTATAAAATCGACTCCAACACTGTTTAACCAACCTTTAACCTCTAGTGTTTAAGCATGTCTGCCTGCACAGCCTTGTAATGGAGCATTGTGGTGCAGTGGTACTGACCCTATCTCTGAGCCAGAAGGCCTGGGTTCAAATACACAACCCCACCCTTCCTTTGCTCCAGAGGCTGCGTAATGGCAACGTTGAACAGGTCGATGGGAAAATGGCGAGGGGTGGGTCACTCAGGTGGGTGACTGGCTCAATGGAGCCGCAATTGTTTCTTGAAGTACGGTGGGCAGGCTGCCTATTCTGACACCCGCTCACTTCGACCCTCGCTTGCAGTTGGTGGGGGTGGGGGAAGGGTGCGGCAAGGGAATCGTGGGCTAGACTGTCGAACCATTTTTCATTATCTGCTACCCCCCCCCCACGCCCAGAGAATACTCGCACTTCAGAGACCCCCCCGCGCACATCTTGGGTCTGAATCTGGGAGCGTTGGATATCCCCCCCTGTATTCAGTTCCAAATAAATCAATGGTGCACACAGGCTTATCTGTGTGGAGGGTAGAGGGCTTGTATACATTTATGTCTACACTCTCCCAGTACAGAACTCTTGACAGGTTTACAGTTAACCCTTGGCTTGCTGCCAACTCGGGGGAAGTCAGTTAGAGTGAAACTCTAGGCCGATTGCTTTATGACTGATTCACCAGTCAGTTCATCAGGCTGTGAGCTTGAACTGAGCATCACTGTAACTATTAATGCCCATAGTTGTCACAAGGCAACACAAGGGTCATTGAAAAAAAAATCCCCAGTTGACTTCTTCTTTCCCCCCTCTGCTTTGGAACTGGGTGAGGCAGCTTACTGGAGCGTGGTTGCCTTCTGCAATTTTGCATTTTTGAGGTTGTGTGTGTGAGAAATTGAGCATTTGCAGTAAGTGCTATAACCTGCAGCTGATAATGATTGGGGAAGAAAAGGAAATACTTGCATTTTGACGCACCTCAGAACGCTTCAAAAACAACTCGAGTTTGTTGTAGTTTTTTAGATTAGATTAGATTACTTACAGTGTGGAAACAGGCCCTTCGGCCCAACAAGTCCACACCGACCCGCCAAAGCGCAACCCACCCATACCCCTACATTTACCCCTTACCTAACACTACGGGCAATTTAGCATGGCCAATTCACCTGACCCGCACATCTTTGTGACTGTGGGAGGAAACCGGAGCACCCGGAGGAAACCCACGCAGACACAGGGAGAACGTGCAAACTCCACACAGTCAGTCGTCTGAGTCGGGAATTGAACCCGGGTCTCAGGCGCTGTGAGACAGCAGTGCTAACCACTGTGCCACCGTGCCGCCCACAGTTTCCTAAACACAGGCAAGTTCGGTGGCCATGGGGGTGTGAAAGCTTTGAGGCGAATATTGAGTTAAAGTTTGGAAGTAAGACTTCATTAGAGAGTTCCGGGCAAAACGCCTCAATCCTCTCGGTGCCTGAGGGATGGATTTTCCCTTTGAGATGAAATGGGTGTCAGACACCTGCATGAGTGTCGGTGAACAGTCAGTGATTTGCCCCAAATTGAGGGCAAAAGTCCTGCACAAGTACGTAGTGAAGGTGGACTTTATAACTTTACTATCATTTCTCTGTCCCTGAAGTTGTAAAACCTCTCTACAACTTTATAAAACATGAAATTAAAAAAAAGTCTCTCAGCTGCCTGGGTCCCCATTGTTATGGGAATTAACTGTCAGTCATCATCTAACTGGTGCATTCTCTGTGGCAATGTGTCTATCTTTCAGAGTCCACCTGCCAACTAATCAGCTCTCCTCTCTCATACCCTTGACACAGCTAGCTTACCTTCCCTGTTCATAGGTTCAACTCCCAAACTCCTCATTAATGACCCCGAGCTTCCAAGTGCCCGCCACTTCAAAAACCCAGTGTGTTCCCCAGTCAACCCCCCAGTGTATTCCCCAGTGTATTTCCCAGTGTGTTCCCCAGCCAATGGCCCCAGTGTGTTCCCCAGCCAACCCTCCAGTGTATTCCCCAGCCAATGGCCCCAGTGTGTTCCCCAGCCAACCCCCCCAGTGTATTCCCCAGCCAATGGCCCCAGTGTGTTCCCCAGCCAACACCCCAGTGTGTTCCCCAGCCAACCCCCCAGTGTGTTCCCTAGCCATCAACGCAGTATGTTCCCCAGCCATCACCCCAGTGTGTTCCCCAGCCAACACCTCAGTGTGTTCCCCAGCCAACCCCCCAGTGTGTTCCCCAGCCAACCCCCCAGTGTGTTCCCCAGCCAACCCCCCGGTGTGTTCCCCAGCCAACACCCCAGTGTGTTCCCCAGCCAACACCCCAGTGTGTTCCCCAGCCAACACCTCAGTGTGTTCCCCAGCCAACACCCCAGTGTGTTCCCCAGCCAACCCCCCAGTGTGTTCCCCAGCCAACACCCCAGTGTGTTCCCCAGCCAATGGCCCCAGTGTGTTCCCTAGCCATCAACGCAGTATGTTCCCCAGCCAACACCCCAGTGTGTTCCCCAGCCAACACCTCAGTGTGTTCCCCAGCCAACACCTCAGTGTGTTCCCCAGCCAATACCCCAGTGTGTTCCCCAGCCAACCCCCCAGTGTGTTCCCCAGCCAACCCCCCAGTGTGTTCCCCAGCCAACACCTCAGTGTGTTCCCCAGCCAACCCCCCGGTGTGTTCCCCAGCCAACCCCCCGGTGTGTTCCCCAGCCAACCCCCCGGTGTGTTCCCCAGCCAACCCCCCGGTGTGTTCCCCAGCCAACACCCCAGTGTGTTCCCCAGTGTGTTCCCCAGCCAACACCCCAGTGTGTTCCCCAGCCAACACCTCAGTGTGTTCCCCAGCCAACCCCCCAGTGTGTTCCCCAGCCAACCCCCCAGTGTGTTCCCCAGCCAACACCTCAGTGTGTTCCCCAGCCAACCCCCCAGTGTGTTCCCCAGCCAACCCCCCGGTGTGTTCCCCAGCCAACCCCCCCCGGTGTGTTCCCCATCCAACACCCCAGTATGTTCCCCAGCCAACCCCCCAGTGTGTTCCCCAGCCAACCCCCCAGTGTGTTCCCCAGCCAACACCCCAGTATGTTCCCCAGCCAACACCCCAGTGTGTTCCCCAGCCAACCCCCCAGTGTGTTCCCCATCCAACACCCCAGTGTGCTCCCCAGCAAACCTCTCTCTCTCAGGCCTGCTACAGTTCTCCACCGAGGATCAGTGCAAGCTGGAAGATCAGCATTTCATTTCTCAACTGGGACCCTGCTGCCTCCACACTCAATGTCCAGTTCAATAATTTTGGACTCCGAATGCCTCATGTGTGTGTGGATGCAGACATTCTGCTTTGCCTGAAACCAGGCAGCCTTCCATTTTCGGAGAGTTGACCTGTGAACAGGGGAGGATACGATAGTGGTGGCACGGTGGCTCAGTGGTTAACACTGCTGCCTCACAGCGCCAGAGACCCGGGTTCAATACCTGCCTCGGGCAACTGTCTGCATGCACATTCTCCCCGTGTCTGTGTGGGTTTCCTCCGGGTGCTCCGGTTTCCTCCCTCAGTCCAAACCTGTGCAGGTCAGGTGAATTGGCCATGCTAAATTGCCCGTAGTGTTAGGTGGATTAGTCAGGGGTAAATATTGGGGGGGGGGGGGGTTCTCTTTGGAGAGTCGGTGTGGACTTGTTGGGCCGAAGGGCCTGTTTCCACACTGTAGGTAATCTAATCTACTTTGTGTCAGCATGCTGCACATCAGTTCCCAGGAAATTCTCGGCATCCTCCTGACTGGGTCTGATCCCGGTAAATACTTTCTGCTCCAGTTTATTCCTTTAATTTCTATTGAAAGGACAGTGGTAGCTGAATGGTTAAGTTATCCACTCCTATAGATTCTGGACAACTTGATGATATTAACACGCACATTCATCATGTACTAAGACTCTTGCAGTGGGAGAAGACTCTGTGTGGTATGGGATGGCACAACTGGGATCCTCATCAGCGGGCTAAGGTGCGGGTGTTTACTTTTCCCGACAGCCACGGGTTGGGACCCCATACCCCAGGCCGACAGTGACCTGTCGAAGGTTATATCAGTTAGCACTTTCTGCAGAGGAAGGGGAGAAAGTATTTACTGTGAATTCAGTTATGTGCCGAATGAAGACTAGGAGACCCAGCTATGTTTGAGAATCTCTGTGCATGAGAATCTGTGTACAAAGCAGAAAGCAAACAGTGGGGAAATGGTGCAAAAAAGTTTGTATTTTTGGGAGAGGAGTAAGAGAATCATGTTGTCCATTCATGTCACAACTCAATACTCTGTGCAAAGGTTTGTCTGACCCGAGGTGCAAGAAGTCAAATGCGCAGAAGTTATAGAGTCATGGAGATGCACTGAAACAGACCCTTCGGTCCAACTTGTCCATGCCGACCACATATCCCACCTGCCAGCACCTTACCCATATCCCCCCAAACCCTTCCTTCCACTGGGCGCACGGTGGCACAGTGGTTAGCACTGCTGCCTCACAGCGCCAGAGACCCGGGTTCATTTCCCACCTCAGGCGACTGTGTGGAGTTTGCACGTTCTCCCCGTGTCTGCGTGGGTTTCCTCCGGGTGTTCCGGTTTCCTCCCACAGTCCAAAGATGTGCGGGTCAGGTGAATTGGCCATGCTAAATTGCCCGTAGTGTTGGGTAAGGGGTATATTTAGAGGTATGGGTGGGTTGCGCTTCAGCATGTTGGTGTGGACTTGTTGGGCCAAAGGGCCTGTTTCCACACTGTAAGTAATCTCATCTAATCTAATCATATACCCATCCAGATGCCTTTTAAATGTTGCAATTGTACTAACCTCCACCACTTCCTCTGGCAGCTCATTCTCACAACGTACCACCCTCTGAGTGAAAAAGTTGCCTCTTAGGTCTCTTTTATATCTTTCCCCTCTCACCTTAAACCTATGCCCTCTAGTTCAGGATTCCCCGACCCCAGGGAAAAGACTTTGTCTGTTTATCCTATCCATGCCCCTCATGATTTTATAAACCTCTGTATGGTCACCCCTCAGACTCCAACACTCCAGGGAAAACAGCCCCAGCCTGTTCAGCCTCTCTCTATAGCTCGAATCCTCCAACTCTGGCAACATCCTTGTAAATCTTTTCTGAACCCTTTCAAGTTTCACATCTTTCCAATAGGAAGGAGTCCAGAATTGCATGCAATATTCCAACAGTGGCCTAACTAATGTCCTGTACAGCCACAACATGAGAAGGCTGTTCTTAGTGTAAGTGATATAATGGAGGAAAAGCTTTCGGTGTGGGCAGTGCTGAGGATTTATGTTTTGCAGAGAAAGCTGAATCGCAAACAGTATTTAAGATTGCTGGATAGACACGGGAAGAGAAAATTGCATTTATGGTTCACTAATGAAGTTTAATTTGACCCTGTACTTGTAGAAGTGCAGTCGGTTCGTAGATTAGTGAATAAAGTTGCTGCCAAAGGCAATGTGAAGATCCATCACTCGCAGATTGGAGAAATAATCACCATGAAAATTAAATCTTCAGTAAATCTAATGGCCAGTGTGATTGCTGCTCCCCTGTTTGGGGCCCATTCACTTGACTGTTCACTGAGTGATTCATCATCTTCAAAGATGTCTTGCTGTTTATCTGAACTTTTGAGATGGTGAGCTGGATAATGATTGTGACGCAGCAACATCAATGAAGCATTGCTTGGAAAGTAGATAATCTCTGCAGATCTCTTTTCTCAGTTTACAATAGTTTACAATGAGGGCGCGCCCATTTAAAATGGAGGTGAGGAAACTTTTTTTCCTCTCAGAGAGTTCAGAGTCTTCGCAATTCTCTTTCTCAAAAGGCAGTGGATGCAGTACCTTTATATCTTTTGAAGGCAGAGGGAGATAATTTCTTGGTGACCAAGGGGGTGAAAAGTTATGGGGGCTATGCAGGAATGTAGAGTTGAGGTTAAAATCAGATCAGCCATGATCTTACAGAACAGATTGGAAGGGCCTATTTGAACCTGGAGGTGTCAGGTGCGGGATGACGCACTTTTTAGACTTGCTTCAGGGAAGTGAGATGGGCCTGATTTTAGAAGTGGCCATCAAGCCAGGAATTTCATGGTCATCATTAGGTACTTTTTTTAAATTATTGATTTAGCAACTATACCACTAGACCATTGCTTCTCCAGTAAAAGTTGGATCCCCAGCCCCACATTGGCTAGCACTGCTGCCTCACAGCACCTGGGATCTGGGTTCAATCCCAGCCTCAGGCGACTGTCTGTCTGTATAGAGTTTGCACATTCTCCCCGTGTCTGTGTGGGTTTCCTCTCTCAATCCAAAGATGTGCAGGGTCGGGTGGATTGGTTAATTATTGATTTAAAATTCCATCATATTATTGATTTAAAATTCCATACCGGGGTTTGAACCAGAGTCCACAGAATATTACTTGGGTCTCTGGATTAATTTAGATGGTGGTTAGTATGGCAGTCATAAGGTCAAAGGTTACAGGGAAAACAGGGGTTGATGGGGTTGAGAAACTTATCAGCCATGACTGAATGGCGGAGCAGACTCGATGGGCTGAGTGGCCTAATTTCTGCTCCTATGTCTTATGGTCTTATGGATTTAGACTTCCTCCTGCCTATGTGACCTGCTCCCATTTGCCACTGTTTGAACTGGTGGCGTCTCCAGTGATGTCGGTGAGCCTGCCCCAGGCCGAGAGGAGCATTCTCATTGATACTTACATTATAGAATGGAATCATAGACTCCTGACAGTGCAAAAGGAGGCCATTCAGATCATCACCGACCCTCCAAAGAACGTCTCAGCCAGATCTTGTAACCCTGAGTTTCCCATAGCCAATCCACCTGACCCTGCACATCTTTGGATTGAGGGAGGAAACCCACACAGACACTGGGAGAATGTGCAAACTCCATACAGACAGACAGTCGCCTGAGGCTGGGATTGAACCCAGATCCCTGGCGCTGTGAGGCACCAGTGCTAGCCACTATGCAGCTTGGAATCCAACTTTTACTGGTCTAGTGGTATAGTTGCTAGCCTATTAATCCAGAGACCCAAGTAATATTCTGCGGACCCTGGTTCAAACCCCGCTATGGTAGATGATGGAATTTGAAATCAATAACTAAAAAAAAGTACCTAATGATGACCATGAAACTATTGCCAATTGTCAGGGAAAACACCTCTGGTTCAAAGATGTCCTTCAGAAAAGGAAACTGCCTACCTGGTCTGGCCTGCATGTGACTCCAAACCCACAGCAATGTGGTTGACCCTTAACTGGCCTCTGGGCAATAGGGATGGGCAATAAATGCTGGCCTCACCAATCACACCTTCATCCTGTGAATGAATGAAAAATAACTTCAAAATGCTAAACCTGAGACAAGACCGGTGGGAAACAGGAAGCTCAAACTGATGAGGCCCAATGCTCTCACTTTATTGGGAGGACATTGCATCTTCAATATCACATGGGGTCGATACAGAATAGAGAGAGTAGAAAGTATGTGCATTGGTGAAATAATCAAGAACGAGGGGGTGCAGGATTTAAGGGAACTGCCAAAAGAAACCATGGTGAGAAGGTTTAGGCTGCCCAGTGAGTGGTGAGGGTCAGGAATGTGCTGACAGTGAGGTGGAGCTGCTGAAAAGGATCATCAGTTGAAAAGGAAAGATGTGGAATAGGCTGCGCACTGGCACCAGAGAAATTGCTCCTTTGTGAGCCAGCACAGAAAGAACAGGCCAAATGGTCTCCTTCAGTGGCCATTCTATGAGCTGTCCTTCATCTCAGTAGAAGGAGCAGTGCCACTCTGGGCTGTGTGAGGGATTCTCCTCCCCCCCAACAGCCCATACAACCCAGGCTGTGCTTCCTCACTGACCAGTTCCCCTTCACATCTCTGCTGCCTGAAATCCAGCTCCTGCCTCCCAGCACAAGATGCCAAACACAATTGGAATGATTTCCCGAAGCCTGGACTTCAGTTGCTTGAAAAGTGCAGCAATAGCGGACATCCCCCCCTTGGTGTGACCTGACAACTCCTAAGAACTCTGCAGTACAGGTTTCAATAATCCCTCACTGACATCTATCGGCCATTCAGAACAAGCACCACCATCTAGATGCTAAGTCATTCTGTGGAACTATTTACAATGGATGGACTTGCATTCTGTAGCAACTCTAGTGCACCAGACATCTCAAAGGGCTTCACATTCAATGATGTACTTTGATGTCTTTGTCAAAATGCAGAAAAGACCACAGTCAATTTTCCCACAAATGTAATAAGAGCAGTAGGCCTTTCAACCTGTTGAGGAGAAAGTGAGGACAGCAGATGCTGGTGGTCAGAGTTGAGACTGTGGTGCTGGAAAAGCACAGCAGGTCAGGCAGCATCCGAGGAACAGGGCAGTCGACGTTACGGGCATAAGCCCCTCATCAGGAATCCTGATGAAGGCCTTATGCCCAAAAGGTCGATTCTCCTGCACCTTGGATGCTTCCTGACCTGCTGTGATTTTCCAGCACCACACTCCTGACTTTCAACCCATTTGAGATTGTGGTCCTCAATGCCAGTTTGGCGTGCCATCTCCCTGTCCCTTTAGGTCATTATTCTACAGAAATGTATGTCATAAACATACTCGGTGATTGAGCTACCTCAACTCTCGGGGGTGGGAGATGTCCAAAGATTCTCCATCCTCTGAGTGAAGGAATTCCTCATCTTAGTTCTAAAAGGGGTGATGTGGTGGCTCAGTGGTTAACACTGCTACTTCATAGCACCAGGGACCCAGGTTCAATTCCAGCCTCAGGCAACTGTCTGTGTGGAGTCTGCACATGGTTTCCTCCCACAATCCAAAGATGTGCCTAACGTTAGGTAGAACTGTGCTGATGTGGCCTGATCCTAGAGTCATGAGGCAAGGGGAACATCCTATCTGCATCCACCCCATAAGAATTTTGTAAGTTATCTAAAAATATAGCCTCACTTCCCTCAATCTTCCCATATAAAACAATCCTCTCTCCAAGTATATCCTTCCTTAGATAAGGAGATCAAAACTGTACACAACCCTGCAGGTGAGGCTCCGGGCAACGGTAGCAAGATTTAGAATGAGAAACAGGCTGTTCAGCCCATCGAGCCACAAGTGAGAACTCTGACATGAGTATGTTTCACAGTGAGATGAGTCACTGATTCATTCAACCAATATGGTTCAGGGTAATTCTTAAAATCAATCTGTTCAGAGCGATGTTATTACACACGTCCAGTGTTGGTGGAATTGACCCCAGGTTCAGAGGCAGGGACAGTACCACTGTGTCGCAAGACCCCAGTAGTTGAGTTAAAACCTTTGGCCAAATTAACTTCGTCTGTTTCCTAAAAACCAAAATAAAAACGGCTGAAAAACAGAAATTGCTGGAAAAGCTCAGCAGGTCTGGCAGCATCTGTGGAGAGAAAGCAGAGTTAACGTTTCGGGTCACTCGACAGCTCGGAGTTCTGTCCACAGATGCTACCAGACCTGCTGAGCTTTTCCAGCAATTTCTGGTTTTGCATCATCTCTGTCTTGTTGAGCTCCTGGTTTCTGGAAGCACTTTTGTAAAAAATTTACGACTCACTAAACATCATGACATAGGAATTTGTATCTGTCTCCCATCACACCCCCATTATTATGTGCTGATGTGTGTGGGACTGCATGCTAGAAGGAATTTTGGAATAAATCCATCAGATTTAGTGAAACCGTAATCATATTTAATGCCCATGTTGTTAATTTCCTGGAGACTGTCCTGTTGTGTCTCCTATTTTGCCTGGCCAGGTTGTCAGCTATCCATGATTTTGACTCTTCGATTCTCCAGCCTCCCAGCTTCCCCCTGAGTACTCTCCTAAATTCCTGTTGTTTGTTAGAGTCGGTTTGTATCCTGCTTTGGAGACAGTTCAGAGAAGCTCTCTCCCCTGATTCCTGGGCTCAACAGGTTCCTCTTGTGAGGAAAGGTTGAGCAAGTTAATTCAATCCATTGGAGTTTAAAGGTGGAGGACAAGAGGTGATTATGTTGAGGCATGAGGGTCCTCCACAGGCTGTATCCCAAAAGGATGTTTCCCCTAATGGGGGTATCCGGAACTAGGATTTCATGGTTTCAAGATAAGGAGCTTCCCATTTAAGACCATAAGACCAGAAAGGAGCAGAAATTAAGCCATTTGGCCCATTGAGCCTATTCCACCATTCAATCATGGCTGACAATTTTCTCAACCTCATTCTCCTGCTTTCTCCCTGTAACCCTTGATACTCAAGAACCTATCTATCTCATTCTTAAATATGTTCAATGACCTGGTCTCCACAGCGTTCTGTGGCAGTGAATTTCATAGATTCACCACTCTCTGGCTGAAGAGATTTCTCTTTATCTCTGTTAGAAAGGGTACTACCCTTTCCTCTCAGGCTTGCCCTCCTAGTCTCTCCTACCAATGGAAACATCTTCCCATCATCCATTCCCTCCAGGTCATTCAGTATTCTGTATGTTTCAATTAGATTCCCCCTTCATCCTTCTAAATTTCATCAAGTATGTTGGGTTGGCAAGGTGGCTCAGTGGTTAGCGCTGCTGCCTCATAGCATCAGGGATCCGGGTTCGATTCCTGACTCGGGTAACTGTCTGTGTGGAGTTTACACATTCCCCCCCCGTGTCTGTGTGGGTTTCCTCCGGCTGCTCTGGTTTCTTCCCACTGCCCAAAAGGTGTGCAGGTCAGGTGAATTGGCCATGCTAAATAGCCCATGGTGTTAGGTGCTTTAGTCAGGGATATATGTGGGGAGATGAGTCTGGGTCAGAAACTCTTCGGAGGGTCAGTGTGGACTTGTTGGGCTGAAGGGCCTGTTTTCACACTGATGGGAATCTAATCTAATCAAAAATATAGATGCAGAGTCCTCTAACATTCCTCATATGTTAAGCTTTTCATTGCTGGGACCATTCTCATGAATGGAGATGGGAAGGAATTTTGTCTCAGTGTTTTTAACCTTTGGAATTCTCTACCCCAGAGAGTAGCGGAGGATGGATCACTGAATGTATTCAAGGCTGCATCAGTCAGAGTTTGATTGACATGGAAGTCGAGGGTTATGAAGGACAGGCAGGAAAGTGGAGGGATGGCCACAATGACATCGGCCCCTCTCCCCCAAACCGGACACTCCATCAGTCGATAAGATCATGACCGATGTCAGTGTGGCCATCCCTCCATCATGAGAATGGTCCCAGCAATGAAAAGCTTAACATATGAGGAATGTTCGAGGACTCTGCACCTATAGATTAGATTTCCTACAGTATGAAAACAGGCCCTTCGGCCCAACAAGTCCACACTGACCCTCCGAAGAGTTATCCACCCAGACCCATCTCCTCACATTTACCCTTGACTAAAGCACCTAACACCATGGGCAATTTAGCATGGTCAATTCTTTCTTTCATTTCTGTGTCTCATATTCTTATTCCAAGTCAGAGCATCCCCATCTCCTTGGCCTGGCTGTGATACACACTCCGTTTAGTAGCAAAAAAGTACAAGTCAAGAAGTGAACATGACTTAAAGCCCTGGATTTCAACTTGCTTAGGGTCTAATCTTGTCTTTTCCCAACGATTATTAAAATTGATGCGTTCAGTAAGCTGGGATGGAGTGTTTGTTGGGGTTTTACTGTTAATCGAGGTGCTTCAGCCATCTTATTGCATGGGCTATTATTAAGGCTGATAATCAGGGCAGGTAAGTCAACTGCTCTGAATTAATGTGGTGAGGTAAGAGGGGGCAGAGCAACATCGTTAAACAGGTCGATTAGGAAAATAGGTTGAAAAAAAACCCAGCAGAAATGTAGGGGCCCTCTTATAGTACAGTAAAAGAAAGAGGGGTGGAGAGGGAGTCAGTGGTAACATTAATGGAGGAGATTCAATTCAATAAAAAGCTGACCCGAGAGTGATCATGTAACTACTACTGATTTTCATTAAAAACCAACCTGTTGACCCGGCTTGCATGTGACTCCAGACCCACAGCAATACGACTGGCTCTTATTTGCCTTCTGGGCAGTTAAGGATAGATAATGAATGTTGGTCTCGTGAGCAGCACTCACAAAGCGGCGCTGGGGGTTGGAGGAAGATGGCCCTCAATGCATGTACAAAATCACTGAGGCCTGGTTCAGGAAGCCATGTAGGAAGTCAAAATAATCAGGCGAACCAAACTTAGCATCAGCTGTACTTCTGGTGTAGCTGTGCAAAATCGGTACCTTTTTGTCCCTTTCATAAGAAGGTGCAATTGGATCTCATTTTGCCCCTCAATAATTCAATGTTTCTCTGCACAGCACGAAGACCTCAATGGAAATGGCCCAAATAGCCACACTCCTGCCTCGCCCACTGGTAGGATTGTGTACACAATGCACAACCAAACATCTTTCACTGCTGGAGTCTCTCACTTCTAAGAACTTGGCTTGCTTGCTTGAACTGGTTGTGACGATTCTTAGAAATTCCAATAAACCCTGAAATGCTCAGTGTTTTTAGAGAGTTTTCTGCTATTACTTTGCACAAGGCACGCCCAATACGCTGTGTTTCTCTACAGCTAGTTGCTCCAACTTCAGAAATTTGCAATTCTTTTAGCTCTCCGGTTTATCGTCTTGTTTAAAACATATGGCCTTGAGAGTCATTTTGTTTTTCAAATCTGCAATCACACTGAGCATTTGTGGACTGTAACAAAGAAAATTGAATGCTGCTGCGTGGGCTACTCCATTGTTTCTAAATGCTTTGATCCAAGAACGTTCACATTTTTCATCCTCTTGAGTTGCATTAATCAAAGCAGATAGCAGAGACAAGTTTCATGCCTGAGCACTGAAAATAATTTTCATGCAAAATAAAACAAAAACAGCTTGTACATTTCATCTTCTTACAGTCTCCATAGTCAAAGAGTTATAGAGATGTACAGCACAGAAACAGACCCTTCGGTCCAACTCGTCCATGCCGACCAGATATCCCAACCAAATCTAGTCCCACCTGGCCCATATCCCTCCCATCCCTTCCTATTCATATACCCATCTAAATGCCTTTTAAACCTTGAAGTGAGGGGGATATATGTGACAGAGAATGTGCCCATGGAATGATTTTTTTTAAACATGGGGAGGCTGTAGTGCTGTAAATCCCACATTATTCTGGTTTACCAGGGGAGTATCCCTGTTTTACTGCCTGCTGTAAGGATTGCAGGCCAGTGATCAACTTGTCTGGGCTTATTGTGAATGCATCATCTTTGATCATTAGGTCCTGGGATTTGTACCCAGACCTCTGTCTCAGAGGCAGGAACACTGCTCCCATCCCTGCTTGCCATCGATGTAACATCTTTCAATGAGCCACTGAACATCCCAAAGAGCTTCAGAACCAGCGAGATGCTTCTTTGAAGTGCAGTCAGTGTTGCAAAGTAGGAAACATGGTGTTGAGTCTCACGTAGCGAGCTCTGACGAGCAGCAATGAGCACATGGCCAAATAATCGTATTTAAAGTGATGTTGATTGTATGGTAAATATTGGCCAGGGGATGGGGTTGGGGGTGTTGTAACTCCCCAGCTATCCTTTCAGATAGTGGCCACAGGATCTTTGACATCCATACAATGTGGCAGGGTGGCTCAGTGGTTAGCACTCCTGCCTCACCGCATTAGGGACCCGGGTTCAATTCCTGCCTGAGGCGACTGTCTGTGTGGACTTTACACATTCTCCCTGTGTCTGCGTGGATTCACAGATGTGCAGGTCAGGTGAATTGGCCATGCTAAGTTGTCCATAATGTTAGGTGCATTAGTCAGAGGGAAATGGGTCTGGGTGGGTTACTCTTCAGAGGGTTAGTATGAACTTGTTGGGCCGAGGGGTCTGTTTCCACACTGTAGGGAATCTAATCTAATCTAATCAGGCAAGTGAGGCCCATGTTTAGGAGAGTCATCGAGATGTACCCTTCGGTCCAACCTGTCCATGCTGACCAGATATCCTAAACCAATCTAGTCCTAGCTGCCAGCACTTGGCCCATATCCCTCCAAACCCTTCCTATTGATATACCCATCCAGATGCCTTTTAATTTTGTAATTGTAACAGCCTCTGGCAGCTCATTCCATATAAACACCACCCTCTGTGTGGAAAAGTTGCCCCTCAGGTCCCTTTTATATCTTTCCCCTCTCACCCTAAACCTATGCCCTCTAGTTTTTTTTCATCCCAAAGCCAGGATCTCTGACAGTGCAGTACTCACGTCAATGTTTTGCACTAAATTATGTGTGGGATGTGGGCTCTTATTCACAGAGGGTAAATAAGAGCCCACAGTTCTGTCATTTTAAACAGACGCACAAACACTGCCAACTGGGTATGTCTGTGTTGGATTCCATTTCTAAATTACTTCCAGATCCCTGTAAAGATAACCGCCCAGTCAGCCAGACACAATCAGTGTTGTGTGCTGTCTGGTAAAAACCAAACCCTACAACTGATGTAAAATCTGATGCAGCCACCCAAGTAACATGTTCTATTTATGTTCAGAACCTGTAGGGTCTTTAATGAAATCTAAACCGCATTTCCATGCTTAGACAGTGCAAAGGCTTGCTCACAAACGAGTTCTCATGTAGCAGTTCTACACCGTTTTGCTCAGTAGGGCAATGTTTTCAAAGTAATGAGTGATTTATCAAGCCACTCATGTCCACAGAACGGATCTAACTGTGGTGTGTGGGCTCTGCCTCCGACAGGGTTAATGTATCTCATACAGCGAATGCTCCTGTAAGATAAGGTCAAAACTCACATGACACCAGGTTATAGTCCAACAGGTTTATTTGAAAGTGCAAGCTTTCGGAGCTCTGCTCCTCTTTCATTTTCTACTCACTAACACCTGGGGTCATGTGATTTTTGACCTTGTCCAACCCAGTCCAACACTTGCACCTCCACATCCTGTAAGATAAGAACTAGATGTGGCTAACTTTGTATTCAAAGATTTGATGGAGATTTATTATAGCTCCTGACGTGTACCAAATGCCCACTTCACTCTCCTTATCTACCCTTGACTCTACTTTCAAGGAACTATGAACCTGCACTCCAAGGCCTCTTTGTTCAGGAACACTCACCAGGACCTTACCATTAAGTGTATACGTCCTGCTCTGATTTGCCTTTCCAAAATACAGTACCTTGCATTTATCTAAATTAAATTAAATCTGCCATTGCTTGGACCAAAGACCCATCTGATCAAGATCCTGTTGTACTCTGAGGTAACCTTTTCAAAGGACAATCCTCTCATTCCTATTATAAATCTGTTGAACCTTTGTTGAACTCTTTCCAAGGCAAGTGTGTCTTTCTTGTAGTGATGGGTCCAAAGCTGTAAACAACACTCCATGTGGGCGCTCATTCAATGCTCTGTATAATTGCAGAAAGCCTTCTTCACTCTCAGACTCCAATCCTCTTGTAATAAAGACAAGCACTGTTTACTTTCCTCGTTGCTTGTGTACCTGCCTGCAAACTTTTCATATAAGGACATCCAAGCTACTTTGAATACAAACGTTTGACTTTTCTAGATTCCCTTCCAGAGTGAATGAGTTCACACTTTCCCATGTTATATTCCACCCGCCATATTTTGCTGACCGATGTAAGCTGCCTCAGTAACATTTACAGCCTCGATGTGTCCTCCTCATCGTCAACTTTTCAACCGGGCTTTGGATCAGGAACAAACCTGAATTCATTGCACTCAATGCCTCATCTAAATCATTGATAAGGATTGCACATGATTGAAATATAAGTACAAATTCTTGTAACACCTCACCAATTATAGACTGGCAGCATCGGAAATTAAGATATTTTTTTCAAGCAGGGAGTTACTTTTATTTAAAATCTAACCAGCATTATCTACAATTTGAACTGTGAGGCTGATGTATAAAAGCAGAGTGAAAAGGATTGTAAAAACAAATGAAAATTGCATTAAGTAGAATAACCCTCAAATCACTCAAACGTGAGTAACTCACCTCCTGACTCCTGTACAAGTCAGGAGTGTGATGGAATACTCCCTACTCGCCTGGATGGGTAGAATAAGTAGAATAACCCTCAAATCACTCAAACATGAGTAACTCACCTCCTGACTCCTGTACAAGTACAAGTCAGGATTGTGATGGAATACTCCCCACTTGCCTGGATGGGTGCAGTTCCAACAACACTCAAGAAGCTTGACACCATCCAGGACAAAGCAGCCTACCTGATTATTATATCCACAAGCATCCACTCCCTCCACCACCAGTGCTCAGGAACAGCAGTGTGTACTATCCATAAGGTGCAGTGCAGAAATTTAGCAAAGAATCTTAAACAGCACCTTCCAAACCCACAGCCACTTCCATTTGGAAGGACAAGGGCAGCAGACACATGGGAACACCATCCCCTGCAAGTTCCCCTCCAAGCCACTCACCATCCTGACTTGGAAATATATCACCCTTCCTTCACTGTCACTGGGTCAAAATCGTCAACTCCCTCCCTAATGAGTCTACTTACATCACATGGACAAGGGGCACCTCACCCCCACCTTCTCAACTAGGGACAAGCGATAAATTCTGGCTCAGCCAGCAGCACTCAGATCTCACAAGTGATTTTAAAAAATCTAATGTCTTAATTGCAATTCCTTTTCCTGATGTCTTTTGAAGTAAAAGTAATTCAAAAGCGGAGTAACTTACTTATCAGTTGAGTTTCTCTCCTGCTTTTTTTTGACTCTCTAAGTGTGGAGCCTTTTCAGCCTGCCGTCGTGAAAGACCGACTCTGTGGTGGGCAGGTTCAAGACAGGAGTAGTGCGTTTCAGCTGCTCCTGTCTCCTGTATCAGAAGTTTCCCAGGAAACGTTTCATTGTCTAGGACGGCCCAGAGAAATGTCTTTACAGCACTCGGCGGGGCGGGGTGTTCCAACAGAGAGATAAAGTGCTCCTGAACAGTTCCTGTGCCTACAGCATGTTTATTGCTGCTATACTCGGTAGATTGTGCTGTTTGAAATATCCTTTTGTTGTGGGCTCGTTTCCCCCAGTGAGGATGTTTGCGATTGAGGATGATCGTACTCTCTGGATTTAGCTGCTTGTTTTCATAGCTGGTGAACCTGATAACTAGTCCTGTTGTATCCTCTGAAAGAAAAGGCTTTTCTTGTGAAGGCAATTGCTGCTTTTTAACCTGCGAGCTACCGTGACTGCACGGGTAGAGGGAGCTGTGAAAGTTTGGCTCTGATTCAGAAAAGTGTAATAAATAAAATGCATCTTCAAAGCAAGAGGTTCCGAAAGATAAGCTGGAAACATATATTAGTGCAACGGGAGATATTAAAATTGGATTAGCAGCTATATTTTAAATGAGTAATGTATTAAATTCATGGAAAAAAAAGTGTTTGCCAAATATTTTCCAAAGTAGCAAACAGTAAATCAAAAACAGAACCAAGTTATATTAATCTTTACCACGAGTGATATTTTTCAATATATCACCGTATTCAAAAGTAATAATTAAAAACAACTTGTCAATGAATCTTCCCTTTTGTTGTCTGCCTTCTGGATGGGAGTTTCTAGATGATCAACTGTGAATGGTGGAGCAGGCTCGAAGGGCCGAATGGCCTACCTCAGCGGTTTCTATGTTTTGACAGTGACCAAGACTGTACATGCCCTCTCGAGTCTGTGTAAAAGATCCCAGGACACAAAGAAGTCCAGGGGCATTCTGTCCAGTGTCCTGACAAATATTTACCCCTCAAAATAAATCACAAAATGAAACCCAGTTATCTGGCCATGGCCACATTTCCACTGGTAGGGACTTGTGGCTGCTACATTGCTAATGTTACTGGAGCAATCATCCTTGAAAATGTATCTGCTTAGCTGTAAAGTGCTTTGAGATAGTGGCATAAAAGGCCAGATACAATTGCAGGACTTTATTTTAAAGAGGACCCTTTTTGCTTATAGGGCTATTCTGTTTTATTTGTGTTCTTAAAATAGTTTACATGGCTAAGCCAGCCTTTATTACACTTCCCCAGTTGCTCAGAGGGCAATTAAGAGTCGACCACATTGCTGTGGGCCTGGAGTCACGTGGAAGTTAGGCTCGGTAAGGATGGGCAGGAGGCTGGAAGAACACAGCAAGCCAGGCAGCATCAGGAGATGCAGAAGTCGACGTTTTGGGTGTAACCCTTCTTCAACACCCGAAACATTGACTTCACCACCTTCTGATGCTCCCTGGCTTGCTGTGTTCTTCCAGCCTCCTGTCTGTCTACCTTGGATTCAGCACCTGCAGTGTTTTTTGTCTCAGACCAGGTAAAGATGGCAGTTTCCTTCCCTAAAGGGCATCAGTGAACCAGATAAATTTTATGACAATCAATGATACTGCAAGGTTTGTGAAGGTTTGTAGCTCAGGTTGAGGTTTAGGGTGTAGGTTTGCTCACTGAGCTGTAGGTTTGATATCCAGACGTTTCATTACCTGGCTAGGAATTCTCTGATATGTCTTTGCTTAGCCTGTCCCAGGATAGATGTGTTGTCCCAGTCGAATTGGTATTTTCTTTTTCATCCATGTGTAGGGCTACGAGGAAGAGAGGGTCACTCTCTCCCTCGAAGCCCTACACACAGATGAAAAAAAACACCAATTTGATTGGGACAACAAAGCAAAGACATGCCAGAGAATTCCTAGAGGCACTTCAACCCCAACGCCATAAACAAACACATTGATCTAGATACCATCTATCAACCCCTCAGAAAATGAACAGGAAATGACATCACCACAAACTGCAGGAACCCCATCCAGGACCAACATATAAATAGAAAGCAGGAGACAACAGCTTCGCTTCACTTGGAGGTCACCACTGATGATGTTACCTAGCCAGGTACTGAAACGTCTAGATATTAAACCTACAGCTCAGTGAGCAAACCTACACCCTAAATCAATGATACTCCTTATTAGGGTATTAATTCCACTTTCTTAAAACTTTGGAAGCCAATTCCACCATCTGCTGTGGTGGGAATTAAAACCAGGGTCCCCAGAACATTACCTGGGTCTCTGGGTTAATAATGCCACTCGGCCATTCCATTCCCGAGAATGCCGCTATTATGTTGTTAGTTTTATTTCTACAGTCAGTGATTGCATTATTACATTATGCTTAACAGTAGTTTGGCAACTGGGAGTAAACGCACTTTTGTTTTGTACGTGCTGGCACATTCGTCCCATCACTCAAAGGTGTCAGTGTCTGAGTGGACAAGCAGAGTAGATTACAGCAGCTAGTCTGCCATCTGACTCCAGTCCACAGGCTTCCCAGGGGACAGACAACCACTGATAGAGACTGGTTGTCAGATCTCACATTGGTGATTAGGAAAGCAAGGACTGGAATACTTGAAGGAGGCCAAAGCGACTCCAAGAAAACACTATTTCCAAATGCCCTCCAGTCCAGTGAGACTACAGCGAAACTAAAATAAAATGACACTGTGCCACTTTATGAGGAGCTCTGTTGTCTTGATGCATAAAACTCAAAAAGGCAAATAACTTCTGGTTATTAATGATTTGGAGGAGCTGGTGTTGGACTCGGGTGGATAAAGTTAAAAATCATACAATCCCAGGTTACAGTCCAACAGGTTTATTTGGAAGCACTAGCTTCAACAACTACCTGATGAAGGAGCAGCGCTCCGAAAGCTAGTGCTTCCAAATAAACCTGTTGGATTATAACCTGGTGGTGTGTGATTTTTAACTCTGGTTAATAATGAAAGCGATCCAAATCTCTGCTGCTTGCGCGTGTGTTTAAACTCTCAGTTATCAGCCCTGTGTCCTTTTTTGCATTCATTCATGGGATTTGGGTGTCCCTGACTCGGCCAGCATTTATAACCCACTCCTAATTGCCTACAGAGAAGTTAAAAGTCAACAACATTGCTTTGGATCTGGAGTTCTACGTAGGCCAGACTGAATAAGGATGGCAGATTTCCTTCTCTCAAGGGCAAGATGTGAACCAGATGGCTTTCTAATGATAATCAATAGCCATTACATTGGCTTTTCCTTTCCAGATTTATATTGAATTCCTGTTTCACAATCTACTATGATGAGATTTCAACCATGTTCATAGAACATTATGCTGGTGTTCAGGTTTACTAGTCCACACACATTACCATTAGGGTACTGTCTCCCTATTCTCATATGCTGGCTCCCGGGCAAGTGTTTTGCTTTTAAAATTCTCAAACTTATTTTCAAATTGCTTCCTGGCCTTGCTTCTCCCTACCTTAACATCTCCTCCCCTCGCCTCCCATAACTGTACAGGATACCTGTGCTCCTCCAATCCTGTGAGTGTGATAAAGTCAGAGTTATACAGCACGGAAACAGACCCTATGGTCCAACTTATCCATGCCTACCAGGTTTCCTAAACTGAATTACTCCCACTTGCCTGTGTTTGACTCATATCCCTCTAAACCCTTTCTATTCAGATACCCAACAGATGCCTTTTAAATGTTGTAATTGTACCAGCCTCCACCACTTCCTCTGGCAGCTCATTCCATACACGTACCACCCTCTGTCTGAAGAGGTTGCCCCTTAGGTCCCTTTTGTATCTTTCCCCTCTCATCCTAAACCTATGCCCTCTAGTTTGGACTCCTCCACCCCCAGGGAAAAGACCTTGTCTATTTACCCTATCCATGCCCCTCATGATTTTATAAACCTCTATAAGCTCACCCCTCAGCCTCTGATGCTCCAGGGAAAACAGCCCCAGCCTATTCAGCCACTCCCTATAGCTCAAACCCTCCAGCCCTGGCAACATCCCTGTAAATCTTTTCTGAATCCTTTCAGGTTTGCCAACATCTTTCCTGTTAAAGCTTTCTAGAAAATTTTGGATGATCATTTGAATAAAAATAATGTGTAAGGGTATGGGGAAACAGCAGGAAATTGTCACCAGGGGATGATGCTCATTTAATGAACAGTGCAAGCCCGATAGATTGAATGGCCTCCTGTACTGAGCATTGTGATTTGTTCTAGTTATATATGGTATAACTAAATTAAAACTGTAAGAGTCTCTGTGGAGTAGGCCATGTGACTATTGTGGAACTAACCTGAATTTTGCAGACGTCAGCAATAATGTGGCAGAGGCAAAATCTAGTCGATTAGCTGAGACATGCATTTGCAGCTTAAAGGGTTGCAGCACTGTCTACAGTGTATTGCAACGGGTTTGAACAACGTAAATGTGGGGAGTGAGCACATAGGTCATCGCTTTCCAAATTTCTTCCCATTGCGACCCAATTTCAAGGCTTGTAAATTCAGTGTAACCCTTCAGTGAGAACAGAGGGTTCAGCTACTGATGCTTCTGAACTACGCTTAGCATGTGATCCAATGTAAGGACAAACCCGTCCTTGGGGGAGCCCTGGAATGGATTGGTGCTCTCCTCCAATGTAAATAGTGGTTGTAGCCAACGTAACTACATCCTTTTATGATTTCAGGAAGTGATCTATTATCTTAGATTCTGGGAAGGAACACTCAGGGATTTCGTGGAAGTTAACAGTGTGGAAATCTTATATAGCTCCAAAAACCTTGGCACCAGGTCTCGAAACAAGAGCCCAGCTCTGCATCAACACCACATGGGGCTTTGTCTAACAGTAGTGGGTGTAACTAACAAAAGTGCAAAGGATTATATTTCACTCACTCCCTTCATTTAGAATCGGGCTGGTAAACATTTAACAAGCATTAGTTGCAAATTTTGGTATCCCTCAACTGATTTCAGTGAGGTTTTGAAAATTAAGGACCTGGGAGTTGACGGGTAGGATAGCACATCGACTCTGTTGGAGTGGGAAGAACATGTAAAATCTGATGCAAGACGTGACTAGCAGATATGATATAGAACACAGATTTGAGCCCCCTGTATAAATCTCAGCGGCAAAGGAATTTAACTCAATCTTATTAATTGTTTGGTGTGGAAACAGTTTGAGTTTCTGAGGTATCTGTGCAATTGACCCCATGGAAGTGGGGGAAGGGGCAGCATCTCGGGTCAGGATATGGTCAGTGTGACATTGTAGACACAAGGGAAAGATATCCTTTGCTACTGAGGAAAATCATTCACATTTTTTATTTGAATCCTGTTATGATTTAGGTCAAGCCACAACAATGTTGGCTGTAGGGGATGGTCTCTTCGAAATTCCTCAGTGTTTGAGGAAAACTGTCTCGACTGGGAGTGCTTTATAAAAGCCAATCATGTTTCAGTCACTCGAGGCACACTGCAGTTGACTGGCTCTCTCTCATGTGTTTATTTCTTTATGGGTAAAGCTGAGGCCTTGACTTTCCTCAGTCCTTTGGAGACATGTTGGTGTCAGGAGGACAGGCTCCATGGTGGGGGAAGGAGTTGAAAGTGATGCCCAACATCATGCTATTCACAGAGGCAATGAGTGGCCCAATTACAGAATCACAGATGTATTTATCGAGTTCAACTCTATGATCTTGTGTCGATCTCGCGCCTTTTTCTGTCTCCCAGCAGATCATTACTATCCAACCAATGCCCTCTTGTGCCTCCATCACATTTCCAGGCAGTGTATTGCGTACCCTAACTATTCACTCCATGAGAAAGGTTTATCTTATGCCAACCTTGCTTGGCTTGTACATCACATTAAGTCAGTGCCTTCTGTTCTTGTTTCTTTAAGGGTCACCTGCTGAAGACATTTTGCCATGGGCACAGGTCACCAGGTAAACCTCAGGCAACCTCCCGATTGGTTCCCTTAATAGCTGCTCCATGATTCACGCAAGGAGCCCTGACACCAATGAAAATGACTCCTGTCCTCCCAATCAACCCAACTAAGGCACCAATTTCAGAATATAGCCTTAACCAGCTTCCCCACCTGCCCCTTCCCAAAACCCAGCCCGATGTTCAAGGGTGTCTTGACATTGAGGTCTTCTCTCCTTTCTGATGCAGCTTCACAGGGTGGCCACAACCAGGGGTGGCGCTGCTGAGCACCAAGCCCTCTGGCTAAAAATGGCTTCCTGATGAAGGGCTTATGCCCGAAACGTCGAATTTCCTGTTCCTTGGATGCTGCCTGACCTGCTGCGCTTTTCCAGCAACACATTTTCAGTAAAAATGGCTTCTGTTCACTGACTGGTGCCAGGAAAATGTCACCATAGGTTCCTGCTGGAATGGAAACTTCTTCTCCCATCTCCAGTCTCTGCAGCAGGAATTTACCTTGGCTGAAAACAAAATTCTGCCTGAGGTGTCAGATAAATGTAGTGACTGCTCCCTGACTTGACAACTTCTGTTGGGGACAAATCTGAGCCCAAGTAAAGTCAGCATAGCAACACCATAGGGCTGCCCTCTCGTTAGAGTGAGAGGGCTGGTGGTGGTTTAACCTGGGGGTCACCACACCTCAGGGGAGGGTAGGAGTTTGAGAAGGAGAAACCTTCATGGTACCCTCAGCAGATGCAGGAATTAAACACGTGCTGTTGGTGTTATTCTGTATCAAAAATCAGCCATCCTGCTAACTAGTCAGATTGTTTAGATTAGATTACTTACAGTGTGGAAACAGGCCCTTCGGCCCAACAAGTCCACACCGACCCGCCGAAGCACAACCCACCCATACCCCTACATTTACCCCTTACCTAACACTACGGACAATTTATCCTGGCCAATTCACCTGACCCGCACATCTTTGGACTGTGGGAGGAAACCGGCGCACCCGGAGGAAACCCACGCAGACACGGGGAGAACATGCAAACTCCACACAGTCAGTCGCCTGAGTCGGGTCTCAGACACTGTGAGACAGCAGTGCTAACCACTGTGCCACCGTGCCGTCCACTAATGTGTTCAATATGTTTAATATGTTCAGGGTTTGGGGCTGAGTGTGCCAGAGATCCATAATTCTCAAATTTCTCTCGTGCAAACCTCGTTAAATTTCTGATGATGGAAAGTCTATAAACAGACAATGTACGGAGGTCAATGAGATTTGCAACAAAATTCTTAGGTGTGGGTCGATTTTACTAAAGACGCCTCAGACATGATTTCATCCTTAGGCATAGGACAATAACTGCAGATAATAGCTTGGTGTACAACCTGGTGGAAAAGACACACAGCTTGTGAGTCACAATATTATTTATAGCATCAGCATTGGACAGGAACCCACTGTATCCCACATTAAATATAAATATTTATTGAAAAGTTAATGCAGTCATTAATTCAACTTGACCTTCAGTTTGAGGGAAGGCCATCTTATTTTGAAAAGTTTGCTAAGTATGATGAATTCTCTTTTCACGTCCTGTCAGATCTTGCTTTGTGATGATGTCTGATTGCTGTAGGAGTGGTCACAGCATCTTCTGTCAGTGTCAAAGATGCTGCAATACTCTGTGGCAACTTGCAAGAACATTGTCTTCTGCAGGGGAGTGTGAGATGGGGGTAGGTTTAGCTGTCAGTCACCGATGTTTCCTTGTGAGAACTCATTGGCATAAACACCAAATAAAGGTCGTGAATACAATTTACAAACATTGCCATCGTATGTTTTTGTCTGGTAGGCAGAGAAACAGGGTGAGTCATGCCCATTGTAATTCATGTTGGTGCATACCTTTTTCTGTTTCTTCTGATGGAATGAGATTGAAAGAGTTAATCGGGTCATTCCTGATAGGAGGAATGGGCATTAACTCGGTTGGAGAAAGTAATCACGTGGATCATCTGCAGAAGATCCATTAGCCTGAAGGGTTCACACCCTTGGCTCCCTAACCAATCTAATCTAAAAACCCTGTCCCCTCAGCCACCGGGCTTCCCCCTCACGCACTGGGCTCCTCACTCCCCCCTCACCCACCAGACTCCTCACTCCCCCCTCACCCACCAGACTCCTCACTCCCCTATCACCCACCAGACTCCTCACACCCTATCACTCCCCTATCACCCCCCTCACCCACCAGGCTCCCCCCTCACCCACCAGACTCCTCACTCCCCTGTCACCCACCAGGCTCCTCACTCCCCTATCATCCACTGGGCTCCCCCCTCCCCCACAGTGCTCCTCACTCCCCCCTCACCCACCGGGCTCCTCACTCTCCCCTCACCCCTCATCCACCGGGCTCCTCACTCTCCCCTCACCCCTCACCCACCGGGTTACCCCCGTCAACCACTGGGCTCCTCACTCCCCCCTCACCCCTCACCCACTGGGCTACCCCCTCACCCACCGGGCTCCTCACTCCACCCTCACCGACCGGGCTCCTCACTCCACCCTCACTCACCGAACTCCTCACTCCCCCCCTCACCCACCGAACTCCTCACTCCCCCCCTCACCCACTGGGCTTCTCATTCGCCCCTTACCCACCGGGCTCCTCACTTCACCCTCACCCACCGGGCTCCCCGCTCACCCACCGGGCTCCTCACTCTCCCCCTCACCCCATACCCACTGGGCTACCTCTCTCACCCACCGGGCTCCTCACTCTCCGAGCTCCTCACTCTGCCCCTCACCCACTGGGCTCCTCACTCACCCCTCACTCACCGAGCTCCCTCCTCACTCCTCACCCACCGGGCTCCTCACTCCCCCCGACCCACTGGGCTCCTCACTTCCCCCCCTCACCCATTGGGCTCCTCTCTCACCCCTCACCCACCGTCTCCCCCCTCACCCATCACCCACTGGGCTCCTCACTCCCCCCTCACCCACCGGGCTCCTTACTCCCTCTTCACTCACCGGTCTGCTCACTCTCACCTCACCCACCGGGCTCCCCCCTCACCCACTGGGCTCACCCCTCACACCTCACCCACCGGGTCCCCCCTCAGCCACCGGGCTCCTCACTCCCCCCTCACCCCCCTCACCCACGAGGCTCCCCCTCACCCACCGCGCTCCCTACTCCACACCCCCATTCATCCGGCTCCCTATACCCTTCACCCACCTGGCTCCCTATACCCATCACCTCCCGGCTCCCTATGTTCCCTCACTTTGCTGGCTCCTGTACCCCTCACTCACCTGGCCCTATGTTCCCTCACCCTCGTGTACCCCTCACCCACCTGTCCCTATGTTCTCTCACCCACCTGGCTCCTACACCTCTCAACCTCCTGGCCCTATATTCCCTCACCCACTTGGCTCCCTATATCTCTCACCCACCTGGTCCTATGTTCCTTCACCCACCTGGCCCTATGTCCCCTCACCCACTTAGCTCTATATCCCCTCACCCACCTGCCTCCCTATATCTCTCACCCACCTGGCCCTATCTTCCCTCACCCACCCGGCCCTATATCCCTTCACCTACCTGGCTCCCTATACCTCTCACCCACCTGGCTCCCTATACCTCTCACCCACCTTGTCCCATACCCCCTCACCTACCTTGCTCCCCTCCCCCACCCACCTGGATCCTTAATTCACTGTCCTTCAGACTTCCTTTCTCTCAGTTGTGATGAGGGCTAATAGTTCTGTTGCATTTAAATAAAGGTCAGTATGTTAAATATATTAAGGCATGGTCATCTAAAAAATCGCAAAACAAGAGCTGGAGATTGGGAGTAGATTGGATGGCAGATACAGTCAGGATGGACTGAATGGCCTCTTTCCATGGGGTAAATTCCTGTAGCTGCAGAAACACAGCACAGCATTTTCCCTCACTCAGCCACAAGCTCCCATCTGCTAAATCTCAGTCAGTTTCATTAATATTCTGTGAGAGATATATCTTCACAAACCAAGCCTCCAAGGATTGAAAATAGTAACATTCCTCTCCTAAATACTTCCCCCCAGGATGTCTGGAGTTATACGCATCATTATAAGCAACTGGGGACTTGTGGGGAAAGAATTCCACTTCACAGATGACCTTTTCACAGAGTCTGTAAGCTCAGTCCATTCTCCCATCTGAGAGATTTCCAGACAGATACTGACCGCACTGTTTAAAAAATATAGCTTACTCTTTCATTTTCATGTCTTGCTATAATTTCTATTCATGATTCTAGCTCAAAGGATTTTGGGAAGGAACAGAATCATAGAATCATACAGTACAGAAGAGGCCCTTCGACCCATCAAGTCTGTACTGCCAAAGTTACACTAGCCCTATTCTCCAACTCAGAGCTTTTTGCTTCAGAAACTTATATCAGTGTTGGAGATAATTCGTTACTGTGAAGGTCACTTCATAATCTGACCTGCCCCATAGCCATGGAGTCATAGTGTCATACAGCACGGAAACAAGCCCTAAGGCCTAACTAAGCTGTGCTGGCCAGGTTCCTTAAACTGAACTGCTCCCACTTGCCTGGATTTGGTCCATATCCCTCTAAACCTGTCCAATCCTATTTTTGTCCCAAAGTGGAGACAATTCCCATTAAGTTCTGCGACCTCTCTCCATTTATACAGTATCCTGCTATGTTAATTTTAGTACCAAAGTGGTGACATCAACATATTCCCACATTATATTCCATCCGCTGACCTTTCGACAACTAAATTAGCCCACCCATACCCTTTTGCAGACTCTCTGTCTCCTCTTGACAGCATACCTGCTTACATTCCTTGCTGTCCTTGGTAAATTTAGCAACTGTATATTCAGTTCTTTCACCCTAATTATGGAGGGGAATTGTAAACAGAGGAGGCCCAGCACTGATCCCTTCAACACACGAATAGTTACAGCTTACCAACTGGAAAACCCTGCTCTCTGTTTGCCAAAAACCTTCCATCCATGCTCAAATATTAGATCCTTCTCTGGTGTAGTAAGCTTTGACATTGTTGTGATTGTGGAGAAAGTGAGGACTGCAGATGCTGGAGATCAGAGCTGAAAATGTGTTGCTGGAAAAGCGCAGCAGGTCAGGCAGCATCCAAGGAACAGGAGATTCGATGTTTCGGGCCTAAGCCCTTCTTCAGAAAATTCCTGAAGAAGGGCTTATGCCCGAAATGTCGAATCTCCTGTGCATTGTTGTGATTGTGGCAGGAGGAAATTGCTGAAGATTAAGCCCTTTATTCAATCAGGTAAAAACAATGACTGCAGATGCTGGAAACCAGATTCTGGATCAGTGGTGCTGGAAGAGCACAGCAGTTCAGGCAGCATCCAAGGAGCAGTGAAATCGACGTTTCGGGCAAAAGCCCAATGAAGGGCTGATGAAGGGCTTTTGCCCGAATCGTTGATTTCACTGCTCCTTGGATGCTGCCTGAACTGCTGTGCTCTTCCAGCACCACTGATCCAGAACCTTTATTCTACCAGTCCCATGATTAGTATAAGTGTGTTGATCCAGTTCCCACAATGGCCAATTGCTTCCCTTCTGTACGATGATGCGGAGTAAAAGAAATGGTCTTGAAACTTTGTTAATTAAATCAAAATGAGCCAATTGTTATAAACCATTCTCATTAAAGCAAATTGAAAAACGGACAACAGGTAAACTGTGATCTAGGATTACACTTACACCTCCTTAATCCACCACACAGACCCTTTTTTTATTTACTCATTAAATTCACAGGATGAAGGTGTTGCTGGCTAAGCCAGCATTTATTTCCTATCCCTAATTGCCCAGAGGGCAGTTAAAACTCAACCACATCGCTGTGTGGGTCTGGAGTCACATGTAGGCCAGACCAGGTAAGGATGGTAGTTTCCTTTCCTCAAGGACATTAGTGAACCAGATGGGTCCCCACCCCCACAGCGATCAACTTACTGTCATCATTAGACACTTAATTCCAGATGTTTTATTGAATTCAGGTTCCACCATCCACCATGGCAGCATTTGAATCTGGATTTCCGGCACATTATCTTAACCTTTGGATTAACAGTCCAGTGATAATAGTACTAGGCCATCACTCCCCATTGTCACATGCTTACACAACAAAAAATGACAATTCCTTGCGGATACTTTCTTTTTAAAAAAAGGAAAAGGAAACGAGGAATGTGCTAGAAACTTAGAGCAGGAGTTGGCCATTCGGCCCTTCAAGCCCGCTCCATCTTTCACTACGATCGTGGGTAATCCTCTATCTCAATGCCATGTTCCTGCTTTCTCTCCAAACCCCTTGATGCTTTAAATATATAAAAATATATCTATCTGTTCCTTGAGTACACACAATGATTCAGCATCCACAGCCCTCTGTGGTAGTGAATTCTCACAGGTTAACCACCTCTGAGTGCTACCTCATCTCAGTCTGAAATGGCCTACTCTGTATCCTGAGACCATGATCCCTGGCTCTAGTCTCTCTGACCAGGGAAAACATCCTCCCTGCATTAAGACCGTCCAACATGTTAGAATTTCCATGAGATCCTCTCTCACCCTTCTAAACACTGTTGAATACAGGCTTAATCTGTCTTTATTGGACAGTGTTGCTGACCATAATAGCAATCAAAAAGTTTCAAAACATCCCAGGGGTTCTTAATGTGTTGGCAAATGAATTTAGCAGAATATGCCCATTAGAGCTACAAAAAAAAAGGGGTATGATTTAGAATGCCCCCAAAATTCTGCACTTGAGGAGTGAATGTAAAAACAATATGTTCTGTATTTTTAAGGTGAGATTCAGAGGTCCACGTTAGATATGGGCAGCTCCATCCTCCAAAACAATGGGAGAGGAGCAGAAATCCGACAGTGATAGTCACCTCTGGGAAGACTCGGCCTATATTTTGGAGCCTCTTCCATGTCCTTGTCTGGAACTAAAATCATGCCTTCCAGCCAATAGCGCCAACCTATCGTTTTCAGAAGCAGCTCCCATTCGACTGAGTGAGGGGCTGGTGCCTCCTGGTGACTCCATGCCAGTGCCCACACTTCCAGTTAACCCATTACCTGATTGCCCTGAAGGCTCTGGCAGGCAGGTAGGCACTGAGAGTGCTGTGTTCCGCTCCAACGCAGGCAGACTGGTTCGTGCTGTAGTGTGTGGCTTTCTCCTCCCACAGATGCCCGGAGTGGGCGGCTGAAAGCAGCTGTCTGCCAGAAGGCGTTTATTTATACTGATTTAACGAGACAGCCAACATTGGAACAATCTGTGGCTTTAATAAGCAAGTAAAATCATTCACGCTCATTAAAACAGCCATGAAGACAGAGAACGGAAATGTCCCCAGTTATTGTCACTCTGAATTGTCCCTTTGTTCTGTTTGCCAGTTCTGCCCAACTCCATTGGTCAGTCGACATCCAATTCTGAGAACCATTGTCCATCCCATCCTTTTGTCACACTGTTTTCCCTGTTACCCATGCTGCCTTTCAGCTCTGACAATATATTTAGCCCAGGAACAGGCCATTCAGCCCCACAGGTCCATGTTAACATTCATCCTGCAGGTGAACAGCCCTTCACCTCACCTTGTCAGTCTATCCTTTTATTCCCCTCATGTGTTTATGTAGCTCCTCCTCAAGTGCATCAGTGGGTGAGAGAAAGTTAGAGGGAGGTGGAGAGAGGTTCTCAAACCCACAGAGGGCTTTAACAAAGTAAACAGAGAGATCTTTTTGCAAGTGGATCAGAAAGCCAGAACACCAATTTTAAGACAACTGGCTAAAACAAAGGAACTAGGGGCACTGTGAGGAGATAAGGTATCCTGGAATGCACCGTTTGAAACTGTGGTGAAAGCAGATTCAATAAAAACTCTCACAAAAGGAGTTGGGTAAATCGCTGAACAGAAACGTTGACAGGTCTGTGAGAGAGGAGCGGGGATTAGGACTGATTGAGGTACTTTCTATGACAGTGGTTCCAACATTGTAACCACTCCCTGCTTTATTGTGTTCACACATATTTATGCTGATCAGAAACAATACTGTTGATCCGAAAGCTTAAGTGACAACAATAACTCTACATTTACATAGCACCTTTAGTGTAGTAGAGCATCTCAATATACTTCACAGGAAGGTAATTCAGTCAGAAATGACACAAAACCACATATTAGGTGAGATTTTGGAAAACTTGGTCAAAGATGTAAGTTTTAAGGAAGAAAGGAAAAGAGGTAGAGAGGTTTAATAAGGGAGGTCCAGAGCTTGGAAATATAGACGCAGCCAACCATGATGGAGTGATTCTAATTGGGAATGCCCAAAATGTCAGAATGAGATGAGCACAGGTATCTCAGAGCGTACTGAAGCTGGAGGAAATGTTAGAGATTGAGGTTGACGGTGGTGGTGGTGGGACCATACAGGAATTCAGAAACAAGAATGAGTATTTTAAAATCAAGATAGTGATTGAGTGGAACCCAGGGCAGATCAATGAGCACAGTGATCATAGGGGAATGAAACCAGCTATGAGTTAAGACAAAGGCAAGAATGTTGGATGACCTCACATTTCCAGAGTGTAGGATGATGGGGTCCAACCAGGACAGTGTTGGTATTGTCAAGTCTAGAGGCACGAATAAGGGTTTCACCAGGAAATGAGCTGAGATGGACTGACATTGGGTGATATTACAAAAATGGAAATAGGTTGAAATCCACTTGAAAGACATTTTATTCTGAACAACAGTCACTGATCTTGAAACGTTAACTGTTCCTCTCTCTCACCACAGATGATGCCAGACCTGCTGAGTTTCTCCAGTGTTCACAGTGTTTGTTTCCAGCATCTGCAGTTTGTTTGAGTTCCTGTCTTTCTGAAGCTGTAAAACATTCTCCTTGAGATGATTCCGTTTAACCTCTTGCAATGGCTTTGTCTGGGTTCGCTCTGACATGCAACATGTTAAAAGTTAACAACTCTACCATTTCCTGTAGTGCATGGTGACCACCAGGCACAGCAAGTCCTATTGTGTGTGAGGTTTACAGTGAAGTCAGTACGTGCTAATCTCAAAGAGAAATCCTGCAGGGCAACCACAGTGTGACCTTGCTACAACGGAGACAGTGGCTTATCCTTGTTTCCACTGGTCAGTGCCTGGTGCATGAATCATTCCTAAGCAGACGAACTTTTTAAATTGGATAAGTTTTTCCACTGTGACTCCACCTCAGTGCCTCAGAGTTTGCACGTCCTCTGAGACAAACTTTAAAGCAAAGATAAGACAAATGTTTTCTTTCCTTTATTCATTCAAGAGATGAGGGCATCGCTGGCCAGGCCAGCATTTATCCCCCATCCCTAATTGCCCAGAGGGCTGTAAGGGTATTGCTATGAGTCTGGAGTCACATGCAGGTCAGACCGGGTAAGGATGGCAGTTTCCTTCCCTAAAGGACATTAGTGAAGCAGATGGACTTTTCCTGATAATCGATTCATGGTCATTTTTAAAATTTAACTTCAAATCCCACCAAATGCCCATGTAGGATTCAAGCCTGGGTCCCCAGGATATTGTCTAGGTCCCCAGATTAACACGCCAGCAATAATTCCACTCGGCCATTGACGCCTGCTGCTGAGCAGAGCAATGAGAATGAAGTTTTTGTCATAGGGAATGTTTAAACTGTAGGGCTGTGTAGTATAAGGAGTCGAGAGTGTAGTGCTGGAAAAGCACAACAGGTCAGGCAGCATCTGAGGAGCAGGAGAAATGACGTTTCGGGAATAAGCCCTTCATCAGGATTCTCCTGCTCCTCGGATGCTGCCTGACCTGCTGTGCTTTTCTAGCACCACACTCTTCGTCCCTGATCTCCAGCATCTGCAGTCCTCACTTTCTCCTATTTTACAATGTTCTGGACTTAATGTTGAGTTCAATACTTTCAGATTCTGAGCCCACTCGCATTCCTTCTCTTTCTTTTAGTTAAACGTGTTACGTTCTCTGTCACCGTGTCCTCTCTCCCCTCCCCTGCTCTTTCCAGTCTGGTGGCTGGACACGTTGTTATTCTGTCATTTTCACATTCCAATCACTTAATCTGAACTATCAACATCCTTTCTCCCGCAGCCCTCCAAGATCCCAACCCCGCCCCAATGGTGCATAAATGCTGTCCCTTCCACATTTCACATCGGCTCCGATGAAGAGTTATCTAGGTTTGAAACATTAGCTTGCTCTCTCTCCATGGATTCTGCCTGACCTGCTGTGATCTCCAGCATTATTTCTCCAGTACAGATCCCAGTATCTACAGTAACTCGCTTCTACTTGGGTTGAACATGTTCTTTGCCTTTTCCAATGTTAGCGATTTAATTGCAAACTGGTGTTAAACTGGTTTTTGGAGCTGGGTGGAGACAAGAAATTAAGATGTTGCAGCAATATTTTCGTGTTGTCTAAAAGAAACACAAAGAAGATACTGTTCATGGCTTCTGTTTACTTGAAGTTTCCTGGTGGGTTTATTTATGGATAATCTGGTCTACGCAGTGGTGTAATCTCGTTCTTGCATGACGTAACTCACAATCCTTCAGGATTAAGTTCAAATGCAAGTGAGGTGAGAATGATTTAAACTGAGGGTATAACCTGGGGCTGTTGCTCAACCCACAGCAAGTGCCACTGTCGGAACAGTATCGTGTAATGTAAGGAGGTTATTATTTTCCCAGGATTATAGGTAAATTCAGAAATTTATTGTCACGGTATAAGACGTCATCTGGAATTGAGAGAACAATGGGTTCCTTTATAATTGGCAGGAAAATAAACAGCAGAGGAGCGATTTTCTGACTGTAAGTCCCCTTTCATGTGGGAAGAGATATGAACCAACCTCAGGGTTCTGCAAACAAATCCTCAGTAAGGTTTGACAGTTTATAGGTCATTTTCTGAATACACACCATTGTAGATGGCCGCACCTCTCCCTACTTAAGCAAGCTTCCCCAATTACAATGCTCCTCCGTTTCCGGCCCTTGCACATGCCCAATTTCATCGCTCCAAAATAAGTGCACCCATTCCTTCAGCTATCTGGGTCATTAGATATGGAATTCTCCTCTCTGTTCCATTCTCTTTCCTCCCTCCTCTCTCTCTCTTTCCTCCCATCTTTAAGACATTCCTTATAACGTGCCACCTTGACCAACCTTTTGGTCCCCGGTCACAATGACATTTCACCCATGTGACTAACTTGATCAGATGATTCTCCTGTGAAACGCTTTGGGATGTTTTACAGATCACTACTTGATGGCAAGTCGTTGTTGATGGGGTGTCTTACTCACTGACAGCTGACAAAAGTTGACTGTAAGTGGCGCAAAGAGGTGGGGGGAGGGGGTGGCTCTCCAGTCCCAGCATGCACTCGGAAAGTACCTCCAATGTGTTCCTACATATGGACCTAGACACATAGAGCTGTACAGCACGACCCAATGCATTCATGCTAGCAAGATATCTGAACCAAATCTAGTCTCATTTGCCAGCACTTGGCTCTGATCCCACTAAGCCCATATACCCATCTAGCCAAAGTTTCAAAACAATGCACAGCTTATAAAACAGTCATTACTGCTCCTGGAGTTCGAGGAAATCACCTCCAACATCCAAAATACCTCAAAAAAGGAGTTGTTCTTACAGCCTCAATTTTTTTCCCGTCCTCCATCTTGGATTAACAATCCTGTCTTGTTAAAGTATGGCCATCCCTTTGCAGAGTCAGGAATGAAACCAATGGGTTGACGTTCCAATACATTTGGGCAAAGCTATGGTAGATTTTCGGGCTGGGCTATACGTTTGGGAGGGTTGTGGGAGCACATGTCAGCACATGTATTGCTGGGCAGACATTAATGCTTTACACCTCCCACCCCACCGCCAATGGTGGATTTAGTGACAGGGAGGGGGAGAGTAGGTGAGGCAGTTAATTGGGCAAGTGGGCAATAGCCAGGGACCCCAATCCTCTCAGGCTCCAACTCCAATTAAATCCATGGCAAGGAGAGGTGTCAGGTGTGGATTTTGAGGGTGTTGGGGGAGTGGTGTGTGGGGACAGTGTTCGCAGGGTTTCAGAGATGAGGAGCACCCAACTAATGCTCTACAAAGTAACTGATGATAATGGAAATTGAACTGTATTCTAGCCACCGAGATTGTAATGTTCAATCTCATTAAATGCATTGCAATTAGTATTTCTGCTTAGCATCTGTGTAGCAATAGTACAGATGTAAGTATAGTAGGAGTGCATTTTGGTAATCATATGTAAACTTGGAAACGTCACCCAATTAGTTCACACTAAGAGCGTAAGAAATAGAAGCTGGAATAGTCCATTCAGCCCCTTAACCCTGCTTGGCTAGTCAATGTCTTCTGCCTAAGCTCCATTTTCTCATTGGCACCACATTGCTGCTCTCTGATAGTGGTCATGTCTACCTGAACCTTCTGCAATGGCCTGGGTGAATTCACTGCCACCAAACCTTCTTGATGCTAACCTAAGACCCGGGTATGAAGTAGAAAAGGATGCTTACACAAAGTCTTTAGCAGAAGGGATGTTTGATCATGATAAAAACATGCTAAGTTTATTATGTATTACTTAATAGCTCGGAGCAAATTACTGCAGATGCTGGAATCTGTACTAAAAACAAAAAAACTCTGAAGATCACAGTGGGTCAGGCAGCATCCATAGAGAGAGAGCAAGCTCACATTTCGAGTCTAGACTCCATGGATGCTTCCTGATCTGCTGTGATCTCCAGCATTTGTTGTTTTCAGTACTTAACAGCTAGTTACATTATATCTGAGTTACAAGCGAGGCTTTTGTAAGACCTCAAACTAGACTTAAGAGAAAGTACACATTACTGTTAACTGTTGACCTTAGACCTGGTAGCAAACTGAACTGGAATGGAAGAAAACTGGATATTTGATCCCAGGAGCAATCCTTTCCATCCTAATAGATGGTGATACCACTTAGCCTTTTAACGTATTAATTATTTTGTACTACAATGTCCCTTAATTCCTAGAGAGATCATGAATGTATCCTTCCCAGTCTTGAATTTGTTCAATGACCTCTGGGCAAGAGAATTTCAAAGATTGACATCCTCCTGACTGAAGTGATATCTCCCTATCTCAGTCTTGAATGATTACCCGAGCCACTGAGTCAGCATCTGCATGTTTCTGACTGCCATAGCCAGGGGGGTCATAACCCCTCAGGTGTCCCCTGTCAAAGCCCATTCACATTCACCCCCCCCTCCCCGTTGCAATGAAATTAGTATGCAAGTTCCTCTCATAGATTTTGGAGTTGTAATTATGCATGTGACATACACACTAGATTTTTAGTCACCTTTATTCTCCTTTTTCTTCTGTTATAGGAGCGGGGAATCCAAACTGTAAAATTGCTGTTGTCATGGGCAGAACGGAAAATAAACATCTTCCCAGGTAAGGAACAAAGAGATTGGCCTTCGGTCTGATGAAGCGTTAAGATTCAGAAGGGTTTATTTTCCCGGAAGAATGGGGGAATGCTGCAAAGCTCCTCCCTTTCCGAATGCTGCCCAGGATGGGCGTGGGCAGGTGATGTTGGGGAGGAAGTGTGCACATCACCAAGGGATCAGGTCTATGAGCTAATCCTGTAACCAGCTCCCAAAAGACAAAGCTGGTATACGCAGGAGGTCACAGAATGGACCCTAATGTTGTCGTCATTGCCTTTGTTTTGGTTTTTCACAGACACGCTTGCTGTAAACATTGGCTGAACCATTGGCTGACATAACACACAGGAGTCCATCCAACCCATTGAACCTGTGCTAGCTGCCTGGTCATTCTGTACTATCTGACCCATTCCTCTGCTCCTTCTCCAAAGCCTTGTGAATGTTTCCTTCCAACGATGAATTCAATTCTCTTTACAATTGATTCTACTTCCCCTACCCTTTCAGACAATGTATTCCACGTGTTGGGTTAAATTAATGTTTCATCAGGCCTCCTGTTATTCTTTTGTCCATCGATCTGCATTAAGCTGGAAACAGTTTCTCCTTATTCGCCCTGCCCGTAATGTTCAAGATTTTGAACACCTCTTGTCTTAAACGTCTGTGCTTTGAAACCCCAGCTTATCCCCGTCTCTCCACATGGTTTCTGTAGTGATTGGAACCAGGTGGATCTCTTCGACTATGAGATTCTTGATTGGGGATGTTAGTCTGGGCCAATCAGGAAAATTCTGGCTGACAGGTATAAACAGGGGATGGAATCCGTGGACCATGTGTATATTGGGTGTGGGTGCTTGCACTGCCTTTTTGATTTTCTCAAAACCTTCTCCTCTGCTTTTGGTTGCACTTCAGTCCCACGCTCCTGATCTTCGGGCACCCGGTGCGGAGGAGGGAGGGCAGGTCTGAAGACCTCCTCGTGGGCCTGCTCCTGGGTCTGGCCAAACTGGCCATAAACAGGTCCAGGCAGCGGGCCGTGGAGGGGGTCGTTAGGGCCGACTGCCTGCCCCTCTTCCGCAGTTACGTTAGGGCCCGGGTGTCCTTGGAGAAGGAGCACGCGGTGTCCACCAACACCCTGGAGTTGTTCAGGGAGAGGTGGGCGCCGCAGGGAGTGGAGTGCATCATTTCCCCCTCCAACTCTATTTTGATTTAGTGCCCTTTGATGTGAAGGGCACTGCTTGTCACTGGCCACTTGGGTGTTTCCTTTTCTTCCTGGTGGTGGAAACTGAATAAAGATTTGTGCACCTAGTGTCTTTCACTGTGTGTCACACCTGCAAGAAAAAAAAGAAAACTATGAACAGGGGATTTGGGACCTCCTCAGATCAGGGACTGACTCTGAGCTGGCTACAGCCAGTGTACTGTGCACATAAAATAAAGAGTGATTTGGTGACGGTATACCTGCCTCTGTGCAGTTATGTCAGTTTCTATCGCTAAGTGGTTCTAGTAAATCTCATCTAACCTCACTCTCTCGAGAAATATAAATTTATTGTATATTCTATTGTCTGGTTTCAGTGTTCTTCCAAGCTGAATAATTGCAGGCATGTCTTTCATCTCCAACATGTGGAAGTTATGCTTAAAGGGTATAAATAACAGGCGATACAAATCTATGTTTTACTGCCTTTTGAAAATATTAATTTCAGCCCGGACAGTCTTGTTTATCTCACACTTGTTTTACAAGGCTAGCCTCAGTCTGTGGGCAGGTGATGACTACTGCCATTTTAAGCCAGTGTTTTATTCCTCTTGTAAAACTGTTTTAGCCCATAAAGGTCTCGAGTGTTAAAATCAGTTGATGCAAGTAAAAAGTTAATAGTTTATGTTTAACATTAGTGTGATACCGCGTTCAACAATATGTACACACACGCTTCTTTGCAAAAGTTGTGTACCAGGCCAGGAGGAAGTGATTAGAATCTAAAATTACTCACTCTGAATGTGAAAATGGGATTTCAAAAATGCATTTTATTTGTTGTAAATGCATATAATCCGTGTTTTTTTTCCCTTGTATATGTTTATTAGATTCTGCATTTGTTTCCTAGGCACAAGCAACACAGCATGATTCTTGTTCCCATGGATACACCAGGGGTAAAGGTCATCAGGCCCCTGACAGTATTTGGATACGATGGTGAGATGCTTTAATTTGGTTTGGCAGCGTCGGTGGTTCCTGTCAGAATTCTCGGCGTCTGCCATGTCATGATGGGATGTCAGAAGCAGCATTTTCACAGAGTCACGGAGGCTTTTCTCCTTGAGTAGACATCAGGCTGCTCCTCCCCAATTCTGTGTGTCACTCTGTGGTTTATTCCCTGCTCAGGATTTCTAATGGAGCCTCTGGACTCCTGGGGCAGGGTGTTTTTCCCCCCTGTGACGGGGTTTCTTGCCCCACCATCCAAGGAGTTTGTGGGACGATGCCAACCTTGCAGCTAATAAACACTCCCCTGAAGGGCTTCAATTGTGCCAAATGGCAGCTGGCTCAGCCACCGCTTGCCTGCCCCATGTAATTGTACCAACAGGTCAGGCAAGAGGGTGGGGTGTTGTCAAGCCCATTGTCAGGGGGAGCAATGGTCATAGAATCTGAACAATGAAGATAAAGATAATTTGGTCCATTGAGTCTCTACCCACCCTCTAAAGAGCATCCCACCCTATCCCCATAACCCCACATCTACTAGAGTTAGCCCGACTAGCTTGCATGCAACAGGGTGATTTACTATGGCCAATCCACCAAACCTGCACATCTTTGGACCGTGGGAGGAAACCAGAGCACCCGGAGGAAACCCACGCAGACACGGAGAGAATGTGCAAACTCCACACAGACAGCCGCCAGACGCTGGAATCAAGCCCGGGTCCCTGGTACTGACCACTGAGCCACTGTGCTGGCCTGTGTATTTCAATCATAGAATGACATACTGTGCGGAAAGATGCTATTCAGCCCATTGAGTCTGCACCGACCCTCCGAAGAGCATTCCAGTCACAACCAGTCCTCCCCCTATCCACCTAGCCTGCACATCCCCGGACATTACGGGGCAATTTTAGCATGGCCATCCCACCCTCACCTGCACGTCTCTGGACCAGCACATCTTAATATTCTGCCTCTGGAGAATAATGTTCTTGACTGGGAATAGGACTTTTGTGCAATTCTATGTTAATGATATAGAAGATGTTATTAGTAATAACATTAGCAAATTTGCTGATGATACTAAGCTGGGTGGCAGGATGAAATGTGATGAGGATGTTAGGAGATTACAGGGTGACCTGGACAAGTTAGCTGAGTGGGCAGATGCATGGCAGATGCAGTTTAATGTGGATAAATGTATGATTATCCACTTTGGTGGCAAGAACAGGAAGGCAGATTACTACCTAAATGGAATCAATTTAGGTAAAGGGGCAGTACAGAGAGATCTGGGTGTTCTTGTACACCAGTCAATGAAGGTAAGCATGCAGGTACAGCAGATAGTGAAGAAGGCTAATAGCATGCTGGCCTTCATAACAAGAGGGATTGAGTATAGAAGCAAAGAGGTTCTTCTGCAGCTGTACAGGGCCCTGGTGAGACCACACCTGGAGTACTGTGTGCAGTTCTGGTCTCCAAATTTGAGGAAAGACATTCTGGCTATTGAGGGAGTGCAGCGTAGGTTCACGAGGTCAATTCCTGGAATGGTGGGATTACCTTACACTGAAAGACTGGAGCGACTGGGCTTGTATACCCTTGAGTTTAAAAGACTGAGAGGGGATATGATTGAGACATATAAGATTATTAAAGTATTGGACACTCTGGAGGCAGGAAACATGTTTCCGCTGATGGGTGAGTGCTGAACCAGAGGACACAGCTTAAAAATACGGGGTAGACCATTTAGAACAGAGATGAGGAGAAACATCTTCACCCAGAGAGTGGTGGCTGTGTGGAATGCTCTGGCCCAGAGGGCAGTGGAGGCCCAGTCTCTGGATTCATTTAAGAAAGAGTTGGATAGAGCTCTCAAAGATTGTGGAATCAAGGGTTATGGAGATAAGGCAGGAACAGGATACTGATTGAGGATAATCAGCCATGATCATATTGAATGGTGATGCAGGCTCAAAGGGCAGAATGGCCTACTCCTGCACCTATTGTCTATTGTCTATTTGACTGTTGGCAGGATGTGGCTGACATTTGCTTGCATGGGTCACAGCTTCCTATCTGAGATGGGATTTCGTAACAATTCTTTTTCTTGCCGCAGTTTACTGGTTTGCCCATATCTTTAATACCATCAGTGTTTCAATTCTGTTGCCATTTTAATTACCGTTGGGGGCCACCATCCTGGTGAACCTCTAGGTTAATCAGTTTTCTTCACCTCAACAATTAGTGCGTTGATTCTTCCCAGTGAGAGACAACATTGCTAGTGTCAGCTATCTGATGATGAGCAGTCTGTTGTCTCTGTGCCAGAGCCTGTTCAGTAATGAACAATGGGGCACAGTTCTCTCCCAGAGCTTGCTTGGAAGGTCTGGCTATATCCCAGAGGTTTTTTTTTAGATTAGATTACTTACAGTGTGGAAACAGGCCCTTCGGCCCAACAAGTCCACACCGACCCGCCGAAGCGCAACCCACCCATACCCCTAAATTTACCTCTTACCTAACACTACGGGCAATTTAGCATGGCCAATTCACCTGACATCTTTGGACTGTGGGAGGAAACCTGAGCACCCGGAGGAAACCCACGCAGACACGAGGAGAACGTGCAAACTCTACACAGTCAGTCGCCTGAGGCAGGAATTGAACCCGGGTCTCTGGCGCTGTGAGGCAGCAGTGCTAACCACTGTGCCACCGTGCCACCCAGGTTTTCCTGTCATTGGCCTCACCCCTTACCTGTAGAGAGGAGCAACAGTGAGAGCTCACTCGCCTGTCCTTTCACATTCATTCACTGAATTAAAACACAGAGTTAGGTCGGAGACACCAGGATTGTTTTCCTCAGAATAAAAGCTGATTGAGGGGAGATTTGAGAGCAATGTACACGGTTATGAATTTTTTTAGACAGTATTGAGATTATGCCAGGAGGAGTGCACTGACTTTCTCTAGTCCCACTGCTCCATAGACCACAATATAAAGGTAACTGTTTGATCCAGTCCCCTGTACGGCCAATGGTATACTTTCTGTGTATTAGACTAGAATTAAAAAATCATTGATCACAGTTCTTTAGAAAACTCAACATCACTGATTTATTATGAAGCAAACTTATTGGATGAAAATTTGAGACCTGGTTAACATTCATCGTTTTAAAAATTTTAATTAAATGTTTTCACACACACACACACACACACACACACACACACACACACACACACACACACACACACACACACACACACACACACACACACACACACTCACAAAGGAAAAGTGGGGAGAAAAGTCTTCCTCTGCAGAGGTTCACTTTGGACTAAAAAAAACTCTTGGCCAATAATTGTTAGGCATAGAATAATACAGCCGTAGAGTCATACACCATGGAAACTGACCCTTATGTCCAACTCATCCAAGCTGACCAAATTTCCCAAACTAAGCTCATCTCACTTTGGCCCATTTCCCTGTAAACCTTCCTATTCATGTACCTGTCCAAATGTCTTTTAAATGTTGTAAAGTACTTGCATCTATCACTTCCACTTACTAACCACCCTCTGTGTGAAAATGTTGCTCTTCACCTTCCTTTTAAATCTTCTTTCACCTTAAAAATATGCCCTCTAGTTTTGAACTCCCCTACCCTGGAAAAGAAAATCTATACTATTCACCTTATCCATACCCCTCGTGTTTTTATAAATCTCTATAAGATCAACCCTCACCTTCCTACACTCTGAGTGAAAGAAGTCCCAGGCTTTCTAGCCGAACCTTATAACTGGATAACATCCTGGTAAATATTTTCTGAGCTCTCTCAAACTTAGTAGTATTCTTCCTGGAGGGAGAAAGGATCAGGTGGGGAATGTTCAGATGACTGCTGACCTGGCGCACATAGATCACGGGACATGTGCAGTTATCTCTGGGGTGTTGGCAGACACTGGTTGCTCAGGAATTACAGTATCGAGAAGTTTTTCAGATGATCTTCAAGAGGACAATCGAATTTCACAGTCGATTTGATAAGAATGTTTCAGAAGATGCTGCCTTTTCTTAACAAACTTTTCCCCAGTTGAGAAACCAAATTAATCTCCAACAGCATTGTTCAAACAGGAGCTAGCTCTTGCTGTCTGCAGCCATTCTCAAGATGGTCATCTTCCTGCACTCGCCCCATGTGGCAGCAAACATCACAGAATAAAAAGAGAGGATGGAAAACCCAAGCTGATTGCTTTCTCTACCCCTAACCTTGACGTTGTGGTCTGCAATAATGCCCTTACTGCTGTTCCATTAACATGGGGACAAAACTTCTCATAGACCCTTTGGCTCAGATTTATTAATTCTTCAAACTTCATCAGCTAATGTGATGGGATTCGAACCTAGAGCCATGGGGTCCTTGGATTACATAGGGAGTGATATTCCTGTTATGCCATAGCCTTCAGTCTAGGCAATTATTAAATCTACCCTGCCTTCAGGTCAATTTTACCAATTAGTGCTCTTTCTGCATCATTTATCTTCTGCTGGGATTTAGAATAATGAGAAGTGATCTTGCTGAAACATAGGAAGGTCCTGAGGGTCCTGTATAGGGCAGATCCTGAGAAGACACTTCCTCTTGTGGGGGAGTCCGGAACAAGGGGACACAGTTTAAAAGTAAGAGGTTTTTCATTCAGGAGAGGAGATCTTTCTTCTCTTGCTGGATGGTGGGACTGTGGAACTCTGTTCCCCAGAATGCACTAGAGGTTGGCTCACTAAATACATCTTCAGTTCCTGGGCTTTAATAGCTGCATTTTAAATGTTCCTTTCATTTCAGAAGATGAAGAATCTGAGTGGAATATCTCAGTGAAATGTGAAGTGTTTCAGTATAGTCTTTGTTTCAAAAAACATCCATCTGCAGCTGGTTTTAGTCAGGTGGAAGACTGGAATTCTTGAAATAAAAACATAAGATCAAGGAGCAGGACTAGGCCCGTCTGGTCCTTCGAGCCTGTTCTGATTCAATAAGACCATGGCTGATCCCCAGCTCCACTTACCCGCCCACTCACCATAATCCTTATTTGCTTTATTGTTCCAAAAATTATCTATCTTAGCTTTAAGAACATTCAGTGAGAAAGCCTCAACTACTTCACGGGGCAGAGGATTCCACAGATTCACAATTCTTGAGGAAGAAGTTCCTTCTCAATTCAGTCCGAAATATGCTCCCTTTATTTTGAGGCTATGCCCTTTGTTCTAGTTTCACTCACCAGTGGAAACAATCTCCCTGCTTCTAACTTATCGATTCCTTCATAATTTTGTATGTTTCTATAATATCTCCCTTCATTCTTCTGAATTCCAATTAATATAATCCCAATCTACTCAGTCCCTCCTCATAAGCCAACCCCCCTCAGCTTCAGAATCAGCCTAGTGAACCCCCTCTGCCCCCCCTCTAGTGCCAGTACATCCTTTCTCAAGTAAGGAGACCAAAACTGCGCACAGTACTCCTGGTGTGGCTTCACCAGCATCTTACGCAGCTGCAACATAACCTCCCTGCTTTTAAACCCAATCTCTTTAGCAATGGAAGGACAAAATTCCATTTGCCTTCCTAATTACCTGCTGTACCTGCAGACCAACCCTCTGTGATTCATGCACAAGGACACCCAGGTCCCTCTGCACAGCAGCATGCTGCAACTTTTACCATTCAAATAATAGCCTTTTTACTGTTCTTCCTACCAAAATGGATGACTTCACATTATCAACATTTTACTCCTTCCGCCAGACCTTTGCCCACTCACTTAAATTATCTGTGTTCCTCTGCAAAATTTCATGGTCCTTTGCATACTTTGCTTTACCACTCATCTCAGTGTCATCCGCAAACCCTCACACACTACACGTGGTCCCCAACTCCAAATCATCTATGTTACTCGTAAACAATTGCGGTCCCGACACTGATCCCCGAGGCATGCCACTAGTCACTGATCACCAACCAGAAAAACACTCATTTATCCCCACTCTTTGCTTCCTGTTAGTTAACTAATCCTCTATCCATGTTAATACATTGCCCGTAATGTCATGCATCTTTATCTTATGCAGCAGCCTCTTGTGCGGCACCTTGTCGAAAGCCTTTTGGAAATCTAGGTACACCACATCTACTGGGTCCCCATTGTCCACCACACTCATAATGTCTTCATAGAAATGGAAATGTCTGCTGATTAATCCATTTTTAGCACGCTGGTTACTGCTCTAAACTAGAATAAAGGAACAGATATTAATGTGGGGAAGATAAACGATGATCAACTTTGAATATACTGGCTCATGAAGGAATTCTTTGATACTAAACATATCAAGGGATGGGGAATAGTGTGGGAAGATGGCGTCAAGATCGAAGATCAGCCAGACTTGAAGGGACCAAATGGTCTCTTCCTTTTAATTTTCTTACCACCATTTGATAATTTATGTAAATTAATTTTAACTGGAAACCTGAACTGTAAGCGATCCAGTGCAAATATTAAGTGCATTTTTCATTGCGTTTTAAATGAAGCTCTTTATCCCTTTAATAGCTGTTGTCTCAAGTGTGCCTGATCAGGGTTTAAGCTAGTCATTGTAGATCTGAGCCCTTGTGTTTCTGTTCATGTGTTTGAAGACTGATGTGATTTCACTGTGTTCTGGCAGATGCTGTCCATGGTGGACACTTTGAGATACATTTCGACAATGTTCGAGTTCCAGTTTCCAACATTCTATTAGGTGAGTATGTAAATGCAAAGGCTAGAAACATCTAGACACAGAATATCTACAATCATTGAAACTTTGGTCCTGGTGTTGACCCTCCTCGTTTCAGAGGAGCACCCTCCAGTGACTCTGTGCAAATGGAGGCCATTCAGTCAGTCCCCTCCATGTTTGCTGCCCAGTCAGAGTCAGTAGGCAGATGGCACGTTGGTGAGACCACATCTGCAGGACTGGATACTGTTTTGGTCTCCTTATTTGAGAAAGGATCTAATTGCATGAGAAGCCGTTCGGAGTCTGCTCCGTCTTCCCATTTCTGGGGTTTGTCTTGCAAAGGAAGGTTGAACAGATTGGGCTTATTCCCGCTGGGATTTAGAATAATGAGAAGCAATCTTGCTGAAAAATGGGAAGGTCCTGAGGGCCCTATATAGGGCGGGATTCTGAGAGGGTACTTCCTCTTGTAGGGGGAGTTTGGAACAAAGGGACGCAGTTTAAAAGTAAGAGGTCTTTCATTCAAGATGGAGATGAGGAGATCTTTCTTCTCTTGTTGGTGGGTGGGACTGTGGAGCTCTGTTCCCCAAAATGCACTAGAGGTTGGCTCACTAAATACATCCCTAGCGGGTGAAATAACTACTGAGGCTGGTATCCCCTCACCAATTGTCTCTTTAATTTACACATGAACAATCCTTGACTTGAGTACTGCCTTATTCATAGTCAGACACCAGAGCATCAGGATCCTTGACATGAAATCTTTTTATGTCAGCCAGGGCTCCCTAATTGGACCAGATTAACAGCCTCACTCAGGGAAATCATATTCTTTGAGCTCCAGCCAGCTGACATCATCACAATCATGATAGTAGGGTTGGATTGTTGATAGACAAGATTATGGGGGTGGGTCGTGACAGGAAAATGTGGTTGAGACCACGTTGTCACACCGGTGACCAGGATGGTGTTCGTGAGGAGACACGGTGGGTCTGGATTTCTGTCAGGATGGCCAGTGATTTGCTGACTAATCTTTCCCGTGCTTTTCTCATTGTACCTCCATAACTGCACTGAGGAAGAAGGCCCTGGCCTCAGAGTTCTGGGGGAATTCTCCAGGAGAATCCTTGTCATTGGGTTTTCCTGCCGGAGTGGAGGGAGGAGATCGGGGGGGTGGGGGAGGGGGGCGGAAACTTGCGGAAGTTGAGGGTGGGCGTGTGGTGGCCTGATTGGTTTGCAAACTGACAGGGTTGAGAGATGAGATGGTTTCTCACCTTCCCCATGGTCTGATCCAGGTGAAGGGAGGGGATTCGAAATAGCCCAAGGCCGGCTAGGACCTGGACGAATCCATCATTGCATGAGGACAATTGGAACCGCGGAACGTGCCCTGGAGCTGCTGTGTCAGCGAGCAGCTCAGAGGAAGACGTTTGGGAAGAAACTTTATGAACATGTAAGTAGGCGTGACTGTGCCCGTGATCCCAAAGATTGGACGGGGGATTCCGTTGAAAGGTTGTGAGCACCTAGGGGCGAAACTGAAAAAGCGGGAATTTCCAAGTTAGTAATCTCTGGATTGCCACCTGAGCCCCAGGCAAACTGCCTCAGGGTCAGTAAGGTATCAAACATGTGGCTTAAAGATTATTGTGGGAGGAATTGATATGTGTTTGTGGGACATTGGAAGGGAACTATTCTGGTGGGATGGGCTTCATAAGACCAGAAGACATAGGAGCAGCAATTAGGCCATTCAGCCCATCAAGTCTGCCCTGCCATTCAATCACGGCTGATAAGTTTCTCAACCCCATTCTCCCATTTTCTCCCCGTAACCCATGATCCCCTTAACCCACCTGTCTCACAGTCTTAAGTATACTCAATGACCTGGCCTCCACAGCTTCACTATAACCTTACTGGGACCTGGGACCAGGTGAATTGAATAACCAGGGGCAGGCAGAACGCTTCAAACTATACAGAGGTAAGATGATTCCAGAGAGGAAATATTTAAACTTATAATCCTAGAAGATATGACTGTATTGAAGGACAACTATTTGGATAATGATACCCAGAATGGGGCAGAAAGAGACAACAGTGTGAAAACATAAAATTAAGCAGCAAATAAGATCAAAGGGGAAAAAGTTGTAAAAAGGCAAAATTAATGGCTCTTTACTTAAATGCCTGAAGCATTTATAAATGAATTAATGGCACAAATAGAGGTTAATGCATAGGATTTATAGATGCTACAGAGATATGGTTACAAGGAGGTCAACGCTGGGAACTAAATAAACAGGGGGATGGGACATTTCAAAAGAACAGGCAGAATGAAAAGAAGGGGTGGGGTGCTTTGTTAGCACAGAGAGCAAGAAATGATCTTGGATTGAAATATGTAGAATCCATATGGGCAGAGGCAAGGATAGGCAGACACCTGTGGGAGGAGTCTAAAAACCCATAACAGTGGTTACAGCGTGGGACAGGGAATGAATAAGGAGTTGATTAGGATATATACAAAGGGAGTACATTAACCATGAACTTTGATCTTCATGTAGATTGGCAGAGGTAGCCATGAGGTGGAATTCACAGAGTGTATACAGGGAAGTTTCCGAGAATAACATGTTGTGGATTCAGCCAGGAATCAGGCTCTTGTGAATTTGGGGACTTGTGATGAGTTGGATTTAATAAATGAAGTCAGAGTAGAATGATCTCCTGAGGGAAGAGCGACCATGCCTTGGTAGAATGTCGCATTTAGCATTCAGTGAGAAACCTGGATCAGAAACAATTGTACTAAATTTAAAGAATGGTAATTACAGTGGAACAAGGATGGATACAAAGGAGAGCCAGTGGATTTGATTTCCAGAAAGCCTTGGATAAGGTATCACACAGGAGGCTGCTAAATAGGAGTCCATGGTGTTAAGGGCAAGGTAATTGGCATGAATAGAGGATTGGCCGAATGGCAGAAGGCAGAGAGTGGGGGATAAAGGGATATTTTTTCGGATGGCAGCCAGTGTCAGGTAGAGTCCTGCACGGGTCAGTGTTGGGACCACGACTATTCACGTAATACATTCATGACACAAAAAGAGAAACAGAACTACAGAAGAGTCTCTGGACCTGAAACGTTAACTCTGATTCCTCACCTCAGATGCTGCCAGACCTGCTAAGTTTTTTCAGCAATTTCTGTTTTTGTGTCTGATTTCTAGCATCCACAGTTCTTTCAGTTTTTTTCACATTAACGATGTGGATGAAGGAATTGAGGGCATTGTTGCTAGATTTGCAGTTGACACAAAGATATTTGGCGGGACAGGTAGTGTTGAGGAAGAGGGGAGGCTGCAGAAGGACTTGGACCGGCTAGGAGAGTGGGTTGCAGATGGAATACAATGTGGGAAAAGTGTGAGGTTAAACACTTTAATGGGAAGAATAGAGATGTAGATTATTCTTTAAGTGGGGAAAGTCTTTGGAAATCTGAAGCACAAAGGGACTTGGCATCATAGTTAAGGATTCTCTTAAAGGTAACATGCAGGTTCACTTGGCAGGTAGGAAGGCAAATGTAATGTTAGCATTCACTTGAACAGGGCCAGAATACAGGAGCAGAAATGTACCACTGAGGCTGTATCGGGCTCTGGTCAAACCACATTTGGAATATTGTGAGTAGTATTGGGTCCCGTACCGTATCTAAGGAAGGATGTGCTGGCTTTGGAGGGGGTCCATAGGAGGTTTACAACAATGGTCCCAGGGATGAAGAGCTTGTCATATGAGGAGCAGTTGAGGATTCTGGGTCTGTACTCAATGTCGAAGGATGAAGAGAGATCTGATTGAAACTTACAGAAAACTGAGAGGCCTGAATACGCTGGATGTGGAGGAGATGTTTTACCAGTAGGAGTGTCTAAGGGAAGACCCTTTAGAACTGAGATGTGGAGGAATTTCTTCAGCTGGAGGGTGGTGAATCTGTGGAGCTCATTGCCACAGAGGGCTGTGGAGGCCAAGTCACTGAGTGTAATTAAGACAGAGACAGATCGGTTCTTGATTAGTGAGGGGTATCAAGGGCTACAGGGAGAAGGGAGAATAGTGGGGTTGAGAAACTTATCAGCCATGATTGATTGCTGGAGCAGACAGGGAAAGATACTTAGCTGAAAAGACAGATGATGAACAATGGCGGAGTTTTAAGAAAATAGTTCATGTTATGGACCAGATCAAACACTCTCAAAACGTGTCAAGGCGATGGCCTGGAGCCTAACTTTTTCTTATTTTAAAGGCAAGTGCCAGACATTGCATTCCAGATGCAATTTGATTGGTTAAACTATCAAGCTTGAAGCAAAGCACACTTTATTTATTCAGTAAAGTTAAAATGCAGACAAATTAAAAAATAAAATAAATTAGTTGCCTTAATTCTAACTCTCTTGAAATACTTAACAAAATAATAAGCTACTCAACCCTTTCAATCCAGTAACATCCCATGAGCACACCCTTTGCAAAGGCAAATTCAGTAAAATAGATTGTCTAACATGCAATTCTAGCAGCAGGAAGAGTACCCCAGCCTTTAGCTGTAACAGAGAGGCATCCACATACAGCTTCAAGACCCCAGAAAGCTAAAGCTAAAAATCCTGATTCTGAGGGAGCTTGACCCCACCCATTCAGGCTGTTTCTATTGTTCCAACTTAAAAAAGAACTCAAGGCCTCACAAGCTGATGACTTTATTGGCTTTGAGCAGACCACTCAGCATCTCTGCCTCAACTTTTCTTCATTAAGAAAAAGGACTAAATACACATTTAAAACTATAGTAGCATCACATTCACAACAAGATATATTCCAGTAAGTAAGGGGAGGAACCATGGGTTAACCAAGGAAATGAACAATATATTGACATGAAAGAAATGGCATTCAATGTTAGAAATATTAATATTAAACCAAAGGTTTAAAAACTGGCAAAAAAATGACCAACAAAAAATTCAAAATGGAGAAAATAAGCTTTGAGGGTAAACTTGAAAGTCAAATAGAAAAGAATGATAAGAGCTTATTTAAATATACAAAAAGGAAGAGAGAGGCCTAAGTCACATAGCCCTGCTCGAGAATAAGGATGGGAAATAATAATGGTGAAGCAAGAAATGACAAAGGAGTTGAATAAATATTTTTTCATCAGTTTTCAGGGCAGAAGATACTAATAGCATCCCAAAATTACTAAATAATCTCAGGCTAAGAGTGTGCATGTGTGCATATGCACTTATTGGGTGTGGATATTGCAGGAAAGAAATACAATAACTGGAAACAAATTGCAAGAGAAACTTTAATGGGGTTAAAGACCAAAACATCCCCTGGACCTGATGGGATGTATCCTATCATATTAGAGGAAGTAACTACAGAGATAATGGATCCACAGGTAGTAATTTTCCAAGAAAGCTTAGATTCTTGAAGAGTCCTAAATTTTTTAAAAACTGCTAATGTACCACACTTATTGAAAAGGTGGAGGGAGACAGGAAAGAAACTAGGCAACTATAGGCTAGTTAGTTCAACATCTGTCAGTGGGAAAATATCAGGGTGACTAGCAGAGCATTTAAAAATACGTAATATAATCAAGCCTGGCTTCATGAAATCATGCCTGACAAATTGATTAGAGGTAGCATTCTGGATAGATAAGGGGGAAGCAGTAGCTATAATATATTTGGATTTTCAAAAGATGTTTGATAGGTACCATAGGCGGCACGGTGGCACAATGGGTGGGCGGCACGGTGGCACAGTGGGTGGGCAGCACGGTGGCACAGTGGTTAGCACTGCTGCCTCACAGCGCCAGGGACCTGGGTTCAATTCCCGCCTCAGGCGACTGACTGTGTGGAGTTTGCGTGTTATCCCCGTGTCTGTGTGGGTTTCCACTGGGTGCTCCGGTTTCCTCCCACAGTCCAAAGATGTGCGGGTCAGGTGAATTGGCTATGCTAAATTCCCCGTAGTGTTAGGTAAGGGGTATATGTAGGGGTATGGGTGGGTTGCGCTTCGGCGGGTTGGTGTGGACTTGTTGGGCCTAAGGGCCTGTTTCCACACGGTAAGTAATCTAAAAAAAAACGAGATCATCTAAAAAAAATCACACGTAAGTTATTTAGTAAGAGCCCATGGTGTTGAAGACAGTATGTCAGTGTGGATTGAGGTTTGTAGATGGAGAATTGGGATAAAGGGGGCATTTTCAGGATGGCAACATGTAGCGAGCAGAGATCAGTTCTATGGCCACAGTTGTTTGCGATATACATTAATGACTTGGATGAGGGAAGAGAGTGTAGTATGGCCATGTTTGCGATGATACAAAAATAAAGAGGAAGGTGAGTGGTGAGGATGAAACAGAGTCTACAGGGGGATATGTAGAGAGCCTATATGAGGGGGTAAACAATCTGATCAATGGAATATAATGTGGGAAAGGGTGAAGTTGTGTACTTTGGCAGGAAGGGTGGGAGAGCTGAATATTATTTGGAATGGAGAAAGACTGCAGAAAGATGGAGGGATTTGTGGGGATCCTTGTACGTACATCACAAAAAACTAGCATCGAAGGTTCAGTTGGTAATAGGGAATGCAATGGAGCATTAACCTTTATTTCAAATGGAGTGGAGTGTAAAAGTAGGGAAGTCTTGCTGAGACTACACAAGGCACAAGTATTTCAACCCCAGGGCATCAATGTGGGCTTCACCAGTTTCCTCATTTCCTTCCTCCACTGTACCCCAGTTCCAATCTTTCAGCTCAGCACTGTCCTCATGACCCACCTATCTGCTCCACCTTCCTCTCCAACCATCACCTTTATCCCTTCCTCCATCCACCTATTGCAATCTCAACTACCTTCTCCCCAGCCTCACCCCCTCCCATTTATCTCTCCACGCCCGAGGCTTCCAGCCTCATTCCTGATGAAGAGCTCCTGTCCGACACGTCGATTTTCCTGCTTCTCGGATGCTGCCTGACGTGCTGTGCTTTTCCAGCACCACTCTAATCTTGACACAAATTAGATCATAACTGGAGGATAGTGGCCAGTTTGATCCCTTACTTAAGGAAAGACATCCTGGCCCTGATAGCAGTCCACTGAGGGTCCACGAGGCTAATCCCTGATCTGGAGGGATTTCCTTATGAGGTGAGGTTGAGTAGGTTGGGCCTGCTGTCAATGCAGTTTAGAAGAGATCTTACTGAAACGTATAAAATATTTAGTAACCTTGGTGTGGAGAGTAGATGTGGAGAGTTCCACCTTGAGAAAGAACCTAGGACCAGAGGGCATCATCTCTGAATAAGGGAAAAACACACTTAAGACAGAAATGAAATGGAAATTCTTCTCTGAGATTAGTGAACCTCTTTACCATGGATGGCTGTAAATGCTGGGTCAGTAAGTGTATGCAGGGCTGAGATAGACTGAGTTTTAATCAGTAAGGGAATCAAGGCTACGGGCAGTAAAGTGGGTTAAGGATTATCAGATCAGCCATGATCGTACTGAATGGCTGAGTGGCTTTCTTCAGCTCTACATCTCGTGGTGTTAGGATCCTGAGAGAGAGTGGGGAATGGCATTGACTACCTTATGACCATGCAATCATCTGAACCAGGAGCTGGAGTAGGCCTTTCAGCCCTTCATAGCTGCTTCACCATTCAATACTATGATGCCTAATCTGATTGTTACCCCGGATCCATAATTCCACCTGCCCCGATAACTTTTCGCCCCCTTGCTTAATGAAAGTCGGTCTAACTCTGCCTTAAGAGTAGTCAATGACTCTACAAACACAACCTTTTCAGAAAAAGAAGCTACAAAGACTCTTCAACTTCTGAGAGAAAAAAAAAGCCTCATCATGTCGAGATAACTCCTGATTTTTAAAGAGGGCGACCTAGTTCTATCATCTTGTGTAAGAAGACAATTCCTTTGACATTCACCCTGTAAAGACCACTCAGGACTCTATATGTATATTGCATACTCATCTACAGATGGCTAGTAATAACTCAGTGGGATAAATAGCCTCTTTTATGGCTGCAATATTTAAATGACACCACTTCAGAAGTAGTATATTTATTGTAAAAGTCTGTGGGTTTCCTGAAAGTAAAGAAGGCCAAATTAAACATTCTTTGGCGTGAAAATATGTAACCAACAAGGCTAGGGATACTGCAGCAAGTAACTACCTCCTGACTCCCCCAGAGCCTGTCCACCATCTGCAAGGCACAGTTTGATGGAATACTCCCCATTTGCCTGGATAAGTGCAGCTCCAACAAGACTCAAGCTTGACGCCATCCAGTTCAAAGCAGCTCCCGCTTGACTAGCACCACATTCACAAGCATCCATTCCCTCCTCCACCAATGCTCAATAGCAGCAGTGTGAACTATCTACAAGATGCACCACAGAAATTGATCAAAGATCCTTAGACAGCACGTCCCAAACCTCTACCCCTTAGAAAGACAAAGGGCAGCAGACGCATGAGAACACCAACATCTGCAACCTCTCCTCCAAGCCACTCACCATCCTGACTTGGAAATGTATCACCGTTCCTTCACTGTCGCTGGGTCAAAATCCTACAGCTCCCTCATGAACTGCACTCTGCAAGCTATCTACCACCCTGCCCCCAACCCCATGGACTGCAGCAATTTAAGATAGTAAATTGCATTTTCTCAAGGGCAGGTAGGGCTAGGCAATAAATGTGGGTCTAGTCAACAATGCCTATATCCTGTGAATGAGCAAACAAAAGGATAAAACTGGGCTTCCGTCTACCATTCATCTTTAAGTACAAGGTGAAATTTGAAAAAAAATCAAAATCCTTGGGCAGAACATGTCTGCGTTCTTCAAAGGATATTAATGAGCGATAGTCGCAATTCTCTGGATCAGCAGTAATACGGCTACTGCAGAGAAATTTTCACTTCCTTGCAACTAAGAGGAGACCTTGTGGATGCAGAGATTGGAGATGATGCATCCTGCCCGAACAGGATGTTACAATCCATCTCTGGATTTCCACAGGATTTCCACTCCACATCCATGTCCTTCCAGAAGATGAATAATAACATTTATAGGTCAGGCAGCAAACAAGTCGACTCACAGATGTGACCACTTACAGAAGGAAACACAATTCACTGGAATCAGTCCAAAGAACCAAAACAACTTGGAAAGAAAATCTTCCATCCCTTCAGCTGAATTCCTCAGCTTGGATACATTTACAAACATTTCTAAAAAAAATTAATTGGAACTTCCAGAATGTGCATATTCATGATTAGTTACTCTCTTCCTCAGAATTGTTGTACATACGTCTTTATTTTGTTTGTTGATGGGATGTGGATATTGCTGGCTGGTTGAAAAGCCTGATGGAAGTCTCTTTTCTTCCAGTGAACACTAATAAAGATTGGGTGATTGAATAAGAAATTTACACTTTGGACCACGCTGAACACAATTCTTCCATCCTACCTTCACATTTCCCCCTCAGTGTTTCTGAAGGGTGACCCTTCTCCTGCCAAGTACCTATGTCATATGAAACAGATCTCAATTATTTTCATTCTTATATTAACTCATGGGCTGTCAGCTTTGTCGGAGAGGTTTAGAAGGAGATGGTGAACTGCTGCAGTCCGTGTGGTGTAGGGATACCCACAGTGTTGGTGGGAAAGCTGTACTGACACTGAAGAATTGGTGTCCTGATGGTCGGGCAGTGTACGGGAACTTGCAGGTAGTGGTGAAGGTCATAGGTTTGTAACTTGTTTTGCGTCATTTGGAAATCATTTGGACATAGTTTCATCCATCTTTTCCCATAGGTGGGAAAATTTCCCCATTTAATCTTTATCTTTATACCTCAATCAACAATCCCTTGTGGATTATCAAGTCATACTATATTCCTGTGTGGGAGAGCTTGTACATATTGTTTCCTGTAGGAGAGGAAAGGACAAATAGTGAAGATAGTGAAGAACTGTTCTCATTCGTGGAAGGGCTGAGAACGGGAGGGCACAGATTTAATGTAGTTGGTGAAAGAAGCAAAAATGTCAGGATGAAAACTTTTTTTCTACAGCGAGTGGTTAGGGTCTGAAATGCATTACCTCAAAGTGTGTTGGAGGTAGATTCAAATGAAACATTCAAAAGTGGGTCATACTGTTATCAGAAAAGGAAAACCGTGTAAAGGTACAGGGAGAAAGTCAGTGCCTGGCACTAGGTGAATTGCTAATTTGGAGTGTTGGTCCAGACTTGATGGGCTAAATGGCCTCCTCCTACACACAAATGGTTCTGTGATTTATTCCAATTGTTCCTGATTAAAGGTAATTAAGGTCAATAATTTCCTAAGGCTCTATGTTCCATCCTGACTTGGTGCTTCTGATATTTTATGTAACTCCTTCAATTTGTGCCTCAGAGTTGAACAGCATGGAAACCAACTCTTTGGTCCAACTTGTCCATATCCTACATTAACCTAGCCCCATTGGCCAAGCATCTGGCCTGGATCTCTTTAAACCATTCCTATTCATAGACTCATCCAGGTGCCTTTTAAATATAAAGTTCTTAAAAGACAATGGTTCACATTTAGTGCCTCTCTCACACCAAGAATACAGAAAACCTCTTCAAAAGATACATAGCCTTTGAAAATTCAGTCTGTTAAGACAGTGTATGTTATTGAAACAAGAATGATCAAACTCTGTTATTTGCCCACTGGTCAGTTCATTCAGATCGCTAGAGTGTGGAACAAATAACTCCACGATCTTTGGTTCAATCCCTCTACTAGCTAAAGCCTTCTCCCTTCCAGCCAAGACCAATGGTGACCCTCTTGTGGTACAGTGGTAGTGTTCCTGCCTTTCAACCAAACGAGCATAGGTCCACATCTCACCTGCTCCTAAGGTGGGTAATAACAACACTGAACAGGTTAATTAGAAAAATAAGTCCAATTCTGTTCTCCATATAACAAAGCATGGCCCCATGATAACCAATAATAGTTGGGGGAGATGCTAGGTTAGGTGTTCAATTCAGACCCCTGCCCCCAATATAGTCATCATTTCCAAAGCTTCTTTGTTACTTGTATTAGCGGACCCATATGCTTGTCTACAATCAGCTACATTTGATGTGTATTGTGTAATAGCTAAACAAATAGCAGCAATTCTCTCCAGAATATAATCAGAAAGAGTATTTTGAAAGATGTAATATTTCCTAACTGATCTTTTCTTTAATTCAGTCATGGGATGTGTGTCTCGCTGGTTGGGGCTGCATTTGTTTTCCACCCCTTGAGAGTGTTACCATCTTGAATTGCTGCAGACCATTTGATATTCCCACATCTGCAGGTCATGATACTTGATGCTGTTGCTAGATCTGTGTGAGGTTACTACTTTGAGGTACAATTAGCACTGTGTTCTCAGGCTGATCCAAATCTAATTGCAGCAAATCACCTTCTTTGTTGGTAGAAATTGTTTACATCTGAAGTAATTTGTGTCTCTAAGCTGCCACTGTGAGGAGTAAATTGAAATGGGATATTTCTTGCTTAACTGTGACTTAATTAGCTTCATTGTCCCAGTTTGAACATGGAAGGAAACAGAGACGTGTAAGCTAGTTTATAGCCCGTAACATTTTTTCTAATTCTCTGTGGCTCTCTATCATGTGCGAAGCTCGTGTTTGGCATCTGACTTTGTTAATCGTTCAGGCCATCTTTCCTGTGCTAGCTCTTTGAATGAGCTCTCTGCTGCTGTACTCTCCTGCTAACAATGTGAATGTTTCCTTTGCAAGTATTTATCCAATTCACCTTTCAGAACTGACTCAGCCTGTTTCTGCAACCATTTCAGGTACAATAATGGTCATCATATCGACTTGCTATGTTAAAAATATTCTGCTCATATCCTCTTTGGTTCTTCAATCATTTGTCTTAATGTAACCTGTTTTTTCTGCTACTATATGAACTTGACCATAGCCTTTCATAATGTTGAGTACCTCGATCAAATCTACCATTCTCTGGTACAAAACAAATCATTCCTAGTGTCTCTGGGCCCTCCACAAGTAAGTCCCTAGTCCCTGATATATTTGAGTTGATCTTCTCTTGCTTTACCTTCCAAGGTCCATCCTATAGTGTGGCCTGTCTGTACATAAAGTCATAAGAAATAGGGGTAGGAGGAAACCATTGAGCCCATTAAAACTAAGTCTCCATTCATTTTGATCACAACTGATCCAATTTTTAAAAAAATTCACTCATGGAATGTGGGCATCACTGACTAGGCCAGTATTTATTGCCCATCCCTAATTACCCAGAGGGCAGTTAAGAGTCAACCATATTGCTATGGGTCAGGAGTCACATGTAGGCCAGACCAGTTGAGGTTGGCAGAGTTCCTTTCTTAAAGGACATTAGGATTGGTTTTCCCAACAACCAACACTAGTTTCATGGTCATATTCAAGACTTAATTCCAGATTCTTTATTGAATTCAAATTCTACTATCAACTGTGGTGGGATTTGAGCCCATGTTCCCCAGGGTATTCACCGAGTTTCAGAATTAATTAGATCAGAGTGGTGCTGGAAAAGCACAGCAGGTTAGGCAGCATCCGAGGAGCAGGAAAATCAACATTTTGGGCAAAAGTCCTTCATCAAGAATAGAGGCAGGAAGCCTCCAAGGTGGAGAGATATATGGGGGTGGGGTGGGGGGACTGGGGAGAAAGTAGCATAGAGTACAATGGGTGAATGGGGGTTGGGATGAAGGATTAGTTAGTCTGGTGGTAATAACACAAGGCCATTGCCTCCCCAGTTGTGGCTTCAGTACACATCCTCACCTGCTTCCCCTACCATTCCCCCCACCCCCCAAGCCTCGACTCCCTTGTCAACCAAAAATCTACCTCAACCTGTTGGACTAGAACCTGGTGTTGTGTGATTTTTAACTTTGTCCACCCCAGTCCAACACCAACTCCTCCAAATCACACCTCAATCTTGACTACATTCAATGACCCAGTCTCTTCTCTTTGTGGGAGAGAATTCCAAAGACTAATGACCCTCTGAGAGAAGAAATTCCTCCTCATTTCCATTTTAATTGGGAGATGCCTTATCTTTAGTGTTGACACCTAATTCTAGATTCAGATAAATGCGAAGTGCTGCATTTTGGGAAAGCAAATCTTAGCAGGACTTATACACTTAATGGTAAGGTCCTAGGGAGTGTTGCTGAACAAAGAGACCTTGGAGTGCAGGTTCATAGCTCCTTGAAAGTGGAGTCACAGGTAGATAGGATAGTGAAGAAGGCGTTTGGTATGCTTTCCTTTATTGGTCAAAGTATTGAGTTGGGAGGTCATATTGCGGCTATACAGGACATTGGTTAGGCTACTGTTGGAATATTGCATGCAATTCTGGACCCCTTCCAGTTGGAAAGATGTTGTGAAACTTGAAAGAGTTCAGAAAAGATTTACAAGGATGTTGCCAGGGTTGGAGGAATTGAGCTATAGGGAGAGGCTGAACTTGCTGGGGCTGTTTTCCTGGAGTGTTGGAGGTTGAGGGGTGACCTTATAGAGGGTTACAAAATTATGAGGGGCATGAATAGGATAAATAGACAAAGTCTTTTCCCTGTGGTTAGGGAGTCCAGAACTAGAGGGCATAGATTTAGGGTGAGAGGGGAAAGATATAAAAGAGACCTAAGGGGCACCTTTTTCACACAGAGGGTAGTACGTGTATGGAATGAGCTGCCAGAGGATGTGGTGGAGGCTGGTACAATTGCAACATTTAAGAGGCATTTGGATAGGTATATGAATAGGAAGGGTTTGGAGGGACATGGGCTGGATGCTGTTGGGTGGGAGTTGATTGGGTTGGGATATCTGGTTGGCGTGGACAGGTTGGACTGAAGGGTCTGTTTCCATGCTGTACATCTCTATGACTATGATTCTATTCCTCACATTTTCTCAGAATGTACCTTATCAGGGTCTCGCAGAACCTTAATTGTTTCAATAATGTCTCCTTTCATTCACCTAAGCCTCATGAATGTAGATTCAAGTTTCTCAACCTTTCCTGCTTCGATTGTCTCTTAATCCCAGCAATCAGCCAAGTGAACCCCTCTCTGTATCCAAAGCAACTACGTCCTTCCTTTACTGAGGAGTACAGAGCTATGCAGTACTCCTCGTGCAGTTTCGCCAGTGATCTGTACAGTTTTTCAAGAATAGAAGAGTATTTTATTGTCACTTGTTTTTTTTTTGTTTAAGACACCATACTATGGCAGCTACAGTAATAACAGAAGGCATAGTTAAAAAATGAAATTAAAAAGGTGACACAAAACGTATCTTAGTTCAATTCATGGCTTGGGAAAAGACAGTACTGCTGCAGAAATCCAATGAAGCCGTCAGAATGTCCTCCTTTTTTAATCCACCCTCTTTCAATAAAGATTACTATCCAAATTACTTGCTGCTCTGGAATTGACCAGTTAATTTACATCGCCTCTCCTTATTCTTCCTTTCAAAATGCATTCCTTCACACTTCTGTACGTTAAGTGTCATCTGCTGTGTATCAGCCCATCTCTATTTCTCTGGAGTCCATTGCTGTGCTTCTTACTATTTACTATGTTTGTATTTATTTTTCAGTTAACAGACTTTGCACTTGTTGTGGTGGCATTTGAGTATAGTCCCCACTGGCTGCCTAGAGAATTACTCCAGTGGTACTATCACAATGCTAACATTTCCCACTTTGAGATGATTTGCCCTGCACCCAAGCCAAGGTCATCTATAGAGCACAATTTAATTGTATTTCGTTGTGGGCTTGTCTTGCGCTTTATTCTTTCTTCAGTGTATGATTTTACTCAGTGTAACACATATGTTTAGTGATTTCTAGTCTGAGCAATGTTTATAAGTGATTCTAAGGGATCTGCAAAATTCCTGTTTGGCTTGATCTGTAATATTTTGCAAAGAATATTCCATATTAATCTATTCTTTGCCTTAGTACATGCTATCTCATGTACTGTACTGCTCAAAGAAAATCAAATTTTGGTTCATGTGATGGCTTCATGTTTTTGTTGATTAGATTAGATTAGATTAGATTACTAACAGCGTGGAAACAGGCCCTTCGGCCCAACAAGTCCACACCGACCTGCCGAAGCGCAACCCATCCAGACCCATTCCCCTACATTTACCCCTTCACCTAACACTACGGGCAATTTAGCATGGCCAATTCACCTAACCCTCACATTTTTGGACTGTGGGAGGAAACCGGAGCACCCGGAGGAAACCCACGCAGACATGGGGAGAATGTATGAGAATAAATTATTGGAAGAAAGCTCATGCTATAACAGATGGTACAAAGTATTTGGCGTCACCGTGAATGATCCTGCAGAGAAATGTGTCTCTCTCCTTATCCACTATGCTCACTGTGTTAATATTTTGTTTGCTGATCTTAAGTAAAACTGCATCGACATTGCAAAGTAGCGGTTAGAAAGGCTAAATTCTGGAAACACCAATTCTGTCCAGTGGCACACTTATCCTCGTTTCCACACCATTCCATGGCCTCATTCCTAACTAGCTCAGTAATCTTCTTCAGCTCTTCAAGTTATCTGTGTCCATCCAATTCTAGCCTCATCAACTCCCCATTCTTGACGTCTCTTCAGTCAGAACATCAGCAACCGCGTTCCAGCAAAGCTCAACTCCGTCACAGCCCATTTTGCTCATTCCATCATTATGAGGCTTAGCGAGTTTTGAGAAGATTTGTAGCTCAGATTGAGGTTCTTGATGTAGGTTTGCTTGCTGAGCTGAAAGGTTCATTTCAGACGTTTTGTCACCCTATTAGGTAACATCTTCAGTGGGCTTCCGGATGAAGCGTTATCCGGAGGCTCACTGAAGATGTTACCTAATATGGTGACGAAACGTCTGAAAATGAACCTTCCAGCTCAGTGAGCAAACCTACATCCAGATTTTGAGGCTTTTATTCCTGGAGTGATGGCCTTGAGTTTTATGTTGACAATAGTTCACAATGATTCTTATATTTTCTATCAATTCTTTTGTGAATAAGGGCCCTTGTCTCAGGTTTTACGAGTTATAAATGTGAACGAGGGTCACCTGGGACACCTTAGCTATTGAAGAATACATTCACTTGTAGAAAACAGTAAACGTTAATCAATGATAAAATCCAGTCTGATTCCTGGGGTGGCAAGACTGATTATTAAAGAGATTCTGGATCAGTTGGGATGATTTTCATTGACATTTAGAACATTGAGCAGGAATCTCATGGATATCTAGAGAATTCTAACAGGACTAGACAGGGTAGACATAGACAGGATGTTCCCAATGACCAGGGAGTTCAGAACCAGAGGACATAGTCTAAGGATATGAGGTAGGACTGAGCTGAGGAGAAATGTCTTCGACAGTGGTGAGCTTGTGGAATTCTCTGACACAGAGAATTGAGGCTAAAATATTGACTGGTTTCTAGAAGGGATTAGATGTAGTTGTTAGGGTTAAGGGGATGAAAAGGGATGGAGAGAAAGCAGGAACAGGAGACTGATCATTTTGAATGGTGGAGCATACTCGAAGTAGGCTGAACGGCCTATTCCTGCTCCTATATGCTTCTATAATGAAGGATGGAGTAGGTGTATCCATTTTGGTGCTTCCCCAAGTTGACAATTATCTTCTTAAAGACACAGTAAACCAATGTACTTCTGGGGAGCGGTTTAAGACCCACAGTGATGCGCTTGGCCTAGAAATGGGTCTGGCATGACACATCGTTTGAGGGTAATTAGGGATGGGCAACAAATGCTGACCTTAGCTGTGACGCCAATGTCCCATAAAGGAAAGAAATGTGGTTTCACGCCTCGGGGCTACGAGGTGCTTTACATGACGTGACGGCATGTGGTTATATTAATGCGTGTGCAATTTGATGCACATCTGCTGCCTTCTAAAACTCGTAACAAATGATTGATTTGGTTACTGGTTGTTGACAGGTTTTAACATCAGTCGTGACCGAGTGACGGAACTTCCGAGCAGGCTTCTGAGGGATTTATGGTCCCACAGCTGTAAAGACCACAGCAACAAGACTCTCCTAAGATACAGAATGAGGAAGCAGACTTTGCACGTTGCTAATTTTTGGGGAAAAAAGACATATCATTTTGCAACATCTGTTAAAATGATAATTATTTTAACAGATGCTCCAGCACAATCAGTATAATTTTGCAGCTTGAAGAACAGATGATGTTTATGTTTGTATGGCGAGAAACTGTCTATATTAAATGGGGTCTCTGACTAAGAACAGCTAGAGCAGCCGTGCTAATAGTCAGCGATAATCATCCCTACTGCGCAAACAACTCTGCCTTCACCTCCAAGTGATAAAGAATTATACAGAGATTATTCAAAGTAATTCTTTAAATTTCATCATCAGAAAAGGGTTAATGCTTGTTAGGAGGCTACTGTCTATGCTTGAGGAGAAAGTGAGGACTGCAGATGCTGGAGATCGGAGCTGAAAATGTGTTGCTGGAAAAGCGCAGCAGATCAGGCAGCATCCAAGGAGCATGAGAATCGACGTTTTGGGCATAAGCCCTTGAAGCCTTCCTGAAGAAGTGCTTATGCCCGAAACGTCGATTCTCCTGTTCCTTGGATGCTGCCTGACATGCTGCGCTTTTCCAGCAACACATTTTCAGCTACTGTCTATGCTTGCCCAAGGCAGGTGAATATGAATTATCAAAAGACATTGTCTCAGTTCTGAAGATGAGTCCTATATGATTGTTCCTGTACTCTAAAGCACACTGTTTCCACACACCTTTCCACACACTTTCAAGTCCACCTTCCCACATAGTCACCTCAGGTTTAAACTTCAGATGCACCCTCCTGATCTTTGGCCAGATTGGAGGGTCCCTTTGATGGCCTCCTCCTGGGCCTGGTCAGGGTGGCCTTTGATAGGGTGCAATCGTGGGCAGTTGAGTGAATTGGCTAACTGGCCAGCCTGCCCCTCTTCACATATCAGCAGAGAGGGAGCAAGCAGTACTCATAGTACACTTGGAAATCCTTCTGTGACCAATGGGCACTGCAGCAGTTGATGAAGTACCATCAGCCCCAGAAATTATATTAAGGTTTAATGTGTTAAGCATCCTTTAAAGTGTTGCACTCGGGCACAGAGGTGCTACCAATAGTTACTTTGTTTGTTAATTGTTTGCTTGAGAATTGATATCCCCTTCGGTTGGGCCTTTTATTTTCATAATTATTTTAATTAGGATTTAAAAACGGAATTGCCAGAGGAATATTCACCAGTTGTGTGGAATAGGGAGCAACAACCAGGCGTAGGGTGACCAGGCATTAGTTAGCAACCCTGCCCCACGCACCTGCCACCCCATGTTACCATAATCAAGGGCAGCCCCTACATTATCCAAAAGGGGGGGGGGGGTCGATCATGTGTGCCCTTTGTGAATGCAGACAAACTCTGAGAGGACCCACTAAGTTTTCCTGAGTTTTGAAACTAAATGAACTCAACTGAACTGCCGAAAACAATTCTGTTTTCCTGGAAATTGGGTTTTCATTTTGCCTCCAAGGCCGATCTTATGGAAGCTATGTGAAATATTCCCTGGCAACATGCAGCAGAGAAAAAAAGCAGTGTTGCCAACAAGAGACATAGCATTTATTCTTTGCAGATGGCTGGTTTGGAATGGATGAAAGTTTTTGAATGCCTGTTCTTCCACAAATGGCCAAACTCAGATAATGTATGTGAGCAAGCGCTCATTCAGGGTGGGTAGATTTTAACCCTGCCTAATGCTCCTGTCGGCTTCTCACCATCTCATTAGCTTGGAGCTGGTCACCTTAGCAACCAGCTGGAAAATGCCGACGTCTGTCTTTAAATGTGTCTTGATAGGGCCTGGCCTGCTGTTTGAGCCAGTGGTGATCAATGGGCATGCTTCATTGTCCAAACGTAGAGACCAACTCCAAACAAAATTGGCCGAGGGAGAGGAAATGGATGGTAATGGTTAATTAGTAATTTTGTGTGGGCTGGTGGAAGGATTATGGAGTTCTCCAGGAGTCGGTTTTATAGCTCTTGCATTTCTTGATACACATAAATGATCTGGATCTTGGAGATGACACAGAACTTGGGCGAATTGTGAACTGTTGAGTTTCAAAAAGGCATCAACAAATTGGCAGGTTGGTGGCAGATGAAGTGCGATGCAGAGAATTGTCAGGTAATATACTTTAGTATGAAAGGCTTGGAGAGGCAGGATAAAATGAAATGTACTATTCTAGAGTGTATAGTAACAGAGAGAGCTGGGTGTACATGGTGCAGAAGTTATTAAGGTGGCCGGATAGGTGGAGAGACTAGTTAATAAATTATACAGTACTCTAGGGTTCATTAATAGGGGCATATGTACAAGAGCAGAATGGGTATGAGGAACTCATATAGGACACTGGTTAGACCTCAGCTAGCGTATTGTACAGTTTTGGGTGCCACATTATAGGAAGGAAGTGAATATAAAAGAGACCTAAGGGGCAACTTTTTCATGCAGAGGGTGGTACGTGTATGGAATGAGCTGCCAGAGGAAGTGGTGGAGGCTTGTATAATTGCAACATTTAAAAGGCACCTGGATAGGTATATGAATGGAAAGGGTTTGGAGGATATGGGTGGGTGCTAGCAGGTGGGACTAAATTGGGTTGGGATATCTGGTCGGCATGGACAAATTGGACAAAGGGTCTGTTTCTGTGCTGTACATCTCTATGACTCTATCTGACAGAAGTTGACAAACTCAGGAGGGGGATGAGCAGAGTGGATAGGCAGAAACTAGAGAGCATAATTTAAAGAGTTTTGCCAAAGAAGCATATGGGAGGTGAGAAAATACTTTCTCACACAGTGAGTATCCGCACAGGATCCTGACATTCAGGAGACCTCTCATGGCCTGTTTGTTGGTCAAGCTATTACATTTTGGTTCATCTTGAGTAGCTAGGGTCCCTCCTGTAACATGAGCAAGCAGAGACCATTGTTATGAAACATGTTCTTGTCCTAGAGTCATAATGTGCGTGCTTGGCTGGCAGCCCAGACACATATAAAATGATTATCTCAGTGGAGATTGTTTTGGTGACTGGCGATAACTGTCGCCATTTCTTGATTGATTGGTTTAAGTAGTTATAATAAAGTTGCTCTTGCTACAGCCTGTTTTGTCAATGTCATTGGCATCATTACCCAGTGCCATTTGACCCAACAAGAGTAAACCACTCAGACCCATTCGCCCTTACTAATACACATCACCTATACATCCCTGGACACTATGGGCAATTTAGCATGGCCAATCTGCATATCTTTGGACTGTGGGATGAAACCGGATGACCCGGAGGAAGCCCACACAGACACAGGGAGAACCTGCAAACTCCACACAGACAGTCACCTGAGGCTGGAATTGAACCCAGGTCCCTTGTAGTATGAGGCAGCAGTGGGCCACCGTTCTGCCCTATCCTCCTGCTTATTCCCCATACCCTCATACATTAGTTTTATTTAAATAATCATTCAATGCCCTCCGAAAAATTCAACCAAACCTGCCTCCATCACACATGCAGGAAGTACATTCCAGACCCTAATTACTGACTGAGTGAAAAAGATTTTTTCCACTTCATCAATGCTTCTTTTGCATTTTAAATCTATACCCACTTGTTCTTAATAAAAACTGAAAGAGTTGCAGATGCTGTAAATCAGAAACAAAAGCAAGAATTGCGAGAAACGCTCAGCAGGTCTGGCAGCATCTGTGGAGAGAAATCAGAGTTAATGTTTTGGTCTGAGTAACCCTTCCTAAGATTCTCCCTTGTTCTTGTACCTTTTACACGCGGGAACAGCGTCTCCCTATCTATTCGAAAAACCCCCTCGTGATTTTGTGAACTTCCATCAGAACTTCTCTTCACCTTCTCCTCTGCAGAAAGAACAGTCCCAATCTCTCCAATCTACCCTCAGAGCTGAACCATTCTTGTAAACAGCTTCTGGTGTTAAGTGATGAACAGAAAGAACAGTACAGAGGAACCTCGATTATCTGAATGAGGTGGGCGGGCACTATTTCGTTCGGATAATTGATTATTTGGATATTTGATTTTACCTTGACCAAGGGAAGCCATTAAACAAGGCTTCTACGATTGCAAGAGCATTTGTCAGTTTCCAGGAACTCAGTCTCGTGATCGAAAGACAAAAACAACATCTCGCACATGCGTTTACTATCTCAGCCTTTTTTTATGAATGGCCCGATAAAGTGATGGAAGTACAGTAAAATGCTTATTTTTGCAAAGGGCTGTGTAACTAACCCTTATCTAAATAATATCCAATCGCTGTTGCTTGAGGTGCTTATGTTTCTTTGTTCTTGCTAACGTTTTCACATGTTCTTCAGTATGGGTACATCGAATACACTTACCTCTTTGATATAACATTTTTACAGGACCTTGAGATCTTCGAATAGTCCGAAATTCAGATAATTGGTATTCAGATAATCGTGGTTCCTCTGTACATCACATAGTTTCATGAGTTACATAGACACAAAGAGCTACATCAGGTGCCTGTGCTCTTTGTTACATTAATAGTGAGAAGCTACTAATTGAAAAGCTCTTGAGGACATTATTGGTTCATGCTTTAACTGTGGTTTCAAACTAGCTTTTATGAGTAATTCAGAGTTATTTACAGTTAAAAGACAAAAGTTAAACATATTGGAAAATAAGAGAGGCATGAACATTGTCAGAGACAAAAACACTGCAGTTGCTGGAATCCAGGCAGGAGGTTGGAAGAACACAGCAAGCCAGGCAGAGTGAGGAGGTGCAAAAGTCCATGTTTCGGGTGTAACCCTTCTTCAGGGCTGAGGGTGGGTGTAGTGGGAGCTGCAGGTTAACATCTGGAAGCTTTTAAATTGATTCATTTAGACGTGACACTGAGTCATTCTGCCTTGTTCTGAACATTTTCCAGTATTCTATCACTTATGCTTGTTTCTTTTATATTTACTTGTATTTGATCAATCGCTAAGTTGCAGGAACAAAAATTTCCTGACTCCTCTAAGTGTTCCTTCAATAATCCAGGAAACAGAAAGCAGGCCCAGTGGTCAGTGGTGGCCTTGTGATGTGGGTTGACCCCTTTTCTCCCCACCCAAAGGCTCAGGGTCCCACCCTAGGACTTTTACACCTGGAAGGCCAATCTTCTTTTAGCAACTGGATGCAATGGTTGGTAAGTGTGGGTTGGGAAAGGAGGTACCCGCTCCTCAATTTCCAAAAATCCTAAATAACAAAACTTTCATTTTGGAGCCATCTCACCAGGATAGAGGGAGTTAGCTACAGGGAGGGGAATCTCTGAAGCTGCCTGTTGTAGTATTAGGTGTGCGTGCTGGTGAAGCAGCAGCTGTATAATAAACAGGAAGTGCCAAAGCACAAGGACAATAATGTGGGTTCAATTGGTAAATGGTTGGTGTTCCTCTCTCTCTTTTAATGCTATGTAAAAAGCAAATTAGCTACAGATGGGAACTCAGCTGTGCCTCATTATTATTTTCCTGTCCCTCCTGGCCTGTAGGCACTGATGGATTATCACTGCGTGCGAGGATGATCCTTTGTAATTGGCATCACTTCACAGAGGCTAATAAAATCCATAAGTCCATTAGACATAGCAGCAGAAGAAGGCCATTCAGTCCTTTCAGCCTGCTCCTCTATTCAATGAGATCATGGCTGGATATTGTGAAATTGGAGAGGGTTCAGAAAAGACTTACCAGGATATTGCTGGGCATGGAGGATTCCAGATATGAGAATAGACTAGACAGGCTGAGAGTTTTTTTCACTGGAGCGTAGGAGGTTGAGGAGTGACCTTGTAGAGGTTTGTAAAATCATGAGGGGCACAGATAAGGTGAATAGGTTAGATTAGATTCCCTACAATGTGGAAACAGGCCCTTTGACCCAACAAGCCCACACCAACCCTTCGAAGAGCAACCCATCCAGACCCATTCCCCTACATTCACCCCTGACTACTGCACCTAATACAATGGGTAATTTAGCATGGCCAATTCACCCAATCTGCACATCTTTGGACCGTGGGAGGAAACCAGAGCACTCGGAGGAAACCCACACAGACACGGGGAGAATGTGCAAACTCCACACAGACAGTTGCCTGAGGTGGGAATTGAACCCGGGTCCCTGGCGCTGTGAGGCAGCAGTGCTAACCACTGAGTCACCATGCCGCCACAAGGGTCTTTTCTTCCCAGGATGGGGGAGTTCTAAACCAGGGGGCATATTTTTAAGGCAAGAGGATAACGAGTTAAAAAGGGCATGAGAGACAACTTTTTTTACACATACAGTGGCTCATGTGTGAAATCAGTTACCAGAGAAAGTGGTAGATACAGGTACAGTTACAACATACAGCGGGCATTTGGATAAGTTCATGAATAGGAAAGATTTGGAGGAATGTGGGCTAATACAGGCAGCTGGGACTAATTTAGTTTGGGAATAGGATTGGTATGATTGGTTGGATTGAAGTGTCTGTATCCATGCCGTCTGACTCTATAACTCTATGATAATCCTCAACTCAACCCTCCTGGCTTTTCCCCATAATCCCTGATAAAAAAAAAGCTCTGTATTTCGCCTTGAATATATTTAATGACACAGCCTGGGATCACTGGTGAGGTCATTAAGTAAGTTCAAGGCTGAGATAGACAGATGTTTAATCAGGCAGGGAAAGTGGAAAGCTGAGGATTATCAGATCAGCTGTGATCTCACTGCATAGCAGATCAGACTTGATGGGCCGAATGTCCTACTTCTGCTACATCTTAAGTCCTTATTGAATTATGTAAGGAAGTATTGAGACAGGTGAATTTGTTGAAAGAAGAAATTTTAAGAAATATCTAAATGGGAGCGGTCAGATTCAGTGAGGGATGAGGCAGCTAAAAACATAGTGCTCAGAGTGCCTGAAATAGAGAAAACAGAGGAAGCCACATTGGGAGGAGTGGATGGATCGTTCCTTATATTTACTCACAGCATCTAATCTAGGCCAGCATTTATAGGTCATCCTTATTGACCCTGGAGAAGGTGATGTTGAGCTGCCTTCTTCAACCACTCCAGTCCTTGGGATGCCTGTTAGTGAGAGTTGTCACTTTGATCCCAGTGACAGGGATGGAATGGCGATATATTTCCAAGTCAGGCTGGTGAGTGGCTTGGAGGGGAACTTGTAGAACATGGTTTCCCATGTCGAGAGTGTGGTGCTGGAAAAGCACAGCAGGTCAGGCAGCATCCGAGGAGCAGGAAAATCGAAGTTTTGGGCATAAGCCCTTCATCAGGAAATAGGAACTTCAAGGTAGGCATCCTTGGAAGATCCCCGAAATGTTGATTCTCCTGCTCCTCGGATGCTGCCTGACCAGCTCTGTTTTTCCAGCGCCACACTCTCACCTCTGATCTCCAGCATCTTCAGTCCTCACTTTCTCCTAGTGGTTTCCCATGTATCTGCTGACCTTGTGCTTCCAGATGGTAGAGGCTGTGGGTACCCGAGGTGCAGTTGAAAGAGCCATGGTGAGTTGCTGCAGTACATCCTGGAGATGGCGCGCACTGCTGGCATTGTGAGGAGTGAGTATTGAAGGTGGATCTGGTGCCAATCAAACTGGCTGCTGGATGGTGTCAAGCTTTTTGAGTGTTGTTGGATCTGTCCCCATCCAGGCAAGTGGGGAGATCCAAGGGGTTCAGGTACATAATTCTGTGAAGCTTGTATCACACATAAACAGGGTGGTTAAAAAGGCTTCTAGCACACTTGACTTCAGTGCACAGTCTTTTGGTTATGAGGAGTTATGTTGAGGTTGTATTGGATATTGGTAAGGCCTCTTCTGGATTACTTTGTCCAGTTCTGGTCACCTTGTTATAGGAAAGCGATTATTAAGCTGGAAAGGGGTCAGGAGGGCATTACTGGGATGTTGCCGGGTATGGAAGGTTTGGGTTATAAAGAAAGGCTGGATAGACTGGGACGTTTTTCACTGGAGCATAAGAGGTAGAGTGGTGACCTTATTGAAATTTATAAAACCATGAGGAGTGTAGATAGAGTTAATGGTAGGTGTCTTTTCCCTAGGGTGGGGGGGGGGGTTTCAAGACTAGGGGGCATGTTTTTAATGTGAGATAAGAGTGATTTTAAAAAGATATGAGGGGCAATTTGTTTACACAGAGGTTTGCATGCGGAGTGAACTTCCTGAGGAAGTGGTGGATTTAGGTGCAGTTACAACAGTTAAAGGATATTTAGGTAAGTAGACAAATGGGAAAGGTTTGGAGGGATATGGGCCAGGAACAGGCAGATAATTTTGGGATTATGTTTGGCATGGACTGGTTGATCTGAAGGCTCTGTTTCTGTGCTGTATGACTCTGTGACTCCAAGGCTCTATTCCATCACACTCCTGACTCATTCATTATCGATGGTGGACAGGCTTTGAGGAGTCCGGAGGTGGGTTATTTGCTGTTGTGTTTTCGAGCCTCTGACTTGCTCTTGAAGTCACAGTATTCTGCCTAACTAGTCCAGTTCAGTTTCTGGTCCATGGTAACCCCCAGAATATTTCCAGAGGGGGATTCAGTAATGATTATGGCCTTGAATTTCAAGGAGATGGTTAGATTCTCCTAGAAGGGAGGATTGTATGGTTGACAGAATTCTCAGGGATCAGGAGTGGTGAGGCCATGGAGGAATTTAAAAACCATATAAGGGGTATGCACTATTAATAATATAGCACTTTATTTAAAGCTTCCACATATCTTAATACTGGTCACTAAACTCTTCAGAAGGTATCTGATTTCAAAACTAAGTTGGTATCACCTGAAGTGCCATGATGCATTGTACCAAAGTACTGCTCCTCTCTGCCAATGTTGGCATAGGTAGCTTCTATTTATAGAATAGAATCCCTACAGTATGGAAACAGGCCTTTCGGCCCAACAAGTCCACACTGACCCTCTGAAGTGTAGCCCACCCAGACTCATTCCCCTACCCTATTACTCTACATTTGCCCCTGACTAATGCACCTAACCTACATCCCTGAACACTTTGGGCAATTTGGCATGGCCAATTCACCCTAACTTGCACATCTTTGGATTCAGTGTCTAACTTTTTTAGGTTGTGGATTTAAGATTCTGTCAAACTAATGGTTTCATCTTTCTGTATTTCTTGCAGAATATTATGCTGGGTGTAATTAGAGCAGAACTTGTACATGGTTTTATCACTAAGGAATTTTCCACTTCCTCTGTCTGCAGGAAGTAATTGCTCATTGGATAGCAGAGTGTCGCATTGCCATTGAACAAGCCCGGCTTCTTACACTGAAAGCAGCCAATGCAGTCGATACCATGGGAACCGTCGCAGCAAGGAAGGAGGTAAAATGAAACTACCCTGTGCTTGGGAAATCTAAGACAAAGCATCTACTCGGGGAGACAATGGCCTAATGGTATTATCAACCAGACAAAAATGGGTACTGCCGATGCTGGAGATTAGAGTCAAGATTAGAGTGGTGCTGGAAAAGCACAGCATGAGCCTTCCTGATGAAGGGCTTTTGCCCGAAATGTCGATTTTCCTGCTCCTTGGATGCTGCCTGACCCTGCTGTGCTTTTTCAGCACCACTCTAATTTTGACTCTAGTGGTATTTTCGCTTACTGTTAGTCCAGAGAGCCAGGTAATGTTCTGGGGACCTGGGTTCGAATCCCATCACGGCAAGTGGTGCAATTTGAGCTCAAAAAAAATCATCTGGAATCAAGAGCCTGCTGATGAAAATGTGTCAATTGTCAGGCTTTCTGTTTACAGGCTCTGGACATTTCTCCCTGGCCTGCCCTCTCACAACCTCAAAACATTCCATTGTGTTGCACAGCTTAAAAAGTATGCTGCATTTTGAATTTCAAGTTGCAAATCCTTCCTGCTCATTCAGCTTTCTGTCAGTCCAGCTTTCATTTCGGTTCATAGTGCCAAAAGAACAAACTACATGGTCTCTTACCAGATGAAGTCAAATATTTCACGAGGTGAGATGTTATGGTCTCAAATGGTGGCAGAAGCAGATTGAACTGTAATGTTCCACAGTGAATTAAACAAAAGCTGAAAAGGAAATGTTTACAGGCGTGGGGCAAAAACAGGGATATGTTATTGTTTTGGAGCTAATGTCTGTCTGATGTTTATTTACAGAATGACATTTTACAAGCATGCACCTCCTAACTCAAGCACATAGGAACAGACCCTTACTATAACTGAGTGAAAGTCCAATTAATAGCTATCAACTGCATTCATTTTATTAAAATATTGAATTAAGAATGATTTGTGTGGAGAACTCACAGAGGCACAGAGGGTTAAATATCCTCCTACATTGCTGGAAGAATCTATGCCTGTTTGCCTGACTCCATGCTGTTTTCTCTCACCTCAGATCGCCATGATCAAGGTTGTTGCTCCACGGATGGCCTGTAAAGTGGTGGACTGTGCCATTCAGGTCTATGGAGCAGGTGGAGTCTCGGAGGATCTCCCTTTTGCGCAGATGTGAGTATAACAGAGCAGGTTGGAGCAATTATCACAAAAGTCATGTGCTGCAGTTCAGCTCCTGGACAGCACCGGTATACGCAGATAGAAGGTCATGGTAGCTTACACTATTTTGTTAACACACTGAATCAGACCGCAAATTGGAGGAACAACACCTCATCTTCCAACCTGGGCAGCCTACAACCTGGAACACTCAACATTGAGTTCTCCAGTTTCAAATAGCTTCCCTTCCCATATCCGGCACCCTTCCCCTCACTTCCATTCCTCTGACCGACCCTTCCTTCCAGCTACCACACGGATTTATTCCTCCCATCCACCAACCAGGCCACAACCTCTGCCTGTGTTCACCTATCCCTACTTCCCCCCTCCACCCCTCTCCCCACCCAGAATCTCCCACCCCACCACCACCTTTATCTGCTGCTGCTGCCACACTCACCCCCAGTCCTGGAGAAAAGTTACATCGGAAACATTGACATCTCCACCTCCTGATGCTGCCCTGCTTGCTGTGTTCTTCCAGCCTCCGGCTTGTCTATTTTGCTAAGACGAAGCATTAAGATCTAGCCAGAGATTCAGTGACCATTACTAGGTGACTGTCCAATAGAAAGCTTTACTACCGTTTGTACAGGTTATTCTACCAGCCGTGAATGCTGGTCTCTCTGTTTTCTGATGAGTTGTTCCTGCTCAACATATCAATATCTTCACTCTTGGTACCCTCTGCTATTGGAGGAGAAAGTGAGGACTGCAGATGCTGGAGATTAGAGCTGAAAATGTCTTGCTGGAAAAGCGCAGTAGGTCAGGCAGCATCCAAGGAGCAGGAGAAGGGCTCATGCCCGAAACGTCGATTCCCCTGCTCCTTGGATGCTGCCTGACCTGCTGCGCTTTTCCAGCAGCACATTTTCAACCCTCTGCTATTGCCCACATATTCTCACCCAAAAACTGGGATGACAATTCTGTTCCACCTGAACAGTGCATGGAGACTGGCTCTCTTTGTGCTTCTCCAACCATTTGCGGCTGAGTTGTAGTCGCTTTCTCTTGTCTGGTGATGAGTATAAAGAATCGACAGCCTGGAAATGTACCTTCAAGCTTCATCCACAGACCCAGAGGAGCCTCAGCCTTTCACAGTCGGAGTTAATGTGGAGAGTGATTTGAACTTTAGATCACAGCATTAGAGGAGCCATGTTGGGCCCACTCCGAATTAACTAGGTTTATTCACTTGTAAGAGTACTGTGTGTCCAACCAGCCATTCTTTGTAAAACCCATAACAAAATATGAGCATACTAATTAGGAGCTGGAGTAGGCCATTCAGCCCCTCAGGCCTCCTCCAATATTCACTGAGATTACAGATTTTGTTTTGTTCATTCACTGCTGAAGGGCCCAGTATTTATTACCCATCCCTAATTGCCCAGAAGGCAGTTAAGAGTCAACCACATTGCTGTGGTCCTGGACTCGCATGTAGGCCAGACCAGGTAAGGATAGCAGATTTCCTTCACTCAAGGACATTAATGAACTAGGTGGGTTTTTCTGACAATTGACAAAGTCATCGCCTTCATTCCAGATTTTCTGGAATTAAAATTCTACCATCTGCTGTGGCAGGTTTTGAACCCTGGTGCCCAGAACATTAGCTGGGTCTCTGCATTAGTGGTTCACCGATAATACTGCTTGGCTGTTCCCTTACCCAAGCTGAGTGATTTGAGTGTATGCACGTTTCTGCATATTCCTATCTATCCCCAATGCTTTTTGACTCCCTTGTTAGTGAAGACTTTATCCTACTCGGCTGTAAAACCAGTCAGAGACTCTGCCTGCAGAAATCTCTAGAGAAGGTTCAGAAAACATTTACAAGGATGTTGCCAGGATTGGAGGATTTGAGCTAAAGAGAGATGCTGAATAGGCTGGGGCTGTTTTCGCTGGAGCGCGGAGGCTGAGTGGGCGACCTTATAGAGGTTTATAAAGTCATGACGGGCACAGACAGGATAAATAGACAAAGTCTTTTCCCTTGGGGAGTCTAGGACTAGAAGGCATACGTTTAGGGTGGGTGAGTCCAGAACTAAAGGGCATAGGTTTAAGGTGAGAGGGGAAAGATTTAAAAGATATCTAAGGGGCAATATTTTCACGCAGAGGGTGGTACGTGTATGGAATGAGCTGCCAGAGGAAATGGTGGAGGCTGGTACATTTGCAACATTTAAAAGGCATTTGGATGGGTATATGAATAGGAAGGGTTTGGAGGGATATGGGCCGGGTGCTGGTAGGTGGGACTAGATTGGGTTGGGATATATGGCCAGCATGGACAGTTTGGATCGAAGGGTCTGTTTCCGTGCTGTACATCTCTATGACTCTATGACTCATGACCCACTGAGAGAAAGAATTTCTTCTTAGCTCCACCTTAAATGGGAGATCCCTGATTTTTAAACCCTTGTTTCCCTCCCATGCTAACGAGGGACACATCCTTTCAGAATGCAGCCTGCCAGCATCCTGGAGAAACTCAGCAGGTCTGGCAACACCTCTGCAGAGAAAAACAGAATTAAAGTTTTGCATTCTGATGGAGGATCATTGAATCAAAATGTGATCTCTGTTTTTCTCGATAGGTGCTACCAGACCTGCTGAGTTTCTCCAGCACTTACTATTTTTGTTTCAGATTTCCAGCATCCACAATTATTGTGTTCATTCCCTCAGGATCTTATATGTTTGAAAAAGTACCCATATCATCCTTCTAAACACTGATGGATACATGCCCATCCTGTATCACTGCCACTCAACTGCCCAGGCAATCATGTTATGATATGGGCAGGGTAATATTCAGGTCAATGGGGCTTGTCCACGAACCTGCCTGACCAATAACTATTGACAGAAACAATATTGATTTCAGCGCCTGCCCACCTTGTGAATTATGGGGGTAAAATTATGGCTGAGTGAGTTTGTCACTGACATATTTTACATATACTATGGACTAGATCAGACGCCCTCAAAATACTGTAATCTAGAATGTAATCTAGACCCGAACTATTTCTTATTTTAACAGCAAATATAAAATGCTGTGTTCCCGATGCATTGCGACTGGTCATTCTACTTGATGTTAAGCAAAATGCAATTTAGTTAAACACTGTAGTTAAAATACACCAAAACAAAGAGGAATTTAGAACTTAACTGTCTTGGAAACTTAACCGAATAATAGTTAGAGTAACTATTATTAATTGAACTGTTGCAATGTAGTAACATCCCAGAAACATACACCTTAGCAAAAGGAAGGAAAATTCTCCAATCCAGGAGGAACACATCAAAAGCGAAGTCCGAGAGAGTAGCAGCCAAGAGGCATTCATGGAAGCTCCAACTCTTTGAGATCTTAAAGCTAAACCTAAAACCTATAAGTAGGTGAGAAAGTCTCATCTGTGAGAGCTGGGTACACCCAGGCTGCTTCCATTGGTCCAACTTGAAAAAGCAACTCAAAGTCTCAAAGCTGTTTACACAAGAGGTCTTCACTTGGCAACCTTCCACCTCTGCCTTACAACTTCTCTTCAACAAAACCAAGACAAAATAATCTCTGGAAAGTCACAGCATTAATACATCACAGACACAGCTATGAGGTGAGCTGGCTTCAGTCAAGGGAGAGGACGGATCAAGATCCTGTTCATCCATACAGAAAGGAAGAAGGGAAAGGCTGTCAGCTGCTACCTCCAGCACCAGATTTACACCCGCCCCAGCAGCAATGCCTCGGGTACAACCAGTAGGTAATGTCGCAATACACCAGGCCCACTAATAACCAGGCCCATCGATAAATAGGACCACCAATAACCAGCACCCCCCAATAACCAGCCCCCCAATAACCAGGCCCCCAATTAACCAGGCCCTTTGCAATAACCAGTGTCCCCCAATAACCAAGTCCCCCAATAACCAGGTGCTTCCCAATAACCAGGCTCCCCCCAATAACCAGGCACTTCCCAATAACCAGGTCCCCCAGTAACCAGGCACTTCCCAGTAACCAGGCCACCAATAACCAGGCCCTTTCCAATAACCAGCACCCCACCCCCAATAATCAGGTCTCCCCAATAACCAGGCTCTTCCCAATAACCAGGTTCCCCAATGACCAGGCCCTTCCTAACAACCAGGCTTCCCGCCAATAACCAGGCCCCCCCCATAACCAGGCCCCACAATATCCATGAACCCAAATTCCAGGCCCACCAATAACCAGGCCTCCAATGCACCAGGATGTCATGCATAATATCTGCCTGTTTTTCTGCTGGAGATCATATTGTGCAGCAGGTAGTGTCCCTGTCTCTGAGCTAGCGGTTCTAAGTTTGAGTCCCACTCCAGGATTTGATGGATAAGGAAGTTGTGTTTGTAACGTGGTCAGACAGGTTGAGGATCAACCTGTAAATCCTTCCAACCCGTGCAAATGGCAGGCAGTCAGAGAGGGGAAGATTCCTGGTCACTTGGAGTTTTGCCCATTATTCCAGTCCATAGTTCCAGTCTAAAACAGGATTGTGAAAATTGCAGGAGTATGTGCTCTGAATGAACGAGAACACAACACCATTGCTGCCTCTGACAGAAGCATAGGGCGTTTTCCCAACATTTCCTAGAGATAGCAACGCAAGAATAACCTTTCCCAGAGACAGCTGATGTGAACCCTAACTCTATCTGACCACCTTGTCTTCATATCCTCTTACCTCTTCAATCTGGAAAGTGATGTTGTGATTCCTTAGGGCATTATTCCTTGATAATTTCTTCCTGATAAGGTAAGCTCAGTATTTCTGAGATACATCTCTCACCTCCAAACTTCTGACTAGTCTTGGGGAGCTGTGTTGATTACCAGTATAGGGGGCAGGATGGGAAATGTGTCCACTTTCAGACAGCTATGTGTGGTGTGTGAAAATGTAGACACACTACATGAACCCCTTGGGGTATGCCCTCCATACATCCATCTCTAGAACAGAGCGGAATGCCAGGTTCATTTGCAAGCTGTATGTACCTTGTGGTATTTTTATGCCCACAAAGTGGGGGGAAATTCTTCTCATCTCAGTCCTGAAAGGCTTACCCTTTATTCTTTTGATTTGGAGATGCCGGTGTTGGACTGGGGTGTACAAAGTTAACAATCACACAACACCAGGTTATAGTCCAACAGGTTTAATTGGAAGCACACTAGCTTTTGGAGCGACGCTCCTATCACCTGATGAAGGAGCGTCGCTCCAAAAGCTAGTGTGCTTCCAATTAAACCTGTTGGACTATAACCTGGTGTTGTGTGATTTTTACCTTTATTCTTAGACTGGCTTGATGCTGACCCATTGAAATTCAGTGCAGTTTTGGATCCAATGATACTTGGACATCTATCAGACTACATCAAGTTCTGATGTCTTTCAGGTATTCAATGGTACGCACCCTGCGTATAGCTGACGGGCCAGATGAAGTGCACCTCTCTGCGATAGCAAAACTGGAGCTGAGGGAGCAGCTTAAAAACTCCCTGGCGAAACTATAAGTAATTGTCAGAATGCAAGAGCATCCTGAAGAAGGGCTTATGCCCGAAACGTCGATTCTCCTGTTCCTTTGATGCTGCCTGACCTGCTACGCTTTTCAAGCAACACATTTTTAAGCTCAGAATGCAAGAGCAGCCAGGCCAGCAGCTGACAGAGATAACACAACGTCAGCCTCCTGTCTTCCAATGCAATGATTGATTGAAGCATCAATTACCGGAAATATTACACGTTGGACAATGAACCACCTAACATATTAATTCAGCATCTGTACACCAATTACATCTGTGTTTCTGATCTCCTAGCACCGCTGTGTTATAATTTGGAAAAACAACTATTCACGCAGAAGTGATTTATTTCTTTGTGTTTGGAGCGTATATTGGTGGGGAACAAATGTGTTAGAGGAAGCAAAACTGTTGGCATAATGCAGTAATAAAATGATGAAAAGCATGTTGCAGATTTGCATAATATAATTACTGTCAGTAAACTGTGACAATGCAGGGGAAGTAATGAAATCCCATATTCCCTGGCCTATTCTGCTGCTGCTCCTTGGTTTCTTTATTTATCCTGTACATTAATCAGTTTGAAGCAGTTATCGAGGACAGATTCCGCCAGAGCACTCTTCCCACTGCCTAGAACCTGGCGTGTTCGAATATATTAACAACAACTTGAGTGCCTTTAACTTACTGAGTTAAAAATCACGCAATACCATTTTATAGCCCAACAGGTTTATTTGGAAGCAGTAGCTTTAATGTACTGATGCATCCAAAGGGACTTCATCAGACATGCATCCAAAAATTGAGGATGCCCAGCCTTGTGAAGACATATGAGGCTGGATGGTCGGAATTGTGGTCCATCAGATTGATCTGAAGCAGTGCCTGAAAGGAAATGAGAGAGAGAGAGCAGGCGAGAGGTTCTCTGGGGTAGTTCCAGGACTTAGGGCCTAGACAGCTGACTATGTGACAGGCCGTGGCAGATGGATCAAAATTGGGAACGTAAATAAGGCCCAGAATTGGGCAAGCCACTGAGATTTTTGAGAGGTGATAGAGCTGGGAGTAGATTGCAAAGATGAAGAGCGTTTGAAAATGAGGAAAATAATTGAGATGTTGCCAGTGCAGGAGATAATACAATGATAATAAATCTCACTTATGCAAAATTATGGACACTAATCTGCCAGATTTTAGCAAATGTTTCAAAAAACATTTTTCTTCTGTTAATTACTTCCGAGATAGCAGGGGAAATCAATTGACTCGATGCCAAATTCAATCTAATATGCTCCTCTAATGTGCGGCTCCAAGGATGTAACTGGCCGTTTGATATGACATGACTTGTTAATGTTTTCACAGGTCGGCTGCCACATTTATTTACCAAAGAATGTTGACAGCTTTTCTGAAAGTAATTGATTGGTTTCAGAGTGCTTCGGGATACCTTGAACATACGAGAAAAGGCCCTTTATAAACACAAACGCATCTCACTCAAAGTGTTCTCATTGATTAGATTAGATTAGATTAGATTACTTACAGTGTGGAAACAGGCCCTTCGGCCCAACAAGTCCACACCGACCCGCCGAAGCGCAACCCACCCATACCCCTACATATACCCCTTACATAACACTATGGGCAATTTAGCATGGCCAATTCACCTGACCCAAACATCTTTGGACTGTGGGAGGAAACCGGAGAACCCAGAGGAAACCCACGCAGACACAGGGAGAACGTGCAAACGTCACACAGTCAGTCACCTGAGTCGGGAATTGAACCCGGGTCTCAGGCGCTGGGAGACAGCAGTGCTAACCACTGTGCCACCGTGCCGCCGTGCTTTTTTTTTGTGCGTTCAGGGGAATGAGGGTGTTGCTGACTGGACCAATATTTATAGTCCATTGTTAATTGCATCAGAGAAGGTGGTGGTGAGCTACCTTGTTGAACCACTGCAGTCCTTGGGGTGGACGCACACCCATTGTGCTGGTAGAATTGGAATTAGAGTGAGGTTTTATTGTAACCTGTACTTGAGTAGATGATACAGGAGTACGGTGAAATGCCATTCACATCTTAGCAACAAGCTCCTTGGGTGTTAAATCGTTGGTAAAAAGAAGAAAAATAAAGAAATAATTTAAAAGTTCAACATTACAGTCCTTGTCAGCATAAAGTAGTAAATAAGAAATAAAGTTAAAAGTTCCGAAATAAAGTCCTTTGTTAGCCAGGGATCTGTAATCATTCCAACTTTCCCCATTAGGGCTCCATCCCCCTTGCCCCCACACACTGGGCTCAATCTCTCTCCCCAACCCTGAACTGGGCTCAATCTCTCTCTCTCCCCCCTCACTGGGCTCAATCTCTCTCTCTCCTCACACTGGGCTCAATCTCTCTCTCCCCATGCACTGGGCTCAATCTCTCTCCCCACCCCCAAACTGGGCTCAATCTCTTTCTCTCTCCCCGCACTGGGCTCGATCTGTCTCCCCCCTTCACTGGGCTCAATCTCTCTCTCCCCCTGCACTGGGCTCAATCTCTCTCTCTCCCCCTGACACTGGGCTCAATCTCTCTCCCCCCATACTGTGCCCAATCTCTCTCCCCGCACACTGGGCTCAATCTCTCTCCCCACACATGGGCTCAATCTCTCCATTTGACCCAGTGACAGTGAGGGAATAGTGCCATATTTCCAAGTCAGGATAGTGAGTGGCCTGGAGTGGAACTTGCCAGGTGGTAGTGTCCATGTCTTTCTAGTGGGTGGTGGTTGTGGGTTGAGAAGGTGCTGGCCAATGGAGCCTGAGTGAGTTGCTGCAGTACATCTTGTCGATGGAACACAATGACGGCTCAGTTAGATGTCGTTTCTTGTAAAACTGAATTACCTGCGTTGCCCATCCTGACCTTCATAGAAATCTGGAATCTCAATAAATGATAATGCTCACAATTTGTAATGAAATATAATTCCTGTCGTTAAAAGGATGCTGGTTTTGTAAGACATTGTAAGAGCAGACAGTAAATATCTGTACCGAGGCTGTATTGAATTATGCCTACACTAATCCTTCATGCTAGGCATCTTGATCAACTAATTCTGCAGATATTTTGAGGCAGAGGTTGAGGCTGATAATTGGAAAAGAAAAACACTGATGGAGAGACAACGTTCTGGTACGATTAACAGGAAATTAACTTTGAAAGTGTTTTCATGACCGGTGCTGCGAACAGAATACCAGAGTTGTATTCAAATGAATGAGAAACTCTACAATAATGAGAAGTTAGGGCTAATTAGTGGCTTGTGGCCAGTTCATACAAAACATTTGATAATAATCACTCTACAATGTCAAAAGAATGAGAAACAAAAAGAATCTTAGGATCTGAAATAAATACAATAATATTGGGAGGACACTGCAGGTGGGTTAGAGAGGAGTGGTTCATCTTTTAGATATCTTTCATCTCGTCCTATCATGAAGAGAGAAAACATTGACCCAGGACTGCACTGACCTCTTTGCTCACAATGTCTAGTTCGCCGATAATGGTCACATCTTTGTGCGTGCACTGTCTAAACTGAGTGAATTTTTAATGTGCACTGTCACTGGCAAGGCTAACATTTATTATGGCCTATCCCTGATTGCCCCTGAATTAAGTAGCTCACTGGAGCTGTTTCAGAGGGTCATTAAGTGACAATCAAATTGTTGTGGATTTGGAGAGATATGTAGGCCCGGCTGGATAAGGACAGTGGATTTCCTTCCCTGAAGGACAACAGGGAAATAGAGGGATTTGTGCAGCAACTGAAGATTGTTTCATACTCATCATTGCTGACATTAGCTTCCCATCCAAATTCCAAACTGTAACAGCAGCAACTATTCTATGATTAGCTTAGATTACTTACAGTGTGGAAACAGGCCCTTCGGCCCAACAAGTCCACACCGACCCGCCAAAGCCCTACATTTACCCCTTACCTAGCACTATGGGCAATTTAGCATGGCCAATTCACCTGACCCGCACATCTTTAGACTGTGGGAGGAAACCGGAGCACCTGGAGGAAACCCATGCAGACAAGGGGAGAACGTGCAAACTCCACACAGTCAGTCGCCTGAGTCGGGAATTGAACCCGGTCTCAGGCGCTGTGAGACGGCAGTGCTAACCACTGTGCCACCGTGCCGCCCACAATTCTGCGATTTGATCCCTGTTCCCAGGGCTTTAACTGAAGCCTCTGCTTTACTAATTTAATGACGTTACTATTAAACCAACAACTCTCCAAAATAGGGAGCAAAAGAAGGAAAATTAATGCTTCGTGCCAAGATAAACTCCAAACTTTTGCTTACTTTTCAGTCAACACTGCACTTTAAAACAAAAGGTTGCGGGGCAATTCTAAAGCGAGCATGGAATATGTTTGTGCAGTAGTTCTTAGACAGGGCGACATCACACTTTGCTGGATCCTTCATTTTCTAGGTAAAAACAATGATTGCAGATGCTGGAAACCAGATTCTGGATCAGTGGTGCTGGAAGAGCACAGCAGTTCAGGCAGCATCCAACAAGCAGCGAAATCAACGTTTCGGGCAAAAGCCCTTTTCCTGATGAAGGGCTTTTGCCCCTGAAACATCGATTTCGTTGCTCGTTGGATGCTGCCTGAACTGTTGTGCTCTTCCAGCACCACTGATCCAGAACCTTCGTTTTCTTGCTTGCTAAGGAAAGTGCTGCTGGGAAATCTCAGTATCAACATTGTTGTTTCACAGTATGATGGGGACAGCAGGGTTGTCCGTGCCCTAGCTGAGCTCAGGCACTTGAGGTCAGATATTAGTGCTTTGTGTATTTATGACATCTGCTGAGTGTGGGCCACCAACTCAGGTAGAGAGACTGACCATCCATCATTTTTGACCGAGTGATACTGCCACGCAAGTGTCTTGCATCAATGTTGGAACTCACTAAATGGAGAATTGTACTTCTACCTTCTAATTATATTCTACTTGTCAGAATGCAACATCTTCTGTATGACTCTAGAGTCAGCAATTACTGCAGGTGTGATCTATTTTTCATTCCCTGCAATTATAGGGTGAGATGTGAAGGGTCAGTTAGGGTGCTTAAGGGTTACAAGGTAGCCAGGAATGACCTAAAGAGAGAGCTCAGAAGAGCCAGGAGAAGACATGAGAAGTTGTTGGCGGATAGGATCAGGGTAAACCCTAAGGCTTTCTATAGGTATTTAAGGAATAAAAGAATGACAAGAGTAAGATCAGGGTCAATCAAGGATAGTAGTGGGAAATTGTGTGTGGAGTCAGAGGAAATAGGGGAAGCACTAAATGAATATTTTTCAACAGTATTCCCTCTAGAAAATGACAATGTTGTCGAGGAGAATACTGAGATACAAGCTACTAGACTAAGTTGAATTGAGGTTCACAAGGAAGAGGTATTAGAAATCCTGCAGAGTGTGAAAATAGATAAGTCCCCTGGGCCGGATGGGATTTATCCTAGGATCCTCTGGGAAGCCAGGGAGGAGATTGCCGAGCTTTTGGCATTGATCTTTAAATCATCATTGTCTGCAGGAATAGTACCAGAAGACTGGAAGATAGCAAATGTGGTTCCCCTGTTCAAGAAGGGGAATAGAGACAATCCTGGTAATTAATGACCATGAGCCTTACTTCAGTTGTTGGTAAAGTGTTGGAAAAGGTTATAAGAGATAGGATTTATAATCATCTAGAAAAGAATAATTTGATTAGGGTAGTCAGCACGGTTTTTACGAAGGGTAGGTCGTGCCTCACAAACTTTATTGAGTTCTTTGAGAAGGTGACCAGATAGGTAGATGACAGTAAACCGGTTGATGTGGTGTATATGGATTTCAGCAAGGCGTTCGATAAGGTTCCCCACAGTAGGCTATTGTATAAAATGCGGAGGAATGGGATTGTGGGAGATATAGCAGTTTGGATCAGTAATTGGCTTGCTGAAAGAAGACAGAGGGTGGTGGTTGATGGGAAATGTTCATCCTCGAGTCCAGTTATGAGTAGTGTACCACAAGGGTCGGTGTTGGGTCCACTGCTGTTCGTAATTTTTATAAACAACCTGGATGAGGGCGTAGAAGGGTGAGTTAGTAAATTTGCAGACCACATGAAGGTCGGTGGAGTTGTGGATAGTGACGAAGGATGTTGTAGGTTACAGAGAGACAAAGATAAGCTGCAGAGCTGGGCTGAGAGGTGGCAAATGGAGTTTAATGCGGACAAGTGTGAGGTGATTCACTTTGGGCAGAGTAACCGTAAGATTCTTAGTCGTGTAGATGAGCAGAGAGATCTCGGTGTCCATGTACACAGATCCTTGAAAGTTGCCACCCAGGTTGACGGGGTATTTAAGAAGGCTTACCGTGTTTTAGCTTTTTTTAATAGAGGGATCGAGTTCCGGAACCATGAGGTTATTCTGCAGCTGTACAAAACTCTGGTGCGGCCGCACTTGGAGTATTGTGTACAGTTCTGGTCACCGCATTATAAGAAGGATGTGGAAGCTTTGGAAAGGGTGCAGAGGAGATTTACTAGGATGTTGCCTGGTATGGAGGGAAGGTCTTATGAGGAAAGGCTGAGGGACTTGAGGTTGTTTTCATTAGAGAGAAGGTTGAGAAGTGACTTAATAGAGACATATAAGATAATCAGAGGGTTAGATAGGGTGGACAGGGAGAGCCTTTTTTCAAGTGTGGGGATGGCGAGCACGAGGAGTTATAGCTTTAAATTGAGGGGTGATAGATATTGGACAGATGTCAGAGGTAATTTCTTTACTCGGAGAGTAGTAAGGGTATGGAATGCTTTGCCTGCAACGGTAGTAGATTCGCCAACTTTAAGTGCATTTAAGTCGTCATTGGACAAGCATATGGACGTACATGGAATAGTGTAGGTTAGATGGCCTTCAGATTGGTATGACAGGTTGGTGCAACATCGAGGGCTGAAGGGCCTGTACTGTGCTGTAATGTTCTATGTTCTATATATTTTCTGATTTCACCCAATTTGTCTTTCTTCTGTTTTCCTTAATGCTTGCTTCTTTTCCATACAGTGGATCCCAATTTTTCTCTTTATCATTATTCAGACTCCAGCTCATTTTGTTCTTCCCAGTTCCCAGTTTGAGAAATTGATTTACATCCGCTCTGAAGACTAGTAAACTAACACTGTGTTAAAAGGGTGTACAAATGATAAGACAATGAAGAGACATCCAGTCATGGATCTGTCAGAATTAGCATGGCAGAAACTGCTGAACGAAGGATATCATCTTGCCATCAATAGACTGGAGACTGGAAGTATGAAAAGGAATCCATCAATCACTAACAACACTTCAAATTCTTTCAGTCATTTAGTTAAGTGAAGTACTCAGTGAATTTCTCTGCTGATGGCCTATAGTGCTCTCTTGTAAATGAAGACTGTATGTTTTGTTAAATAGACTTAAACATTGTTTTGGAGTAAGTGAGCACTGCAGGTGCTGGAGATCGAAGTCGAGAGTGTATTGCTGGAAAAGCACAGCAGGTCAGGCAGCATCCGAGGAGCAGGAAAGTCGACGTTTTGGGCATAAACCCTTCATCGGGAATGTGGCTTGTGAGCCAAGGGAGTGGAGAGATAACTGACAGGAGAGGGGGTGTTGGGTGGGTGTTGGCTGAAGGTAGCTGAGAGTGTGATAGGTGGATGGAGGTGAGGGTAAAGGTCGGAGGGGAGGGTGCAGCGGATAGGTGGGAAGGAAGATGGACTGGTAGCACAGGTCAGGAGGGTGGTGCCGAGTTGGAAGGTTGGATCTGGAATAAGATGGGGGGGAAGTGAAATGAGGAAACTGGTGAAATCCACATTGATGCCATTAAACATTGTTTTCCAAGCAGATCTGGGCACCAACTGTTATGGATCAGGTCAGACCCCCCAAAACATTTTAAGAAGGTATCCCAGACCCTAGCTTTTTGAGTTGTTTCAGGCAGATGTAAGGTGGGTATCCCAGGACTGATGCAGCTGGTCAAACCACTTGGCTTCAAGTGAAACAGAATTTAATTACACACCACCGAATGAAACACAAACAAACAGAAACAGAATTTAGAATACCAACAATTTGAAAATCTGACCGACATGATATCCCCCACAACTTAACAAAGGAGCTGTTCCAATTTCCTGCAACATCCCCATAAACACACCCCATAGCAAAGAAGATAAAATCAAACACAGTTTCTTCCAGGAGAGATGTCAGACAGAGAGAGAGAGAGAGAGAGAGAGGATCAGCCAGGGATCACTTGCTGAAGCATGGAACGTCATTCACTGTTTCTCTAGGACCCCGGCTAACAACTGAACCGACTAGAAAAATCCCTGAACTGGAGAACTGGCTACTCTTTTATTTTACAAGAGTTTAGTTAGTATCTGTTAGCCATAATCAAAGTGGCCTCTACCCAGACAATCAAAGCCTCTGCCTTTTACAACCCCTTTTGGGAAAAACCAAGGTCATCACATCACACCAACAAATTATCCATTGTGACACCTTAGCCTCATGTTGGTCGATGTTGTGAAGACATCCTGGACATATGATGAGGCTCTTAATGAGTAGACTCAGCACAGTGGTGGCTGGCTGCATTGCTCACCTCGCACTGTAATACAAAGCCAGCTCATTTGCTTCCGGGACTTGGGGGTGCAGTGAGGTGAAAGCATCTCTTAAAGCTGCCTTGCCCTTCAGAGTAAGAAATGGCTGCTGCTGGGTGAAAGGGAAGAGTAGCGCTTTTAAATTTGAAGAGTGTTCTTGATTGAAAAGGCTAGCAGTGGAGCTTGAAGGGATGCAGCTGAGAGTAAATAGCTGTGGATTGGACAAAACCTGAGGGGGAAGGAGGCAGAAACATCAGTCTCCGAGAACTTCCCAAGACAGGTAGGCTTGTACTTTAGTTAATTTGACCTTGTCGTGTTAGTTAATTTTATTATCCTTTGATACATTTGACTGGGATTTTGCTGCAAAGGGGTAATGTACCTGTCCTTTATAGAATCAGTTGCCTACGTTATGGAAGTGAAAGGTGTGTGTATATGGATTCCTTCAAGCCTGAAGTGATTTATAATGAATGAAGACAGGCACACTTCTATATTGGTGAGACAGGCCGCTTACTTGCGGAACGCTTCAGAGAACACCTCCGGGCCGCCCGGACCAACCAACCCAATCACCCCGTGGCTCAACACTTTAACTCTCCCTCCCACTCCACCGAGGACATGCAGGTCCTTGGACTTCTCCACCGGCAGAACATAACAACACGACGGCTGGAGGAGGAGCGCCTCATCTTCCGCCTGGGAACCCTCCAACCACAAGGTATGAATTCAGATTTCTCCAGTTTCCTCATTTCCCCTCCCCCCACCTTGTCTCAGTCGGTTCCCTCAACTCAGCACCGCCCTCCTAACCTGCAATCCTCTTCCTGACCTCTCCGCCCCCACCCCACTCCGGCCTATCACCCTCACCTTGACCTCCTTCCACCTATCCCACCTCCATCGCCCCTCCCCCAAGTCCCTCCTCCCTACCTTTTATCTTAGCCTGCTTGGCTACTCTCTCTCATTCCTGATGAAGGGCTTATGCTCGAAACGTCGAATTTCCTATTCCTGAGATGCTGCCTGGCCTGCTGTGCTTTGACCAGCAACACATTTGCAGCACACTTCTAATCCAACTAGTTGAATAAACAACATGATGTTTATTGCATTCCTGCAACTATTCACATGAATATAACCTGCATTACCTGCTCCTTGGATGCTGCCTGAACTGCTGTGCTCTTCCACAAATCCAGAAAATGCATTACCACAGAGACTGTTAGACATACTCTAACCTTAGTTCTGACTCCTACAAGCCTCCTCATTTACGCTCGCTAAGCTCCCATGCTATGGCCATAATGGCTGGTACTTAGTGCCTTCAATCCTTATTAAACCTATCAGGCCCATGGACAACAGGCAGGACAGTAAAAGATGAAGAATAATGCAAGCAGAACATGCCACATTATCAGTGAGTGATTAGATGGCACACATGCTCCATAAATGAAACACTCTCAGTGAAACGGAGAGAGACCTAGCTGCATGAGTGAACCCAATCCCAAAATCTTAACCAATGCAGAGCATCAGTCAACAAAGACCTCAGCATTTTGCATGTAGGTAGGTTGTTCAGTAAGTAGTATAGGTGAATATCGATACAATGGGCTAAATCATGGCAGATGAAGTTCATTGCTGAGAGTGAGGTCAGTAAGATAGATGAGAGACTTTCTAAATGGCAAGAAGCTGAGAAATGTAGGGGAGGTTGAGAGGTTTAAGGGTCTTTGTACAAAAATCACTAAAAACTAATGGACTGGTACAGACCTTTAATCTGAAAAAAGCAAATGGAATGTCCTTTGTCACAAGTGACTTTGAAAACAAAGAAATGGAAATTGTATGAGGTTCTTTTAACATCTGGATTGCCACATCTGTAATATCCTGTTCAGATGTGAGTGTATCAAGGTGGATAAATTGGTTTCTAAAGGAGTTCGGATAAAAAATGAGGTCTGCAGATGCTGGAGATCACAGCTGAAAATGTGTTGCTGGTTAAAGCACAGCAGGTTAGGCAGCATCCAAGGAATAGGAAATTCGACTTTTCGGGCATAAGCCCTTCATCAGGAATGAGGAGAGTGTGCCAAGCAGGCTAAGATAAAAGGTAGGGAGGAGGGACTTGGGGGAGGGGCGATGGAGATGTGATAGGTGGAAGGAGGTCAAGGTGAGGGTGATAGGCCGGAGTGGGGTGGGGGCGGAGAGGTCAGGAAGAAGATTGCAGGTTAGGAGGGCGGTGCTGAGTTGAGGGAACCGACTGAGACAAGGTGGGGGGAGGGGAAATGAGGAAATTGGAGAAATCTGAGTTCATTCCTTGTGGTTGGAGGGTTCCCAGGCGGAAGATGAGGCGCTCCTCCTCCAGCCGTCGTGTTGTTATGTTCTGCCGGTGGAGGAGTCCAAGGACCTGCATGTCCTCGGTGGAGTGGGAGGGAGAGTTAAAGTGTTGAGCCACAGGGTGGTTGGGTTGGTTGGTCCGGGCGTCCAACCTTCAGAGAACACCTCAGGGACGCCTGGACCAACCAATCCAACCACCCGTGGCTCAACACTTTAACTCTCCCTCCCACTCCACTGAGGACATGCAGGTCCTTGGACTCCTCCACCGGCAGAACATAACAACACGATGGCTGGAGGAGGAGCGCCTCATCTTCCGCCTGGGAACCCTCCAACCACAAGGAATGAACTCAGATTTCTCCAGTTTCCTCATTTCCCCTCCCCCCACCTTGTCTCAGTCGGTTCCCTCAACTCAGCACCGCCCTCCTAACCTGCAATCTTCTTCCTGACCTCTCCGCCCCCACCCCACTCCGGCCTATCACCCTCACCTTGACCTCCTTCCACCTATCACATCTCCATCGCCCCTCCCCCAAGTCCCTCCTCCCTACCTTTTATCTTAGCCTGCTTGGCACACTCTCCTCATTCCTGATGAAGGGCTTATGCCCGAAACGTCGAATTTCCTATTCCTTGGATGCTGCCTAACCTGCTGTGCTTTAACCAGCAACACATTTTCAGTTCTAAAGGAGTTCATCAGGCTGAAACCGAGATGATATTAGACTGATGAATGGAATCTCTAACTTCAAATAATGTGATCTTGTTAACGTCGATCTTGCTTTGTTGACCTCCTGTGCAGTGTAACCTGTGTGCCTCACTCTGTCTAAGCACTGTATGATCTGCGTGTCCTTGTTTGCCATGATCTGAGTATACTGCTCACAAACAAAGCATTTCACTGTACTTAGGTACACATAACTACAATAAATCACAGCAAATTGATTATAGATCAGTGAAGCATCTTGGAATATAAAGCCACTGTATAAACACAAGTTGTTGAATGAAAGCCTAGGGATGTGAATTATTCAGAATAGAGCCATGAACACAATAAAACAGCCCAAGGAATTTCACAACAGCAGCATAATTGGTAATGATTGTCACTATGCCAAACAAAAAGGAGACAGGTAACTAGACACTCGTCAGTGAGACAGGGTTGGTGTGGGAATTCCTGAGCACAGGGTTAAACCTGCCTGAAGGCAGGGTGTAAGTTGAAAGGGGAAATGGCCAGAGGTGGGAATTTTTTTTAACTGCAGTGATGGCATCTCTGGCTAGGCTAGCATTTATTACCCATCCCTAATTCCCCAGAGGAAAGTTAAAAGTCAACCACAGTGCTATTGGGTTTGGAGTCATGTGTAGGCCAGACTAGGTAAGGATCATACTTTCCTTCCCAAAAGGACACTAGATGGGTTTTTTGACAATTAACACATGGTCATCATGAAACCCTTAATTCCAGACTTTTATTGAATTCAAATTCCATCATCTTCCGTGGCAGGATTTGAACCCATGTCCAGAAAATTAGCTGCCTTCCTGATTAATAGATCAGTGATTTGTGTCCCCCTCATTTGGTACCCAATGCTTGGTTACTCAAAGGGTTTAGGACTGGAGGAGGTTGTAGGCATATACATAAGGAGAGAGAGAGAGAGATTTGAGCACCAGGATAATAAATCTGAAGTGATGCTGAATTGGGAGCCAGTGGGCATTAGCCAGCGCAAGATATTGAATGAATGGGCGAGGAACAAGGGTTGCAGACATTTAGAATGCGTGAATTGGAAGACCAGCCAATTATCTGAATATTTTTTAGATTACTTACAGTATGGAAACAGACCCTTCGGCCCAACAAGTCCACACTGACTCTCCGATGTGTAACCCACCCTGACCCATTCCCGTATATTTACCCCTTCACCTAACATCTACGGGCAATTTAGCATGGCCAATTCACCTAACCTGCACATTTTTGGACTATGGGAGGAAACCAGAGCACCCGGAGGAAACCCACGCAGACACGGGGAGAATGTGCAAACTCCACACAGTCAGTCGCCTGAGGCAGGAATTGAACCCGGGTCTCTGGCGCTGTGAGGCAGCAGTGCTAACCACTGTGCCACCATGCTGTCCAAGTCAGTTTTAGAAACACCATCACTGCGTTAGCCCGGAATCGAACCTGGGTCAACTGCTTGGAAAGCAGCTATGCTCACCACTACACCACCATCACCCTTTGGGTATGGAGAGAATGCAAGGGTAGAATCACACTCATGGCTAACTCTTAATTCTGCTGAGAATGATTCTCATCATTGCCATTCGTGATGCTGGGAGGGAGGTTGGCCATGGGATAGAGTCTGTGTGGAGGGAATGTGGATTGCTAAACAACACGAAGCGAGCTTTGACCCTGTGTTTTGTACTATGATGACATTGCCATCACCCAACCCTTCGAGTCTCCCTTAACCAGGAGAATCCCAGACTACCAGATATCGGAAGAATGTTGTGAAACTTGAAAGGGTTCAGAAAAGATTTACAAGGATGTTGCCAGGGTTGGAGGGTTTGAACAAAAGGGAGTGTCTGAATAGTCTGGGGCTAAATTCCCTGGAGTGTCGGAGGCTGAGGGGTGACCTTATAAAAATTGATAGAATCATGAGGGGCATGGATAGGATAAATAGACAAGGTCTTTTCCCTGGGGTAGGGGAGTCCAGAACAAGAGAGCATAGGTTTAGGGGGAAAGGAGAAAGATTTAAAAGCGACCTAAGAGGCAACATTTTCATACGGTGAATGACGAGCGTATGGAATGAGCTGCCAGAGGAAGTGGTGGAGGCTGGTACAGTTACAGAATTTAAAAGGCATTTACATGGGTAGATGAGTAGGAAGGGTTTGGAGGGTTATGGGCCAAGTGATGGCAAATGGAACTACATTAGGTTGGGATATCAGGTCGGTACGGATGAATTGGGCCAAAGGGCCTGTTTCCGCGCTGTACATCTCTGTGACTCGATGATACACAGGGACATGTTTTTGTCATTAGAAGAATAGGAAGTAGAATTGGGAGTGGGTCGTTAAACCACTCTAGCCTGCTCTGTCCCCCCGAACCCTTCGACCCCTTTAGCCCTAAGAAGTACGTCTATCTCCACCTTGAAAACATTCAAAGTTTTGGAGTCAATTGCTTTCTGTGGCAGAGAATTCAACAGGCTTTGGTTGAAGATATATCTCCTTATCTCAGTCCTAAAGCTGTAATCCCTGGTGCTGGACTCCCCCATCATCGGGAACATACTTTCTGCATTGATTAGTCCTGTTAGAACTGTGGAGGTTTTGATGATCGATTTTTTTTTCTCTCTGCTCACCAGTCATCGGGAATCATGCCTACTTACTTGGGAATTTTCTTCAGCCGCTGAGAACTGTATGCAAGCAACCAGATCTTCTAAATAGAACAGAGAGGAATAATCCCAATAGAGCAGCTGCCAGAGAGTAGCAGGCAGTCTCAAGATCGCAGGGATCAATTTGCCAGCGTTGGTCCGAAAACATATGTCATAGGTGGTCAAATAGCGCCACCTCTTGTATATCTGTCCATAGAGAGAGACAAAAATGCAGGCTAATTCTCATTACCCCTCAGTCACCACTCCCTCATTTCATAAATTGTGTTTTTGAATTCTGTTTTCTTATTTTTATTCGCTCGTGGTATATGGGCGTTAATGGCTAGGCAGGTATTTATTGCTCATCCATAACTGCCCTGAGGGTAGCCCACATTGCAGTGGGTCTGGAGCCCCTTCTAGGCTGGACTGGGGAAGTCTAGTGCACCAGCTGGGTTTTTATGACAATCATATATGGTTAAATGATCGTCATTAGACTCAGAAATTCCATATTTTCATTAAATTCAAATGCCACCTTCTGTTGTGGTGGGATTTAAACTCAGGTTCCCAGCAAATGACCTGGGTCTCTAATAGTCAAGCAGTTAATCCCACAAGGTCATTCCCTCCCATTTGATCAGGTCTAGCTAATTTCCCATGTTTAGGATTGCCAACTCGATTAAGTGTATTGCTGGAAGTTTCATCTCACAACATGTCTCCAGATAGCAGCCATTATTCGGTAGATCACGTGTGCGTGGATTGGTGCAATACCGGGCCATAGTTTCAGCACTTTGACCTGGAATTTATTTTTAAAATGACAGACATGCATTTTCGTAGCGCCTTTCGTGACCTCTGAATGTTTCAAAGGGCTTTGCCATCAATGAAGTCTCATTGCTGTCGGAAGTGCAGCACACAATCTAGGCAAAGCAAGATCCCCCAGGCGTTAATGTGATAGCGATCAAATAGTCTTCTTCCTTTGTTAACCTGCTAGTTTGCTGCTCTATGCTATTATCCAAGCTATTATCCATTCTCAGGATTAAAAGCCCACCCTAACATCATTGAGAGAGTGATTTGCTGAAATTGAATGGCTTATTGATGGGTTTGTTCAGAGGGCATTCAGGGGATAACTGTGGATCTGGAATTACAATAAGCCAGACCAAGAAAGGGCAGCTGATTTCCTTTCCTAATCCTTTCCAGCCCAATCCAACACTCTCCTCAGCTTTTCGTTTCATGATTTTGCAAATCGAATTCTGGTTAGTGCAACCCATCTCTCTATTTAAAAACCAAAAGAACTGCAGATGCTGTAAATCAGAAACAAGAATACAAATTGCTGGAAAAGCTCAGCAAGTCTGGGCAGCATCTGTGGAGAGAAATCAGAGTTAACATTTTGGATCAAGTGACCCTTCCTCAGAACAGGGTCACTCAACCTGAAACATTAACTCTGATTTCTCTCCACAACTCGCTATTTATTCGAAACATCTCAGTTTCTGATTCCAAATTGAGTTTTGACTGTGGCTCCCTCCCTTTGCTTTCTCCACCTCCTCCACTCTCAGTCCAGTGAGAATAATTGACTTTGTATTTTCGCTGTGACAGCTGGTTTTGAGTTCAGGGATGTGACCAGATGATAACTGCTCAGAACACTGCTGTTTTTAAGCTTGACTCACACTTCTCACTGTTTAATTACCTTGCCGACTGGCAGATCCATTTATTTAGTGCCCAGTAATTCATGTGATAAGAGGCCAACTTGACAGGGATTTATAACCAGTGTTCTATCATGGAGACTATCACCTTGGGCACATCAAGCCCACGAATGCAAACTCATTACTTTTGAAGCCACAATTGTGCACAATCTATCCCTCACAAAATAGACTCTAAATCCATTCTCCTACGAAAGATAGAAGTTATCAATCTGATTTACCTGAATGTGTGTGTGTGTGTTTGGTGTGTGTGTAAGAGAGAGAGAGTGTGTGTGTATGTGTGAGTGTGTGTATGAGAGAGTGTGTGTGCATGTGTGTGTGTGTTTGCGAGTGTGTGTGCATGTGTTTGTGTATATTTGTGCGTGTGTGTGTGTGTGTGTGTGTGTGAGAAAGAGTATGTCTGTGTGTGTGTGTGCATGTATGAGAGTGTGTATTTGCATGCATGTGTGAAGTGCAAAGATATATATGCAAATTGACAATTCCTTAAAGTATACAGACCTTCATGATATTGTGCCCATATTGATTCAGAACTCCCTATGGTTAAGGGCAGAGGCTGATTGGCAGTGTACCTTGAGCTAATACACATAGCCTGAGAGACAAAGCTTTTGAGCAGCCTTTTGAGTTAGGCCAAGGATATAACGTTACCCTACAAAGTGAAGCAAGAAGCAATCCAAAGGCTAACAAAGGGCTACATGATTGTCTACTTGCACTTTGCCTCATGTCGGATCTGGTACTGCTGGTAACTTATGTGTTGTCCCAATGTTGATGAAGTGATTCCAAAATCAATGTGCGAGATTTCTTACAGCAGTGAGCTATGGGACGTCCTTTTCAAAGATTATCTGTGCGATATTGCAGGAAGGATTAAACATTAAGGTGGAGGAAAGCCACTTAATGGGGAGGAGATGGCTGCTAGACCTTCCACCCCGACCTCAAATTCACCTGGACCATCTTGGACACCTCCCTTCCTGAATCTCTCCAGATCCATCGCCGGTGACTGACTAACCATGGACATCTACTACAAACCTACAGACTCCCACAGCTACCTGGACCACACTTTCTCCCATCCTGTCAGCCCTTATTCCCAAGTCCTCTGCCTCCACTGCATCTGTTCCTAGGATGACCAATTCCATTGTAGATAATCCCAGATGTCCTCCTTCTTCCAGGACTGCATTTTCCCCTCCCATGTGGGTGGCAATACCCTCCAGCTCATCTCCTCCACTTCCCACACCTCTGCCTTTGAACCCCATCCATCTCAACTCAACAAGGACAGAACCCCCCACCACCACCCGGTCCTCATCTTCCTCCCCACAAACCTCCATATACATCGCATCATCCTCCGCCACTTCCGCCACCTACAAATGGACCCCACCACTATCAGCATTCCGTAGAGACCATTCCCTCTGTGACTCCCTTGTCAGATCCACACTATTCCTCTCCCCCCTCCCGCACCAGCCCACACCCCACCCCGGCACCTTCCCCTCCCACAGCAGGAATTGCAAAACCTGCACCCACACTACTCCCCTCACCTCCGACCAAGGCCCCAAAGGATCTTCCATATCAGACAGAAATTTACCTATAGCTCCACCAATGTCATCTACTGTATCTGTTACACCCGATGTGGTCTCCTCTACAGTGGGGAGACAGGATGCCAACTTGCAGATCATTTCAGAGAACATCTCTGGGACACCCACACCCACCAACCCCACCGCCCTTTGGATGAATACTTTAACTCCCCCTCTCAATCCACCAAGGACATGCAGGTCCTGGACCTCCTCTGTCGCCAAACCCTAGCCAGTCAACGCTTGGAGGAAGAACGCCTCATCTTCCACCTTCGGACCCTGCAAACACACAGGATCAATGAGGATTTCACCAGTTTCCTCATTTCCCTTCACTCCGCACTATCCCAGTCCCAAGCCTCCAACTTGACACTGCCCTCTTGACCTGTCCATTGTCTTTCCCATCTATCTGCTCCACCCTTCTCTCCGACCTATCACCTTCTCCCCCACCTTCATCTGCCTATCGCATTCCCAGCTACCTTCCCCCCAGGCTCACACCCCTCCCATTTATCTCTCAGTACTCCTCCTGGCCCACAAGCCTCATTCCTGATGAAGGTCTTTTGCCTGATGCATCGATTCTCCTGCTTCTCAGATGCTGCCTGACCTGCTGTGCTTTTCCAGCACCACACTCTCGACTCTGATCTCCAGCATTTGCCGTCCTCACTTCCTCCTTGTTGCTCAATAAATTTGATTAAAGCAATCTGGTTGATGAATCTTTTAATTTTAAGTCTAATAAAAAGGAAGCTCAGGAACAAAGAAAAAAACAGGTCAGTTTTGCTGAAGTCTTGGATAAGTCTTGGAACTAGAGAAAGAACATACATTGCTCCCATCTCAGTAGAACAACAAGAGACAGAAGGAGGAACCCAGAGGGTATGCAGGTAAGAACCCTGTGGGACAGAGATGCAAAAAGACACTGAACCAAATTGTTGTCCCTGCAACCTAAGCTTGGCAAATAATTGAGGAACCTAAAATACTTCGCCTCACTCAGCCACTGAAAGATAAATTAGTGGGTACCAGTGACTACGGCCCCCAGCCTATTTGGAGTGAAGGTGTGGATCACATCATTAACATCTGTTGGGAGGATATCTAAACATCCACAACAGGTGGATGAGGTGAATGGGCTACACCGTCTGCTCGATCGCTCAAGAACACTTTGTACTATCCTCTCAGCTCCCTGAAGGCCAATGGGATTGATAAAAATGGTGCAGGCTGTACTTTTAAACAAGTTCAAGACTCAAACCCCCACCAGATGGATCCCATTGTTCCACAGCCATGGCGACCGTACCAATTAGATGATGATTGACAGTTAACTACCAAGCTTTGTTTAAAATCAAGCAAGACAGGTTGTCTCTGATTTGCAATGCTGTGAAAATGCGATCCAGCACTCTCCTCTTAAACTAGCACTCTCCTCTTATACAGTATAAATTGTTGATTCCTTTTACTTTGTTCTGATGAGTCCCAAATAGAAAGCTTCAGAAAACTGTTTCCTTTATTCAGTGATACATAAGTTCTGAGCTGCCAAAAATTACTCATTCTTGTTTTGATGAATTCTTCTATTTAAATAAATTATTCAGTTGCCAAAGATTAGAATAAAGAATTCCACATTTTATCTGTGACTGATCAGAGTGGAATTGTTTTAACTGTCTGTCCTGTTGTCATCATCTCTTTCTGCTTTATACTGTTCATCTAAGACCATTAGACACAGAAGCAGAAGTAGGCCATTCAGCCCATAAAGTCTGCTCTCCCATTCAATCAGATTAGAATCCCTACAGTATGGAAAAAGGCCCTTTGGCCCAACAAATCCAACTGACCCTCTGAAGTGTAACCCACCCAGACCCATTCCCCTACCCTATATTTACGCCTGGCTAATGCAGCTAACACTACAGACAGTTTCCCATGGTTAATTTACCTGACCTGCAGTCTTTGGATCATGGGAGGAAACCGGAGCACTCGGAGGAAACCCACGTAGACATGGGAAGAGTGTGCAAACTCCACACAGACAGTCACCCAAGCAGGAATTGAACCCAGGTCCCTGGCGCTGTGAGGCAGCAGTGCTTGCCACAGAGCCACCTTGCCACTCAATGGCTGATCTGAATCATTCTCAATCTGTTTCTCTGCCTTTTCCCCATAACCTTTGATTCTCTTACTGATTATAGTCTTCAGGTTCCTCATGAGGCTCCTTGTCTATTCACAGGAAGATGAGGACAAAAAAAAGGATATTTTTGACTAAGGGAGGGATACTTTATGATGATTATGTTGAATCGGAAAAGCCACAATTTCTGCCACTTTAGAGCAGGAATTCCTATTAGTAGTGTTAGTGGGTAGAAACAAAGAGGACTGCCAAAATGTAAAATTCACAAGGGTTCTTGGTCAGGAAACTGTGGGCCTATATCTCCTCTTTACCGATGCATTCATTGAAACTGACGGTGAAATGTACCTGCAGTTGAGATTGAGGAATTGGTCCAGATTCTTAAATGTATGCGAATGGACCTGAGAGTCCTGTTACAAGTGATAGATGCCGGCTATTGACAAACAGCGTTCATCAAAACCCTTCTGAGAGCCCACAGAATCACAGAGATACTTTGACATGGAAGGAGGCCATTTGGCCCATCATGAGCCACCTCTCTGGATATTTTAAATTAATGCCAACTTGCGTTTTCTCTGTAACCTTTCACATTTAAATAATCATTCATACCTCAACAGAACCTGGCTCCTGCACATTTCCACCCAGTGCGTTCCATACCCTAACCACTTGCTGCATGCAAACAGTTTTTCTCATCCCAGTGACATCTTGAATTTATGTCAGCGGTTCCTATTGATTATGAAATCGTGCTAAGATCAGTAAGGAAGAACTTGTACGAGTTGCAACTTTAAATTTAAAGAGAAAGGAGATAAATGAATAGAATTTCTCAAAAGTTAATCAAATTGAATAATTGATACGACCTCACCTGCAGTTCGACTTAGCTTTAAAATCAGTTCTTGCTGGAATGGTTAGGAACAAGCATTACTGCCTTTTATTTGCGATGGATTAATTGCGCAACGAAATAAAAAGGTTTTAACATCGGAAAGTTCAAAATCTCTGCACTCCTCCAATTCCTACCTCTTGCATATTCCTCTCTGTGGTTTGATGCTGTCTTGGAAGTTCAGATTCCAGACAGACTGATTGAGGAGAAGGCAATATCAAGGACTGGGTTTAGACTTCAAAGTAACGCTATTTATTATTCACTGATACTGAATACAACAAATGGCCATCCTAGCTATACCAGGCCCTGAATGATGGTTGCACGGGGAAAGAACATGAGCTATCCACCTGGTGTGATGATGTGCATGTTGTAATTTGCTGTCGTTTTGTTCACTTTCATCCAGAATCAAGAGTTCCAGTGCTCTAACTCCACCCACAATGTGGAACTTAAGCCCAGTGATGTGCAACTGTGTGACATCATCACAAAATTCCTTCAGGGTCCTAATACCCTTACACAACAATCACTCATATTAACATCTCCAGCATTGGCAGCCCAACTGATGGGCGCAACGATCTGAAATTCCCTCCTACAACTCTTTATCTTTCTTTTGTTTAATAGAAGGCCTACCTCTTTGACCAAAATTTGGTCATCTGTCCTTGTATTGCCTTTTGTGGTTGGTCTTAAATGTTATTTGGTAACATTCGTGTAACATGCTTTGAATGATTTATGATATTAAAGGAGCTCTGTCAAGAAATGTTTCTCTTTTTGTATTTGTACTACTTGACATTCTGTTCGCATTGTAAAGAGCCTTAGGGGAGATTGCATCCTTGGTCAGAATCAATTCACACTGCTGGACTCCAGGCTGTTGGTAAGTTTATCTTCTATTGAATATGCTTCAAACTGTTTGCACCGTAAGGTTTAGCATGAGGCTGAACGCAGAACCATCTCTCTCTCTCTCTTTTTCTCGATAGAGTCCATGGTCATATACCCCTTGCATCCCTGATGGTGTAGACTAACAATATACATAGTTAACATCAGCCCTGTATAATGGAATAATCCTTTCATTACAGGATGATTCAGAAGTACAAATTATTGTCCTCCCCCTACATTAGTACAGTTGCAAATGTCCTGATGTGTGTAGGTGAAAAACTTTGACGAAATGTGTCATCATTTAGCAATTCTTATGATCTGCACCACCAAATGACTATAATCCTTTCCACGACATTTGTGAATTGAATTAAGTCAGGTAAGCTGTGTATGAGTTTGCCTTTGAGTCTGGCAAACAATGGAAGATCCATACAGCTGTTTCTCCAGTTAGTAACTAAGTGTGTTCACCCTTTCTTAAGAGCTGAATAATACAGGCATATCCTTTTCTTAACCTCTTCTCCTGACACAATTCTTACATCCCACTCTCAGGTTAAGCTGCGTTCCCCATAAGTGTTAACCAAATGTGAACCTTGTTTTATCAAGTCTGCACATTGTATTAAATTAATCCCAGCTTTTAAAATTCCTTCACAGGGTGTGAGCATCACAGAGGAGGCCAGAATCTGTTGTTGATCCCTTCCTCGTCTTTGAGAAGGTAGGGGTGAGCTGCCTTCTTGAACGACTGCCGTCCATGTGGTGTAGCTGGCTGACAGGAAGTTTTCGGACTTTGACCCAGCCACACTGAAGGAACAATGATATACTTCCAAGTCAGGATGGAGGAGATCTCGCAGGTGGTGGCGTTCCTTTGTGCCTGATGCTCTTGCGTTTCTAGATGGTGAAAGTTATTGATTTGGAAGGTGCTGTCAAGTGTACGTTGGTGAGTTATTGCACTGGATCCTCTTTGATGTTCAATCACAGGATGTGGCATCACAGGGTGGACCAGCATTTATTGTCCATCCCTAGTTGCCCTTGAAGAGGGCTGCCTTCTTCTGCCACTGCCATCCATTTTGCTCTAGATAGACCCACGATGCCCTTAGGGATGGTGTTCCAGGTTTCTGACCCAGTGACATTGAAGGACCAAGTCAGGGTGGTGAGTCTTGCAGATGATAGATCGTGCGGCCATTGCGCGTCAGTGATGTACGGAGTGAACGTTGAAGGTGGTGGATGCGGTGCTAATCAAATGGGCAGCTTTGTCCTGGATAGTGTAAAACCTCTTGAGTGTTGTTGGAGCTGCATCCATCCAGGCAGGTGACGATCTGCCATCAAAGTATGGTAGGGTCCTGGGGAGCGATGCTGAACAAAGAGACCCTGGGGTGCAGGTTCATAGTTCCTTGAATGTGGAGTCACAGGTAGACGGGACAGTGAAGAAGGTGTTTGGTATGCTTGCCCTTAATGGTCAATGCATTGAGTAGAGGAGTTAGGAGGTCATGTTGTGGACATACAGGATGTTGGTTAGGCCACCTTTGGAATACTGTTCGATTAGGGGGAGGTGAATGTCTTGTGGTGTTTTTGCTGGACTATTAATCCAGAGACCAAGGTAATGCTCTGGTGACCCAGGTTCTAATTTTGCCATGACAGATGGTGGAATTTGAATTCAATAACAAAAAAATCTGAAATTAAAAGTCTAATGACAACCATGAATCCATAATTGATTGTTGGAAAACCCGTCTGGTTCATTAATGTCCTTCAGGGAAGGAAACTGCCATCCTTACCTGGTCGGGCCTATATGTGACTCCAGACCTACAAAGCAACATGATTAACTCTTGACTGCCCTCTGGGCAATTCAGGATAGGAAATTAATACTGGTCCAGCCATTTACACCTTCATTCTGTGAATGAATACAAAATAAATTCTGATCTCCCTGCTACAGGAAAAACGTTGTTCAACTTGAAAGAGTGCAGAAAAGATTTACAAGGGCGTTGCCACGGTTGGAGCTGTAGGAAGAGGCTGAATTAGAATTCCTGCAGTGTGGAAACAGGCCCTTTGGCCCAACAAGTCCACACCAACCCTCCGAAGAGGAACCCACCCCCTAACTAATGCACCTAACCTACACTGCTCTGAACCCTATGGGGCAATTTAGCATGGCCAATTCGCCTAACCTGCACAACTTTAGATTGTGGGAGGAAACCGGAGCACCCAGAGGAAACCCACACGCACAGGGAGAATGTACAAACTCCACACAGACAGTCGCCTGAGGCTGGAATCAAGTACAGGTCCCCAGTGCTGTGAGGCAGCATTGCTAACCACTGAGCCACCGTGCTGGCCCTGGGTTCATTGGTTGTTTTCCCTGGAGTGTTAGAGGTTGAAGGGCGACCTTGTAGAAGTTTATAAAAACATGAGTGGTATCGATAGGGTAAATAGACAAGGTCCTTTTCCCAGCGTAGGGAAGTCTAAAAATAGAGGGTATAGGTTTAAGGTGAAGGGGGGAAAGATTTAAAAGGGACCTAAGGGACAACATTTTCACAGGTACATGTATGGAATGAGCTGCCAGAGGAAGTTGTGGAGGCTGGTACGATTACAGCATTTAAAAGGCATCTGGATGGGTGTATGAATAGGAAGGGTTTGGAAGGATATGGGCCAGGTGCTGGCAAACGGGACTAGATTAGGTTGGGATATCTGGTCGGCATGGACAAGGTGGACCGAAGGGTCTGTTTTCATGAGGTTCATTCATTGACAGGGTGGACATCCTGGATGTGTGAAGCATGAGCACTCAATGAATCTCAATTATTGTTTCAAACCATTAACCTCTGGTTATGAATAAACATCACCTGTGTGCATTCCATTCTTTTGACACAGTTCCCAAGTTGCCTCATGCACAAATGATTTACCTATCACTGCATTTCAAATAATGTAAACATCTTTAGTATGCTCATTGTTTCTAACTTATTGGGATGTGATCTTTGTTTTTTCATAAGTGTGCTCAGTTCAAGCTTAATTTAATCACTGGGACATATGGTTTATTTCCATAATCATAGTCACACTGAAGAATTTGATTTGGTAGCAGCTGAGGGTAATGAGACAGATCCACTCCGTGTTGCTGGCTATCTTGGGGTTTTCGGGGAGGAATTGATTCATAGCAGCAGAGACTGAGCAGATTGTTCATGTCACAGAGTTCTCGGAGGCAGCCAGGAAATGAAATCCTCAACATATTATTGAGGATTGCCAGATAAGGCAATTAGCACTGAAAGGATTAAAGATTTGGAGGCAGCGAATCTACTGGAGATATCTCAGATGGCTCATTTGGTCATGGGCACAATAGCTCCATGCTGACAGAGCTGGTATCTGACTATACCATGCAGGCAGAAGTTAGGATCTCATCAAATATGCCAAGGAGATACTGATCCATCATCGAAGCTGCATGATATCATTGTCAGGGAAAGTGCAGAAGAAAGGCAATGTTCGAGAAGATGCTCACATTGGTCATTATCAAACTCTTCTTTTCTGCTTAGTGCATGGAGTTTATGGAATCATCTTTGTTTCTCCTCAGGTCGTAGTACATGGTGACGTTTAGAGGTGGAGATGGTGCTGTGCATGCATGAGATTCTAGGCTTGATCCCCAATGCCTCTAAATTAATGAGAGATGGGTCTTTGAAGGGAGTTTGTGTAAACTGCATGGACCTATATTTCTTAGAACTTTGAAGAGTGGAGTTCAACTTAATGCCCACTGCATTAGTCCCTGGCAGCTTTTTGAAATACATTCTAGAGTCTGTTCGCGTGCACAGCTGTAGAAGAAGTGAAGACAAAATGCAGCAAGTTTCACATGCTGCAGGTGGCATGTTCCTCGGAGATGCTGGTCTTCAATCTGACAGGGTCATTCCTCAGCCACAGAAAGGTTGCACAATCCCTTCATCGGTTGAGCTAAAGTATTACTTCTGTGGGGCATTTCTCAAAGCTTTCTGGAACTTCTAAGAACGTTCACTTGATTTTTCTTTTTTCGTCTCTGATTCATTCATGGGATGTCAGCATCATTAGCAAATCAAGTATTTATTGCCCATCTCTTAATACGGTTCAGTTTTGTCTCCATACCATTGAAGAAAATTTGAAAATCATCAGGAGTTCAGCTAGATAGTCATTGGAGTTTGCACGTTCTCCCTGTGTCTGCATGGGTTTCGTCCGGGTGCTCCAGTTTCCTCCCACAGTCCAAAGATGTGCAGGTCAGGTGAATTGACCGTGCTAAATTGCCCGTAGTGCATTAGTGAGAGGGAAATGGGTCTGGGTGGGTTACTCTTCGGTGGGTTGGTGTGGACTGGTTGGGCCGAAGGGCCTGTTTCCACACTACAGGGAATCTAATCTAATCTAATCATCCCAAATTCAGACAGAACGAGCTGTAATCTGAGGATAAGTTTGCTCAATCGTCACAGAGAAATCATAAACCATGTGATGATCACAAAATTCTCCTCATTGGTTCCTATTTTCGGTTCATTTGTCATATTTGAGCCTGGGATCTCTGACAGACAGAAGCTCTGAAATGATCAAAGCTTCCAGCTTCCCATATGATTGACACCTGGAGACACATTGGTAACAGGAACTTAGATAAGAGCTGATAAAACCTCAGGGGTTTTGGAGAAAGTCATAATCCCTGTAACACAGCAATAAGGCAAGTACATCTCCTCGACATACTTGTTATGTCATCGCAGGAGTTAAATATATTTCTGTTGCCATTTAGCAGACAGCTGTGGCTTAATAACTGGTGATTTTTTCTCTTCTGTCCCTGTGAGTAACATCACTTAGTGGCCCTTTGAATAAATAAAGCAATTAAACAATGTTAGCATTCAGCTGGGACAAACTCTCAACATCATCAGGGGTATTCTATTCCACACTGTGCTACTGGATCTCGATCAATGAATCAAAGGGCTACCTTCACTGACCTAGTTTTATAATCTGATTGCAGTGTCCCAGAAACCCCACACTGACTCAATAACCCTGGCTGCACATTAGGATTCCGTATTTCCAAGAATTAAATTGTACCGGAAGAGATTAGACTTTCAGCAGTTGGTACAGTTGGGATATAGAAGCCTGGTATTGTCAATGATGCCGTAAAGCTTTGTGTCTATCAGCCTTTTTACCAACTTGACTGCAAATGTTCACCAGTAGTTCCAGTAGTTGAATGATAAGAGAAGATCTGCATTTACATAGTGCCTTGAAGAAACACAGATCATTTCACAGAACTTTCAACCAATGAAGTACTTTTGAAACATTACAGTAATTTCAGGGGTTGAACAATAAAGAAAGGCTCGCATTTATATGGTGCCTTACACAACCTGCAGATTGTTACACAGAGCTTTATAACTAAGTACTTTTGAAACGTTACACTGGCAATGTAGAAAACATGGCTGCCAATTTATGCACAGCAACTCCCACAAACAGCAATGTTTAATGAGCCAGATAACCTGCTTTTTCTGTGTGATGTCCATCGAAAAACAAACATTATCAATGACTCCAGGGATAGCATTCCTGTCCTCCTTGACAATAGTGCCATGAACCTTTTACATTTAACTGAATCATCAGATGGGCGCCCCATTCTAATATTTCACCCAAAAGGTGAACACTCTAGTGGTGACGTACATCCTGCAGTGGAATCTTCTGGAAGACGTTCTGAGCTAGAAATTGTGACTGAAAGGTGGGAGTGCTACCCACTGAGCCACAGCAGAGACAATAATGGATGTTCTCCACAATTCAATTGACTTCCATTTATTGGACTCTGAGTGGTCCCTCAGCTGCATACCCTCCGGCCAAGGTTCGAATCACTTTTTGATTTCCATATTAATCTGAGTATGAGGATTCCAGAGAGTGTTGCTATGGTTTCTGAGAAACAATGACATTGCTCACAGTCTCACATTATCAACGTTCAGGTCGATATACTATTCCTTGGCATAGGGAGAGGGATGAGGAAGGAGAGAAGGAGAAAACTTCAATACATACTATATCCAATGTTGAATTTTAGATTAGTAACTATTGTGGGTTAGAGTTTAAATCCCTATCAAAGACAAAATTCAGTGTGACAAGAGTGGAAAAAAAACAAATCATTTGCCAAACAAAACATTTATTTGCATGTTTAATATATTCCTGATATAAAATCTTCAGAGTGTAAATACTTCAGCATTATAAATGTTCAGCACAGAAAAAATACTGGTACTAACTTTGGAGAGAGCATTTAATCATAGATTCAGCATATTTTATAATGAATTCTTCTGAAGACCTAATTTGAAGAACACAGATTGAGTCATAAAATCTAAAATTATGAAGCTTTGCTTCATTTAACAAAAAAAAACTATCACCAGTGCAAAATTAAGCATAGCAATGAATTATTAATGTGTAAATAGATTTTATATATATCTATAGGGAATCTATATTTGTTAACAGATGTGGAAGTGACAAAATATCAATTATGGAATTGCAAATATTCAGAATGTAAATGTAATCAAATGGCACATCAGGGCAGGGTTGATATAAAAAAAGGGGACATGCTTCATCAGGGGGACGAAGGAGCAGCGCTCCGAAAGCTAGTGCTTCCACACAAACCCCAGTTGGACTATAACCTGGTGCTCTGTGATTTTTAACTAAATCCACCCCAGTTCAACACCAACTCTTCCACATCATGCAAGGGTTGGACACCTAACACGCAGCAGGTATTTAGGAAAGACCATATCATTAAGCCAATGTTGATTCACTGCAGCAAAGAAATTTCAGGCTGGCATTTCCTCGGAGATGCTTCATTTTGGTGGAATGTGTGTTAATAACCCATGTTTCAGTGCCAGTGCAGTTTCTGTCAAGTTACTGTGGAAATGAGGGCACGGCAAGGAGCAAATCCCCAGCCCTGAAAGAAAACATTAGGGAGACGATGGCAGAGTACTGATGTCCGCTAACTATTAATTGGTCACTGTTTCTGTTTTAAGGAGAATAACCCCAACCTTTCTAACCTCTCCTGGATGTAATTCCTCATCCCTGGTAAGAGCTGGCCAACCTCCTGTGTCCCCTTCTGAAGGAACGGGGTCTTGTTGGCTCTGATTCAGTAGCTCTGGAACTCAATGGCCAAGGAAGTTGCTATTAGAACATGACCAAACTGACTGAGTCTTGACCTGCCTATCCTTCCAACACACATCAATGGCAGGCTGTAAGATTCCCTTTGCCTGGAAACCTCCCCATGCTGGACAGTTGCCCACTCCAAAGAGGCATTACTAAGGCCCTAAATAAGCCTGATATTGTGGCCTCTCCAATATATTGTCACTGATCAGAATGATCCTGTGGCCATAAGCAACAGTCCCTATAAGCTGCATGGTTGCTGCCAGAGTCCTATCGGCATACCATTGACGTCCGAGTCTAGAGGTCTCTACCACACTTGAGTCTCGCCCTCCGCGCAGGAGAAAACACAATTGGATGGAACGTAGGCCGAGAGTGAAGGCACCCAGCCTGCAGAAGGGTGGGATGAGGGAAGAGTGGGACAACTGTGGGACAACAGGCACTGTGGGCTGGAAAGGCCACACCTGTAGTACGTGCGATCCAACAGCGTAACAGCTTGAGACTGTAAAGGAACATTGTTAACGCTTTGAGACTTAGATTTCTTTGTCTGAGGCTTTATTCCCAAATTCATGGAAGGGGTACCCACCAAAAACACTCCAATTTGCTACAAAACAATGGATTTATACTATTTGTGTAAATAAGAGCTGTCCAATAAAAAGCTTACCCATCTGCACACTCTTATCTTGCTCCAACAGTGTTCATTCTACTTTACATTCCACATTGGTATACTATCTAATTATATTCAAATTTGTACACTTAATTATATTATCCAATCAGTTCATTCCATATTCACATTCGGGTGTGGGGCGTGGGGGGGGGGGGTCAGTTAGCTCAGTTGGCTGGATGGCTGGTTTGCAATGCCAACTTTGTGGTTATTGGGAAATCTTTACTGTCCTTTACCTCCTCTTTAATGCTGGTCGTTTCCATCCAATCTCAGACTGCCTGCATGTTGTTGTGTCTTTGCAGTTGCTCAATGGTAGAGGTGATAGGTCCCATTGGCGGAAGCATGCTCAGTGTGACAGAGGCAGTGAATATTTAAGCCATGCATCAGTGCTGTGCTGTCAGAGAGTCATACAGATGTACAGCATGGGAACAGACTCCTCAGTCCAACTCATCCTAAATTACTCTAGTCCCATTTGCTGGCATTTGGTCCATATCCCTCTAAACCCTTCCTATTCATACACCCATTCCGATTGTCCTGGGGCTGCTGAGAGCAATTAGGACAATTCTACCAATGATATAACTCAGATTGGCGAACCCAATCTACAAATGGTTCATTTTCATGCTCAGCTGTGCCACTCACAGCTGAGTGATTGGGAAGCACAGCTATCAAGTTACACAGATATGGTCAGACCCTGCCTGCACATTACATTTGTGGGCAGCTCTGTGTATCTTCGACCATCGCAGTTTCCTTTCACCCAGAATAGCCATGGGGATTAAAGAATTTAATCATTTTGTTTTAACGCACTCTGTCAATGAGTCAAGTGCTTCCTGAGACTTGATGCATTAAATGTGTAAAAAAGTGCTGGCCTCCAGCGACTTTACTTTTAACTAACAATACAAAGACAATTAGCTTTGTTCCTGTAATCAATTTCTAGCTGTCCTATAGTAAATAAAGTATAAAACCTGATTTATTAATTGATTTAACATCAGCTGTTTCCATTCGGTGTCAGTATTTCATCAGGCTAAATATATAGGATAGTCACTTTTACCCCACAATCAGCAAACAAACAGTTAGGAAACTGCTCAAATTACTCTGTAATGGAAAGTTGGGGAGGCTTCTTGACCCTGGGTTACAGTTACACCTTGTTGAGTCAATAATATAGTGGCATTTTATTCACTTTTAATTGTTCAGTTGCAGTTCAACTCTACCAATTTGGCAGTAGGACATTCTACATCAGTTGACAGCAGTCATGAATTTCACAGATTCATCCTCCTCCTCATCTCTGTCTTTAAAAAAAAGCATCCCTTATTCTGAGGTAATGCCCTCTGGCCCTAGAGTCTCCCACAGGGGGAAATAGCCTCTTCGCATTAACTCTGTCAACTCACCAAACGTCTTAATGTGTTTCAATAAAGATCTTAACTCATTCTTCAAAATTACAACTGGTACAGATTCCAGCATCATTTTGCAGCAAAGGATATCTGGTTAGTAGGGATGGATTAGACTGAAGGACCTGTTTCTGTGTTGTACAACTCCATGGCTTTATGACTTCCAAGTATTTTAGTGGAATGAAACTGCTGAACTTATACAGGAGAACCATTTCATAATGGGGCAATGCTGTTTTAACCTTGTGGGTTGCACTCACGCTCAGAGCAATGAGGAAATTGCTGGGACGTCAGGACCATCAGTGCATTGCACAGTAACTCCTACTGACATATGGAGAGTCAGTGAAGAGGCTGCAGCAACTTTAACCAGAGCTGTATTCTCCTGAACAGGACACCATGGCTGAATGCAACAGAAGAACACCCATATGAGGAGTTTCTACACCAGCGCTTTCTGACCCAAATGATTCTTGCTACGCATGTACTGTTTTTTGTTGTATTCAGTGTCTTGTGTTGAAACTGCTCTGTCCATGGACTGTGCTACTATCATGGACTCAAGCCTATGTCTTGATCCCCTAATGGATTGCCTACCATGGAGTCTCTGAGCAGTACAATGGTTGGAACAATAGAAGCAGCCTGAATGGGTGGGGTTCAGCTCCCACAGAGCCAAGGTTTTTAGTTTTATGTTTTCAGTAGCTGCATTTGGAAGGTGCAGTACATCTCTCCCTGCTACTCTGTCTTACTCTCTCTCTCTCTCTCTCAGAGTTTTCTGTTGATGTTTTGCATCCTGGACTGGAGAATTGCGTATCAAACAGCCTATTTTACTGAATTTTGCCTTTGCCAAGGGTGTGTTTGTGGGATGTTACTATATTGGAACAGTAAATTGATAGTAGAAAATATATATATTATTTTGTATTTCGATAGAGTTACAGTTAAACCAATTCTTTTATTTTTTTTTAATTTTGTCTATATTTTACCTGTAGTGTAAAAATAGTGTGTTTTGCTGAATTTTGAACAGTTTGAGCAATTAAATTGCATCTGGAAAACAACACCTTAAACTTACCTTTAAAATAAGAAAATGTTAAGGCCTCGGCTACCTTCTGCATATATTTTGGGGATGCTTGGTCTGGTTCATAACATTGTATACTTTAAGGCACATTAATTTCCAAGGACTACTGTGTTTTAACTGTCTTTCCCCCAGTACCCTGCTCTGAATTTGCTGCATTTCTATGTTTATTTTACCAAAGAGTGACTATCTCTCACCCTCAGTCATTCCCATAACTTTTTATTTATGTACTTAGACACAGAATAGTGATAACAGCTCCCTGGTATAATCACTTCATTCATGTCTTCCTAGAGGCTTGATAGCATGTGACTGTTCATGTCTAGGTAGGACATCATGTACATTTTGGTGTCGTAGAGATATACAGCATGGAAACAGACCTTCCGGCCCAACTCGTCCATGTCAACCAGATATCCTAAATCAAATCTGGTCCCATTTGCCAGCATTTGGCCCATTTCCCTCTAAACCCTTCCTATTCAATGTAATTGTACCAGCCTCCACCACCTCCTCTGGCAGCTCATTCCTTACAGAAACCATCCTTTGCATGAAAACGTTGCCCCTCACGTCTCTTTTAAATCTTTCTCCTCTCACCTTAAACCTATGCCGTCGAGCTTTGGGCTCCCCAACCCTGAGGTAAAGCCCTTGGCTGTTCACCCTATCCATCACCCTATCGTCATGAACAAGTGCCCATTTTGCTGCTAGTGTGTTGAGTTACTTTAGTTAACCTATTTAAACATGTTTTCTGACACACTTCCAGGGCAGGTGGGACTGGAACCCAGACCTTCTGCCTTAGAGGTGGGGACACTATCACTGTCCCAAAAAAGATCTGAATTGCTGTGTTGTATTCCCTCTTAAAATGTGATTAAACTCAATCCATCCACCATATTGGTTGTGACTGATCCTGATTAAATTCACGGCAGTGATTTTCAGCATGGGTATAGCTGCATAAATGGTGGGGCAAAGCTCACAACCATTGCATTGCCAAACTTACCCTACGCTGTCATTGGAAGCATCGAATGTTGGCAATGCTGAGCGCCAGTCTGAGAGATGCCCCTTGCTGTAGGCATCAGGATCCTATGATGTTCACAGGATTCTGTTTGCCATTTCGGTTTTCCAGGTAGAACAGCAGACCAAGCAGATCCCAGAAGATGAGCGGAGTTGCATCTGGCAGAACGTTTTGGTTTCTGGAGGTGGGCATTAAATTCAATGTCAGAAATGTGGCCAAGAACTAAGAAGCAGTTTCGAGGACAAAGGATTGTAAAGGTATTGGATATGTAGCCTGAGACTATGCTTGAGCCAGGGACTGTTCTAATATTTAAGAATAGATCAGATCAATGGCGTGACAGGCAGATGGGATTAGTACTGCTGTTTGTAGAATCGTGTAAAACAGAAACAGACCCTTCGGTTTAACCGGTCCATGCTGAGCATAATCCCAAATTAAACTAGTCCCACTTGCCTGCTCCTGGCCCATATCCCTCCAAACCTTTCCTATTCATATACTTATCCAAATGCCTTTTAAACGTTGTAATTGTACCCACCTCCACCACTTCCTCAGGAAGTTCATTTCACATGCGAATCACCCTCTGTGTGAAAAATTTGCCTCCAGTGTCTTTTTTAAATCTCACCTTAAAAATGTGCCCCCTCTTCTTGATATCCCCTACCCTAGGGAAAAGACAACTACCATTAGCTCTATGTTTAGACATTAAAACAAGGGCCTGTCCCATGTTATCTCCAACTCAGTACTTTACCAGACATAGAGTCATAGAGTCACAGAGTCATGCAACACGGAAACAGACCCTTCAGTCCAACCGGTCCAGGCTGAACATAATCCCTAACTAAACTAGTCCCACCTGCCTGCTCCTGCCCCATATCCCTCCAAACCTTTCTATTCATCTACTTATCTAAGTGTCTTTTAAACGTTGTTACTGTGCCTGTACCCACCATCTGCTTTGGACTGTACATCTGGTTTCAATATTGCAATTGCGTTGTCATTCACATATCAAAGCTAGTGATCAAGCATAACGCTGCAGATGGTGGAAACCTGAAATAAAAAAAGGAAGTGCAGAGAAACTCATCTGTGGACAAAGAAACAGAGTCAACATTTTGAGTTCAACTGGACTCATCGTCAGAGCTGAAAGGGGGTTGGAAAGTGATGGCTGTCTTGTTGTTAACTAAGGGGATGGAGGAATGAGTGGGAACAGAGCAGGCACATTGGTCCAGCTTGTCTTGTATACCTCAGAATGGAGCTGGAAGAAGACCCGTAGGTTCATTTCCAAGTTTGATTGTTCTTTTCAGTAGCTTGCGCACACCTCTCCCTGTGGTTGCTGCCTGTAAATTGGGAAATGTATCGTAGGCTGAAGGAGTTTCATGCCTTCTGTGCTGTGCTGATGTGAGACTGAACGCAGTGAACAGTGCAGATTGATACCTGGAGACCCAATATCCATGGTCTGACCAGTCTGTTGACTCTGACCAGCATTTGATTCCCGGCTGGGTGGCAAGGGCTGGCTACTGACCCCAGTCTGCAGCCAGCATGCATATAAGCAGGGAGAGTCTTTCTGCTGCATGGTGTGTGTTGGATGGGAAAAGAGCACTCTGGTGAGCCTTGCAATATTTTGCAGGAGCATGCTTTGCCATAGTTTGCTGCATTCTGCTCAATGTCGCCATCTTGAGGCCGTGCTTATCATTGGCAGTGGGGTCCTGCAACTCTGGGTTTGCATGGTGCCTGAAATGGCGATAACGGACACAACAAATTGATCATACATTGTGATCCCTCCATGCTGGTTATAAAGAGGACATCAATGATTGCAGCTGAAGGAAACACAAACTAGTGGCATCAGCATGTGGATGCTTACAAAAGAACACTTTGAAGGTTCTGATCAGATCAGACAATGTTTCTCAAATTCAAGATTAGAGTGGTGCTGGAAAAGCACAGCAGGTCAGGCAACATCCAAGGAGCAGGAAAATCGACATTTCAGGCAAAAGCCCTTCATCAGGAATGTTTCTCAAATGTCAGCAGCTGTTTTCTGTGGGTCGCGGGAGAGCATTTATAAAGTACAATCTTGAATAGACTGCTCAGTGTTCACAGAGGTTTGTGAATCTGTGAAATTCTTCACCACAGAGAGCTGTCAAAGCTACATCATTAATTATATTCAAGGCTGAGATAGATAGATTTTTAATCAGAAAGGGAATCAAGCATTATGGGGAAGAGGCAGGAAAGTGGAGTTGAGGATTATCAGATCAGCCATGATCTCATTGAATCGTGGATCGGACTCGATGGGCTGAATGGCCTATTTCTGCTCCTGTGTGTTGTGGTCACACAGGCTGGTCTGATAAGAATGAAGTCTTTATTGAAGTGTCTCAAAGATGGACGTGTATCTCATGGTAGAGGTGACTTGACTGACCAGGGCCCCAAAGTAGGGGATTTTAAGACAAGGGGGCACATTGAGTGGAGAGAGGTTTAAAAATGACATAAGGAGGAAATGTTTTACACAGAGGGTGGTTCATGTGGGGAATGAACTTCCTGAGGAAGTGATGGATGCAACTTTGATTGCAACATTTAAAAGACATTTGGATGGCTACATGGATAGGAAAGGTTTGGAGGGATATGGGCCAGGAACAGGCAGGTCACAGAGATATACAACATGGAACATACCCTTCAGTCCAACTCGTCCATGCCAACCAAATATCCTAAATTAATCTAGTCCCATTTGCCTGCATTTGGCCCATATCCCTCTAAACCCTTCCTATTCATATACCCATCCAGATGCATTTAAATGTTGGAATTGTACCAGCCTCCACCACTTCCTCTGGCAGCTCATTCCATACACACACCACCCTCTGTGTGAAAAAGTTGCCCTTTAGGTCCCTTTTTTCCCTCTCACCCTAAACTATGCCCTCTAGTTCTGGCTCCCCCAACCCTTGTCTATTTATCCTATCCATGCTCCTCATGATTTCATAAACCTCTATAAGGTCACCCCTCAGCCTCCGACGCTCCAGGGAAAACAGTCCCAGCCTGTTCAGCCTCTCCCTGTAGCTCAAACCCTCCAACCCTGGCAACATCAAGTTTAGTTAGGATTCAGGTCAGCATGGCCTGGTGGGACGGTAAGGTCTGTTTCCGTGCTGTAAGAGTCTATGACTCTATTACAGTCTGAAAAGGGAGCCTGTATAGTCAGCTTTGGAAGCCACAAGGTGATGTATTCATTAAGCAGAATCCAAACGGATAATTCTCCTCACAAGCCGACAAACCACTCTCCTGGGACTCCCATTCTTCAGTGGTTGAGATATAAATACATGCTCATGCCAAAAGATTTCAATGATTGATGAATGTGGATTCTAGATCCTGTTACCTTTCTGTTTTGGCATGGAGACCAATTCTGTAATTTATATGAGGTGTTAAATGCGTGAAACTCAGTGAAATGGTTGCTAGGTTTTATTGAAGAACTATACACTCCTTCAATAATCTGAGGATCAGACTAATAGTGTTTTTTTTCCTTGTATTTCGGAGAAATACCATTACACCATGTGCTTTTTTATTACTGTGACTAAATTTTGTGCTCTGTCAATTTGATTTGGTTAAAAACTGTTGGTTTAATAGTTCCAAATTTAACAAATGTAAGTGAATGTTCAAATATTAATTCTGCCTCACAGAAAAGCCATCCATTGCTGCTATAGCAACCAATCCATGACAAAGGTGATTGATGATACTGATGTGTCCTGTCCTCTACATCACAACTGTAGGACATAACTGATTTAGATGTGTATTGGGAGAGTCTTTGATCAGTAAAGTGATGGAAGGTGGCTTCAACAGTGCTCTCAAGCAGCACCTGCTCAGCCTTAGCATACTCAGTGTTGCCCGGTTTTAGATTACTTACAGTATGGAAACAGGCCCTTCAGCCCAGCAAGTCCACACTGACCCTCCGAAGAACAACCCACCCAGACCCACTACCCTACATTTATCCCTTCTCCTAACACTACAGGCAATTTAGCATGGCCAATTCACCTAACCTGCACATTTTTGGACTGTGAGAGGAAACCGGAGCACCCACAGATATGTGCAAACTCCACATAGGCATTTGTCTGAGGCAGGAATTGAACCCGGGTCTCTGGCGCTGTGAGGCAGCAGTGCTAACCACTGTGCCACCGTGCCGCCAGGGCCACTCAGCTCCTGACCTCATTAGAGTCTTGGTTCAAACATGGACAATAGAGCTGAATTCCAGAGGGGAGGGAAGAGTGACAGCTCTTGACATCAAGACCTGCATGTGGCCAAGTGCAGCATCAAGGAGCCTTAGAAAAAGCTGCAGTCCATGGGAATCAGGGGGCAAACTCTGCAGTGGTTGGCGTCATAAGAACATAGCAGATAGGAAGATGATTGTGGTTGTTAAAGGTTAGTTATCTCAATTCCAGGACATCTCTGCAGGAGTTCCTCAGGATAGTGTCCTAGGCCCAACCATCTTCTGCTACTTCATCAATGACCTTCCCTCCATCATAAGGTCAGAATTGGAGATGTTCATCGATTATTGCACAATTTTTGACACCATTCACAACACCTCAGGTACTGAAGCAATCCATGTTCATATGCAATAAGAAATGGACATGCTCGTGCCAACAGATTTCAATGGCTTGAGCTGACAAGTGGTAAATAAAATCTGTGCCTCACAAATGCCAGGCAATGACCATTTCTGATAAGAGATAATCTAATTGTCATTCCTTGACATTCAGCAGTGTTATCATGACTGAATCCCCACTGTCAAGACCCTGGAGTTACCATTGATCAGAAACTTAACTGAAACTCAGCCATACAAAAGCTACAAGAGCAGGTCAGAGGCTAGGAATACTGCAGCAAGTAACTTCCTTCATGACTCACCAAAGCCTGTCCTCTACCTACAAGGCACAAGTCAGGGGTGTGAAGGAATATTCCCCACTTGCCTGGATGGGTGCAGCTCTAACAACACTCCAGACGTTTGATTGACTGGCAAAACTTTCGCAAGCATCCACTCCCTCCACCACCGACGCTCAGTAGCAGCAGGATGTAGTATCTGTAAGGTGAGTTGTAGAAATTCATCAAGGTTCCTCAGACAGCACTGTCCAAACCCATGATTGCTATCAATTAGTAGGACGAGGGCTGGAGATACATAGGAACACCACTGCCTGCAGTTCTCCCCCAAACCACTCACCGTCCTGACTTGGAAATATATCGCTATTATGACAGTGTGACAACACTCAGAAGTGCAAAGTAATTGAAGGAAAGGTGATGTATTTCCAAGCCAGAATGGTGAGTGGCTTGGAGGGGAACTTGCAGGGGGTGGTGTGCTTGACCTTCTGGATGGAAGTGGTCATGGGTTTGGAAGGTGCTGTCTGAAGAGCCTTGATGAACTTCTGTAGTGCCTCTTGTAGGTGATGACTGCTATTGAGTGTCAGTGATGATGGGAGTGGATGCTTGTGGACGTAGTGCCTATCAGATGGGCTGTTTTGTGCTGATCGCTATACAGGCTATTCCATTTCTCCTTTCTTGATGGCATGTGACAGTTGATGTCAGAGTTACGACATCTTACACATTATTACATTGAAATAACTCCACAGAGGCCAGTCCCTCATCACCAAACCATCCTTTATTACAAATAGACAGCCCATGGAGCCCTACCAGACAGCTCAGAGCCAGTCCCTAGAGTGAGGAGAATCCCTGAGGCTCCTTATCTGTCAGCCAGGGCTCCCTGATTGGTCCAGGATAACAGCCCCAGTCAAGGAACTCATTCTCAATAAGATCCACTTGGCCAAGCTCATTCAAATCGCTACATATATACATTACTCATATATATGTTTCCTCATTATACTGTAGGCAGTGGAATTTGATAAGCTGGTTATGAAAAATATGGTTATTGCATGTTATAAATAGAGGAATCAAATATGAAAGGATAGAGATTGTACTAGGACACTAGGATTAGTTAGGCTTCAGTTGAAGTGTTATGGACAATTCTGGGCAGTACATATCTCACTTTAGAAAGGTGTTTCCAGGGATAATGTGCTTCTCCCCGTGTCTGCGTGGGTTTCCTCCAGGTGCTCCGGCTTCCTCCCACAAACCAAAGATGTGCAGCTGAGGTCAACTGGCCATGCTAAATTGCCCGTAGTGTTCAGGGATGTGTAGGTTAGGTGCATTAGTCAGAGGTAAAGCAGTAGGGGAATGGGTCTGGGTGGGTTACTCTTCGGAGGGTCGGTGTGGACGTGTTGGGCTAAATGGCCTGATTCTACACTCTAGGAATTCTAGGATTATCAGGGGTTCAAAGCTGGTCAGGTTAGAACTGTTCCCATTGGAACAGAGAAGATGAGGAGATGATCAAAAATAGGTTTGAAGATAATGAGAGGTGGAATGTTCCTTTTGTGAATGGACTAACAGCAAGAGTTTTGTAGATTTTTAGAGTTCTTGGAATAAAGTTGTTGAAGGAAGAGAGGTGGAGTTGGGAAAAGTGAAGGGGAGGAATGATTTCACACAGTGTTTTGGGCTCTGGGACACTCGATCTGAAGGTGAGGAGGGAGTTGGACAGTACTTGAGAATGAGGAATGAACAAGATTATAGACAAAAGGCAGGGATGTGAGGAGATTACGCTCAATTGCTTTCTGAAAGGATCAGCACAGATTCAATGGGCTGAGTTGCCCCATCAGCGCTGATGCTGTGATATTTAAATGGAATATTGTGTACAAAGTCATTGAATAGAGAATCATCCAATTCATCTGCAATTTTACTGCTTTTGATTTGTGCAGATGGGATCAGGATCACCTTTCTCTTTAAAATACCAAATGGTGTATCAGTAGCAATTACTTTGCACTTCTGAGCGTTTATTTTTCAGAATATGAGGGAAAAATTTCCATTGGAGATGTGGAGAACATTCAGGTGTGGAGTTTGAAAGGAATATCCTAAGGCACTCATCAAGTACAGAGTGAATAGCTTCAAATAAATGCTTTTGCTTTTCTGGAAAACATTACTTGAATTTATTGAGAGTGGTGACTGTGAAGTTTAAAACCAGGCAGTGTGTTTTAATGAGTTACCAGCGAGAGTTTTGACTGACTTTTGGATTCTATCTGTTGACAATTTTATGCATGTCTTCCGTTATTGCAATAATTAATGTAGATATATCACATTGACAGTGAATACAAATTAAAAGAAATGAACAGCAAATGTTGCAAAGCAAAAAGAAACTTAGAAAATAATGCTGGTATAGAGAAGGTCAATCAGTATTTAAAGGCAGAGACACACAGACTGATGTTTCATGTTTAGACCTGTAAGGATACAAGGTTCAAAGCTGGATGTTGATAGTTAGATTGCACCATCAGTGATCTCAGATCCTAGGACAAGTGAAACAAAGGCACACACAAGAATTCCTAGAGGACTGGCATTCTAATCGGAACTCCATCAATAAACGCATTGATATAGGCCCCATCTACCTTCCCTTGGGAAAAAAAGAACCGGAAATGACATCGCCCATCTTAAGAAACCAAGACCTATAAATAGAGAGGTGGGACATACCACCAGCCCTTCACTGGAGACTCAGTGATGGAGGTGACGTTACCAAGTCATGGTGACAAAATGTCTGAAAACAAACCTTCCAGCGCAGTGAGCTGACTTACATCCAGATCATCAACCTGAGATACAAATCTTCTCAAAAATCACTAACCCTCTCTTGATATTTATACAAAACCCTGCATCAAAACTGGAAAAGGAAACAAATTGGATATCAGCATCAAGAAAGGAACAAAGTGAGTGTGGGTTGGAGGGACAGGTGGTGGAGAGGAAAAGAGAGATTAGACTAGATTCCCTACAGTATGGAAACAGGCCCTTTGGCCCAACAAGTCCACACCGACCCTCTGAAGAGTAACCCACCCAGACCCCTACCCAACAAATACCCCTGACACTATGGACAATTTAGCATAGCAAATTCACCTAACCTACACATCTTTGGACAGTGGGAGGAAACCCATGCAGACTCGGGGAGAATGTACAAATTCCACACAGACAGTTGCCTGAGGCAGGAAACGAACCCAGGTCCCTACCATTGTGAGTCAGCAGTACTAACCACTAAGCCACCATGCCACCTCTCTGTCAGATATTCTGGCAAAGATACAGCTATGATAGAGCAAGTAGAGAATGATTAGTGTCACTGTCTAACCTCAACATTGACTTTATTAACATAGCTGCAGCCACAGCTCTTACTAGTATCACAAAACAAAAGCCCAAACGTACTCATTGATATTATTACATAACAAACATACGAACTAGGAGCAGGAGTGGGCCACCTGCCCCCTCCCCCTCAGCCTGCTCTGCCACTTAGTAAGGACATAGCTGGCCCACTTCCACTCACCTTAACCCTGAATCATTTCACAAAAATCTATATACCTTTCCCTTAAAAATATTCAAACAGGCTGCCTCAACCGCTTCACTGAGCAGAGAATGCAACAGTTTTGGGTGAAAATCTTCCTCCTCAACTCAGTCCTAAATCTGCTCCCTGCTTTTTTGAGGCTCTGCCCCAAATTAGGAAGTTTCCTTTTCCTCCTGCCAGTTTTCTCTTTGCAAGTCAGTTCACCTCCTTTCCATTTCCCGAAATTGTGAGGGGTTTAATGCTAGTGATGAGAGTTGTGCCTGTTGATGTGAACTTGGTGGTAAGACTGGTTGATCAAGACAGGGAGGACTGCAGATGCTGGAGTTCAGATCTGAGAGAACACCTCACCAGACTGAGAGAACACCTCACCAGACTGAGGGAACACCACACCAGACTGAGAGAACACCTCACCAGACTGAGGGAACACCACACCAGACTGAGAGAACACCTCACCAGACTGAGGGAACACCACACCAGACCGAGAGAACACCTCACCAGGCTGAGGGAACACCACACCAGACTGAGGGAACACCACACCAGACTGAGGAAACACCACACCAGACTGACAGAACACCACACCAGACTGAGAGAACACCTCACCAGACTGAGGGAACACCACACCAGACTGAGAGAACACCACACCAGGCTGAGAGAACACCTCACCAGACTGAGGGAACACCACACCAGACTGAGGGAACACCACACCAGGCTGAGAGAACACCTCACCAGACTGAGAGAACACTCACCAGGCTGAGGGAACACCACACCAGACTGAGAGAACACCACACCAGACTGAGGGAACACCACACCAGACTGAGAGAACACCTCACTAGACTGAGGGAACACCACACCAGGCTGAGAGAACAACTCACCAGACTGAGGGAACACCTCACCAGGCTGAGGGAACACCACGCCAGACTGAGGGAACACCACACCAGGCTGAGGGAACACCACGCCAGGCTGAGAGAACACCTCACCAGACTGAGGGAACACCACACCAGGCCGAGGGAACACCTCACCAGACTGAGGGAACACCTCACCAGGCTGAGAGAACACCACACCAGACTGAGGGAACACCTCACCAGACTGAGAGAACACCACACCAGGCTGAGAGAACACCTCACCAGGCTGAGAGAACACCACACCAGACTGAGGGAACACCACACCAGACTGAGGGAACACCTCACCAGACTGAGGGAACACCACACCAGGCTGAGAGAACACCACACCAGGCTGAGGGAACACCACACCAGACTGAGAGAACACCTCACCAGGCTGAGGGAACACCACACCAGACTGAGGGAACACCTCACCAGACTGAGGGAACACCACACCAGGCTGAGAGAACACCTCACCAGGCTGAGGGAACACCTCACCAGACTGAGGGAACACCACACCAGGCTGAGAGAACACCACACCAGACTGAGAGAACACCACACCAGACTGAGGGAACACCACACCAGACTGAGGGAACACCTCACCAGACTGAGGGAACACCACACCAGGCTGAGAGAACACCACACCAGGCTGAGGGAACACCACACCAGACTGAGAGAACACCTCACCAGGCTGAGGGAACACCACACCAGACTGAGGGAACACCTCACCAGACTGAGGGAACACCACACCAGGCTGAGAGAACACCTCACCAGGCTGAGGGAACACCTCACCAGACTGAGGGAACACCACACCAGGCTGAGAGAACACCACACCAGACTGAGAGAACACCACACCAGGCTGAGAGAACACCACACCAGACTGAGGGAACACCACACCAGACTGAGAGAACACCACACCAGGCTGAGGGAACACCACACCAGGCTGAGGGAACACCTCACCAGGCTGAGAGAACACCACACTAGACTGAGGGAACACCACACCAGGCTGAGAGAACACCACGCCAGGCTGAGAGAACACCACACCAGACTGAGGGAACACCACACCAGACTGAGAGAACACCTCACCAGACTGAGGGAACACCACACCAGACTGAGGGAACACCCCACCAGACTGAGGGAACACCACACCAGACTGAGGGAACACCACACCAGGCTGAGAGAACACCTCACCAGGCTGAGGGAACACCTCACCAGACTGAGGGAACACCACACCAGGCTGAGAGGACACCTCACCAGACTGAGGGAACACCTCACCAGGCTGAGGGAACACCACACCAGACTGAGGGAACACCACACCAGACTGAGAGGACACCACGCCAGGCCGAGAGGGCACCACACCAGACTGAGGGAACACCACACCAGACTGAGGGAACACCTCACCAGGCTGAGGGAACACCTCACCAGACTGAGGGAACACCACACCAGACTGAGAGGACACCACGCCAGGCCGAGAGGGCACCACACCAGGCTGAGAGGACACCTCACCAGGCTGAGGGAACACCACACCAGACTGAGGGAACACCTCACCAGGCTGAGGGAACACCACACCAGACTGAGAGGACACCACGCCAGGCCGAGAGGGCACCACACCAGGCTGAGAGGACACCTCACCAGGAAGCTGCAACAATAGATGGTGAAGATGCTTGTTCTGACATTGTTTTCAAGGAAAGGAGAAACATGATATAATCAGTAACTGAGTAGGTTAATGAGCAGTGTCCTCTTTTATCAGTTCAACACACTGCAGACACATAAACCTCATATTGAATATTGATCTCTCCCAGGAGAGAATATGTTTAGATTCCACCTTCTACTTAATGCGCTATAAACGATGTGTCATGTAGAGTTTGAGTAGATTTTAAATGTCAATCAAACCAACATTTTGTCCAATATTTTAGCCTTTGTTTTATGTGATGCTTCCAGGTTAAAGTCTTGGAGCTGCACCACATTCTCCCTGGCAGTACCTTCTCGTGTGTAAACCATTGCTGAATTAGCAAGGTGTTGCTAGTGTTATAGCAAAAGGATAAACATACCTAAAATTTGTAAATGTTTTATATGAGAAACTCTTAGCAATTTGCAAGACGCCTTTGATGAATAGAAAATGTATTACTTTTGCTTTTAAGAAATGAAAATGTAATCATGCAAATACAAAATTCTACAACAAAACTGCTACCATTGGTGCTGGTTTTATAGAATCACACAACAGAGGAGATCATTCAGCCCATCCTGCCAATGCCTGCCCCTTGGTAGAGCTGCTCATTCATCCCAATCTTTCTCCCTGATCATCCTTTTTGCATTTTGGTAGAAGGATGAGAGAGAAGATGAGAATTCTCTTCCTCCAGTGGATGGGGGTGGGAGAATTGCAGCAGGGTTTGGATCTCACTGCCTTGGCAGGTTGGTGGAGGCAGAAATCCCTCATTGCACTAGGATGGAAAAGACTTTGAGGTGCACTTTTGAAGTTGTGTACAGGTGGAAAGCGGAATGAGGCTGGATGGCTCTTTAAGGTTCAGAACAAACACGATGGGCCAAAAGGCCTCCTTCTGCATTATATGTCTCCATGTAGTCACAGATATGAACTCTGAAGTGCGGTCATTGATTCCTGTGGGCTATTCTGTGTCATCAGTGGACTGTCATTAATGTCACACCTCACCCCCCATTTATTTCTCAGCCCTCTATCCCCTCCCCAGTCCTGATGAAGGGTTAATCCCAAAATGTTGACTCTTGCGCCTCAGATGCTGCCTGACCTGCTGTGCTTTTTCCAGCGTCACACGCTCAACTCTGACATCAATGTGTCCATGGATAAGAGTGATGGTACATGAGAACCAATCTCGCTGGCAGTATCTTCAGAGCAAGCATTTAGAGTTGCCCTTCACTGCATTCCCACCTTAAGAATGATACAGGATTATAAACTGTAAATGCTGCAATTGTCACAATTGATTTCTTTATCGTTGTTTTAAAATACCTTGTACACTGCCAGTTTTCTGAAGGATCCTGAATGATCTTTTATCTGTTGTTGCTCACACAGCAAGAAATGATGGAAAATTGCTGAGGCGATGTGTTTGCTTTATGGACTCAGCACAGGAGAACACGCCAGTGACATCCTGAAGGCTAAACTTCAGCACAATCCCAGATCCTTAATCTTTGCCACGATTTCCTGTAATGGCATGAAGAGCGATCCATCCTCCCATTTTATACAAAGGTAGAACGTAAAATGATTCCTCCACATCTCTATTGGGCCAACATTTCTGGCATTGCAAAAAAAGCTTGCAAAGACTCCTTTCAAATCTGTGAGGACTAAGCAGGTACTGAGTTGGATGACCAGCCATGGGTGGAGCCAGCCCGAAGGTTACGACTGGCAGATACACCACCCCTGATAAGTCTGCTCACCCACCACCTTGACTTGGAAATACATCACCCAAACTCCTGGAACTCCCTGCGTGGAAGCGCTGAGCTACACCTACATCACATGACCTTTGGCAGTTTCTTCAATTCGTTCTTGACAAGTGTGCATCTCTGGAGAGACTGGCAGTTATTGCTCATTTCTTTAATTAAAATATTCAATCATTGGGGGGGGAGGGGCACATGAGCAATGCTGGCTGGGCTAGCATTTATTGCTTTTTCCTAATCACCCGCATAGCTTTAGGTCTGGAGTCACATGTAGGCCTGACTAGGGTAAGGATGGCAGATTTCTCTTCCTTAATGGCAATGGTTACAATTAGACTAGACCTTTTCTTACTCAGATTTCCTTCTGAAATTGAATTCAACCTTCTCCCATGGTGAGATTTGAGGCCAAGCCCCCAACCATTCGCCTGGGGTTCTAGATTACTAGACCAGTGGCATTACCACTACACCACTGCCTGCCCCACCCTGTGCTGGTAGAAGGTGGTAGTGAGCTGCCTTCTTGAACTGCTGTAGTTTATTTGGTGTAGGTAAACCCATAGTCCTGTTAAAGAGGGAATTCTAGGATTTTAACCCAGCGACATTGAAGGAATGGTGATATATTTCCAAGTCAGGATGATGAGTGACTTGGAAGGGAGCTTGAAGGGGTCCTGCTCCCATGTATCTGCTGCTCTTGTCCTTCAAGCTGGTCGAGGTTGTGGGTTTGGAAGGTGCTACCACAGAATCACAGCATTATTTCAGGGAAGAATTTGATCATTCAGCACATCGTATCTTCACTGACTCTTCACTTAGTGACACTCTTCTGCTTTCTGCCCATAACCCTGCCCATTCATTCCCTTTCAGATAACAGTCTCCTTCCCTTTTGAAGGCTGTGATTGAATCTGCCTCCTTCACCACTTGCTGTGTGTGAGAAAGTTTATCCTCATTGTCACATTTGGTTCTTTAGCCTATAACTTTTATTAGATTAGATTCCCTACAGTATGGAAACAGGCCCTTTGGCCCAATAAGTCCACACTGACCCTCCGAAGAGTAACCCACCCAGACCCATTTCCCTCTGACTAATGCACCCAACACTATGGGCAATTCACTTAACCTACACATTTTTGGACTGTGGGAGGAAACTGGAGCACCCTGAGGAAACCCACGCAGACACAGGGAGAATGTACAAACTCCACACAGGCAGTCATCCAAGGCTGGACTCGAACCTGGGTCCCCTGGTGCTGTGAGGCAGCAGTGCTACCCACTGAGCCACCGTGCCACCCAAGCATCTGTAACAGCTCTTTCTTGAGTGGGAACAGTTTCTTGAATCACAAAGAGTTGGTTTAGCAGTTGCAGCAGGTAATTAAGAAGGCAAATGTAATATTGCCCTCCATTGCTAAGGAGATGGAGTTTAAAAACAGAGAGGTTATGCTATAGCTGTATAAGATGCTGGTGAGGCCACACCTGGAGTATTGTGTACAGTTTTGGTCTCTTACTTGAGAACGGATGTACTGGAGGGAGTGCAGAGGAGGTTCACTAGGTTGCTTCTGGATTTGAGAGGGTTGGCTTATTAAACTATCGGAACTATTAAACCAACAGTTTTTTTATCAAATCAAATTGATAGAGCAGAAAATCTAGTCACAGTAGTAAAAAAAAACACATGGTGTAGTGGTATTTCTCTAAAATACAAGGAAAAAAATGACTATAGGTCTGATCCTCAGATTATTGAAGGAATGTATAGTTCTTCAATAAAACTTAGCCACCACTTCACTGAGTTTCACGCACTTAACACCTCATATAAATTAAATAATTGGTCTCCATGCCAAAATACAATGGGAGTATCTAGAATCCACATTCATCAATCATTGAAATCTTTTGGCATGAGCATGTATTTATATCTCAACCACTGAAGAATGGGAGTCCCGGGAGAGTGGTTTGTCGGCTTGTGAGGAGAATTATCCGTTTGGATTCTGCATAATGAATACATCACCTTGTGGCTGCCAAAGCTGACTATACAGGTTCCCTTTTCAGATTGTCATAGAGTCATAGACTCTTACAGCATGGAAACAGACCTCACCGTCCCACCAGGCCATACCGACTATAATCCCGAACTAAACTAGTCCCACCTGTCTGAGCTTGGCCCATATCCTTCCAAACTTTTCCTATTCATGTACTTATTCAAATGTGTTTTAAATTTTGTAACTGTACCCACATCCATCACTTCCTCTGGCAATTCGTTCCACATATGAACTACCCTCTGTGAAAAGAAATTGTCCCTCATGCTGTTTTAAAATCTTTCTACTCTTTTGGGCGGCACGGTGGCACAGTGGTTAGCACTGCTGCCTCACAGCGCCTGAGATCCGGGTTCAATTCCCGACTCAGGCGACTGACTGTGTGGAGTTTGCACGTTCTCCCCGTGTCTGCGTGGGTTTCCTCCGGGTGCTCCGGTTTCCTCCCACAGTCCAAAGATGTGTGGGTCAGGTGAATTAGCCATGCTAAATTGCCCGTAGTGGTAGGTAAGGGGAAAATGTAGGAGTATGGGTGGGTTTCGCTTCGGCAGGTCGGTGTGAACTTGTTGGGCCGAAGGGCCTGTTTCCACACTGTAAGTAATCTAATATAATCTAATCTAATCTTATGTTAAAAATAACCCCCCTGATTTGAAATCCTCCACCCTAGGGAAAAGGCACCTGCTATGCACCTTACCCATGCTCCTCATGAGAGGTTGAGAAAGAGTGAGCCCTTGATAGTAATCTCAGCTGATGTGGGAATTGAACCCATGCTATTAACATCACAAACCAGCCATCCAGCCAACTCAGCTAACGAACTCCAGCCATCACCCCAGTATTGTTTGTGGGAGAATTAGCCAAGCCCCTTCAAGCTGACCTTGTAGCTAACACCTCCCCCCACAGCTGGAATGTCCTCCATCTCAAAAGCCCTCAACCCTGAGTCGACCTCACCAGCTCATGATCGACTTGGGCTCTGTGTAATTTGTGGCTCAAGAAATGTTGGTGAGGAAAATGTTGAGGAATAAAATCCGATTTGCCTGACAAATCGAGGCTCCAAATCACTTGCCTGAATGATTGGCAGTATGTATTGGGGGTGGGGATGGTGGAAAGACAGCGATTATCTCTGCAGGAAACTGTGAGGGAAACTTACAATCAAGCAAACTGCACCTTGCTCTGCACATACATTTAATGGGATAATTGACAACCATTACCACCGGGGGAAGAGAAGTGCCAGGCAGGCTTACCAGCCTGTTAGCGTTTTACAATGGCAATTGGAGATATCAAACAAAGAGCACGCCTGGTCTGTGTGGAAACACGTCATCACTGATGCTGACAGTGATGTAAACAAGGAGAGTAGATAGCAACATGTCAATTATAGGATGAGTCATTCAGTCACAATATTAGACTACTTGAAAGAATATACATTTGAAAGAAGCTTTCCATCTTGCACTCAACAGGATTTTCTCAAGAAATACCAATGTGAGGGGGAAACAATATGTTATAATGTCTGAGAGAAGAATGCTGATTACAGGCTTGGTACGTGTGCCAATAATAAATCAAATCAAATCAAATCAAAGACTGACTCACAGAAAAGAGTGATCATTAATGTTTCCCATTTAACTGCGATGTTCTAACAGAGAGCCCATCTGCTATTTCAGTTGACCATGTAAGAACCCATTGCCCTGATTCAGAGAGGAGAGGGGAAGTATCTCCTCTGGTATTCTGAGCAACCTGTATTTCTCAATCAACATCATGGAAACAGATGATCTGCTTATTATCACACTTCTGTTTGCAGGAGCTGGTGGTGTGTAAACTGGCTGCTATGTTTCCTACTATACAACACCAAGGTTGCTTTGTTGGCCGTAAAACACTTCCCTGTGTTCGCCTCTTCAGCTCTATGCTTCTGTTCATCTTCCTTTTTATGCTGGAGTACATGTGTAGATGGAAAACACATGCGTACACTGTAGGGAGGGAAAGCAGGGGCCAGAGGCTCAATGGGATCCTGAAAGCTCTGCTACAAACATACCAACAGGAAGGACTTAAATATCGATTCTCATACCTGGGCAGGCACTGGCTCATGACACAGCTCCTTGCTTTTCCCAGCTGTCCCTTCTCTCTTCCCCTTTTTGTCCCCTTCACCCTCTAGCCCCAAGACTCTGGGCTGACAGAACCGCCCACGATTGCAATAAGAAAGGCTTCGCTTGCAGGAAATAAGCCAGCCCTAAGTTGTTACCAGGAATTGGCAGTGTAGAAAATGGGCAGAAAGCATCCAAAAAGTCAATCAGCGACCTGGAAGAGAAACAAGCAATTCCACTGAGGCTGTACAGGATATTGGTTAGGCCACTTTTGGAATGTTGCGTGCAATTCTGGTCTCCTTCCTATCGGAAGGATGTTGTGAAACCAGAAAGGGTTCAGAAAAGATTTACAAGGATGTTGCCAGGATTGGAGGATTTGAGCTACAGGGAGAGGCTGAACAGGCTGGGGCTGTTTTCCCTGGAGAATCAGAGGCTGAGGGGTGACCTTATAGACGTTTACAAAATTATGAGAGGCATGGATAGGGTAAATAGACAAGGTATTTTCCCTGGTGTGGGGGAGTCCAGAACTAGAGGGCATAGGGTGAGAGGGGAAAGATTTAAAAGAGACCTAAGGGGCAAATATTTCACCCAGAGGGTGCTGCGTGAATGGAATGAGCTGCCAGTGGAAACGGTGGAGGCTAGTACGATTGCAACATTTAAAAGGCATCTGGATGGATGTATGAATAGGAAGGGTTTGGAGGGATAAGGGCCGGGTGCTGGCAAATGGAACTAGACTAATTTAGGATACTGGTCGACATGGACGAGTTGGGCTAAAGCGTCTGATTCTGTGTTGTACATCTTGAGAAAGTCGATGACTAAAAAGAAGAGGACATTGCTGTGGGATTGGAGACCCACATAAACTGAACCAGGTAAAGAAGACAGATTTCCTTTTTTAATAGGATTCTAAATTGAAGTTCTGAATGCTTGTTAAGGTGGATACAACAGGGCTTTCAGATCAAAGTTCAAAGAACAATGCAGCACAGGAACAGGCCCTTCGGCCCTTCAAACCTGTGCTGACACATCTTGCCCTTCCATATTAATACTGTCTTCACTTACAGGATCCATATCCCTCTATTCCTTTCCTATTCATGGATCCGTCCAGGTGCTACTTGAATGCTGCTATTGGGTCTGCTTCAGCCACCTCCTCTGGCAGCGTGTTCCAGGCACTCATCACCTTTTGTGTGAAAAATCTGCCTTGCACATCTCTTTTAAACATCCCCCCTTGCACCTTGAACCTGTGTCCGCTAGTAACTGACCCTTCCACCCTGCCTTACACTTTCCATTCTCTCCATGCCATTCACAATCTTATAAATGTCTATCAGGTCACCCCTCAACTCTGCATTCCGGTGAAAACAAGCCCAGTCGATCCAACCTCTCCTCATAGCTAAAATCTCCCATTCCACACCACATCCTGGTAACCTTTTCTGTACTCTCTCCAAAGCATCCACACCCTTCTGGTAGCGTGGTGACCAGAACTGTACACAATATTCCAAGTGTGGCTGAAGTAAAGCCCTGTAAAGCTGCAGCATAATTGTCTATCCTTATACTCAACGCCCCTTCTAATAAAGGCAAGCATGCCATATTCCTGATGAAGGGCTTATGCCCGAAACGTCGAATTTCCTGTTCCTTGGATGCTGCCTAACCTGCTGTGCTTTAACCAACGACACATTTTCAAGCATGCCATAGGCCCTTTTTACTCCCTTATCTACATGCACTGCCACCTTCAGTGATCTGCGGATCTGCACACCCAGAACCTGTGCATATCAATACTCCTAAGGGTTCTGCCATTCACTGTATAACTTCCACCTGTACATGACCTTCCAGAATGCATCGTCGCACGTTTATCCAGATTCAACTCCATCTGCCACTTTTCGGCCCACGCCTCCAACTGATCTATATCCTGCTGTATTGTCTGTCAATCCTCCTCACTATCCACAACTCCACCAATCGTCGTACTGTCTGCAAACTCACTAATTAATCCAGGGACGTTATCCTCGAAATCATTTTCCAGCTCTGAGATCCCTCCCCAATCTGGCAAATATTTTCCCCTGAAGCCCCCTCAGACTAGAATCTGACTCTGATTGGTCGGATCTTGCTATGTGCTGACTCTCTGCTGCATTAGCTAGACTTCATCGGATCATAAGAAATGGGAGTGGCAGTAGGCCATTCGGCCTCTTCAGCCTGCTCTGTCATTCAGTCAGATCCAACTGAGAAAGTGAAGCCAAAACAAAAAGTCTCAAACCACTTGCATCATCAGTTCTGTTTACTTGCGTCTAGTCCAACTGGAGAATCCAAAGGGTCAGCAAAACCAAACCCATGGAGCCAGCAGTTTGAAATCTAATGCACGGAAATAGATTACTGAAACCTCACAGTATCACTCACCCTATGACTTAGGTGAGAAAAGGTTAGGAGACACCGCGAATAGAGTCAGCATAGATTGCTCGGGCTGATTGGTCTGTTTCTGCACTATGTGGTTTGTACAATCCTATGTAATTGTAAGGCGCCATTTTGAATGCAAGAGTGACTCACTCGGGTCATTTCAGAGGTAGTTAAATGCCAGCCATATTGCTGTGGGTCTGGATTCATATATAGGCCAGACCGCTACGGATGGCAGAGTTGGAGGTCTTTAGTGATCCTGTTGAGTTTTTAATAATAATCCGATCATTCATGGGATGTGGGTGTCGCTGGCTAGTCCAGCATTTATTGCCCATCCCAATTTGCCGGTAATGAGTCACCCACATTGATGTGGGTCTGGAGTCACATGTCAGGACACAGCGGTTTCCTTCCCTACAGCCCCCTATGAACCAGATGGGTCTTTGCAATAATCGACAATGGTTTCAACGATCATCATTAGACCCTGTGTTTTTGATTTATGGAGCAGTGGCACTGTCCCGAGTCTTGGACTGAGAGGCCCAGGTTCAAGTCCCACCTGCTCCAGAGGTGTGTAGTAACATCTCTAAACCAGTTGATTAGAAATTAGCGTTTATTGCCCATCCCTAAATGCCCTGAGGGCAGCTAAGACTAACCCACATTGCTGTGGGTCTGGAGTCACATGTAGACCAGACCTGGTGAGGATGGCAGTTTCCTTCCCCAATGGGCATTAGTGAACCAGATGGGTTTTCCTGACAATTGGAATAGATTCATGGTCATCGTTAGACTCCAGATTTTTTAGTGAATCCATCTGCTGGAGCGGGATATGAACCCAGGATCCCAGAGCGTTCTGAGGAAGAGTCACCAGACCCGAAACGTTAACTCTGATTTCTTTTCACAGATGCTGCCAGACCTGCTGAGTTTTTCCAGCAATTTCTGTTTTAGCCCCAGAGAGGCCTATCTGAATGAATAGTCTAGTGATAATACCACTGAGCCATCACCTCCCCAAAGGAATTAATTAATTGAATTTAACTTCAAAAGCTTTGTTCCACGTAAATGCAATAATGCTTCTAATTAATTCAGAGAAGCAAATCACTCTGATCTTTTAACTAGACAAAAGGGGTGATTCAGACCTTGTACAAGTGTTGGCTAACAAAGCATTAAAATTGATTGAGCACTTCTGCTAAAGGACAAGGTCAAGTCTCAAGCAATTTGTGAATGCCAGTCACAATCTCAGGAGTGTCAATGACTAGCTCTTTAGAAAATGCAGGCACATGGTGAAAAAGTTATTTTTGCACCATTTTTCTTTCTGAGGGTTATTCAGGCAACTGGCAAGCCAATACTTGACAATCGACCAATAGTCTGGGAGATAGAGTTATAATTACACACTCAGGGATATACCTGAATTTGATCCCCTACTCTTGGTAGCATGGTTTCCATGAATTTGAATCCCAATGCCTCCGAGAGACGCAAGAAATTTTCCTACTGACCTAAAAATGTCACGTTTCACCATATTATTTTCCTACACGCAGTGTGATATTTCATGTCTCTATGACATTAGAAGCCACATTTCTAGACGTTACGTTTCTCGGGTGCCCAGTGGCTGTGGGTGATTGCCCTGTTTTTAATGACTTGGCATCATTTGCATGGGGCAGGGCACTCCCAGCTCCTGCCAAGTGAGACTATCTCACCGTCATTCAGTGACATGCAGAGAAGCAGGAGGAGGCTCTGAGGGGATCTCATAGTCGATGGGGGCTGGCAGTGATGGTGGTGGTGAGGGAGTCCCGCCCTGAGGATGCAGGGAGATTGCAGGAGCCATTCCCCTTTCCCCGACTTCTACAAAGAGAAATGCAAAGTGTACATGCTCCAATGTAGCTGTCAAACCCTGATGAGGAGCTGGTGGGATCTCTAGGCCAGGTGTACACACAAACAAGGAACAGGAGAAGGCCATTCAGCCCCTCAAATCTACACTGCTGTTCAATAATCTGATTACAACCTCAAATCCCCACCTCCTCCCGATAACCTCCCAACCCCTTGTTTAACAAGAGTCTAGGCATGACTGCCTTAATAACATTCAAGGACTGTACTTCCACCGCCACTTTGGAAGATAGTTCATGACCCTCTGAGAGGTTTTCCAAAAATTCTAATCTCTCTTTAAGTGAATTTTTAAACAGTGACTTCCTCCAAAAGAGGGAATATCATCTCGACGTTCACCCTGTCAGGACCCCTCAGTATACTCTACGTGTGAATCAACTCACCACTTTACTCTTCAATTTCCAATGGATACAAACCTGGGAGAAAAAAAAGGAGTAGGTTAGCTCAGTTGGCTGGCTGGTAAGTTTACAATACCAATAGCAGTGGGTTCAATTCCTGCACTAGCTTAAGTTATGGGGTGGCACGGTGGCTCAGTGCTGCCTCACAGCACCAGGGACCCGGGTTCGAATCCAGCCTCGGGCGTCTGTCTGTCTGTGTGGAGTTTGCACATTCTCCCCGTGTCTGTGTGGATTTCCTCCGGGTGTTCCAGTTTCCTCCCACAGTCCAAAGATGTGCAGATCAGGTGTATTGGTTGTGCTAAATTGCCTTGTAGGGTTAGGTGCATTAGTCAGAGGGGAATGGGCCTGAGAGGGTTACTCTTCGAAGGGTCGGGTGGACTTGTTGGGCTGAAGGGCCTATTTCAACACTAATAGGGAATCTAATCTTCCCTGTTCACAGGTAGACAGGGTCGTGGAGAAAGCATTGGACATGCTTGCCTTTATTGGTCAGTGCACTGAGTTTGGAGTTAGGAGGTACATGTTGCAGCTGCAGAGGATTTTGGTTAGGCCACTTTGGAATACTACTTTAAATTCACATCTCCTGTTAAACTTGAAAGGGTGCAGAAAAGATTTACAAGGATTGGAGGGTTTGAGCTACAGGGAGACGCTGAATAGACTGGGGCTGTTTTCCCAGAGTATCGGAGGCTGAGGGGTGATCTTACAGAGGTTTATAAAATCATGAGGGACATGGAAAGGGTAAGTAGACAAGGTCTTTTCCCCAGGGTAGAACAGTCCAGAACTAGAGGGCATAGGTTTAAGGTGAGAGGGAAAAGATTTAAAAGAGACCAAAGGGGCAACTTTTTCACACAGAGGGTCGTGCGTGTATGGAATGAGGAAGTGGTGGAGGCTGGTACAATTACAACATTTAAAAGGCATCTGAATGGGTATATGAAGAGGAAGGGTTTGGAGAGATATGGGCCATGGGCTGGGCAAGTGGAACTAGATTTATTTAAGCTATCTGGTCAGTGTGGATGAGTTGGACCAAGGGGCGTGTTTCCCCGTGCTGTACATCTCTATGACTCTATGTGTAGCCTGTTCTCAGAAGATCTGCCCATTTTGGGAATGGGTCCTGTAATGCCTTCTTAAATTCTGAATACTGCTATTAGAAGGCTGCAGGAAAATGATTTATGTTGATCAGATTTATTACAACAACTGAAAAGCTGAACTTAGATTTTCTAATCATTTGGGAACATTTGAGGTATCCCAAGAAAATCTAGAGCAGGCAAATCATTTTGGGATCCCAAGGTGTAACAGGAGTAGCAACAAGGTATATTTCAGACTGCTCCAAGACAGTCATACTGGACTAGAAATCTTAACTCTGTTTCTCTCTCCAACGATGCTGCTGGACCCGCTGAGTTTCTCTAGCAATTTTCTCTGTTTTTCTTTCAAATTTCAGACTTATGAAATTTGAAAGAAAACTATGAGTCACAGCAATTTCCAAATACACAACTTGATCTATCTGCTATGAGACATTGATAAAAAAGAAATCTAAAAATAGGAAGAGTCATAAAAAATGGAAATTAAATCAGAAAGCCAAAGGTGTTTGTCTATAATTATTCTCTGTGCACTAAAATAAGCATTGGACCAAATCAAGTTGTGACAAAATCTATTCATGTCTCATTAGAAATCTTTGGTTTCCGTGTATATCTCTTATTTGCAGAATTTAACTTCATGCTGTCATGGTTTTATGTGTCAGCTTGCTCTATGATAATTTCCTGTTGTAAACTACAAGGAAGGGATTTGATTAAACAGACATTAGATAAATTTGAAATAAAAGAAACTTGCACAGAAATGTGGTTTCCAAGGCAGACACCTGGATGGCCTTACTGTCTATGAATTAAATGGATATGTCAGCCATTGGTATATTAGTTAATGAAGTTAGAAGCATCGAAAATGGAACTGGAGTAGGCCATTCAGCCCTTCGAGCTTGCTCTGCCCTTCATTATGATCATGGCTGATCATCCACCTTAGTTTCTTGTTCTAAGGAAGGGTCACTGGACTTAAAATGTTAACTCTCTTTTTTTCTCTTCAGATACTGCCAGACCTACTGAGCTTTTCTGTTTTTGCTTGTTTCAGTCCCCTGTTCCTGCTTTCTCCCCATACCTTTTGACCACTTTAGTCTTAAAAACTGTATCTATCTCCATCTTGTAAACATTCAATGTTTTGGCCTCAACTGTTTTCTGTGATAGAGAATTCCCCAGGTGCATCACTCTCTGGGTGAAAACATTTCTCCTCATCTCAGTCCTAAATGTCCTGCCTCATATCTTTAACCAATGACCCCTGGTTTTGTATCCCAGTCACTGAGAACATCCATCCTGTGTTAAAGCTGTGTGGAATTTGATAGGTTTTTTTAAAAATGAGATTCCCTGTTTCTTCTTACCTCCAATGACTATAATCCTAACTGATCCAGTCTGTCTTCATATGTCAGTACGACCATCCCAGGAACCGGTCTGGTAAATCTTCATTGCACTCCGTCCATCATCAGAGCATCTTTCCTCAGATAAGGAGGCCACACAATACTCCAGGTGCTGTCTCACCAAGGCCTTGTAAAATTGCAGCAAGACCTCACTGCTCCTGTACTCGAATTGTCTCTCAATGAAAGCCAAAAAACCCCTTGCCTTCTTCACTGCCTGCTGCCCTAGCATGCTTACCCTCAGCGACTGGGGTATAAGGATCCCCAGGCCTCATTGCACTTCCAACCTTTCCCAATCTATCACCATTCAGATAATAATCTGCTTTCCTGTTATTGCTACCAAAGTGGATAGCCTCACATTTATCCACATTATACTGCATCTGCCATGCATTTGCCCACTTGTCCTTATCACACCGAAGTATCCTCCTCACAGCTTACTCTCCTTCGTAGCGTCTGTAAACTTGGAGACACTAAATTAAATTCCATGATCTAAATCATTAACATAGATCGTCAATACCTGGGGGTCCAAGCACTGATCCCTGTGGCACCCCACTAATCACCGGCTGGCACTCAGAAAATGATCTGTTCATGCCTGTGTTTTGTTTCCTACCTTCCATCCAGTTTTCTATCCATGTCAGTACACTATCTCCAATCCCATGTGGTTTAACTTGACATCTTAATCCCTTATTTAGATCAGTCGCAGGGGGAACCATTTTGCTCGGTTTCTTTCTGCTTGTCTTCCTGCTCACTGCACCAGCTCAAACAACATTTTTCTCCTTGTGCTGATTGGATCTGGATTCATTCTCACCGTTCTTTCTTTGACACTTGCTGCAAATATTTTCTCTCATCCAAAAGCGCCGGCTGCTTCTCGACTCGTGCTGCTCTTCCCGCTCAGCGAGCGGGCTATGCTATCCCTCTTGGGCACCATCACAGATGGCAGCCCCCCCCGTATCTACCCCCACCCTCCTGCAGGGTGGGTCTGCAACACAACTGCAGACAAACTGGCACCTGTTAGGTTGGAGATGAGATGGTGCCAAAGAATGGACGACTTTTGTTCCAGTGGCAATGAGGACCAAGCCCATGATGGAGCACTTAAAAAGAAGCATTGTAAAGCTGGAATATTTCCTTTATTTCTTCATTTTTCTGCCTTAATCTTCCATGTTTCAGTTTGTTTTTCTGTGTTTTAAGATGGTGCCGGAGAGTAGTGACACTATACAGCACTTTTCACTGTATTTTGTAACGAGATGTACGTGACAATAAATCGAATCATCATTGGACACTGGGATTTTTGACTTAACAATGAGGCCTTGCTTGGATCTGTGTTCATTATAGCCTGCAGGTGTTGCACACAAGGGCATTGGAGGGTCCTGTAGTCTCCAGATAGCCCATACTGTCTCTCCGAACTGCACACCCACCATGCATGTGTCTTTGTCTGTGGATATTTGTCCTTTCACACAGGAGTCAGGTTTGCTGTGTATTTTAGGTGAAAGTGAGGACTGCAGATGCTGGAGATCAGAGCTGAAAACGTGTTGCTGGAAAAGCGCAGCAGGTCAGGCAGCATCCAAGGGAGCAGGAGAATCGACGTTTCGGGCATGAGCCCTTCTTCAGGATTCCTGAAGAAGGGCTCATGCCCGAAACGTCGATTCTCCTGCTCCCTTGGATGCTGCCTGACCTGCTGCGCTTTTCCAGCAACACATTTTCAGCTGTTGCTGTGTATTTTGTAAGCCACAGGTACAGCTTGCTGAGCTGTGCTGACACAGTGTGCCCTGTAGGGATGCAGGCTGCTGTCTTTCAGATGAGGACCCCCATCCCCCATCTGCCTTCTCGGGGTTTTGGGGGGTGGTGGGTTGGGATACAAAGGATTTTGTGGCCCTATTCGAAAGAACAGTGAGGAGCTACATTAGTGCACAGCCCTGTATCCCGTGAGCAGCATACATAGAGCAGATTATTAGGTCATTGTCCCATTGCTACCTGTGGGATCTTGCTGTGTACAAATTGCTGCTGCATTTCCTACAGTTCGATATTGAGTACATTTCACAAAGTAACATGATTGCCTATTTTGCTGATCGTGATAAGTGAGAGATGCAGGTTCAATTCTTACCTGCCCCAGAGGTCTATAATAACATCTCTGACCTGGTTGATTCAGAAGCTATCTCCAAATGTAAGTCTTTCTTTCAGATGCTAACTAGGAATTTTAAATCCAAAGTGTATTATTTTCTCTCTATACTGAACAATGTACTTTCTGTTGAGAGTGGGGGATGCTGAACCGATGAGCACTCAGTGAAGATTGTGGTGAGCAATCATTTGTAATCTCAAAAGAAATACCTATCAGCACTTTTGAGATGGAAAGAGCTATCAACACAGCAGAAATGTGTTGGTTTATGGCAGGGGCTTGTGGAATGCCTTCAGAGTGAGTACTAGTACCTCAGGCTGGAACTGCATTAATTTAAACTGCATGTGAAATTAATGGACATGACTGCTCAACCATCTCAACCAGTATTTCAATGTGTCCTCCTATTATTGTGCTGTTCATTTGATTCATTATATTTTCTTACAAGTGCTTGCAAAAATCATTTACACAGACCTGCGTTACATTTTAGTTCTTAACTCCATTATAGTTTTGGTTTAATTAAACTCCAAGATCTTCAGGGAGGGAAATATCAGTTCATAAAGGGGCGATGGGTAGGTAAGGGAGGAGTGTGCTGCTGGGAGCAGTCAGTTTTTAATGATTTAAATTCTATCAGTGCAGCCTGAATCTTCACCAGGTTGTGTATGACTTTCTGAATGTCAAACAGTTTAGAGAGTTTCAGCTTGTAGAATTCACAATGCGAAGCAAAGATTCCTTGAATAGATTCCTTATACTTATTAATCAGTGGGGGATTGCAAGTAGGCACCTGATAGTACTGTCAAAGAGAGGTGTGCATGTGTCTCCTGTTATGACACAGGAATAGCAAGCCAGGCCAAAGCAAATTTGCTCACACTGTATTCACTGCACAGTAAATTTAAAACATTCAATGATCCTCAAATTTGCCCAATTGTTCCTAAACAGCCTTCAAAATTACAAATATCAGACACCAAGATTATAGTTTTAAAATAAACTAACAATTTATTATGAATGTTCAGCGAAAAGAATCCCAGTTTATAAGAAACAACTAAATATTCTTCAGAGCCTGATGGAAGCTGTATGCACTGAGTTGACTTTGTGATATTAAGCACTGGCCTAGTAACCTAGGTAATGCTTTGGGGATCTGGGTTCAATTTCTGCTGTGGTAGGTGTTGAAGCTTTTTTTTAACAGAATCTGGAATTAAGAGTCTAATGATGACTGTGAAACCATTATGAATTGTCAGGTAACACCCATCTTGTTCACTAATGTCATTTACCTGGTCTGGCCTACATGTGACTCCAGACCCACAGCAATATGGTTGACTCTTAGCTGCTGTCTAGGCAATTAATAGTGGTGGACTCTCCCTCTTTATGGGCATTTAAATGGGCATTGGATAAGCATATGGAGGATAGTGGACTTGTGTAGGTTAGGTGGGCTTGGATCGGCGCAACATCGAGGGCCGAAGGGCCTGTACTGCGCTGTACTTTTCTAAGTTCTATGTTCTAAGACATTCAACAATTCTTTAACTGAATATAGACTAGTGATTGAGTAACACTTAAAGCACAGCTTCCCAGTCCAGCAGCTTCCTAGCATACAGCCTTTTGACCCAAGATAGCAGACAAAATCAGTTAACCTTATGGTTCTCCGTCTTTTTCAACCTTATCTGTGGTTGGCTGACCAGCACTGACCTCCACTTGGTTGACCAATGCACCATCCAGCCACCTGCCAGCCCTTGACCAGAACATACCCTGGTGCTGAAATATTTGCTGTGCTCTTAGAACGACCATTAACCTGAAATCATCTTTCTGGGCCAGCTCCCCATCAACAAACACCGGTTTGCTTGCTCATTCCTGCTTTCCAAAACAAGCCACCACTCAAAGTTGGAAGTTTGATTCTCAGCTACAGCTCACAGTTCCAAACTAAATAAAGGAAAAGCAGTCATGGTCTCATGATCAGAGTGGTGTTGGAAAAGCGCAGCAGGTCAGGAGCAGGAAAATCGATGTTTCATCAGGAAGTGAGCAGTCCTCACTTTTGCCTAGCGGTGGTCTCATGGCTATCCCTTGATTTATATTCAGCGTTCCATCTGGTTCCAGTGTGCATTGTTTTGATTTTAATACAAGCTCATAGAAGAGTTCTTGGTCTCTGTTAACGTTTGTTTATTGTTCCCCAGTGTAGGATGGTAGGACCACAAAGCAGAAAGCTTCAAGCTGGACATGGTTTAATTTCTTAGTCGATCTCTAATATGTGACTACTGAGGTCACAGTGACTTTGTAGCTGACCTTAGAGCTTATGTGCGTATTCATTAAACCCTATCTCAAAAGCTCAAGTAACTGTAAACAATAACACTGTACATATGAATATTGGTACTTAGCCAATTATTCAGTCACACAACCTTAATCTTAACAAGTTGTGGAAGTAGTGACTGTCTTTTACAACAGCCTTTAAACTAGGACCTCACCAGAAGTTCAATGCAACATTCCCAATAGCTCATGTCAAATTTTTTTTTGAGTGAAATCTCAGCCTCGAGTTTAGTTCCTGATGAAGCTGTTTCTCCTGATTCTCTCACCAGCCTCATCAGCTTTGGGTGCACCTTGCGCTGGTATCAGTAAAAGTCTTCGCAATCCTCTCCTGCCTGAAGTTTCCCTAATGGGTGATTTGGGGCCCGGGAGGAATTGGGGCCCAGAGAGGGGGAGAGTTGGGGTAGAAATTGTGGAGGGTGGTGTGGTTAGGCAGCCATGTTGAAGATGGAGTAGGGGCTGGGGGGTTGGTGCAGTTAGGTTGGGTCAAGGGGATATGTCAGTTAAGGCTGAGGATGGTGGTGGGGGGTGTAATTGCCTTTTGCTGTGAGTAAATGTGCACAGTCTCGGTCTATATTATACAGGCACTTGCTGTATGTACAGAGGATGCTAAGAGAGAACATCTTACTTGGAGCATTACAGCCCCAGGCTCCTGTCCCATGTGCTCTGATGACACTTGCTCCCTTTGCTCTTGCTCAGTGACAATTCCCTTTACTCTACAGAAGTCCACAGTACAGTGCCAATATTACCTTCCTCGACAGGTCCGTTATGAACAATGGCATCAATTCAGCTGGGGAATGCGTGCATTGTGTGATGGGGACAATATATCCCTCTCACGGTAAGAAGGGCAATTAATTGGACATGGAAGAGAGGGATTTGACCACGTTAGCAGCTATTAAACAGGATACCAGTGCAATATCAACAGCCTGGGCTATTTAAGAGGCTGTGAAGACTCAGGTGTCAGACTTGACAAAGTAATCTCATTGCAGCTGACAAGGACCAACAAGTAGCTCATGCTCCTGTTCCTCAGTGAAAGTGTTAATTTATTTAAACTGTTTTTCTGGATTCAAGTGTCAAATTGTCTTATATGAGTTGAAATGTTCATCCAAGGAGGTTGCAGTACACCACAATGTTTATCTCAAAAATGTTTAGCCAAAATCCATACACTAACATCATTCTGCTAACATCTATATGCTACCATCCATATGATAACGTCCATTTCCTAAACAAGCCACCGCTCAAAGTTGGAAGTTTGATTCTCAGCTACAGCTCACAGTTCCAAACTAAATATAAGAAAAGCAGTCATGGTCTCATGATCAGAGTGGTGTTGGAAAAGCGCAGCAGGTCAGGAGCAGGAAAATCGATGTTTCTGGCAGGAGCCTTTCATCAGGAAGTGAGCAGTCCTCACTTTTGCCTAGCGATGGTCTCATGGCTATCCCTTGATTTATATTCGGCGTTCCATCTGGTTCTAGCAGATTAGCATCAATATCCTTGCACTTGATTAGATAAAGAAGACATGAGAAAGTCACTAGGATGACTTTTGACTTTGGACAATAGCACATTATTAGCTTGACCACACATTAAACATCAATCTCAACTGACTTCAAATTAAACAAAATTCAGAAGAGATGACAGTACAGATATTGTGTATTGTAGACAATCACAGTTAAAATGATCCAACTGATCTTTATATGCAGAGAGATCTGACTGCTTGAAACATGTGTGCTGCTTTTCCATTTTCATTTCTTTAAGGTCCAGTTAGCAACATTCCTTCTGCACAGTGTAGCGGATAGTGCTAAAACTTTAATCCCCTTCCTATAGCTTTCAACCTTCTGAATTAGGGATGAATACATCTCCAAAGTGCTGAGGGCTTGATGCAAAAGCAGAGTTGCCGACTCACTCTGTGGTTCCCTGCTCATCTTCCATCTCAGATTCCGTTTGCTCTTTCTGTTACTTCTGCACTACCATCACTTACACGTCATTTGCAAATGAAGTGAATCCCAAAGAAATTTGCATGTTTTCATTAATGCTGCTTGACAACAATTAGAAAAGTGCATATGTTGATGTGTGCTATACACTCTCTGTCTTAGGGATGTAGACAATTAATAATGGTAATAAAATTGTTGCAAGTTAATGCATAATTAATCTAAGTGTTAGCTATCGCTTTCTGAGTGAATCAGCCCAAGTATACTGGCAGAATTAATTTCTTAACCTCAGTTAGCTCTGGGAATAACTTGTTAACAAAGCAAGACCTTGATTGATATGCTTTTCTATTTTATGAAAGAAATTGAAACCTGAGTGGAAAATTGTCTCAACAGTTATGTAGCAATCAATCTCAACCAATGTGGAATTAGTCAAGGCAGATTTTTCATTCTGCTTTCTCACCACAATCCCAGGAAATCATGTTGAGCAAGATGGACTGGAATATTTGATTTGGATGTTGCTGAAGAGAGAGATATATTACTGAAACTGTACCTCTTGCACTTGTCAGGATAAATTGCAAGAATCCAATTTCTAGCAGTCACAACATTTACATTATTAGGGAAGAGGGTGCTGATTGATTGGCAAGTCGATTCTAATTGAGAGGTAAAAAAAACACAGGCAGACGGCTTGGACTATTCCCTTTAGTTGCAGGAAATGGGCTTCTGCATTTGAATGCAAATCACTTGTACCAAGCAGTAATGAGCCACATAATGTTCTTGACCGATCATCTTAAACTCATTGTTCATGAAGGTATTGGCACACGCCAGATTGTTCAGCACATTTGGAGTTCAACTAACAACAGATGTTTTATTTTGAGCTTTGCAAACACAGACTGGTTGAGCACAATCTGTATTCTCTTTGTTATGAACATTTGGTATGAACACATTGTTCAGGAATGTTCAAGTCATTCAACACAGAATGTCAAATAAAGGTAGCAGCTTTCAATGAGGACTCAACATATCCAGGAAATGAATAGGACTTATGGTTTTGTTCTTCTGTACTCTGCACAGTTGAATTTTTCATTAGCTAAATGAGAAATAAGATATAGTTCAAAAATGTTTTGTGCGTGGCTGATTTTTCCCCCTCATTTGGTAACAAAATTGAAGCACATTTAAGAAGTGCTTCAGTAAAGCCTTTGATAAGGTTTTACACGGTAGGCTGTTGGAGAAAAGGTAGAGGCATAGGCTTGAGGGTGATTTAGCAGTTTGGATTAGAAACTGGCTTTCTGTAAGTGGTGGTTGTTGGAAAATATTCAGTCTGGAGTCCAGTTACTAGTGGTGTGCGACAAGGATCTGTTTTGGGACCACTGCTGTTTGGCATTTTTATAAATGACTTAGATGCAGGCATAGGTGGATGGGTTTGTAAGTTTTCAGATAACACTGAAGTCGGTGGAGTCATGGACAGTGTGGAAAATTGTTGCAGGTTCCAGGGGGACTTGCAGTATTGGGCTGAGAGGTGGCAAATGGAGTTCAATGCAGCTAAATGTGAGGTGATTCACTTTGGGAAGAATAACAGGAAGGCAGATGGAAATATTCTTGGTAGTGTGGATGTGCAGAGGGATCTAGGAGTCCATGTACATAGATCCCTGTACATGTCAATAGTGCTGTTAAGAAGACATACAGTGTGTTACGTTTCATTGGTAGAAGGATTGAGTTCCGGAGCCGTAATGTCATGCTACAACAAAACAAAATGCCAATGCGGCCGCACTTGGAATATTGTGTACAGTTCTGGTTGCCCCATTACAGGAAGGACATGGAAGCATTGGAAAAGGTGCAGAGGAGATTTACCAAGATATTGCCTGGTCTGGAAGGAAGGTCTTATGAGGAAAGGCTAAGAGACTTGGGTCTGTTCTCATTGGAGAGAAGAAGGCTAAGAAGGGATTTTATACAGACATACAAGATGATCAGAGGATTAGATAAGGTAGACAGTGAAAGTCTTTTTCCTAGTATGATGACATCAGCTTGTATGAGGGAGCATAGCTATAAATTGAGGGGTGATAGATTTAAGACAGATGTCAGAGGCAGGTTCTTTACTCAGAGAGTGGTAAGGGTGTGGAATGCCCTGCCTGCTAATGTAGTCAACTCAGCCACATTAGGGAAATTTAAACAATCCTTAGATAAGCACACGGATGATGGTGGGATAGTGTAGGGGGTGGGCTTAGAATAGTTCACAGGTCGGCGCAACATTGAGGGCTGAAGGACCTGTTCTGTGCTGTATTATTCTATGTTCTAATTTAACAAGTGCAATGTATAAATCATAAACAAATACAGTTAACCTTTATATTTTTCAGGACGCAATGTTATGATCATACTTTCTATAAACAATTGGGTTGATAATACTCCCATAAATTCAGAAGAATAGCCAAAACACCTCGATGTATTTGTCACTTGTTATGAATATTTTTCTCTAGTTCTTGGCATGCTATTTTGGAAACAACCCATTTATGGATTATTCAAAAGTTAATGCAGAGAGACAGTGGTGAATGCTGAGTATGCCAGGGTTAGCCTTGAGCTGGAAAGGAGATCTCCTGTCTCCCTGATGCTTTGACTCTCCACTGTTACATTTTCTTTTTTCTTTTTAGGTGAGTTACTTTGAGGCATCCTAGGGTCCCTGACCCCCACTCCGCAGTGACCTTTATCCTTTCATGTCCCCAGCAAGGAGGAGAAAGTGAGGACTGCAGATGCTGGAGATCAGAGTCGAGAGTTTGGTGCTGGAAAAGCACAGCAGGTCAGGCAGCATCCGAGGAGCAGGATAATCGATGTTTCTGGCATAAGCCCTTCATCAGGACTCTTCATCATTCCTGATGAAGGGCTTATGCCTGAAACGTCGGTTCTGCTGTTCCTTGGTTGCTGCCTGACCTGCTGTGTTTTCCAGCACCAAACTCTCGACTCATCACTAACAAGGCCAACAATGGTTGCCCATCCCTAATTATCCTTGAATCGAGTAGCTCGCTTGCTATTCTGGAAAGCAGTTACTGGAAATCAAGTTACTGTGAAGGTGGATCCGTGTGTAGACCAGACTGGGCATCCGCTATTAGGAAGGATGTGAATGCATTGGAAGGGGTGCGGAGGAAATGCATCACAACGTTGCCTGGGATGAGCCATGTCAGCCCTTTTGAGAAGTTTGTGTTGTTTTCTTTGGAGCAGAGAAAGTTGAGGTGATGGCGGTGGGGGAATCCTGGATAAGATTATGAGGGTTGAAAAATGTGGTGCTGGAAAAACACAGCAGGCCAGGCAGCATCCGAGGAGCAGGAGAATCGATGTTTCGGGCATAAGCCCTTCTTCAGGAATGAGGCTGGTGTGCTAAGCGGGCTGAGATAAAAGGTAGGGGGGATGGAATTTGGGGGAGGGGCGCTGGGAATACGATTGGTGGAAGGAGGTGAGGGTGAGGGTGATAGGCTGGAGAGGGGGTGGGGGCGGAGAGGTCGGGAAGAAGATTGCAGGTCAAGAGGACGGTGCTGAATCCGAGGGTTGGGACTGAGATAAGGTGGGGGGAGGGGAAATGAGGAAGCTGGGGAAATCTACATTCATCCCGTGTGGTTGGAGGGTTCCTAGGCGGAAGATGAGGCACTCTTCCTCCAGGCATCGTGTGGCCAGGGTCTGGTGATGGAGGAGGTCAAGGACCTGCGTGTCATTGGCGGAGTGGGAGGGGGAGCTAAAGTGTTATGAGGGTCATGGGCAAAGTGAATCAAAAGCAGCTATCCCCCTGGGTTGATGGGTTCAGTCACATGGAGACATAACTTTAAGGTGAAAGGCAGGAGGGTTAGAGGGGTTTGGAGGAAAACCTTTTTGAACCAGTGAGTGGTGGGAGTGCACTGTCTGGGAGGGTAGTTGAGGTGGATGATCTCCCATTTTTAAAAAGTGCATGGGTGAGCAGTTAAGTGTCATAACATTCAAGGCTTTGGGCCTGGAAGGTGGACAGTACAGATTTGATGGGCTGAAGAGCTTTTCTGTACTCTGTGATTCTGGGTAAGGATGCCTGGTTTCCTTCCTGATAAGACATAGTGAACCAGGAGGATTTTCACAATAAGTGATGATAGGTTTGTGGCGGTCACCACTGGGACAAACTTATATACTCCACACTTATTAATGATGTGAATGTAAATAGCTCCAGGTGAAAGGATCGGATCTGAACCCGGGCCCTCAGAGCATTAGTATGAGCTGCTGGATTGTTAGATCAGTGACACTACACAACCCTCCCGAAAGTCCTTCAGAGCTGCTGGCTGTCGGAGTTGCCCATCTCCGCTCTTCGAGAGGTAACTGGCCAGCATAACAGCAGGCTGCCTGAGGTACAACGATGAGCTAGTCCCACAAGCTCTGAACTCTCCTTCCACCCCAGCGTCTAGCTGCCAAGGGCCACGGGGTCAACTCCACGCCACGTGATTCCAGATTTGGCAGTCAGTGTGGCCACAATATCCAGAAGGTGATCAGAAATGAGCAACAACACATTTGGGTTTTCACTGGATTGGGTAGCTTTCATGTTCATGGTACTGAGCTAGGACACAGACTGTTGTGCGTCTCACCCTGACTGGATTAAATTGAATCCAATTATCTTGGGTGAGCAAACGTCAAATGGAAGAGACTATGAAAGCACTGGATTGGTGAATACCCTTCAGGGAATCCACTCCACCCACATGACTTGATCTCCCGTTGTATGAATGACACTGGCTTCCCTTTGGATCACACTCACTTCACCGTCTGTGGGATCTTGCTTTGTGTTCATTGGCTTCTGGGCTTTCTGAATTTTTAGATTGAGATTTAGATTTTGTTACACATACTGAAGTACAGGGTACAAGAGTACTGTGAAAGGTATACAACATTGGCACACACACGGCCCCAATCCTAGGCACATATCCTTAATTACGGAAATAGAGACATAAACAAATAAGTTAAAAAGTTTAGCACTACAGCCGTCTTAGCATAAAGGCAGAAAAATAAAGTTTAAAACAAATATTACAGGCCCTCTGGAGCCATGGACCCGCAGATGCTTCACACTGGCCTTCCCCCCTGGGGGGGTGTCACTGCACCCCCCACCCTCTCCCCCCCAACACTGAGTTCAATCACTCTCCCCCAAGTTGGGCTCACTCTCCTCCATGCTGGGCTCACTCTCCTCCACGTTGGGCTCACTCTACCCCATGTTGGGCTAACTCTACCCCATATTGGGGTCACTCTCCTCCACGCTGGGCTCACTCTCTTCCACGCTGGGCTCACTCTCCCCCATATTGGGGTCCCTCTCCTCCACGCTGGGTGCACTCTACTCCACGTTGGGGTCACTCTACCCCACGTTGGGGTCACTCTACCCCACGCTGGGCTCACTCTCCCCCATGTTGGGGTCACTCTCCTCCATGCTGAGCTCACTCTCCCCCACGTTAGGGTCACTCTCCTCCACGCTGGGCTCACTCTATCCCACATTGGGGTCACTCTCCTCCACGCTGGGCTCACTCTCTTCCATGCTGGGCTCACTCTCCCCCATATTGGGGTCCTTCTCCTCCACGCTGGGCGCACTCTACTCCATGTTGGGGTCACTCTACCCCACGTTGGGGTCACTCTACCCCACGCTGGGCTCACTCTCCCCCATGTTGGGGTCACTCTCCTCCATGCTGGGCTCACTCTCCCCCACGTTGGGGTCACTCTCCTCCACGCTGGGCTCACTCTATCCCACATTGGGCTCACTCTACCCCACATTGGGCTCACTCTACCCACGTTTGGCTCACTCTACCCCACACTGGGCTCACTCTCCTCCATGCTGGGCTCACTCTATCCCACATTGGGCTCACTCTCCCCCATGTTGGGCTAACTCTACCCCACGCTGGGATCACTCTCCTCCACGTTGGGCTCACTCTCCCCCGCATTGGACTCACTCTCCCCCACATTGGGTTCACTCTATCCCACATTGGGCCCACTCCACCCCATGTTGGGCTAACTCTACCCCACGTTTGGCTAAGATCCGCCCGGGTATAGCAGGGTTTGCCGTTGACCGTTACTGCTGCTATCCTTCACCATCATTGGGTTCAGGTTGGGTCCCAGCTAGTGCCATGCTCCATCCCCACTCCAAGTCTGTGTAGGACTCACTCCTGGTCTGCATTGGGCTTACTCCAGGTCTGTGCAGGACTCATTCTCGATCTGCATAGGGCTCGCTCCAAGTCCATATCAGGCTCACTCCAGGTTCATGTTGCGCTCCTGGTCCGCATAGAGCTCACTCCAGGTCTGCATAGGGTTCACTCCAGATCTGCATTGGGTTCACTCCAGGTCTGCATAGGGCTCATTCTAGGTCCACGAATTTCACCCCAATACCATCCAAACTCCTGGTAAGGAAAATAGAAACAAACAAGAAAAGACAAAGAAAAGACAAGACAAGAAAAACAGGTTGAGCAGAGAAGCTCTGGCTCAGGCGCCCTACTCCACTGCAGCCATCTTAGTCCCACAATTCCAAGAGAGACTGCCCTTCAGAGGGCCAATGCTGCTGTATCAATACGGGTCTTTGTAGCTTTCTTCTTTTGGGATTACCTGGGATCAGCTGTAGATCTGACATTGCCAATGTTCTCCCTGCTTCCGATGCATCAAAGCAAAGACAGTTGTGGATTCTAGAGGGAGGTTTAGAACATAGAACATAGAAAAATACAGCGCAGTACAGGCCCCTCGGCCCTTGATGTTGCGCCGACCGAAGCCTACCTAACCTACACTAGCCCAATAACCTCCATATGCTTATCCAATGCCCACTTAAATGACTATAAAGAGGGAGAGTCCACCACTGCTACTGGCAGGGCATTCCATGAACTCACAACCCGCTGAGTAAAGAATCTACCCCTAACATCTGTCCTATACCTACCACCCCTTAATTTAAAGCTGTGTCCCCTAGTAACAGCTGACTCCATTAGCGGAACAAGGTTCTCACTGTCAACCCTATCTAAACCCCTAATCATCTTGTACACCTCTATCAAATCTCCCCTAAACCTTCTTTTCTCCAATGAGAACAGCCCCAAGTGCCTCAGCCTTTCCTCATACGATCTTCCTACCATGCCAGGCGACATCCTGGTAAACCTCCTCTGCACCCGTTCCAGTGCCTCCACATCCTTCCTATAGTATGGCGACCAAAACTGCACACAATACTCAAGAAGAGGCCGCACCAGAGTCTTATACAACTGCAACATGACCTCAGGACTCCGGAACTCAATTTCTCTACCAATAAAGCCCAGTACGCCATATGCCTTCTTCACAGCATTATTTACCTGGGTGGCAACTTTCAGAGATCTGTGTACATGGACACCAAGATCCCTCTGCTCATCCACACTACCAAGTAGCCTACCATTAGCCCAGTAATCCATCTTCTTGTTACTCCTACCAAAGTGAATGACTTCACACTTAGCTACATTGAACTCCATTTGCCACCTTTCTGCCCAGCTCTGCAACTTATATATATCCTGCTGTAACCTGCCACATCCTTCTTCACTGTCCACAACTCCACCGACTTTCGTATCATCCGCAAACTTGCTCACCCAGCCTACAAGCCCCTTTTCCAGGTCATGAGAAACAGCAATGGTCCCAAAACAGATCCTTGTGGAACACCGCTGGTAACTGCACTCTAAGATGAACCTTTACCATCAACTACTACCCTCTGTCTCCTTCCAGCCAGCCAATTCCTAATCCAAACCTCCAACTCACCCTCAATGCCATACCTCCGTAATTTTTGCAGTAGCCTACCATGGGGGCATGGGGTTTGGACAGTGAGGCAGCCAGTGTAGGAAATGAGTGGCTAGTAACCTATAAATTGCTGTTGTCAGACATCTGACTTATACAGTCTATAACATTGGCAACACCTTTCAAACAGGCTGCAATGACGCTTTCTGAATTAATGACTAACATCAATTTTATGTCTAGTTTTAGCATGATCAGCTATTGATATAAGACTGACTGAGCGTCACAGGATGGATAGCAACATAGATCTCCATTATTAATGGTAACATAAGTTATCACAAGATGACTTGATACTGATTGCTTACTTTAAATCAAGTTCTGATGATGATTGCTTTTCCATTTGAAGGTAAAATCTTTAATTGTTAAGTTTTTAAAACAGCTGCACAGTGTTTGCCAAATTAAATGTAAAATAGAGCAATGATTGACACGATGCATTGTAGCCTGGGGACATCTGAGATATTACACAGTATGGTGCCATTGTAAATAACATTGACCTTCTTGTGAAAGACTCCCCCCAGAGAACTGTAGATGCTGGAAATCAGAAACAAAACAGAAATTGCTGGAGAATCTCATTAGGTCTGGCAGCATGTGTGCACAGAAAGCAGAGTTAACATTTCAGGTCTAGAGAGCCTCCTTCAGATCTGTTAGATCTAAAATGTTTACTCTCTCTCCACAGACACTGCCAGACCTGCAGAGTTTCCTGCAGTTTTGGTGACATGCCCAGATTTTCAAAAATGGAGTTCAGGAACTCAACATCCAGCTGAATTCTGGGTCTGAACTATTAGCCTCAGCCACAGGCTCCAACGATGCTGCATTTGAATGAAAATGGCCCATTGAACCATCAGGGGAGAAGAGAGAGCAGCCTGCTTGGAATCAGCAGAAAAAGCGGGTGGTGCCCATGTTGGGACAGCCACTTGCTCTGCTGACTAGATCAGTTCACCAGAAAACCAGGAGCTCAAATGGAGGGGCAAGCACCAATAAACAAAAAAGGGTTCATAACCCTAACCCTAAACCTAACCCTAACCTAGCCTTAACCCTAAACCTATGCCTAAACCTAATCCGAACATGAACAATAACCTTAAACCTAACCCTAACACTAACCCTAACCTAAGCCTAAACCTAATCCAAGCTCTAATCCTAACCCTAACTCTAACTCTAACCCAAACCCTAACTCTAACCCTAACCCTAATGCTAACCCTAAACCTAACCCTAACCCTGACCCAAACTCAACCCTTAGCCCTTACCCTAACCTGAACACTAATCCAATCCTAACTTAGCAAACAGCAAAATTCACAACTGATCTTGAAGGAACCTATTTGGGAGAAGTCACAGCATTGAAACCGATAAGTAAATAGTTTTAAATGTAGCCTTGAGTAGAGTGGATTCTTTCTTGATTATATGTTTTTATTGGCATCTGTCTCTTGTTTAATCTTTTAAAATATAAGCATTAAGTATTAAGTTAGCCTGGACAGTCTTTGTAGAACAATAAGACGGTGCTATTTTCTGGGTCTGTGGATTGGAAGGAGCAAAATGGCCTTCATTAGAGTGATATGCTCTTCTTGTTTGTGGGCGGCACGGTGGCACAGTGGTTAGCACTGCTGTCTCACTGCGCCTGAGACCCGGGTTCAATTCCCGCCTCAGGTGACTGACTGTGTGGAGTTTGCACGTTCTCCCCGTGTCTGCGTGGGTTTCCTCCAGGTGCTCCGGTTTCCTCCCACAGTCCAAAGATGTGCGGGTCAGGTGAATTGGCCATGCTAAATTGCCCATAGTGTTAGGTTAGGGGTATGGGTGGATTGCGCTTCAGCGGGTCGGTGTGGACTTGTTGGGCCGAAGGGCCTGTTTCCACACTGTAAGTAATCTAATCTAGTCTAATCTTGTTGGATGTGGGAGTTTTGGGAGAGTTTAAGGGTCACCGAGGATTCTATCTGCAATAAATGCAGTTGGTTGCGAATCCTATCAGATTGAATGGATCGGTTGGAGTGAGTGGTAGAGGCAATGAGGAATTTACAAGAGCAAGGGGGTCTGATGGATGGCAGTTATAGGAAAGGAGAAAAGCTATAGATACAGTCAGGTAGATGGGCTAACTCCAAGAAAGGTAGGAAAAGCAGGTGGGTAGTACAGGAGTCTTCTGTGGCTATCCCCATTTCAAACACGTATGCTCTTTTGGAAAATGTCGGGAGTGATGGACTTTCAAGGGAATGTAGCACAAACAGCCAAGTTTCTGGTATCGAGATTGGCTCTGATGTAATGAGGGGTACATCAGGTTCCAAGCGATCGATTGTGTTAGGGGACTCTCTAGTCAGGGACACAGACAGACATTTCTGCGGCCAACAGCAAAAAATCAGAATGGCGTGTTACCTCCCTGGTGCCAGGATTTCTCAGAGACGGTGACGAATGTTCTCAAAGGGGAGAGAGATCAGCAAGAGGTCATTGTACACTTTGGTACCAATGATATAGGAAGGGAAAAGGTTGAGATTCTGAAGGGAGAATATAGAAAGTTAGGCAGGAATTAAAAAGGAGGTCCGCGAGGGTAGTAATATCGAGATTACGCCCGGTGGTACGAGCTCATGAGGGTAGGAATAGGAGGATCAAGCTCGTGAGGTCAGGAATGTGTGGCTGAGGAGCTGATGCAGGGGAGAAGGACTTACATTTTTGGATCGTTGGAATCGCTTCTGGGGTAGAAGTGACCTGTTCAAGAAGGATGGAGTGCACCTGAATTGGAATGGGACAAATATACTGGCAGGGAGATTTGCTAGAGCTACTCGGGAGGATTGAAATTAGTAAATTGGCGGGGTGGGGGGATCCCAGGGAAATAGTGAGGAAGGACCCAGGGAGATAGTGAGGTAAGAGATCAATCTGAGACTGGTACAGTTGAGAAAAGAAGCGAGTCAAACAGTCAGGGCAGGCAGGAACAAAGCAGAGAACAAGGTCGGACTGATAAATTAAACTACATTTATTTCAATGCAAAGGGCCTAACAGGGAAGGCAGATGAACTCAGGGCATGGTTAGGAATATGGGACTGGAATATCATAGCAATTACAGAAACATGGCTCAGGGATGGGCAGGACCATCAGCTTAATATTCCAGGATACAAATGCCACAGGAAGGATAGAGAGGGAGGCAAAAGAGGAGGGGGAGTTATATTTTTGATGAGGGATAGCAATACAGCTGTGATGAGGGATGATATTCCTGGAAATACATTATTTGGGTGGAATTGAGAAATAAAAAAGGGATGATCACCTAATTGGGATTGCATTATAGACCCCCAAATAGTCAGAGGGAAATTGAGGAACAAATTTGTAAGGAGATCTCAATTATCTGTAAGAATAATAGGGTGGTTATGATAGGGGATTTTAATTTTCCAAACATCGACTGGGACTGCCATAGTATTAAGGGTTTAGATGGAGACGGATTTGTTAAGAGTAGACAAGAAAATTTTCTGATTCAGTATGTGGATGTCTTTACTAGAGAAGGTGCAAAACTTGACCTACTCTTGGGAAATAAGACAGGGCAGGTGACTGAGGTGTCAGTGGGGGAGCACTTTGGGGCCAGCGACCATAATTCTATTAGATTTAAAATAGTGATGGAGAAGGATAGACCAGATCTAAAAGTTGAAGTTCTAAATTGGAGGAAGGCCAATTTTGACGGTATTAGGCAAAAACTTTCAAAAGCTGATTGGGGGCAGATGTTCACAGGTAAAGGGACAGTGGAAAATGGGAAGCTTTCAGGAATGAGATAACAAGAATCCAGAGAGTATATATTTCTGTCAGGGTGAAAGGAAAAGCTGGTAGTTATAGGGAATGCTGAATGACTAAAGAAGTTGAGGTTTTGGTTAAGAAAAATAAGGAAGCATATGTCAGGTATCAGCAGGATAGATCGAGTGAATCCTTAGAAGAGTATAAAGGCAGTGGGAATATACTTAAGAGGGAAATCAGGAGGGCAAAAAGGGGGCATGAGATAGCCGTGGCAAATAGGGGTAAGGAGAATTCAAAGGGTTTTTACAAATACATTAAGGACAAAAGGGTATCTAGGGAGCGAATAGGGCCCTTCAAAGATCAGCAAGACAAACTATGTGTGAGCCGCAGGAGATGGGGGAGATACTAAACGAGTATTTAGCATCAGTATTTACTGTGGAGAAGGACATGAAGATACAGAATATAGGGGAATAGATAGTGACATCTTGAAAAATGTCCATATTACAGAGGAGGAAGTGCTGGATGTCTTAAAATGCATAAAGGTGGATAAATCCCCAGGACCTGATCAGGTGTGTCCTTGAACTCTGTGGGAAGCTAGGGAAGTGATTACTGGGCCCCTTGCTGAAGTATTTGTATCATTGATAGTCATAGATGAGGTGCCAGAAAACTGAAGGTTGGCTAATGTGGTGCCACTGTTTAAGAAAAGTGGTAAGGACAAGCCAGGAACGATAGACCGGTGAGCCTGATGTGGGTGGTGGGCAAATTGTTGGAGGGAATCCTGAGGGCCAGGATGTACATGCATTTGGAAAGGAAAGGACTGATTAGGGATAGTCAACATGGCTTTGTGCATGGGAAATCATGTCTCACCAACCTGATTGAGGTTTTTGAGGAAGTGACAAAGAGGATTGATAAGGGCAGAGCGGTAGATGTGATCTATATGGACTTCAGTAAGGTGTTCGACAAGGTTCCCCATGGGAGACTGATTAGCAAGGTTAGATTTCATGGAATACAGAGAGAACTAGACATTTGGATATGGAACTGGTTCAAAGGTAGAAGACAGAAGGTGGGGATGGAGGGTTGTTTCTCAGACTGGAGGCCTGTGACCAGTGGAGTGCCACAAGGATTGGTGCTGGGTCCTCTACTTTTCGTCATTTATATAAATGATTTGGATGTGAGCGTAAAAGGTATAGTTAGTAAGTTTGCAGATGACACCAAAATTGGAGGTGTAGTGGACAGCGAAGAAGGTTACCTCAGAGTATAATGGGGTCTTGATCAATGGGCCAATGGGCTGGACTGGCAATGGAGTTTATTTTAGATAAATGTGAGGTGCTGTATTTTGGGAAAGCAAATCTTAACAGGACTTATACACTTAATGGTAATGTCCAGTGGTGTGTTGCTGAACAAAGAGACCTTGGAGTGCAGGTACATAGCTCCTTGAAAGTGGAGTCGCAGGTAGATAGGATAGTGAAGAAGGCGTTTGGTATGCTTTCCTTTATTGGTCAGAGTACTGAGTTACAAGAGTTGGGAAGTCATGTTGCGGCTGTTCAGGACATTGGTGTGGCCACTTTTGGAATGCTGTGTGCATTTTGTCTCATTCCTATTGCAAGGATGTTGTGAAACTTTAAAAGGTTCATAAAAGATTTACAAGGATATTGCAAGGGTTGAAGGATTTGAGCTATAGGGAGAGGGTGAATAGGCGGGGGCTGTTTTCTCTGGAGTGTTAGAGGCTGAGGGGTGACCTCATAGAGGTTTCTAAAGTCATGAGAGACATGGATAGGAAAAATAGACAAAGTCTTTTCTCTCGGTTTGGGGAATCCGGAACTAGAGACTTAGCGTGAGAGAGCAAAGATATGAAAGGGACCTAAGGGGCAATAGTTTCATGCAGAGGCTGGTACGTGTATGGAATGCGCTGCCAGAGAAAGTGGTGGAGGCTGGTACAATTACAATATTTAAAAGTCATTTGGATGGGTATATGAATAAGAAGGGTTTAAAGGGATATGGGCCAAGTTCTAGCAAATGGCACTAGATTAGATTGGGGTATCTGGTCGGCATGGACGATTTGGACCGAAGAGTCTGTTTGCGTGCTGTACATCTCTATAACTCTATGACTAACCCTAACCAAGACCCTAACCCTAACATTAACCCAAACCCAAACCCCAAACTAAGACTAACCCTAACCCTAAAACAAACCCTAACTCTAACCAAATCCAAACCCTAATCCAAACCCAGCACAAATCCTAACACTAATCCAACCGCAAACCCAAACCCTTAAACCTAACCCTAACCCTTCTCCAAACCTGAACCCTAACTCAAAAAGAAACACCAACCCAAACACTAACACTAACACTAGCCCTAACCATGACTCAAACCAAAACCCAAACCGTATTAGTAACTCATATCCTAACCCAAACTCTAACACTACCCCAATCCCTAAACTTCACCCAAACCCAGATCCAAACCCAAATTCTAACCCTAACCCAAACCCTGACCCTTACTCAAACCCTAACCCTAACCCAAACCCTAACCCTAACTCTAACCCTCACCCACCCTATCTCAGATGCGTATGCTGGCCATAGTTGGTCCCTAACATTTAATATAAAAATAAACAAAAGTACAATTTCTAGGGATCATGGAGTAGCCAACAGCCCTGTCCATGCTTTCTGGATTTAAACATCAACAAAAATTCAATTCTGAATGTACTGTTGCTTTAACAAGCTCCTTAAGGAGCTCAATTTGGAATATTCCGCATTTTGTTGGCTCAAGGCTACCATACATGCATGTGCCAGCAGAGGGAGTATGCTAGGACAAAGTAATAGCGGTTCCACATTTAACAGCTCATTATTTCTACTTCTAAATATTTCAGGCTGAATACGGACCTATTTCATTCCCAATTACTTCACGTTTGGGAGAAAGTGAGGACTGCAGATGCTGGGGATCAGAGTCGAAAAGTGTGGTGCTGGAAAAGCGCAGCAGGTCAGACACCATCCAAGGGAGCAGGGGAGTTGAAGTTTCAGGCATAAGCCCTTAATTAGGAACTAATGAAAGCCACACCTTTTGACCCTACTTTATGTTTTATGCAACATTATTTAGGAGCAAGTTAACTCACAGTCCTGTTGAAAATTCGAAAATTCAAAACAAGTTCAGAGTAATTGGATTCCCAAAATGACCTCTGACAGCATGATGTTTAATTTGTTTCCCCCATCAGCTTCCCAGCTTGTGCCCCTATGAGGATTCAGCTTTGGGTCATAATTGCCTTGGTCTCATCAACCTCACTCTGCACCCTCTGTATGGTATTTCAGAGGCCCATTACTGGTCAGTTTGGTCAGTTTGCTGGTGTGTACATATCACAAGGCATTGGAGAGAAGCAAGACAAGGCCTGAAGAGGGATGATCCCATTTTCACAAACTTCAGACCTCCACCAGTCTAGGATTTTCCACTACAACACAGTCCTGTCAAATCAGGATGTCAATATTGGGACTGATTTATACTAAATACGTAACTAATTCATTATAACTATTTAATTACGAAGTTTGCAGTTCATGTAAACTCAATGCAACAAGAACTGATTTGACTTGTTAATGGTTTCTCTTTTGCGTGATCAATAACTTCTAATTGGTGCAATCAATTCTGAAAACATTGGGTTATCGGTGAATTAGAGATTAATTCTTAGCCACTATTTCTCACACTCCATTGGACTATGGGAGCTTGTCGGAATTAAATTGGGAAAATAAAAATATCTAATTAATATGAAGAAGTCATGCACTCTGTGCGACCCCAATGGGTTAATGGATGCTTACAATAACACAGAAAGACAAACTGTATTGGTGTTTGTCAGGATGGGATTGGAGTAAGGGGTGAAGCTATCTGTTCTGTTTCTCAGATAAAATGAGGAGCACAAATCAAAGGGCGGAGGTCAGAGATTTTGGGCTCAGAAGTTATAAAGAGATTAATTTATTTCTCCACTTATCTTTGTCAACTGAATTTTACTGAGGGATTCAATTACCAATGGTATTACCAAGGCTTCAGCCCTCTCTCGATTCCCCTCTACCCACCCTCCTGAATGAGCCCTTGCTCCCTCTATGCCAATGTAATGCTAGCTCTGGCAATTTATTCCCATGTGAGCTTACCCCTCCAAGGGGTGGCATGGTGGCTCAGTGGTTAGCACTGCTGCCTCTCAGCGCCAGGGACTCGTGTTTGATTCCAGCCTTGAGCGACTGTCTATATGTACATTTTCCCCGTGTCTGCGTGGATTTCCTCCGGGTGCTCTGGTTTCCTTTCACAATCCAAAGATGTGCAGGTTGGGGTGGATTGACCATGGCAAATTGTCTGTAGTCAAGATTAGATTAGTGCTGGAAAAGCACTAACCTGCTCCTCGGATGCTGCCTGACCTGCTGTGCTTTTCCAGCAACACTCTAATCTTGACTCTGATCTCCAGCATCTGCAGTCCTCACTTTCACCTAAATTGCCTGTAGTGTCCAGGGATGTGTAGGCTTGGGTGATTAATCATAGGAAATGCAGGGAAAAGGGGGATAGGGTGGGTCTGGGAGGGATGCTCTTTGGAAGATTGGTGTGGACTCATTGGAGTCAATAGCCTGCTTCCACACTGTAGGATTTCTATGTAATTGTGAAAATACTAGGTTGTGGAAGCAGTCAGGCAGAAATAATCTGAAAACTATAATAAAAACGATACTGAAAAAACTTAGCAGCTCTGTCAGCATCTGTGAAGAGAAATCAGAGTCGATGTTTCGGGTCCAGAGACCCTTCCTCAGAACTATGTTAGACCTGCTGAGCTTTTCTAGCAATTTCTGTTTCTGATTTCCAGCATCTACACTTCTTTCAGTTTGTATTTTATCTATAATATTCAGCTCTAAGTCAGCAACCGTTGATTGAAATTCTACGCACTGATTTTTATTTCAGTGGGAATGGTTTATGGGAGTACTGTTTACTTTTTGTGATGGAGCAGCCGAAGGATGGATAGGGGCAATGGAAAGAGTTCTAATGTTGCAGACTGTTAAACAGTTTCTGAATCCTTCCCCTATCTGGCACCACTCTTTGAGGGACATGTCTGAAAAGGGTTAAGAGCAACAATTATTTTGAGAAAAAAGAAATTTGAGACTAATTTGTGTCTGTAAGCTGTGGGACCCTCTCTGTAATTATGTGGCTGATGGAACATTGTGTCTGTCCTGTTTTCTGGCAGACCTACATCCTCTTGTCAGTCTCTCGTGAGAGCTGGTTGTGTTTCAGTTGGCCAACACATTCGATGTTGAATGGCTGTTTGTAATTCAGGGCAGGGTACGCCTGCTGCCTCATTACTTGCAAAAGATAACTGCTTCATGGAGCTTTATTACAGGGAATACCCCGCAGTTCATTGGGCCAGGCTCTGCTCTTGCAAACTTCAAAGCCAGTCACTCGAAATTTAGCTCGACTTGGCAAGAGAGGCGGTTGCTGTTGTAACATGCCAGCAGGAGATGTCACCTTTATTTCGGTGATCTCTGGACATCAACATGAAAGGGCGTGCTCTCCAAAATGGGCTCTGGGGAGGGAATCTGCAATTGAATCCGGCTGCTCTACACTGACATCGTTAGTGCGAACTCAATCAATGGACGGGAATCAGAAAGCTTCCCAATTGGATCCGGAGTCAGGCATGGCTGCCCACTCTCTCCTGCGTTGCTTGTTGTATAGAGCTCTTTGCTGTGTCCAACAGGAGGGATGTGAGCCTGAGAGGGGTACTGCTCCTGGCAGTGGGGACCAGCGGGTCAAAGCCTCCCTGTACATGGATGACGTCGCTGTTTCCTGCTCGCGGTTTCCTGTGTCAGTGTGCAGACTCATGGGCATCTGTGACCAGTTTGAACAGGCCTCGGGAGCCAAGGTAAATCGAGGCCAAGTTCTTTGTGAACTGGGCCAATCAAATGTTTATCCCCTTCACCATCAGGGCAGATTACCTGAAGATGCTGGGAATATGGTTCAGATTAGATTAGATTACTTACAGCGTGGAAACAGGCCCTTCGGCCCAACAAGTCCACACCGATCTGCCGAAGCGCAACCCACCCATACCCCTCCATTTACCCCTTACCGAACACTACAGGCAATTTAGCATGGCCAATTCACCTGACCCGCACATCTTTGGACTGTGGGAGGAAACCGGAGCACCCGGAGGAAACCCACGCAGACATGGGGAGAACGTGCAAACTCCACATAGTCGCCTGAGTCGGGAATTGAACCCGGGTCTCAGGCGCTGTGAGGCAGCAGTGCTAACCACTGTGCCACCATGCCGTTCAGAGGGGTGTATCACCAGGGTGAGGCAGAGACTGGGCAGATGGGGGTGAATGACCCAAATCTACACAGAAACAATTCTCTGATTCTGATGTGGCTGAATGGAGAGCTACAGGAGGTTACAGTTTCTGTGAAAAGTGTCATGTCAGGTCTTAAAGGCAGACTGAGAAATTTAATATGGGGAGTGTTGGACAGCAAACATGGGTGATGGATGAATGGGACTGTACAGCCAGGGAGCACACAGGAGGCAGCACTTTGGATGACTTCAGGTTTACAGAGAGTGGAGCGGGGAAGGAGTCTGTTGGAATAGTCAAATCTCGGACTATCAAAGGGGTGAACGGATTAAACCACAAGGGCTGGTTCAAGTGTAAATATTAGCCAGATACTTCTCAATCCCAGTTGAGTGACATCTGCTGGTCCCCAGGTGTGAAGATCCCGGATGGATAAAGGTGATGCCCTCCCTTAGCCTGAGCCTTCCCATTTCCAAATTCATTTGAGCAGAGGCAAAATAGAGCTGGGGTTCCCACTCACCATCTATTCGCCCAATTAAACAACCTTACCATCTCCCAGCTCACTCTGGGAGAGGCCATAAGGACAAATGGCTTCCTTTCTAATTCTAAGACATAAGAGTTGGCAGTCTTCATTAAGTGAAATGCCAGACATATCATGCCAATGATATTTTATTGATTGCATAAGCCTAAGGCATTTCACAAAGAGCAAACAATTATTTTCTCTTGAAAAATCAAACTGTTGCTGTACTGCATCCTTGTTGCTTTAGGTATTATGCAAAATCTGCTTTAATTGATTCCAATGTTTTTATTCTCATTACAAGACACTTTGGGGAGGTGATAGGCAAGTAATATTATCCCTGAATATCCCAAAGATCCAGGTCACATTCTGGGAGTCTGTGTTCAAAGTCGAGAATGCGGTGCTGGAAAAGCACAGCCGGTCAGTCAGCACCCGAGGAGCAGGGAAATCGACGTTTCGGGCAAAAGCCCTTCATCAGGAAAATTCCACCATGACAGATTTAAACTCAATTTAAAAGAAATCTGGAATTAAGAGATTATTGATGATGGTGAACCTCTGTCAGTTGTCAGTAAAAGATCCATCTGGTGCATCTATCTGGATGCATCACAGCCTGGTATGGAAACCGCTTTTCCCAAGGCTGAAAGAAATTACAGAGCATTGTGAACACAGTCCAGTCCGTCTCACAAACCAGCCTCCCATCCACTGAGTTCTGAGGAAGGGTCACTCAACCTGAAACGTTAACTCTGATTTCTCTCCACAGATGCTGCCAGACCTGCTGAGCTTTTCCAGCAATTTCTGTTTTTCTTTCCCATCCACTGACTTCATTGATACTTCCCACTGCCTTGGGAAAGCAACCAACATGACCAAAAACCCCTCCCACCCAGGGTATAATCTCTTGCACCCTCTTCTGTCAGGCGGAAGATAAAGAAGTTTGTATACACATATGAACAGATTCAAGAACAGCTTCTTCCCAGCTGTAATCAGGCTTTTGAATGGATCTCTTTAATGTTAATGTTGATCTCTCTCTGCACATTCTCAGTCGCTGTAACACTGTACTCTGTTCTATTACCCTGACGCACTTGTAGAGTACAATCTGCCTATGAGGAACATAAGAAAAACTTTTCACTGTACATTGGTACATGTGACAGGAATAAATCAAATTAAGTCAAATCAAATCAAAGCTCTGATATCCTTTGGGAAAGGATATCTGCCATCTTTACCTGGATTAGCTTCATGTGACTCCAGACCCACAACAAAGTGATTGACTCTTAACTGCCCTGTGGCCAATGAGAGATGGGTAATGAATGCCAGCCCAGGCAGTAACACTCTCATGTCCTGTAAATGAATAAAACAAATTCTTGCAAAGTTTGTGGTAATATCTCTTTTACTGAAACTACACAAGGAAAAACATGACAATGTTTTTTCGTTCAACCATACACTGTTCCCACGCAGCCAGTATTAGGTAAGATTTTAACCCATTAACTCAAACAGAATAAAGATGGGACCTAATGGTCTGGATGTTAACAAGGATCAGGTATACAGTTGGTGAGGATGGAATTATGGATGGGAAATCCAAAGTTGACTGTATGCTGTGGAGGTTTAACTGTTAGCCTAAAAGATAGGATGAGAAATAATAGGTGTATAGGAATGGAGGAGGCCATTCAGCCCCTTGAGCCTGTTCCACCATTTAATAGGACCATGACTTACCTGTGACCTAATTCTATATACCTGCCTTTGGCAGTTATCGCTTAATACTTTTGCTGCGTAAAACTTCATCAATTTTAGATTTAAAATTAACAGCAGATCTGTTTGTGGAAGAGAGTTCCAAACCTCTCCAATCCTTTGTACGTCGAAGTGCTTCCCAACATCTCTCCTGAGTGCTCTGGCCCTAATTCTCAGACTGTGGTGGGCGGCATGGTGGCTCAGTGGTTAACACTACTGCCTCACAGCGCCAGCGACCCAGGTTCAATTCCTGCCTCAGGCAACTGACTGTGTGGAGTTTGCACGTTCTCCCCGTGTCTGCGTGGGTTTCCTCCGGGTGCTCCGGTTTCCTCTCACAGTCCAAAAATGTGCAGGTCAGGTGAATTGGCCATGCTAAATTGCCCGTAGTGTTAGGTGAAGGAGTAAATGTAGGGGAACGGGTCGGTATGGACTTGTTGGGCCGAAGGGCCTGAATCCACAGTGTAAGTAATCTGAATCTGATAACACTATGTCTCTAGTTCTAGAATCCCCAATCAGTGGAAATGGTTTATCTTTATTTACTGTGTCTTTTCCTGTTAATGACTTGAAAGCTTTGATCAGGTTGTCCCTTTTAAAAATCTCTTTTTAAAAAAAGTGTCATTTTACCCACTTTAAAATGATATGACAATAATTTTATATAATAAAATGAAAGATAGCATATGATAACTTAATCTTCTGTTTACTAGAGCAGACAGGCCTAATTTGTATAATCTCTGCTCACAATGTAACCCCTGAAGTCTAGGTATCAGTCTAGTAAAACTACATTGTACTCCCTCCAACACCAAAGTATCCTTCTTAAAGTGTGGTACCCAAAATGCATTCTGTATTTTGATCAGCCAAATTTGAACATTAGAGTTATCAATGTGTGGAATATCGTGTCTAACTCCTTCTATTCATCTCTTACCTTTGAAATGTTTCTTTAAAACTGCCTTTGTCCTAACAAGTCATGTGACTTGTGCCAAGTTTTGTTTGATTATTCTCCTGTGGTTTGCCAAGTGGAATATTTTACTACACAGCTAAGGAATATATTCAATTCTTCATTCATCTCTTAACAAATTACCAGAGCATTTGGAGAACCTATAGTTTCCCATTGCCTTCATCATGGCAACAGCCAAGCTAATTAGAGTTTACTTGCCAACTAATCAGCATTCAAATCTCCTACAGTACAAATTATTGTACTCGTTTGAAATTTGGTATTCTTGCATTTGTCCTGATGAGTGCAGAATGGAAAACTTCGGCAACACATCCCTCTTTTCAAAAATTTATTTTACTACATCAAAGTTGTTACACAAATGCAAGCTGCTGTTGTTGTTGGAATGGATGAGTTAAGAGAAATGATTCCACGAATCACGTGAGGGCACATAATCAGATTTATGGACTTTAATCCCATGAGTCTTCCCAGTCTTTACATAATATGCCTTGAGAAAGAACATGGCAACTTCTTAAATGAATATTCTACAAAGACGTTACCATACACTGTACATGACATCTGAATGGTGTTTTGAGAAATTGGATTTTACAAAAAAAGCTAAAGTATTTCACACGTGTACATTTTTCTTAAACAAAGTGTTCTAGTTACAGAACTGTTAACAAGGATTAATCATAGAATTCCTAAAGTGTGGAAGCAGGCCATTTGATCCATTGAGCTCCATACCCATCCTCTGAAGACCATTCCCCCCACCCTATCTGTGCATATCGCATGGCTAATCCACCCTAGCCTACACATCTTTGGATCCTAGGAGAATACCCAGAGGAAACCCATGCAGGTACACATAGAACACGCAAACTCCACACAGACAGATGCCTGAAGGTGGAATCAAACCCAGGCCCCATGCACTGTGAAGCAGTAGTGCTAACCACTGAGCCACCATGCTGCCCTCAATGGGTATGAAATCACTCCAAACATGATTGAATGATAGAACAGACTTGAGGGACCGAATGGTTTTTTTTTGATATCATTTGTGCAAATTAATTAAGGAAGTAATCTTGATGCAGGAGGTTTGGTTGGAGGGATTCACATGTTGTCTCCCTGCTAGCATTCAGGTCTGTTCCACAATCTCTAACAGAACTGCAGCATGGTCAGGAACATGACCATAAGCAGAGAAGGTATTTGTACAGAACTGATGCCCCTGGCAAGTTTCCTTTGTTGGAAACAGCAGCTTGATGTGTTTTCCAAATCAATGCACATCATTCACACTGAGCAAATTGATCGCGTTCACTCACTGATCGGTGACAGTCTAATCCTCCAGTGACTCCAGGTTTAATCTGCTATTGCTGTGATGTTTTCTGATCTAAGTACAGACAGTAAAATGCTGGGCAGCAGCAAGTCATGCACTGGGTTAGACTACAAATAATCCAAATGGTAAATTTTAAGCATCGTTTTCTCAACTTGTACTTCATTTTTTTTAGATTAGATTAGATTACTTACAGTGTGGAAACAGGCCCTTCGGCCCAACAAGTCCACACCGACCCGCCGAAGCGCAACCCACCCATACCCCTACATAGACCCCTTACCTAACACTACGGGCAATTTAGCATGGCCAATTCACCTGACCCGCACATCTTTGTGACTATGGGAGGAAACCGGAGCACCCGGAGGAAACCCACGCAGACACGGGGAGAACGTGCAAACTCCACACAGTCAGTCGCCTGAGGCGGGAATTGAACCCAGGTCCCTGGCGCTGTGAAGCAGCAGTGCTAACCACTGTGCCACCGTGCCACCCTTGGTACTCTTGAAATATACTTTAAAATGTCATATCATACTGGGGTCTAAAGTGCTATAGTGTTGTGGTGATATACTGTAGCTGTCATGGTAACTGTACAGTAACTGTTGTGGTGGTTATACTGTAGCTATTCTGGTGATTATATTGTAGTGTTGTGGTGATTATATTGTCGTGTTATGGTGGTTACACAGTACCTGTTGTGGTTATTCTACGGTAACTGTTGTGGTGATTATACTGTAGCTGCTGTGGTGATTATACTGTAGTGCGGTGGTGATTATACTTTCGCTGTTGTGGTGATTATACAGTAACTGTTGTTAGCGAGTTTTGAGAAGATTTGTAGCTCAGGTTGAGGTTCAGGATGTAGGTTTGCTCGCTGAGCTGGAAAGTTCATATTCAGTAGTTTTGACACCATACCAGGTAACATCTTCAGTGAGCCTCCTGATGAAGCACTGCTGATGATTCCTGCTTTCTATTTATATGTTTGGATTTGTTTGGGTTGGTGATGTCATTTCCTGTGGTGATGTCATTCCCCATGGCGATGTCATTTCCTGTTCTTTTTCTCAGGGGGTGGTAAATCGGGTTCAAGTCAATGTGTTTGATGATAGAATTCTGGTTAGAATGCCAAGCTTTTAGGAATTTTCGTGCATATCTCTGTTTGGCCTGTCCTAGGATGGATATGTTATCCTAGTTGAAGTGGTGTCCTTCCTCATCTGTATGTAAAGATATTAGTGAGAGAGGGTCATGTCGTTTTGTGGCTAGTTGATGTTCATGGATCCTGGTCGATAGTTTTCTGCCTGTTTGTCCAATGTAGTGTTTGTTACAGTCCTTGCATGGTATTTTGTAAATGACATTAGTTTTGCTTGTTGCTTGTATAGGGTCTTTCAATTTCATTTGCTGCTGTTTTAGTGTGTTAGTGGGTTTGTGGGCTACCATGATGCCAAGAGGTCTGAGTAGTCTGGCAATCATTTCTGAGATGTCTTTAATATAGGAGAGAGTGGACAGGGTTTCTGGATATGTTTTATCTGTTTGTTTGGATTTGTTGCTGAGAAATCAGCGGACTATGTTCTTTTTGAATACAGTGTATAGGTGATTTTCCTCTGCTCTGCATAGTTGCTCTGTGCTGCAGTGTGTGGTGGATCATTGGAATAATACTCTGATGCAGATTTGTTTGTGGATGTTGGGGTGATTGCTTCTGTAGTTCAATATTTGGTCTGTATGTGTTGTTTTTCTGAAGACACTGGTTTGAAGTTCCCCATTGGCTTAGAAGCATGGCATTCCAACCAGAACTCTATCAACAAACACATTGACTTGGACATGATTTACCACCCCCTGAGAAAAAGAGCAGGAAATGACATCACCATAGGAAATGACTTCACCAATCCAAAGAAACCCAAACATTTAAATAGAAAGCAGGAATCACCAGCAATGCTTCGTCCGTTGGCTCACTGAAGATGATACATAGTAGGGTGACGAAACATCTGAACATGAGCTTTCCAGCTCAGTGAACAAACCTACATCCAGAACCTCAACCCGAGCTACAAATCTTCTTAAAACTCGGTAAGACCTATGGGTGCAATACGCTAAAACTGGCCCGATAATGGGAAATGAATGCCATCTATCAGAGTGCCAGCCACGAATAGCTGTACTTCCTACACGAATGCCTAAGGAAACAAGTACTACCTAAATGTCTTCAATAAAAACCTCTGCTTAACACCCCACTAGCCAAAAGAATAGCAGAGCAAAATGGCCACAGAATGCTTGGAGAATTGATCAATGATGCCTACAACAGACTTGTAAATACAATCGGGAAATTCTGCACCAGAAACCTTTACTCACTCATGCAACAGCCCATGAATGGACAGACACAGTACAACAAGCCAGAGATATTAGACAGCGACAAATACAGAAAATGAAAAAATTAAACCTGTAAAAAAAATCTAGACAAACTTACACAAAGTAGCAACACTGACAACACAGAAGCATGGATAAAAAAACTTACATGACTAACCATGAAAAACACCGTCTTAGTAAGAGGATTAAATTACAACTGCCAAGACAAGAAATATTTCTTCACAGCATTAGAAACAACACTAAAAGACAACCAACTCACAGAAGAAACCCAGCAAACTATCAGACAGGTAGTCGCACCAACATTAAGCAGAAAAAAGGAAGGAAACTCATCAATACACACGAAAGGAAAACACTAGAAAGACTAAAAAAAAGTTGTAATCCTACCTGCAGATAAAGAATGCTTGACAGTCATTTTACATCAAAGAGACTACATTGAAAAAGTGAACGCACTACTTGTAGATACCAACACTTACCAACAAGTGACGATAGACCCAACCCCACAACTAGAGAATCGAATCACAACCCTACTCAAAAAAACTTCAGCGATCTGGAGAAATAAAGACTGACTTCCAAAAAAAATGAAACCAGCTGGATCCGACATACCACGCATCTACGGATTACCCAAAATTCACAACCCAGGAGTCCGCCCTTAGAAGCATAGTCTCGCTACATGGAACACCAACTTACAGATTGGCCAAGGTGCTACACCGAAGACTAAAACACCTAGTAGAAGACGTACACCACTCCATCCACTCTACCCAAGAATTCCTGAAGACCATCAAAGACACCAAGATAGAAGAGGATGAAATAATGGTCTCCTTTGATGTAACAGCCCTGTTCACATCCATCAACATCAACCTGGCCAAAGAAACACTGACTACACTATGAGAAGACCTAAAGACACATACACCAAACACCACCAGCTTCATCAGCAAGGACAGTATCGTCAAGCTCGTGGACCTATGCCTTACCACCCACTTCACCTTCAACAACAAAACCTACAGACAAACCAACAGAACACCCATGGGATCTCCGATATCAGGGTTCTTAGCAGAGACAGTAATACAGCGACTCAAACAAACAGCTCTGCCAAACCATCCAACCCAAACTTTGGGTCCGCTAAGTGGATGACACCTTTGTCATCACTAAACGAAATAAATTAGAGGAAACTTTCAAGACCATCAATAATACCCTTACAGGCATAAAAAATCACTAAAGAGGAGGAAAGCAACAACTAACTGCCATTCCTAGATGTCGCAGTAAAGCGAACAGCCAATGGGGAACTTCAAACCAGCGTCTACAGAGAACCACACACAGACCAAATGTTACTACAGAAGCAATCATCCCAACATCCACAAATGAAGCTGCATCAGAACATTATTCCAATGAGCCATCACACATTGCAGCACAGAGGAGCTACGCAGAGCAGAGAAAAATCACCTATACCGTGTATTCAAAAAGAATGGGCACCAATGAACACAGTCCGCCGATTTCTCAGCAACAACCCAAACAAACAGACAAACCCTAGCCACTCTTCCCTATATCAAAGACATCTCGGAAATGATTGCCAGACTACTCAGGTAAAAACAATGACTGCAGATGCCAGACTACTCAGACCCCTTGGCATCATGGTAGCCCACAGACCCACTATCACACTAAAACAGCAGCTAGTGAACTTGAAAGACCCTATACAGACAACAAGCAAAACTAATGTAATTTACAAAATACCTTGCAAGGACTGTAACAAACACTACATTGGACAAACAGGCAGAAAACTAGCCACCAGGATACATGAGCATCAACTAACCACAAAAAGACATGACCCTCTCTCACTAGTATCCTCACGTACAGATGAGGAAGAACACCACTTTGACTGAGACAACACATCCATCCTAGGACAAGCCAGACAGAGATACGCATGAGAATTCCTAGAAGCATGGCATTCCAACCTGAACTCTATCAACAAACAAATTGACTTTGACCCGATTTACCACCCCCTGAGAAAAAGACCAGGAAATGACATCACCAACCCAAAGAAACCCAAACATATAAATGGAAAGTGGGAATCTCAGCAATGCTTCGTCCAGAGGCTCACTGAAGGTGTTACCCAGTATTGAGACGAAATGTCTGAACATAAACCTTTCAACTCAGCAAGCAAACCTACATCCAGAGTAACTGTTGTGGTGATTATACTGTAGTGTTGTGGTGATTATACTGTAATTACTGTGGTGATTATATTGTAGATGCCGTGATAATTATACAGTAACTCTTGTGGTGATTATACTGCAGTGATTGTGGTGATTATTTTGGAACTGTTGTGGTGACTATACCGTAGCTGTTGTGGTGATAAACTGTAATTGTTGAGGTGATTATACAGAAGCTGTTGTGGTTATCATACTGTAAGTGTTGTGGTGATTATACAGGAGCTGTTCTGGTGATTATACTGTAACTTTTGTGATGATTATACAGTAGCTATTAAGGTGATTATACGGTAGCTGTTGTGATGATTATACTGTAACAGTTGATGGTGATTATACTGTAACTTGTGGTGATTATACTGTAGCTGTCGTGGTGATTATACTATAACTGTTGGAGGTGATTATACTTACGCTGTTGTGGTGATTTTACTGTAACTGTTGATAGTGATTAGACTGTAACTTGTGGTGATTATACTGTAGCTGTCGTGGTGATTATACTGTAACTGTTGGAGGTGATTATACTGTCATTGTGGTGATTATACTGTAACTTATGGTGATCATACTGTAACTGTCGTGGTGAATATACTGTCGTTGTGGTGATTATACTGTAACTTATGGTGATCATACTGTAGCTGTCATTGTGATTATACTGTAACTGTTGGAGGTGATTATACTGTCGTTGTGGTGATTATACTGTAACTGTTGGAGGTGATTATACTGTGACTGTTAGAGGTGATTATTCTGTAACTTGTGGTGATTATACTGTAACTGTTGGAGGTGATTATACTGTCGTTGTTGTGGTGATTATACTGTAACTTGTGGTGATTATACTGTAACTGTTGGAGGTGATTATATTGTCGTTGTTGTGGTGATTATACTGTAACTTGTGGTGATTATACTGTAACTATTGGAGGTGATTATATTGTCGTTGTGGTGATTATACTGTAACTGTTGATGGTGATGATACTGTAACTTATGGTGATTATACTGTAACTGTTAAAGTAACTTCTCACTGCACTAAAGCAAGGCGATGATGGTATGCAGGAGCCTATCTGACAGTGCTCTGTGACACCAGAAGAACAATGAGAAGATACATTGATAGGTCATGCATTGTATCCTCGGTGAGACATCTTGCTGTGGCTGTTTGTAGCTATTCCTGCCAGAGGGATCAGTGGTGATAGCTCAACACAACCATCTGGCTTGCACGGTCCTCATACACTCACTGTAGCTCCTCTGCAACCACTCTGTCACATCGATTGTCTCAGTCGACACCTCTTTCTGCTACACATGCACGCACACACACACTCTCTCTCTCATACATACACACACTCTCTCTCTCATACATACACACACTCTCTCTCTCATACATACACACACACTCTCTCATACATACACACACACACATACACATGCATGCGTATCCACATTCATGCGCATACGCATGCACACACACACACATATGCACACACATGCACAGACACATTCACATATACACACACACACATGCATACACACAAGTACATACGCACATAAACACATACACATACACACACATGCATACACATACACACATATACACATGTGCACACGCATGCACATACCCACACACACATGCACACACATTCTCACACACACTCATACACATGCACACATATACACACACGCACACAGACACACACACGCACACACATCCACACACTTACATACACACACCCATACACATAAACACACATGCACGCGCACATACACACAAACACACAGATACACACACAAATACACACTCGCGCACACATGCACACACACATGCATACACACACACCCACACACATAGACATACACAGATGCACATCCACATACACACGCACACACACATCCACACACACATCAACACACATACCCATACAGATGCATATACACATGTACAGACACACATACACATGCGCGCACGCGCAGACATGCACACACATCCACATATCCATGCACATGCCCATACACGTACACACACATACACATGCATGCACATACATATGCACACACCTACACACACATACACATGCGCTCACGCACACACACACACATCCAGACATATATCCAAACACACACAGCCATACACGACACACACATATACACATCCACACACATAGATGTGTACACATATGCACACACACCATACACACACACATATATACAACCACTCACACATCCACACACATACATGTGTACACACACGCACGAACACATACACACACATACAGACAAACATACAGACATACGTACACTTCTACACACACGCACACACACATACACATGCACCCATGGATCCAAGATGGCGGCGACCCAGCAAGACTGAGTCCACAGTGCTCTACCCAAAACTTGGGAAAAGTGGGCTATCCACCCCCACCACACTCACTAAACCATTTATAATAGTTGTTAACCTTAAATAGTTACCTATTAGTACATTTAAATAGTCTAATACTAGCTGGAAAATGAGTAAAGGGAAGGGAACAGGCGGCTCTAAGAAAGCAGGGACCCCTCCCCCACCCTCTCCCTCTTCATCTGCAACAAAGGTGTCTTCAGCTACTTCAGGAGATTTACCAATGAAGATGAGCTTTGAGGAGATGTTTGCCAGGTGGGAGGCGAAGATTGATGCTTTTATCGATGAGTCTTGGCAGAGCAGAGAAGCACTATCAGCCGAGCTGCAGAAGCAGGGCAGAGACATTCAGGAATTGGAGTGCCGAGTCAGAGAGGTGGAGTCGAAGGCCGCAGCCTCAGAGACTGGGATAAAATCAACAGCCGACCACATCCGTTTTCTCGAGAATCGAGTCCAGAACCTAGAAAACCACATTGATGACCTCGAAAATCGATGTCGTAGAAAAAATATTCGGTTGTTGGGCCTGCCCGAGCAGGAAGAGGGAGGTCAGCTGACAGCATTCTTAGAGCATTGGCTGCCACAACTTTTAAATCTGCATAATGGATCAGGCCAGGTAAGGGTAGAATGGGCCTACCGGGTCACAGTACGTGGGCCCGGCTCAACCCAGCGCCCACGCCCGGTCCTGTTCCAGCTGCAGAGCTATAGGGAGAGGCAGATGCTCCTGGAAGCCTCAAGAAATCTGGGAAAAGATCCCCAAGCTATGACCCACAAAGGATCCAGGATCATGCTATTCCAGGACTTCTCCCCAGCTTTGGTCCGAAAGAGGAAGGCATTCGATGAGGCGAAGAAGCGTTTAAGGGACTTAAATACCCAGTACTCCCTACGATATCCAGCGACGCTACGCCTTAGCCACGAAGGATCCATATATAACTTCGGATCACCGGAGAAGGCTAAGGAATTCTTGGATTCTCTTAAATAAACTGTAAGAGATTGTGGACGCTGGTCTGCCTTTCCCATTATTTTGGTTTACATCCCTTCATCTTTTCTTATCTTTCCCCCTATGTGTGTATGTATATATATATATATGTTGGGGCGTTTGGTTAATGTTGATGGGGAGAGGTGGTTACCTTATTCTATTTTACTTCTGTTTTTAGGAGTGGGGTTGTTTTTCTTTCCCCTGTTATTTTGTGGTATTATATTTAAGTATTACATGTTGAGATTGTAATCTTATAGTTATATATGGTATTAATATTCCCAAATATATTTAGATGTGGGTGTGGGTGGGGGTGGGGTGTTCACTGTTAACTCTAGCTTTATATTATATTTGAATTCTCCTCATTTTATTGAGGAACACCTGGGTCAAGGGTGGGGCACTGGTTGGAAGAGGGTAAGATGGACTGTGGGAGAGGAAGTGACGCTCCCTGGGAACAAGGGAGAAAATCTCCAATTCGGAATGTTTTATATTTTTTATACTTAGAAAGAGTTTTTTGTTATATTGTTTTGAGTGTATCAGAGAATCTTTACTTTTGTAAATCTTGTATGCTCCATGCTCGGGATGTTCTAGATAGGGTTTCCCCTCCCGAGGGGTCTCGGATCTGTCCAGATGATTATGGCTGAACAGTCGGTTAAGTAGTGCACCTGGAATGTCAGGGGGAGTAATTCGCCAGTTAAAAGGAAGAAAATATTATCAAATCTTAAGAAGGAGAGAGTTGATATAGCTCTCCTACAGGAGACACACCTGTCGGATAAAGAACACTTAAAATTACGACAGGGCGGATTTGATCAGGCCTTTTTTTCCTCTTTTAATTCAAAAAGCAGGGGAGTCGTTATCCTTGTCCGGAAGAACTTCCCTTTGAAAATTCTAAATCAGATAAAAGACGAATCTGGACGATATATTTTGATTAAAGCCCTCATAAATGGAGAGGAATATGGGATCTGAAATGTATACTGCCCCCCGGCACACCCCTTTAAATTCATAACGGAAGCTTTTTCAAAACTGATGGCCTTTGGTGCCCATCATACAATTATAGGGGGAGACTTTAATTGTATTATGGATCCGGAAATAGACAGGATTCCCAAGAGTGCCGCTGGAGTATCTCCCAGATCTAGACAACTGGCAGACCTGAATAAAGAATTAGGATTGGTAGATGTATGGAGATGTCTCCATCCACAGGGTAGAGATTTTTCTTTCTACTCTAATCCACATAAATGTCACACAAGAATTGATATGTTTTTTGCCCCATCGATTTTTCTAAACTCTATAGCAACCTGTAAAATAGGTACTATAGCAATCTCTGACCATGCCGCTGTATACATGGAAACTAAGGTAAAGAACAATGGGACATCCGCTTGGCATTGGCGTATGGACCCCTTCCTGATAAAAGATAGCAAATTTTTAAAGTACTTCTCCCAAGAACTTAAAACTTTTTTAGAAATTAATACTGGTACGGCTAGCAATCCGTCAATGATGTGGGAGACCATCAAAGCTTATGCACGAGGTTTGATCATCTCCTATTCAGCGACCCAGAGGAAAATGAAGGGAGAGCAACAGCGTCTGCTCGAAGCTCGCCTAAAAGCAGCCGAAACAGCATACGCTGATAGACCTTCTATCACAAAATTGCAGAGGATTACAGCTCTTAGGACAGCTTTAAACACCGCGCTTACTCAAACGGCTAAAAGGGAAATATTATTTGCGAAACAAAGATTATATGAATATGGCGACAAACCGGGTAGATACTTAGCATTTCTTGCAAAGAGAAAGAAAGCCCCTCAAACTATTCCGACCATCAAGGAAAGTACAGGTACCCTGACTCATGATCATAAAAAGATCAATGCGACCTTTAAAGAATTTTATTCTGAACTATATAGATCGCAGGATTGTGAAGATAGGATTAGGAGGATGCAGTCATTTTTAAAAAATTTGACCTTCCCGGGCCTGACTCCGGAACAGGTGTCGGCCCTAAATACCCCTTTAACAGTCCAAGAAATACTTGAGGCAATTAGGCAACTTCAGAGCGGAAAAGCACCGGGCCCGGATGGTTTTCAAGCTGAATTCTATAAAGAATTTACAGGAATATTGGTTGACCCACTTATGGATATGTATAATTTTGCGCATAGTCAGGTCTGTCTCCCGCCCACGCTGAAAGAAGCAAATATTTCTCTTATCCTCAAAAAAGGAAAAGACCCAGAAGATTGTGCATCTTACAGACCAATATCCTTACTAAATGTAGACTTTAAAATTCTCTCAAAAATGTTAGCACTAAGACTAGAAAGGGTACTGCCATATATTATAAAGGAGGACCAGACGGGATTTATTAAGGGCCGCAGATCATCCAATATTATCAGAAGGGTCTTGAATATGATCCAAGCCTGTTATCAGGGAAAGATACCAGGAGTAGTAATTTCATTGGATGCGGAAAAGGCATTTGATAGGGTTGAATGGTCATATTTATTTTACACATTGGAAAGGTTTGGCGTTGGACAGGTGTTTACCAAATGGGTTTCGACATTGTATAATGACCCCAAAGCAGCTGTTGTTACTAATGGGTTAAGATCGGATGGCTTCAGTGTGGGTAGGGGCTGCCGTCAAGGATGTCCTCTCTCACCATTGTTGTTTACATTGATAATCGAACCATTAGCAGAAGCCATCCGGACTGATCCTAATATAACGGCCCCGAGGATTGGTACAGGTAAACACAAAATTACCCTCTATGCAGATGACGTTCTCTTATTCCTCAGTAATCCTTTAATGTCAGTGCCTCGTCTAATTCAAGTTATTAATACATTTAGTGCATTCTCAGGCTATAAAATTAATTTTTCAAAATCGGAAGCCATGCCAATGGGTGGTCTGGCTATGATACCCCACTTAATGGACGGATCCCCTTTTCCCTTCCGTTGGTCCCTGGAGGGCTTCTTATATTTAGGTATTTTTATCACGCCAGTATTTGATCAGCTGTATAGGGCTAATTTTGTACAATTAATGGAAAGGATAAGGCAGGACCTCCAGCGATGGAGAGACCTTCCGATTTCCTGGCTAGGGAGAATAGCATTAATTAAAATGAATGTTCTGCCCCGTCTCTTATATCCTATGAGAATGCTCCCGCTGATCCTGCCAAGGCTAGCCCTACGTAAATTATATGGCTGGTTGGGCTCCTTTATTTGGAACCATAGACGGCCCCTTATTAAGCTGAAGAAGCTACAGCTTCCACAGGCAAGGGGAGGACTGGACTTCCCAGACTTTAGGAAATATCAGTTAAGCTCCCTACTAAGTTACATAGCTGATTGGGTTTCATCTGATCCACAATCAATTTGGCTGGATATCGAAGCCTCCCAAGTAAAATACCCACTTATTAACCTTTTATTTTCAGATAAGAGGAAAATCATTACAGACCACTGTAAAAATCCCATAATATTAAACACAATTAAGGCCTGGAATATAATGCGGCAAAATGAGGGTAACTCACATAAAACATCCCCCCATGCACCAATAGTAGGCGCATGGGGATTCCAACCGGGGATTACAGATGCCACCTTTAAACTCTGGAGATCCAGGGGCATCTCATGCTTAGGGGACCTATTTAAAGATGGGATCCTGATGTCCTTTGAGCAGCTGCGTCTGAAATTCGGAATACCTAATGGGGATCTCTTTCGATACTTCCAAGTTCGAGATTATATACAGAGGAAGACTACATTAATAGATAGTCTTTATAAATCAGACAGAGAACGTAATGTCTTACGACCAGCGGGGGCATCCTCCGTTAGTACTATATACCATTTGCTACATGATGGAGTCTCAGGAGACATGGATGACCTGCTTAAAACATGGGAGCAGGACTTGGGGCTAGAAATCTCTGAGGATATGTGGAATGACATTTGGGAAAATGCTAGAAGAATTGCTATCTGTAACAGAACTCAGGCTATCCAACTAAAGATACTTCATAGGGCCCATATAGCTCCGGCTCGACTGGCAAAATTTAAGGCAGGAGCACCTCCAATGTGTCCTAAATGCAAAATAGAGGTGGGTACTCTTGTACATTGTCTGTGGACTTGTCAGAAAATCCGCAGATACTGGACTAAAGTGGCAAATATCCTGACAGAAATTTTAGGAACGGAAATTAGGGTGGACCCTGTATCTCTCCTTTTGGGCTTTTCGAACCTCTCATCTCTGGATATGCATGGGAAGAGACTATTTTCTATTCTCTCTTTCTGTGCAAGGAAAAATATTTTGGTGAACTGGGTGGCTGAGGGCCCCCCTGGACTTTCAAATTGGCACAGATTAATTATGGAATATATCCCTCTTGACCTCCTCACAAATATGGTGCACCGAAAGACTGAATTATTTTATAAAATATGGCAGCCCTTTTTGAATTATATAAATGCAGATATTTCGGCTATCCTAACAAGGGCTTTTATTTAGTGAAGATTTCAGACCGGGCTGCTCCGGGGCCCCTTGGGAGAGGAATCCTGCGCGAATACGGGTTTTATTATATTTGATGTTTATACATTCCGAGCATGTAAGAGACTTAGGTATACACTCTGGTTAGTTATAGGTTAGATTAGTAGAAAGTTGAGTTTTTTTTTCTTTTTTCGTTTCTTTTTTTTTCTTTTTTTGTTTTCTTTCTTTCTCTTTTCTTTGTTAAATTATGACTATTGTATATATGATTTAATTGTACATCAATGTTTGTATTTGAGAGTTTTGTTTATTTTTGTAAATTTGCAAAAATGTTAAATTTCAATAAAAATATCTACAAAAAAAAACACATGCACCCATATATACACACACGTGCACACAAACACATACACATGTGTAGTTTAGGTGGATTGCCCATAGTGTTCTGGGATGTGTAGGTGAGGTGCGTTAGTCAGAGGCAAATATAAGATAATAGGGTAGGGAAATGGGTCTGGGTGGGTTACTCTTCAGAGGGCCAGTATGGGCTGAAGGGCTGGTTTCCACATTGTAGGGATCCTAAGAATCAAATACTTAATTATTTAAACATTATTACATGTAGCAACAAAAATAAGACCCTTCAAGTAAGCAAGTTAAGCCTCACAACCCATCTTGGCTATTACCCGATTAAAGATGGAATTTGGCAATGATTCCAACCAAGGGAATCAGGGAAGGGTCCAGAGTTCAATCTTTCTGCAGCGTTGTTCTCTGGAGATCTGCTGCTGAGGAATCCTTGTAATGAATTCTTATGCAATTTTCCCTCTTTCAGGTTTATGGTGTGACATTATTGATGATTCGTTAGATTCTAATGTCCACGTTGTTGACTATTCCTCTGAAGCCATCACATCCACAGCTAGCCTTCTTATTAGAAGTGGCTTCTTGCTCCTGAGTACATTTGGCATTGACTGTCAGTTTGGAGATGTGTTGCTGGAAAAGCGCAGCAGGTCAGGCAGCATCCAAGGTGCAGGAGAGTCAACGTTTCGGGCATAAGCCCTTCTCCTGAAGAACGGCTTATGCCCGAAACGTCAACTCTCCTGCCCTTGGATGCTGCCTGACCTGCTGCGCTTTTCCAGCAACACATTTTCAGCTCTGATCTCCAGCATCTGCAGTCCTCACTTTCTCCTGTCTGTTTGGAGAGGCAGCTTTCCTGTGATCAACTCCTTAAATTCTTCCACAGGGCAAGCTGCAGGACATAAAGCAGCCAGTTATCAAGTAGTTGTTAAAACAGTTCTGTTTCTGTAATTTCACCTCCTCTTTCCCTAGACATGACTAATTGCTTTCAGTTCTTGAATAATACTTTATCCTTGTCCAGTTTATTCTGGACAGTGTTATTGTTGATTCTTTCAGTCCATGAGCTGTTATTAAAATTCTGAAGTTTATACTATCACACAGAAAGGCCAAAATGCTGACATTTCCCTTTCTGGATATCCCTGTTTAGAGTTTGATTTGATCTTGCAATTGCAGAAAGCTTTTCATTGGTCCAATAATAGCTTGCATATTCAATTTTCAGTGTATGTCTTTGACATCCAGAATTTCAAAGATTTCTATTTCCTTTCACATTAACTGTCCAACTTCCTGAAACATATAGAAAAGTGGATGGAACACAGCATCTTATGTGTTTTTCTTAACACCTGTTAAAGGCCTGGAGTTAACACATCTTTTATAACCCTCTTTTTATAGACAGTGTGGTACACTTCAACTTGCTTTAGCTATGTCCTTGAACTTTGTCAATATTCCACTGACCTTTACGCTCTTCCAGAATATGTATCGAACTGGCAGAAGCTGGTTCCTTTGATATATTCTCCTTCAGAGCAGTTGGAGCCATACATCAGCAGGAACTGATTCATCATTTAACATTGAGTTGCAGTGAAGGTGACCAACATTGAAGATTGCACGGCACAGCTGTAATAATGGAAGAGACAATAAGAAAATTCATCAGTTTTGGAACTTCATTTTCAGAAGCTGTCAACAGAAAACAGATGATTACATTGAGGTCTCCCATCACTCAAAATCAAAAGTTAATCTAAACATGAATTTGGACGCACTGTACGTTGTTATGGACCAGACCAAATCCCCTCAAAATATATCAAGGGGACAGCCTAGATCTGAACTTTTATCTTATTTAGGGGAAGATGTAAGGTACTGCATTCCAGATGTGATTCAAATGAACACACTACCGGGCTTTAAGCAAACACACACTTTATTCTTACACGACAGTTAAAATACACACAAAAGAAAGAAGAATTGGTCTAACTTTAACTGTTTGGAAGACGAAACAGAATATTAGATTATCTAACCACTAAACATCACCTGTTCCAAATAGCAACATCACATAAACACACCCTTGGCAAAGACAAATTCAGTGAAATAGATTGTCTCACATGCCATGTTCCTCCAGTCCAGGAGGAAAGAACACCAGGAGAAAATTCTGGCAGAGAGAGAAGACAAAAGCTTTTTTGCTGTGATAGGGAGAGTTATATGGCCGCTTCCACAGTCAACTTCAAAACCCAACAACAGAACTAAATTAAAACCCTGGTTCTGTAGGAGCCTGATTCCACCCATTCAGGCTATTGTTCTAACTTAAAAAAACCTCAAGGTCTCACAAGTCGGAGGCTGAGAGGTGACCTTACAGAGGTTTATAAAATCAGGAGGAGTATAGTTAGGGTGAATAGGCAAAGTTTTTCTTTGGGTGGGGGGAGGGGTGGATTGCAGAACTAGACAGTATAGGTTTAAGTGAGAGGGAAAAGATTTAAAAGAGACCTACGGGTCAACTTTTTCACACAGAGGGTGCTACGTGTACGGAATGAGCTGCCAGAGGAAGTGGTGGAGGCTGGTACAATTGCAACATCTAAAAGGCATCTGGATGGGTATATGAATAGGAAGGGTTTAGAGAGATATGGGCCAAATGCTGGCAAATGGGACTAGGTTAATTTAGGATATTTGATTTGCGTGGATGTTTTGGACCAAGGGGTCTGTTTCCGTGCTGGACATCTCTATGACTCTGTAAACTGTTTACTTCACTGGCTTCGAAAAAACAGCTTGCCACCTCTGTCTCAATCTCTCTAAATAGAAGAAAGGACAAAATACATCTCGTGAAGGTATAATAAATAGTATTGACTCACCTCACCCCTTTAAAAAACAAGGAACCATCAAAAGTCGTTTCGCTTTTAAAAAATCTTACACTACCAGTACGTTCCAATACATATACATTTCATTGACTCTAAGCATGCAAGTGTTCACTACTACAGTCCATTTCAGTTTGTTTAATCCCCATTGAACATGTTCACCTTCCTTCATCAAAGTCTTAACAATGTGCCTGCAATTATGTTCTCTCATCCTACCACGTGTATAATTTTCAAATTAAATGGCTGCAACAATAAACTCCACTTAAACAGTCTTGTATTTTTGTTTTAAAATTTCCAAAAATGTTAAGAGGTTTTTATTAGTACATACAACTATCTTAGACACATCATTGACAATATGAATGTTTGAAAAGTTGCAAAGCCAATACCAAACCCAAGGTCTCCTTCTCAATTGTGGAATATTTCTTTTTGATGAATATTTAATATTCTCGAAAACTACCCGATAGCCTTGCAAGAGTACAGCACCGACACCCGTATCATTCACATCGATAGCCACTTTGAATGCCTTTATGTAATTAGGTGTGGCTAACACCAGAGCAGTGGTGAACACAGCTTCCAGACTGTCAAATGCCTTTGGACATTCTTCTGTCCACTGAACTTTCCTGCACTTTTTCAACAAGCCAATCAGTAGAGCAACCATGCTGCTAACATTTGGTAGGCATTTTTGATAAAAACCACTTAGTCCCAGGAATTGTAGCATTCCCCTTTTCATTGATAGTATAGAAAATAACTTTTCCTTTCCATGGGGCCATCTGACCTTGTCCAAAGGTATGGCCTAGGAACGCAATTTGGATTTTTGCGAACTCACTTTTAGCCACATTTATCGCCTTCTGATGTTGATCGAACAATTCTGATAGATGTTACAAATGTTCCTTCTATGTGGATCTAAAAATCACCATGTTGTCGATGTCCACCACACAATTGGGTAATCCCAAAATGATTTCATTCGTTAGTCTTTGAAATGCAGCTGATACATTTTTCATACCAAATGGCATAACATTAAACTTGAAAAATCTATGTGGTGTCACAAAAGCCAAAATTTACTGTGCTCTTTCAGATAAATGTACTTGCCTGTATCCTCTAAGTAGGCCCAGTTTAGAAATATAGATTGCTTGTCCCACCTTCTCAATATAGTCTTCCAGCTGGGGAATAGGATGTGAATCAGATTTCGTAACTGCGCTGACTTTGCAGAAATCAACACATAACCATTAGGTACCATCTGGTTTTGTCACTATTACCATGGGTGAGCCCCATTCACTGCAACTCACTTTGGTTATGCTGTCTTTGAGCGTGCTTTCAATCTCTTATTGAACCTGTGCTAATTTTAGAGGATTGTGTCTATAAGGATATTGTTTAATTAGAACAGCATTTCTTACCTCTACACTATATGTAATCATGTTAGTACTTCCCAGCTTATCCCCACCTATCCCCACCTATCTCTTTCAGGTCATTTCAATTTCCATCTAGACAGTAACTCAATAATTTATCCCAACATCCTCATTGTCCAATTTAATTTGAGGAATATCTAATTCAAAGTTCCCTGAATTTGGTTCTTCACTCCGAATTGTAACATGTACCACATTCCTCTTTTGTTTTCCTTTCTGATCAAAATACCATTTGAGCATATTCACATGACTCATGCTGTAAGTTCTCCTTCTATCTGCCATTCTTATCAAATAATTCACCTCACTCAATCGCCTTTCAATTTGATAAGGCCCACTAAAGCCTACTTTTAAAGGTGTACCTAACACTTTATCTCCTCTAGCAAAACTACAAATTTTTGATTTCTTATCTGTCTCCCACATGCTGTGCTACTTTCAAATGCTGTCTAGCCAACTCACCCACTCTATTCAAACTTGCCCTAAAATTTGACATTCAAATCATTCAGCTATAATGTGCGTTTTGTCAATGCAAATTTGCTGTAACGTGATTAATGAATTGGGGAACGCTGTTTCTATAGCACTAACTTTTAAACGTGTGATTACAGCACCAGAATGCTGTTTCTAAAGTGCAATCTTTCAATAACACGGGGTTGTACAAGAACACAGCCATCGTGTTGTGGAAGAACCAAATGTATAGTCCAAATATGTGATCTCTGAACAATGACAGTTAAAATACAAATAGAAGAAAGAAGATTTGGTATAACTTTAACTCTATTAGAAAAACTTAACAAAATAATTGATTACCTAACTACGAAATAGCAATTATTCCAATATAGTAACATCCCGTCAACACACCTTTAGCAAAGGCAAATTCAGTAAAATAGAATGTCTCATGTGTGATGTTTTTTCAGTCCAGGAGGAAAGAACACCAAGAGAAAATTCTGGCAGGGAGAGAGAACTTAAACTTTTTGCTGTAGCAGGAAAGATGTATGACATTTTCAAAACCTTAACAATTACTGAAAGCTAAATTAAAGCCATCGTTCTGTGGGAGCCTGATTTCACACATTCAGGCTGCTTCTATTTCCTAACTTTAAAAAAAAAAGGGTCTCAAAGCTGTGTATTTTATTTGCTTGGAAGAGACAGCTTGACACCTCTAAATCAACCTTTTTTCATAAAAAGATCAGGACAAAATATATCTCATAGCCTTAGTATTGCCACAACCTGATCAACATTCTAAGAGGTTCTAAAATATATTGGAGTTCCCAGCACATTTGTTCCTGATTCAATGATATTTTAGGGTGGAATTCATGGTGTTATTGGTAAGGTTTGAAGAAGTACCTGATTGGTTTGTGAATGCAGAGTGACACTGAAGCATGCTGACCCTCAGGTAAACTAATGAGAGTGTGGTCTATGATCCCTTGGACATTTTGAGAAAGGGTCACTGGACTCGTAACATTATCTCTGTTTCTCTCTCCACAGATGCTGCTAGACCTGCTGAGTTTCTTGAGCACTTTCTGTTCTTATTTCAGACTTCCAGCATCGACGGTATTTTTTTTCTTACTCTCACAACCTCTCTTCATAAAACAAAAGGGACAAAATGCACCTCTTAAAGCTATAATATTGTCACAGCATGTTCAGCTAGCTTCCACTTCACTGTTGCAATGCTGTTTACCTCAATTCCTCCCAGTGATAGCAAGTCTATATTCTAGCCGATATGTGAATAAAGAAGTGAGAATAAGATCTTATACATTTTGGTGAGATCACCTCTCAGTCCTCTAAAGCCTAAAGAACAAAGATCTAATTCACAAAGCCTTTCCCCATATGACCATACTGTCATCCTGGGAACCAATTCTACTGTACTGTGTCTGATGTGAGCATATGCTTCTTTAAGTACAGAGAACAAAACTGCAAACAGCAATCCAGATGTGCCCTCAGTAAATGTAGTGGGACTTCCTTGTTCTTGTTATCCAATTACCTTGCATTAAAGGTCAGCATGCCATTTCCTTTAGTCATCACTTGCTGTGCCTGTACACCAACTTTCTGTGCTTCTTCTGTGAGTATAAGCGCTACGAACATCAATACATGAAAATTTCACACCTTTAAAAATAGTTTGTTCTGCTATTCTTATTCCTACAGTGAATAATCTCACTCAATCCACATAACTCAGCATCTGCCGGCTTGTTCATTCTCTGCACCTGCCTACATCTCTATGCAAGCTCACAGCTTACATTCCCACCTCACTCTGTACCATCAACAAACTAAGTTACATTACACTTGGCCACTATGTTTAATTTCTCCTGCTTACTGTTGGAGCAAACTCTCTCACTTCATCTGATTAAGTTGCTACCTCATTTTTTTCTTATTAAGTTATAAACCTGCCAATGTCAAATAAAGCTGTACTTAAGAGAATGTTCTTTTCATGCACAGTTGTTAAATCTTTTAAAGAACGCTGTAAATATATCATGACAAAGCTTGGGAACAGGTGAGGCTTGGGGTGGTTCTGAAATAAGGATGCTCTTACTGCATCCCTGGAGTTCTTGCATTACACAATATATTAATTGATTCTTCATGCAAACTTACATATTATTTCAATCAAAAGACTGTGAGTTGAATAGTTCAAAACAGCAAATTGTACTCTGTGTCTAATTACATCCAATTACAACTGGGGTAGCTAAGTATTCACAATACATAATGAATAACCAGCCTAGATTTTCATAGTCTGCATGTATGTCCCCTCTTCACCCAGCACCACTGCTCACCCTTCTTAAACTTCTTCATTCACATATCGGCTAGAATATAGACTTGCTTTCACTGGGAATAATTGAGGCGAATAACGTAGGAACAGTGAAGTGGAAGCTAGCTGAACATGTGACAATATTACAGCTTTAAGAGGTATATTTTGTCCTTACTCTTATGAAGAGAGGTTGTGAGAAAGGTAGTGAGCAGTCTACTCACAGCTTGTGAGGCCTTGAGTTTGTTTTAAAGGTTGGAACAATAGAAGCAGCCTGAATGGGTGGCGTCCAGCTCCCACAGAACCAGGGTTTTTAGCTTTAGCTTTCTTGCAACTAGATGTGGGAACTTTCATTCCTCATCTGTTACAGCTAAAAGCTGGAATTCTCTTCCTACTACAAGAATTGCACTTGAGGCAATCTATTTTACTGAATTTGCCTTTCCCAAGGGTATGTTTATGGGGCTGTTACTGTATTGAAACAGATATTGCTTGGCAGTTAAATAGTCTATTATCCTGGTAAGTTTTCCAATAGAGTTGTTATTCCAATTTCTACTTTCTTCTGTTGTATTTTAACTACAGTATATGAGTAGAATGTATTATGTTTTAAATCTGGTAGTATGACCAATCGAATTGCATACAGAATACCATGGCTGGTACTTGCCTTTAAGATAAGGAAAAGTGAGGGTCTGGGCTAACTTCATCATCTATTTGAAGGGGGTTTGGTCTGGTCCATAACAGCATGAGGGAGAAGTGAATGGAACATTATATTGATGAGGGTGCTTGTAGAATTTTGACAGAGGGTTCCTTCGGACCATTGGTACTGGCACCTTTGTTGAGTGACCTGTTTGTATGAAGAAAGCTCCTTGCATTTATTTGCAATCTTTCCTTACTGATGGTGCGTACCTCACCTTGAATTTCCTTTTTTTCATCAACGTCATCAACATCTCCCTAGGTGTCCACTGGTAGTGCCAAGTGAAAGAGTTGGTACTTGTCGCTTCACTATATGTTCGCCCATTTGCTCCTCTATCAATTGGCTGTTTCAGCTGTGCTACGTCAGTGTGACTACCTCCTATGGGGCTCGCTTGCTGTAACTCGCTTTGTGCTGCTTAGCTCATTTTCATAGCTATTCTTATTATTTCTATATTTGTTCATGGAATCAATCATTGCTCTATCTGGGTGAAGCATTGTTATCTGTGGTGGGTCAGGTTTTAACTGCTGGGAACAGGATTGCACTTGTCAAAGTAGCTGAGGGACTTTCAGTAAAATGGTCAAAAGATGGACTTCTTCCCAGCAAGGGGTTTCAGCGTTGCAGTGTGATAACTGCTTTTTCAGAAAGAAAGCTTGCTTGGCCTCGAACTGTTAATTGGTTCACTCCTGGAGTTTTCCCATCATTATAATTGTTCTGTTTATATACCTCAAGAGCAACTACCAAGAGGCTGGACAGTGATATCTTTTCATGAACGACATATTATGGAGAATGGATGAATAAAGCTAGCCTGCAGAGGTACGGAGAGATTCTTAAACACTGACAAGTCACTTCTATTTCAGAATACCATCTGAGTTCTGTTCAGTGCTCCACCTTTGTTAACTGATGTCACATCTTGTTGGGATATTGTATACTACAGCTGGATGAGTTCTTGTCGTCCAGTGGTATCGCCCCTGCCTCTGAGTCAGAAGCTCTAGGTTTGATCCCTATTCCAGAATTTGATAGCCGAGGAAGGTGCAAGCATAATCTGGCCCCAACGTTTACACACAGAAAGTGAGGCCTGCAGATGTCGGAGATCAGAGTCAAAGAGTGCGGTGCTGGAAAAGCACAGCTGGTCAGGCAGCATCCGAGGAGCAGGAGAATTGACTTTTCGGGCATAAGCTCTTCATCAGGAATTAGACTGGGAGCCTTGGGAGTGGAATGATAACTGGGAGAGTGTGAGGCTGGAGGTGTGATACATAGATGGAGATGGGAGTGAAGGTGATAGGTCAGAGTAGAGGATGGAGTGGATAAGGTAGGGGAGAGGGGAAATGAGGAATCTGGTAAAATCCACATTGATCTCATTAGGTTGAAATATCCCAAGGTGGAAAAGAGGTATTTCTCCCCCAGATGTCGGGTAGTTAGGGTCTGGCCCTTGGAGGAAGGACCTGGGAGGGGGAGTTAAAGTGTTCGGCCATGAGTTTTAGGACAAATCGAGGTTTACACATCAACCTGCAAATCCCTCCGACTGACGCCAATGTCAGACAGTAAGCATAGAAGAGATCCCTGCTTAGCCACCATGTTGGAAAGAAATTGGAGCCTTCACCATCACTGTGCATCACTCTCTCCACCCACCAACGCTCAGTAACAGCAATATGTACTACCTGCAAGATGATCTGAGAGATTCCCCAAAGATCCTCAGACAGCTCCTTTCAAATCTATGACCATTTCCATCTAGAATAGGTTATCATCAGGGGATGGAAAGGAAATCAACAGACAGTGCAGGAAATGTCTGTGGCTGTTCCCCTCAATAACAAGTATACTGTTTTGGATACTGTTGGAGGGGAAATGACTTACCAGGGGTAAGCAGCCTGTCCCTGTTGCTCAGAAGAGAAGGGGGAAGAGGAGCAGAGCATTAGTCATTGGGGACTCCAAAGTTAGGGGGACAGATAGGAGGTTCTGTGGGAACGAGAGAGACTCACGGTTGGTGTGTTGCTTCCCAAGTGCCAGGGTTTGTGATGTCTCGGATTGTGTTTTTGGGAACCTTGAGGGGGAGGGGGAGCAGCCCCAAGTCGTGGTCCACATAGGCACCAATGACAGGTAGGAAAAGGGAAGGGGAATTAAAGCAGAAATTCATGGAGCTAGGGTGGATGCTTGGAGCTCGAACAAACAAAATTGTTATCTCTGGTTTGTTACCCATGCCACATGCTAGCGAGGCAAGGAATAGGGAAAGAGAGGAGTTGAACACGTGGCTATGGGAATGGCGCAGGAGGGAGGTTTCGGATACCTGGATTATTGGGGCTCATTCTGGGGCAGGTGGGACCTTTACAAATGGGATGGTCTATACCTGAACCAGAGAGGTACCAAAATCCTGGGGGTGGGGGCATTTGCTCATACTCATCGGGAGAATTTAAATTAATTCAGCAGGAGAATGAGAACCTAAATTGTAGTTCCAGAGTCCAGGAGGTTGAGAGTAGTGAGGTGGGAAATAAGGTTTCAAAATCGCAAGAGTGCACTGGCAAGCAGGAAGGTGGTTTTAAACGTGTCTACTTCAATGCCAGGAGCATCCGGAGTAAGGTGAGTGAACTTGCAGCGTGGGTTGGTACCTGGGACTTCGATGTTGTGGCCATTTCGGAGACTTTGATAGAGCAGGGACAGGAATGGTTGTTGCCATTTCCAGGATTTAGACATTTCAGTAAGAATAGAGAAGATGGTAAAAGAGGGGGATTTGTGGCATTGTTAGTCAAGGACATTATTATGGTGGCAGAAAGGATGTTTGAGGTCTTGTCAACTGAGGTAGTACAGGCTGAGATTAGAAACAGGAAAGGAGAGGTCACTCTGTTAGGAGTTTTCTATCAGCCTCTGAATAGTTCCAGAGATGTAGAGGAAAGGATTGCAAAGATGATTCTGGATAGGAGGAGAGTAAGAGTGTAGTTGTTAAGAGGACTTTAACTTTCCAAATATTGACTGGAAATACTATAGTTCCAGAACTTTAGATGGGTCAGTTTTTGTCCAAGGTATGCAGAAGGGTATGTAGACAGGCCAACAAGGGGAGAGTCCATATTGGATTTGATACTGGGTAATGAACCAGGCCAGATGTTAGATTTGGAGGTAGGTAAGCACTTTGATGATAGTGACCACAATTCAGTTATGTTTACTTTAGCGATGGAAAGGAATAAGTATATAATGCAGGGCAAGAGTTATTGCTGGGGGAAATGCAAATATGATGTGATGAGGCAAGATTTAGGATACATAGGATGGGGAAGGAAACTGCAAGGGATGGTCACAATTGAGATGTGAAGCTTATTGATAAGTATGTACCTGTCAGGCAGAGAGGAAGTAGTCAAGTGAGAGAGCTGTGGTTTACTAAAGAAGCTGAATCTCTTGTCAAGAGGAAGAAGAAGGCTTATGTTAGAATGAGATGTAATGGCTCAGTTAGGGTGCTTGAGAGTTACAAGTTAGCCAGGAAGGACCTAAAGAGAGAGCGAAGAAGAGCCAAAACGGGACATGAGAAGTCATGGCAGACAGGTTCAAGGAAAACCCTACAGCTTTCTATAGGTATATCAGGAATAACAGAATGACTTGAGTAAAATTAGGGCCAATCAAGGACAATAGTGGGAAGTTGTGTGTGGAGTCAGGGGAGATGGGGAAGCACTAAGTGAATATTTTTTGTCAGTATTCACACTGGAAAGAGAAAACGTGGCTGAGGGGAATGTTGAGATATAGGCTACTAGACTAGATGGGATTGAGGTTCACAAGGAGGAGGTGTTAGCAATTCTGGAAAGTGTGAAAATGGATAAGCCCCCTAGGCCGGATGGGAATTACTTTAGGACTGTCTGGGATCCCAGGGAGGAGGTTGCAGAGCCTTTGGATTTGATCGTTATGTCAGCATTGTCTACAGGAATAGGGGAGTAGAGACAACCCTGGTAATTATAGACCAGTGAGCCTTACTTCGGTTGTGGGTAAAGTGCTGGAAAAGGTTCTCAGAGAAAGGATTTATAATCATCTCGAAAGGAATAATTTGATTAGGGATAGTCAACACAGTTTTATGATGGATAGGTTGTGCCTCACAAATCTTATTGAGACCTTTGAGAAGGTGACCAAACAGGTGGATGAGGGTAAAGAGGTTGATGTGGTGTATGTGGATTTCAGTAAGGCATTTGATAAGGTTCCCCACTGTAGGCTATTGCACACAATACAGAAGCATGAGATTGAGGGCGGTTTAGTGGTTTGCATCAGAAATTGGCTAGCTGAAAGAAGACAGAGGCTGGTGTTTAAAGGGAAATGTTCATCCTGGAGTTCATTTACTAATGGGGCACTGCAAGGATCTGTTTTGGGTCAACTGTTGTTTGTCATTTTTATAAATCACCTGGATGTGGGCATGGATGGATGGGTTAGTAAATTTGAAGATGACACTAAGATCAGTGGAGTTGTGGATAGCGACGAAAGAGTTGCAGGTTACGGAGAGACATAGATAAGCTGCAGGGCTGGGCTGAGAGGTGGCAAATGGAGTTTAACGTGGAAAAGTGTGAGGTGATTCACTTTGGACGGAGCAACAGGAATGCAGAGTCCTGGGATAATGGTAAGATTCTTGGTTGTGTAGATGAGCAGAGGGATCTTGGTGTCCATGTACATAGATCCCTCAAAGTTGCCACCCTAGGTTGACAGGGCTGTTAAGAAAGCTACCGGTGTTTTAGCTTTTACTGGTAGAGAGATTGAGTTTCAGAACCATGAGGTCATGCTGCAGCTGTAGAAAACTCTGGTGTGGCTGCACTTGGAGTATTGTGTACAGTTCTGGTTATCACATTATAGGAAGAATGTGGAAGCTTTGGAAAGGGTTCAGAGGAGATTTACCAGGGTGTTGCCTGGTATGGAGGGAAGGTCTTTTGAGGAAAGGCTGAGGGACTTGAGGTTGTTTTCCTTAGAGAGAAGAAGGTTGAGAGGTGACTTAATTGAGACATATAAAATAATCCGAGAGTTAGATAAGGTGGACAGTGAGAGCCTTTTCCTTTAGCTGCTGTTGGCTAGCACGTGGGGACATAGCTTTAAATTGAGGAGTGATAGATATAGGACAGATGTCTGAGGTAGTTTCTTTACTCAGAGAGTAGTAGGGGCATGGAACGCACTGTCTGCAACAGTTGTAGACTCGCCAGTTTTAAAAGCATTTAAATGGTCATTGGATAAAGATATGGATGAAAATGGAATTGTGTAGTATAAATAGATTTCAGATTAGTTCCACAGGTTGGTGCAACATCGAGGGCTGAAGGGCCTGTACTGTGCTGTAATGTTCTAAGTTCTAGAAGTTCAAATGCAGCAGATATATGGGAACATCACCACCCTCAAATTCCCCTCCAAATCACCATCCTGACTTGGAAATAGATCGCCATTCCTTCACTGTTGCTGGATCAAAATCCTGGAATTCCCTCCCTAACGGCATTGTGGGGCAAACCACAGCACATGGACTGCAGCAGTTCAAGAAGGCAGCTCACCCCCACCTTCTCAAGGGGCAACTAGGGACGGGCAATAAATGGTGGCCCAGCCAGCGACACCCACATCCCACAAGTGAATAAAGAAAAAGTGTATGTTTCCATGGCAACTTGGACTCCCTGCATGGATCATCACATAAATAAACCTCTACACATAACAAGGAATCACAATCCTTTATGGTAGGACCTGCCAAGAAATATATATATGCACTTGTTTGCGCTTTATGTTTTATTTTAGCAAATTTCTCTCTAAAATGTTGAACGTTGCCAAATGGAAAAGTATAAATTTGAGCATCACATTGTTCTTGCAGTAGTTGATTCTTCTGCTAACTGTTGTTGGTGCACAGAAAGAAAATAAATTGAACTTTATTTGGAACACAAGATTTTGAAGTGCAGGTATTTTGTTCAAAACAAAACTGCGAATGCTGGAAATCAGAAAGCAAAACAGAAAAACTCAGCAGGTCTGACAGTGTCTGTGGAGAGAAATCAGGGTTAACCTTTTGGGTCCAGTGATCCTTTTTCCAAAACATTAACTCTGCTTTCTCTTCACAGATGCTGGCAGATCTGCTGAGTGTTTGTTACAAGTGTGCTGATGGAATTGATACATTGCATCAGTGCCATTCTACTCCAGGAGTCAACTGTGAATGTCCTGGGGTGGCTATGGTTAAGGTCATGATCCTTCACAGGAATCTATGACCCATCCTACTTCCCACTGTTCACTACATCCATGTTTTCCAGCAAATCCAGGAAAAATCCACTGTCCTTGTCCTTCTATGTTACTTCTGGAGGCCGGACAGAGACTGAGTGAAACACACCACCAAGCATTACCCTGAACTACCAGAGGTCTTCCATTATAGTTCTCCACTTGATTCTCACACTGATCCCTCTGTCCTCAGCTTCCTGAATGTTCCAACCAACTTCATTCCAGGAGCAGTAGCTCATCTTTTGATTTAGTACTTTACAACTTCAGGCCTCAACATTGAGTTAATTTTGAACTGTAATAGCTCCCCTCCATTTATATCCTTTCCTTGGAGTTTTTTTTCTCTTTTTTGTCTTTCAGACAGACAGCAGTTTTTTTAAACATTCTGCCATTCACACCTCTTCTAGGCCCATCTTTTGATTTTTTTTTGTCCTGTTACCACTCTGCTTGGCCTTCCTCTCTTATTTCATGCAGTCTCTTTAATCTTCCACCCTCTCATAAACCATCCCCTCTGCTTTTCTTCCTGACCCTCCTCCAGCTCTTACCTGCTTAAAACCTACAGCGCCTCCAACTTTTACCAGTCCTGATCAAATCCGAAATGTAATCTTTATTTCTCTTCCTGATTCCTGATGAAGGGCTTTTGCCCGACACACAGTTTTCCTACTCCTGGGATGCTGCCTGACCTACTGTGCTTTTCCAGCACTACTCTGATCTTGACTCTAATCTCCAGCATCTGCAGTATCCACTTTTGCTCTAATTCTCTTCCGCTCTGTGGCACTTATTTTCCTGCGTTTATTTGTGGGTGGCACGGTGGCACAGTGGTTAGCACTGTTGCCTCACAGCGCCTGAGACCCGGGTTCAATTCCCGACTCAGGCGACTGACTGTGTGGAGTTTGCACATTCTCCCCGTGTCTGCGTGGGTTTCCTCCAGGTGCTCCGGTTTCCTCCCACAATCCAAAGATGTGCGGGTCAGGTGAATTGGCCATGCTAAATTGCCCGTAGTGTTAGGTAAGGGGTAAATGTAGGGGTATGGGTGAGTTGCGCTTCGGCGGGTGGGTGTGGACTTGTTGGGCCGAAGGGCCTGTTTCCACACTGTAAGTAATCTAATCTAATCTATTTCAGATTTCCAGTCTATTCTGCTTTCCTTTCATCTTTATATGTCCTTGTCTGTTTTGATCACTGCTGGGATGATTTAGCAAGGAAATGAGGCAGACAGGCAAAATTATCTTTCGGATTCTATTTCTAAAACCTGTCGGCCAAGTGGCAAGTCTGTTATTTCCTCCACCCCAGTTGCTTCGCCAAATTAATTTGAACCCCTCTCGAAAACGTTCTGCAGTTCATATTCTCTCAGTGTTAATTAAAAACATTTGACTTTGGGGTTTATAAAGCATGCTGTGTTCTTCAGTTTCTGATTGACTTCTCATATCTGAAAATAATTATCTAGATGGATGCTGTGATTCCCTCAGTGGCTGAGTTAATTAAGGCTGTGACTGCTGAATTGTGCAGCTTGTAAGGTTGCAGCTTCAAAGCTTCATCCGTTAGTTGACTTCAATCCGTGGTAGCTGTGGAAATGTTACAATTAACCTCAGTGTTCCTGGTGTGCTGACGGAGAGGTGGGGAAGTACGTGGGCATTGGGTAAGGACATTGTCAAGCTTGGTTGTGGTCTGACTGTGCTTGGAATACTTTGCCAACTCTATCAAGCGTCACCCACAGCAATGTGGTGACTCACAAACTGGTGGGTACAATTACAACATTTAAAAGATATTTGGACAGGTACATGAATAGGAAAGGTTTAGAGGGAAATGGGCCAAGTGCAGGTAAATGGGACTAGTTTCATTTGGGAAACTTGATCAACATGGACGAGTTGGACCGAAGGGTCTGTTTCCGTGCTGTGTGACTCTCTGTCTCTACACCTTGCTACCTTACTGGTATATAATAAGCTAGTTATTTAAATACATGACTCTTCAGCTGAACACCTAGTCATGGTTAAGCTTGTACCACTTAACATGAATAAGCCCTGTAGACTGGTATTGGAAGAAGGGTCTGTGACATTAAGTCTATACAATGAAGATCTGAACAGATGTCAGCTGCTGCCATCTCTTGCCACACTAATGTCTCACACTATGTGCTTCTGTCTTCATTCTGTTTAGCCTTCCCTCCGAGAATGATGTGGAAGTGCTGGCATTGGACTAAGGTGGACAAGGTCAGAGGTCAGATGACGCCAGGTTACAGTCCAACAGATTTACGTGAAACCACAGGCTTATGGAGCATTGCTCCTTCATCAGGTGAAGTGTCACTCACATAATGAAGGGGGCAGTGCTCCGAAAGCTTGTAATTTCAAATAAACCTGTTGGACTGTAACCTGGCACTGTCTGACTTCTGGAATAAGCCATGGAATATTCATTATATTTAAAAATACTATCTAAATGCAAGATGTTGTTGTTGATGTGCTGTGAAACTAGCAGCAGACAGCATTTGAAACCTCATTAGTTATGACGATGTTCCAATGGACTAAGCAGGAGTGGGTGAACTTGAATGTTTCTGGACCATCACATCTAGAAAGAAGGACACTATCGTGCTGCTGGAGGTACATTGGGACTTCAGCAATGTCCTTGATAAAGTAGCACCTTCCAATCACAGCTGGGCTCTCCCTGATTAATTGTCCCCTGATTTCCCAGCTGTCTCTGAGTTTCTTTTGCCAATCTCTTCAACGTCTTCCTGCCAAAATACACAATCAATGTCAGCGGTATTAATGGACGTGGTGAAATGGCCTTGGCTTCATTCTTACTTTAATTAGGTTTATTTTGAGATAGAATCATAGAATCCCTACAGGAGGCCATTCTGCCCATTGGGTCCACACTGACCCTCTGAAGAGCATCCCGCCCAAACCCACTCTCCTACCCTATCCCAGTAATCCTGCATTTCCCATGACTAATCCACCTAGCCTAACATCCCTGCTAAGCGTTAAAGTCTTGGTTACTTGTCTTTGAGAATTTTAGAGTTTGTCCTGCTGCATTCACTGCAAGCACCTTTCCTCTCTCACCAAACTGACTGCCTAAAGATTTTTTTTCTCTATATCATTGCCCTTCTTTTCCCAAGAATGTCCGTCAGTTGCTGGATTAAGCTTCCGTGGTCCTCTTGTCATCTGAATGAATCAACCATTGTTGATTGGCTGTTCTGAGGAAAGGCCAATGGACCTGAAATACTTGTTTTTCTCTCTCTACAGATGTTGCTGGACCCGCTGAGTTTCTTCAGTGATTTCTATTTTCACTTCATTGAGTGTGAGTTTTGTGGGGCTACTTGCCCTGTTGTGGGTTGGGGTAATTCAGAATTCGAGCACACTCCCTCACCAACAAAACTCACCAAAGTAGGAGTAACAGGATGAGGGTCAGGTCAGTCAAGAATGGTTCCTCCTCTGGGGAGAGGATAACCATTGACCTTCAGAATACGATCATCATGGTGGCTTGTGGTGGTTCATCCAGGGTTTCTGAATTGCTGTGACAACATGTACTTTAAACGTGTTGTGTTGGAGCTATGGAGCGTGATGGTGAAAGCTCCAATATTCTCCATGGCTGACTGGGAATCTCTCCCAGTCTTACTGCCTTCCATTGGTGTGCTTGGAAGGATTTGCAACTGGACCTGTTTGAGTATGATATGTGAACACCTTCCAAGCCATCAAGTCCTGGAGTGAGATTTGAACCTTCTAACAGGGACCCAACCCACTGTACCACAAGACCACTTCAATATAGAATGGTCACCAAGAAACCCACCAACAAAATCAGAAGAAATCTCTCTACCCAAAGGGTGGGGAGAAAGTAGAACTCGCTGCTGGAGAGTTGAAACAAACAGTTTGAATGAATGCATGAAGGCAAAGAGGCATCAGCACAGAAGAGGGTGATGCTGATATATTTAAATGAGTAAACATGAGATGAGGAGAAAGTGAGGTCTACAGATGCTGGAGATCAAAGCTGAAAATGTGTTGCTGGAAAAGTGCAGCAGGTCAGGCAACATCCAAGGAGCAGGAGATTCGACGTTTCGGGCATAAGCCCTTCTTCAGGAATGAGGAGACTGTTAGGTTTTAAAGACATCAAGACCTATTCGTAGGAAGTGGAACTAAGAGATAGAAGATTAACCATCATCCTATTGGATGGTGGAGTAGGCCTAAAGCACTGAAAGGCCTACTCCTGCTCCTAGTTTCTGGGTTTCTATGAAGTGTGTCAGATTATTGAGATATTGATTTGGTAAACATGAGATGAGTTGACCATAAACAGCAGCATGGACTGGTTGGGCCCAAAGGCCTGTTTCTGTGCCATAAAGTCAATGCAGTCAACATTATCATGGGTGTGGGACAGCACTGTAAGTTTACTACCAAGTAATGGTCCCTTTATGGTGTGTGTGGCCAAAGAATATTGAAAACAATCTTGATATCCCAGCATCCTCCAACCCTGAGAGCAAGGGTTCAGAAAAAGGTGAAATAACCTTCAAGTTAGATCTTGGTCATTCAAGGCTCTGGTCAGGAAATCTTTATTCACTCAAAAGGTACTGGGAGTCTAGAACTCTCTCATGGTAACATTGCAAAACTAAAATTGATAGTTTTTTTTTAACCGAGGATATTAGCCTTAGCTGAATCAAGTCAGGAAAAGGAAGTTAAAATGCAGATCAATCATTGTTTAACTGACCATGAATTTAAAAGGAATTAATATAAAAATGGTTTATTCCTAGGACGTGAGCATCACTGGCTGGGCTAGCATTTATTTCCCATTGCTAGTTGTCCTTGAGAAGGTTGTAGTCAGCTGCCTTCTTGAATCATGGCAGTGGTATAGCTATTTCCACAATGCCCTGAGGGATGGAATTTCAGGAGTTTGACCCAACCACAGTGAAGGAACGGCGGTATATTACCAAGTCAGGATGGTGAGGAGCTTGGAGGGGAACTTGCAGTTGTTGTTGTTGCCATGTATCTGCTGCCCTTGTCCTTCTAGATGGAAATGATTGTGGGTTTGGAAGGTGTTGACTCAGGATCTTTGGTGAATTTCTGCAGCGTATTTTGTAGATAGTACATACTGCTGCTATGGAGCGTCAATGGAGGAGAAAGTGGATGTTTGTGGTTGTGGTGACAATCAAGTGACTGCTTTGTCCTGGATGGTGTCGAGCTTCTTGAGTGTTGTTGGGGCTGCACCCATCCAGGCAAATGGGGAGCATTCCATCACACTCCTGACTTGTGTCGTGTAGATGGTGGACAGGCTTTGGGGAAGTCCGGAGGTAAGTTACTCGCTGTAAAAGAGTGAGCATCTGATCTGCTTTTGTAGTTATAGTGTTTATATAGTGCCAAGTCCAGTTCAGTTTTTGGTCAGTGGATGTTAATAGTGAATATTGGAGCAGTCTCAAGGGAATGAATGGCCTCTCCTGAGACCAGATTACTCAGAACTGACTGAAGTGCTGACTTTTCCATCTGCCTGAATTTGTGCAAGTACAGTAGATACTTTCAGGGGCAACAAGTCTCTTCACTTTTCCAGATTTACAATAACATTGAGATGATTACAACACATGGAACCAAACATGTGATTAACATAGCCTAAAATGTAGGCCATAATGGAGGTACGTCGAAATAACTTGCTGAATGTAAACCCAGAAGCAGTGAGATTCATAAAGTTCATGGTTATTCACCACTGGTGTGTTTAAGCAAACCAAATTGCAGAACTGGCCGATCTCGCTCCCTCTAGATGCCTGAGGAGTAGAATCAGTCTTGAGCTATTCATAAAAACTGGATTCCTTCATTCCTTTTTCTTAAAGAGGTACAAAGGAGAAAAGTATACTTGCATTTATACGGTGCCGTTCACATACTCAGGGCATGTGGTCACTGTAGTCCTATGGGACTATAGGGCTGCTCTCTCACTGCAGAGAGTCCTATTGGACTATTACAGAGAGATGTCTGGTGGTGGTTTAATCTGAGGGTCAGGTGAGGGGAGAAGGAGAGTCCTTCATGGTAACCTCAGCTGGATAGAGTCATAGAATCATAGAGATGTACAGCACGGAAACAGACCCTTCGGTCCAACCCGTCTATGCTGACCAGATATCCCAACCCAATCTAGTCCCATCTGCCAGCACCCAGCCCATATCCCTCCAAACCCTTCCTATTCATATACCCATCCAAATGCCTCTTAAATGTTGCAATTGCACCAGCCTCCACCACTTCCTCTGGCAGCTCATTCCATATACATACCACTCTCTGTGTGAAAAAAGTTGCCCCGTTGGTCTCTTTTATATCTTTCCTCTCTCTCACCCTAAGCCTATGCCCTCTAGTTCTGGACTCCCCAACACAAGGGAAAATACTTGTCTACTTATCCTATCCAAGCCCCTCATAGTTTTGTAAACCTCTAACAAGGTCACCCCTCAGCCTCTGGCGCTCCAGGGAAAACAGCCCTAGCCTGTTCAGCCTCTCCCTATAGCTCAAATCCTCCAACCCTGGCAACATCCTTGTAAATCTTTTCTGAACCCTTTCAAGTTTCACAATATCATTCCAATAGGAAGGAGACCAGAATTGCACGCAATCTTCCAACAATGGCCTAACCAATTGAACACACAAAGCTAGCTTCACTCTGCTTTACAAATACAGGCTTCCAGCATAACTGAGCTAACCCTACCCACAGTCCAGCGCAGTGCTTCGTGAAGTGGAGCCAATGTTGTCATGTAGGAAATAAGTGACCACTTTGTCCACGGCAAGCTCCCACAAGCAGTAATGGGGCAATGTTCAAGTAAGCTGTTTCACTGATGTTGTTGGTTGAGGATTGGCAATTGGCCTGGATGTTAGGAATAGCTCCCCAATGCTAATACGTCGACCTAAGAAAGCAAACAGAGACTCAATTTACCATCGCATCCAAAACACAGCACCTACAGCAGTGCAGCACTCCCTCGAAACTATACGTTTGTGAATAATACAATATAAGTGGGCAGCATGGTGGCACAGTGGTTAGCACTGCTGTCTCACAGCGCCTGAGACCCGGGTTCAATTCCCGACTCAGGCGACTGACTGTGTGGAGTTTGCACGTTCTCCCCGTGTCTGCGTGGGTTTCCTCCGGATGCTCCGGTTTCCTCCCAGAATCCAATGATGTGCGGGTCAGGTGAATTGGCCATGCTAAATCGCCTGTAGTGTTAGGTAAGGGGTAAATGTAGGGGTATGGGTGGGTTGCGCTTCGGTGGGTTGGTGTGGACTTGTTGGGCCGAAGGGCCTGTTTTCACACTGTAAGTAATCTAATCTAATAACTGTGCCTAATGTAATGATGATTGACTTTCTTTATCACAATGATTACATAAACACCATGAAGAATTGCTGAAATCTGAAGGTAGGATTGAACTGATGTGATCTTTGAAAATGTTATCACTGTTCAGCCACTTTGAAGGAGTTTCTTTTATTATATTACACAGCTAGTTCAATATTGTTCACTTAAGGTGCAAAAACTGTAAAGAGAACCTTATCAAATTCGCCTCAATCTGTCACCCTGACCTGTTCCACTGACACTGCTTTCTAATCTTCGGCAGGCAAGGAGAAACAAAATGCAATTATTAGGACATCATATTTTCATATTTCACAATGTCATTTAAATACATTCCCTACTGTTGGGTCAGAATGTCGATTTAACAGTGGTTAGCTGCTTTCACTCTCCATAAATGCAACTGACAACTGATAGATTAATTATACAACAGAGTGTGAGTAACCCTTTCACTGATTGAGAATGTTTTGTTATATTCTGTTTTGACATGCTGCCAATTCTCTGCCTGTGGCTTTGTGACCCTGAGATTACAGGCCTTGAAGAGTTAGCTGGAACCTTATAGAAAACCTCCTGCATTTCGCCAAACCTCAATCAGCTTCACGTCAACGTTCAGCTGGTGTTTGTGAGACCCCGGGGCAGGGACAGAAAACATGGGCTTCGAAGCTGCTCCTGATCCAGGGCCTCTCTCTCTCTGCCTCTGGTCCCCAACCCGAGCTCAGTGATCCCACCCCTGACCTAAGTCTAGTCTAGAGCCCCCTGCCTCTATTATTGTTCTCTGCTGTAACCCCTGTCCAGGGTCCTGGTGAGACCCATGCATATGAATGCAAACATTATGGGTAAGGAGTTAGTGCAATTTTCGAGAATATGAAATCAGCTTTTAAAAATAAGTTGCCCAGTGTAGTGTAGGGGAGAAAGGAGGTTATTTTCCCTTTCAGAGTGGCCTGAGGCTCTGTAACTTGCTTGCATAAAATGGCAGTGGGAGCAGAGACTTCAACTATTTTGAAGGAGGGGTAGATAGTTTCTTGATTAGCAAAGGGGTGAAAAGTTATTGGGAATGTGAGGTTAAAATTAACTGTGACCTTATTGCAAGACGGGCCAGTTCAAGAGACTGAATGGTCTACTTGCGCTCCTCATTTCTATAACAGCTTGAAGCAAAGTGCTCAGAAAGCTTTGTCCTGCTTGTGGACTAGTGGTTATTTTTAAATGTTGAAGGCATACTAGGAAGAAGGAACATGTATTGAAGCACCTGTTATTATCCAAATGTCTCTGAGGGCTTTACAAGCAGTGAAGTGCCTTTGAAGAGTAATTGCTGCTGTAAGACAAGCCATTGCTACAGCAAGTGGCTCAGTGGTTAGCACCTCTCAGCACCAGGGTCCCAGGTTCAATTCCAGTCTTGGGTGACTGTCTGTGTGGAGTTTGCACATTCTCTCTGTGCCTGTGTGGGTTTCCTCCCACAGTCTAAAGATGCACAGGTCAGATGAATTGGCCATACTAAATTGCCCATAGAGTTAGGTGCATTAGTCAGAGGGAAATGGGTGTGGGTGGGTTACTCGTCAGTGTGGATTGGTTGGGCCGAAGGGCCTGCTTCCACACTGTAGGGAATCTAACCTCAAATTCCCACTGACATTGGTATTGCAATGATCATAGTGGGCGGCACTGCTGTCTCACAGCGCCTGAGACCCGGGTTCAATTTACACATTCTCCCCGTGTCTGCGTGGGTTTCCTCCGGGTGCTCCGGTTTCCTCCCACAGTCCAAAGATGTGCAGGCTAGGTGAATTGGCCACGCGAAATTGCCCATAGTGTTAGGTAAAGGGGTAAATGTAGGGGAATGGGTCTGGGTGGGTTGCGCTTCGGTGGGTCGGTGTGGACTTGTTGGGCCGAAGGGCCTGTTTCCGCACTGTAAGTAATCTAATCTAATCTAATAATTTCTGTTTGTTGGTGATGCTGACTGAGCAATAAAGATCAGTCGGGATATCCAGACAAGCTTCACTTACCTCTTTTGAAATAGTGCCATGAAATTTTGTTTATTCAACTGATGGAGCAAACATGATGTCAGTTTAATGTTGCATCTGAATGACAGGTCAGCCCTCCTTCAGTACTGCAATAAAGTGTCAGGGAGAGTGAGAGTGAACTCTGAACCTTTTGGTTCACAGGTGACTCATTGAACCACATTGACGTCATGCCCGGATCTTGTTCGTTTCCAGAATGTGAATGTTTTGTGCACTTTTTTCCACTCCTCATAACTCTTCCAAGAGCAGTCACCCATTCATTAGTCAATAATACTAGAATAGGGAAATAAGTAGTAATTTTGTATTAGACATTTTGGTGAAACCCTTTCACCTTGCATTCAGGGTTGCAGAATTGTTACTACGCTGACGGAGGCCATTTGGCCCATCAAGTTGGCATCAGAAGATCATTTACACCAATTACAAAGTAATGGGAAAACAACAGAGTCAACTTATCTGATTCAAAATTTAAACAGAGCTTGGCGGTGAACTGTCAATCATGATTAGCTGGTACATTCTCCATGGCACTGTCTCTACAAATCAGAGTCCACTTGCCAACTGATCATCATTCTCCTTTCAGGCTGTATAAATGTTGTTCTCCCTTTGGTTTGGTATTTCTTGTGAATTATCCTGATGAAGCCAAGGTGACATATTTTGGCAAACTGTATTTTTGTTCAGCAATGCTCAATATTAAAGTAATCAAACAAATCTACTTCACATCATCTGTCATTTTGTACCTTCCTGAGAAAGAGACAACATCAATTTTGCTGAAATTGGATTGGGGGGAGGTGGACAAGAACGATATAGAATTGCTTTGAAAATGTACAATTTTATTGTTTTAAATAACATCTGTACTAAAATCCAGGAAACATAGAAACACAGGAGTAGGAGTAGGCCATTCGGCCCTTCGTGCCTGCTCAGCCATTCAATATGGTCATGGCTGATCATGCAATCTCAGTATCTCAATCCTGCTTTCTCCCCATACCCCTTGATCTCTTTAGCCACATGGCCACATCCAGCTCCCTCCTGAATGTATGTAATGAACTGGCCCCCACAATGTCCTGTGGGAGACAATTCCACAGATTCACAACTCTCTGAATGAAAACATTATTCCATATCTCATTCCTGAATAGCTTACCCTTTATTCTTATTGCGGGACCTCCCCAACATCAGGAACATTCTTCCCGCATCTAGCCTGTACATATCCCATCAGGATTTTGTATGTTTGTATGCAATTTTCCCCTCATTCTTCAAAATTCCAATGAGTACTAGCTCAGTTGATCCAGACTTCCGTCATATATCAGTTCTGAGAATGTAACCTCCTGTTCTGAATCCCTCAGTCAGGCCATTCTGGGAAGCAGCCTGGACTCCCTCAGTAGCAGGAATGCCCTTCCTCAGACGAGGAGACCAATACTACACACAATACTCAAGGTGTGGCCTCACAAAGGCCCTGTGTAAATGCAACAAGACATCCAACAGCAAGGAGAGGTTATTTCGTCTGGATTTATATCTTCCCTCTCACCCGTGTGCCAATGAACAATCTACCCAGTCACAGGTAAAATTAGTTGAAATTAATATTTCATTCATCAACTAAAATGACATTCAAACATTAACCTAAAATAAGCACTGTGTTTGTAAGTCCACTGTGTAACTGATAGCTCTACACGGCCTTGGTCAGATCCCAGCTAGAGTACAGTGTGCAGTTTTCATCTCCTTACCCAAGAGAAGATACTCTTGTCATTGAGGGAGTGCAGCAGAGGTTCACAAGACTCATTCCTGGGATGGCATGTTTTACATTTGAGGACAGATTGGGCCTGAACTCACTGGAGTTCAGAGGAATGAGAGGAGATCTCATTGTAATGACCAGCATTGTGACAGGGCTAGATAGACTGGATACAGAGATGATGTCTCGCCTGACTGAGGGATTCAGAACAGGAGGTTACATTCTCAGGATATGGGTTAGGGATACGGGTTTCAGACTGAGAGGAGAAATTTCTTTACTCAGAGGATGGTGAATGTGAGGACTCCTCTCCCACAGAAAGCTGTGGAGGCCAAGTCACTGAATATATTTAAGAAAGAAATTGATAGACTCCTGGAGGATATGGCGTTGAGATCCAGGTTCAGTCATGATCATGATGAATGTTGGAGAGGACTCAATGGGCCTCATCGCCTACTGCTCCTCACTTCTCCATTTCCGAATTTCCTGCTGAGTGAAGCTTGAAGTTAACTTCAAACATTCAAGAGCTTGACAATTTTAAAACGGGTTGAGGTCTTTGATTTCAGTGTCAATTCACACTATTATCTAACATAACATAGAGTCATAGAGATGTACAGCATGGAAACAGACCCTTCAGTTCAGCTAGTCCATGCCAACTAGATATCCCAACCCAATCTAGTCCCACCTGCCAGCACCCGGCCCATATCCCTCCAAACCCTTCCTATCCATATACCCATCCAAATGCCTTTTAAATGTTGCTATCGTACCAGCCTCCACCACTTTCTCTGGCAGCTCATTCCATACACGTACCACCCTCTACGTGAAAAAGTTGCCCCTTAGGGTCCTTTTATATCTTTCCCCTCTCACCTTAAATCTTTGCCCTCTAGTTTTGGACTCCCCACCACAGGGAAAAGACTTGGTCTTTTTATCCAATCCATTCCCCTCATGCTTTTATAAACCTCTATAAGATCATCCCTCATCCTCTGACGCTCCAGGGAAAATAGCCTCAAGCTATTCAACTGCTCCCTTTAGCTCAAATTCTCCAACCCTGGCAACATCCTTGTAAATCTTTTCTGAACACTTTCAAGTTTCACAACATTCTTCCGGTAGAAAGGAGACCAGAATTGCACACAATATTCCAAAAGTGGCCTAACCAATGTCCTGTACAGCCGCAACATGACCTCCCAACTCCTGTACTCAATACTCTGGCCAATTAAAGAAAGCATACCAAATGTCTTCTTCACTAACCTATCTACCTGCGACTCCACTTTCAAGGAGCTATGAACCTGCACTCCAAGGTCTCTTTGTTGAGCAACACTCCCCAGGACCTTACCATTAAGTGTATAAGTCCTGCTAAGATTTGCTTTCCCAAAATGCAGCACCTTGCATTTATTTACATTAAACTTCATTAAACTAAGTTAAACTAAATTAAAATTACCATCGATGAGGGGGAGAGTGGCAGCACAGTGGCAATGTCACTGGGCCATTAATGCAGAACCTCAGGGTAATGTTCCAGGACCATGAGTTCAAATCCCAACATAGCAGATGGTGAAAACCAGAATCTAATAAAAATCCGGATGAAAAGCTAATTTCATTGCAATCCTGAAACCACTGCCAATTGTCATGAAAAACCCATCTGGTTCATTATGCCCTTGAAGAAGGGAAAATTGCCATTCCTACCTGGTCTGGGCCACATGTGACTCCATTTAGAGACAAAAAAACTGCTGTTGCTGGAATCCAAGGCAGACAAGCAGGAGGCTGGAAGAACACAGGCAGCATCAGGAGGTGGAGAAGTCAACATTTTGGGTATTAATCCTTCTTCAGGAATGGATGTGGGGTAGGGGGAGCTGCAGATAAAGGGCAGGTGGAGGGGGAGAGAGTCGCAGAATAGTGAGGTAGGCATAGGTGAACACAGGAAGTGGGTACAACCTGGTTGGTTGATGGGATGGATGAATCTGGTTGGTAGCTGGAAGGAAGGGTCAGTAGGTGGAGTGGAAGGGAGGTGGGTCTGGAAAGGGAATTGGGGGATAGGTGGGAAGGTTATTTGAAATTTGAGAACACAATGTTAAGTCTCTGGGCTGTGACTCCAGACCCACAGCGAAGTGGTTCACTCTGCCCACTAGCAATAACTACTGACCTAACCAGTGATGCCCTCATCCTGTGAACAAATACTAAAAAAAAACTCATGAGGAGGGTGAATGGTGGCTCAGTGGTTAACACTGCTGCCTCATAGCCCGAGGGTCTTGGGTTCGATCCCAGCTTAGGGTTACTGTCCGTGTGGAGTTTGCACATTCTCCCCGTGTCTGTGTGGGTTTCCCTGGGTGCTCCGGTTTCCTCCCCCAATCTGAAAATGTGTAGTTTAGGGTGGATTGGCCATGCTAAATTGCCCGTAGTGTCCAGAGATATGCAGGCTAGGTAGATTAGTCATGGGAAATGTAAGGTTGCAGGATCTGGGTGGGATGCTCTTCGAAGGGTCAGTATAGATTCGATGGGCTGAATAGCCTGCTTCCACACTGGAGGGATACAAACTCCAAAGAAAAGCAATAATCAAATCCAACAAATTTGCCTTGACTTTTAGCACAGTAGCTATTTTAAGACCTAACCACAAATTAGAACACTCTCTCGTCTGCTCCAGTCAACTGTACTAACCAGTTAACTCAGGATAACCATCAAATACTCACTACAGTTGAACACATTGAACATTTTAGATCAAACATCTGGTGTGAACCAAGGGATTTTAAGCCTGAAATAAAACATCAATGAGTATGACATATAGATCTTTATCTTTTAAGTAAATCCTATAACAATACCCACATTCAGAGAAAGGAAAAGGAATCCATAACTGATAGCCTAAATGATGCAAGATGCAAGCATATAAAAACACACAAGGGGATACTGGTGAGAGTACAGAAGGAAAGGATAATGAAGGAATGAATGAGAGAAGGAAAGAGAGAGAAATAAATAGAGAGGTGTGCAGAAAAGGAGAGGGAGAAAGAAAAGAAGAAAAAGAATTTATATTTAGGCATTTAGATGGCATTTTTCATGACAACCGGATGTCTCCAGGTGTTTTACAGTCAATGAATAACTTATGAAGTGTGGGCTACATGATACAGTCAGTGGTGAGCCAGCCCTGCAGCTGTTGAACTGGGGAGTGGTGATAATCTTTTCAAGAACAGACTTTATTTCACCCAATCTCAGGAGGGCATTCTGCCCGAGAGCGAGCTGGTGCCGTAATGCAAGGCTAGAGACAAAATAAATCACAGATGCTGAAATCCAAAGTAGACAGGCAGGAGGCTGGAGGATCACAGCAAGCCAGGCAGCATCAGGAGATGGGGAAGTTGACATTTTGTGTAGAAACCTTCTTCAGAACCGGGGGTGGGTGTGGGGGAGCTGCAGATTAAGGGGGTGGCGGGGGCAGGGTCGTTAAGTGGGGAAAGGTGAAGACAGGTAGAGGGTACGACCTGGTTGGTCAATGGGAGGAATGGATCTGGTTGGTGATGGGAGGAGTGGAAGGGAGGGGGAGGGCTGGGAGGGTATAGGGGATGGGGAGAGAGGTTATTTGAAATTGGAAAACTCAGTGTTGAGTCCTCTGGGTTGTAGGCTGCCCAGGCAGAAGATGAGGTGTTGTTCCTTTAATTTGTGGTTTGGTTTGTTGTGGCAATGGAGGAGGCCAAGGATGGTCATGTCCAAAAGGGAGTATGAAAGGAAATTAAAATGGGCGGTGACTGGGAGGTCCGGTCGGCCCCTGCAGACACAGCTGAGATGCTCAGGGAGCCGTTCCCTTAGTTCATGTTCGGTCTCCCTGATGTTAGAAGACCACATCGGGAACACCTGATACAGTAAATTAGGTTGGAAGAGATGTCTGTTAGGTTGGAGGAGAGGCAGGTGAATCTCTGTCTCACCTGGAAGGACTGATTGGGGCCCACTGGGGGGAAGTGAGGGGGTGGTGTACTGGCAGGTTTTGCATCTTTTCTGGTTGCAGGGGAAGGTACCTGGGGGTTCAAGGGCATTAGTGAGGGGAGGGATGCAGACTAAGGATTGGTGAAGGGAACGGTCCTTGCAGAGGGCAGAGAGGGGTGAGGAGGGGAAGATGTTTTTGGTGGTGGGGTCTCGTTGGAGTTGGCAGAAGTGTTTGAGGATAATGTGTTGGATGCAGAGATGGGTGGGGTGGTGGGGGAGACAAGGGGTCTCTGTCTTTATTGCGTTGGGAGGGGATGGCGGTTTAGAGTGGTGGAATGGGGAATGGAGGTGGTGCATGGTGCAGTGGAGGGCTGTCCGGAGGATGGAGGGAGGAAAAGCGCGTTGTTCAAAATAGGCGGACATCTAGGATGCTCACGGGTGGAATGTCCCCTAGTCTGAGCAGATGCAACAGGGACGGAGGAATTGGGAGAATAAGATGGTGTTCTTGCGAGTACTGAAGACTCGTCTCTACACAAATCCTGTCCTACACAGGCACTGTGCTCCAACTCTTCCATTGTTACACCAATGACTGCATCGGCACAGCATCCTGCACCCAGGTTGAATGAGAGCAGTTCATCGACTTCGCTCACAACTTCAACCCCGCTCTGAAATTCACTTGGCCCATCTCGGACACCTCTCTCCCCTTTCCTGACCTTACCATTTCCACCTACAGTAACAGACGTCTACTACAAACTTACAGACTGCCATAATTACCTGGGCTACATCTCATCCCACCCAATATCCTGCAAGAACTCCAATTCCTCCGCCTCCACTGCATCTACTCGGACGAGGAGACATTCCACCCACGAACATCCCAGATGTCCACCTACTTTGAACAACAGGCTTTTCCTCCCTCCACCATCCAGACAGCCCTCCTCTCCACCATCTCCATTCCCCGTTCCACCACTCTAAATCACCATCCCCTCCCAATGTAATAAGGAGAGTCCCCCTTGTCCTCACCCACCACCCCACCAGTCTCCACACCCAGCACATCATCCTCAAACACTTGCACCAACTCCAAATAGACCATTAAGAACATCTTCCCCTCCCCACCCCTCTCAGCCTTCCGCAAGGATTGTTCCCTCCGACAGTCCTTGGTTTGGGGCACTCTCCCCAACAACGCCCTGAACCCCCAGGTGCCTTGCCCTGCAACCAGAAAAGATGCAAAACCTGGCGGTACACCAGCCCCCTCACCTCCAGCCAGGACCCTAAACAGTACTTCCAGGTGATACACACGTTTACCTGTCTCTCTTCCAACCTCCTCTTCTTTGCATCTTTTCTAGTTGCAGGGCAAGGTACCTGGGGGTCCGATAGTGGAGGTGTCATGAACCAAGGACTGTCGAAGGGAATGGTCCTTGTGGTCCTGAGAGGAGGGGGAAGGGGAAGATGTTCTTGGTGGTGGGGTCTAGTTGGATTTGGTGGAAGTGTTTAAGGATGATGTGTTGGATGTGGAGACTGGTGTTGTGGTAGATGCTCCCGATGTGGTCTTCTCTACACGGGAGAGACCAAACGTAAACTTAGGGAACAGCTCATCAAGCATCACAGTCAGGTCTGCAGTGGCTGACCAGACCTCCCAGTCATTTCAATTCCCCCAACCACTCCCTTTCTGACATAACCATCCTTGGCCTCCTCCATTGCCAAAACAAACCACGGCACCTATTGGAGGAACGATACCTCATCTTCTGCCGGGGTAGCCTACAGCCCAGTTCTCCAATTTCAAATAACCTCCCTCCCCATCTTCCGACTTCCTTTCCAGTGCCTCCCCTTCCCTGCCACTGTTCCCTGCCACCAACCGGATCTATTCCTCCCAATGACCAACCAGTTGTACATTCTATCTGTTTTCACCTATCCCAACTTCACCACCCTGTCCCCCACCCACCCACCTTTTCTGCAGCTCCCCTTACACCCACCCACAGTCCTGAAGAAGGGTTACACCTGAAATGTTGACTTCTGCACCTCCTGATGCTGACTGGCCTGCTGTGTTCTTCCAACCTCCTGCCTGTCTACTAATGGAAGACTGGCACTGTAGTACTGCAGTAATGTGGTATTGTAGCAGCGCCATGCTCAAATGGTGACCACTGCTGGGACTACAGGCAGCCCTGACAAAGAGGATGCTGGTCTTGAGATAGATCTGGGGTATTGCCAAGGTCAGTTTGGTAGACAATGATAGGGGGGAAGTGAGATGGTTGTGGATGATGGTAGGTGGTGAGAGAAGAGGGTAAAAGGATGTATGAGACTAGGGATATTGTGCCTCTGATGGACACAGGATATCTGTGGAAGAAGCTTCACCTCTCCTTCGCCAACAGCTCCTGACACCGTTTGGCATGATCACTTTAGAAACAGGAGTCGTTAGAACATTATCCTTTTGCATAAGGACATACCACAGGAAACATTGTGTCAGCAATGAGTAGCTGTAATCGTGTGGACTTTCAGAGTTATAATAAATTTGGCAAGACACAGACAGGAAGTTGCTGTCGGTAACTTGAAAGACTGAGTGAGCCAGAATGGCTGTGAATTTTCCAGTCACTGCTGCGATCTAACTTTGCATGTACATGTTTAGCGAGAAAGAAACAAAACAAACCTCTAAAGATGGCTGCTGGAGAGATATCAGACAATAATTCTGTCACTCTACACCATACACCAGGCCAGCATTGTCAAATCTTAAGGTGATAAATTGCCTGTAACTGTTAGAGCAAAGACTGCCGAATGTGAAGTGTCAGATACACAGCAGTGTTTTGTGCAGCATCAGGAGATTCAGAAACAGACCCGTGAAAAGTGGCTGAAGGTGATGATCCCAAAATGAAGCTTGAGGTTATATGATCGAATAATATTTATTGCAAGGGTGAAAATAAAGCTGAGAGCCCAATGCAATGGGAAGAATGAAGATCTGGAGTTCCGAAGAGTCATGGCATATTATGACTGATGCCCATTTTGTTATGATTCTTCATGATATTCCCCCAGGTGGCTATGGTGAGGATGGATGAATCACTCCCATTCTAAATGGAACCTTTCTCTTGATTGGTTGCAGCATGGCTCATTTAGGGAAGGATCACTTCTTTCATGGATATCGTAGACCAATCCAAATGAGTCAATGTTTTTAAAAGCAGCCATATTAATAAATTCAAAGTGAGAACGAGTGAGTTTATTAGCACTAAAAGATTATAAAACACAACATGTTTTCAGACAGAATAAAAATATGAATTGAGTAAGAGAACAGTCAAAAAGATGGGGTTCTGTGAAGAGTTGATGATGGAATGTTACAGCTGTTTAACTTGGTTGGTACCAGTAACTCAGATGTTGGTACCAGTAACACTGATGTTGGTACCAGTAACACTGATGTTTGTACCAGTAACACTGGTGTTGGTACCAGTAACACTGGTGTTGGTACCAGTAACAATGATGTTGGTACCTGTAACACTGATGTTGGTACCAGTAACACTGATGTTGGTACCAGTAACATTGGTGTTGGTACCTGTAACATTGGTGTTGGTACCTGTAACATTGGTGTGGGTACCAGTAACACTGATGTTGGTACCTGTAACATTGGTGTTGGTACCTGTAACACTGGTGTTGGTACCCATAACACTGGTGTTGGTACCTGTAACACTGGTGTTGGTACCAGTAACACTGATGTTGGTACCAGTAACACTGGTGTTGGTACCTGTAACACTGGTGTTGGTACCCATAACATTGATGTTGGTACCAGTAACACAGATGTTGGTACCAGTAACACTGATGTTGGTACCAGTAACACTGGTGTTGGTACCTGTAACACTGATGTTGGTACCAGTAACACTGGTGTTGGTACCAATAACACAGATGTTGGTACCAGTAACACTGGTGTTGGTACCAATAACACTGGTGTTGGTACCAATAACACAGATGTTGGTACCAATAACACAGATGTTGGTACCAATAACACTGGTGTTGGTACCAATAACACAGATGTTGGTACCAGTAACACAGATGTTGGTACCAATAACACTGGTGTTGGTACCAATAACACTGGTGTTGGTACCTGTAACACTGATGTTGGTACCCATAACACTGAAGTTGGTACCAGTAACACTGATGTTGGTACCCGTAACACTGAAGTTGGTACCAGTAACACTGATGTTGGTACCAGTAACACTGATGTTGGTACCAGTAACACTGATGTTGCTACCTGTAACACTGGTGTTGGTACCAGTAACACTGATATTGATACCTGTAACACTGATGTTGGTACCCATAACACTGGTGTTGGTATCAGTAACACAGATGTTGGTACCAGTAACACTGATGTTGGTACCAGTAACACAAATGTTGGTACCAGTAACACTGGTGTTGGTACCTGTAACACAGATGTTGGTACCTGTAACACTGGTGTTGGTATCAGTAACACTGATGTTGGTACCAGTAACACAGATGTTGGTACCAGTAACACTGATGTTGGTACCAGTAACACAAATGTTGGTACCAGTAACACTGGTGTTGGTACCAGTAACACAAATGTTGGTACCAGTAACACTGGTGTTGGTACCTGTAACACAGATGTTGGTACCTGTAACACTGGTGTTGGTATCAGTAACACTGATGTTGGTACCAGTAACACAAATGTTGGTACCAGTAACACTGGTGTTGGTACCTGTAACACAGATGTTGGTACCAGTAACACAGATGTTGGTACCAGTAACACTGATGTTGGTACCAGTAACACAAATGTTGGTACCAGTAACACTGGTGTTGGTACCTGTAACACAGATGTTGGTACTTGTAACACTGGTGTTGGTACCAGTAACACTGATGTTGGTACCAGTAACACTGATGTTGGTACCAGTAGCACAGATGTTGGTACCAGTAACACAAATGTTGGTACCAGTAACACTGGTGTTGGTACCCCCCAGTAACACTGGTGTTGATAGTGAAGAAGTCGATTTCAAGTTTCTTGGCCCTGCAGTTAACTGACAGGTTAGTCCTATCTCCTTCTTGATGGATTCCTCACATGTTTTCCTGCCTTCCAGCCCTTTGTGAGAGAAAAATGTATTCCTTTCTTTGCCTGAAGTGCAGAGGTGCTTTACTCAAGCTGTGACCTTCACTAGACCACCCCACCAACAGACATAGACTGGGACAGGGTCAGGTGGTCACAATTAGTTTTTTAAGTCCATATCTGTACATTCCCGGAGAAACATGTCTGCAGTTTGGGGAACAATCCATAGGAGATGGCTTTCTGTTGTGGGTGGGGAATGTGGGGAGGTGGTGTCATCCCCTCGTTATCTCTGTAGCCACAGGATATCACAGTCCAGTTTGTTTTGACTTGCCTCCCTCCCTTTGAAAAGTTGCTTTGAAGTTTCTAGTCACCTTCCAGTGTGACATTCAAGGGTTCCTCCCACTGAGCTACTGAGCTTATATCCATGAGCTACTGAGCTTGAGGTTGTGTGTCCTCTTTTAAAAAACACATCTGCAAATATAAGACCAATATATTGAAAAGAAATCCAAACTTACGGTCTGTTGCTGGAATGCATTAAGCAAAATCCACCATCTCAGATGATGAAAATCTAAAGCTTAGTGTGGTAAACCATGGCCCAAACATGCTAGAAGAGATTTGGAGCATTTCACAATCCGCTAAGCCTTGACTTAATGGATCCTAAACGATGTTTCTTTGCAGGTCTTTGATGTTTTCCTGATGAATTTTGATTCAAAATGGATGGGAGCGGCGTGAGACCAACTTCCTATCTCTTAAAGATAGTTCCAGCTTTCCCGATGTTTATTTTGAAGGCCAAGATAGAGGATATGGAAAGGAAAGGTGTGATCAGGGAAACAATTACTCCTCCTCACTGGATTAGCCACAAAGCAGCAGTCAAAAAAATCTTGGGACTTTGTGAATTTACATCCGAGTATTTTCACAGCTTGCAATGGCAAAGGTCTCTATTACCTTTGATGTGAAGGATGGTCAATGGCAGGTGAAGGTGGGTGAAACAAACAGCTTTCTAACTATATTCTGGCTACCATTTGTGAGGTACAGATGGTTGTGCATGTCGTTTAGCATTTCCACTGCTCCAGAGGAATATCAATACAGACAACTAAAGTTAACAAAAGAGTAGAAGGTATTGCGGTGATCTGCTGGTCTATAGATGTGAAGATATAATGGAAGAGTCCATTGCAGACCACAATCAGAATCTCGTGGATTGCTGGAATAAGCTTGTCAGATGAACATGAAGCTGAATAAGAACAATATGCAACTGAAGATGCTGATGGCAAGTACATTATTACTGGCATGTACTGACAGCGATAGCATGGAGATCAGATAGCTTTCTTTATAGTGGTAAATCTGCAGCAAATAATTGTGTCTGCAACTTCTTTTAATGAAGGAAGGGAATGTTCGATGAAAGGTTTTTGGTGAGGATACTTGTGTGATTTGCAATGGTTAAGGTGAAAGATATTACAGACCCAGATAGCAACAGAAATGAAAGCAATGCAGTTGTCAGATTAGTGAACTACATAGTAAAGATCTCATCTGATGTTTTTATCAGAGTGTGAGCCTGTTTGGAACCTCATTGCTAAGGCTATGCAGTGGTGCTGGGGGAAGGAATATGAATTGAGTTCCATTAGAATTAAATAACTTACCACTGTAACAGCAGTCACTATGGCGATGACACTCCTTAGAGAAGTAACATCACAACAGGACCAAACAGATACCAGATGATCTGCCAATACCAACTCACACACATGCCGTTAAACAACTTGAATGTTTTTGAGATTATGGTTGAGATTATCCAGTGACCCTTCTTCAGAACTGATAGCAGATAGGAGAAGGTGGTACATAAACTGAAGACAAGAGTGATGGGGGTGAGGGTGGGGAGAAGGAATTGACCAAATAGGTGGAGATGAAACCCAGAAAGAGAGAGAGAGAGACAGAAAGAGGGAGAGAGAAAGAAATACACCTGATAGGCAATCGAAGGGCTGGTTAATGGTAAGCTAGGGAGAAAGGAAAGCTGATAACAGGGCCAGAAATGCGTGAAAATGTTGATTTTGTTTTAATTTATAGAAGAAAGTGAGGCTGACTAAAATGAGTGAAGTTTTTGTTCATGAGTGATAATTTTCGTTACATTGGGAAATGTGTAACAAGTGATAATGCGTGTAATTTTTTTCAGTGCTAAAAGGGAATGTTTGATGAAATGTATTTGGTAAGAACACTTGTGACTTGCAATGTTCATGTGAAATCTGCTGTACATTTCTGTCTCTTTGGAATCAGTAATCATTAAACCCCCAACATGAAACAAGGAATTAGGTGCTGAGTCCAGCTCAGATTGAACAGTGATAACATCCTGTGCTGTAGACCCCAATCTGACCCCCACACTGGTTGGCTAGAGTCCTCAGGCTATAAACAAGTAGGAAAAATATCAAGAAACAAAGAACTACAGATGCTGGAAATCTGAAACAGAAGCCAAAACTCAGTGCCACGGTGGCTTAATGGATAGCACTGCTGCTTCATAGCACCAGGGACCCGGGTTCGCTCCCAGCCTCAGGTAACTGTGTGGAGTTAGTGCGTTCTCCCCGTGTCTGGGTGCTCCGGTTTCCTCCCACAGTCCAGGTTAGGTGGATTAGCTATGGAAAATGCAAGGATTGGGTGGGAAGCTGTTTGGAGGGTGGGTGTGGGCTGAATAGCCTGTGACCACCCTGTAGGGAGTCTGATTCTGAAATTGCTGAAGAAATTCAGCAGGTCTGGCAACATCTATGGAGAGAAAGTAAAGTGAGCGTTTTAAGTCCCTTCAATAGAAAAATGTACCTATTGGCTAGATTAAAGCATTAGTTTGGACATGCTCTTTAAGGTAAGCTAAAAGCACATTTCCTCCTGTTGTTATTCATACCTACAATTCGTATATTAAGTAAGAGTCATTGTTTTGTCACATTACTTGGCTGCTTCTATTGCTTACTGCATGCAATATAAACCTTACGTTTATATTTCAAAGTTATACCCTTACAGGCAGTGTGATATTATATTGTGATCACAAGCTGTGAAACACATCTTACATCAACTCCGGCTGTGTTTTGTTTGATACCACTCAATTTTGAAGTGATTCCATTTAAAATAAACACGTGCGTAATCCAATGTTGTGGTTCCCCAACGCAAATGAGTTCATAGTGGATGCACTGTGAATTCTTGGGGTTTAATTTGCTCTGTGCATTAGTGCTAATGCACATGTTAATTGTGCATTTAAGGGGCAGTAATTTGTGTGATTTGGCATTAATTGAGTAGACTGTAACTGTGGCACATGCTCCTAAATTTGCTTTTGGAATATTTCCAACACACAGGCATAGCACTCATGTTTTTTTTTGCTTGTTAACTGCTTGTTCAGCACCAATTAATATAAAACATGCAAATTTACTGACTATTTAACTTCATTCTCACAGTGTATTAATGTCACTCATTTAAAATAGCATGAATGCACTAGAGGGAAAAATCAACATCCCAGTAATGAACAGAACAGAAAACACTGACTAAACACAGTGGCATTTCAGTGACCTCTTACAATGTGGCTCTTCTGTCCTGCCAGATAGCATAGAGAGAAAGGATTATAGAAACAACAAAGGAAGAAAAAGAGGGGCTTATATTTATATGAAATCTTCCACAACCTTAGGACACTGAAAGCATTTTAAAGCCTGTGAACTACATTTTAAGTGTATTGGGATAATTATTTGGGGTTTAAATTTAATTGGGGATCTTAGTCTTTCAGCAGGGAATTTATGTGATTCCCTGTAATTTTATGCACTGACCATGAAGCAGTGTGAAGCTCAATATGTATCTCCATCAACAATTGAATTTAGACTCAGTATCACTTGCAAAAGCCCAACAGCCTGAAGGCCGTGGGAGTAAGGTTCCATAAATCTTGGGTAAATAGAGATATAGAGTCAAAGAAACATCAAATCAGTCAAATGGGTGCTCTGTGGGAATGCTCAACAAGTCCAAGAATCTTTTATTGTAAGCAATGTGTCCTGGAATGGGAGAGGTGGTTGAGGGTAAAGGCTAGGGCATCTACACAGAGAAGGAAGATGATTGAACAGAATCTGTCTGTGGTTCTCTGGAACATGTTGAGTTGGTCACTTGTGTTCCTGTCATAGAGATGTACAGCACGGAAACAGACCCTTTGGTCCAACCCGTCCACGCCAACCAGATATTCTGAATCGATCCAGCCCCAGTTGCCAGCACTTGGCCCATATCACTCCAAACCCTTCCTATTCATACACCCATCCAGATACCTTTTAAATGCTGTAATTGTACCAGCCTCCACCACTTCCTCTGGCAGCTCATTCCATACACGCACCATCCTCTGCGTGAAAAAGTTGCCCCTTAGGTCCCTTTTAAATATTGCCCCTCTCACTTGGTTGCAGAGAGCAACATAATAACATTTATAAAATTATTGGAAGGGATTTAAAAAGAGGGTCTCATACATTGTGCTGTCTCTCATATTTATCTTTGCTGCAGTATGATTCAAAGGTAGAATGTTCAGAAAGTGAGATTGCTCCACTGTATAGAAGAGGGAATTCTAGGTGTGATATCTTGGTGAAGCATTGCCATTACTATATATAAATGTGGAAGTTATAGTCTAATGTGATGACATGAATTTGAATGAGAAACCAATTCAACAAAACATTTCGCAAAACCTTTTTTTACACTAATCCTCAAATTAGCCAGCATGCAGTTCACCTTTGTCATGTGTTCAATAGCAGTATGTAGTACAAGCTAAAAGGCCTATCCACGATATAAGGCAATCCCCACATACAGTGTACAACTGAATCACAATGATGTCCATTTCCTTGTGAACCACTCCTGGTTAAATGTCAGTCTGTCTTTTGCTAACAGGATCCCCCTTCTAGTTGATCCCACTGACCAGCACTGACAGGCAATTGTGCTGCAGTAATGTAAAAGGGAAGACCTTTAGCTTCAGACCATTATTTTTGATGCTTGTTCCACAAGTTAGGTATTGGGGGGGTTTTCAGATGTTCTGTGGTACTGTTGAAAGGAGTGCATGTGGCTTGTTGGGGGGAAAAGCAGTCACAAGACAGACTCCTGAAAGAGGATGAAAAGAAGCCTAAACCCAAGCAACCGGTCACTGCGTATATAATACAGGTACAGGTGTTGGACCACATTTATAAATAGGGACACATTGTTCTATGTTTTTTCTGTCAGGCTCAATAGGGTGCTCAATGCTGCATGATAATATACAAGAGCTTTAAATTTGCTTAGTTCTGCTACCAGTAAATTATTTTTATATAATCAATCAGAGATTGTTTTTACCGTTAGGTGTTTATTGTAGGTTAACAGCATGTGCTCATTATTAGTGCTAGAGATTGTAAATTATTTGCATTCCTTTGACATACACATGGGGCATCATTTTAACTTTAGCCAATGGTGGAAATCAAGCAGTTGTTTTGAATATCCATTGACTGCAACAATACTTAGCCCATGAACGGCAATGTTCCAAGAAGACTCCTCATCACCTTCTCAAGGGCAACTCGGGGCAGACAATAAATCCTGGTCTAGCTAGCAACATCCACATCCCATGAGTGAATAACAAAAAAAAACCTTTTTGCTCAGCACCAAATACAACATCTGAAACATTGACTCTTTCCATCCCTGTGTACCATCTTTAAAATACACTGCAGAAATTCACCAAGGCTCCTTCGATACCACTTTCCAAACCCAAAACTTTTATGATGAATGCGGTCACTGGACGAGCAATTGAGAATCGTAAGGTAATGTTCTGGGGACATGGGTTTGAATTGCACCAGGGTAGATGTTGGAATTTAAATTCAATAATATCTGGTTTAATGAGGTCCATACAACCATTATTGATTGTTATAAAAATCCATCTGGTTCACTGATCACTCGTTCTTACCCACGTCTCTGCTGCCTTTGTCCTTCAAGATGGTAGAGATCATGGGCTTGGAAGGTGCTGTCTAAGGATCTTTGGAGAACTTCTGTAATGCATCTTATGGATAGTACACACTGTTGCTGTTGAGGATCGGTGGTGAAAGGAATCGATGATTGTGAATGTGATTTCAATTAAACAGGCTGCTTTGTACTTGACCGTGTCATGTTTCGTGAGCGTTATTGAGTTTGGACTGGTATCTCATGGCATCATTGCCATAAATACTGAAATAAGTCAGTATGCAATGAGCAAGTGAAAATCCATGTGGAAGACCTGGTTAACATGACAATTATCCTACAAGCAACCTATCGTTAACCACATTCAAAATGAACAATTTCCTCTGATAAAGTAGGTCAGAATTGTGTGGTGATATTACATCAGTTCTTGCCTGATTAGCTTGTGGCAGTGTAACACCCACATGATAAACCTGAGGCCATGCAATACTCAGCTGCCCATCTTCTAACTCATCCATCATCACTGTGCCCACTGAACTGGCATGGCTCCTTCATCAGCAGTGCCTGTTCTGGAAGCTTGACACTACTGTGCCCTATAGTCTCTTTCCGTAATTGTCTTCATGAAGTCCTGGCTTCTCAGTTCTGGCCTCTTGAGCATCCTTCATGTTGCTGCCTACTCTGTTGGTTGCTATGGTTTCAGCTGCCTGGGCCTTATGCTCTGAAATTCTTTCCCTATTCTTCTCTGTTTCTCTTTCCTCCTTCAGGGATTCTTTATAACCTACGTCTTTGAGCAAGCTTTTGGCCAATTGCTGTAAGAACTCCTTAAGTGTGTAAGGAGTTAAAAGCGCTATACAAATGCAAGCTGTTGTAGCAATATCTTTTATTTTCTTACCATAATTCTGAAATTACTTTTCTGAGGTTGCCTGCTAGATAGTGCTATGTTTTGAATTTTTTTTTGCAAATTGGATCAACCTTTCATCACTTTAGGCAAGAACTGTTAGATTTCCTTAACTCACTTCCTTTCCCACCAGCCTGACTAATATTTTCCAATTTGTTCCCCCTGCTTTCCCATTTCACTCAAGAGCCTTGGTACGCCTTCCACTTTTTGGCAACCATATAGAGATGAAAGAATAACAGGGAATCATTTTAACATTTTAATGTTAAGATGTTTAGTCTCATCGAGATTATCAAAGCCTAGGGTCTGCTTTTAATCTAAACGAGAAAATAAATAACATGCTTCAAACAAAACAGCAATGTGCAAGAACTAACGTCTGCCCTGGAATGGATTAAATGTGGAATAATCTCAAGGCACATAGCAATTGAAATGGTGCAGGAATTTCAGAAATTATTGTTGCTAATTTTTGCAATTAGAATGTCAAACTTGGAGAATTACTGAATTAATCATCGTATCAGTAACAAAATGGTCTTGATATTAACACCCTTGCAGGGTGCAGACATGTTAATTAAAAATAACAGAAGGGGATGTATTCACAATACAGTTTTTTTAAAACCTCATTTGTGGGATGTGGATGTTGTTGGCTGACCAATATTTATTGCCTTTCCCTAGTTGCCCTCGAGAAGGTAGGAGTGAGCTGCCTTCTTGAACTGCTGCAGTCCACTTGCTGTTGGTTGTCCCACAATGTCCCTGTGGAGAAAATTCTAGGATTTTAACCTAGAAGGAACGGCGATATATTTCCAAGTTAGGATGGTGAGTGACTTGGAGAGGAACTTGTATGTGCTGGTATTCCTATGTATCTGCTGCACATGTCATTCTAAATGGAAATGGTCGTGGGTTTGGAAGATGCTGTCTGTTGACAAATTTCTGCTGTGCATCTTGTTGGTGGTTCACACTTTGGCGACTGAGTGTCGGTGGTGGAGGGAGTGGATGCTTGTTGATGTGGTGTCAATCAAATGGGCTGCTTTGTCTTGGATGGCGTCAAGCTTTTTGAGCGTTGTTGAAGCTGCACCACCCAGGCAAGCGGGGAGTATTCCATCACACTCCTGACTTATGCCTTATAGATGTTTGGGAAGTCAGAAGGTGAATGAGTGTATTCCCAGCCTCTGAGCTGCTCTTATAGCCACTGTGTTTATGTGGTGAGTCCAGCTGAGTTGCTGGTCAATGGTAACGGTCAGGATGTTGATAGTGGAGGATTCGGTTATGGTAACACCATTAAATATCAGTTACATTGTCTCTTGTTGATGATGGACATAGCCTGACATTTGTATGGCATGAATGTTACTTGCCACTTGTCAGTCCAAACACAAATGCATCTTATTCAATAGCAGCAGATACTGTGGTATTCCAGTGTCCTGCATGGTAAGAGAGCAGATTTGGATTACACCTTTAATTTGATTTGAAATGAGTGGGTAGCACTCTGTATATAATTACAAGTCAGACCTGATTTAAATTCACTGTTATTAATTGGAAACACAACATGGAAAGGGTTTGGAAACACATGATGAGGGAGACGGAAGTTTCTGGTTCTGAAGACTTTTTTTAATCAGAGTACTGCTCACCGGCTCTTTAAGGAAACCTCTGCCTTCTCCTCTTATAATTACCAACCCTCCCTGTCCCTCACTGAGTTGGTGGACTTTTGTGCTTCTCATTTACTGGAGAATGCTCCCTATTAATGCCACCTCACTCCCAGAGAGCAGTCAGAATATTATTTTACTGGGGCTGGGTGGAAAACAGATTACAACATTGATAGTAAGGGATTTATTTTTAACCTTCTGTACTATAGAGATGCCAACTAATAGTATAAATGGACATGTCAGATCCCTGACTGTCATAAGCCAGTACAGTATAAACAATCTTCTGTTAACACTCCAGGGGCCCCTGTTCTCTGACACACACTAGACTTGGTGACTGCTCCAAAAGGACTGTCTGGCCTGGTTATTTTTTAAAAAAAAATATCTTTCACAAATGTAATCTATCCCATATGCCACTATTTTAAAATCCAAATTACAAAAATGGCTAATATCAGACATCTTCCACTAGAGAATGCAACCACAGGACCCTGACCACAGCTGTGATTATTTCTGCCCTTATCCCTTCCAGTAGAAAGTGTCAATGTCTAAATTAACTAGAGACAAAAAAACTGCAGATGCTGGATTCCTGAAGAAGGGTTATACCTGAAACGTAGACTTCTTCACTTTCTGATGCTGTTTGGCTTGCTGGGTCTTCCAGCCTCCTGAATGTCTAACTTAAAGGCTGGTTATAATAAAGTTACTTAGTCCCAGAGGACCATTTGTCCATTAGAGAGAGACAACTGGTGGTGGTTTAACCTGAGGATCAGCAGACCTCAGACAAAACAAAGGCATAATCTTCAGCTAGTGTGGAATTTGAATCCATGCTGGTGCATTTCAAACCAGCCATCCATTGAACTGAGCTAACCAATCCCAGTGTTAGCCTGTGTAAGCATCCGAAGGTCATCATAAAAGGCGATTTCCCAAATCAGGTGAAACTGAGGATTGCAGATGCTGGAGATCAGAGTCAAGATTCGAGTGGTGCTGGAAAAGCACAGCAGGTCAGGCAGCATCCAAGGAATCCTAATGAAGGCTTTTGCCCAAAATGTCGATTTTCTTGCTCCTCGGATGCCTGACCTACTATGCTTTTCCAACACCACTCTAATCTTCACTCCAACGGTGTGTGTGTGTGTGTGTGTGTGTGTGTGTGTGTGTGGAGTGGGGCATGGGGACATGTGGGGGAAGGGGGGAAATGGATTTTGAAATCCATTGTGGAATCAGGTTCAACAGTGGGAGTGTAATATACTCCCAACAGCTTATCCCCATGCTGAGTGATGTAGCCAAAGACTTAGGCTGATATCTTATATCAGCAAGCATCTGTCTTAATCATCTACATGATTTTGGAAGGAGAGCACAGTAACAGAAGTGAATAACAGGCAGCTCCGTCTGTCTGTACAAGATACAGTGCCAAAGTCTGTTGAAACAGGCCATTAACTCCATCCTTCTCACCTTGTCCCCGAGGAACCTGGTTCAGTTGCTTTATGTGAAGCAGCCAACAGAAGGTGAGCTTTGCGTTGGTGATACCTGTCATAACTGAGGGAAGATCGAGTCCCCTATCGGGGAAGTAACAGCATACCACAAGCTGCTGTTGACTGCTCTGGACTCCATACCAGTGATGAATTGTGAATAGAGGCTTTGATATGAAGCAATGTATCCTTTATTAGCAGTGCTAATTTCCGTCCATATGCTCCGAAGAGAGGAATCTAATTAACCGTTCCAAAAAATAATTTCCCAGCATTAAGGGACTTAAAAATTAAATTTGGCATCAGAGTTATATAAATGGAAAAAGAAAAATACCCTTGACTTGCTGGGCTGAAGTTTCTGCTCCACTACACTGTTTGGTGAAGGGAGGAACTAGAGCCAAACTTTGCACACTTCTATATTTATATATGGAGTTATGAACTGACTGGGCTCTTCGAGATGTTGATGTGCTAGTGTTGGACTAGGGTGGACAAAATCTGACGTCACGCAGCACCAGGTTATAATTCAACATGTTTATTTGAAGTGTTGCTCCAAAAGCTTATGATTTCAAATAAACCTGTTGGACCATAACCTGGTGTCATGTGACTTCAGATTTTGGGCTAGTTTACAGAGAGCTGGAGTGGGCTGAATAGACTCTTTCTGCTGTGTAAAGATTTGGAGAGAGGACATTCCACCTTGGGGCTGGAAAATGAAGTCGGATCAGTTCCTGGTCTCCGAACACAGCATCCCCCACCCACACACAAACTCATTGGGGGAAACCCCCTTATTTGTTCTGGAGATGGGTTGACATCCAAAGAGGAATGGCGATGGGGGTGCAGCTGTCGAAGTTGGAGGTCAGAGGTCTTGCAGCTGGAAAGGAGGCGCAAACCCAAGAAGGCAGCTCACCACCACCTTCTCAACGGGGCAACTGGGCACAGGCAATAAATGCTGGACCCAGCCAACATCGCCCACGCCCCCTGAGTGAGTTAAAAACAAATTCAACAGTGAGAGTGCGTCAGATTGGAGGAAGATTCTCACTAATGTTTTTTGCGTCTATTGAAGAAAATATTAATTTTGCAACCAGGCCACCCCCCCTCACTGGGAGACATATAGCTATGGAGGGGAAACATACCATTGAAATATGAATGGTGTTGTCAGATTGGGCAACAGAACCCATAGACTCCCTACAGTGTGGAAACAGGCCCTTCAGCCCAACGAGTCCTCACTAACCCTCCTAAGAGTATCCCACCCAGGCCCATTCCCCTACCCTATTACTCTACATTCACCCCTGACTAATGCACCTAACGTACATATCCCTGAACACTATGGGTAATTTAGCATGGCCAATTCACCTAAACTGCACATCTTTGGATTGTGGGAGGAAACCCACACAGACACGGGGAGAACGTGCAAAATCCACACAGACAGTCACCCGAGGGTGGAATCGAACCGAGGTCCCTGGTGCCGTGAGGCAGCTGTGCTTGCCATTGTGCCGCCCATGGCTGTCTTGCCTTCAACAGAAGGCACATGGAAGTGTACAGCGTGACTATCTTGGAATAAAATCTGTTCATACGACAGTAGATTTCTTTCAACTGGAGCATGTTCCTCCTTCAGTTTGGGATTAATTTTAAAGTCCCCAGCATTGATCCTAAGAGGAATAGAAACCCCTTCCTTCTGTTCTGAAGTTATGAATGCGATCTTTAAACTGTTAGACATCAACAAAAGCAAGATGTGTGGTGGCCACGTATATTTTTAATCAACCCATTCAGAAATAACACACCTCTGAAGCAGATGGGACCTGAACCTGGCTTCCTGCCTCAGATTTGTCCAAATAATTGCCATTTCCCTAATGTTTTCGCACAGATGTTGATTAATTAGACATGGGGCTTGCTTGGTTTGCGCTCACAGTGTAAGTAGGACAGTTTGAATGCTTATTGCTAAGGCCGCAAGCAATTGAACTAGAACAGCTCCTTGTCAATGTAGAGACCGGAGAGATTATCCTCGCAGTGAATGCAGTGTAACAGAGATTGTACAAAATCTGTTCCTCTCTGTTGAACTTGCGTCATAGTCAGAAACAGTATTTCAATTATCCATTGCAAAACTTGAACTTAACAAGAATTCTTCTAACCTCAGCATAACGTAGCCTCAGGAGGGCACTTGTGGTGCAGTGGTAGTGTCCATACCTCTGAGCCAAGAGGTCCACCCTCAAGTCTCACCTCCAGAGTTGGGTAACAGAGTTGTAGAACAAACTCTTTAGAAAATATCAAAATCAGTACAGGTCTTCCCTGATTTATAAACTCTAAACTCTGGTACTTACAAACACAATCCCACACAGAGCTGTACTTCTAAAGAGCCAACATGTCAACATTTCCCATTCTTCTGTACAGCTGCTTCATTGTCCTGCATTCTGTTCCAACCTGTGAGCAGACACGAACACCAAACTCATTCACAACTGGGGAACTGCCAGTACAAGGTATAACCCTTCTCACAAGAGTGTTTCTGAGTTTCAACACGGGGAAAAGTAACTGTTTTTGGGTGTTGGTGAATCATAGAGTCATGGAGCATGGAAACAGACCATTCAGTCCAGCTCATCTGCACCAATCTGACATTCCAATCTGGCCTAGTTCCATTTGGCCCATCTCCCTCTAAACCCTTCCTATTCACAAATCCATCCAGATGCCTTTTACATGTTGTAATTGTACCAACCTCCACCACTTCCTCTGGCAGTTCATTCCATGCATGCACCACCAACTGTATGAAAAAGTTACCTTTTAGGTACCTGGTACCAATGGTTTCAGGGTCAGCTGCTGGGCCTTGCTGAAGGATGGAGTGAAAAGAGTGCTCACTGAGCTCTCTGAACAATCAGTCACACTTTCGAAACAGACTTGCGAGGCTGCTGTAGCGACAATGAATTCAGAGTTCCTTTCACCTACAAAGACATTTTGCTACTCCTTCCTGCACTGCTGAACTTTGACAGTGGCCCGCACCATTCAGTCGGGCCGAGTGGCAGGAAATATGGTGAAAATCTCATGAACCATCATGAGAATTTATCTTGCAAGCCCTTGCCTGCATGACAATTTAGTTCAGTATGTCTGGTCAATGTTGATAGACATCAGCAAAACTTCAGGAAACAAGGAGGAGGGCATGTTCCTCTCACATGGATAGCAGTGAGTTGAGGGGTGCGTAGGTTGTTATTATATTTTACATTAGGATTAAATCTCGGCACAACATCGAGGGGCAAATGGCCTGTTCTGTGCTGTACTTTTCTATGTTCTATGTTCTATCTACATCAAGAGCGGAGGTGGAGATGGTCTAGAGCACCAGGTTCTTAGCAGTGATGATCTCCAACAATCTGTCCTGCACCACTCATGTTGATCAAGAAGGCACAACAACACCTCTACTTCCCCAGGAGGCTAAGGAAATTCAGCGTGTCCATAAGGACCCTCACTAACCTTTACAGATGCACCATAAAAAGCATTCCATTTGGATGCACCATGGCTTGGTACAGCAACTGCTCTGCCCAGGACCACAAGAAACCACAGAGAGTTCTGGACACAAAACCCATCCATGCCCCCCATGTACACTTCTTGCTGCAGTAAGGCAGCAGACATCAGCAAAGAGCTCTCCCTCCCCAGTTATAATCTCTTCAAACCTCTTCTGTCAGGCAGACGATACAAAAGCTTAAACATACCAACAAGTTCAAAAACAGCTTCTTCCCCTCTGTTTTTATGTTGATGAATGGACTTCTCAAATTTCAAATCTGATGTTGATCTTGCTTTTGTGCACCGTCGTTTTATTCCTTGCTCTATTCTATTACCCTGTGATCTTCGTATGTTATGATCTGTCTGTAGTGCACACAAAACAAACCTTTTCACTGTACTCAGGTACGTGACAATGATAAACAAAATCAAACCAAATTAGATCAAATCAAATCAGATCAAGCCATAAGCAGGTCTGATAGTATCTGTGGAGTTAACATTTTGAGTCAAGTACGATTCTTCTTCAGAAACAGATCACACTGGACTCAAGGCGTTAACTCTGTTTCTCTCTCCATGGATGCTGTGAGACCTGCTGAGCTTCTCCAGCACTTTCTGATTTCAGATTTCCAACATCTGCACCACTTGGCTTTTATTCCTTATTCTAATCAGGATAGCAGGCCCCTAAAGGATAGAACTGGAGCCAAACTTTACATACGTTATCTGCTTTTGTTTACAGAGGTACACGCTGCAATTATGTCTCTCTAACTCAGAAACACAGTTTTAGTCTGCTCCTATACATGTGAAATCCCCACTTGATGCCAGGATACAATGAAACATCCAATGAATGCTTAATTAACACTCTCAAGCACATTTCCACCAGCATTCACTTACAGCTGACAGAAATATTAGTCGGGAGAAAATCTAGGGCAGAATATTTTCGGAGAAAAAGAGGAGGAAATAAAATCGATTGAAACTTTTATAAGGAAATTGGAAAGTATATTTGGTATCAAAAATTATAAAGGAGTATGTGGAAAGACCACAGAATGAAATTAGGGAGGGATTGCTTCTGCAGAGAGCTGGTGCTGAAGTGTGAGATTTTCTGGTGCTGTGTGTAACAACGCTGTAGGGAAACTCCTGTTTAATCTTTGTCAACAAATAGGTTAATAGTGAGATAGTTAGTATGGTACGGTGCTTGTTTGAGCTATCGGTTCTTTCCAGAGGTGTCACATGATTTCACCTACCCTCACGCCATTGATCGCCTAACAGATCCAAGATCCCCATCCTGATTGGCCAATCCCATGGAGCCCCAACATTCATAAACCAATTGGAATGCACAAAAGAGACACATGCTAGTGTCTTGCAGTCATCACAATAAATGCATGAATGCATTTCAGATTTGCAAATTTCCGATAATCATAATAATTCATGTTGCAGCAGAAAGAAAGTGCTGATTAATTGGCAACTGTTTTAATCTAAGGGGTGGCAGCTACAAAACAGAGATAAGGAGGAGTTCCTTTATCTCAAAGGGTCATAGAGTCACAGTCATAGAGATGTACAGCACGGAAACAGACCCTTCGGTCCAACCTGTCCATGCCGACCAGATATCCCCAACCCAGTCTAGTCCCACCTGCTAGCCCCCAGCCCATATCCCTCCAAACCCTTCCTATTCATATACCCATCCAAATGCCTCTTAAATGGGTCATGAATATGTGGAGCTCACTACCCCAATGTGTGGCGGATTCCGGGACATTGAACAAATTTAAGGAGGAGATGGACAGATTTTTAATGAGTAACGGGTTAATGGGTTGAGGGGACCAGACAGGGAGGTGGAGTGGAAGTTGTGATAAAACCATCCATGCTTGTGTTAATTGGTGGAATAGGCTGAGGGGACAGAATTATCTACTCCTGTTCCTAGCTCTTATATCTTTATATTCATACATAACCAGATGCTGCTTGGCAGGGGCGTGGGAATAGAGAGAGACATGGAACTTATATGCTCCCCAAAGCTTTCAGTTATCGAAAAACAAGCTCAAGTCTAAACTATATTTCTTTTTCTCATAAAGTATGGGTCTGTACGTATGAATATTGCTTCTAGAACTCATATTAAAATCTTAGTTGATCATCTTCAACTGACTGTTCGTGTATTTTTAGCTCACTCAGGATTATTCAGCAAGGTCTGGCCAATGCAGAATCCCTTCTGAGTGTCGATGTTTAGTTTTGTATTTTACAACGATAAGCTGGTTGAGTACTGTCTGTACCACACCAATTATAAACGGCTGAAGGAACATGTTGGTTACTTTGATAAACCAATCATTGGAATGCCCAGCCTACATTCCTGGCATGGCCCTGGAACTGTAGTTCATACACTCTGTTACTCAACTGTGAGGTTGGCAGCACATCTTTGTGGACCAGCAGCAGCACCCTCTTTGTGGAAAGTTCCATTTACGTAGCAGCTAAAAAAACAGTAAAAGTGTTTGCTTAGCACTTTCAGATTTGTCTGCAAGTGCCGTCCAATTATGGAATCATATCCATCATTCAGCATTGCATTGTGAGTTTTCCAAGGACAGGTTGCTGGAATAGACTTAGTCCTTTGTCTATTGTGAGCAGCTAAGGCATGGACTGTTTGATATTATCCATCGATCATTGAGACATAGTGTCAATGTATCTGGCATTGCCTGAGGCAGCACAGTGGCTCAGCAGTTAGGACTGGTGCCTCACAGCACCAGGGATCTGGGTTTGATATCTATGTGGTTTGGAGATGCTGGTGTTGGACTGGGGTGCCCTAAGTTAAAAATCACACAACACCAGTTTCTAGGAGAAGGTGAGGACTGCAAATGCTGGAGATCAGAGCTGAAAAATGTGTTGCTGGAAAAGCGCAGCAGGTCAGGCAGCATCCGAGCAGGAGAATCGACGTATCGGGCATAAGCCCTTCTTCAGGAATGAGGAGGGTGTGCCAAGCAGGCTAAGATAAAAGATAGGGAGGAGGGACTTGGGGGAGGGGTTGCATATCCATCACAAATTCACCTGCACCTCCACACACATCATTTACTGCATCTGCTGCACCTGATGTGGCCTCCTCTATATTGGGGAAACAGGCTGCCTACTTGCGGAACTTTTCAGAGAACACCTCTGGGACACCCGGACCAACCAACCCAACCACCCCGTGGCTGAACACTTTAACTCCCCCTCCCATTCCGCCAAAGACATGCAGGTGCCAGACCATGGCAACATGATGCCTGGAGGAAGAGCGCCTCATCTTCCACCTAGGAACCCTCCAACCACAACGGATGAATGCAGATTTCTCCAGCTTCCACATTTCCCCTCCCCCCACCTTATCTCAGTCCCAACCCTCGGACTCAGCACCACCTTCTTGACCTGCAATCTTCTTCCCGACCTCTTCGCCCCCACCCCCTCTCCGGCCTGTCACCCTCACCATAACCTCCTTCCACCTATAGCATTCCCAACGCCCCTCCCCCAAGTCCCTCCTCCCTACCTTTTATCTTAGCCTGCTTGGCACACCCTCCTCATTTCTGAAGAAGGGCTTATACCCGAAACGTCGATTCTCCTGCTCCTTGGATGCTGCCTGACCTGCTGCGCTTTTCCAGCAACACATTTTTCAACACCATTTTCTAGTCCAACAGGTTTAATTGGAAGCACTAACTTTCAGAGCACTGTTCCTTCATCAGGTGGTTGTGGAGTAAGACACAGAATTTATAGCCAACGTTTACAATGTGATGTAACTGAAATTATATCTTGAAAAATACCTGGATTGTTTGTTAAGTCTCTCATTTGTTAGAATGACCATGTTGGCTTCAGTTCTTCCATATGTAAATCGCAAACTTTTTTTTAAAAGTTACATTCTCAAGTGAACTTTAACAATTGGTGTCTGTCAGCCCAGATAATGTATTGAAGGAGTGAACTCCCCTGTGTGATACTTTTGTGCCATAATGTTTAGACTGATTCTAATCTAAAAAAATGAATTTACAGAATCTTACATGGATTCCAGCAGATTTTGAGCAAAATAATATGTAACTCTGCAAGTACAAATTCACCCGATAAACTTATATGTGTGTGTGTGTGCGCGCGCGCGCAGTAGGGTGTTGTTGTGAGTGCCTGTGAGAGAGTGAGTGTGATAGGGTTAGGGTTAGGGTTAGGATTAGGGTGAGGATTAGGGTTAGGGTTAGACTTTCCTCCAGGTGCTCCAGTTTCCTCCCACAGTCCAAAGATGTACAAGTTTGCTGGATTGGCTATGGGAGATTGCCCATAGTGTGCAGGCTATGTGGATTAGCCATGGGAAATACAGAGTTAGGGGGATAAGTTGGGGGAGTTGGTCTGGTGGGATGCTTTTCAATGGATTTTGTGTGCACTTGATGGGCTGAATGACTTCCTCACACACTGCAAGAGGTGTGCAGTCATACAGCACAGAAACAGACCTTCAGTCCAACCAGTCCATCCAAACATAATCCCAAACCCAACTAAATTGCCTGTTGTGTTAGATGCACTAGTCAGAGGGAGGTGGGTCTGGGTGGGTTGCTCTTCGGAGGGTCGGTGTGGACTTGTTGGGCCGAAGGGCCTGTTTCCACACTGTAGGGAATCTAACCTAAGCTAATTAACCCTTTCGCTTTAACTCTGGCACCAAGTTTATTCAGGAAGCAAGTGGCTCAGCTTGACAATCTTTTATGAAATTAGCAATAAGGACAATACAGTGCAGTATCTGAAGGAGTCACACCATGAGCTGTGACCAAATGAAGGTGGTCAAGCAGTCAGCTAAAGTAGAAAGACCATCAGCAGCTTTCTCAACTCGCACATCAAGGAGAGGGAACATTAAGTTGCCTCATTTCAAAGGTGAAAATGTGTTGCTGGTTAAAGCACAGCAGGTCAGGCAGCATCCAAGGAACAGGAAATTCGACGTTTCGGGCCAGAGCCCTTCATCAGGAGCCCTTCATTCATTCATTCCTGATGAAGGGCTCAGGCCCGAAACGTCGAATTTCCTGTTCCTTGGATGCTGCCTAACCTGCTGTGCTTTAACCAGCAACACATTTTCAGCTCTGATCTCCAGCATCTGCAGACCTCACTTTTTACTCATTTCAAAGGTGGAAAAGTTTATTTAATCCCGTCACTATAACGGGTATCCCTGGGGAAATATTGAAAAAAGTAATTGGTTTTGTAAAAGGAATTTTTGTACAAATTGTACAATTGGTAATGGACTTATTTACCAATCAATGACAAGTCAGACACGACTTTCTTATGAGTCACATTGTTCACTGTACTCAAACACGGGTTTTTCTAGAGTGTCTCTGCAAAAGGAGAGACCGAATGAGAATCTGAACTCTTGAACTCCATTTACAGGCAGGACATTAATTCAATTTGAGTGAGGATTAGAAGCAGATTTAAATCATACATGGCAAAATATGAATTTAATTGATTCAAAGTTAAAGATGCAGGGTAGATATCATTCTGCATGCAGGTTTGATATTGTACAGGAAGGTTTTATTTTTAATTTGCTTTAGATGATGGCTGCGACATGAGGACCAACGTTAATCTCAAGTGTAACCACACTGAAATGGTCTCAGAATAGATAGATAATTGCATTTGGTGTTCCAGTCTGTTAACACACAAGGAAGACATCAACAAATTATTTCTGTGATACTGATTATCAGTTATGAACCTTCTTGTGCTGCAGATGAATAATGAATGGAGCTTCATTGATTAAAAATGAAGTTAGGGCCAGTATCTCTAATCTATAGTTATAAATTGCACATGATCAAAAACAACTAATTTGTGTCAGATGTGGATGTCCTTTAAACAACTGTACAAGATGCATCCACAGCAATCACATGGATACATTTCCCAGTCCCTCTGCAAACAAGAATGAGGGCAGCATGGTGGTTCAGTGGTTAGCACTGCTGCCTCATAGCACCAGGGACCCAGGTTGATTCCAGCCTCAGGTGGAAAGGTCAATCACTAGCAGACACAGGCTCAACGAGGAAGGGGGAAAGTTTAAAAGAGATGTGCAAGGCAAGTTTTTCACACAAAGGATGGTGAGTGCCTGGAATGTGTTGCCAGAGGAGGTGGTGGAACTAGACACAATAGCAGCATTCAAGAAACACCTGGATGAATACATGAATTGGAAGGGAATAGAGGGGTACGGATCCTGTAAGTGAAGACTGTTTTAGTATGGAAGGGCAAGATGTGTCAGCGCAGGCTTGGAGGGCCGAAGGGCCTGTTCCTGTACTGCATTGTTCTTTGTTCTTATCTTATATATCTCAGTTAGATCTCCTATCATTCTTCTAAACTTAAGCAATTATAGGTCTAAATCTTTCTTCATAAAACAAGCCTTTTGTCTCTGGAATTAATCTGGTGAACCTCCTCCTCCTCTCCAATACAACGACATCCTGCCTCAAGTCAGGGAACCAAATTTATATCGAGTACTCCAGGTTTAGTCTCACTAATGTCTCGTACAATTGCAGCAACTTTACCCTTCATGTATATTCTATTCCTTTAACAATAAGTTCAAAAATCCCATCTGCCTTCCTTATTACCTGCTGTACCTGCACGCTGGCCTCTTGTGGTTCCTACGTGAGGTCACTCAGATGCCGTTAATGATGTGAATCGCTGCTTTGCCGCCCTGGTACAGACATCAGTCTCACAGCTGGGGAGATGGATGGACAATAGGAACCTGGCTGATGTGTCACCCCAGCACTTTAGCAGCTCCTCTCCCTCCCAGCTCCTCACCCGGACACAATTCTGGCCAAAGATTAGAAACAGCAGCCAAGTGTTTCTCGGATGGGTGAGGACAGATTTAATTGTCCCCTCCCACCTTTGTGCATTCCACCCTCCCCAATAACGAGCCAATGTAACCTGTACCAAATGCAATAAACAGTATTTTATTGTTCAGGCAAGTGTCTCTTCTTGTGATGACTTGCTAGTGTTTCATCTCTGCCACGGTTAACTAGACAGTTGCATGTGAATTTGGGTTCCCTGACTTGAGGAGGGATGTAGTTGTATTGGAGTCAGTTCAGAGGATGTTCACTTGATTAGTTCCAGGGGGATTAGATTCCCTACATTATAGAAACAGGCCCTTTGGCCCAACAAGACCATGCCGACCCTCCAAAGAGTAGCTCACCCAGACCCATTCCCCTGCATTTACCCCTCACTAATGCACCTAATGCTATGGGCAATTTAGTACAGCCCATTCACCCAAGCTGCACATTGTGGGAAGAAACTGGAGCACCCAGAGGAAACCCAAACAAACACAGGGAGAATGTGCAAACTCCACACAGGCAGTCATCCGAGGCAGGAATCGAACCTGGGTCCTTGTGCTGTGAGGCAGCAGTGCTAACCACTGAGCCACCGTGACACCTTAAAAGGCTTGTTTTATGAAGAATGTAAAAAGTGACATCTTACCCCTACTATTTGCTGGTAGCAGTTAGTTCCAGGGAATGTATGGCAGTCCAGTACCTTCTCCCCCAACATGGAGGATCAGCAGCTTTGGCAGTGCCTACTGCTGAGAGTGTGCCAATCAAAGAGAAGGGTCATGGGAGGAAGCTGTCCTCCTAAAGAAGTGAGTGGGCTCTGGGGGCAGCCATTGTCAATGGGAGGCTCCCCTGTGGACCACAGTGTGCCAGGACGAAGGTCCTTCCTTTCTCTGAATCCACCAGGAGGCCTTTCAGAGCTTTAATTACCTGCTTGCAGCATGTAGACATCACTGGCCAGGCCCACCTCAAATTGCTCTCGAGAAAGTGACCAGGAGCTTCTTGAACTGCTATAGCCCTTGAGGTGTAAAGACACCCACACCACGGTTAGGGAGGGAGTTCCAGGATTCTGCCCCAGAGACACTGCAGGTCAGGATGGTGAGTGGCTTGGAGGGGAACTTGCAGGGGATGATGCTCCCATGTTCCTGCTGTCTTTGTCCTTCTATATGATGGAGGTCACAGGTTTGGAAGGCGCTATCGAAGGAGCCTTGGTCAATTGCTCTGCTGCGTCTTGTAGATGGTAAACACTGCTATGGTTGTGTGTCACTGGTGAAGGGAGTGTACTTAGAGGCCAGCGCAGTGCCCGGGTTGCTGAGGGCCTAGCCAGCATTGGTGAAATGCCAGTGGCGGTAGGAGGTCGTTAAATGGCCAGTTAAATGGCCCAATTGCCTCTGGGAATGAAGGGCATTATCATCTTCCCAATGCTGATGAAATGCCATAGCAGTCCATTTCATGTCACTGACCCTCCCATAACCTCCACAGCCAATCCCTTGTGAGAGGGCTGGTTAAAATCCGTCCTTATAGCGTTACCTGCAAACTGATTTTGAGAAGGATTTGATTATCAAAGGGCTCTGCACCTTCAGTATCTTCAACTGAGGGAGAAGGGTCTCATCAGACAGGGTGCACCTCTGGATCATGTGGACGTTGCTGGGACACAGCAGCTAACAAGAAACAGACCAAAAGTGACCCAGTTCGAGGTTTCGAAGATCGATGTACAGTGGATTCCTCCCAGGCCCTGGGATATGGTGAGAAATTTGGGAGAGTTGTTTGAGAGTTCAGGTGAGACACTTCTCCAATGGTAAGAGCAACAATTATTGTTCTCCAAAAGAACCCTGGATGTTAAGGCAAAGTCCTGACTAGTGAATGACAAAAGGCCCATTCATGGGAATTACTGTTCATCCTCACACTGATTATGACTTCACATTGCCTTATTAATATTGACACTTCCATATCCATGCCCCAGTGAAAGTCACAATGTGGAAGTCAAAGTAGGTGCCCCTAGTGTCTCCAGCTTTCACTCCTCCAGGCTACACCCTCCGTCGCTGGACGCCAGTATCTCAGGGCTCACTCTATGTGCAGTGACTGCACATACTTCATGTCCATGGACCATAAGACAATAAGACATAGCGGCAGAAATTAGGTCATTCAGCCCATCGAATCTGCTCTGCATTCAATCATAGTTGATAAGTTTCTCAACCGCATTCTCCCCCCTTCTCCCCATAACTCTTGGTCCCCTTGACAATCAAGAATCTGTCTATCTCAGTCTTAAATATGCTCAATGACCTTGCCCCCCCCCCCCACAGTCTCCTGTGGCAGTGAATTCCATAGATTCAACACCCGCTGGCAGAAGAATTTTCTCCTAATGGGCCCTGGGCATCTGACACGTGCCAACCCACCACCCCTTCATGCCACATCGCTGACTCCCTTACAGTCTGCTTCATCAGTTCGTGACTGCATTTGGAAGGCACCAATACCTCTCATTGTGATGCTGCTGCAAGGACTGCTCACTTGGTCTCTTACTGCTCACTCACCTGGTGCCTACCTGGATTCTTAAAGCATCTCTACCTTGCCTTGTGGTGCTTTGACCACTTAGGCACGTAGTGCTTCTGCCTTGCCTTTTAGCAATGACACTAAGCCAGGAGATTAGTCTAGTTGTCAGCAGTGATCACTCAAGGGGGTGCACATGTTGCTGTCTGACAGTGTGCGATGCCAATCCTATACCCGCACGTGGTTTAAGCAAATGGCCGTGTCTCAAAGTCTAAGAGGTATAGTCACAGACAAAATAAAGTAAGTCATGGGATTCCCAAAAAAGTAAGCCAAGGGCATCCTTAGATATCAGTCCGGGGACTTGGACACACTCACCTGGGGTGGTCAGTGTCAGGATCCTTCCCTCTAGGAAGTGAGCAGCCTAATTTCAGGCACCCCACAACCTGTCTTGGCTGTTTTCAGCCAGTTGTGGGCTACGTTTTCCTAGGCTGAGAGAAAGGGAGGGGTTTAAGGAATATAAAGGTGGGCGGCACAACTATTGGTGCAGCTGCAGGTGGGGGAGGGGTGCTGAGATGTCCTGAGGCAGCATAGAGCTCACTAAGGCCATCCAGGGCCTGTGGATGGGTAAGGGTGAGGGAGGAAAGGTGTTGTAGGGAAGAGTGAGAGTGGTAGACCATGAGCCTTAGCAGGAGCTGAGGCCAGGACCAAGTTAAATTGAGTGTGAGGTGGCAGAGAAAAGTTAGTTGTACTCAGTGGTGGCATGGAGAGGGTAATAGACCTTCTTCCAAAACTCTGGGCATTTGTCTGGTTTGTGGAAACCTTACTGACCAGAACCTTCTTGAACCAGGCTGGCAGGGTCTGGTGCCGTGACCTCCTCAGCCAGTCCTGAGGGAAGAGGATTTTTGTCACCTCCCCCACCCCCCCATCTACCAGGATTTCCAAATCCCTATTCACAAAGCAGGGACACCAATTTCCTGCTGTGTCCATCTCCATGGCCGGCAGAAATGTCACGGACTGAGCAGGGCAGCTCCACATCTTGTCCGGGTACACAGTGGCCTTTGAAAGGTGCCCGGGATCCCGAGATATTCCAGCCGTGATGGAATCAGGTTAGCATGGGATGAGGGCAAAGGGGTCACCGAGGGGTGTTGGGACAATCGTGTTGGCAAACCTGTTGGGTCTCATGGTGAGAAATCCTTCCATCAAACCCAATGAAAGTAACACTTTGCCTCGAAATAGTAATATTCAGCCACGTTAACTTTCAAGGTGAAATGAGGAGAGCAATGGCCTAATGGTATTAATCCAGGGAGTCAGGGAATTTTCTTGGGACTCACATTTGAATTAAGTTTGAAGATAGCGCAATGGTGATGCATATAGTGAAACTTCATTCAATAAAAATCTGGAGATAAGCGTCTCACAATGATTGTGAAACCATTACTGAGTGTCAGTGATAAACCCATCTGGTTCACTAATGCTTCAGGGGGGAGAAACCGCTGTCCTTACCAGAGCTAGCTTATGTGTGAGGGGGAAGTGAGGCCTGCAGATGCTGGAGATTAGAGTCGAGAGTATGGTGCTGGAAAAGCACAGCTGGTCAGGCAGCGTCCGAGGAGCAGGAGAGTCAACGTTTCGGGCAAAAGCCCTTCATCACGATGATGATCCTGATGAAGGGCTTTGGCCCAAAACATTGACTCTCATGCTCCTCGGATGCTGCCTGATTTGCTGTGCTTTTTCATCACCACGCTCTCGACTCTAGCTTACGTGTGAGTCCAGACCCACAGCAAATATGGTTGGTTTTCAACCATCTTCTGAAATCGTCTAGCAAGCCACTCAGATCAAGGGCAATTAGGGATGGGCAAGAAATATTGGGCCCTTCCGGCGATGTCTCCATCCCATGAATAAATAAAAGGAAGGAGCTAGCAGAATTTCAAACCACCACAAGTTTAGTGTGAAATTAAGATTTAAACTTGGGAGAGTTTAACACAAACAGGAACAGAACGACGTGTGTGGAGTTTGAGCGGAGCAAGAATAAAAATCGGTTTTCCGATAAAATCTGAGAACCTTCTATGGTCCAAGGATCCAAGCCCTGGCAACAAGAAAAGAAGGATTGCGGAGAAAACACAGGGAAGTGAAAAGAGGGCAAAAGAGAGCAGACAAAGAGGCTACTGTAGCACAGACAGTCTCACACAGGGCACCTCACATCTTAAATGCATTATCTGGGCCAACATGACACCAATTGGTAAAGTTCACTTGAGAATGTAACTTTAAAAAAGTTTTGCGATTTACATGTGAAACAATTGAAGCCAACATGTTTATTCTAAAAGATGACAGAATTAACAAACAATCCAGGTCTTTTTCAATATGGAGTTTCAGTTACATCACACTGTAAACTTTTGCTATAAATTCTGTGTCTTACGTTCTTATACTTCGCATCCACCTGATGAAGGAGTAGTCCTCTGAAAGCTCGTCCTTCCAAATAAACCTGTTGGACTATAACCTGATTTTGTGTGATTTTCCACTTTGTACACCCCCAAAAAGGTTTGTTTATGTTATGGTCAAACTGAGATAAGTTTAACAATCAATCATTCCAAGCAAACTAAAAATATAAAAGAATTGGTGAAGACAGAGTAAAGTAATATATAATCATTTGGTTCAGATGTGTACATTTTGAGGCTGAAAGTTCGAGATGGTTTACTGTATGGATGAGATATGACATTGGATCATTTGTCAAATCTGATTCAAAGGGAAACATTGAGAAATCTGAGAATATGTGACAGTTAAAAAGGAGCCTTAAATAACACCCAATCACAAAGAACTGAAGCAAGTGCAGAAAATCAAGATCCTGAGACTGATAAGGATTGAACTGAAAAGAATGTTTTTGAATGTTCAGATACAATGAACAAGAGATGCAGCCAAACAGGGGGATGTGGAAAATCCATACAGTTTGACAAGAAAGCAATGTAAAGCAACAGATAAGGTCACAGCCAAAGAAGCTTTGTAAAGAGAATAAAACTGTTAGCTCAAAAGATGTCAGAACAATTCAAGGAGCTGCTGAAATCAATCCATTCCAACTGAGTCCCCAGACATCGCCTGTGGAAACACTTTTGAAGGTAAATGCAAACAAATGCAGCAGAGACGAATCATCCAGCAGTGTCTTGTACAATGCAAGCCACACAAGTGTTCAGTGTGGATGCTGGAGGATCACAGCGTATGCTTGCTGCTGCCATTGCTAAGCCTCTGGTGCTGGGTAATGACAGAGTGATGGAAGGTGAACATCTCAGCTCCCCTTCCTGGTTGGTAGTTCACTTATGATGTTTTTCTAATGCACAACTGACAATATATTCAGAAAGGGGCAGATAAACTTGTACAGCGACAAAAATAAGGATGAATATTGACACTGCAGATCTGTAAGTGGTGAAGTTTAAGGATATCAATAAACCTATCTGTCTTTGAAACACCATGGGCAAGGATGAAGAACTGATAAAGAGGAAATTGAGGAAAGGCAAGGACAGAATTCTTGTGCCTCCGGCAAAATTTGGGGATGCAAAATGTTGGCTTCGATATTAACCCAACCAGCAAGAGGATGGGTAACAGATAGCAATCTTGGATCTGAGGCTTGCCCATCTCTCGGGGCATCATCTGGTCATTTAGCTGCTCAGTACCAGAGGTCAGACCAGCAGAGCAGGCAGTGAGTGGGTGGCTGGGAGTAAAGTTGGACTGAGGGTGCCAATGGGCTCTGAGGGGCTAGGGGGTGAATCCCAAAACAGCAGTGTCATGGCATTTGCTTATTTTCTTTGTCAACTTTAACACTGGACTGGTAATCCAGAGATCTAGGTAGTGTGCTGGGGACCTGGGTTCATATCCAGCCATGGCAGATGGCAGAATTTTAAATCAATAAAAATATCTGGAATCAAGAATCTAATGATGACCATGAATCTGTTGGCGATTGTCAGGAAAAACCCATCTGGCTCACCATTATCCTTTAGAGAAGGAAACTGCTATCCTTTTCTGGTCTGGTGACTCCGGACCCACAGCAATGTGGTTGCCCGCTGGGCAATTAGGGATGGTAATAAATGCTGGCGTAGCCAGCAACACCCACGTCATATGAATATAACAAAAACTCGGTGACTTCTCAATAAGTTCACTTGCTGTCCCTCTCTGGAGTGAGCCATGGCACCCCAATGTGCATTCACCAGAGACACTCCCCCCACAAAACCATGAGGATGAAATACTAGGCCAGTGGGAGCAGAATGGGAAACATGATCATTGTATTTCAATACTTCGGACAGACTGTGAAGAATTAAATCTTCCCCTGCTGTTATCACAAAGGAACAAACTTGTTCTTTGCCACTGTCAAATCAATTGTAAGGAATAGAAACATGGTTGGAAATAAACAATGTGACAAATAGGTTATAGCCATTGAACATTACATGCTTAAGGTCGTGTTCAGCAATCCAGGCACATGGACTTATAATACAGTGCAGCTGGGTTCAAATTTGCACAAAACTGTTTAGGAAAGTGACTTTGTCTTATCGAAACTCTGGAGCTGGTGTTTGTATTATAGATAAGTGGTGGGTGGGCGGATAGATTGAAATGAATCAAAACTTAGAAGCTTGTGTTAATTCTTTCTAAAGAATTATTGGATTCTTGTGATAAATCCAACTGGCTTTACTACTGGACCCAAACCATTAACACTGCTTTCTCTTCACAGATGCTGCCAGATCTGCTGAGTTTTTCTAGCAACTTCTGTTTGTGTTTCTAATTTCCAGCGTCCACAGTTCTCAGTTTTTTATTGTTAACATCTTGAACGTAGCATGGCTCTTATAATTAGGTATATTTCCCCGTTTCCATCATTGCTGTGATGATAATGGCTCAAACTTTCGGTATACCAATTCTAGATAGCTCATTTCAGGGCCACGTTACCAATAAAATGTCAATCTTCTCAATCAGTAACTCCTTCTGGGTCACCCTGGCAAGTAGTAATGGACAATTCACATTGGCATTGGTCAGGGTGAGTAGTAATAGACAATTCACATTGGCATTGGTCAGGGTGAGTAGTAATGAACAATTCACATTGGTGTTGGTCAGGGCAAGTAGTAAAGGACAATTCACATTGGCATTGGTCAGGGTAAGTAGTAATGGACAATTCACATTGGCGTTGGTCAGGGTAAGTAGTAATGCACAATTTACATTGGTGTTGGTCAGGGCAAGTAGTAATGGACAATTCACACTGGCATTGGTCAGGGCAAGTAGTAATGCACAATTCACATTGGTGTTGGTCAGGGCAAGTAGTAATGGACAATTCACATAGGCATTGGTCAGGGCAAGTAGTAATGCACAATTCGCATTGGCGTTGGTCAGGGTAAGTAGTAATGGACAATTCACATTGGTGTTACCAACATTTCAGGAAAGAAGTGACCTCAGTAATAATGATTGGAACCTGGAGCTTATTGACTACGAGATCCTTGATTTGGGTTGTTAACCTTGACCAATCAGGTATGCTCTGGTTAACAGATATAAGCAGGCGATCTATTTTGATTTATGATTTGGAGATGGGCTGCTTTTGCTATAAATTCTGTGTCTTACAATCTTATTCTCCACAACCACCTGATAACGTAGCAGCGCTGCAACAGCCAGTGCTTTCAAATAAATCTGTTGGACTATAACTTGGTATTATGTGATTTTTATTTTGATTTAATCCCTGCCCCCCCCCTTCACTGTTTGATCACAGAGCATTGCCCTTTGTTGTGAAGGACACTGCTGGTCACTGGCCACTCGGGTGTTTTCCTACTTTTCCTGGTGGTGGAAATTGAATAAAGATTTGTACACCTTGTCTCTCACTGTGTCTCACACCTGCGCACACACACACCATGGGTGCTGGGGATAAAAATAATAAGCACTACCGCAGTTAGGCAGTAGTGTGGGGAAAAAAAAATAAACAGGGGTTCACCCTCTACAGATGGGGAAGGTTAAGTCAGAGGATTCTCTGTGGGTCTTCTCCTGGCCCTGACCATTAATAGGTGTGGGCAGTGGGGTCATTATGGCCAAATACCTGCTCCTCATCTGTGGTTACGTTTGAGCCCAGGTGTCCCTATAGAAGGAGCACACGGTATTTACTAACGCCTTCGAGGTGTTCAGGGAAAGGTGGGCACTGCAGGGAGTGGAGTGCGTTATAAAAAAAAGAAAAAAAAAGAAAAAAAAATATAAGCAGGCGATCTATTTTGATTTATGATTTGGAGATGGGCTGCTTTTGCTATAAATTCTGTGTCTTACAATCTTATTCTCCACAACCACCTGATAAAGTAGCAGCGCTGCAACAGCCAGTGCTTCCAAATAAATCTGTTGGACTATAACCTGGTATTATGTGATTTTTATTTTGATTTAATCCCTGCCCCCCCCATTCACTGTTTGATCACAGAGCATTGCCCCTTGATGAGACGGGCACTGCTGGTCACTGGCCACTCGGGTGTTTCCTTTCTTCCTGGTGGTGGAATATCAAGAAAGATGTACACACTTGTTGTTTTTCACTGTGTCCAACACCTGCACACACGTGACATGGGTGCTGGGGAAAGGTACGCTCTACTGCTGTGAGGTGGTAGAATGGGGGAAAAAAACTTTTGGAAAAGAAAACAAATAAGCAAGAGATTCAGAAAGTCTTCTCATTAGGGACTGACTCTGACCTGGCTGGTCACAGCGAGTGTACTGTGCACGAGTAATGATGTGGAGGAGCCGGTGTTGTACAGCCGCCTGATGAAGGAGCAGCTAGTGCTTCCAAATAAACTTGTTGGACTATAACCTGGTGTTGTGTGATTTTTTAACTCTCTGCATCAGTAAATAAAGGGTGATTTGGTGACAGGATACCGGCCTCTGTGCAGTTATTTCATGCAGTCTTTTGAGTTTTGATCATTCTCAATCAATCTAGCTACTCACTTATTTATATCTATGAAAAATGGTTTATGGATTTATTTAAAAATTTATCCCATGACTTGTGGAAAAGTAATAAGAGTGCTAAATCGAATTTTTCTGGAATTGATCGACTTTGTCATTTGTCAAAATGTTGAAATTTAAAATGTGATGGTTAGATTATGTTACACACTGACAGAGTCTGATTTGCAAAGTGTGTGGGCAGTGGGCCTGGGAGGCGATGACCTGGAGGTGAGTTGTATTTCCATTGATCCAGCCCGGAGCTTTGACTGACAGCTGCTGGGTGTGTTCCCAGTTAGATTACTGCAGTCGGGTGGGCAACTCACCCAATGGCATCAAGAGGATGCGCATTTGGTCACAGGTTTGGGACAATCGTGTGGGCATACCTGCTGGGTCTGACGGAGGCAAACCCTCCCTGAAACCCAATGAAAGTGATACTCTGCCTCAAAATAGTAATAGGAGAAAGTGAGGGCTGCAGATGCTGGAGATCAGCGTCCAAAGGTATAGTGTTGGGAAAGCACAGCAGGTCAGGCAGCAGGAGAATTGACGTTTTGAGCATGAGTTCTTCATCAGGAATGCTTTTGCAGCACCACACGTTTTGACTCTAAAAATCATAACATTCATCCATGTTAGCTTTCAAGATATAAAAGAGACCTAAGGGGCAACTTTTTCACACAGAGAGTGGTACATGTATGGAATGAGCTGCCAGAGGATGTGGTGGAGGCTGGTACAATTGCAACATTTAAAAGGCATCTGGATGGGCATATGAATAGGAAGGGTTTGGAGGGATATGGGCTGTGTGCTGGCAGGTGGCACTAGATTAGGTTGGGATATCTGGTCGGCATGAAGGGGTTGGACTGGAGGGTCCATTTCCATGCTGTACATCTCTATGACTCTAATGACCATGAAAGGGTTGGGAATATACGCTAGTTCGGCCACTCTTGGAATATTGTGTACAGTTCTGGTCGCCATATTTTGGGAAGGATGTGGAAGCATTGGAAAAGGTGCAGAGGAGATTTACCAGGATGTTGCCTGGCCTGGAGGGAAGGTCATATGAGGAAAGGCTGAGAGACTTGCGTCTGTTCTCATTGGAAAGAAGAAGGCTAAGGGGGGATTTGATACAGACATACAAGATGATCAGAGAGTTAGATAGGGTAGACAGTGAAAGTCTTTTTCCCAGGATGATGATGTCAGCTTGTACGAGGGGGCGTAACTACAAATCGAGGGGTGATAGATTTAAGACAGATGTCAGAGGCAGGTTCTTTACTCAGAGAGTGGTAAGGACGTGGAATGTCTTAACTGCCAATGTAGTCAACTCAGCCACATGAGGGAGATTTAAACAATCCTTGGATAAGCACATGGATGATGGTGGGATAGTGTAGGGGGACGAGCTGAGAATAGTTCACAGGTTGGCACAACCGAAGGGCCTGTTCTGCGCTGTATTGTTCTATGTTCTATACCTAGCATCAGTCAGCGATGGAATCCACACCTTTCAAGGAAGCCCCTGTCCTGAGAGTAACTCACTGACTCATGTTAAAAGGGGCACCTGACATGTAAGGAGCAGCGGTTTAACTCAGGAAAAGAAAAAACTGACCAGTCAGTAACTTAAACTCTAATATCTGCAAAACATCTAGTCATCTTTCTGGAAGTGAGTATTTCATTTTATTTGTAGGTTTAACCCAAAGGGAATTACTTAAAGTCTTTGTGAGGAAAGATTGAACCATTAACGTGACAGCAATAATACAGACGGGGAAGTGTACAGCAGTTATCTAACTACAAAAGTCATGTCAGACTCAAAATGATAACTCTGCTTTCTGTCTCACAGATGCTACCAGACCTGCTGTGTTTCTCCAGCATTCTCTGTGCTTGTTCCAGATTTCCAGCCGCTCCAGTGTTTTCCTTTTATTCTATTTTAGTCTCTGTGGATGCTGCAGGGAGAGATGAGGAAGAAGGCCACAAGCCTCACTGGTGATGCCCTGTGGGTTCTCCTCTGGGCTGGAAAGAGCTAGAGGAGGGTTTTCTCTGATGGAGACGCAGCAGAGATCATCTTTCAGATCACAACCAAAATGAGAACTGCATTAGTTGGTTGCTTTCCAAGCAATTATTGTTTTATTCAATTAATGGGATTATGGTGTCACTAATTCAACCAGTATTTATTGCCCATCCCTAATTGCCCAGTTAAAAGTCAACTCTATTGCTGGGGCCTGGAGAAATATGTAGGCCAGACCTGTTAAAAATGGCAGACTTCCTTCCCTGAAGGACATGAGTAAACTAGATGGTTTTTTTCCTGAAAATTAGCAATAGATTCTTTAGACTTTTAATTCCAGACTTTTATTGAATCCAAATTCCACCATCTGCTGTGGCAGGATTTGAATCTAGGTCTCTAGAACATTGCTAGGGTCTCCGGATTAACAGGCTGGTGATAACACCAGTGGCCAACTATCTTCCCTCATATACAGTAGAGTCTCTGTTATCTAGTTTTCTAAAGTTTGGAATTGTCATGCAACCCAGCAATCAGAAAGTCACCTCCCTACTCCATATGGAAGTTCTCTCACCATCATCTGAGATTTAAAAGGGGATTTGTAACCTCCTGAAGACCTTATCAAGGCAGAGCGATTGACGTCTTGGAATGGGAGAAGGTTCCCTTGCTCCGGAAACTGATTGATTGGTCGCCTCTCTCTCTCTCTTTCCCATTTTGGTAAACAGTTTGCTGATGGTATTTATAATGGTAGTTGTCTTTTCCCTAGGGTGCAGGATTTCAAAATTAGGGGGCACATTTTTAAGGTGAAAGGAGAGATTTAAAAAAGAACGAGGGACAAACTTCTTACACAGACGATGGTGCATGTTTGGAATGAACTTCCAGAGTAAGGGGTGAACATGGACACAATTACAATGTTCAAAAGACATTCAGATAAGTACACAAATAGGAATGGTTTGGAAGGATATGGGGCAGGAGCAGGGAGGTGGGCCTAGTTTAGTTTGGGATTATGTTTGGCCTGGACTGATAGGACTGTAGGGTCTGTTTCCGTGCTGTGTGACTCTCTTGAGTGGTTCAGGCTGCTCACTTTTAAAATGCACATTCATCTTGTGGTGATGACCTGTCAAGTTTTTCCAGCTGCCACTTGTATTTTTCCGACAACAGACAGATTCATTTTCCCGATTTATTCCCATTCCCCCTGCATGCTGGATACTCAGGGAGATTACAGTACTTCATTTCGTGTGGTGGAGTATTGGAAACATTACCTCCATGATTTAGGATCCTGTCTTCCAGGCTTCAATGAGACCAATATAAAGCATCTGCCAATCCCTTGATTATTCCAGACAACTTTATTCCCCCGAGATGGTCTTCTTTTAGACTAAAGTTCAGAAATCAGCAGATATTCATAGTTGTTAAGGCAGACTTAATACTTTAATATCACATTATAATAATCAATGGGAATTAAAACCTTTTCTCTAACATGCATCCTCATGCTATCATAGCTCAAAAGTAATGAATATGAATAGGAGATAAGTTCCAAACATAATAGGCAAAACAATGACTGAGGTTTCTTCATGTTCATTTCAGCAAATGTTATTGCACTGGGGATACTCATTTGGATAAAAGATGGTAAAGGTTCTGATGAAATTTCATCAATTTGGGACATTAAGTCAATTTTTCTCACCACAGAGCTTGTCAAACCTCTTGAGCATTTGCAACATCCGACTGGGTGGCATGGTGGCTCAGTGCTGCCTCACAGGACTAGGGACCTGGGTTCAATTCCTGTCCTCGGTTGACTGTCTGTGTGATGTTTGCATATTCTCCCCATGTCTATGTAGGTTTCCTCCCACAATCCAAGGATGTGCAGGTGAATGAGCCATGGGAAATTGCTCATAGTGTTAGGTGCATTAGTCAGGGGTAAATATAGGGTAGGTGAATGAGTCTGGATGGGTTACTCTTTGGACGGTTGGCATAGGCTGAAGGGCCTGTTTCTGTACTTTAGGGAATATAATCTAATCATTTTCTATTAGTTGCAGAATCTTAGTCAATAGAGATAGGTTTTGACGGGCATCTTAAAGGAGGACAGTGAGGTGGAGAGGTGTAGGGTTGGAACTCCAGATCTTGGGGCATCTGAAGGCACAGCCATCAACGGTGGAGGAGTGATTAAAATAGGCTGTCATTATATTTTGGAGGATGGTGGGGCTGAAGGAAATTATAAAGAAAGTGGGTGGGATGGGGTGGGAGGGGATGTGAAGAAAGACCATACAAGTGTTCAAGAACAAGGATGAGAACTTTAAAGTGAAGACATTTCTTGGCTGGGGGCCAGGCCAGTGAGCACACGGGCGATTGGAATACAGCTAGCTCTTCTATATCGCAAATGTTGTGTTCTTGTGTAACCCTGCATTATAGAAAAAGCGTTTGAAGTGTTTGCAATGTAATCGTGTTACAGCCAACACATGTTTTAAAGGTTTGTGCTTTAGAAACAGCGTTCAAAATTTGTCAATTGCATTACAGCAAATTTGTGTTGACGAAACGCACGTTATAGCAGAATGACCTGTATTCAGTGTGAATTCAGATAGGGCCAGCAGAAATATGGTGAGCCCAAGTGTGTGGACAAATGCCATTGCAGTGATGTAGTTTGGAGGTAATGAAGACATGAAGGAGAACTCAGCGGCAACTCATTCTGCAATATCTCAGCATCGCAAAGGTCGATGTTGGAAGAGGGAGAATAAATAGCGAATTATATTTTTATGTAAATGGTATGTTTTCAATATCACAAATAACACCAGAGATTGTTTGCCTAGTTTTTACAGAGGCTATTTGTTACTTACTGAAAAATTGGAGATTCAGCAAGAAAATCTTCCACTGGGGAGTTGCCAAACATTTGCATCACATACTTGCAAAAGTTCACAAGTGAATCCTATAGCACATGAGAAATGTAGGTTAATGATTGCTCTTACAGCCTAAATACAGCTAAACTAGTGAAACAGATCAAGCTGACTCTATGGATGACAGTTTGTTTTGGGTGCAGCTGCTATAGACCAGTGGAATGAGTGCATTCAGACCTCTAACAAGGGAAAGTAGGCCTGGAGTGTGAGGCAGCAGCTTCTGTGTAGAGTGGGTTGGTGGGTATCAAAAGGACGTGGGTCCCCCTCACCAGGTCATCCTTGGACTGTCGAATTTAACTGAGGCTCTTAAAAGGTGAGTGGAAAGGCTTACTTCATAGAACATAGAACATAGAACAATACAGCACAGAACAGGCCCTTCGGCCCACGATGTTGTGCCGAACATCTATCCTAGATTAAGCACCCATCCATGTACCTATCCAATTGCCGCTTAAAGGTCGCCAATGATTCTGACTCTACCACTCCCACGGGCAGCGCATTCCATGCCCCCACCACTCTCTGGGTAAAGAACCCACCGCTGACATCTCCCCTATACCTTCCACCCTTCACCTTAAATTTATGTCCCCTTGTAACACTCTGTTGTACCCGGGGAAAAAGTTTCTGATTGTCTACTCTATCTATTCCTCTGATCATCTTATAAACCTCTATCAAGTCACCCCTCATCCTTCGCCATTCCAACGAGAAAAGGCCGAGAACTCTCAACCTATCCTCGTACGACCTGTTTTCCATTCCAGACAACATCCTGGTAAATCTTCTCTGCACCCTCTCCAAAGCTTCCACATCTTTCCTAAAGTGAGGCGACCAGAACTGCACACAGTACTCCAAATGTGGCCTAACCGAAGTCCTGTACAGCTGCAACATCACTTCACGACTCTTGAATTCAATCCCTCTGCTAATGAACGCTAATACACCATAGGCCTTCTTACAAGCTCTATCCACCTGAGTGGCAACTTTCAAAGATCTATGTACATAGACCCCAAGATCCCTCTGTTCCTCCACCTGACTAAGAACCCTACTGTTAACCCTGTATTCCGCATTCTTATTTGTTCTTCCAAAATGGACAACCTCACACTTGGCAGGGTTGAACTCCATCTGCCACTCCTCAGCCCAGCTCTGCATCATATCTAAGTCCCTTTGCAAACGACAACAGCCCTCCTCACTGTCCACAACTCCACCAATCTTCGTATCATCTGCAAATTTACTGACCCACCCTTCGACTCCCTCATCCAAGTCATTAATAAAAATTACAAACAGCAGAGGACCCAGAACTGGTCCCTGCGGAACTCCACTTGTAACTGGGCTCCAGGCTGAATATTTACCATCTACCACCACTCTCTGACTTCGACCGGTTAGCCAGTTTTCTATCCAATTGGCCAAATTTCCCTCTATCCCATGCCTCCTGACTTTCCGCATAAGCCTACCATGGGGAACCTTATCAAATGCCTTACTAAAATCCATGTACACTACATCCACTGCTCTACCTTCATCCACATGCTTGGTCACCTCCTCAAAGAATTCAATAAGACTTGTAAGGCAAGATCTACCCTTCACAAATCCGTGCTGGCTGTCCCCAATCAAGCAGTGTCATTCCAGATACTCATAAATCCTATCCCTCAGTATCCTTTCCATTACTTTGCCTACCACAGAAGTAAGACTAACTGGCCTGTAATTCCCGGGGTTATCCCTATTCCCTTTTTTGAACAGGGGCACAACATTCGCTACTCTCCAGTCCCCTGGTACCACCCCCGTTGACAGTGAAGACGAAAAGATCATTGCCAACGGTACTGCAATTTCCTCTCTTGCTTCCCACATAATCCTAGGATATATCCCGTCAGGCCTGGGGGACTTGTCTATCCTCAAGTTGCTCAAAATGTCCAACACATCTTCCTTCCTAACAAGTATCTCTTCTAGCTTACCAGTCCGTTTCACACTCTCCTCTTCAACAATACGGTCCCTCTCGTTCGTAAATACTGAAGAAAAGTACTCATTCAAGACCTCTCCTATCTCTTCCAACTCAATACACAATCTCCCACTACTGTCCTTGATCGGACCTACCCTCGTTCTCGTCATTCTCATGTTTCTCACATACGCATAAAATGCCTTGGGGTTATCCTTGATCCTATCCGCCAAGGATTTTTCATGCCCACTCTTAGCTCTCCTAATCCCTTTCTTCAGGTCCCTTCTGGCTATCCTGTATCCCTCCACTGCCCTGTCCCAACCCTGTTTCCTCAACCTTATGTAAGCCTCCTTCTTCCTCTTTACTAGACATTCAACCTCCCTCGTCAACCAAGGCTCCCTCACACGACCATTTCTTTCCTGCCTGATAGGTACATACATATCAAGGACACGTCATATCTGCTCCTTGAAAAAGTTCCACATTTCCACCACATCCTTCCCTGACAGCCTATGCTCCCAATTTATGCTCCTCAAATCCTGTCTTACAGCATCGTAATTTCCCTTCCCCCGATTGTAAAATCTACCCTGTTGTGCGCACCTATCTCTCTCCATAACCAAGGTGAAAGTCACAGAATTGTGGTCACCATCACCAAAATGTTCACCCACTAACAAGCCCATCACTTGTCCCGGTTCATTACCGAGTACCAAATCCAATATGGCTTCCCCTCTGGTTGGACAATCTACATACTGAGTTAGAAAAGCTTCCTGGACACACTGCACAAACACCGCCCCATCCAATCTACTTGATCTAAAGAGCTTCCAATCAATATTTGGGAAGTTGAAGTCGCCTATGACTACGACCCTGTGACTTCTGCACCTTTCCAAAATCTGTTTCCCAATCTGTTTCTCCACATCTCTGCTGCTATTGGGGGTCTATAGTAAACACCCAACAAGGTGACTGCACCTTTCCTATTTCTGACTTCAGCCCATACTACCTCCAAAGGCAGATCCTCCTCAAACTTCCTTTCTGCAGCCGTTATACCATTTCTAATTAGCAATGCCACCCCCCTCCTTTTTTACCACCCTCCCTAATCTTACTGAAACATCTGTAACCAGGAACCTCCAACAACCATTCCTGTCCCTCATCTATCCACGTTTCCGTGATGGCCACAACATCGTAGTCCCAGGTACCGATCCACGCCTTAAGTTCACCCACCTTATTTCTGATACTCCTTGCGTTGAAGTATACGCACTTGAGCCCATCTCTGTGTCCGCAAGTATTCCCTGTCAGTGCTACCTTCTCCACAGCCTCCCTACATTCTTGGACATCCTGACAAACAGCTAGCTTACTTGCTGGACTACAAGTTCGGATCCCATCCCCCTGCCAAATTAGTTTAAACCCCACCGAAGAGTGCTAGCAAACCTACCCCCCAAGATATTGGTGCCCTTCTGGTTCAGGTGCAACCCGTCCCGTTTGTACAGGTCCCACCTTCCCCAGAATGCAGTCCAATTGTCCAAATACCTGAAGCCCTCCCTCCTACACCATCCTTGCAGCCACGTGTTCAACTGCACTCTCTCCCTATTCCTTGCCTCACTGTCACGTGGCACTGGCAACAACCCAGAGATGACGACTCTGTCTGTCCTAGCTTTTAGCTTCCAGCCTAACTCCGTGATCTCTTGAATGACCTCCCCACCCCTCTTCCTACCTATGTCGTTGGTGCCAATGTGCACCACGACTTCTGGCTGCACACCCTCCCCCTTAAGGATTCTGAAGACACGGTCCTTTACATCACGGACCCTGGCACCCGGGAGGCAACAAACCATCCGAGAGTCTCGCCCATGTCCACAGAACCGCCTGTCCGTCCCTCTAACTAGAGAGTCTCCTATAACTAGCGCTCTCCTCCTCTCCCCCTTTCCCTTCTGAGTCTCAGAGCCAGACCTCACGCTACAGACCCCGTCACTGCAGCTTACACCTGCAAAGCTGTTCCCCCCAACAGTTTCCAAAGCTGTATACCTATTGTTTAGGGGAACGACCACAGGGGAACCCTGCACTGCCTGCTTCTTCCCCTTCCCACCTCTAACGGTTACCCAGCTACCTCTGTTCTCCGGCGTAACTATGTCCCTGTAGCTTCTATCAATCACCCTCTCAGCCTCTTGAATAATCCTCAGTTCATCCAACTCCAGTTCCAGTTCCCTAACTCGTTCGGTGAGGAGCAGGATCTGACTGCATTTCCTGCAGACGAAGTCGGCAGGAGTATCGGTGGTCACCCCTACCTCAAACATCCTGCAAGAGGAACATTCCACTGCCTGCGCTGCCATGACTGTACACTTTGTCTCCAAAACAAGAACACTGAGTCAATAACACTGAGTCGCTTACCTGTGGACTTTAAAGTTAGGTTAGAGGAGGAGGATGGTAGGGCCTGGGGTCTAGAACACACCCACTCAAATACCAATCACTTACCTTCCCGACCAGCTCTGCGCTCCAACCTCACTTCCGCCCAGCTCGCGCCGCTCTCTGCGGTGAAAAGACCGTTGGCGTCGAGGTAAGTTCTTTAATGCCTTCCTTGATGCCTTTGACAACCTACTTCTTACGTTGTTTTACCTTTGCTTTTTCCCATTGTTTACCATTGCCTTTGGAGTATTGCATGCAGTTCTGGTCTCTCTCCTATCAGAAGGATATTGTGAAAATTAAAAGGGTTCAGGAAAGATTTAAAAGATGTTGCCAGTGTTAGAGGGTTTCAGCTACAGGGAGAGGTTGAACAGGCTGGGGCTGTTTTCCCTGGAGTGTTGCAGGCTGAGAGGTGACCTTATAGAGGTTTATAAAATCATGAGGGGCATGGATTGGATAAAGAGACAAGGTCTTTTCCCTGGGGTGGGGGAGTCAAAACCTAGAAGGGGTAGGTTTAAGGTGAGAGGGGAGAGATTTGAAAGGGAACTAAGGGGCAGATTTTTCACACAGAGAGTGGTGTGTGTATGGAATGACCTGTCAAAGGAGGTGCTGGAGGCTGGTACAATTACAGCATTTAAAAGGCATCTGGATGGTTACATAAGCAGGGAGGTTTTAGAGGGATTTGGGCCAAATGCTGGCAAATAAGACTAAATTTATATAGGAGGCCTGGTCGGCATTGATGAGTTGGATTGAGGTGTCTGTTTCTGTGCTGTACAGTTCTCTGACTCTATGCTACAAAGACAGGTTGCTCTGTTTGGGACTCTGAGACATTACTCAGTTAAGGAAAACCAACCAATACATTAACTGTCCTATTCACATTCACATCTTGTGGTAATAGTTGACTAAAACTGGTCTCAATAACTCACCAAAAGACAATCTGATATAGAACACTGAAAGGTAGATGCTGTGTGGAAGTTACCCGAGCTGGGGAATCTAGATCATGGATTCACAGTCTCAGAATAAAAAAGGAAACATTTAGAAATGTAATGAGGCGTATCACAATTAACAGGCATGCTCACAATCCTGATGAACAGCTCCTGCCCAAAACATCGATTTTCCTGCTCCTTGGATGCTGCCTGACCTGCTGTGCTTTTCCAGCACCACTCTAATCTTGACTCTAATCTCCAGCATCTGAAGTCTTCACCTTCGCCTATGCTCAAAACATAGTCAGTAAACTATGAATTAAATTAGCTCTTTTGTCCTTTTTTTGCTTCTTTTAGATTTCTGATTTAAAAGTAACAAGCAGCAAATCTTTAATTTTAAACAAGATCTAAGGTTAGTTTATTGCACAACCATTGCTAAAAGTCATTAAGCAAAAACTATGATACAGTTATTACAGAAAATACAGACAGAACGTCTCAAAGTAAATACCAATAAAGATACTTGTAAAGATGAATGTCAGTTCAGTCCATTAATATTGCAGGTCTCTGTGACGATACTGTGGCTTCAAGAGGTGTATTTTGTCCTGGTTTTTATTATGAAGAAAGGTTGAGACAGAAGCATTGAGTGGTCTGCTCAAAGCCAATAAACAGTTTGTGAGGCCTTGAGTTTTTTTTAAAGTTGGAACAATAGAAGCAGCCTGAATGGGTGGGGTCAAGCTCCCACAGAATCAGGATTTTCACTTCTGCAGTTTCTGGGGTCTTCAAGCTGGATGTGGGGGAAGCTTTTGTTCCTCTCTCTGTTACAGCTAAAAACTGGGGTTCTCTTCCTGCTGCTAGGATTGCATGTGAGAAAATCTATTTGACTGAAATTACCTTTGCCAATGTGTGTTTTTGGGACGTTACTACATTGAAACAGTTGTAATTAGTATATTTAATATTTTGTAAAGCATTTCGATACAGTTAACACATTTTTAAAAAAAATTCTGTCTCTATTTTAACTGTAGTGTAAAAGTAAAGTATTTTCTGTTTAAAGTCGAGTAGTTGACCAATGAAATGGAATGCGTTACACTTTTAAATAAGTAGTTAGGGTCCCAGCTATCTTCGTAATATAGTTTGAAGGGGTTTGGTCTGGTCCATAACAGGTGCCACATGTTTGAAGATTTCGCTTTCTGACGTGATGAGATTGAAGACAAAGTAATAAAACAAAGAAGTGTGGTTGCTGAAGATCCAAAACAAAAACAGAAAGTGCTGGAGAAGCTCAGTGGGTCTGGTATCATCTGTGGAGAGAGAAACAAGATTTAATGTTTCAGGTGCAGTGACCCTTTTTCAGAACAGTCAATGAACAATGGGAAATTCATTCAGATAACAGGATGACCACGGAATTATATTCCAGCAAATGATGACTGCCTGTGGGAGAAGATGGCAACAACATAGAAAAAAATCTTTATGTTGTCTGTTTGTTAAGAGGGGAAAGGTTCCTGCACTGAACACAGTAATGTAAAGGCTAAAACCGTCAAAGACATGCAACCAGGGATTTAATAAAGCATCTCAAAATAAGAGTTAACATTTAGGTCCAGTTACCCTTTGTTAAAGACATTATAATTGATTTGCCTAATTGTTTGAGGAGAAAGTGAGGTCTGCAGATGCTGGAGATCAGAGCTGAAAATGTGTTGCTGGAAAAGCGCAGCAGGTCAGGTAGCATCCAAGGAACAGGAGATTCGACGTTTCGGGCATAAGCCCTTCTTCAGGAATTCTGAAGAAGGGCTAATGCCGGAAATGTCGAATCTCCTGTTCCTTGGATGCTACCTGACCTGCTGTGCTTTTCCAGCAACACATTTTCAGCTCTGATGATTCCTAAAGAAGGGCTTATGCCCGAAACGTCGAATCTCCTGTTCCTTGGATGCTACCTGACCTGCTGCGCTTTTCCAGCAACACATTTTCAGCTCTGATGATTCCTGAAGAAGGGCTTATGCCCAAAACGTCGAATCTCCTGTTCCTTGGATGCTACCTGACCTGCTGCGCTTTTCCAGCAACACATTTTCAGCTCTTGCCTAATTGTTCGGTCTGTTTGGGTGATGTTTTATGATATAGCAACATCTGGAAGGAATTTGGGAAACAATTAGAAGCTTTATTTGAGCTGTTATATTTAGCTGACTTAGTAATGAACTTTGCCAGGAGTGATTTGTGTAAGTTAGAGTGACTTACTGAGCATAGGTGTTGCTGTGAACTGGAAAAGTGAAGACATTGATTGGATTCCTTGTTCCTAAAGCTAAGTGGGAAATCATGAGTTTTCTGAAGGTGTGCAGATTTTATCAGAAATTCATGCCTAACTTCAGCATTATGACTGTACCTTTTATAGATTTATCGCGAAAGCAGACAAAGGCAACATGTTGGAAAAAGTGCCAAACAACTTCGGAGAAGCTGTAAGGAATCCAAATGACATTGGCTACTGCTGACTTTAGTAAACATGGGGGTGGTGCATTCTGATTGCAAGATGATAACTCAAGAATAGAGGAGTCAGTGCTATTGTTCTAAGAAGTTGGACTGCTATCAGAAGTAGCACTCTAGAGTGGAAAAGGATACTGGGATTGTTACTGGCTCTTAAACATTGTGGAATTTATGTCCATCGTGACCATATAGAAATGTTAATGCACATTGATCAATATACCTAAGTCTTGGGGCGGTACAGTGGCTCAGTGGTTAGCACTGCTGCCTCACAGCACAAGGGACCTAGGTTTGTTTCCAGCCTCAGGCGACTGTCTGTGTGGAATTTGCACATTCTCCCCATGTTTGCATGGGGTTTCCTCCCACAGTCCAAAAATGTCTAGGTTAGGTCTATTGGCTATGTTAAATTGCCCATAGTGCTCAGGGATGTGTAGGTTAGGTACATTAGTCAGGGGTAAATGTGGAGTAATGGGGAATTGGTTTGGGTGAGATACTCTTCAGAGGGTCAGTATGGGCCAAAGGGCCTGTTTCCACACTGTAGGGATTCTAAGATACCTATGAGGAGGAATGTGAGGTTATTCAATAGAGTTTGTCAATTCAACATTACAAGAATTGTTTGTGCAATGAGTAAATGTGTTTGCATGCACATTATCAGCAATGTAATGGTACTGGAATAGTTTCAAAATTTGAGAATAGAAGATGACAAGACATTGTATAAATCCTACATAAAGAAGAAATGAGAGTGACAAATGTAGCTTTCTTCTAGTATTTGGTTGAATACATGCTGTGTTTAACTAACGGTGAAATGCATTTGGAGATTGTGTTCTAATCTCTTCAAGGGTGAAGGCATAGAAAGACTACATATTGTTTTGGAAAATAAACTGGGAACAATGGAAAACTTGGACCCTGCTGTACCAGAGAGAATGTAACTTGAAGATCAAACGAGGGACTGAGTGGCATTCATTTATTGGTTACACAAGGTCATGTAACTTTTGGGAAAGCTGGATTTGATCATTGTGTGGGACATACTGGCACCAAGTGCCTTTAGATTGAAAAGCTGCTAAGCAACAAATTTTGGATTTTTAAGTTGCAGTTTGTCATAGAGGCAGCAGTTGAACCCAAACCTTCAGCAAGCCTGAAAACAAAGACAAGTCTCCCTCCTTCTTACCTATGTGTGTGAAAACAACCCTCCAAGATGCTGAGAACCTCTAACTCGAGCAAAGACCGAGGTCCAACTGACCAGCTACTGAAGTGAGGATCACATTGACAACAATGTGGTATCATGGCCAAACAACAAGTGGACTTTGATAACATTACTTCATTTCTGCTCTTGTGGTTTAGACTCCTGATTTATTGAATTTATTCCTTTATGCTTATATTTTCTACCTATGATACTTACACAGAATTGTCTGCCTTGTCTGTCCTGTTTGCGAATGAATATGTGCATATTTGGGTTTGAGTGGATACAGTTAAAGTTTGCATAGTGGGAGCCAATAATTTATTTTTCCACCTCTTAAAGGATTCATTTATTTATAATCGAGTCAGAGAGGTCACCAGAAAAAGGCCCTTCAGTGCCCACGATATCTCCGCTGTTCAAAAACAATTATCCAACTACTCCAATCTCATTTTCCAGAACTTGGGCCTTAGTCTTATGTCCCTCGGCATCTCAAGTACACATCTCAACACTTCTTAAATGTTATGAGGGTTCTGCCTCTCCCACCCTTGCAAGCGGTGAGTTCAAGACTCATGGCACCCTCTGGGTGAAAATGTTTTCCTCACATGTCCTCCAAACCTTTTCCCCCTTAACTTAAATCTATGTCCTCTCATCATTCATCCCTATAGTTTCTTTCTGTCAACCCAATCAATTCCTCTTATAATTGTTTACGTCTCAGTCCAGTCCCTCTCTGATCTAAGGAAAATAACCCCAGTCTGTTCAATCTGTCCTCACAACAGAAACTCTCCTTCCTGGTAAAAATCCTCCACACCTTCTCCAGTGCAGTCACATCCCTCCTATCCATACAATGTTCTAGTTGCAGCCTAACCAAAGTTTTATATAATTCCAGCATAACCTTGCTACGCTTAAACTTTATGACTCAACTAATAGAGGTAAGTATGCCTTATGTCTTTTTAATCACTTTATCCACCTTTCCAGATACCTTAAGGGCATGGGTGGACATGCACGTTAAAGTCCCTTTGATCCTCGGTGATTCTCAAAGTCCTACCTTCATTACCTTTTATATCTTACTGTATTCCCTTGCCACATTTTCACTGCCCAACGCACCATCTCACATTGATCCAGAATAAACTCCATTTGCCAATGATCAGCCCATCTGACCAGTCCGTCTACGTCCTCTTGTGGCCCACGTTTATTTTTGTTCATTTATGGAACCCCGGTGTGAGTTTCTTTTGCCCTGACAGTAAAAAGGATGGGCAAGTGAACCATCGCGATAAAAACAATGACTGCAGATGCTGGAAACCAGATTCTGGATGTGTGGTGCTGGAAGAGCACAGCAGTTCAGGCAGCATCCGAGGAGCAGTAAGGTCGACGTTTCGGGCAAAAAAATCCTTCATCAGGAATACCATCTCAGTGATCCAACTAGTCACTTACACATTGGAAGGGCTTGTGGAATAGTGGGGGTGCAGTTGCCAGCACATTCTTCCATCAGGATCGAGACAGTATCTACAGCACACAGACTGCGGCAGTTCACTAAATCGGCTCAACGTCACCTTCCCAAGGGCAACGAGTGATGGGCAAGAAATGTTGGCCATTTCAGGGGCACCCTCAACTTATGAAGAAATAATTACAAAGCGATACAATTCAAAAGGCAATAGGTTCCTGAACTATGTTCAGAGATGGATTAAAAATATTTACTGAGGGATCAAGAAATATTGCTGACCTTATAATCTATTTAATTCAAGCTCTCCAAGGCACTGGTAAGAGAATGAGGATCAATAATGAAGACTGGATTCCACCTTACTGCTTGTTTTTGTTCTTGCTGGTGCTTACGGGATTTCTGGAGACATCACTCACACTTCACTGAACTGAAGGTACACCATGTCCTACTTACGCAACAGTTGAGTATGTCGCTAACATCTTCAACACGTGTGGTAATATGTGATAGTAATATTTCTCATGAAACACTGAATAGGTTGGGATTGCAAGTTCGGATTGAATAAACTCCTTAGTCTCTGTTATGGAATGACTCCTGACCTGTAACCCTACCTCCTCGCCTGCTCTGTCTGCCAGCATCAGTTTTCCCCATCTCATGGGAACATAGAAAATAAGAGCAGGAGTAGGCCATTAGGCTGTCTTCAGGCATGCCCCACCATTCAATATGATCATGAGGAAGTGGGAGAGGCTGGTACAATTGCAACATTTAAGAGGCATCTGGATGGATATATGAGTAGGAAGGGTTTGGAGGGACATGGGCTGGGTGCTGGCAGGTGGGACTAGATTGGGTTGGGATATCTGGTCAGCATGGACGTGTTGGACCGAAGGGTCTGTTTCCATGCTGTATATCTCTATGACTCTATGACTTATCATTCAACTCAGTTCCCTATCCCCACTTCCGTCCAATTCCCTTTGATCCCTTTAGCCTTAAGAACTATATCTAACTATTTCTTGAAAACATTCAATGATTTGGCCTCAACCACTTTCTGTGGCAATATTTATTACCCATCCCTGATAACCCCCCCACCCCACCCCTTGAAGGTGGGGGTGGTTAAACAGCAAGCCATGAAAAATTTGGTTTGTGAAATGCTTTGTCCACTCAGTAGTCCTTTTTTTTGTCTTAAACTTCATTTTTATCCATTAAAACAAATCCGTTTCAGCCCTGTTCCTAGATTCCTGATGAAGGGCTTATCCCCAAAACGTTGATTCTCCTGCTCCTCGGATGCTGCCTGACCTGCTGTGCTTTTCTAGCACCACACTCTCGACTGCATTGTTGACGGTCAGTTTCAGAGACCACCTCAAGCCTGAACCAACTCAGGAATATCATGAGAGGTCACCAGACGGTAATGAGTCCCCCGAATGATCTCAATAAACCCCCTTCGCAGGGGGCAGGTCAGGACAGGGGGCAGACTGGCACACAGAGCAGCAGTGCTGCTCATTTTGCTTCTCCTTCTGTCTCATCCGCAAAAGGTTCAGAGGAATCCAGGCAAACCCTGATGGAGGAATCAAGATTAGAGTGGTGCCGGAAAAGCACAGCAGGTCAGGATTCCTGATGAAGGGCTTTTGCCCGAAACATCAAATTTTTCTGCTCCTCGAATGCTGCCTGACCTGCTGTGCTTTTCCAGCACCACACTAATCTTGACTCTGATCTCCAGCACCTGGAGTCCTCACTTTCTCCGAGCTGATGGAGGAATCCCTATGCCTAGGTAATCACTTTCCAAAACAATGTAAACTGTTACAGATGTTCCAAATGTTTTCACAGCAACTTCTGTTGTCTAAGGCCTTCAGTACTGAAAGCTATATTAACCTTTATATTGCCTACCATAGCCTACAATATTTGGCAGCTTTATGCATGCGAAAATACACTAAAGAGTTGAGATGATCAAAAAGTGAAGCAGTAGCACGTTGGTGTTGTGATTGGAATGAGGTTGGTCAGGTGGGTTTCACTGAGTATGAGTTCCGTGATTGGGGTTGTTAACCTGGGCTGAAAATGTGTTGCTGGTTAAAGCACAGCAGGTTAGGCAGCATCCAAGGAACAGGAGATTCGACGTTTCGGGCATAAGCCCATCATTCAGGCTTATGCCCGAAACGTCGAATTTCCTATTCCTTGGATGCTGCCTAACCTGCTGTGCTTTAACCAGCAACACATTTTCAGCTCTGATCTCCAGCATCTGCAGACCTCATTTTTTACCCGAAGTTGTTAACCTGGGTCAATCAGGGGGCCCTGGCTGACAGACATTAACAGGAGTTTCTGCCTGAAGGTGGGGTGGGAGGGTCACGGGTGGGTTTCTGGGCTGCTGGGGGGACTCTGCATTCTACGCACTGTTTCATATCTAATTGAGCGGTTTTGTCTGTATTTGTTACTGCTTCTTTTGTGATGATTGAAAGTGAGATTTGAGGTGTGTCCGTATTTCCCTGAAAACTGGTTGAACCGAGGGGTTTGGGGTCTGGCTTTGCCACTCTTGTAAAATTGCTGTTTCTTTGTATATAGCTGTTAATGTTAATTGTTTGTAAACTGTACTATTTAATAAAAAGAAAAAAAGATAATCAGGAGTTTCAGGAACTCTAGGGGCTAGCCCTGACCTAATTAGTCAGAGTCCATGTACTGTCCTCGTAGAAATAAAGGGTGATTTGGTGATGGGATACCAGTCTCTGTGCAGTTATTTTTGTTGGTTCTTCTTTGAATGTGGGGAATAGGGTAAGTTTTTATTCAGGTTTCCATCTACAATCATCAGGAGGATAAAATGATGGATAATCTTTCTCTCCCTGTTGTTAAACAATGGGATTGATAATGGAGCAGAATCTTTGGGATAAACCATACTGTCCCTGCCACTAGTAGTTTATTGCAACACGAAAATTTGGAAAAATCATCTTCATGCTGTTGGTGCTGAATTTTCACAGCGATGGAAGTAAAAGAAATTGTTATAATTCATGGCATATTTATGAACAACGGATACAACAAAAATAAGGCATTAAATAATGGAAGGTTGCACAATTTCAATAACAAATAAATTGCCAAAATGCAGATTTCATTAATGTGCAAAATAAAATTGAAAGGTTTATTGCACTCTGCATTTTGTGTTCAATTCCATAGATCATGTGTTGTCAGGTTGAGTTCATTAAATTCTCTGTCATTTACATACTATCTACAGTGTCTTATAGTCTATTTATTCTGCCCCTTATTTGTGAAACATGTATTTTCTCTGCAGACCCCATAGGGCAGTTATTTTCGATGGTTGTAGCAAGAGATCATGGCAAAGAGCAGGGTTCAGGATTAACGTGGTGCTGGAAAAGCACAGCAGGTCAGGTAGCATCCCGGGAGCAGGAAATCCACATTTATGGCAAAAACCTTTCATCAGGAATGAGGAGGGAAATCAGAATCCCTCATTCCTGATGAAGGGCTTTTGCCCGAAATATTGATTTTCCTGCTCCTTGGTTGCTGCCTGACCTGCTGTGCTTTTCCAGCACCACGCTAATCTTGACTCTAATCTCCAACATCTGCTGTATCCGCCTTCGCCTCGAGGTTTCAGGAATGCCAGGTGAAAAGGCCAGACTGCCGAGTGAGTGAGGACTAATTCTGTACAAGCTTTGTCTAGATGTTATGTCAACCAGAGACAAGTGTGTTCAGCTCACTAAACAGGACTGTGCACTGATGGTTACTGATGGTTACTGATGTTTGAGGTTAGCCAGCACTGCACACGCAGAATGACGACATGAACAGGATGCACAAGTGATCTCGTAGAATCTTATAGGGGCCTGGGTTATGGCGGGATTTTTGGAAGAATTCACGACTATTAGCATTTAACAGCTGCCAATCCTTATGGTACCTCTCCGATGCTATTGCAGAACCCTGAACACGTAATGACTAGCTTCATAGGACGCTGCTGGCTTCCACATTTAGAAAGCTGCTACACTTTGCATGTAGGGACAGGAGTCCACCTGACAGGCTGGACCAGGTTTCATCTCGAGTTGCCCACTTGTTCTCATAGTATTCACTCACTCAGTGCCTACTTGCATTCTCCCAGCTTCCCCGCCTTGCCATTCCTGTCACACGTTAGTCAGAGCCAAAGACTCTCACTATTGCTCAGATGTTGAGGCACATTCTTGCACAGTCTGACAAGGCTCACCTATATATCAGGGATCTGTCCAGGAAACACATACCGAGAGATCAATCCCACAGCCACAGCATGTACCAGCTGCCTGAGCGGGAAACACACTGCACATCCATTCATCCGAATGGCCATGTTGGAAATTGGGTGGGAGCGAGTACTCCAACAGACGAGGGTGGGGTGGTGATGTGGGGAGAGCGGGTATCTCCGTTGGTCGGGGGGTCCTGCTAACTTTCAAGCACATGGAAGGACTGCACACAGTCCAGGGGTTTGGCCGATTCAGTTGTTTGCTCAGGTTGAGCACAGTCAGGGACCTGACTAACTGCAGTTCCAACAATGGGCCGCAGTCAGCCCTGGAAAAAAGTTGGTTAGCTCAGTTGGCTGGATGGCTGTTTTGGAATGCAGAGTGATGCTAACAACTTGGGTTCAATTCTCACATTGGCTGAGGTTACCATGAAGGATTCTCCTTCTCAACCTCTCCCCTCCCCTGAGGCACTGTGACCCTCAGGTTAACCCACTGCCAGTCGTCTCTATCTCTCTCTAATGTGACAGCAGGAGTATGGTCCAGTAAGAGTATGGTGACATTACCATTACCTGGAGGGCCAGCACTTGCAGAGAGGGAAATCCCATCTTGTCAACCAGGGAGATGCAAAGACAGCAGTTGGGGTCAGTCATTTCTAGGGGAAGTTCATTGAAGTCGGTCAAAGTCCTGAGCAAATAGAGTCATGGGATTTGAGGGCGCTTATAGGGAGCCAGTGGGGGTAGTCACTGTCAAAATCGATGGGGCAGTCAAGGGTGGGGTAGGAAGGCAGAGGCATGTGTAGAATGGGGATGAGGATGTTCAAATGCTACAAGATTCAGACTTAGGAAGATAAGTAACAAGTAACGTTCACGCCACAGGCCAAAGACAAGATATAACCATCATCGCTTGATATTCAATGGGTCACTGAAGCCCCCACTGTCAACAATAAATGATAGCAGAAGCTGCTGGAAAACCTCAGGTCTGTGGAGAGAAAACAGAGTTAATGTTTCAAGTCCACAGACCCTTCTTTAGAACTCTCCCACTATCAACATCCTGGGGGTTTATCATTGACTGACAATTGACCTGGACTGGCTGCATAAACACAATGGTTAAAGAACAGGTCAAAGACTAAGAGGCCTGCAACAAGTTACTCCCCTCCTGGCTCCCCAAAGCTGGTCCATCATCTATAAAGCCCAGGTAAGGAGTGTGATGGAGTACTCCCCACCTGTCTGGATCCAACAATACTCCAAATGTTTTACACTATCCTGAACAAAGGAACGTGATTGATTGGCACCACATTCACTCCCAGCTCTACCGCCACTTGTGTGTACCATCAACAAGACGCACTGGAGACACTGACCAAAAATCCTCAGACAGCACCTTCCAAATCTGCGGCAACTTCCATCTTGAAGGACAAGGGCGGCAGATACATGGAAACACCATCGCGTGCAAATTCCCTTCCAAGCCATTCACCATCCCGAGTTGGAAATATATTGCCATTTTTTCAGTATCGCTGGGTCGGAATCCTGGAATTCCCTCCCTAACAGCACTTACAGCACATGAACTACAGTGATTTAAGAAGGCAGCTCAGCACCACCTCCTCAAGGCCAATGAAGAATGGGCAATAAATGGCCCAGCCAATAACACCCATGAAAAAAATGTTTAGGACGGGTAACACAACACAGAAAATAAATCCAATGCATACATGTAATGGCAAAGCAAGCATACAATGTCCATGACGATTGATATCATACTGGAAAAACGCAGCAGGTCGGGCAGCATCCAAGGGGCAGGAGAGTCAACTTTTCGGGCATGAGCCCTTCTTCAGGATCTGCAGTCCTCACTTTCTACTAAATGATATTATGCTGCCAATCTCAGTGTTGCTGTCTGCCTCTGACTGACTCACCTTCAACATCTCAATGGAATTTGGAGACTGTAAAGGAATATTCAGCAAGCAATATCTCACGGCAACTATTTAATAATGCAAAGAAATTATATTTCTGCCAAGTTATATTACCTGCCATTAAAGAAGCTGCTTTACATATTAAGATATCAATGGAAACTTGAAAATGTAACTCTCACACCCAACAACTGAGACTAACAATAATTTGCAACTTAAATTCAAGCCTTTTTAAAAATGCAAAGAAACAAGTGAGGCCAGTCAACAAGTAAGATTATCACTTGAATTTGCCTGAGATCACGAGATTATTTATGTTGTAAGAAGATTCCTCTGTATCACCTTGGCTAGCCGAACTGAGAGCAATCCTAATAATGTTATTCTGTTAGGTGCTTGCAAAATCCAGATATGGAGCATTGGCATGAGATGGGAAAGGTTTAATTTAGAAATGCAGGCTTTTATATTAATGATGTTCAACTAATATTAATGCACACTATCAAATACGAATTTGCTCAATTAAAAATGCATCTGTTATGATAAGTTGATAGAATAATCTATGTGATTCCTACAATTTGAGTGAATAATTCTCTGTCATAAATCATGTATCCATTTTCCAGTGCCGTTTACTGACTGGAAGATTTGCCCATTTTTGAAGAGAATATGTGAGATACAAGACTGAGTAAAATAGTCACAAGCAATATACGCAGTATTTGTTCAGCAGAAACATGTCCAAAGTCCTTTCTTCACTTCCAGGAGATTTACTGATGAAAAAGGAGAAACTTGCATTTCCAAAACGATTTTGACAATCAGTAAATGTCTCCAGGTGTGTTCTGGCCAATGAGGTGTTTTTGATGTGTAGTAACAGGTGTGATGTAGGAAGGGAAAAGACAGGGAAGGAGCATTGAGGATTATCAGGTCAGCTATGATGTCATCGAAAGGTAGAGCATACTCAATGAGCTGATGGCCTACATCTGCTCCTATGCCTTATGGAGGACCTGTATTTGGGCCGTTATAACTGATTGCCTGCCCCTCTTCTGCGGCTACGTCTGAGCCCGGGTGTCTCTGGAAAAGGAGCATGCGGTGTCTACCAACTCCCTTGAGCTGTTCAGGGACAGGTGGGTATTGCAGGGAGTGGAGTGTTTTATTTTCCCCTCCAACTCTATTTTGATTTAATCCCCACCCTCCCCTTCACTGTTTGATCACACAGCATTGCCCTGTGTTGAGAAGGGCACTGCTTGTCACTGGCCACTCGGGTATTTCCTTTCTTCCTGATGGTGGAAATTGAATAAAGATTTATCCACCTGCTGTCTTTCACTGTGTCTCACACCTGCACACACACACACACACACACACACACACACACACATAACATGTGTGCTAGGGAAAAATATAAGCACTACCACAGTTAAGTGGTAGTGTGGGGGGTACTCCTCAGTTCAGGGGATTGACTCTGAGCTGGCTGGGTCACAGTCAGTGTTTTCCTCCTGTTATTGAGGAGGAGAGTTTCTTTGTCTTTTTCCCCCTTGTTTAGAGAAGATATTTGTTTCTTTTTTTTGGTTCCTCCATTTTTTTTGTGTTTATTTTCTTCCTTTATTAAAAAAAAGGAAGATCTCTATTAACCAAAATTGCTCTTCTCTGGAACATACCTTGAGAAATGTCACATCAATCTGAGTAAGCAGATGGTGGATGACACCTCCAACAGTGCCCTGCTCCTTCAGTACTCTGGTACAGTTTTTTTTAGATGATTCAATTAGATTCCCTACAGACTGGAAGCAGGCCCATCAGCCCAACCAGTCCACATAGACCCTCCAAAGAGTAACCCATTCCTCTCTGACTAATGCACCTAACACTATGGGCAACTTAGCATGGCCAACTCACCTGACCTGCACATCTTTGGTCTGTGGGAGGAAACCGGAGCACACCCTCGCAGACACGGGGAGAATGTGCAAACTCCACACAGACAGTTGCCCGAGGCTGGAATCAAACCTGGGGCCCTGGTGCTGTGAGGCAGCAGTGCTAACCACTGAGCCACTGTGCTGCCCAGTTGTAAAGTGAGACTTCAATACTCCCCAACTGAACCACAGCTGATCCTCTGCCTTAAATAGAGAAAATTCTTGGGCAGGGGAGGCTTTATTACAAAGGATTGTATTATTTATAAAGGGCTAAGAGCTAGGATCCAATTCTGGACATTGTTATTCCACGAGGCCACATTCATGTTTGCACTCCAGAGTCTGGTGTGTGTGACAGGACACTGGCCTGAGGTAGTCTGACTCTATAACTCTCTAATAGGCTTGGTGAGTTGGAGTAACGAAAAAGAGAGCTAACCTTTTCAAGACTTATGTGTGATTATTTCTAGCACCTGAAAGCCCAAAACCCATAACAGGCTTTTTGATGTTTGAGTATAAAATTGGCAACACAAATTCAAAATATAATTCACTGATTGAATATCATGCATTGACTAGAAATGACGTTCAGGAAATATGTAGAGCATGTGAATTTCTATCGCCTGTTCATACTATCATCCAATTGTCCCCTCTTCTGGTTGGCATAACATACGCAAACTTTACCTTAGCTTAAAGCTTGGTGTTTTACTGGGATGCACAAGGAGGCTATCTGAAAACAAAACATACTGGAGATCACAGCAGGTCAGACAATGTCTGTGGAGAGAGAGCAAGCTCATGTTTCGGGTCGAGATGTACAGAATGTTTGGATTGTATTTGGGTTCTCTCTTTGGGTTCCAATGACAATTTTACAAAAGAACAAATGAGGAGAGGCAGCCACTCACATGGCAGGTAACATTTGGCCACAGAAAGGCAGGTGGATGAATAAATTAGTGGGGACAGGATCAAGGGAGAGCTGAGGAGTCACAGGCAGGATGAGGTCAGGATGTAAGTTAGGGAAGAAACTAAATAAATTTAGGCGTAGAGGGGAGTCTAGTGGGAGGATTGGCTTTCTGCTCGGGCATGGAGGCAGCAATAATGGTTCAGTGGATGGTCTCAATCTGAGTGAGAAAGTGATATATGTGACCCTGCGTCAGGCGAGTGTTTTGATGCATAAACTAAGGCTTATTTGTGTTCAAACTTGTTATTTAGCTATTGAGATCAATGATTAAAACTGCATTTTGTAACTGTATCAAGAAAGGGAAAGCATATGTCCCTTGTCCCTCTCACCACTTTGCCAAAAGCGAACAATGTGATTGCTGAGACTCACGTTGCCTTCCAAACACTAAGAGAAACAAGTGTCCCTGAGATAAATTGCAAGGGGGTCCACTGATCCAGAATCTGGTTTCCAGCATCTGCAGTCATTGTTTTTACCATTATTTAATTACAGTCCATCTGGACTGGTGCATGAAAACACAGCTTCATGCCAGCTTCCATGGAAGTGCTTTAGGTCCATGGCCAACCAGAACTTCCTCTCATTGTGGAAGGGCCAGATGAGAAAAGATGGTGGCTAGAGGACTTTGCTCACAGTTACCACAGCGATCGCCCTCTGCTGTCTTATGAAGTAGATTTGGATTTCAGTGGAGCATCTGCACCCTCGTCAGATTTGACATGACGATTAAAGCAGTGGCATTACAGTGGAAGCCCCACTCTCTGAACTCTTTGGGAGAGTCTAGTGGAGAGACTGCCCAGTCCTGGCATTATCACGGAGTGCTGTGCCCTTCATTATCGGGCTTTGGAAAAGGGAGTCATTTATCAGGCTGGTAATCAACCTAAACAGGACAAAAGAAACAATTATTATGAGAAACCAGAAATAATTGAGAGCAGTCAAATTTCTCAGGAAGAAATTTCTCGGAGAAAACCTCAAGGTGTAACCGTTCTCCAAACTATTTCAAGGTTTCTAACCCTGAATGCTCCTGAGCCTTCTTAATAAGAAACCCATCCCCCAATTCATCCAGACTCTCTGTCACCATTACACTCTCAGGAGTTCTTATGATGCAGTGGGTAGTCTCACTACCCCTGGACCTGAAGCTCCAGAGTTCAAGTCCCACCTCAGGGCTTAATGGCCATGAGGCTGCATCATAGTGGAGCCAAACAGGTGGTTATCAATGTCGAAATCGTGCTGCTACCGTTCCGGTGGGGGGGTAATGGGGGAGAGCTTGGGAAGCCAACCACAGCCAGAATGTAATTGGAGCAACTGCCTCACTATTTCATGTGCAGTTTCTTGCCATGAACAAATACCATCCCCACTGTGAGAGACGTCCACTGTAGAAATCTAACTGCCCAATAACCTTACACAGAGCATCATCTGTTCTGGCCTACCTCACTCTGTTGCTCACATTCCAGGATGGATAGGTATGAAATGAGGTTAACACCAGATACTCCCTCATCTGAGACATCACATCTTTGAGCATGCCTGAATTGCGACTGAAGACGCATGATGTCAGACGTCTCAGTATTCATGAAACAACCCTAGATTGGCAACACAGCCTCAGCTATGAGCAGCTTGAAGCTGTCACTGAAAGATTGTCTCCGTGCTTGCCAAGCTGTGTATTACTACTGGGAGATAGATGACCAGATGTATCACCATGGTGTGGAACGTCATGGGAACACAAGGCTTGTGTTAAGTGTTTAGAGGTAATCTTTTTGAATGAAAGGCCATGCTCATTTTGAACCACAGGGGTTCAGTGGTTAGCACTCATGCCTCACAACGTCAGGGACTTGGTTCAATTCCAGCCTCGGGTGACTATTTGTTTGGAGTTTATGCATTCTCTCCATGTCTACGTGGGTTTCCTCCGGGTGCTCCAGTTTCCTCCCACAATCAACAGATGTGCAGGTTAGGGTGGATTAGCCATGCTAAATTGCCCATTGTGTTCACAGATGTGTAGGTTAGGGGTATTAGTCAGGGGTAAATTTAGGATAATAGTGTATGGGAATGGGTCTGGGTGGGTTACTTTTTGGAGGGTCAGTGTGGACTGGTTGGGCCGAAGGGCCTGTTTCCACACTGTACGGATTCTATTACCTGCAGTGATTCACTCCTCCTTCGATACGACACATCTTCAAAGTCCTCCTATTTCCCTTGTTCTCGGTAATGCCCAGTGAGGATATGTCCTCCAAGCTCAGGCACCTCCTTGACATAGCTGAGTGGGTATAATCAGGGTACTGTTTGGCATAGCTGCAGGATTCATTCACTGATTGCTCTTTCACTCTGTGAGGGCACAACGAGGGCAAATCCTAAGGGCAAATGGATAGTCAGGCTGACGTCTGCCTCATATACCTCCAGTTACATGGGAAAGTCATCAAAATTGACCAGACTTTGGGGGAATGGGGAAGGAAAGACAGCAATGACTCCACCCGCCCGCCCCCCCCGTCCCAAAGTAGATATTTACCCACAATTTCACTGCATCATGTCTTCACTCTACTGTTCAATTGCTGCCATACCGTTACCCTTTTCTACAATAGGATCACTTTCTGTAGAGAAACAACACTTCCATGACCAATGCAACATCAGGATGCTACAACTTTAGTGGGGCGTACTTCCTTTAGGTAGAGAGCAAGTTGGAATGATTCCAGTGTACTTTACAGTATCAGATCATTTTATTCTATTTCCAATAGCCAATTAGCAATGGATAGAACTGAAGCCAACCTTTATGTGCATTTTTATTTACAGAGTTACATATTACATACAAAGTCCTCCTAACCCAATAATCACAACTTTAGTCTCAGTCTATTTATAGTGAGCTCACATTAATGCCCAGCTGGTGCCTGGCAACTGCATATAACTCAGTTAACATACAAATGACATCCGAGAAATATTTGTTTGGTGTATCTGTGAGCACAGAGTGCATCATAAGTGGGCATTAGAGTGTGCCGTGATTATATGAGGTTATTTTGCTATGAGGAAGCACGAGTTTGTTGCTATGTAGCTCACAAGCAGCTTTACAGCCTTGTGAAGATTGACACATATTTTCCAGTTCCTGTTGAATTCTTTTTTCTGATTTTGTATCCATGTCCTTGGCACAATGCTGCCGATTGCCTCAGCTACTTCTTCCAACGCCCAGCCTTCTTCCCTTGTTTTTCTCTATGCCAGGGAAATCAGATAATCTCTCCTTTTTTGATCTTCCTAGCAGCTGTCCAATGGAGACCTTCCATGACTCACTCTGCTACTACATAGTAACATTTTCACAGATACTTTGTAATCTTCCTTTCCAGATGATCCACAGGAAATCAGAACTTCTCAGATGCATTCCAGGATATTTGGCTTCCGCAATTTGTAGACCTAAATTCAAGCTTTGTTCTTCTCTGCATCTGCTTCCTCTATGTTGATATGTAGGGTCAGTGGTTAGCACTGCTACCTCATGGGGACCTGAGTTCAATTCCAGCCTTGGGTGACTGTCTGTGTGGAGTTTATACATTCTCTCCATTTCTGTATGGGTTTCCTCAGGTGCTCTGGTTTCCTCCCACAGTCCAAAGATGTGCAGGTGAGGTGGATTGGCCATGTTAAATTGCCCATAGTGTTCAGGGATGTGCAGGCTAGGTGGATGGGAAATGTGGGGTTATGGGGATTTGGGTGGGTCTGGGTGGGATGCTGTTTGAAGGGTCGGTGTGGACACAATGGGTCAAAGGGCCTGCTTCCACATGTAGAGTTTCTAGGATTCTATGTCCCAACATAGACCATCCCTGATGCCTCTCGTGGTGCAGAGGTAGGTCCACTACGCAGAGGAGGCCCAGGGTTCAAGTCCCAGCTGTTTTGGAGATGTCCTGGAGCAGCAGCCAGCATGAGGAGTGAGCCCTGGGGGAAGGCTGGTGCAGAGAAGCAGTCCCAGAGAAAACTTACCTTCGAGCAGCTGGGAGCCAGTGCAGAGTGGGGTGGAGGCTTGGAGAGGAGCAGGGAAGGTTGTTGGACTGGGGCCTGGCACGGGCAGTCAGACCATGTGTGGAAGTCCCTGTGTTCAGCTACTGCAATGTAATGTTTATGTGCAATTTGTTCATATGACTGAAATGACTATCCTTTAACTCTGTGTTATTTCTAACTTATTCTTTAAACATTGTAAAGTAATGCAACTACTTTGCTTTTTTATTTGTCTTTTGGATCGAAGATTTGTACCGAGGTATTTGTACCTAAGAGGTTACAACACACTGTAAACTTTTGCTATAAATTCTGTGTCTTACAATCTTATTCTCCACAACCACCTGATGAAGGAGCAGCGCTCAGAAAGCTAGTGCTTCCAAATAAACCTGTTGGATTATAACCTGGTGTTGTGTGATTTTTAACCATAAGAGGCAACATCGTAAAACTTTTCACTGTACCCCTGTACTCCTGTACTTGAGTACACTTAACAATGAAAGGATATTCTATTCTGTTCTATTTATCAACAAAAATACCTAGACCAGTCTTTTAACTTTTAAGTCCTATAGTAACACACTCAAAGCCTAATAATTTACCCCGATGGATGGTGTTAGATGGCTCAGTGCATTGTCCAAACCCTCTGGCCAGTTCCTGAGGTTTCTGAAAAATCAGGCTTCGTACATGAAATCTCACCGGGCTCAGACGCACAAAAGAGTTCGCAATTAATATTTCTCCTTACTTGAAGCAAAACAGAGCCACATCCCTCTTGGCACAACGTTCCATTATGTTTAATAACAAAATGTTCACAGGAGATTTCACTCAACAATTTACACCCCTTGGACAGCAGATAAGTTTCTGTTATTTTTCAGGATATGTTGGGATGGGACTGATAAAAACAAATCGCTTTCACCATTTTCTAGGTGGGTAACTTCCTTAAGAAGTGACAGTCTTGATTGGGTGATGTTGTCTCCAGTACCACTGGTTGTCGTTCGTGACCACTCGAGACAACTTTGGAAGGGCTTTGTACCCCCCTTGGGAAATGTTCCAATAGAATTCCTAAACAAAACCACATTTCAAATGCTGGCCTTGAAGGGAACACAAGTTGAATCATGCCTATCTGCTTTTGGCACTCGTGGTTTTGTGCTCATTAAAGTGAAATAAAGACCAGAATTACAGAATGAGACACTGCTTCATATTTGACAGCCAATCACTGAAGATTTCAGGGGAATACAAAATTCACTGGTACTCACAGAAATTTGCAAGATCTGGAGCACAAGTTGTCTTGATAATTTGGTAATGTATATCAAGAAATATTTGCAATGCATCATTGCTCTAGTTTTTAGTGAGACAGCGTGGCCTGAAATTAGAGTCATCGTGATGCGCAGCACGGAAACAGATCCTTCAGTCCAACTCGTCCATGCCAAATGGATATGATAACTTAATCTACACCCATTTGCTGACACTTGGCCCATATTCCTCTAAACCCTTATTCATATACCCATTCAGATGCCTTTTAAATGGTGTAATTGTACCAGCCTCTACCACTTCCTCTAACAGCTCATTCCATACACGTACCACCCTCTGCATGAAAAAGTTGCCCCTTAGGTCTGTTTTGTATATTTCCCGTCTCACCCTAAACCTATGCCCTCTAGTTTTAGAATTCCCTATCCTGGGAAAAAGACCTTGTCTGTTTACCCTATCCATACTCCTCATGATTTCATAAACCTCTATAAGGTCACCCCTCAGCCTCTGACACTCCAGGGATAGAGTCATAACATTGGACACATTCTCAGGAGTGGGAATATTTCCAACTGGGGAAGCCGTGGAATTTGAGATCGTGCCCAGGATTACATCCTGCTTGGCTTGGCCTTTTCAGTTTGAGTAGTGGGGTCTGAGGCTAGAGCAGCTTGGAGAGATGCAGAGGAACAGAGGACAGGAATATGGGTAGACTTCTTTCACATTACCCCTGCATTGAGGGGGAACATCAAGAGAACGTGGGGAAATGTTTTCAGGTTACTCCAAGAGTTTTCTCCTTTCTTGATATTTTTAATCAAAGTATTCAGATATGATATGGCACACAAATGTAGAGGTTGCTGGAGGAACTTGGCAGATTTGGTAGCATTGGTGGAGAGAGAAACTGAGATAACCCTTTGAGTCCAAAATATATCTTCATTTTTTTCTATATCCAGAAGTGTTCTTAAATGAAACTGAACATTTTTTTCCCATTACCAACACACTTGTGGTATTTTTAATCTATTAACCACCATCAGTTAATCACCTGTATTTTCCAGTTGATTAATTTACATGCACATCCAATGCAATGCAGACTACCAAAGGTGAAGGAGAGTTAGGGAGAGAGGGAAGGGGCTAAGTCAAAATAGAGTAGGTTGGGGCGATAAGTCACTGTATCTCCTGTGGTGCCCAGCTCTCTAAAGGCATCGAGAGAACTGATGAACACTGCATCCTCCTTCTCTGATGACAACTGGGCACAGATGTAACCACAAGATGGTCAGCAGAGATGGCCCCCTCCAAAGCCCACTGCCTGGACCTGTTTATGATCAGCCTGACCAGACCCCAGGTCCAGACCCACAAGGAGCTCCTCCAATCTGCCCACACCCCTCTGCACCAGGTGCCCAAGGGTCAGGGGCATGGGGCTGAAGTGCGATCGAAACCACAACAAAATATTTTTCAAGCAACTGAAAAAAAGGGTGCAAGTGGGAATAAACACATTTGGGGCGGAATCTTATCAGGGTCTGAGCGATGTGAGTTGTGGTGAAGCAGAATCAGACAAGACCATCCCAACATCAGGAAATTCGCCCTTCACCTTTGTGATATTTTCCAACCAAGCTGCTTAGAGAGGTTATGATGCACCTCTGGAGCAGGTGGGACCTGAACCTGTATCTCCTGGCTCAGAGGGAGGGACACTGCGCCACAACAGCCTCCTTGGCTCCTTCATATTTTGAAAATCTTCACTGGATCTCATGGCAATTAAGAAATCGCGCAAGATGCCTTTGCAAATTGATGAAAAGTCTTAATCTTCATCAGACTGAAAGTACTAAAGCTGAAGGAGATTTATTGCCTTGTCTGGTAATGCCTCCCCTTGTTTGTCTCAAAAACAAGTTGCATTTCATCTTGGCTCTATTGAGTCTCAAGGGATTTTAGATAAAGTGATTTCCATTTACTGTGGTCAATGGGGGTGGGCACAAGGGAGACTCTGTTGCAGACTCATGCCTGACCATTCCTAATGACTTATTTTTATTTTATTGTTTTTAAAAAAATCTATGGACTGACGTTTGATTGAACATCTGACCTATGGCTCTGGTCTAGTACACGTGCCATTGGAGTGGATTGCCAGGAAATTTAAGGTTGACCATTAGACAAAGTTCGGCCAGAGTTTGCTAGTCATACCTGTGGATGGTTTAAGGGTCTTTCATTATCCAATAATCTCAGCAGTTAGCACTTCTGGCTCATGATGCCAGGTACCTGGATTCAATCCCAGCCTTGGGTGACTCTGCGTGTGAAGTTTGCACGTTATTCCCATGTCCTCCAGGTGCTCTGGTTTCCTCCCATTAGTCCAAAGATGTGCAGACTAGGTGTGTTGAGCATGGGATGTGCAGAATAGGTAGATTAGCTATGGGAAATGCAGGGTTATAGAGATAGGGTGGGAGACTGATCTGGGTGAGATCTCCTTCAGAGGATTGGTCTCAATGGGCTGAATGGCCTGCTTCCACACTGTAGGGATTCAGTGTCTGTTGATTATGGTTCTATCTTTGTGTAGAGATATGATTCAATTATGAATGGAATGAAAATTAACAGGATTCACCACAACTTCCGAAAGAGATTTGGTCTGATCTAGTACCACTTACCACAGGAAATCCCTGTGGAAATTTTTTTGCATTAATGAGATGGAGAGGGTTATTGTATGGAAGTTTTCAAGGCCATGTGAGTGCTGGCACTTGCCCTTTGGAATGCCCGGCCCATTTATACTAAAGAGTCATAGACCACAACTATAGACATCTCTCTGCATGAGAGAGAAACCAGTAACTGTTACAGTTTAATAGTAACCACTTCACAAACATGGGGTAAGGTGGCAAGGCCTACATGAACTACCATGTTATATGATAGCTTGCCTCTTGGCCACTATGAACTGTCCCAGCTGTTATGGAGAATAAACTCTCCTTTATTCTGTGCTACACACTAGATTTTTTTAATCACCATGCTTTGGCACACCTTTGGAGCAGGTTGGGTTTGTACCCAGACTTCCTGACCCAGAGATAGGGACACTACCACTGTACCACGAGACATCAGCATCTCCACCTGTCTATAAAATTGTCTTAGTGCCTCTATTTTTCCAGAGAGTGTAAGGCCTGTCCAATGCTGGATTTATGAGCTGCCATCTCAGTGATTTAACACTGAGCACCTGTTATAGCCTGGACCCACACAGATATATGAGAATTCTAGGCGCTGATCACTTTCACTGCTACAGACAACCTTCACGCAGACTTTAGTAGAATAGTATTGACAGGAAGCTGGAGGGTTTTGTGGCACTGTGGTCGTGCCACTATTTTGAGCCATGAGACTCAGGTTCAAGTCCTACCTTCTCCACAGGTATGTCCTGACATCTCCAAGCAAGTTTAATTAAAAAATATCCGTTACGGACCAGACCTCCTCAAAATATTTTAAGAAGGCAGCCTAGACCCTAACTTTTTCTTCTTTTAAAGGCAGATGTTATGTTAATATTCCAGGTGTGATGCAACTGGTCAAACCACTCAGCTTTAAGTAAATCCAAGTTTATTTAAACACTATAGTTGACGCCCAAACAAAAGAAAATGGAATTTAGAATAATTTAACTATTGTAAAACTTAACCAACCTGATACAGCAACTTAATTAAGGAGCTGTTCCAATTCCTGTAACATTCCATAAACATATCCGTTGACAATAAGGTAAATTGAAACACAGATTCTTCCAGACAAGAGGGAACAACATCCAAAATGATTTCAGAAAGAAAAGTCAGTCAGGAATCTTCTGCTGAAGCTTGGAACCTTTCCTTCTGACTGCCACAGCTAAACTAAACTAGAAAATGCCTGAAGTGGGAGAACTGGCCACTTCCTTTCCATTATAAAACTAGACACTTCTGCACCTCTACCTTTACAACCTCTCTTGAAAAAAAAAACCTTTTTACAGCGAAGGCATCATCACAATTAGGAAAATGTCTTGACAGGAAGATGCAAGCAATTACCTGAGCTATTAACATGAATAATGTGAAACCTCACTGCTGAGCTGTTAAAATGGACACTTGACTTCTCATGAAATCAAAAGCAACAGACTATAACAAGCTGAAATAAAGTTTCTTATTGCAGAAAGATAGAATTCCTAAGATGAATTCTTGTTGTCCTTCAGTCTTTCCACCATTCCATTGGTTTTTGACAGGTAGCGATTGTAAGTGGTATGCTTTACATTTGTGACCACCTCCCTTTGACAATCCATCTCAGTCTGGTAACGACACTCCGTGTGAAGATAGAACATGGAACATAGAACACCGAGCTGTACAGCACAGGAATGGGCCCTTCGGCCCACGATGTTGTGCCAAACATGACGCCAAATGAAAATGAAATCTTCTGCCTGCCCTTGGCCCATATCCCTCCATTCCTTGCATTTTCATATGTTTATCTAAAAGTACCTGAACTGCCCCTATCCTATCTGCCTCCACCACGTCAGCACATTCCTGACTCCTGCCACTCTGTGTAAAAAAACTTGCCCCTCATGTCTCCTTTGAACTTATCCCCTCTCACCACCTCTTGTATTAGACATTTTAGCTCTGGGACAACGATTCTGACCTTCAACCTATCTATGCATCTCACAATTTTATAGACTCAAATCTCCCCGCAGCCTCTGCCGGTCCAGGGAAAACAAAACGAGCTTTCCTAGCTGCTCCTGATAGCTCGTACCCTCTAATCCAGGCAGCTTCCTGGTAAACCTCTCCTGCACCTTCCCCAAGGCCTCCACATCCTTCCTGTAATATGGCCACCAGGACTGAACGCAAAGGTCAAAGTGTGGCCTAACCAAAGGTGAGAAAAGAAAACATCAAACTCCAAATGTGACAGGAGAAATGGAAGGGCTGAATATTCATTACTATCATTGGAATTTGAGACCCTGTTGAGAATTGAATGAAACCCTCTACATGTCAATGTTTTGTTTAACTGAAAGGTTCTTAGCTACTTCAATTAAAGGTAGTATTTACTATATTATTGCCATAACCTTTACGTTAATCTATCTACTTGCAAATAAGTAATCCCTGCTTAGAGGATCTCAACAGGACCTGGTACCTTTGCAACTGTAGGAAAAGCAAATATTTCCAAAATGTCCTTTTCCAAATTCTTCCAGTCTGTGTGAGCATAATCTGAGAAGAAAGGTCATCATGGGAAATTGTAGCAAGTTGCTTCAATATTTAACCCCCGTGTGGAAATATCCATTGTTCACGTTGACTATCTGTTTAAATGTAGCCTGTTTCAGAATTAATATCTGAGTTCATATTTCACAAGCAGGTCCCAGTTTCATAGAGTCCCCACAGTGTAGGAGCAGGCCATTTGGCCCATCAAGTTCACACCGACCCTCCAAAGAGCAGCTCACCCAGATCCACCCCAATATCTCTGCATTTCCCATGGCTAACCCAACTAGTTTACATATCCCTGGACAGTATGGGGATTGTTGTGGTTCTGTTCGCCGAGCTGGAAGTTTTTGCTGCAAACGTTTCGTTCCCTGGCTAGGGAACAAAACGTTTGCAGCAAAAACTTCCAGCTCGGCGAACAGAACCACAACAACGGACACCCGAGCTACAAATCTTCAACCAGACTTTAGTATGGGCAATTTAGCATGGCCAATCTACCTAACCTGCACATCTTTGGATTATGGGAGGAAACTGGAGCACCTGGAGGAAAACCACACAGACACGGGGAGAATGCACACAGTCGCCTGAAGGTGGAATCAAACTCAGGTTTCTGGAGTTACGAGGCAGCAATGCTCACGACTGTGTCATTCTTCATTGTATCTGGCCTTTTAGCACAGGGAGTAAGACAGGCAACTTGCCACATTTGCCAGCAATGAATGATCAAGTGGGAGGACGAGTTGCTGCGCTACGTCAATGCCACACATACAGCATGTACCAGCAAACACACTGCACATGTTTCAGCCAAATGACCATGTCTGAAAGACTGAAGGGAGTAATCCTTCATCCAGTCAAGTGGGACTCTGATCAGTCAGGGGACTGAGGACCAGACTCACTCAATAATCTCAGGCTGATTACCTGAGCCATTAGCAAACTGCCTTAAGGCAAATAAAGTCAAGGAGTTAAAAATGTGTGTCTTTAAGGTTGGTATGGGAGGAATGGGGCAGGGGTTTATAAAGCAAAAGGTTGTGGTAACATTGCAGGGATACTATCATGATAATGATATCCGGAATAGGACACACAAGGCCAATATGTTTGCAATAACTCCATGAAAGCTGGGAGCCTGTCACCAAGTCACCCTTTATTTACATGTGCACAATGTGTGACATGGACTTAGCTAGCTCAGAGCTGGCTCCTATAGTGAGCAGAACCCCTGATGTCCCTGTTTATATCTGTCAGCCAGGGCTCTCTGATTGGATCGGGTTAACAGCCCCAGTCAGGGAACTCATGTGCTATGAAGTCCAGCTGGCTGAACCCCTTATAATCACTGCAGTGTTCAAATGTAAAAACAGTAACAAATGAACAGATGAGCAGCGGGATACGGACCAAGTGCAGATAAATGGGATTAGTTGAGGATAACATCATGGTTAGCACAGACATGATGGGCTGAAGGGCCTGTTTTTGCGCTGTATTATTCCATGTTCCATGGAAGCACACAAGAAAGTGGTGAAATGGAATTGGGGTGCATACTAAATGAGGTGGAGAATTGCCTGAGAAAATTTGCCAGGCCTCATGGAGAGAAGACATAAAACTCCTGAACCAGCCGAAATACAGGAAAACTCAGCCTGTAGTTTCTAGCTGTCACATGGAAGCTTGGCACCGGAGCAGGGTAAGATATAAGTTAATAAGGCATAACTATCATGGGCAAGATGGGCCAGATGGCCTACTTCTGCACTGTATCATTTCTATTGTTCTAATTATCAAAGGCACGAGAAAAGAAAGCCTCTCTTGTATAAAACACGTATGTTGATAGCAACCGCTAATGTGACTTTAAATGGTAAAGCACATATCAGTTTCAATTATTAAATCTTAAGGCCATAAGACTATAAGACACAGGAATGGAAGTAAGGCCATTCGGCCCATCGAGTCCACTCCGCCATTCAATCATGGCTGATGGGCATTTCAACTCCACTTACCCGCATTCTCCCTGTAGCCCTTAATTCCTCGTGACATCAAGAATCTATAAATCTCTGCCTTGAAGACATTTAGCGTCCCGGCCTCCACTGCACTCTGCAGCAATGAATTCCACAGGCCCACCACTCTCTGGCTGAAGAAATGTCTCCGCATTTCTGTTATGAATTGACCCCTTGTAATTCTCAGGCTGTGTCCACGGGTCCTAGTCTCCTCGCCTAACGGAAAAAATTTCCTAGCGTCCACCCTTTCCAAGCCATGTACTATCTTGTAAGTTTCTATTAAGTCTCCCCTTAATCTTCTAAACTCCAATGAATACAATCCCAGGATCCTCAGCCGTTCCTCATATGTTAGACCAACTATTCCAGGGATCATCCGTGTGAATCTCTGCTGGACACGTTCCAGTGCCAGTATGTCCTTTCTGAGGTGTGGGGACCAAAACTGGACACAGTACTCCAAATGGGGCCTAACCAGGGCTTTATAAAGTCTCATCTTGTACCATTTTCACTGCACAGTTGTTCAAATGAAGTCTAACATATTCCCTGCTTTGAAATGTTTCATTTTGATTGACTAATCGACAAATATTGAACAAACCATGTATTTTTCTGCGATTATATTTAATAACCCGCAAATTCTGACAAAGTTTGAAATGGTCTTGCTTGAAACATATAATATTTCAGCTGGTTTGACATTCACTCTTCATTACTGTAGTAGCTGTCGGAAATGAATGCCTGGATCTTTGAATGATGTTATCTCATGGCAGATGTTGCTTTAATTGCCATGCTTAACAGCAAAAAGCTGATCACAGATCCTGAAGATTAGTTCATAAAACAGTCGATAAAGTGTGTCCACAGAAGCACAGTAGATTGTATCTGCGTAATCTTGCTGACTAGCTGCTAAATGAACAGATATTATACATTATACAGATACATGTCATGTCTTCCTCTACATGCTTAATAATTGGGAATAATTGAATCAATATGCCAGGAGTTATTGACATATTGTACAGCAGAATGTTAAGACATTACTTTTTCTTATTATCAACCAATCTTGCTAACAGAAATCAAATAGTTTTGATTTTCTGCAGATCGGTGTGTGTTGAATAACAATAAAAAGCATTTGCAACTGTCCAGAGTAAATTGTTTACACTTGGATTAAAGACCTTCAAATGCCAAAATTATAAACATCTTTACTGAAAAATGCGCACAATTTAGTTTATTCAGCTGTTGCTAATAATTTCATTCGTGCCAATCAAGTAAAGCACCATCCAAACTGGAATAATGACTCAAAAACAAAATTGCTGGAAAGACTCAGTAGGTCTGGAGAGAAGTCAGAGTTAGTGTCTCAGGTCCAGTGACCCTTCTCAGAACTGCAGAACCCCAGCTTCTGTTTTTGTTTCTGATTTACAGCATCCACAGGTCTTTCGGTTTTATAAAATCATGACTCACTCTTCTCTTTTCCCGAATTAAAAACTATCTTAATTTGCGATGATACGGCGTGTACTAAAATCTTGAAGTGTCTGTCAATCAATTTCCCTCCAGCCATTCCCCCCTCCTTCCCCCCCTCCCCAATTTTGATTTGTACCTTCTTCATGGTGAGCTACCTAAGATCAAGGTATCACAGAACACCATAGCCGCTGCATCCCCAAGTGTAAAGCATTACTTTTTATCCATGAAACAGATGGCAAGGGGGTCCATCTGAAGTCTGAAAAGCCAGAGGTTGTGGTTATTATCTACTACCGGCATTGGTAGGAGGGAATTAAGACGTCTTGTTGGATGTGAGTACAGTAACAAGGGGCATGTGGGCAACTTTGCACACTTGCTTCAATCTTCGAAACACAGTGCCAACCTCAAATGCCTAAAATGGGCAAAACACCAGTGGCGTTACCAGAAATCGGGCAACCATTCTAAATTGTGAATTCAATCTGCATCTTTCCTCCACTGGAGAAACAAAGAGAGCTGTGAAACATAGGCCACTCACCGCTATCGGGAAAGGAAGACAAACAACTTTGGTCTTCACTGTTTGTGGGGTATTTGGGAGATCTTACTGAACAGCATGGCGAAGGATCTCGCAGACTCTCAGAGCATGTTGGCACTGATCAAACAGAGGCAATTTCTCAGGCTTTAGCACATCCGTAAGGATGGAAGGGAACCGTGCACACAAAGGTTTTCGATGCAGTGAGGCACCTGGAACCAGAGACCAGAAGCCGCCTAGACCTCCAGTTCAAGGACCCTTGTAACTGGGCTGATGACAAGAGGAAAATGGCAACATTATCTGTGGGCCAACATATGTCACCAATATGACCAGTAGCTACCACAGCCTAGCATCAGGCCACAACAACCAACTCACTCAGACACCTGAGGAACCACTTCAGATTCATCTCTTGCAGCAGAACCTGAAAACATTGATCATTTGAACTTGAGCAAAAATGCATCCTTAAAAAGCTACCTAATTCCTGATAAACCTGATTCAAAGCAGATCCATCGTCACCAGCAGATGGAAGGGTGCCAACGAAGACGAATTTCACCAAAATGTCCTTCCACCCGATTAAAATTCCAATCGCCACCTGTGCTGGCATAATCTCGCTGCTCTGCCCGATCAAACCATTTTTATGTTGTACATCGCTTTTATTGATTAAATCAGATAGATCACAACAACTCAAGAGCTTTGCTCTAATCGGCTTTTGTTGTGGCTACCCTAAATAATGCATAAAGCTTATCCAACATTTCTAAACTGTCACAGACTTTGGCTTCACTTACACAGATTCACATTTCTGGCTGGCAGGAAAGCCTTATAAAAGATTCAGGAGAACTGGAGGCTGACAGCTTTCTGCACATGGGACAGGATTGCTAAGTCTAAAGCGAAATGAGGCAAGGGCAGATTTAAACATCTCTTCACCACATTTGTGCTGGATTGCTGTGAGGCACCTGATGAATAACCATTAGTCATGGGACTACATGCCAGTTCTAAAATATTCATCATTTACCACGGAAACGTGACTTGCATTTGATCTCTGCATTTGCCCTATTTGATCTTAATTTATTTTGCACCCCAGCCTTCTTCACCAGTCCAAAATGAAAGGTTGCTCATGTATCTGTAACGCAATTGTTTTTATCTAAGCTTTGATGTGAAGTTGGCGGTGTTGGACTGGGGTGGACAAAGTCAAAAGTCACATGACACCAGGTTAGAGTCCAACAGGTTTATTTGAAAGTCTAAGTTTGCAGAGTGCTGCTCCTTTATCAGGTCACTAGTGGGGCAGGATCATAGGACACAGAATTTATATCAAAAGATCATAATGTCATACAGTTGATATGATATATTGAACAAACCTAGGTTGTTGTTAAGTTTTTCATCTTTTAGAATGGGTTGCAGGTTTCGATTCATTAATACGTAAATTCCAGAACTTCTTTCAAGTCACATGCTTAAGATAACTTAAGGTTTTATGAAAAAAAGGTGACATCTCAGCTTAGACAATGCATTAAAGGTGTGAGGTTAGAGTCTATCTGTATCCCAATCTTGAGTCAGACTGCTTCTATTTCAAAGTAGGAATTTATAAAATGTCACAAAGATTATAAAAAATATTGACTGCCTGCAGATTGTGTACTTTTTGAACAAAGTAGAATGAATCTGTAGATACAATTCTGCATATTTACATATTAATGAATCAAAACTTGCAACCCATTCTAAAAGATGAAAGACTTAACAGCAATCTAAGTTTGTTCAATATATCGTATCAGTTCTATGACACTTTGATCTTTTGTTATAAATTCTGTGTCCTATGATCCTACTCCACCTGAGAAAGGAGTGGCGCTCCGAAAGCTAGTGCTTCCAAATAAACCTGTTGGACTATAACCTGGAATCATGTGATTTTTAACTTTATCGAAGCCTGTTGTCCCTTTTACTTACTCAGTTATGGATGCAATTGTCACCGACTGGGCCAGCACTTAATGCCCATCTAGATTGTCCTGGAGAAGGTGGAAGTAAATTGCCTTCTTATGATGGTGTTCGTTGGCCTTGTCCATCCCAGATGGTAACGGTCATGTGTTTGAAAGGTGCTGTCGAATGAGACTTGGTGAATTTCTTGCCGCTAGTACACAACTGCTGCTCGTGTTACTTGGTGGTAGAGGGATGTGGTACCAATCAGGCGGGCTGCTTTGTCCTGGATGGTGTCAAGTTTTTTGAGAGTTGTTGGAGCTGCACCCATCCAGGCAAATGGGGTGTATTCCATCTCACTGCTGACTCATGTCTTGTAGATAGTGGACAGGCTTGGGGAACCAGGGAAGTGAGTTACTCGCTGCAAGATTCTTAGTCTCTGACCTGCTCTTGTAGCCACTGTATTTATGTGGCAAATCCAGGTGAGTTTCTGATCCATGATAAACTCCTGGTTGTTGATGGTGGGGAGTCATTGATGGTAACATCACTGAATATCACATGGCAGTGGTTAGACTCTCTCATGTTGGATTGCCAGATCCTTGTACGGTACAAATGATATTTGCCACTTTTCATGCCAAACCTGGATTTGGGCCCAGATTACTTTATGGTCTCTTGATTATTGCTGTCACATCCTCCCTCTCTTACTCTTACTGCAGGATTATTGTTCTTATTATTGCTGCCATTATATTGCTGTCATTGTTTTATTTCTTATTTCTAAGATACTGCTGCTGTTGCTGCCTGAATACAGTAAAGCCCATTGCTTCTGACAGCCGACCGTGTAGAATCTCCAATACCACCCCTGCAGGCATCATTGTTACTCTGATCCCATCTATACTTCCTCAGGAAAGTAGCCAATGCAATCAAAGACCCCTCCCACACTGGCTATACCCTCTTCCACCCTCCTCAATCAGCCAGAAGATATAACAGTTTGAATACACGTACGAACAGATTCAAGAACAGCTTCTTCCCCGCTGCTTTCGGACTTTTGAACGGACCTCCCAAATCATAATTCTGATCTCTCTCTGTGGCTGTAACACAGCATTCTGCACTCTGTTCTGTTACCTGATTCACTTTGTCCTAGAGTCAAGTGGATTCTGCCTTAGGTTCCACACCATCATCAATGTGAAAGATTCGTACATGTTCAGCCACCTTTTTAACATCATTGAAGGTAGAACAGCAGTAGGGACATGACAGTCCATTATGAGCATATGGTTGAGCAATGTTTCACTGGGCAAATAAAGGTTGCAGTAAAGACACTTGCTTGTGAAAGTGTTAATTTTCTGAATATAATTAGACACAGCCTGGAGCTTTTCAGCTTTATGCTCCTTTTCCTTATGCTGTACCCACTCTCTGGGAAACACATTGTGCAGATCTTCCATTTCTGAACAGCAGAACCAGCTAATGCAGAGCTGTGTGGTGCAGAATTAGAAAGGCCTGCAGGGGGAAGTTAATGATTTTACTGCTGAGGGGGCCAATCCTGGCATCCTTTGTGCTTGAGGAATACTGTACTGCAACTGTTTAATTGACATTTGACTAGATGCACTGTTACTGGTCAAGCCTCCTGTCTGAACACTATACTGCATCTGAGATGGGCGCCTCTGTTCATTAACTCCATATTGTTTTCCACTGCCACTAGAGGTTATGGTAGGATCTGCCGGTAGAGGACATAACAATGTTTTTCACCCAATCTCAGTACATGGGACAACAACCAATCAATGAATCAATAAAATGCTAACACTATTCACCTGAAATGATAATAAGAGAGCTATCCAAAGGGTGGAGTATTTTTCCCTCTGTGTTTACAGTGAAAAGACTCAAAGTTGGAGAAGTCTCTGCAAGTTGCAGTAGAGGTGGTTCCATTCTGGTTGCCCAAGCTGCCAATGGGTTAGCGGACATTTGTCTGGTTTCCCAGCACTGCCCGATCCTGGTTTGTACCAGGTTACACAGAGTTCCCTGCTGTGGCCCGTGCCATATTACCATTGCTGTTCAGTCAAATTGCATTAGGTGTTAAAAAAAACTGACCTTAATTCCTTCAACAAGTTACAGGCCCCCAATCAACCATGTACTGTGTTATGACTGACATTATGCCTTTGGTTCAAGATTGTATTTATCTGCCTCACTGTTTCGGTACTTTAGTGCGGTACCAGTAATCAAACAAATTTAAATTCAGTTACAGTGGACAAGTTATGAGTCAAACTTGAACATTCTAAGACTCTGGTTGTGTTGAAGTTGTCAGCCATTCCCACCAACAGAATAGCAAAACTGGCTGAGGAATGTTAGTGACAGGACAAACCTCCAGGCTGATAACTCTGGTTGTTAATTCCGGATTCGCCAAACTTGTCTATGCCAAGCAATCGAATTAGGACATAATTAGAATCTGAAATCTCAGAGCTCATAAACATTTATCACACAGAAAGAGGTCATTCAGCCCATCATGGCCGTTCCAGCCAATAATGATCTAAAGGAATCTGTTTTTCAGCTCTTGACTGTAAGCCCCAGAGGCTGTAGCTTTGCCAATCAAATGCTGATTAAATGGTACAAGATGTTCTGACTCAACCATCCTTTCACTCAGGGATTTTCGAGCTCTGAGTGAAAAATTCACCTCAACTCCCTTCCAGGTATTCTACTTTAAACTAGGTTTTGCTACCAACACTCCTTTCCCTCCCCACCCTCATCCTGGTTTATTGACTCCTCAGGGTGACTGAGTATATGTGAGGGTTGAGATAGGCAGGTATTTAATCAACAAGGGAATCTAATGTCTATGTGAGAAAGGCAACAAGATAGAAGTGAGGATTTTCAGATCAGCAATGGTCTCATTGAACAGGGCTCAATGGGTTGAATGGCCTACCTCTGGTCCTGCGTCAAATGGTCAACATTCCTGATGAAGGGCTTATGCCCGAAATGTCAACTCTTCTCCTCCTCGGATGCTGTGTGACCTGTTGTGCTTTTTCAGTGCCACACTTTTCAACTCTGAGTCTCCAGCATCAGCACTTTCTCCTGTATCATATGGTCCTACAGTCTCTACTGATGGGAAAAGTGCCTTCCTACCTACCCTACCCATGCCTCTCATAATCTTAAACATCTCTATCAAGTCCCTCCTCAACCTTCACTGCTCCAGGGAAAAGAGTTCAGAGCAAACCATCAGTTGACATCACGATTACTGTCCTCGACATAACGGAACTGACAGTTGGGGCAATTGTTACTGCAGGACATTCTTCATCTGAGAAGGTCATCACTCTGAAGAGTTCGGTGAATGCTTGTCTGTTTCCCAAGTTGAAGGCTCAAAGGCCGCACAGCTGCTCCAGAGATTTTCTTTCACTGCATTAACAACGCGGTGGTCTGAATCACCCTTGTCCAAAGACATCATTGTGCGCAGAAAAAGGATCGCAGAGTTTTTCTGGAGTTAACCCCCAAATGCTTTTCATTGCTTTTTTATTACAGAAGAGTCAGGAGATCGTAAGTTATGACAGATTTTTGATCTGTTGGGGAATTAAGGAGGAAGGGCAGGAAAATGGACATGAGGAATGTCAGATCAGCCATGACCCTATTGAATGGCGTAGCAGGCCCAAGGGGCAGAGTGGCTAACTCCTGTCCTTAACTTTTATGGTCTTATGGTGAACAAATTGAAAATAGAAGCATTTTTTATATATTTACTGCTTAATCATGTTGCCATTTGTTTTGACATGCAGCACGTTTGTAGATGCAGCACGTTTGTAGATGCAGCACGTTTGTAGATGCAGCACGTTTGTAGATGCAGCACGTTTGTAGATGCAGCACGTTTGTAGATGAATCAGGCTGCACAGAGTCTGCTCAACTATCTCGAAGCTCAGTTTAATGTGAATTTGGAGTGGAGGGCCTATGATTCAACTCATTATGATTTCACTGTATTTAGTTTCTTAATTTCAAAATGAACCTTAGTCTTCAACTGCGGACAGAGGCTTCAGTCTGTTCATGCTGTGCCACATCTTATTCCCATTTGTGGTTTTGGACTTACTGACTTCTATTCTCAATTCCTGAAATATCCTTCTTCATTCTAAAGAGTTTATTTGACGTCTTAATTGGTGCTTGGTTTTATGATTTCATGTGAAATAATATTATTGTCATAATCCTACAACCATGTGCCACAACAAATGATTGTGCGTATGTTAATATAAGATGAAGTTGCCATAACCACATCATTCCTGAAGAAGGGCTTATGCCCGGAATGTCAAATTTCCTGTTCCTTGGATGCTGCCTGACCTGCTGCGCTTTTCCAGCAACACATTTTCAGCTCTGATCTCCAGCCCTCACTTTCCCCTATAACCACATCAGACCATAGGACTGCTCTTTCATTAGAGAGAAGGGCAGGGTTTTAACCTGAGGGTCACCACTCCTCAGGCATGGTAACCTCAGCCAGTGCAGGAATTGAACTCACATTAAAGGGGTTACATTGCATTGGAAGCCAACTGCCCAGCCAACTGAGCTAACCAATTCCCCAGGGCAGGTGCAGACAGGTAAGAAATGGTGGCTTTGCCATTGACGCTCCCTTTCTGTGAAAATAAAATGAAAGAAAAGATACAAGTCGTTTGCAAAATCTAATGCTCGGTACTGGGTTCAGCTGAGCAGTTTGGGAAACAGAGTTGTTGCCGCCCAGGTTAAAAGCAATGGGGACATTAATGCACCAGGGTAGGGGCGGAACCAAACAACAATTACTGATATTTGCATATGAATATTTAACAGAGGGTGAACCCAAAGAGGGGTGAATCAAGACATTTCTTTGGACATGGAGGGTCAGAGTTGCAAATACATTTCAAGGCGGTGGGCAAGACTTCATTCTGGAATTCCCACTCCCAATCCCAAAATCCCCACGTCTTGCTGGCAGAGGAGAAGGTTGTGGTCAGTTTAGAGATCCCACCCCAGCAGTTGGCAACACGCCCCACCCCTTCCACACACTGACTGCCACTAATCAGCTTCTGGGTGGACGGGATCCTGACTCTGTCCCATATTCCCACCCATTGGAATGGAAATTCCGCCAACTGGGACGTTTCCCCCCAAGGCAGGCGGGATGAGCTGGGAAATGGGCCAATAACCTGGCCCCATCTCAGAAGCAAGCCTCCAGCCCAGGGTCACAGGTGTTAACAGGCTAAGGTCCAAACCAGGGTGGTGGAGAAGAGAGAGGCAAGGAGCAGGAGAGGTTCAGGGAGCAGATTTCCAGACCACTGGGGCTTAGGCTTCGAAGACAGCAAAGGGAGTTAAATCAAGACCAAGGGTGCGGAAGATGCGAGAATTGGAGGAGTGCAGACATTCACTGCTGCAGTGAGGATGGGGAAGGTACAGAGTGAGGATGGGGAAGGTACAGAGTGAGGATGGGGAAGGTACAGAGTGAGGATGGGGAAGGTACAGAGTGAGGATGGGGAAGGTACAGAGTGAGGATGGGGAAGGTACAGAGTGAGGATGGGGAAGGTACAGAGTGAGGATGGGGAAGGTACAGAGTGAGGATGGGGAAGGTACAGAGTGAGGATGGGGAAGGTACAGAGTGAGGATGGGGGAAGGTACAGAGTGAGGATGGGGAAGGTACAGAGTGAGGATGGGGAAGGTACAGAGTGAGGATGGGGGAAGGTACAGAGTGAGGATGGGGAAGGTACAGAGTGAGGATGGGGAAGGTACAGAGTGAGGATGGGGAAGGTACAGAGTGAGGATGGGGAAGGTACAGAGTGAGGATGGGGAAGGTACAGAGTGAGGATGGGGAAGGTACGGAGTGAGGATGGGGAAGGTACAGAGTGAGGATGGGGAAGGTACAGAGTGAGGATGGGGAAGGTACAGAGTGAGGATGGGGAAGGTACAGAGTGAGGATGGGGAAGGTACAGAGTGAGGATGGGGAAGGTACGGAGTGAGGATGGGGGAAGGTACAGAGTGAGGATGGGGAAGGTACAGAGTGAGGATGGGGAAGGTACAGAGTGAGGATGGGGAAGGTACGGAGTGAGGATGGAGAAGGTACGGAGTGAGGATGGGAAGGTACGGAGTGAGGATGGGAAGGTACGGAGTGAGGATGGAGAAGGTACAGAGTGAGGATGGGGGAAGGTACGGAGTGAGGATGGGGAAGGTACAGAGTGAGGATGGGGAAGGTACAGAGTGAGGATGGGGAAGGTACAGAGTGAGGATGGGGAAGGTACAGAGTGAGGATGGGGAAGGTACGGAGTGAGGATGGGGAAGGTACGGAGTGAGGATGGGGAAGGTACAGAGTGAGGATGGGGAAGGTACGGAGTGAGGATGGGGAAGGTACAGAGTGAGGATGGGAAGGTACGGAGTGAGGATGGGGAAGGTACAGAGTGAGGATGGGGAAGGTACAGAGTGAGGATGGGGAAGGTACAGAGTGAGGATGGGGAAGGTACAGAGTGAGGATGGGGAAGGTACAGAGTGAGGATGGGGAAGGTACAGAGTGAGGATGGGGAAGGTACAGAGTGAGGATGGGGAAGGTACAGAGTGAGGATGGGGAAGGTACAGAGTGAGGATGGGGAAGGTACAGAGTGAGGATGGGGAAGGTACGGAGTGAGGATGGGGAAGGTACGGAGTGGGGATGGGGAAGGTACAGAGTGAGGATGGGGAAGGTACAGAGTGAGGATGGGGGAAGGTACGGAGTGAGGATGGGGGAAGGTACGGAGTGGGGATGGGGAAGGTACGGAGTGAGGATGGGGAAGGTACAGAGTGAGGATGGGGGAAGGTACGGAGTGAGGATGGGGAAGGTACGGAGTGAGGATGGGGAAGGTACGGAGTGGGGATGGGGAAGGTACGGAGTGAGGATGGGGAAGGTACAGAGTGAGGATGGGAAGGTACGGAGTGAGGATGGGGAAGGTACGGAGTGAGGATGGGGAAGGTACGGAGTGAGGATGGGGAAGGTACAGAGTGAGGATGGGGAAGGTACAGAGTGAGGATGGGGAAGGTACAGAGTGAGGATGGGAAGGTACGGAGTGAGGATGGGGGAAGGTACGGAGTGAGGATGGGGAAGGTACGGAGTGAGGATGGGAAGGTACAGAGTGAGGATGGGAAGGTACAGAGTGAGGATGGGGAAGTACAGAGTGAGGATGGGGAAGGTACAGAGTGAGGATGGGGAAGTACAGAGTGAGGATGGGGAAGGTACAGAGTGAGGATGGGGAAGGTACAGAGTGAGGATGGGGAAGGTACAGAGTGAGGATGGGGAAGGTACAGAGTGAGGATGGGGAAGGTACAGAGTGAGGATGGGAAGGTACAGAGTGAGGATGGGGGAAGGTACAGAGTGAGGATGGGAAGGTACAGAGTGAGGATGGGGAAGGTACAGAGTGAGGATGGGGAAGGTACAGAGTGAGGATGGGGAAGGTACAGAGTGAGGATGGGGAAGGTACAGAGTGAGGATGGGGAAGGTACAGAGTGAGGATGGGGAAGGTACAGAGTGAGGATGGGAAGGTACAGAGTGAGGATGGGGAAGTACAGAGTGAGGATGGGGAAGGTACAGAGTGAGGATGGGAAGGTACAGAGTGAGGATGGGAAGGTACGGAGTGGGGATGGGGAAGGTACAGAGTGAGGATGGGGAAGGTACAGAGTGAGGATGGGAAGGTACAGAGTGAGGATGGGAAGGTACAGAGTGAGGATGGGGAAGGTACAGAGTGAGGATGGGAAGGTACAGAGTGAGGATGGGAAGGTACAGAGTGAGGATGGGGAAGGTACAGAGTGAGGATGGGGAAGGTACAGAGTGAGGATGGGGAAGGTACAGAGTGAGGATGGGGAAGTACAGAGTGAGGATGGGGAAGGTACAGAGTGAGGATGGGGAAGGTACAGAGTGAGGATGGGAAGGTACAGAGTGAGGATGGGGAAGGTACCGAGTGAGGATGGGGAAGGTACAGAGTGAGGATGGGGAAGGTACAGAGTGAGGATGGGGAAGTACAGAGTGAGGATGGGAAGGTACAGAGTGAGGATGGGGAAGGTACCGAGTGAGGATGGGGAAGGTACAGAGTGAGGATGGGGAAGTACAGAGTGAGGATGGGAAGGTACAGAGTGAGGATGGGGAAGTACAGAGTGAGGATGGGGAAGGTACGGAGTGAGGATGGGGAAGGTACAGAGTGAGGATGGGGAAGGTACAGAGTGAGGATGGGGAAGGTACAGAGTGAGGATGGGGAAGGTACAGAGTGAGGATGGGGAAGGTACGGAGTGAGGATGGGGAAGGTACAGAGTGAGGATGGGGAAGGTACAGAGTGAGGATGGGGAAGGTACGGAGTGAGGATGGGGAAGGTACGGAGTGAGGATGGGGAAGGTACAGAGTGAGGATGGGGAAGGTACGGAGTGAGGATGGGAAGGTACGGAGTGAGGATGGGGAAGGTACGGAGTGAGGATGGGGAAGGTACGGAGTGAGGATGGGGAAGGTACGGAGTGAGGATGGGGAAGGTACAGAGTGAGGATGGGGAAGGTACAGAGTGAGGATGGGGAAGGTACAGAGTGAGGATGGGAAGGTACGGAGTGAGGATGGGGAAGGTACGGAGTGAGGATGGGGAAGGTACGGAGTGAGGATGGGGAAGGTACGGAGTGAGGATGGGGAAGGTACAGAGTGAGGATGGGGAAGGTACAGAGTGAGGATGGGGAAGGTACAGAGTGAGGATGGGGAAGGTACAGAGTGAGGATGGGGAAGGTACAGAGTGAGGATGGGGAAGGTACAGAGTGAGGATGGGGAAGGTACAGAGTGGGGATGGGGAAGGTACGGAGTGAGGATGGGGAAGGTACAGAGTGAGGATGGGGGAAGGTACAGAGTGAGGATGGGGAAGGTACAGAGTGGGGATGGGGAAGGTACAGAGTGAGGATGGGGAAGGTACAGAGTGAGGATGGGGAAGGTACAGAGTGAGGATGGGGAAGGTACAGAGTGAGGATGGGGAAGGTACAGAGTGAGGATGGGGAAGGTACAGAGTGAGGATGGGGAAGGTACAGAGTGGGGATGGGGAAGGTACAGAGTGAGGATGGGGAAGGTACAGAGTGAGGATGGGGAAGGTACAGAGTGAGGATGGGGAAGGTACAGAGTGAGGATGGGGAAGGTACAGAGTGGGGATGGGGAAGTACAGAGTGAGGATGGGGAAGGTACAGAGTGGGGATGGGGGAAGGTACGGAGTGAGGATGGGGAAGGTACAGAGTGAGGATGGGGAAGGTACAGAGTGAGGATGGGGAAGGTACAGAGTGGGGATGGGGAAGTACAGAGTGAGGATGGGGAAGGTACAGAGTGGGGATGGGGGAAGGTACAGAGTGAGGATGGGGAAGGTACAGAGTGAGGATGGGGAAGGTACAGAGTGAGGATGGGGAAGGTACAGAGTGAGGATGGGAAGGTACAGAGTGGGGATGGGGAAGGTACAGAGTGAGGATGGGAAGGTACAGAGTGAGGATGGGGAAGGTACAGAGTGGGGATGGGGAAGGTACAGAGTGAGGATGGGGAAGGTACAGAGTGGGGATGGGGAAGGTACAGAGTGAGGATGGGGAAGGTACAGAGTGAGGATGGGGAAGTACAGAGTGAGGATGGGGAAGGTACAGAGTGAGGATGGGGGAGGTACAGAGTGAGGATGGGGAAGTACAGAGTGAGGATGGGAAGGTACAGAGTGAGGATGGGAAGGTACAGAGTGAGGATGGGGAAGGTACAGAGTGTGGATGGGGAAGGTACAGAGTGAGGATGGGGAAGGTACAGAGTGAGGATGGGAAGGTACAGAGTGAGGATGGGAAGGTACAGAGTGAGGATGGGGAAGGTACAGAGTGAGGATGGGGAAGTACAGAGTGAGGATGGGGAAGGTACCGAGTGAGGATGGGGAAGTACAGAGTGAGGATGGGGAAGGTACGGAGTGAGGATGGGGAAGGTACAGAGTGAGGATGGGGGAAGGTACAGAGTGAGGATGGGGAAGGTACAGAGTGAGGATGGGGAAGGTACAGAGTGAGGATGGGGGAAGGTACAGAGTGAGGATGGGGAAGGTACAGAGTGGGGATGGGGGAAGGTACAGAGTGAGGATGGGGAAGTTACAGAGTGAGGATGGGGGAAGGTACAGAGTGAGGATGGGGAAGGTACAGAGTGAGGATGGGGAAGGTACAGAGTGAGGATGGGGAAGGTACAGAGTGAGGATGGGGAAGGTACAGAGTGGGGATGGGGAAGGTACAGAGTGAGGATGGGGAAGGTACAGAGTGAGGATGGGGAAGGTACAGAGTGAGGATGGGGAAGGTACAGAGTGAGGATGGGGAAGGTACGGAGTGAGGATGGGGAAGGTACAGAGTGGGGATGGGGGAAGGTACAGAGTGGGGATGGGGAAGGTACGGAGTGGGGATGGGGAAGGTACAGAGTGGGGATGGGGAAGGTACAGAGTGAGGATGGGGAAGTACAGAGTGAGGATGGGGAAGGTACGGAGTGAGGATGGGGAAGGTACGGAGTGAGGATGGGGAAGGTACAGAGTGAGGATGGGGAAGGTACAGAGTGAGGATGGGGAAGGTACAGAGTGAGGATGGGGAAGGTACAGAGTGAGGATGGGGAAGGTACAGAGTGGGGATGGGGAAGGTACAGAGTGAGGATGGGGAGGTACAGAGTGAGGATGGGGAAGGTACAGAGTGAGGATGGGGAAGGTACGGAGTGAGGATGGGGAAGGTACAGAGTGAGGATGGGGAAGGTACAGAGTGGGGATGGGGAAGGTACAGAGTGAGGATGGGGAAGTACAGAGTGAGGATGGGGAAGGTACAGAGTGAGGATGGGGAAGGTACAGAGTGAGGATGGGGAAGGTACAGAGTGAGGATGGGGAAGGTACAGAGTGAGGATGGGGAAGTACAGAGTGAGGATGGGGAAGGTACAGAGTGAGGATGGGGAAGGTACAGAGTGAGGATGGGGAAGGTACGGAGTGAGGATGGGGAAGGTACAGAGTGAGGATGGGGAAGGTACAGAGTGAGGATGGGGAAGGTACAGAGTGAGGATGGGGGAAGGTACAGAGTGGGGATGGGGAAGGTACAGAGTGAGGATGGGGGAAGGTACAGAGTGAGGATGGGAAGGTACGGAGTGAGGATGGGGAAGGTACAGAGTGAGGATGGGGAAGGTACAGAGTGAGGATGGGGAAGGTACAGAGTGAGGATGGGGAAGGTACAGAGTGAGGATGGGGAAGGTACAGAGTGAGGATGGAGAAGGTACAGAGTGGGGATGGGGGAAGGTACAGAGTGAGGATGGGGAAGGTACGGAGTGAGGATGGGGAAGGTACAGAGTGGGGATGGGGAAGGTACAGAGTGAGGATGGGGAAGGTACAGAGTGAGGATGGGGAAGGTACAGAGTGAGGATGGGGAAGGTACAGAGTGAGGATGGGGAAGGTACAGAGTGAGGATGGAGAAGGTACAGAGTGGGGATGGGGAAGGTACAGAGTGAGGATGGGGAAGGTACAGAGTGAGGATGGGGAAGGTACAGAGTGAGGATGGGGAAGGTACAGAGTGAGGATGGGGAAGGTACAGAGTGAGGATGGGGAAGGTACAGAGTGAGGATGGGGAAGGTACAGAGTGAGGATGGGGAAGGTACAGAGTGGGGATGGGGAAGGTACAGAGTGGGGATGGGGAAGGTACAGAGTGAGGATGGGGAAGGTACGGAGTGAGGATGGGGAAGGTACAGAGTGGGGATGGGGAAGGTACAGAGTGAGGATGGGGAAGTACAGAGTGAGGATGGAGAAGGTACAGAGTGAGGATGGGGAAGGTACGGAGTGAGGATGGGGAAGGTACAGAGTGGGGATGGGGAAGGTACAGAGTGAGGATGGGGAAGGTACAGAGTGAGGATGGGGAAGGTACAGAGTGAGGATGGGGAAGGTACAGAGTGAGGATGGGGGAAGGTACAGAGTGAGGATGGGGAAGGTACAGAGTGAGGATGGGGAAGGTACAGAGTGAGGATGGGGAAGGTACAGAGTGGGGATGGGGAAGGTACAGAGTGGGGATGGGGAAGGTACAGAGTGAGGATGGGGAAGGTACGGAGTGAGGATGGGGAAGGTACAGAGTGGGGATGGGGAAGGTACAGAGTGAGGATGGGGAAGTACAGAGTGAGGATGGAGAAGGTACAGAGTGAGGATGGGGAAGGTACGGAGTGAGGATGGGGAAGGTACAGAGTGAGGATGGGGAAGTACAGAGTGAGGATGGGGAAGGTACAGAGTGAGGATGGGGAAGGTACAGAGTGAGGATGGGAAGGTACAGAGTGAGGATGGGGAAGGTACAGAGTGAGGATGGGGAAGGTACAGAGTGAGGATGGGGAAGGTACAGAGTGAGGATGGGGAAGGTACAGAGTGAGGATGGGGAAGGTACAGAGTGGGGATGGGGAAGGTACAGAGTGAGGATGGGGAAGGTACAGAGTGAGGATGGGGAAGGTACAGAGTGAGGATGGGGAAGGTACAGAGTGGGGATGGGGAAGGTACAGAGTGAGGATGGGGAAGGTACAGAGTGAGGATGGGGAAGGTACAGAGTGAGGATGGGAAGGTACAGAGTGAGGATGGGGAAGGTACAGAGTGAGGATGGGGAAGGTACAGAGTGAGGATGGGAAGGTACAGAGTGAGGATGGGGAAGGTACAGAGTGAGGATGGGGAAGGTACAGAGTGGGGATGGGGAAGGTACAGAGTGAGGATGGGGAAGGTACAGAGTGAGGATGGGGAAGGTACAGAGTGAGGATGGGGAAGGTACAGAGTGGGGATGGGGAAGGTACAGAGTGAGGATGGGGAAGGTACAGAGTGGGGATGGGGAAGGTACAGAGTGAGGATGGGAAGGTACAGAGTGAGGATGGGGAAGGTACAGAGTGAGGATGGGAAGGTACAGAGTGAGGATGGGAAGGTACAGAGTGAGGATGGGGAAGGTACAGAGTGAGGATGGGGAAGGTACAGAGTGGGGATGGGGAAGGTACAGAGTGAGGATGGGGAAGGTACAGAGTGGGGATGGGGAAGGTACAGAGTGAGGATGGGAAGGTACAGAGTGAGGATGGGGAAGGTACAGAGTGAGGATGGGGAAGGTACAGAGTGGGGATGGGGAAGGTACAGAGTGGGGATGGGGAAGGTACAGAGTGAGGATGGGGAAGGTACAGAGTGGGGATGGGGAAGGTACAGAGTGAGGATGGGAAGGTACAGAGTGAGGATGGGGAAGTACAGAGTGAGGATGGGGAAGGTACAGAGTGAGGATGGGGAAGGTACAGAGTGAGGATGGGGAAGTACAGAGTGAGGATGGGAAGGTACAGAGTGAGGATGGGAAGGTACAGAGTGAGGATGGGGAAGGTACAGAGTGAGGATGGGGAAGTACAGAGTGAGGATGGGGAAGGTACAGAGTGAGGATGGGAAGGTACAGAGTGAGGATGGGGAAGGTACAGAGTGAGGATGGGGAAGGTACAGAGTGAGGATGGGGAAGGTACAGAGTGAGGATGGGAAGGTACAGAGTGAGGATGGGGAAGTACAGAGTGAGGATGGGGAAGGTACGGAGTGAGGATGGGGAAGGTACAGAGTGAGGATGGGGAAGGTACGGAGTGAGGATGGGGAAGGTACAGAGTGGGGATGGGGGAAGGTACAGAGTGAGGATGGGGAAGGTACAGAGTGAGGATGGGGAAGGTACAGAGTGAGGATGGGGGAAGGTACAGAGTGAGGATGGGGAAGGTACAGAGTGGGGATGGGGGAAGGTACAGAGTGAGGATGGGGAAGGTACAGAGTGAGGATGGGGAAGGTACAGAGTGAGGATGGGGAAGGTACAGAGTGAGGATGGGGGAAGGTACGGAGTGAGGATGGGGAAGGTACAGAGTGGGGATGGGGAAGGTACAGAGTGGGGATGGGGGAAGGTACGGAGTGGGGATGGGGAAGGTACTGAGTGAGGATGGGGAAGGTACAGAGTGAGGATGGGGAAGTACAGAGTGAGGATGGGGAAGGAACGGAGTGAGGATGGGGAAGGTACAGAGTGGGGATGGGGAAGGTACAGAGTGAGGATGGGGAAGTACAGAGTGAGGATGGGGAAGGTACAGAGTGAGGATGGGGAAGTACAGAGTGAGGATGGGGAAGGTACGGAGTGAGGATGGGGAAGGTACAGAGTGAGGATGGGGAAGGTACGGAGTGAGGATGGGGAAGGTACAGAGTGAGGATGGGGAAGGTACAGAGTGAGGATGGGGAAGGTACAGAGTGAGGATGGGGAAGGTACAGAGTGAGGATGGGGAAGGTACAGAGTGAGGATGGGGAAGGTACAGAGTGGGGATGGGGGAAGGTACAGAGTGAGGATGGGGAAGGTACGGAGTGAGGATGGGGAAGGTACAGAGTGGGGATGGGAAGGTACAGAGTGAGGATGGGGAAGGTACAGAGTGAGGATGGGGAAGGTACAGAGTGAGGATGGGGAAGGTACAGAGTGAGGATGGAGAAGGTACAGAGTGGGGATGGGGGAAGGTACAGAGTGAGGATGGGGAAGGTACAGAGTGAGGATGGGGAGGTACAGAGTGAGGATGGGGAAGTACAGAGTGAGGATGGGGAAGGTACAGAGTGAGGATGGGGGAAGGTACAGAGTGAGGATGGGGAAGGTACAGAGTGAGGATGGGGAAGGTACAGAGTGAGGATGGGGAAGGTACAGAGTGGGGATGGGGAAGGTACAGAGTGGGGATGGGGAAGGTACAGTGTGAGGATGGGGAAGGTACAGAGTGAGGATGGGGAAGGTACAGAGTGGGGATGGGGAAGGTACAGAGTGAGGATGGGGAAGGTACAGAGTGAGGATGGGGAAGGTACGGAGTGAGGATGGGGAAGGTACAGAGTGGGGATGGGGAAGGTACAGAGTGAGGATGGGGAAGTACAGAGTGAGGATGGAGAAGGTACAGAGTGAGGATGGGGAAGGTACGGAGTGAGGATGGGGAAGGTACAGAGTGAGGATGGGGAAGTACAGAGTGAGGATGGGAAGGTACAGAGTGAGGATGGGGAAGGTACGGAGTGAGGATGGGGAAGGTACAGAGTGAGGATGGGGAAGTACAGAGTGAGGATGGGGAAGGTACAGAGTGAGGATGGGGAAGGTACAGAGTGAGGATGGGGAAGGTACGGAGTGAGGATGGGGAAGGTACAGAGTGAGGATGGGGAAGTACAGAGTGAGGATGGGAAGGTACAGAGTGAGGATGGGGAAGGTACGGAGTGGGGATGGGGAAGGTACAGAGTGAGGATGGGGAAGGTACAGAGTGAGGATGGGGAAGGTACAGAGTGAGGATGGGGAAGGTACAGAGTGAGGATGGGGAAGGTACAGAGTGAGGATGGGGAAGGTACAGAGTGGGGATGGGGGAAGGTACAGAGTGAGGATGGGGAAGGTACAGAGTGAGGATGGGGAAGGTACAGAGTGGGGATGGGGGAAGGTACAGAGTGGGGATGGGGGAAGGTACGGAGTGGGGATGGGGAAGGTACAGAGTGAGGATGGGGAAGGTACAGAGTGAGGATGGGGAAGGTACGGAGTGGGGATGGGGAAGGTACAGAGTGAGGATGGGGAAGGTACGGAGTGAGGATGGAGAAGGTACAGAGTGAGGATGGGGGAAGGTACAGAGTGAGGATGGGGAAGGTACGGAGTGGGGATGGGGGAAGGTACGGAGTGAGGATGGGGAAGGTACAGAGTGAGGATGGGGAAGGTACAGAGTGAGGATGGGGAAGGTACAGAGTGAGGATGGGGAAGGTACAGAGTGGGGATGGGGGAAGGTACGGAGTGAGGATGGAGAAGGTACAGAGTGGGGATGGGGGAAGGTACGGAGTGAGGATGGAGAAGGTACAGAGTGAGGATGGGGGAAGGTACAGAGTGAGGATGGGGAAGGTACGGAGTGGGGATGGGGGAAGGTACGGAGTGAGGATGGAGAAGGTACAGAGTGAGGATGGGGGAAGGTACAGAGTGAGGATGGGGAAGGTACAGAGTGAGGATGGGGAAGGTACAGAGTGAGGATGGGGAAGGTACAGAGTGAGGATGGGGAAGGTACAGAGTGAGGATGGGGAAGGTACAGAGTGAGGATGGGGAAGGTACAGAGTGGGGATGGGGAAGGTACAGAGTGGGGATGGGGAAGGTACAGAGTGAGGATGGGAAGGTACAGAGTGAGGATGGGGAAGGTACGGAGTGGGGATGGGGAAGGTACAGAGTGGGGATGGGGGAAGGTACAGAGTGGGGATGGGGAAGGTACAGAGTGAGGATGGGGGAAGGTACGGAGTGAGGATGGGGAAGGTACAGAGTGAGGATGGGGAAGTACAGAGTGAGGATGGGGAAGGTACAGAGTGAGGATGGGGAAGGTACAGAGTGAGGATGGGGAAGTACAGAGTGAGGATGGGGAAGGTACAGAGTGAGGATGGGGAAGGTACAGAGTGAGGATGGGGAAGGTACGGAGTGGGGATGGGGAAGGTACAGAGTGAGGATGGGGAAGGTACAGAGTGAGGATGGGGGAAGGTACGGAGTGAGGATGGGGAAGGTACAGAGTGAGGATGGGGAAGGTACGGAGTGGGGATGGGGAAGGTACGGAGTGAGGATGGGGAAGGTACGGAGTGAGGATGGGGAAGGTACAGAGTGAGGATGGGGAAGGTACAGAGTGAGGATGGGGAAGGTACAGAGTGGGGATGGGGGAAGGTACAGAGTGAGGATGGGGAAGGTACAGAGTGGGGATGGGGGAAGGTACAGAGTGGGGATGGGGAAGGTACAGAGTGAGGATGGGGAAGGTACAGAGTGAGGATGGGGGAAGGTACAGAGTGGGGATGGGGAAGGTACAGAGTGGGGATGGGGAAGGTACAGAGTGAGGATGGGGAAGGTACAGAGTGAGGAGGGGGAAGGTACAGAGTGGGGATGGGGAAGGTACAGAGTGGGGATGGGGAAGGTACAGAGTGAGGATGGGGAAGGTACAGAGTGGGGATGGGGGAAGGTACAGAGTGGGGATGGGGAAGGTACAGAGTGAGGATGGGGAAGGTACAGAGTGGGGATGGGGGAAGGTACAGAGTGGGGATGGGGAAGGTACAGAGTGAGGATGGGGAAGGTACAGAGTGAGGATGGGGGAAGGTACAGAGTGGGGATGGGGGAAGGTACAGAGTGGGGATGGGGAAGGTACAGAGTGGGGATGGGGAAGGTACAGAGTGAGGATGGGGGAAGGTACAGAGTGAGGATGGGGGGAAGGTACAGAGTGGGGATGGGGAAGGTACAGAGTGGGGATGGGGAAGGTACAGAGTGGGGATGGGGAAGGTACAGAGTGGGGATGGGGGAAGGTACAGAGTGAGGATGGGGAAGGTACAGAGTGAGGATGGGGAAGGTACAGAGTGAGGATGGGGAAGGTACAGAGTGAGGATGGGGAAGGTACAGAGTGAGGATGGGGAAGGTACAGAGTGGGGATGGGGGAAGGTACGGAGTGAGGATGGGGAAGGTACAGAGTGAGGATGGGGAAGGTACAGAGTGGGGATGGGGAAGGTACAGAGTGAGGATGGGGAAGGTACAGAGTGAGGATGGGGAAGGTACAGAGTGAGGATGGGGAAGGTACAGAGTGAGGATGGGGAAGGTACAGAGTGAGGATGGGGGAAGGTACAGAGTGAGGATGGGGAAGGTACAGAGTGAGGATGGGGAAGGTACAGAGTGAGGATGGGGAAGGTACAGAGTGAGGATGGGGAAGGTACAGAGTGGGGATGGGGAAGGTACAGAGTGAGGATGGGGAAGGTACAGAGTGAGGATGGGGAAGGTACAGAGTGAGGATGGGGAAGGTACAGAGTGAGGATGGGGAAGGTACAGAGTGAGGATGGGGAAGGTACAGAGTGAGGATGGGGAAGGTACAGAGTGAGGATGGGGAAGGTACAGAGTGAGGATGGGGAAGGTACAGAGTGAGGATGGGGAAGGTACAGAGTGAGGATGGGGAAGGTACAGAGTGAGGATGGGGAAGGTACAGAGTGAGGATGGGGAAGGTACAGAGTGAGGATGGGGAAGGTACGGAGTGAGGATGGGGAAGGTACAGAGTGAGGATGGGGAAGGTACAGAGTGAGGATGGGGAAGGTACAGAGTGAGGATGGGGAAGGTACAGAGTGAGGATGGGGAAGGTACAGAGTGAGGATGGGGAAGGTACAGAGTGAGGATGGGGAAGGTACAGAGTGAGGATGGGGAAGGTACAGAGTGAGGATGGGGAAGGTACAGAGTGAGGATGGGGAAGGTACAGAGTGAGGATGGGGAAGGTACAGAGTGAGGATGGGGAAGGTACGGAGTGAGGATGGGGAAGGTACAGAGTGAGGATGGGGAAGGTACAGAGTGAGGATGGGGAAGGTACAGAGTGAGGATGGGGAAGGTACAGAGTGAGGATGGGGGAAGGTACAGAGTGCATGAAATAGTAAATAGTAAAGAATGTAAGAGCTATGTCTGAAATAACTCCGAAGAGGCATCTTTTATTTACAAAGGAGCTGTCCTTGACACTAGTGCTCCCTCTTCAGTGTCAGCTCTGAGAGGGTCAGTATCTCTGATACTCCTACTTATTGTTTTTCTTCTTCTCTATTTTTTTCTTACAGTGCGAGTCACAAGGTGACGAATCTTTGTTCAATTTCCACCACCAGGAAGATAGGAAAACACCCGAATGGCCAGTGACAAGCAGTGCCCTTCACATGAAAGGGCAATGCTATGTGATTAACTCTCCTCTTTTTTTTCTGCTGCGTGAGACACTCCAGTTTATTTATTTATTTATTTATTTGTGCTTATTTTTTCCCCAGCACCCATATTGTGTGTGTGCAGGTGTGAGACACAGTGAGTGACACAAGGTGCATGAATCTTTATTCAATTTCCACCACCAGGAAGAAAGGAAACATCCGAGTGGCCTGTGACAAGCAGTGCCCTTCACATCAAAGGGCAATGCTGTGTGATCAAACAGTGAAGGGGAGGGCAGGGACTAAATCAAAATAGAGTTGGAGGGGGAAATGATGCACTCCTCTCCCTGCGGCGCCCACCTCTCCCTGAACAACTCCAGGGTGTTGGTGGACACCGCGTGCTCCTTCTCCAAGGACACCCGGGCCCTAATGTAACCGCGGAAGAGGGGCAGGCAGTCGGCCCTAATGACCCCCTCCACAGCCCGCTGCCTGGACCTGTTTATGGCCAGTTTGGCCAGGCCCAGGAGCAGACCCAGATTCCTGTTTATATCTGTCAGCCATGGCTCCCTGATTGGTCGAGATTAACAGCCCCAATCAGAGATCTCATATACTATGGGGTCCACATAGCTGACCTGTTTACAATCACTGCAAGACGAAGCATGATATTCAGAGGACAAAAACAATCTGTGTATTTGTTGGAGCAAATTTGAAAATCTTATGATGATGACATTCAGCCAAGTCATAGATTGGAAGTAGTCAGAGCATCAAGGCATTCAGATCTCTAACAGGCTTAACACTCATTCACAATTACAAATATTCTAAATACTTGGGACAACTCCATCCATCACTCTCAAATGCCTGATTTAAACATATAACAAAATGACAAAAAATCTGAACACTACACACAGCAATCTTGTAAACCAACCAGAGATTACAATAGTTTTCTCACCTTAACTAATTACTACAAATGTGAGAAAACGAGAGAGTAAGCATTCGCTCATCAATATTATCCGATTGCTGAAATCAGATGGATACTGTGTCACAGTGCATGGGAAATCAACACTGTGCCATTTCTAGATTCATCACTAACACCAACCAGTAATAGCATCGTCTTTGAATAAAGGGCTGTCAGTTTAAGACAGAGATGAGGAGGAATTTCTTCTCTGAAATGGTTGAGATCTTTGGAACACCATACCACAGAGAGCTGTGGGAGCAGAGTCATGCAGCATGGAAACAGACCCTTCAGCCCAACTCTCCCACATCAGCAAGACAACCCAATCTGACCTCGTCCCATTCGCCAACATCTGGCCCATTTCCCTCTGAACCCTTCCGATTCATGTACCCATCCAGATGTCTTTTAAATGCTGTAATTGTACCAGCCTCCACCACATCCTCTGGCAGTTTGTTCCAGACATGCACCACCCTCTGTGTGAAAATGTTACCCCTCAGGTCCTTTTTAAATTTTGCCCCTCTCACTTTAAATCTATGCCCTCTAGTTTTGGACTCCCCCAGCTTAAAAAAAAGCCTTGTCTATTCACCCTATCCATGCCCCTTGTGATTTTATAAACTTCTAGAAGGTCACCCCTCAGCCTATGACACTCGGGGAAAATAAACCCAGCCTATTCAGCCTCTCCATATAACGCAAACCTTCCAGCCCTGGCAACATCCTTGTAAATCTTTTCTGCGCCTGTTCAAGTTTAACAAAATCCTTCCGACCAGATTGTATGCAGTATTCCAAGAGTGGCCAGACCGATGACCTGTACATCCACAACATGACAACCCAACTCCTATAGTCAATGTTATGAGCAATGAAGGCAAGTGTACCTAGTGTTTTCTTTACCACCCTGTCTACCTGTGACTCCACTTTCAAACCCTGGTATAAGGCTAAGATGGATTCTTGATCAGTAAGGAAATCAAGGGTCATGGGCAAAGGCAGGAAAATGACATGAGGAATATCAAAGCAGTCATGATCCCACTGAATGGTGGAACAGGTTCAAAGAGCTGAATGGTCTACTCCTGTTCTTATTTCTATGGTCTAAAACATGAACCAGGTTTCCGTACTTAACAAAAATGATTATTTATTACAAATCAATAGATTCTAGCTACATATAAGCAACAATGAACAGGTGACATGTAAATGTATTGGTTAAAACTCTAACCACCTTCTAAATTTCTCCCTCCATACAAACATCCAGATGGAGAACACAAAAAAAATGGTGTTATGGGTGGAGGGGAGAAAAACTGGGAAAGCAGTTCCATGGCACAGTCCTGGACGGAAGAGTTTCTATGGTTCCTAAATCCCACACTTCCTTCACTTCTCTGAAGAAAGCACAGAGCAACTGTCTTAGATGTTATAAAATGGCTGACTTATTGGTTAAAAGTAACAGCATGCAGTAACCGTGCAAGAATATAACTGGCTTTCTTCAGGCTTTAGATATTTTACTGGAAAAAGACGCACACCACCTGCCCTTTTCAGCAGTCTAAAGGCTTCTGTCAGTATCATTCACATCCACAAGCTGTTCAGTGGCCCAGGACCAATTAGCTATGTCTTTTCAGGTTGATAGCTTTTAGCATCTGTATCTGCTCACAACCAATTAGCAACCTGTTGCTGGACAAATTTCACTTTGTATACAGACTTTGCACCTTCCTCCACTGTTTATAAAGCAACTGTGTAAATGCAACTTACAATGAGTTTTAGTAACTTGCTTTTTAAAATACAGCAATTCCTTCCTCAGTCCTTTGTTACAGTCCTTCTCAATTCAGTCCACCATCAAATAATCAAGTAAAATGAAAAGATATGGTATTTAAGGATATCTAATTGAAATTAAATTTGACAGATTAACAGCCTATGTGCTTTCTTTGTTTTGTCTGTTTGTCTATTCTCCTTTTCAACATCTATCCATGGCCTCTATCATTGCCTCCAGATCTTTCAAGACCTCCACAATCCTCTAATTCAGGCCTCTGGAGCATTCCCAATTTTATTCATTCCACCAACAAAGCTTTCGCTGCCTGGGCTATAAGCTTGGAAAATAGTGCCCCGGAATTTTCCACCTCATTATCCCTCTCTCTCTTCCTTGAAGCCAGTTGTTGTATTCAGTTCTGGGAAATGCTGTGGGTGAAGTGAACCAAACGTCTATTGGGGGAGATTTAGAGCGTAGTGATCTATATTGAAATTAATCCTAGAGAAGTTTGAGCTACAATCCAGGTGAAAACACTTAATTGGGATGAAAATGAATCAAAGATAGGCAGGCAAAACTAAATCACTGGGGCTGTCATTAAACGAGAGCTATTTCGGATACGGTTGAGATACGTAGCTCTGGGATGAAAGGTCTCAGTTATGAAGAGAAACTGGATAGGCTGGGTTTACTTTCCTTGAAGCAGAGGAGGTTGAGGGGAGGATCTGATTGAGGGAGACAAAATTGTGAGAGACCAAGACAGGGTAGATTGTGGGAATCTCTTCCCCAATGACAGCTAAGACAAGAGGACTTACATTTAAGGTGAGGAGCAAGTGATTTAAAGGATATCTGAGAAATAATTTTTTCACCCAGAGGGTGGTAGAAATATGGAAGGTGCTGCTTTAGAGGCTGTTGGAGGTAGATATTCACACAACATTTGAGAAGCATCTGGGTGAGCACTTAAAATGCCAGGGCATGGTAGGCTATGGATCAAGAGCAGGCAATATGGGATTAGTGGGATGGCACGGTAGCTCAGTGGTCAGTACAACTGCCTCACAATGCTGGGGACCCAGGTTCAATCCCAGCTTTGGGTGAATATCTGTGTGGAGTTAAAACCGTCTCCCCCTGTCTGTGTGGGTTTCCTCCCACAATCCAAAAGATACGCAGGTTAGGTGGATTGACCGTGCTAAATTGCCCATGGTGTTTAGGGATGTGTAGCTTAGATGCATTAGACAGTGGTAAATGTAGAATTATAGGGGAATGGGTATGGATGAGTTGCACTTTGGAAGGTTGGTGTGGATTTGTTGGGCCGAAGGGCCTGTTTCCATATGGTAGGGATTCCATGAGTATAGTTGGGTACTTGTTGATCAGTATATACATGTGGGGCTGAAGGGCCTGTTTCTATGCTGTATGGCTCTATAACATTCCCACAAGCAAGAAAGATCAGGCAAACAAAGTAGGATTGCCTGGATGACGAGAGAGGAACAGAGCAAGATGAAGCAGTAAAAGGGAGCACAGGTGAGAATTAATCTAATGCAGAAGCTTCAGTGAGAAAGATTTGTTTTGTTCATTCACAGGACATGGCTAGCCCGACCAGGTTTTCATTTCCATACTTAATTGTCCTGAAGGGGAGTTGAGAGCAGTTCAGGCCATCATTAGACTCTTAATTCCAATTTTTTGTTGTTGTTGAATTCAAATCCCACCATCTGCCTTGGCAGGATTTGAACCCAGATTCCCAGAACAATACTTGGGTCTCTGGATTAATAGTCTAGTGATAACACCACTAAGCCATCAGTGAAAAGGAGAAATTAGAGAAGCAAAGAGAAAGTAGGGAAAGAGATAAGCAATTTACATGAAATGGAATCCACAAGTTTTCTATAGGTATATAATGAGTAAAAAAGAGTTCATCTAACTAGGCACCAAAAAGTGGATTTACTCATGAAAGCAAACTACTGCACCAATGACATCCAAGGAAGAAGGTGCTGCCTATGTCCTAGTGAAAAAGGAGGTAGCTGAGATACTGGATGAGATAAAAATGGATAAAGAGGAAGCATTAAAGATGCTACCTGCACTTAAAGTTAATAGATCACCAGGACTGGATGGAAGGTTTCCATGGATACTGAGGCGAAGTAAGGTTTGAAATTTCAGAGGAATTGACCATAACCTCCAATCCTTAAATTTATGGGTGGTGTTGGAGGACTGGAGAATTGCAAATGCTACACCCTTCTTCAAAGGATAAGCCCAGCAACTACAGGCCAATGATTTTAACCCCAGTGGAATGGAAGCTTTAAACATGACAATCCAGGACAACATTAACAGTCACTTAGCAAAATTTGAATTAACGTAGGAAAGCCAGTCTGCATTTATTAAAAGAAAACCATGTTTTAATAATTAGATGTTGGGCTTTGTTGAGGTAGCAGAAGGGGTTAATGAGGGTATTGTGGTTGATGTTGTGTACATGGATTCCCAAGAAACCATTTGCTAAAAATGCCACATAACATACTCAGCAACATTAAAGCCTACAGAAGAAAAGGAAACATGGAAACAGAGCTATGTAAAAGCAAAGAAAAATGCAGATGCTGGAATTATGAAACAACCAAAGAAGATTCTCGGGAAACCCAGCAGGTCTGGCAGCATCTGTGAAGAGAGAGGAAAACAGAGTTCACATTTCAAGTCCAGTGTGATTCTTCTTTAGAATGGAACACAGTTTCTGCAGCATCATCCATCTTCAATGCAGAACAGGTTTGAAGGGCTGAATGGCCTCTGTCAACTATTCTTTTCTATGAAAGTATGAAGCAAGCTCCATTCAGAGGACAGCTTCCAGGCAAACCACAGACCTCAACATTGAAGTCCTGCCTCACTAGAAACTGCCGGCCAATCAGAAGCTGGCTGTTCCTGACGGCCTAGTCTTTAGGGAATCCTGGAGCAGGGTCTTTTCCTTTTAGGTCTCATGGCTGTGAGTCATGGGGAGAAGCGAGCTGAGGGTGGGTTGGAGATGAGGGCATGAAGATGGCCACCCTCTTTCTCCCAGTTGCAGTCCCTCCAGTTGGACCCAGATATGTGGAAGTGGAGGTTACAAACCAGCCATCCTGTTTTCCCTGTCCAAAACCCAGCTGCTTTATCTGCTTGCTGGGAGGTGATGAGGGGCTTTAAGTGACCTGTGATTGACCACTTCAGGGTTGGAATTGCTGGTGAGTCGAGAGGTCCCCAATGAAGACAAGTACCTTTCCAGGCTTCTCATGTACATATTGGCCTAGCTGATGGTGTCCACGTTCTAGAAACAAATAAAAGAAAGATTATAAGCGAGAGTCAGTGATGTAAAGACATTTGACTTTGGGATGGGTACTGAGGTAGGATCTTTCCGGTTTTAACAAAGTGATGGATGATGATGGAATAATGTAGGAGGACGAGCTGAGAATAGTTCACGGGTTGGGGTGCAACATGGAGGGCCGAAGGGACTGTTGTGCGCTGTATTATTCTATGTGTTCACTTTAGGAAGTTGATGTTTGTGTTGAATTGATTATCTCAGTGTAAGTAGAAAATTGCTCAGTAAAGATCCTAATCTACATAATTTATAAAGATTGTAGTAGTCGCTTTCATAATAGTTTGTCCTCAAATGTTCCACACATTTGCTCAAATCTCTCAATATATTGAGTACCTACGTATCAGTTACTCCTTCTTGCTATTTCAGTTAGCATTCTTAAATGACCACGAATTTACCATTTATTTGTTTGTAACTGAGACTTACTTCTCTCTGGAGAATAGAGTTCTCACTTTAGTCATTCTTTTGTAAACTGTTTGCCTCTCTCATCCACTAACAACCCTATTGGTGGTTTCCTTCAACTCGTCTTGAGTATCAGATGAAGCCGTGAACTGGCCATGAGTGACTGTAACACTTGCTGCCTCGTGAAGACTGTTTGCTCTTCAAATGTGCAGGAAAATATACTGATGGCCTGCTCGATCTGAGCACATTCAACATGTTCACCATAAATAGGAAATAGAGAGCAGTTATTCTTAAAGTAAATGCATAAAAACCCATCTATTTGAAAGGTACCCATCTTTTATTATCACCAACATCAGCTTATTTTGGCCATTCCTTTGATGAAGCTTTTGGTTCTTTCTCCAATAATATTATGCCGTCTGTGACTTTAAATTCAATTTTGTTTTATAACTTTCTTGTGACATCCCGAGGGATATTTCATTATTATTAAATTTGCGATATAAAAATGTGTTGTTGCTGCTTTGACCAATTCTACCTCTAACAATATCAATTAACATGTAGCAATGGGTAATGGTTATGATTTGGAGATGCCGGTGTTGGACTGGGGTGTACAAAGTTAAAAATCACACAACACCAGGTAATAGTCCAACAGGTTTAATTGGAAGCACACTAGCTTTTGGATCGAGCCCTCCACAATCACCTGATGAAGGAGCGTCGCTCCGAAAGATAGTGTGCTTCCAATTAAACCTGTTGGACTATATTTTTTTCTTTTTTTTTTCTTTCCCGAGTGGCCAGTGACAAGCAGTGCCCTTCACATCAAAGGGCAAGACTCCTGTTTATTTTTTTTTTACTAACCCCCACACTACCGTCTAACTGCGGTAGTGCTTAATTTTTTCCCAGCACCCATGTTGTGTGTGTGCAGGTGAGAGACACAATGAAAGACATCGCCTGTTTGTTTTTTTTTAAAGGGCAATGCTGACATGCCTTTTTTTTCCTTTTTTTCTTCTTTTAAATCCCCACACTACCGCCTAACTGCGGTAGTGCTTATTTTTTCCCAGCACCCATGGTGTGTGTGTGTGCAGGTGTGAGACACAGTGAGAGACACAAAGTGCACAAATCTTTATTTAATTTCCACCACCAGGAAAATAGGAAAACACCCATGTGGCCAGTGACAAGCAGTACCCTTTACATCAAAGGGCAATGCTGTGTGATCAAAACAGTGAAGGGGAGGGCAAGGACTAAATCAAAATAGCGTTGGAGGGGGAAACCTGTTGGACTATTACCTGGTGTTGTGTGATTTTTAACTGGGTAATGGTTAACACTGAGTTCTGCTACAACTGAATCTCTTTGACTATTAGAATCCTACTTTGCAGCTGCAAATCAAGCAATTGCAAGACTTTTCACTCTAAAATAAGATTAAAATAACTTTTGCTGTAAAATTCTAGATGTGACTCCGGCACAATTTAAATTAGACATGTGAGGAATTAATAATTCCTTTCTTCCTGTATCAAAAATGTCTCCAGCTTCCAGATGTGCATTCAATTATCATAATTATCCCAGACTCTGTCATTATTAATGATCTGAAGAAAGCATTAGTTTCCGGTCTATAAATATATGTGAAGCAGTGATTATGATGTATGAGCTGAATATTAATGATTAATATTTGTAATGAAAGATGATTAAAGTAGCAAAGTCTTGATCAGGCAACAAGTCATTTCTATTCTATTCAAAGGTTTCTCAAGTGCTAACAAACAAGAGGTTGAAGTGTTAGGTAAGTGTTGAATGTGGTTAATATCTTATGAAGATAGTTATACTTACACTTTTGAGATACATAACCAATGCATGATGCCATCAGTGGTCTGCAGTTTACTGAGAATGGACCAATTCTCACTTGCATTTTGTCCAAACAGCATTCAAAACAAAAGTTATTTACAAATAAAAATAACCACAAGTCCCTTCATTCAGACCTGTGCAAATTTGGTGGGAAGTGGATTTGCACCAAAGAGAGGCAGAGACTCTGGAGACTTTATTTACAGGTGATGAATGGGGTTCACATTATCAGAACAGGCCATTGGCCCATCACATCCATGCTAGCTCCTTGTTATAGTTATGCAGTGTGTCATATGTGTAAAATCCAAATGCACAATTGTTTAGCTTTTAAGTTCCTGGTGACAATTGAGACTGTGTAGTGTAATGTATTAGTGCGTGTTGTGTGCCTACCCTTTAGAAGCTGGGAGCTAGAACCATGTGCCATGTTGTGTGTATTCAATGTGAGTCGCTTTGAGAAAGCAGAACAAAGTTCAATTCTGTTGCTTTCTGTTTTTGAAGATATGATGACCGTGCTGTTGGACATTTTAAAAATGCTCAACATTTCCATGAAAAATATAATTGGGTAGAAATTTACCATGTGACTGCTGCTGGCAGTAGCCAGGAAAATACTTGAAGAAAGATCAAAAAACTAGAAAATGGTGTCAACACTATTGTCCATTAGTGTACAAACATGCAATTAAAATTTTAAAAGGAAGATTTGCTGGCTGCTTCTTCCAATCAACTTTTTAATCAACTGATTCCCATCGCAATCTCGCTTCCCTTGTTTGTTTCCATGACCTACTCTGCACTATTCATTATAGATTCCTGCATCAACCACACAGCCTGCTACCTGCAAAGTACAAGACTTCCTTGTTTAAATGAGTGGAGTGGAACTGAACATCAGAATCTGATCCTGGGTAAATTGCACAGCGTCAGGCTGGCTCTCTACTGGGATTTGAGCTGAGCCATTCCAGCAATGGGGAAAGTTTAGATTCTCCTCATTACTGGCTTGTCATCTGAGTGGTTAGACAGTCTGCAACAAAACTGCACTTCTCCAGAGATGGAGTAAATGGGGCTGCCAGTTTTACACTGTTCCTGTTATTTGCTATGAGCCAATTTTGCATTTAACATGATGGAATCAACTCGCTTCTCTCCCTTTTTCCGAGCCTATGCAGGGGGAAGGTCTGTCTTAAGCATAGAAAGTGAATAAGTTACACCTTTCATACACCAGCTCACAGACTTCTCCATTGAAGTCCATAATTTTCAAATCCCAAGGGCTCAATCATAATTCACTGACATTGTGAGTGATGGTAGATACGGTAGGCTACTGTTGCAATAGTGTTTGTGGTTTGGGGCATTAAAACCATAGAGAATGAACAGCACGGATTCACCATGCTGCTCCTCGGATGCTGCCTGAACTGCTGCGCTTTTCCAGCACCACTCTAATCTAGACTCTGGTTTCCAGCATCTGCAGTCATTGTTTTTACCTAGCATGGATTCACCAGAAAGGTTAGGAGGTGACATACCATTACACAGTGGGCCGTTAGAGTGAGGGATGATTAGTTGCGGAGAGAGACAGAGGGCATTGCACCTTAAGCTGGATGGTGGTGTTTACATTATTAGTCTCGTGATCTCGGAATGTAACTCCAATTGCCAGCATAACAGGGGGAGAATTCCGATTAAATTAACATATAAAACCTAGAGATTAAAATCCACTATCGCTAGGATTGTTGTAAAATCTCATTGGTTCATCTGGAGTCCTTTGGAGAAGGAAATCTACTGCCTTTGCCCAGTCTGGTCGATGTGTGACTCCAGATCCACTAGCAATGGGGTTGACCCCTAATTGGCTTCTGAAACAGCCAAGCGAGCTAATCAATGTCTTTAAGAAGGTGGGTCACCGAGAGCTTCTCAAGGCAATAACTGCTGGCATCACCAGTCACTTACTACTATGTCCTTTTCCCACAAATTAATAAGGACGCATCTTTAAAACAAGAAGCAAATAATCCGTGTAACAGAGAGAGATGGGGAAAGAGTGAACGCTGAGATCAGCACTGAATTGTTCTGGCAAAGGTAAATACATGAGTAAACAGATAAATTGCATCCTTCACTGCTGTGTAAATAGCTAGTGGTAGTTGTATAGTTCAAATCTCTTCTTGCAGATCGCTATCCATTCTAATGTTCAGTATGGAATGTCCCAGTTCTGAGGAAGGGTCACTATCCAAACCATTAACTCTGGTTTCTCATAGATCATAGAATCATGGAATCCCTACAGTGTGGAAACAGGCCATTTGGCCCAATCAGTCCACACTGGCCCTCCAAAGAGTATTCCATCCAGACCTATTCCTCTCTCCTTATTATTTCTCTTCACAGATGCTGCCAGACCTCCTGAGCCCAGAAATTTCTGTTCTTGTTTATGGAATGTCTGGAGCTGCTCTTGTATTGACCCAATGCACAAATTCAACTTCTAACTAGGCTTCCAGCTGAGATGACGGCCCTCAGAGAAGGGGGTGGAAGTTAGAGCTCAGTTCTACCCATTTCTCCTTCAGAAGGTGTATTAACTCGACCACTTACTGCAGCAGAGAGCTCTATCTGCAGGAATTAAGCAGTGCATTAGTGAAAGTCGTGACACCCTGTGCTTCAACTGAGATATTAAACTGAGACCTCAACTGTGTTTGGTAACATGTAAGGTGCCACAGTGCTGTTGCTTCAGTCTGCAATTTCAGGAGAAGTACGAGGGGAAAGACATAGCTGATCCGAATCCTGTTCCAAATTATGCATCCTCCTCCAAAAATCACTGAAAAAATCTACACCAGAATTGACCTGATTATGTTCCAAAAGTGGGGAAAGAACATTTCAAGAAAGTCAAAAAGTGTGGTGCTAGAAAAGCACAGCCAGTCAGGCAGTATCTGAGGAGCAGGAGAGTTGATGTTTCGGGCATAAGCCCTTGTGTCTGGACAAAAGGTCAAGTGTGATGCGACAATGATGAATGAAATAGGTCTTCAACCAATTTCTCAGTCTCTCTATGAGTTGCTTGTTTTGTTGCGATCTGGTATATGTAACTGGAACATTGATCTTAATGTGTGAACTCACTGTATCACCCTGTCTCTCTAATTAAACCACACCTACAGTTGTTAAAAGCACTTAAAGGAGCCGTTACCTTGCGATGTTTCACTGGGCAGTCTTGGCCAGTAAAGTTGCAAATGTGCTGAATGTCTAGCCTGAATTTGAATACAACCACTACTGATGGGACAGAAGCTGCTTTCAACTTTGACTGCATTATGCGAACAGGTTTTCCAGGTCTCAAGCCTGAGCACAAAGCTGGGAATAATTTCGAACCTCTGAGCTCTGAAGTGCCAATCTTGCTCAGACAGCCTGGCGGGAGGATTGGTGTGGGAATTGGATGAAAAGTACATTGATGAATTTCTTTTGAGGCTGTCGTTAATGTTGCAGCTTAAATGCATATCGGCTATACAAAAATCCAAAAGAACTGTGGATGCTGTAAATCAGAAACAAAAACAGAAATTGCTGGAAAAGCTCAGCAGGTCTGGCAGCATCTGTGGAGAGAAATCCGAAGGGTGGATCTCTCCTGCAATTTGCGCAGTCCATGCCAACAATGAACACCAACAAACTAGGCAGAGCTGATAGGCAACAAAAACAGAAATTGCTAGAAAAGCTCAGCAGGTCTGTCAGCGTCTGTGAAGAGAAATCCAAGTTAATCCGGTGACCCTTCCTCAGAACAGATCACAGATCCACAGATGCTGCCAGACCTGCTGAGCTTTTCCAGCAATTTCTGTTTTCGTTGCCTATCAGCTCTGCCTAGTTTGTTGGTGTTCATTGTTGGCATGGACTGCACAAATTGCAAGAGAGATCCACCCTCCAACATTGACATCCTTCACTTTATTACGTACATAAGGAGAAATAACGCACCTGTCAACATCTCAATTTACTTCCAACTGAACCATGAGAAAATGTGTACATTAACTCAGTGAAACAGCACGGGCACTTTATACATGTGACAAAGATAAAGGGGATGAGAAAACAAGAACAGGAAAAGGTTATCTAGCTATCCTAGCCAGCTCCATCGTTTACTAAAATCATGGCTGAACTTTGAATGATCTCCAAATACTTCATTTGTACCAGATCTCTCGACATCATGGTGAACAAAAACCTCCTTGGATTCAAAATAAACAATCAACCAAGTGTCACATTCAGAATGTATGTGCTCTGTTATGGTCTGAGATCAGACTACCTTATATGCAGAGAGGAGTGCTGTTTCTTACCTCTTTGACTCCGTATCCTAATTAAGTCATTCAGTGGCAAGCTTTTGTAAGTTTAAAACTAAAGGAGGCTATTTAGTCTCACATGGAGAAAGTAAGGACTGCAGATGCTGGAGATCAGGGTCGAAAGGTGTGGCGCTGGAAAAGTACAGCAACTCAGGCAGCATCCGAGGAGCAGGAGAATTGACGTTTCACACATTTACCAGAATTAAACTCCACATTATGCAAGCTTGGCCATACACATTCACCCATCCACATCTGGATACAGATGAAGATGATGCATTTCCACAGATTCCAGTTATCTCGGGCTTTGAGTTGGGATCTCCTGTTCCCCAAGGTGACCGGGTTTTGTTCCTTCAATGGCTGTTGATGTTTTAAAGTTGATATGAGGATCTTTTAAAGAGAAGTGATCACAGCAATGTATGAGGATGCTTGCAGTCAAACTCCTCAGTGCTTGGTTCTCAAGTCTCAGTATCTGAAACTACTTTCCAACTTTGCTATTTGTCTTTGACAAAAGGCAACGAGCCCTTCTGATCTTTCTTTTAAAATTCAGTCACTGACATAAGTTGGTGTGAATGGGAATGAGCTGAAAATGTGTTGCTGGAAAAGCGCAGCAGGGCATAACCCAAGACGTCGAATCTCCTGTTCCTTGGATGCTGCCTGACCTGTTGCGCTTTTCCAGCAACATATTTTCAGCTCTGATCTCCAGCACCTGCCGACCTCACTTTCTCTGTGAATGGGAATGACTAAATGTGAATGAAGAAAATGAAATGTACTCATTACTGTCTGTATCCCTGAATAGATGACTTCAATCAGTGAGATCTTGTCACTGAAGCAAAGACTAACAACCCCTATGATAATGATGCAAGTTGACAGGAATGACAGACTAATAAACTGCACAAAGGAGACTGTGTTGAACAATTTATGCAAAGTTTATATCCATCATTCCAGCACGAGTGAGATTACAAAACCACAGATTTAAAGCTCAGCAGGTCTGGCAGCATCTGTGGAAAGAATTCAGAGTTAATGTTTTGGATCAAGTGACCCTTCCCCAGAACTTGGTTCCAAGAGATCAACTGTGTCAGCGGACTCTCTAGTCCGAGGTACAGACAGACATTTCTGTGGCCAGCAGTGAAAAATCAGAATGGTGTGTTGCTTCCCTGGTGCCAGGATCAAGGATGTCTCAGAGAGGGTGCAGAGTGTTCTCAAGGGGGAGAGGGATTAGCAGGAGGTCATTCTACGCATTGGAACCAATGACATAGGAAGGGAAAAGGTTGAGATTCTGAAGGGAGATTACAGAGAGTTAGGCAGGAATTTAAAAAGGAGGTCCTCGAGAGTAGTGATATCTGGATTACTCCTGGTGCTACTAGCTAGTGAGAGCAGGAATAGGAGGATAGAGCAGATGATTGCATGGCTGAGGAGCTGGTGTATGAGAGAAGGATTCACATTTATGGATCACTGGAATCTCTTTTGGGGTAGAAGTGACCTGTACAAGAAGGACAGATTGCACCTAAATTGGAAGGGGACTAATATACTGGCAGGGAGATTTGCTAGAGCTGCTTGGGAGGATTTAAACTAGTAAGGTGGGGTGTGGGACCCAGGGAGATAGTGAGGAAAGAGATCAATCTGAGACTGGTACAGCTAAGAACAGAAGCAAGTCAAACAGTCAGGGCAGGCAGGATCAAGGTAGGACTAATAAATTAAACTGCATGTATTTCAATGCAAGAGGCCTAACAGGGAAGGCAGATGAACTCAGGGCATGGTTAGGAACATGGGACTGGGATATCATAGCAATTACAGAAACATGGCTCAGGGATGGGCAGGACTGGTAGCTTAATGTTCCAGGATACAAATGCTACAGGAAATTTGAAAGGGAGGCAAGAGAGGAGGGGGAGTGGTGGTTCTGATCAGGGATAGCATTATGCTAAGGAAGGATATTCCTGGAAATACATCCAGGGAGGTTATTTCGGTGGAACTGAGAAATAAGAAAGGGATGATCATCCTATTGGGATTGCATTACAGACCCCCCAGTAGTCAGAGGGAAATTGAGAAACAAACTTGTAAGGAGATCTCAGTTATCTGTAAGAATAATAGGGTGGTTATGGTAGGGGATTTTAACTTTCCAAACATCGACTGGGACTGCCATAGTGTTATGGCTTTAGTTGGAGAGGAATTTGATAAGTGTGTACAAGAAAATTTTCTGATTCAATATGTGGATGTACCTACTAGAGAAGGTGCCAAACTTGACCTGCTCTTGGGAAATAAGGCAGGGCAGGTCATTGAGGTGTCAGTGGGGGAGCACTTTGAGGCCAGCGACCATAATTCTATTCGTTTTAAAATAGTGATGGAAAAGGATAGACCAGATCTAAAAGTTGAAGTTCTAAATTGGAGGAAGGCCAATTTTGACGGTATTAGGCAAGAACCTTCGAAAGCTGATATGGTGCAGATGTTCACAGGTAAAGGGACAGCTGGAAAATGGGAAGTCTGCAGAAATGAGATAACGAGAATCCAGAGAAAGTATATTCCTGTCAGGGTGAAAGGAAAGGCTGGTAGGTATAGGGAATGCTGAATGACTAAAGAAATTGAGGGTTTGGTTAAGAAAAAGAAGGAAGCATATGTCAGGTATAGACAGGTTAGATCAAGTGAATCCTTAGAAGAACATAAAAAAAGTAGGAGTATACTGAAGAGGGAAATCAGGAGGGCAAAATGGGGACATGAGGTAGCTTTGGCAAATAGAATTAAGGAGAATCCAAAGGGTTTTTACAAATACATTAAGGATAAAAGGGTAACTAGGGAGAGAACAGGGCTCCTCAAAGATCAGCAAGGCGGCCTTTGTGTGGAGCCACAGAAAATGGGGAAGATACTAAATGAGTATTTTGCATCAATATTTACTGTGGAAAAGGATATGGAAGATATAGACTGTAGGGAAATAGATGGTGACATCTTGCAAAATGTCCAGATTACAGAGGAGGAAGTGCTGGATGTCTTGAAATGGTTAAAGGTGGATAAATCCCCAGGACCTGATCGGGTGTACCTGAGGACTCTGTGGGAAGCTAGAGAAGTGATTCATGGGCTTCTTGCTGAGATATTTGTATCATCAATAGTTACAGGTGAGGTGCCGGAAGACTGGAGGTTGGCTAACGTGGTGCCACTGTTTAAGAAGGGCGGTAAAGACAAGCCAGGGAACTATAGACCGGTGAGCCTGACCTCACTGGTGGGCAAGTTGTTGGAGGGAATCCTGAGGGACAGGATGTACATGTATTTGGAAAGGCAAGGACTGATTTGGGATAGTCAACATGGCTTTGTGCATGGAAAATCATGTCTCACAAACTTGATTGAGTTTTTTGAAGAAGGAACAAAGAAGATTGATGAGGGCAGAGCAGCAGATGTGATCTATATGGACTTCAGTAAGGTGTTCGACAAGGTTCCCCATGGGAGACTGTTTAGCAAGGTTAGATCTCATGGAATAGAGGGAGCCATTTGAATACAGAACTGGCTCAACGGTAGAAGACAGAGGGTGGTGGTGGAGGGTTGTTTTTCAGACTGGAGGCCTGTGACCAGTGGAGTGCCACAAGGATCGGTGCTGGGTCCTCTAATTTTTGTCATTTATATAAATGATATGGATGCGAGCATAAGAGGTACAGTTAGTAAGTTAGCAGATGACACCAAAATTGGAGGTGTAGTGGACAGCAAAGAGGGTTACCTCAGATTACAACAGGATCTTGATCAGATGGACCAGTGGGCTGAGAAGTGGCACATGGAGTTTAATTCAGATAAATGCGAGATGCTACATTTTGGAAAAGCAAATCTTAGCAGGACTTATACACTTAATGGTAAGGTCCTCGGGAGTGTTGCTGAACAAAGAGGCCTTGGAGTGCAGGTTCATAGCTCCTTGAAAGTGGAGTTGCAGGAAGATAGGATAGTGAAGAAGGCGTTTTGTATGCTTTCCTTTATTGGTCAGAGTATTGAGTACAGGAGTTGGGAGGTCATGTTGCAGCTGTACAGGACATTGGTTAGGCCACTGGTGAAATATGCGTGCAATTCTGGTCTCCTTCCTATTGGAAAGATGTTGTGAAACTTGAAAATGTTCAGAAAAGATTTACAAGGATGTTGCCAAAGTTGGAAGATTTGAGCTAAAAGGATGGGCTGAACAGGCTGGGGCTATTTTCCCTGGAACGTCAGAGGCTGAGGAGTGACCTTATCGAGGTTTATAAAATTATGAGGGGCATGGATAGGATAAATAGACAAAGTTTTTACCCTGGGGTGGGGGAGTCCAGAACTAGAGGGCATAGGCTTAGGGTGAGAGGAGAAAGATATAAAAGAGAACTAAGGGACAACTTTTTCAAACAGAGGGTGGTACGTGTATGGAATGAACTGCTAGAGGAAGTGATGGAGGCTGCTGCAATTGCAACATTTAAGAGGCATTTGGATGGGTATATGAATAAGAAGGGTTTGGAGGGATATGGGGCTGGGTGCTGGCAGGTGGGACTAGATTGGGTTGGGATATCTGGTCGGCATGGACAGGTTGGACCAAAGGGTCTGTTCCTGTGCTGTACATCTGTATGACTGTATGACTGTAAGTGTCACTGGACCTGAAAACGTTAACTCGGATTTCTCTCCACAGATGCTGCCAGACCTGCTGAGCTGTTGCAGCAATTTCTATTTTTGTTTCTGATTTATAACATCTGCAGATCTTTTGGGTTTTATGGATTTCAGGTAATTGGTAAAAGATGAAATAGTGTCATGAAGAGAAATAATTATGCAGAGCCAGTAGTTAGAATGTGGACTGCATACCTGAGAGCACAGTGGAGTCGAATTCAGTTAAAACATTAAAACTAAATCATTACCTGGACAGAGAAAATATTCAGGGCTGTGGGGAAAAGGCAGGGGATTAACTTACTCCTTTGGAGGGCCAGCACAAATAGAACAGGCCAACTGGTTGCCTTCAGCTGTAACCATTCTGTGATTCTATGATAGAGAATGGTTGGGAATAGGCTTGATGACATTCATTTTACAAAATATGGGTGTCCGTGGCTGACGAGGGAAGTTAAGAAACATATAAAGTTAAAAGAGAAAAAGTATAACATAGCAAAGATAAGTGGGAAAACGGAGGACTGGGAAGCTTTTAAAGAACAACAGAGGATTACTAAGAAGGAAATACGCAGAGGAAAAAAATGAGGTACGAAGGTAAACTGGCCAATAATATAAAGGAGGATAGTAAAAGTTTTTTTAGGTATGTGAAAGGCAAAACAATGGTTAAGACTAAAATTGAGCCCTTGAAGACAGAAACAGGGGAATACATTATGGGGAACAAAGAAATGGCAGAAGAATTGAATTGGTACTTCAGATCTGTGTTCACTGGGGAAGACACAAGCAATCTCCCTGAGTTAACAGTGGCTGAAGGACCTGAACTGAAAGGAATTTATATTTGCCAGGAATTGATGTTGGAGAGACTGTTAGGTCTGAAGGTTGATAAGTCCCTGCGGCCTGATGGTCTACATCCCAGGGTACTGAAGGAGGTGGCTCGGGAAATCGTGGATGGCGTTGGTGATTATTTTTCAGAGTTCGATAGATTTGGGATCAGTTCCTGCGGATTGGAGGGTGGCTAATGTTGTACCACTTTTTAAGAAAGGTGGGAGAGAGAAAACAGGAAATTATAGACCAGTTAGTCTGACCGCAGTGGTGGGAAAGATGCTGGAGTCTATTATAAAGGATGAAATTACGACACATCTGGATAGTAGTAACAGGATAGGTCAGAGTCAGCATGGATTTATGAAGGGGAAATCATACTTGACTAATCTTCTGGAATTTTTTGAGGATGTAACTCTGAAGATGGACGAGGGAGATCCAGTAGATGTAGTGTACCTGGACTTTCAGAAAGCTTTTGATAAAGTCCCACATAGGAGGTTATTGAGCAAAATTAGGGCGCATGGTATTGGGGGCAAAGATTCCTGATGAAGGGCTTATGCTCGAAACGTCGAATTCTCTATTCCTGAGATGCTGCCTAACCTGCTGTGCTTTGACCAGCAACACATTTGCAGCTGTGATCTCCAGCATCTGCAGACCTCATTTTTTACTTTAGGCAAAGTACTAACTTGGATTGAAAGTTGGTTGGCTGATAGGAAACAAAGAGTAGTGATAAACGGCTCTATTTTGGAATGGCAGGCAGTAACCAGTGGGGTACCGCAGGGATCAGTACTGGGACCGCAGCTTTTTACAATATATGTTAATGATATAGAAGATGGTATTAGTAATAACATTAGCAAATTTGCTGATGGTACTAAGCTGGGTGGCAGGGTGAAATGTGATGATGTAGGAGATTACAGGGTGACCTGGACAAGTTAGGTGAGTGGTCAGATACATGGCAGATGCAGTTTAATGTGGATAAATGTATGGTTATCAACTTTGGTGGCAAGAACAGGAAGGCAGATTACTACCTAAATGGAATCAATTTAAGTAAAGGGGCAGTATAGAGAGATCTGGGTGTTCTTGTACACCAGTCAATGAAGGCAAGCATGCAGGTACAGCAGGTAGTGAAGAAGGCTAATAGCATGCTGGCCTTCATAACAAGAGGGATTGGGTATAGAAGCAAAGAGGTTCTTCTGCAGCTGTACAGGGCCCTGGTGAGACCACACCTGGAGTACTGTGTGCAGTTCTGGTCTCCAAATTTGAGGAAAGACATTCTGGCTATTGAGGGAGTGTAGCGTAGGTTCACGAGGTCAATTCCTGGAATGGCGGGATTACCTTACACTGAAAGACTGGAGCAACTGGGCTTGTATACCCTTGAGTTTAGAAGACTGAGAGGGGATCTGATTGAGACATATAAGATTATTAAAGTATTGGACACTCTGGAGGCAGGAAACATGTTTCCGCTGATGGGCGAGTGCCGAACCAGAGGACACAGCTTAAAAATACGGGTTAGACCATTTAGGACAGAGATGAGGAGAAACTTCTTCACCCAGAGAGTGGTGGCTGTGTGGAAGCTCTGCCCCAGAGGGCAGTGGAGGCCCAGTCTCTGGATTAATTTAAGAAAGAGTTGGATAGAGCTCTCAAGGATTGTGGAATCAAGGATTATGGAGATAAGGCAGGAAGAGGATACTGATTGAGGATAATCAGCCATGATCATATTGAATGGTGGTGCAGGCTCGAAGGGCAGAATGGCCTACTCCTGCACCTACTGTCTATTGTCTATTTTCTATTGTCAGAAAGTGCAGTCTGAATGGTATCTTTACTTAAGGAAGGATGTGAATGTGCTTGAGAGGTTTCAGAGGTGGTCTTTTAGATTGAATGGGTTGCCTTGTGAGGAGAGCCTGGCCAGTCTGGGGTTGAGAAGCATGAGTGGGGACTTGATTGAAGTGAATGAAATGCTGAATGGCCTTGACGAAGTGTCTGCTGAAAAAATGTTTGCTCTTGTGGTTGACTTCAGAACTAGGGGAGGCTGACATAAAATCAAGGACCACCTTTTCAGGACAGAGATGAGAATCCTCGAATCCCAACAGTGTGGAAACAGGCAATTTGGCCCAACAATTCCACACCGACTCTCTGAAGAGTAAATAACCCTGACCCCCATTCCCCTGTGCTGTTACTCGAAATTGCCCCTGACTCATGCACCTAACTGACACATCCCTAAATGCTATGGGCAATTTAGCATGGCTAACCTGCACATCTTTGGACTGTGGGAGGAAATTGAAGTACTCAAAAGCAACCCACGCAGGCACAGAGAGAATGTGTAAACTCCACAGAGATAGTCACCTGAGGCTGAAATTGAACCCGGGTCCCTGCCGCTGTGTGGCAGTAGTGCTAACCACTGAGCCACCGTGCTGCCTGTAAGGGGAAAGCTTTTCTCTCAGAGGGTTGAGTGACTTTGGAAGTCTCTGCTGCAGAAGGTGGTAGAGGTGATGAATACTTTCAAGGCAGAGGTAGACTCTTGTTAGGGAGGGGAATTGAGGGCTATCTGTGCTGAGGGGATGGTGGAGATGGGAATGTGGAATTCAGAACACAAACAGCTCACCTGGAAGTTTATGGTTTGGAATGACGGATCAAGCCAAGATGGGCCATTTCTGCTCCTAACCTGCCTGATCGTACCTTTGTGTGTAATATACTTGTTTGTGTTTCCTTTGAGGTAAGGTCAGAATGCTGAGAAATCATTACCCCCCCCCAAACCTTCGAACAGGTGAGTACCTGAATAAAAACAGGATGAATGTGAACTGGTGAAGTTGAAGATGAGGTAATAGAAAGATACAATGCCAACTCATGGAGTATATTTCCTCAAGGAGTGTGAGAAAATGTGAAGTTTATTCACAGGCTCCGAGTTGTGATTGTGACTCATGAGCACAAGATTGATTCACTCTTGGCAATCTCAAAAACTATTAGACCTCAGCTGGATTGACTTTGTACCTGTCCGGCAAGGTTTCCATTAATGCTTTATGGCTGGTGGCTTCCTATGGTACACTGTGACGATCATTTTTGCAGATTTATTGTTTCCTCCCTCCTCCTAGCTCAAACCATTTATTTGCTAATGAGCATCTCTCTCCCCTTCTTGCTATATATGCCAACAACAACTTAAATTTATATAACACCTTTCATGTAATAACATGTTGTAATGTGCTCTGCAGGAGTCCTATGAAGATAAGGCGATTTGAAAGGAACCAAAAACGTGAGCAAACAGCTAAACGTTTAAAAATTCGTCCATGGAATATGGAGTTGACTAGTTGGACCAGCATTAATTGCCCATCCCTAATTGGCTAGAGGGTAGTTAAGAGTCAACCACATTGCTGTGAGTGGGGAGTCACGTGTAGTCCAGAACAAATAAGGACTGCAGTTTTCTTCCTTAAAGGGCATGAGTGAGACAGATGGGTTTTTCGTGACAATCTCTGATGGTCATCATGAGACTCTTAATCCTAAGTTTTTTTTATTGGATTCAAACGTCGCCATCTGCTGTGGCAGGATTTAAACCTGGGTTCTCAGAACATTATCTGGTTCTCTGGATTAATAGGGCCAGAGATAACACCACCAGGTCAGTGCCACTCCGAGAAGCAACTGCCTCAAGGAGGGAAGAGATGCACCTACGTGTAAAACCAAGTTCCAAGTGCAGCTATCAATGGACAAGCCATTAACCTCGGAGGGAATCAAGAGGCCAAAATTAGAGCAAATTCTGCAAAGGCTATGTGGGGCTGGGCAAGAGTGTGATGCTGGAAAAGCACAGCAGGTCAGGCAGCATCCGAGGAGCAGGCCAATCGACTTTTCAAGCATAGGCCCTTCATCAGGAATGAGGCTTGTGGGTTGGGGCTGAGAGATAAATGGGAGGGGGGTGGGGTTGGGGCGAGGTAGCTGGGAAAACGATAGGTGGATGAAGGTGTGGGAGAAGGTGAGAGGTCAGACGGGGCAGTGATGGACAGGTCTGGAGGGCAGTGCTGAGTTGGAGGCTTGGCACTGGGATAATGTGGAGGGAGGGGAAATGAGGAAGCTGTTGAAATCCACATTTATCCCGTGTGGTTGCAGGGTGCCAAGGCGGAATATGAGCCGTTCTTCCTTCAGGTGTCGGGTGGTAACGGTTTGGCGGTGGAGGAGGCCCAGGACCTGCATGTCCTTGATGGAGTGGGAGGGGGAGTTAAAGTGTTCAGCCACGGGGCGATGGGGCTGGTTGGTGCAGGTGTCCCAGAGATGTTCTCTGAAATGATCTGCAAGAAGGTCTCCTGTCTCCCCGATGTAGAGGAGACCACACTGGGTGCAACAGATACAGTAGATAACATTGGGAGAGGAACAGGTAAACTTCTGATGGATGTGAAAGGATCCCTTGGGACCTTGGACAGAGGTGAGGGGAGTGGTGTGGGAGCAGGTTTTGCACTTCCAGTGGTGGCAGGGGAAGGTGCCAGGAGTGGGATGTGGGCTGGTTGGGGGTGTGGACCTGATGAGGGGGTCGTGGAAGGAATGGTCTTTTTGGAATGCTGATAGGGATAGGGAGGGAAATATATCTCTGGTGGTGGTGTCAGTTTGGAGGTGGCGGAAGTGGCAGAGAATAATGTGTTGCATGTGGAGGTTGGTGGGGTGGAAGTTGAGGATGGGGGCTGTGGTTCTATCCTTGTTGCGTTGAGAGGGGTGGGGTTCAAGGGCTGTGCCGCATGAATTGGAGGAGATGGCAGAGTCAACTATTTGGGAAGGGAAGTTGCGATTGTGGAAGAAGGAGGCCATCTGGAACTTTCTGAGGTGGAATTGGTCATTCTGGGAACAGATGCGGCAGAGGCGGAAGAATTGGGAATAAGGGATGGCGTTTTTACAGGAGGTAGGATGGGAGGAGGTGTAGTCTGGGTAGTTGTGGGAGTCAGTGGGCTTGTAGTAGATGTCCATGGTTAGTGGGTCACCAGAGATGGAGATGGAGAGGTCCAGGAAGGGGAGGGCGGTTGCCGAGATGATTCAGATGAATTTGAGGTCAGGGTGGAAGGTGTTGGTAAAGTGGGACTGAGTGAGGTTAACGAGAACAGGAGGTGTGAATTAAGGAGGGGTTAGAAAACAAGGGTGGATCATTTATTTAACTAGAATCCAGTGCAGATTAAGAGGCTGGTGAGTGCTCAGGACATAGTGCCAATTCACACGTGGACAGCGGAGTACCTCAAGATAACCTCTAGTTTACAGAAGTTGAAAAGTTTGGCACTGAAATAGCACAGCAGATCAGGCAGCATCGTTGGAGCAGGAGAATCAATGCTATGAGCATAAGCTTTTCACCAGGAATGGTGAAACGTCAACTCTCCTGCTCCTTGGATACTGCCTGACCCACTGTGCTTTTCCAGCGCCACACTTTTCGACTCTGATCTGCAGTCCTCACTTTCCCGTGGTTTACAGAAGGAGGGGTCTGGGAGGCTGGCCAGGAGAACTTTGGAGGAGTCACGTCTGTGGTAATAAATCCTGGATGATGGTCACCAGCAGAGGAGTTGAGGCAAGAGCACTTGGCCAGTGTTACAGTGGGAGAGGACGGCGATGTTGGTGACAGAGTGTGAAATAACTCCACCGAGGCTGGTGTCCGTCACCAAGTCACCCTTTATTTACACGTGGAAAATCCTTGATTCTAGAATGGCCTCATCAGAGTCAACTCCCAGAGTGCCCAGATGTCTGACACTCCCGTTTTTTTCTTTCTTTTTCTTTTATTTTCTTTTAGTGAGCAGAACCCCTAACACTCCTGTTTATTTTTTCCTTCTCTTTTTTTTCTTTTTTGTGCAGGTGTGAGACGCAGTGAGAGACACAAGGTGCACGAATCTTTATTCAATTGCCACCACCAGGAAGAAAGGAAAACACCCGAGTGGTCAGGACACTCCTGTTTTTTTTTCCTTAACCCCCACACTACCGCCTAACTGCGGTAGTGTTTATTATTTTTTTCCCCAGCACCCATCGTGTGTGTGTGCAGCTGTGAGACACAGTGAGAGACAAGGTGTACAAATCTTTATTCAATTTCCACCACCAGGAAAAGTAGGAAAAACACCCGAGTGGCCTGTGACAAGCAGTGCCCTTCACATCAAAGGGCAATGCTGTGTGATCAAAACAGTGAAGGGGAGGGCAAGGACTAAATTAAAATAGCGTTGGAGGGGGAAATGATGCACTCCACTCCCTGCGGCGCCCACCTCTCCCTGAACAACTCCAGGGTGTTGGTGGACACCGCGTGCTCCTTCTCCAAGGACACCTGGGCCCTAACGTAACCGTGGAAGAGGGGCAGGCAGTCGGCCCTAACAACCCCCTCCACGGCCCGCTGCCTGGACCTGTTTATGGCCAGTTTGGCCAGGCCCAGGAGCAGACCCACGAGGAGGTCTTCAGACCTGCCCTCCCTCCTCCGCACTGGGTGCCCGAAGATCAGGAGTGTGGGACTGAAGTGCAACCAAAAGCAGAGGAGAAGGTTTTTAAGAAAATCAAAAAGGGAGTGCATACGCACACACCCAACATACACATGGTCCACGGACTCCACAGCGCCACAGAACAAGCAGTTGGGCTGGGAGTCCGTGAACCACCTCAATCTGCCGTTGCAGGGGACTGCTGCGTGCAGCACCCTCCACCCCAGATCCCCGAGAGAAAGGGGGAGGACTCCCGCGTAGAGGGCCCTCCACTGGGGACACTCCTGTTTTTTTTTATCATTGGCCTTCTTTCTGCATTGATAATCTTCCTTCCATACTATGCAGACAGCACGACCTAGTTGGTGATGTCAGACCAGGTTGGCAGGGTCTGGTGATGCATGAAGGCTGGTATCCAGTACCCAGGCCACCCTTTATTTACACCTGTATTGTACAAGACACTGACCCACCCAGCACAGAGCTGGTTCCTAGTGTGAGCAGAACCCTTGACATTCCCATTTCTTTTTTTTTCTTTTTTTCTTTTTTCTTTTTTTCTTTTTTTTTACCGCCTAACTGCGGTAGTGCTTATTATTTTTATCCCCAGCACCCATGGTGTATGTGTGCAGGTGTGAGACACAGTGAGAGACAAGGTGTACAAATCTTTATTCAATTTCCACCACCAGGAAAAGTAGGAAAACACCCGAGTGGCCTGTGACAAGCAGTGCCCTTCACATCAAAGGGCAATGCTGTGTGAACAAACAGTGAAGGGGAGGGCAGGGACTAAATCAAAATAGCGTTGGAGGGGGAAATGATGCACTCCACTCCCTGCGGCGCCCACCTCTCCCTGAACAACTCCAGGGTGTTGGTGGACACCGCGTGCTCCTTCTCCAAGGACACCTGGGCCCTAACGTAACCGTGGAAGAGGGGCAGGCAGTCGGCCCTAACGACCCCCTCCACGGCCTGCTGCCTGGACCTGTTTATGGCCAGTTTGGCCAGGGCCAGGAGCAGACCCACGAGGAGGTCTTCAGACCAGCCCTCCCTCCTCCGCACCGGGTGCCCGAAGATCAGGAGTGTGGGACTGAAGTGCAACCAAAAGCAGAGGAGAAGGTTTTTAAGAAAATCAAAAAGGGAGTGCAAACGCCCACACCCAACATACACATGGTCCACGGACTCCACAGCACCACAGAACAAGCAGTTGGGCTGGGAGTCCGTGAACCACCTCAATCTGCCGTTGCAGGGGACTGCTGCGTGCAGCACCCTCCACCCCAGATCCCCGAGAGAAAAGGGGAGGACTCCCGCGTAGAGGGCCCTCCACTGGGGACACTCCTGTTTTTTTCTTTTTTTTTATAAACACCCGAGTGGCCAGTGACGAGCAGTGCCCCATCCCCTGGTTATATATTTTTTTTAATAGGGCAATGCTCCCACGCCTGTTTTTTTTTTCTTTTTCTTTTTTAAAGGGCAATGCTCCCACTCCTGTTTATTTTTTTTAATTATATATTTTTTTCTCTGTTTTTCTTTTTCTTAACCCCCACACTACCGCCTAACTGCGGTAGTGCTTATTTTCCCCAGCACCCATGGTGTGTGTGTGCAGGTGTGAGACACAGTGAGACACAAAGTGCACAAATCTTTATTTAATTTCCACCACCAGGAAAAGTAGGAAAACACCCGAATGGCCTGTGACAAGCAGTGCCCTTCACATCAAAGGGCAATGCTGTGTGAACAAACAGTGAAGGGGAGGGCAGGGACTAAATCAAAATAGCGTTGGAGGGGGAAACACTCCTGTTTGTATTTTTTTTCTTAATTTTTTTTTTCTTTTTTTTAAAACTCCTAACAGGCAAAACACCCGAGTGGCCAGTGACAAGCAGTGCCCTTCTCAACCAAAGGGCAATGCTGTGTGAACAAACAGTGAAGGGGAGGGATGCTCTGCGTTTTTTTTTTGTTATATATTTTTTAATTCTTTTATTAACCCCCACACTACCGCCTAACTGCGGTAGTGCTTATTATTTTTATGCCCAGCACCCATGGTGTGTGTGTGCAGGTGTGAGGCACAGTGAGAGACACAGGTGTACAAATCTTTATTCAATTTCCACCACCAGGAAAAGTAGGAAAACACCCGAGTGGCCTGTGACAAGCAGTGCCCTTCACATCAAAGGGCAATGCTGTGTGAACAAACAGTGAAGGGGAGGGCAGGGACTAAATCAAAATAGCGTTGGAGGGGGAAACACTCCTGTTTTTTTTTTCCTGTTTATTTTTTTTTTAATTAAACAAATTACAAAACAGTTTACAATAAACATTTACAGCTGTACAAGAGACAGCAATTTTACAAGGGAGAGGAGCAGCAAAGCTAGGCCCCAAACCCTACCGTTCAACCATTTTACAGAGAATGAGGACAAACCTCAAATCCCAGTTCCACATTTAACAAGACAGTGACAATGACATTTGTACATTAAACAAAACTGTTACATACAGAAGTGCAGACAATACAGACCCAGCAAGCCCCCACCCCTCCCACCTTCCGACCACTCTAAGGCAGCCCGCCCCTACCCACCTTCCAGTTCTCAGTCCACCCTGTGCCCCTTCCAGTTCTCGGTCCGCCCTCACACATCTTTGGACCACCTCTAGGACAGCCCGCCCCAGTACCCGCCCGGGGTGACAGCGGTTTGGACGGCCTAACACTCCTGTTTTTATCTGTTAGTCAGAGTTCCCTGATTGGACCAGATTAACAGCCCCAATCAGAGAACTCATGTTCCACGGGGTCCAGCAGTTGACCTTATTACAGTCACTCCAATGTGAACATACAATCAGCCAGTTACCAAGAAAAGGATAGAAGCGATTACCAGGGAATGAGATTTGTGTTGGATGTTGTGTAGGGGCTTCGGGACCCTGGAATATTTTTGCAATCGCAGAGCTGCACATCATTGAGTATAAATAGCACAGTCTGGGAGGAGTTAGAACACTCCATAAGAATGCCACCAAGCTGTAGCAGCCTATGATGGAAGACTGTGGTAAGCCCATGGACGTAAACACTTAATGAAGACAAAATGGTCCTTACCTAATCCTTACCATCATGACAGCCAGGAAGGAATGATGGGTAGTCAACAGTTTAGTGGGAATGGGGTGGAAGGAGCAAGAAAACTAAATTAACTTAGGGAGCTACAATGGGTGAAGGGAGCGAAAGACCATAAGACAAAGGAATGAACTAGGCTATTCAGCCCATTGATTCTGCTCTGCCACTCAATGATTATCCTCAACTCCACATTCCTGCTTCTTCCCCATAACCCTTGACTCCCTTACAGAATAAACATCTGTTTATCTCAGCCCTGAATCGACTTAACAACCCAGCCTCAACAGCCCTCCATGGTAAATAATTCTACAGATTCACCACCCCCTTGAGAGAAGCCGTTCCTCCGCACCTCTGCCCTAAATGGGCAATCCTTTGGTCTGAGGTTATGCCCTCTGGTCCTAGACTCTTCAACACAGCGGAAAAAAACAATCCTTCCGCAAAATCCTTGCCAATCCCCCTAAGAATCTTGTAATTTCAAAAAAAAAGTTGCTTTTCATTCTTTGAAATTCCAACAAGTATAGACCCAAGCTAATTAATCTTTCCTCAGTTTTTCTACTCCCAGGATCAAGTTAGTGAATCTTCTCTGGACTCCCTTTAACCGTTCACACTAGTTTGGCTATTGTCCGACTAGTACCTTGTGTGGTTTTAGCAAAAGTGCCCTACTTTTGCACTATTCCCTTTGAAATAAAGATCAATTTGGAGAGAAAACCAGAGTTAATATTCAGAGATTGCTAATAGTCAGTCAGGGAACAGTCAAAGCTGAATACAAGGTATCCCCTGCTTTTTGAAAGTTCGCTGTATGTCACTCTGCTTTTATGAAAGATCTGCATTACTACCTGTTTTCACTAACTGAAAGAAATCTGAAGAGGAATTTTGCTTTTATGAAGAAAAAGCCAAACTTTCCCCATCTAAATTAATGCTTCTTCACTTTATGCCATTTTGGCTTTCGAAAGGTTTCATAGGAACGGTCTACTTTCGGAGAGCAGGGGAAACCTGTAGTTGATAACGGTAAGTGTGAGCAGTTGAAAATGGGTTGGCTGTACAGGGAGTAAGCCCATACACAGGTACAGGACCTGGGAGTGTGAGAGTGGGTAATGAATATGGTGGGAGGTGTTCATGTTCTGAAATTGTTGAACTCAGTGTTGAGTCCTGAAGGCTGTAAGGTACTTGGGTAGAGGAGGTTTCGTTCCTCTAGCTTGTGCTGATCCTCGCTGGGTACTTCAGCACAGCTGAGACAGAGATGTTGGCCAGGGAACACGGTGGTGTGTTGAAGTGACAGGCAACTGGAAGCTCAGGGTCGCTTGTATGGAGAGAGTTGTGGTGGTCAGCAAAGTGGTCACTCAGTTTGTGTAGAGGAGTCTACACCTCTTCAGTGTAGAGGAGACTACCCGGCCAACAGTGAATGCCATAGCCTGGAAGGAAGTAAATTGGTGCTTCATCTGGAAGGCTTCAGCCTTGGAGAGTGAGGAGTGAGAGGGCAAATGGGCGAGTTTAGCACTTTCTGCCATTGAGTGGGAAGGTGCCGTGGGGTGTGTGTTGAGGGTGGAGGTGGAATGGACCAAGGTGTCCCAGAGGGAACGATTCTTATGGAATACTGACAAGGGCTGGGATGGCAATATATGTGGTATCCTGTTGGAGGTGGCAGGATTGGTGGATTATCTGTTTTATGGGGAATGGGGCGTTAACAGTGCTGTGGTACACTGTGAATGATGAGGGAAGTGCTGAATGCTTACTTCCATTTGACATGTCGCAATCTTCAGATGGACCCCTCACTGCACAGCCAGAGAACCCACCTCAGTCAGGTGGCCAGCCTTTATAATATGCAGAGTCTGGGGCGTCTCCACAGGACCGGCTCAGGGCAATGTTGGGTGGAAGCACGTATTGTGCACATCCTGACCAAAGGCCCCTTGTAGTGAAACTCCACTCCAGAGTCTCCAAATCAGGTCCTTGTGCTGGGATGACATGTCTATTCTCAGTTGCTGGTGTATCTCCTGCCTGAGGCACTCAAAGCAGAAAACATGGAAGCTGGAAAACTAATGCACACACAGTAAATGCTGGAGAAACTCTGCAGGTGCACCAGCAACTGTGGAGAAAGAGTGAGAGTTAATGTTTTGAGACTGGTATGACTCTTCTTTAGAATTCATCATGCTGGAGATGGCAGAAATGAATAAGAGAGGGGGACGTGAGCGCAAGAGTAACCCTAAGGGGGTCTGGGAGGCAGGTGAAGGGATGGCGGCTGATCTGAGGGAAATGGGGCAGACACAGATGAGGGTCCATTCTACCACAAACCTGGAGAAAGTGAGGTCTGCTGGAGCTCAGAGTCAAGAGTGTGTTGCTGGAAAAGCACAGCAGGTCAAGCAGCGTCCAAGGAGCAGGAGAATCAATGTTTTGAGCAAAAGTCCTTCATCAGGAATGAGGTTCCTGATTCCTGATTCCCTTCCTCATTCCTGATGAAGGGCTCTGGCCCGAAACGTCGATTCTCCTGCTCCTCGGACGCTGCCTGACCTGCTGTGCTTTTCCATCACCACACTCTCAATTCTGACATCTTTAACTCGCATCGAAGATCACATGTAATTGACCTTCCTCCCAGTGATCTCGTGGGATGTCCGGGATAATAACACAAAAAATTGCTGATGCTGAAATTACAGATGCCTTACAGTACAGGTGCATGTCATTCAGCCCATCAAAGGGCATCCTCCTCAGATCCAGCCCCCTACTGTAAAACCTCACATATCCCTTGGCTAGTCCACCTAGCCTGCACATCCCTGGATGCTATCAGGCAATATAGCATGGCCATACCACCCTAACCTGAGCATATTTGGACTGTGGGAGGAAAGGAGAGCACCTGGAGGAAACCCATGCAGACACAGGGAGAATATACAAGCTCCATAGACTGTTGCCTGAGGGTGGAATTGACCCAGGGCCCTGGCATCGTGAGGCAGCCGTGCTAATGGCTCAGTGGTTAGCACTGCTGCCTCACAGCACCAGGGTCTCAGGCTTGATTCCAGCCTGGGACAACTGTCTGTGTGGACTTTGCACGTTCTCCCTGTGTCTGCGTGGGTTTCCTGCGGCTGCTCCGGTTTCCTCCCACAATCCAAAAATGTGCAGGTCAGGTGAATTAGCCATGCTATATTGCCTATAGTGCTAGGTGTATTAGTCAGAGGGAAATGGGTCTGGGTGGGTTACTCTTTGGAGGGTTGGTATGGGCTGGGGTTGGGCCAAAAGGCCTGTTTCCACACTGTAGGGAATCTAATCTAACCACTGAGCCACAGTGCCACCCTGGAAACCTGAAACCAAAACATAGAAACACGCTGGAGAAACTCAGCAGGTCTGGCAACATCTGTGGAGAGTGAGAAACAGAGTTAATGTTTCGAGTCCAGTGACCTGAATTTCATTGCTGGGTCCACCTAATGAAGGAGAATGGCTCCGAAAGCTAGTGCTTCCAAATAAACCTGTTGGACTACAACCTGGTATTGTGTGATTTTTAACCTCATTGCTGGTGTTTGGCTACGAGATGGTCACATTATCCCTCCATCCACTATTGGCTAAGGCTGGAGATAATCCAGAAACTCATTGGCTGTTCGTGGGACCAATAGCTCACCAGGTCCTGCCTGGCAGGCCAATGGCAGATGGCCATGGGGTTAGGGCGATCCTGATTGGGCGAGGATGGGTTTTGTGATTGGCTGAGTGTATGGGGGGGAGTGGTCCTCCAGGTGTTGATGGACAGCTTGAGGATGCGGGCTGGAGCACATCTGGATGTGGTAGGCTCGGCCAGGGGTTGGAACCTGTGACTGTGCACGGAATGCCATCCTTTGGTGCCTGGGCAGTTAGATGCCGCCTGTCTGTGTGAGGAGTGCTGCAGGGACAGGCTGACTGACTGACTGACTGAGCTCATTCCCTGTGCCTTTCTCCCCAGTCTCTGCACTGGAGACAGACTGAGACAGAAATCACTGCACGTTTGAGATCCTGGGAATTTCGTGCCTGGCAACAAATTGGCTTCGAAGTCCATCGTCCTGGGAAACTGTCACCTCCTGTTTGCAACACCTGGGGAGGTAGGTACTGGGCTGTGTCAGGGACACTAGCTCTCAGTTTACACTGGGGCTAACCCGGGATTTGTTCAGCTTGCAGATCCGCCGTCCACTGCCTCTGGGCTCTTTCTGTCCTTTTTTTTTAGGATTTCCAGGTCTCACGCGTCCCACTTAATTTTTAAAAATATATATTTTAAGCGCACAGCTGGGCTGATGTGGTTTCACTTGCTGCAATTTGGCCATTCCCCCCCCCCCCCAACAAGGGGGATATTATTGTAAATGTGTGAGGTTCAGAGTAGGAAGCGTGTGGCTGCATTAACCTGCAAAGACACAGAGAGAGAGAGAGAGAGACCAGGGGAGGACAGAGTTACCAACCGGTTGCATGTTAAAGACTGGGGAGCATTTATTGACCGCGATTGCAGCGGGGTACAGGATCACCGATAAACCGACCCGACCCGAAAGGTCCCCTCCGTAGTTAACAAGCGGACACTCCCCTCACACCCCCACAGCTCTCACACCCTCCTCCCCCCCCCCCCGAAACACACACACAGCCCTGAGACCCCCCTCCTCTCCCCCAAACACACACACAGCCCTGAGACCCCCCTCCTCTCCCCCAAACACACACACAGCCCTGAGACCCCCCTCCTCTCCCCCAAACACACACACAGCCCTGAGACCCCCCTCCTCTCCCCCAAACACACACGCAGCCCTGAGACCCCCCTCCTCTCCCCCAAACACACACGCAGCCCTGAGACCCCCTCCCCCCCACACACACACACAGCCCTGAGACCCCCTCCCCCCCACACACACGCAGCCCTGAGACCCCCTTTCTCCCCCACACACACACACGCAGCCCTGAGACCCCCTCGCCCCCCACACACACGCAGCCCTGAGACCCCCTTCCCCCCCCCCACACACACACGCAGCCCTGAGACCCCCTCCCCCCTGCACACACCCAGACCCCCTCCCCCCCCAAACACACACGCAGCCCTGAGACCCCCTCCCCCTTCCCCTACCCCCCATCCCCTTCCCCCCCCCACATGCACACAGCCCTGAGACCCCCCCCTCCTTCCCCCCACACAGCCCTGAGATCCCCCTCTTCCACACACACACACACACACACACACACACACACAGCCCTGACACCCCTTCCTCCCTGATTCAGGCATCGTGTGAATTCTCAGTCCTGCTTTAAAATGTTGGTGGCTGGTTCATATCCATTGCATTTGCATACACTGTGCATGTTTCAAAGCTGTGTGTGTCTTCTACATGACCGTGTTAGGTTTTCTGCACCATGTTATTCTACTTTATTGTGGCTCTGGGCAGGATGACCTCGTAGGGAGACAGTGGAAGGTTTTGATTTGTGCATTTAACGTGTCAGGTAGTGTGGACTGAACGCTCATGCCTGTTATGAAGTGAGTAATGAGCAGATCCAAGGCAGATGTCTATATTTGCAATTGTGAATGCCAGATGATAGTTTGTGTCATTTCCCAATCACTGCAAACCCATGACTTGTTTTATGCATTAACGGGAGGAGCAACCAAGGGTTAAACCTGCAGTATCTCCTCTCCATTCATTTCAGTGACCAATTATGTTTAACTCTAGATGTTTTGTCATCAACCTATCCAAAGATATTATCTAACTCACTTTTGGGCCAAGTGGGATTTGAACCCAGTCCTCCTGGCTCAGAGTTATGAACACTAACACTGCACCATAGCAGCATTTACGCCCAGCGGTTTGTTGATAACAGAGGAAGATTTGCATATGTTACACTACCCCTAATGCAACTCTGCTGTTACATAAAGATTCAGTGGGTTATCACTAAGGGGTGAACCTGTGGTGAACCAGTGCCAATTTATTCTCAAACAAGATTGATTTAACTCCAGTAAGTGAAAGTCTTTTTCCTAACCATTAAAGGGTATTAACATCTTCTCTTAGAATAGTGTCCGTGTTCAGTGAACTGAGTGCCATGCTTGAAAGGAATCTGTGCCAAAGTTACTAATTGACTGGTCAGTGCAGTGTGTTACATTGGAGTGGGTTCCCATCTCTCACTGCTATGCTTGGGGATCAGATTTTAGCTCAATGGCCAAGTGTAAGGCCGTGAATAAATGTTTGCGGGCTTGATTCAATTCCTATGGGGCAATATTCAACAACTGGATCCAAAGTGAAATGAAGAGCGAATAATCTCTCTCGCTGGTGCAGTGGGGATGTTTTTGTGTAGCTCGAGTCGATGCAGATTAAACCGAGCTTTACTGTCTGTAACCCGGGAATGCTTGATCCTGGCACTGTGTCAGAATCAGAAAGTGTTATCCTCCATTATTAGCAAAACCAAGTCCTTTTTTGAAGTGAATTTGATTGGTTAATCATTTTAGTTTCCACTTAACATCCATTTGACAGGTATTATTTATTAGCTGGAAATTACTTTTTCTCTGAATGTTTACTATGTTTCTGACCTTTTTCCCCTGCTTGTTTAGTGAAGCATTTGTGACAACTCGGTCATTTAATTTAACATTGACAGTGTTTACCTCCTGATATCATTAACTACTGTTTCTAAGCTTTTAACTCAAAATTTATTGGGCTGGAAGCATCATTTAGTTCTTCTGAAGCAGCATTTTATTGTTTGCAAACAAAATCTTCTAGGAGAAAGTGAGGACTGCAGATGCTAGAGATTAGAGCTGAAAATGTGTTGCTGGAAAAGCGCAGCAGTTCAGGGCAGCATCCAAAGAGCAGGAGAATCGACGTTTTGGGCATGAGCCCTTCTTCAGGAATACTGGAAAAGCGCAGCAGGTCAGGTAGCATCCAAGGAGCAGGAGAAACTGAAGAAGGGCTCATGCCTGAAACGTTGATTTTCCTGCTCCTTGGATGCTGCCTGACCTGCTGCGCTTTTCCAGCAACACATTTTCAGCTCTGTATGCAAACAAAAACCAATTAAAAGAGAGAATGTCATGATCCACCCACAGAAAATACATATTAAGTATAAAGTTTAACTAAAGAAGTTTCTTTTATACATCAGTAAAGATTGACAATCTCAAATCTTTTTAATTTCATGTTATAATAGAAACTTAGACTTCAGAATTCTTTTCTTTGCACTCTACTTTACCTTAGGCCATATTCACTGACAATTCATGTGGTGTACTCTCAGCTTTGTTCAAGTCACCATTGTGAGCCCGCAGATCGATCTTAGCAAATGGTTGGCTCTGTTAGCTGTCTCTCAACAGGTAGCACTCCAGTCTTTGTGTCAGCACATCATGGGATCACGTTCTGTTCCAAAGACTTGAACATAAATGTTCAGCCGACACTCTGATGCAGTGTGGGGGGGTTGTGGGGGGGGGGGGGGGGGAGGAGATGCTGCGCTGTGTGGTGAACAAGTCATTAAATCAAGGCCTTGCCAGTTTGGTTTTTGGGTGGACGAAAGTAGATGTTGAAGTGAAGAGCAGGAATGCTCTCCCTGTGTCTTGGCAAATATGTAGCCATCAGCGAGACTAAAAACGGATTATTTGGGTCATTTAACATTGCTGTTTGAACCTGCTGTGTCCATGTTGTTTGCCACATTTTGCCATTATGTATTGGTTGTAAAACATTTTGGGATATTCTGGAATCATAAAGGAATGCAGATTTTATTTTAAATCCCCAGTAGGATATCCTTATGGAAGTTCAGTTCTATCCATGTGATAACTACACGTATTTTTGAATGAAAATTCTTGGCTTGTAATCAGAAGTAGGTAGCTGTAGATTTCTCTTCCCTTCTTTCAGCCATAGGATAGTGAACATTTATAGACACTGTACTGTCACTTAAGGTGTGGCCAGGATGTAACAAGGGATTGAAATTCTCTATCTCCATGATTGTGTGTAGCATACAGTGTGTTTACATATTGAGCCACAGGGAGATCCAGACTCCAGAATCTTGGAATGTTTCTGTGCAAACAGATGGGAACATGAATAAGCAGCCACATGAAATAAGACAAAAATAAATAGTTGCTGTGAGGTGGATAAATACAGATAGCACCTTGTTTTATATCTTGTCATCCATTCAGATATTAGGAGAAAGTGAGGACCGCAGATGCTGGAGATCAGAGCTGAAAAATGTGTTGCTGGAAAAGCACAGCAGGTCAGGCAGCATCCAAGGAGCAGGAGAATCGACATTTCGGGCATGAGCCCTTCTTCAGGAATCAGAATTCCTGAAGAAGGGCTCATGCCTGAAACGTCGATTCTCCTGCTCCTTGGATGCTGCCTGACCTGCTGTGCTTTTCCAGCAACACATTTTCAGATCCATTCAAATATTTCCAGACAAGTTATTGTGAAAATTAATAAAAATGGTACAAGTTGCAAATTAAATTTTACTTTTAATCATGACGTCTGAGAGCAATATTTTGACTCTGGATGATTACAGCCTCCTTTTCTTTCAACTTTATTTGTTTTTACATTTTTAATAACTATGACAAAAGCCCCTTAGGGAAGAAAATATATGTGGGATTGGATTTATTCTTTAAAAAGCAACACTCTGTCGTGTGGAAACCATTGTTAATTGGCAGGGAAAGCCCGTCTGGTTACCTCCAGTCCTTTTTTTAAGGGAAGGAAATCTGCCTTTCTTACCTGATCTGGCCGATATGTGACTCCAGAGTCAAAATGCGTTGCGCTTAAAAAGCACAGGAGGTCAGGCAGCATCCGAGGAATCGATGTTTCATGCATAAGATTTTTGTCAGGTGGGGGTGGTCAAGGGGGCTGAGAAATAAATGGGGTGGTGGGGCTGAGGGGAAAGTAACTGGGAAGGCAATAGGTAGATGAAGGTGGGTGGATGGGGAGTGATGGTGATGGGTTGGATCTGAGGGTGGAGTGGAAAGGTGGGAAGGAAGATGGACAGGTGCAACAGTTCAAGAAGGTGGTACTGAGTTGGGGGGTTGGATCTTGGATAAGGTGAAGGGAGGGGAGGTGAGGAAACTGGTGAAATCAATATTGATTCCATGTGGTTGGAGGGCCCCTAGGTGGATGGTGAGATGTTCTTCCTCCAGGCATTGGGTGGCTTGGATTTGGCAGTGAAGGGCCCCAGGACTTGCATGTCCTTGGCAGAGTGGGAGGGGGAGATGAAGTAACCAATCACTGGACGGTGAGGCTGTTTGGTGTGTGTGTGTGTCCCAGAGATGTTCCCTGAAATGTTCTACAAGTTGGTGTCCTGTCTCGCCAATGTAGAGGAGACCATGTCACCCTCATCTACTGTGTCCGTTGCTCTTGATGTGGTCTCCTGTACACTGGGGAGACAGGAAGCCAACTTGTCGAACGATTCGGAGAATATCTCCAGAACACACGCATCAAACAACCACCCTGTGGCTGACCACTTCCACTCCGCCAAGGACATGCAAGGCCACTTCCATCGCCAAATCCTAACCATCTGACAACTGGAAGAAGAACACTTCATCTTCTGCCTTGGGACCCTGCAACCACACTGCATCCATGTCAATTTCACCAGTTTCCTCATTCTCCCCTTCCCTGACTTTATCTCAGATCCAACCCACCAACTTGGCGCCTCCCTCGAGTTGTCCTCCATGTCCATCTTCCATCCCTCCTAACTGCTCCATCCTCCACTCTGATCTAATACCATCACCCCCCATCTTTCATCTACCTATCGTGTTCTCGGCAACTCAGCCCCCCCCGTCTCCCCAGCCTCACCATCTCCCACTTATCTGTCAGCCCCCTTGCCCCCCCCCCAACATTCCAGATGAAGAGCTTATGCTCGAAATGTCGACTCTCTTGCCCTTGGATGCTGCCTGACCTGCTGTGCTTTTCCAGCACCACATGTTTTGACTCTAATCTCCAGCATCTGCAGTCCTCACTTTCTTCTAGTTAATATGTGACTTCAGACTCACAGCAATGTGGTTGCCCCTTAACTACCTACTGGCCAGGTGACATGGGCAATAAATGCAGGTCCAGCTAGTGATGCTAACACCATGAATGATTTTTTTTTTAAAAGATTGCAACTTCTCATGATGTTAGGTTACAGAATGACCAATGATTGCAAAGCTCCACCAGTACCCTAAGTATTACCATGGGAAAAGCATTTCCCATAAAGCCATCCTTCCCAGCGAAGGAACATTACTCTTGGAATGGGCAGAGACCAGACAATGGCAATGCCAATCTGACCTTCAGGATCTGTACTGAGGTACCATTGTACCTAAGATAGTGCCTTAATGTGGTCACTGTAAACCTTTCACTGTACTCTCTTGAGTACATGTGACAATATAGTTCGTTTCATTCATACACTCACACATACATTGCATTAGGATGTAAAGATTACGCACTGCATGTTCAGACACTGATAGAAGTGGGACTGACGCAAATAAACATAATTTTGGGAATGAATGATCATTTTCTTTGATCATGTATATGTTAATATTGAGAGTGGATGCATTTTTTTCTGACGTGTAAAGGAGAATGATGATATCAATGTAACTTTATACAGTGTACTAGTTTGCTTGCCGTAGTTATGACATCAACCTCTGCTCTAACTTGCTTTCACTTTAGTTTGTAGCAGCCATTAAAATGTATCTCTTGAAACAAGTCCCATCTGACCATTGTCTCAGGCAGAACCTTGGTGTTATTAGCACGGTTACACTGCCCTTTTGTTTACATCTGCTTTTCAAATGAGACAAGGATGCCAAGCATTGCAAAATTACTCCTTTGGACCACTGGATTATATTAAGTCACTGCTGACTTCTTATTATTCCATGTAATTGTGTCCAAGTTATGTAAAAAGAATTGTGAAAATGAGTAGCTTTGAGCAGTAGTTCATGTATTTCAGCATTCTAAGCGATAACCCACAGAATGAGCATTTTGACCTGTCATAGTTTGGATAGGTGTTTGGGTGGCGGTGGTTTCATGTATTAATACTGGGAAAAAAAAAGTAAGTTACTGCATGTGTTGGAGATCTGAAATGAAAACACGGTGCTGGAGAAACTAAGCAAATCCTGCGATATCTATGAAGAGAAAGATACAAGAGTTAATGTTTCAAGTTTTAATATGACTCTTCAGAATTGGAGGTGGAAAAGTGATTTTAATGTTGGAAAAGATGTACAAGTGGGACACGGGGTGAGGCCACCCAGAGTAAGAGGCAAAGGGAGTGCTAACAGAAATGGAGGAGTTATATAGGTGCAGAATAAGTGTTAAATGATAAGTGTGAACAGAAGAAAATAGATCAGCTTTGCTAAGATTAAACCCATGCAAAAATGATGGAGGTGGGGGAAGAGTGATGACCTCAGTGGAGGATAGTGTTTGTGGTCTGAAGATGTTGAACTCCATGTTGAATCTAGAAAGCTCTGAAGTGCTTCTGTGGAAATGGAGGCGCTGTTCCTCCAGCTTGCTGGAGCACGTCCGTAGACCTAGGATGGAAATGATAGCGTAAGGACAAGGAAAACAAAAATTTGAGTTTGGAGAGCGATGTGGATACCAGAATGTGACAGGGTGTAAATGAAACCAAGAAATTCCTGAGGGATCATTAGGAAAAGCCATTGGGCAGGACAGAGAATGAATTTTCAAGCAGGATAAAATAATGGCTTTGGCCACTACTGGGAGGTGGGGCAGATTGATTGATTGATTAAACATTTAAACAGACTTAATGACCATAAAAACAGCAGCTAGCTAGCCCAGAGTTTAAAAATTGGGATCCTTTTGGTATCTGGGCAGAAGCTAGTACCGCCTGGAGGTGGGGAATTCTATTTCTGCAGTGTTCAAGTTTCTAGCAAGCTTTCTGCTGACAGATGCAAAATGTTCTTATCTTATGTAAAGTGTTAAAGTGAACTGCTCTGTGAGGAATAACACACTTACAGAAGAGCTAAAGAAAGGGCAGCACGGTGGTTCAGTGGTTAACATTGCTGCCTCACACCGCCTTGGACACTAGTTCGATTCCACCCTCTGGTGACTGTCTGTCTGTATGGAATTTGCAGGGGTTTCTCCTGGGTGCTCCAGTTTCCTCCCACAATACAAGGATGTGCAGGTTAGGGTGGACTGGCCTTAGGAAATGCAGGGTTACAGGGATGGGGGTGGGATGTTCTTTGGAGGGTTGGTGTGGACTCAATGGACCGAATGGCCTGCTTCTGCATTGTAGGGATTCTATGAAATGAAAATCTGAAATAAAGCAGAAAATATTCAAGAAACTCAATAGGCCAGGCAGCATCTGTGGAGCAGGAAAAATCGACGTTTGGGGCAAAAGCCCTTCACCTCACTTTTCTTAGATCAGAGAAAATTGATGGGTGACTTAGCTAAGATATATAATATTATGAGGGAGTGGAGATAGATCGTGTTATGAAGACTCCTGATGAAAGGCTTTTGCTCGAAACGTCACTTTTTCCTGCTGCTCGGATGCTGCCTGACCTGCTGTGTTTTTCCAACACCACTCTAATCCAGCATCTGTGGTGAGACAGCATTGCTAATGTTTCAGGTTCAGAGTCTCTTCTTCAGAACTGGAGAACATTTACAGTCCAGCTTGACTGTGAAGTCGTTTTGAATTGGTGTGGAATAGATAGTATACCTCCAGTGTTTTTTATCAGCCATTTCGTCTCAAATATAAAGCATATTTCAAAGGCGTTTGCAGATGGTACAAAAAGAATGATTGTCCCTGAGTGAGCGAGAGAAAGCTACAGGAAAGCATGAACAGTCTGGTCATTGGGAAATAGAATTCAGCCCAGAACACTCTGCATTTGGAAGGTGCAAAAAGGGGACAGGAAATATGAGAAATGGGAGCATACTCACTAATCTAGAGGAACAGGGGAACCATTGAGGGTATGTCCACAATGAGTCAGTCAATAAGGTGGTTAAGGAGAGAAATGGCATTCCTTATCAGCAAGACATAGAACAAACATCAATAAGGTTCAGCTAGAACCACACACAACACTAGTTAGACCCACAACCTTAGTATAGCACGCAGTTCTCGTTAACACATTACAGGGAAAACATGATCCCAATAGCGAGGGTTGTGATAAATGTTATGATGATATTGCCAGGGATAGAAAGTATTTAACCTATGAGGGAAGATTGAATTGCCTGGAGTCACTTTTCTTAGATCAGAGGGAGCTGATGGGTGACTTAGCTAAGGTATATAATACTATGAAGGGGTGGAGATAGATAGTGTTATGAAGATTCCTGACGAAGGGCTTTTGCCCAAAATTTTCTTGCTCCTCAGATGCTGCCTGGCCGACTGTGCTTTTCCAGCACCACACTCTTGGCTTATGAAGATGTGGATCTACTGTACCTTTTAAAAGCAACAGAGCTACCTGACAGCGCCAAGTGGTCTGAACAAGACATAATGTAATATGTGGTCCAGCAGCTGGGGTAGCTGGTTGCCTGGATACAAAAACAAATTTCAATTAGGCCAATCAGTTTAAGTTATACCCCCCCAAAAAAACCAAACTCCAATCCAGTTTGAATTTAGTAGATTGACAATATTAAAAGCCACTGACACAATCCGATGTTTTGGGGGTATAAGATCGGGAAAAATTTGAATAGTTGAGCGAGAACTGCCGAAAGATCAACAGGTGTCGCCTGCTAGTAAGAACTCTGAGAGGTACCTGTCTAGAGACGGAGTTTGCTCAGAGAAAAATATCAACACCGATCTGGGGAGCAAATCTACAGGGAGGATAAGGAGAAGCTTCAACCCCTGGCTGGTTTTGAAATGTGAATTTTTCAGTAAACCTTAATCAGGGGTTTTATCGGACTAGTATTATAGAAGGGAAGGTAAAAAAATAGATTAAAGGATGGAGGTATAAATAGTTGTTAGCTAATTATTCTCTGTTATCCTTTAAGAAATAAAGTTGTTAATTTTTACTTTAAATAGTTCTTGGCCTCTCATTTTTGCAGATTACTGCACAGGATAAATCTTTTCTGTGTTGCTGTTTTAAATTAAGGAGGAGGGTTTACCCCATGTTGTAACAACAGATTTTCCTTATTCACTCTATTTGCTTTGGCAAAGCAGGGACTAAAGACTGGAAGTAATTGGGTAAAGGATTAGTTGGAAAATGAGGAGCTAACTCACCGTTAGATTGAATTCCCTACAGTGGAAATAGGTCCTTCGGCCCAACAAGTCCACACTAACCCTCCAAACAGTAACCACCCAGACCCATTACCCTACCCTATGTTTACCCCTGACTAACTCAATGAACACTATATGGGCAATTTAGCATGGCCAATTCACCTGACCTGTACATCTTTGGATTGTGGGAGGAAACCGGAGGAAACCACCTTGGACATGAGGAGATTATGCAAACTCCACACAAACAGTTGCCCGAGGCAGGAATTGAACCCAGGTCTCTGGTGCTGTGAGGCAGTAGTGCTAACCACTGAGCCACTGTGTCACCCCGTTAGTTAGCCAATCTTCTTGATATGAATCTAGCAAAGAGATTGCTGACCCCTTGCTGAGGTATTTGTATCATTGACAGTAACCAGTGAAGTGCTGGAAGATTGAAGGTTGGCTACAGTGCCAATATTTAAGCAAGTCTGTAAGGAAAAGACAGACAACAACAGACCACTGGATGTGAACATAGGAGTCACAGTTAGTAAGTGTGCAGATGACACCAAAATAGGCAGAGTAAAGGACAGTGAAGAAGATTATCTCCGAGTACAATGGGATCTTGATCAGGTGGGCCAAGGATTGGCAGATGGAGTTTAATTTAGATAAATGTGAGGTGCTGCATTTTGATAAGGCAAACGAGGGCAGGACTTTCCCAAATAATGATGGGGAGAGTGTTGCTGAATAAAGAGACCTAGGGGTGCAGATGCATAGTGCCTTGAAAGTGGAGGCACCGGTAGATAGGATAATGAAGAGGGTGTTTCGCACGCTTGTCTTCATTGCTCAGAACATTGTGTATACGAGTTGGGATGTCATGTTGTGGCTGTACAGGACATTAATAAGACTACTTAATGGAATACAACATTCATTTCTCGTCTCCCTGCGACAGAAAGATGTTAAACTTGAGAGGGTGCAGAAAAAAATTTCAAGGATGTTGCCAGGGCTGGAGGGTTTGAGTTATAGGAAGAGAATGAATTAGTTTGGGGCGTTTTTGCCTGGAGCATCAGAGACTGAGGGATGATCTTAGAGGTTTATAAAATCATGAGGGGTGTTGATAGGGTAAATAGCCAAGGTCTTTTCCCTGGGGTGGAGGAGTCCAAAACTAGAGAGCATAGGTTTAGGGTGAGAGGGAAACGATTGAAAAGGGACCTAAGGAGCAACTTTTTCGTGCAGAGAGTGGTGTGTGTGTGTGTGTATAGCATGAGCTGCCAGAGGAAGGGGGTGGAGGTGGGAGCAATTATAACATTCAAAAAGCACCTGGATGGGTATATGAATAGGAAGGGTTAAGAGGCATATGGGCCATGTGCTGGCAAATGGGATGGATGAGTTGGACTGAAGGGTCTATTTCTGTGTTGTATGGATCAATGACTCTATATCATTCCCAACACAGTTAGCGTTTATTATCGAGCCATAGAGATCTACAGCACAGGAATAGACCCTTCGACCCATGTCAGTGCTGGTCCAATACAACTCCCTATGAGGTCAGAGGAGGGGTCACTGAACCTGAAACACTAACTCTGACTTCTCTGCAGACACTGCCAGACCTGCTGGGTTTTTCTAGCAATTTGTTTTACCACTATCTCACTATACCAATCCCACAGCCTTATATGCCATCGCATTGCAAAATGCAATCTAAAATACTTAGAGTCATACAGCACGGAAACAGGCTCTTCACTCCAACCTGTCCATAATCCCAAACTAAACTAGGCCCACCTGCCTGCTCCTGGCCTATATCCCTCCAAACCTTTTCCAATTCATGTGCTTAGATAAGTGTCTTTTAAACCCATAGATATGATGAGGCTTCCTGCCATTCCCACCCTGACAGACCCAGAGTTCCAGTTTCCCACCAGCCTCTGGGTGAAAGGTATTACCTCACATTCCCTCTAAATGTTCTGGCCCTTAAATCTATGGCCCTTGGTTATTGATCTCTCCATTAAGGGGGAGGTTTCTTCCTGTCTACTTGATCTGTGCCTCTCACTATTTAATACATTTATACATCATGTCCTCCCTCAATCACTCCTGCAGTAAGAAAAACAACCCCAGTCTGTTCAATTTTTCTTTGTCACTGAAACGCTCCAGCCCAGGCAACATCCTGTTAAATTTCCTCCGGATTCTCTGCAATGTACGGCATCCCTATTGTGTGCAGTGATGCTATCGGGTGTGTTTTGGCAAACTAAATGCACGATGAGCAGTATTTTACAGAGACAAAGTGAGGACTGCGGATGCTGGAGAAATCAGAGTCAAAAAGTGCGGTGCTAGAAAAGCATTGGAGGTCAGGCAGCATCCGAGGAGCAGGAGAATTGACATTCGGGCATAAGCCCTTCATTAGGAATGTTAGGGGGTGGGGTGTGGGGAAGGGGGCTAAAAGGTAAATAGGTTGGGGGTGGGACAGGGTGGAAGGTAGCTGGGAAGGTGATAGGTAGGTGCAGATGGAGGGTGGTAATGATAAGTCAGAGCGGAGGGTGCATAGGTGGGAAGGAAGATGGACAGGTGCGACAGTTCAAGAGGGTACTGCCAGGTTGGATCTGTGATGAGGGGGGATGAGGAAACTGGTAAAGTTGATGGTGATGCCAAATGGTTGGAGGGTCCCAAGGCAGAAGATGCATTCTTCCTCCAGTCGTCGGGCGGTTTGGATTTGGCGGTGGAGGAAGCCCAGGACACTCATGTCCTTGGCGCAGTGGGCTGGAGAGTTAAAAGTGATTGGCTTCAGGGTGATGGGGTTGTTTGGTGTGTGTCCCCTAGAGATGTTCCCTGAAATGTCCTGCAATTTGGTGCCCTGTCTCCCCAATGTAGAAGAGACCACATCAAGAGCAATGGACACAGTAGATAAAGTGTTTGGCTGTGCAGGAAAATCTGCCGGATGTGGAAAGAGCCTTTAGGGACTTTGATGTGGATGATGGGGGGGCGTGAGCGCAGGTTTTACACCTCTTGCAATGGCAAGGGAATGTGCCAGGAGTGGAGGGTGGGTTGGTGCAGGGTGGAGGGGGGGAGGGGGTGTTGGCTTTGACCTAACTAGGGAGGTGTGGAGGGAATGGTCTCTGCAGAATGCTGAAAGGATTGGGAAGGGCAGGTTTAATGAGGAAAGGCTGAGGGCTGTTTTCATTGGAGAGAAGATTGAGAGGTGACTTAATTGAGACATATAAGATAATCCGAGGGTTAGACTGAGAGGACAGTGAGAGCCTTTTTTCTAGGATGGTGATGGCTAGCATGAGGGGTCTATTTTCAAATTGAGGGGTGATGGATATAGGACTGATGTCAGAGGTAGTTTCTTCACTCAGAGTAGTAGGGGCATGGATCGCATTGCCTGCAACAGTTGTAGACTCGCCAACTTTACAGGCATCTAAATGGTCATTGCATAGACATATGGATGAGAATGGATTAGTGTAGGTTAGATGGGCTTCAGATTGGTTTCACAGGATGGCGCCACATCGAGGGCCAAAAAGCCTGTACTGCGCTGTAATGTTCTATATGCTGTATCTCTGAAGGTGGGGTCTGACTCATAGGTGGCAAAAAAGGCAGATGATAATGCGTTATATTTCTCAAGGGTTTGAGAGGGGAGGGGTGTGGAAATCTGTGCCCTTCATGGTCTTGTCAAGCAGAAGGTGAGATGCCTGGCCCTTCTTATGAAATTTAAGGATTTAATTCCACAATACAGTATGGGAATAAGAGGAACCTGTGACTGCAAGTATAAGTCATTCAACATGACAGGACAACTGGAGAGAGTGTTTCATAAAACGCACGGGATCCCAGGCTTTAGAATTGGTGGACTCAGGTCCAAACAAGGGACTGTGATAAATTTATGTTATTCAGCTGCAACTGAAGTGTTGCCTTAGAAAGGATGTGAAGGCTTTGGAGAGAGCGCAGCAACGATTCACAGGATTGGTTCCAGGGATGAGGAACTTCAGTTGCAGAAGTAGATTTGGAGAATCTGGAGTTGTTCACCTTGGGAGGGAGGAGATGTGATGGAGATGTTTAAAATTGTGAGGGGGTCGGAGAAAGTAAGTAGCATCTGCTCCCATGGTGACAGGATGGAGATCCAAGGGCACAACTTTAATGTGATTGGCAGGGAGAAGTAACGATGACATGTGGACAATTATGTTTTATCCAATGACGTAGTTGGGACCTGGAAGGTTCTGCCTGAGACTGTTTTGTTTGTTTGTTTCAAATGAATCCTTCAAAAGAGAACTTTCAGGGGAGTGGGACAAGGTGAATTGCTCTTCCAGCATGGCACCATGGACACTGGGCTGAATGGCCTCCTTCTGTAGTCATTCAATAAATTTATACATTTGTTGAAGAGCTTTTATGTTCCAACGCTGCCAGTATTGTGAAATCATAGCATTGAGACGACCGAATACAGCATTTATCAGGTCATCATGATAATATAAATTGATATGACAGGGATTCTGGGACATTTCTGCCAGTGTAAGATAGTTGTCATGACAATGAACTGCTGGAGAGATGTGTTTCCTTTCTACTCTATGTCCACCTCAGCAATGAAATAGCAAGCAGTTGGACGTGTGGGTGTGCACGTGTATGTACGGTCAGAGTGACCATCAAGGTACTCATGTTTTAAACGTTGCAGAATTCGGTCACTCAATCCTGCTTTGAAACTGTGTTCATTTGTTTTAGAGGATGAGTCTACAAAATTCTGGATAATCCAAAAAGCAATTTAATGAACTTCATTTTTGAATCTGAGAGTCAAATATATAAGTGAATCCCTCTTAGTTAAGAGAAAGTAGATATAAAGATGCTGATCAATTTTTAAATAATTCACTACCTGGGTGAAACACAAGAACTGAATTCATAACCGGTGTGTTTTAACCATGCATTGTTCTTAAGAGTGATTTCCTCTAGCTCTGAGGTTAGCTGAGTTGGCTGGATGGAGAGTGATACCAGCAGTGTGAGTTGAAGTCCTGCACTGGCTGTGGTTACCACTAAGGACTTTTCTTCTCAACCTCTTCCTTTGCCTGAGGTGTGGTGACCCTCAGATTAAACCACTGGTTTTGCACTGTTGCAACTTTACCTTTTTTTATTTTATAGAGTCATACAGCATAGACCTTCAGTCCAACACATCTGCGCTTACCAGATATCCCAATCTGACCTAATACCATTTCCCAGCATTTGGCCCATGTCTCTCGAAACCCTTTCTATTCATGTACCCATTCAAATACCTTTTTAAATGTTGTAATTGTACCAGCCTCCACCACTTCCTCTGGCAGCTCATTCTGTTTACATATCACCGTCTGTGAGAAAAAGTTGCTCCTTGGGTTCTTTCTAAACCTTTCCCCTTCACTTGATTGAGTTTTGTTTTGAAGAAGTAACGAAGAGAATTGGTGAGGGCAGAGCAGTAGATGTGATCTATATGCTCTTCAGTAAGGTGTTCGACAAGGTTCCCCATGGGAGACTGATTAACGAGACAGAGTGTGGTGGTGGAGAGTTGTGTTTCAGACTGGAGGCCTATGACCAGTCGGTGCTGGGCCCACTACTTCTCATCATTTTATGTAAATGACTTGGATGTGAGCATAGAGGTACAGTTAGTAAGTTTGCTAATGACTCCAAAACTGGAGGTGTAGTGGACAGCGAAGAAGGTTACCTTGGATTACAACAGGATCTTGATCCGATGGGGCAATGGGCTGAGAAGTGGCAGATGGAGTTTAATTTGGATAAATGTGAGGTGGGAAAGCAACTCCTCGGCCCACTGGCCCATCCGATCAAGATCCCATTGTACTCTGAGGTAACCTCCTTCACTGTCCCCCACACCTCAACTTTTGGTGTCATCTACAAACTTGCTGATCATTCCACCTATATTCACATCCAAATCATTTATAGAAATGGTGAACAACAGAGGAGCCAGCATTGATACTTGCAGTGTGCCACTGGTTCCAGGCCTCCAGACTGACAAGCAATCCTCCACTACCACCCTCTCTTAGTTTCAAGACAATTTTGTATCCAATTGGCTAGCTCCCCCGGACCCCATGTGATCTTACCCTACTAACCAGTCCATCATATTGAACATTGTCAAACACCTTACTGAAGTCCATATAGACGTTGTTTACATCTGTGCCTTTTTGAAACCCCTTTGTCACCTCTTCAAAAAATTCAATCAAGTTAGTAAGACACAGTTTCCTCTGTATAAAGCCAAGTTAACTATCTCTAATCAGTCATTTCAAATCCTATCCCTCAAAATCCTCTCCAACACCATGCCTACCACTGACGTCAGGCTCACCGCCCTATTAGAGTCATAGAGATGTACAGTAAGGAAACAGACCCTTCGGTCCAATCCATCCATGCCAACCAGCTATCCCAACCCAATCTAATCCCACCTGCCAGCCCCGGCCTATATCCCTCCAAACCCTTCCTATTCATATACCCATCCAAATGCCTCTTAAATGTTGCAATTGTACCAGCCTCCACCACTTCCTCTGGCAGCTCATTCCATACACATGCCACCCTCTGTGTGAAAAAGTTGCCCCTTAGGTCTCCTTTATATCTTTCCCCTCTCACCCTAAACCTATGCCCTCTAGTTCTGGACTCCCTGACCCCCAGGGAAAAGACTTAGGATAAATCGGCAATCAATGCCCCTCATAATTTTGTAAACCTCTATAAGGTCACCCCTCAACCTCCGACACTCCAGGGAAAACAGCCCCAGCCTGTTCAGCCTCTCCCTGTAACTCAGATCCTCCAACCCTGGCAACATCCTTGTAAATCTTTTCTGAACCCTTTCAAGTTTCACAACATCTTTCCGATAGGAAGACCAGAATTGCACGCAATATTCCAACAGTGGCCTAACCAATGTCCTATACAGCCGAAACATGACCTCCCAACTCCTGTACTCAATACTCTGACCAATAAAGTAAAGCATGCCAAACGTCGCCTTCACTATCTTACCTACCTGCGACTCCACTTTCAAGAAGTTATGAACCTGCACTCCAAGGTCTCTTTGTTCAGCAACACTCCCTAGGACCTTACCATTAAGTGTATAAGTCCTGCTAAGATTTGCTTTCCCAAAACGTAGCACCTCGCATTTATCTGAATTAAACTCCATCTGCCACTTCTCAGCCCATTGGCCCATCTGGTCCAGATCCTGTTGTAATCTGAGGTAACCCTCTTTGTTGTCCACTACACCTCCAATTTTGGTGTCATCTGCAAACTTACTAACTGTACCTCTTATGCTCGCATCCAAATCATTTATGTAAATGACAAAAAGTAGAGGGCCCAGCACCGATCCTTGTGGCACTCCACTGGTCACAGGCTTCCAGTCTGAAAAACAACCCTCCACTACCACCCTCTGTCTTCTACCTTTTGAGCCAGTTCTGTATCCAAATGGTTAGTTCTCCCTGTATTCCATGAGATCTAACCTTGCTAATCAGTCTCCCATAGGGAACCTTGTTGAACACCTTACTGAAGTCCATATAGATCACATCTGCTGCTCTGCCCTCATCAATCTTCTTTGTTCCTTCTTCAAAAAACTCAGTCAAGTTTGTGAAACATGATTTCCCACGCACAAAGCCATGTTGACTGTCCTGAATCAGTCCTTGCCTTTCCAAGTACATGTACATCCTATCCCTCAGGATTCCCTCCAACAACTTGCCCACCACCGAGGTCACCGGTCTATAGTTCCCTGGCTTGCCTTTACCACCCTTCTTAAACAGTGGCACCACGTTTGCCAACCTCCAGTCTTCTGGTACCTCACCTGTGACTATCGATGATACAAATATCTCAGCAAGAGGCCCAGCAATCACTTCTCTAGCTTCACACAGAGTTCTTGATCAGGTCCTGGGGATGTATTCACCTTTAACCGTTTCAAGCCATTCAGCACTTCCTCCTTTGCAATTTGGATGTTATGCAAGATGTCACCATCTATTTTCCTACAGTCTATATCTTCCATATCCTTTTCCACAGTAAATACTGATGCAAAATATTCATTTAGTATCTCCCCCATTTTCTGTGGCTCCACACAAAGGCTGCCATGCTGATCTTTGAGGGGCCCTTTTCCCTCCCTAGTTACCCTTTTGTCCTTAATATATTTGTAAAAACCCTTTGGATTCTCCTTAATTCTATTTGCCAAAGCTACCTCATGTCCCCTTTTTCCCCTCCTGATTTCCCTCTTAAGTATACTTCTACTTTCTTTATACTCTTCTAAGGATTCACTCGATCTATCCTGTCTGTATGTGACATATGCTTCCTTTTTTTTAACCAAACCCTCAATTTCTTTAGTCATCCAGCATTCCCTATATCTACCAGCCTTCCCTTTCACCCTGACAGGAATATACTTTCTCTGGATTCTTGTTATGTCATTTCTGAAGGCTTCCCATTTTCCAGCCGTCTCTTTACCTGTGAACATCTGCCTCCAAACAGCTTTTGAAAGTTCTTGCCTAATACCGTCAATATTGGCCTTTCTCCAATTTAGAGCTTCAATTTTTAGATTTGGTCTATCCTTTACCATCACTATTTTAAAATGAATAGAATTATGGTCGCTGGCCCCAAAGTGCTCCCCCACTGACACCTCCGTTACCTGCCCTGCCTTATTTCCAAGAGTAGGTCAAGTTTTGCACCTTCTCTAGTAGGTACATCCACATACTGAATCAGAAAATTGTCTTGTACATACTTAAGAAATTCTCTCTCCATCGAAACCTTCAACACTATGGCAGCTCCAGTTAGTGTTTGGAAAGTTAAAATCCCCGACCATAACCACCCTAGTATTCTTACAGTTAGCTGAGATCACCTTACAAGTTTATTTCTTAATTTCCCTCTGACTATTAGGGGGTCTATAATACAATCCCAATAAGGTGATCATCCCTTTTTTTATTTCTCAGTTCTACCTAAATAACTTCCCTGGATGAATTTCCGGGAATATCCTCCCTCAGCACAGCTGTAATGCTATCCCTTATCAAAACTGCCACTCCCTCTCCTCTCTTGCCTCCCTCTCTATCCTTCCTGTGGCATTTGTATCCTGGAACATTAAGCTGCCAGTCCTGCCCATCCCTGAGCCATGTTTCTGTAATTGATATGATATCCCAGTCCCATGTTCCTAACCATGCCCTGAGTTCATCTGCCTTCCCTGTTAGGCCCCTTGCATTGAAATAATTGCAGTTTAATTCATTAGTCCTATCTTGTACCTGCCTGCCCTGACTTGTTTGTTTGTTTGTTTGACTCACTTCTGTTCTCAGCTGTACCTGTCTCAGATCAATCTCTTTCCTCCCTATCTCCCTGGGTCCCCACCCCCTCCACCTTACTGGCTTAAATCCTCCCAAGCAGTTCTAGCAAATTTCCCTGCCAGTATATTAGTCCCATTCCAATTTAGGTGCAATCCGTCTTTCTTGTACAGGTCACTTCTACCCCAAAGAAGATTCCAATGATCCAAAAATGTGAATCCTTCTCCCATACACCAGCTCCTCAGCCATGCATTCATCTGCTCTATCCTCCTATTCTTGCCCTCACTAGCTCGTACACTGGGAGTAATCCAGATAGTACTACCCTTGAAAATATCCTTTTGAAATTTCTGCCTAACTCTCTCTCATCTCCCTTCAGAGTCCCAATCTTTTCCTTTCCAATGACCTCCTGCTGGCCCCTCTTCCCCCGTGAGAACACTCTGCACCCCTCTCTGAAACATCCTTGATCCTGGCACTAGGGAAATAACACACCATTCTGCTTTTTCTCTGCTGGCCACAGCAATGTCTGTCTGTACCTCTGACTACAGAATCCCCTAACATAATTGATCTCTTGGAAGCTAACGTACCCCTTGTTGCATTAGAGCCAGTCTCAAAACCAGAAATGTGGCTGTTCGTGCTACGTTCCCCTGGGAATCCATCACCCCCTACATTTTCCAAAACAGTATACCTGTTTGAAATGGGTATATCCGCAAAAGACTCCTGCCCTAGGTGCCAATCTCTCTTACCCTTCCTGGAGTTAACCCATCTATATAACTGCACCTGAGACTTCCCCTGCCCCCCCCTCCCCTTCCTATAACTGCCATCCATCATATTCTGTTGCTGTTGCAAATTCCTCATCGCTTCTATCTGTCTCTCCAACCGATCCACTCGATCTGATAAGATTTGCATCCAACAGCATTTATGGCAGATATAATCCGCAGTAACCCTTAAACTCTCTTTAAGCTCCCACATCTGACAAGAAATACATATCACTGGAAAGGCCATTTTTGCTCCTTCACAATCTACAGACCCAGAAAATAACCTCTCTCTCTGTGTGTCTGTCCTGTCTGTCTGTCTGTGTCTCTCTCTCTCTCTCTCTGTGTCTCTGTCCTCGTAGCTTGCCTACAGAATGGAAACAGGCCCTTCGGCCCAACAAGTCCAACTGACCCTCCAAAATATAACCTACCTAGACACTTTCCCCTACCCTATATTTACCCCTGACTAATGCACCTATCACCATGGGAAATTTAGTTGGCAAATTCACCTGACCTGCATCTTTGGATTGTGGGAGGAAACTGGAGCACCCGGAGGAAACTCGCGCAGATACAGAGAGAATGTGCGGACTCCACATAGAGAGTCACTCAAGGTGGGAATTGAACCCGGGTCCCTGGTGCTGTGAGGCAGTAGTGCTAACCACTGAGCCACCATGCCGCCCACTTATCACCCCAAGTATCTGGAAAAGGCAGGGAGCTTAGGTTCACAGCCTGTGGTCCATCAATTGATGGTGGGGTAAGCTGTACTTTTCAGGGTGTAGAGTATTTAAGTACAACTAAATAAAATCCTTATTCTTTCTCAGGGGATCTTTAACGGTGTCTGTCCCTCGAATTCACTGTTAGCCTGAGGGTGGCTTGGTTGATTTGTGCTGTGGTCAAATCCATATGAGGCTGGCAAGGATTACAAACACTGTGGTGAAGTGTGGTCCATTGCCATAGAAGGCAATGGTGAGAAAGTGAGGGCTGCAGATGCTGGAAAGGCACAGCTGGTCAGGCAGCATCCAAGGAATAGGAGAGTCGACCCCATTTGAACATAAGCCCTTCATCAGGAATGCCTGACCAGCTGTGCTTTTCCAGCACCACCTTTTGACCATAGAAGGCAATGTCCAGGAATGGACAATATCCTCTTCTGAGAGGTTTTATTGGCTTCAGAGGTGGGCAGTTAGCTTCTGGACCTCAATCCAACAGAAGTAATAATCCACAAGGATGAGAGACACTTTCATCTTGTCAGTAGGTCCGCACCAAGGTACTCCCTTTGCTTGACTGGAAAGGAAGAGGACAGAAGAATTTCATTCTGCTCCTGTCAGTCATGGCAGAGTTGGACTCCATCTTCTTGGGAATATGAGAGATCTGTCCACCAAATGTATTGCTGTCCCCTGACCCAGCCCTTGGAAATGCCATGGGGTCACTGGTGAACTCTGTAGAGGGAGCCCTGATGGAAAGCTGATGACGTCACCAACTTCTCACCCAGAGGTCACCAATGATGCTTAAAAGTATTGCTGCCAGGGGCTGCTTACCAGAGACATGCTGTGTCCAGCCGCCAAGGCAGTTAGCATGAATTTGCACATATTCTCCATCACACAGTTGAGCCTTTCAAACCTCCTGCAGCATCCTCGCTGTTGCTGGCAAATACGGAGTAGTTAAAGCCATGACAATTTTTTGACTCCATGTACAAAATTGTCACATTTATGATCAAGTGAAAGCAAAGTGCTACGGATGCTGTAAATCCTTGGAGAAACTCGGCAGGTCTTCCAATAATGTAATGATAGATAATTTCCAGTACGCATTGGGCAATTCTGAAGCTTGAGCTAACAAGTGGCATAAAAATTGTGCCATGTGGGCCCCAGACAATGGTGGTCTCCCAGAGAAATGGTGAAACTATTTTGCTGTGTCCTTTTAAAAGTACTTCTATGCTGGTACAGTATGGAAGGCAATTGCATTACCAAATCAGTATTTGAGAGATTAGATTAGGTTAGGTTAGATTAGATTAGATTCCCTACAGTGTGGAAACAGGCCCTTCGGCCCAACTAGTCCACACTGACCCTCCGAAGAGCAACCCACCCAAACCCATTCCCCCCCGACACCTAACACTACGGGCAATTTAGCATGGCCAATTCCTGTTGGAAAGGATATAGTAAGGTTTTTGTTGGAGCAATAGATTTTATTTTATAACTACCTTGCAAATATTAAATGATGGCAGGTGTTATTTTGCCAGTTTGACCTCTGGTCTCTGTGACATATTTGTAATTTCATGTGGCCAATAGTCTGGAGTTACCTTTTTCAACTGGCCTTTGACCTTTTAAATGTCATTTCTTAGACCATCCAAGATTAAGTCACTTTGTTCTCTGATCTTCATTCATGGTGATATAGGCAGTCGTACGTGGTTGTCTGAGCCATTAAGTAACCTCGCTCACTTCCATGATGATGGTGGTGTTACACTAGACTTAACTCAGAGTCTGAATTGCTGTAGCAACAAGTATTTTACATGTATGTTGTATTTTAGAGCAATGGATAGTTGGATTAGGGAAAATGGAGCAGTTTTCTTTCCAACACGTTTCTCAGCAGGACACTCCATTGTTAGTGTTTGTTGGGAAGACTTGGATGCTGACAGTGTCATGAACAGGCCTTCCTTTTCCTGATGAAGAGCTCCTGCCCAAAACATCAATTCTCCTTCTCGGATGCTGCCTGACCTGCTGTGTTTTTCCAGCACCACACGCTCTCGACTCTGATCTCCAGCAATTGCAGTCCTTACTTTCTCCTTGGCCTGCCTTTGCTGTCAAGTCCAGGAGTGGGGCTTGAGCCTATGCTCTGTGGCAGGTATTCCATCTACTACATTGTGAAACCTCCAATGGAGACTGTGATTTGTTTTCTTTTTGCCCTTAATCCAGTCTCCATGCGCTTCACCTTCACAAACCATTGTTAGAAATTGGGAGGAGGTTTCATATTCTCAGCTGACTCCAAGAACTTGCAAACATTGATTGGAAGAGGAGAATTTAGATCATTAATCTTACTTTGATTTGAATACAGACCCTAGATCATTGATTTAAAGATCGATACCACTTTGTTGAAGGCATGATTTTCTTACTCACTTATTGTTGTCCTCCTTTCCAAAGGGATTGACTTTCCTGTTAGGATTGGCACTGCAGATGTTGACCTTTCTTTCAGCACATTAGCCGAGTGGCCATTAGTCGTGGGTCAGTCTTCATGGTGAATATGACGGAGGCTCAGTATGTAGTGCTCTCGGCTCCGAGGTTGTAGGTTTAACTTCCAATCCAAGACTTGAGCACAGGAAACGAGCCTTGACACTACCAATGAGGTGCTGAGACTGTGCTGTGCTATCAGAGATGGTGTCTTGTGGGTAAGAGTTCTCTGCTCTCTCAGGGGACCTGAAAAATCCTATGCTACTACTTCGAACAAAAGTAGGCTAGTTATCCCTGGTGTCCTAGCCAATGTTTTATCCAGCATCCGCATGAGTTAAACACATGACTCAGTTATTACCATATTGCAGCTTGTGGAAGCTTGCTGTACACATTGGCTGCTAAATTTCCTAATTTATAGTAGTGACTAACTTCAAAAAGTACTTCGTTGACTGTAAAGTGCTTTAGTGATGCAAGGTGTTTTATAAGTGTGAATTTTTTCATTCTTCCCATATTACGTGGGTAGAAAGCTGCTTCCTACATAGTGTATGAATATTTACCTTGTCCCCAGTTGGAAATTCAGGAGCAGGATTGCAGTTTAACTAGCAAGCAATGCCCAACTGACATGAGCTAACTCCAAATCGCTTAAGATGGTTCTCGTCTGCAGAACCTACAAATAACACTTAGCAACTGAATCGGGCAGACTGTACCCAGCTCTAAAATATATTTGTTCACTTCAGTGGCATTATGTTTAATACCCAAGCCATAATTTTGATGGTGTAACAGGCTGTGAAATTAATTGCAATAATTGAAGTGTATTAGCCATTGATTTTATTGAATACAGTTATTCAGATTCACAGAAACAGATGATGGGGCTGCATTAGAGTACACTTTAGTTCCACTAATGTGAATACTATTTGAATAGCAGAATGATTTAGGTCTGTATTTAGTCATGCCAACTATATTTATTTGCATTAACTATATTGACAGCAGTCTGTCGTGTTCCTGCTCAATTTGTGAAAGCCTTTCAACAATGGCTTTCACATTGGCACAGTTACCCAGGTTTTCACTGGGTCTGTCCACCTTGTCGTTTTATAAGTGCAATCCAACATAGCCACTCTTGGCCCACAGTCGAGCATTCATAATGAGGCCATCAGTCTGCTTTTGTTGATGCAGTTTCCAGATAGCCTCATAATAAATGTCAGGACATGCCAAATTGACTGTGTTTTGAAATACCGTCCAAGATGAATGTTTAACTCTTTCTATTTTAATGAGAGCATCACTATAAATCAGTAAACCAGTCTGTATGTCTGATTTATCTGTTTGATTGAAGAATGTCCACTGAAATAATTTTAATTTTTCTGTTTTGATGACTCAAACTATTAAATCCTCATAGTTCCATTCTAACATGCATAGTCTCTATCTATGACATTTGGAGTATTCTTCATGATATTGTGTTAGCTAAACCTCCCAAGGTGATGGCCAACAATAAACTGATTTGTTCATCAACTAAAGACTGTGTGTGCACAACATTATTGTGAAACTGCTATTTCTTCAAGTTGCAAGTTCAGCCGTCAGGTTAATAATACTGATTGAGAAAAAATTAAATTCTTTAACTGAAGATGTAATTATATATCTAATAAGAAAAGCTAGGGGAAAATCATAAATAAAGATGATGCTTGATAGCAATATTAAGAATGTGTGTCATGTTCGATGGTAGGATATGTGCTCAGCCTGGAGTATGTAGACTTTCTCCACCCTGTACATACCTGTATTAGCAGCCCATTGTCAATCATTTGGAAATGAACCAAGTCTTAGAGATGTACAGCACGAAAACAGACTCTTCCGTCCAACATATCCGTTATATCCTAACCCAACCTAGTCCCATTTGCCAGCACTTGGCCCATATCCCTCTAAACCCTTCCTATTCATGTACCTATCCAAATGCCTCTTAAATGTTGCAATTGTACCAGCCTCCACCACTTCCTCTGGCAGCTCGTTCCATACATCCACCACCATCTGCATGAAAAGGTTTCCCCTTGGGTCCCTTTTAAATATTGCCCCTCTCACCCTAAACCTATGCTCTCTAGTTTTGGACTCCCCCCACCCCAGGGAAAAGACTTTGTCTGTTTATCCTATCCATGCCTGTCATGATTCTGTAAACCTCTATCAGGTCACCCCTCAGCCTCCGACGCTCCAGGTAAAACAACCCAAGCCTGTTCAACCTCTCCCTATAGCTCCAATCCTCCAACCCTGGCAACATCCTTGTAAATCTTTTCGGAACCCTTTCAGATTTCACAACATCTTTCCGATAAGAAGGAGACCGGAATTGCACGCAATATTCCAACAGTGGCCTAACCAATGTCCTGTACAGCCGCAACATGACCTCCCAACCCCTGTACTCAATACTCTGACCAATAAAGGAAAGCGATTAAAAATTGTAATAATTTTATCTTATCCTTCATTTTGAATACTGGGATGAAAACTGAAGTCATATCTCACATTTTCGTAATAAGATAAGTTTCTACATCTAAAGTCATTTTTTTTTGTAAGTTATTAATAAGGAGTTTTACAGTATGCTGTTGCATTTTTGCTTTAGGGATTGGAAAGAGACATTAGATCTGTTTGAGTCCCAAAACTATCCCTAGTGGAAAATGGTTACTTTTTGGGATTTCTGCAGAATTTGTCCCTAGATTGACATGGAGATGGGCTCCCTGTCAAATTCTGAATGTCACTTCAGACACAGCTCTGGTATAGGGATGCAGCTTGACATCATCTTTGTCTATAAATCCTGACTCAGCCAGCGATGCCCACATCCCATGAATGAATTTCAAAGTGAGTTGTCAGAGCCCTGAGGCCATTCATTGTCTTCTAGCTTCAGAGGAGTCCATGATTGCAGTAGAGGCCTTCAACATACCTTAGCCACTGCCATGGGAAGGTCTGTAAGCCAGGTCAGGGTGCTGGTCCCTTGGCCCAAGGCTGGGTTCCCCCCTCCAGGCAGTTAACCTGCCAACCCCTCCCCATCACCTGCGGTTGGGCTAGGAATGGAAAATCCTGGAGATAACTTGGCTGGCCACTGTGTCGGGGCACATAGCCTGCCTCAACAATAAGACCTAGCACCCACAAACCAGAAACTCTTAACCCTAACCCATTTCTTCCCAAATGCATAAAGCCTGCAAGTTGAGCTTGCAGTCTTGACCAATTCCTTCCTTTTCTGGGCTGTGGAATTTGTCAGCACCATATGTTGCGAACTGAAGTACAGTCACTTCAAAAGATTTTCAAACATCAATTTTCAAAGTTGCACCATCATGAGATTTTTTTGAAGTAATTCAATGTTAGGATTTTTTTAAAAAAGTAACCATAAAATCATTGGGGCGGCAAATACATGTTGTAAGTACCTCTTACATTTCATTCTAATCCTGGAGAACCTATTGAGTGCTATTTGTCGTGAACCTAAAAGAACTAAATCGTGGAGTAATGCATTGTTTCTCTCCAACTGCCCCTTCTTTATCTTTTCCTTTGTAAAAATTCAAAGAATAGACGCATTTTATTAAACACTGCAATTTAATCTTGCAATGCAAATCTGACTATTTGAGAACAAACAGAAAGTACTGGAACTTCTCAGGCACCGTCTGCAGAGAGAAACCACAGACCAATGTTTCAGGTCAGTAAGTTTTGTTTTTTCTTCAGAACTGGAACTTGAAGATATGGTGTACTTGATTTTCCAAAAGGAATTAGATAAGGTGCCACATCAAACTTTGTTGCAGAAAATAATCGCTCATGCTGTCAGATTTAATGTATTAACGCAGATGAAGGATTGGTTATCTTATTACCCAAAAAGCAGAATGTACAGATAAATGGATCATTTTTCGTGTGTAACTAGTGAAGTGCCACAGGGATTAGTACTGGAGCGTTAATATGTGCATATCAATGACTTGAAGGATGGGACAAAATATTTGGTAGTTTAGTTTCCAGATGAAGCTAAGTTGTGTGGGAAAGTAAGGCAGAGTTGAGAGCAGGTGGAGAATCTGTAAAAGGATGTAGGTAGCTTAAGTGAGTGGGCAAACATTTAGCAGATGGCATTTAGTAGGGGAAAATGTAAACTTTGACAGGAAGAATTGAAGAGCAGCACACTATGTTAAACAGCAAGAGATTGCAGACTCCCGTACCACAAAGGATTACAATGTTATTTTCGGTATAGCAAGGGACTCAGCGAATGAAACCTTGACACTTATTGCAAGTGGAATACAATGTTAAAGAAGGGAGGTTTTACTGCAGTTGCGCAGCTGAGACCATACAGAGTCAGAGTCCTACAGCATGGAGACAGGCCCTTCTGCCCAAACTGGTCCACACTGAACAAAATGTCCATCCGTGCTAACCCCATTTCCCTGCACTTGGCCCATATCCTTCTAAACGTTTCCTATCCATGTATTTGTCCAAATGCCTTTTTAATTGTCATTAATGTACCCACCTCAACCACTTCTGCTGGCAGCTCATTCCATGTGCATACCACCCAACCCTGGGGAAAAAGACTGAGTGCATTCACCTTATCCATGCCTCTTATGGTCTAATACACTTCTATAAGATTCCCCCCTCAGTCTCATACGCTCTAAAGAAAAAGGTCCTAGCTTGTCCAAACCTCTCCCTATAACTCAGACCATTGAGTCCTGGCAATATTCTTGTAAATTTCCTCTGTACTCTTTCCAGTTTAATAACATCCTTCCTCTAGCAAGGTGACCAAAACTGCAGGACTCTGTACACTTTTGGTCTCCTTTATTTGGGAAAGGATATAATCGCATGAGAAGTGGTTCAGAGATGGTTTTCCCTAACTCATTCCGTTTCATGAAACAAATAACTGAGGATGCTGGAGATCTGAAATGAAAACAGAAATCGCTGGAGAAACTCGTCAGGTCTGGCAGCATGTGTAGGACAAAAGCAAAGTTAAAGTTTTTTAGTCTGGCAATTCTTCATCAGAAGACGCCCCTTGTATTTAAGGCTAAAATTGGGGACACAGATTGAAAGAAGAGTTCTTCCTTTTTTAAAATGGAGATGAGGAGAATTACTTTTTCCGGGTGTTCATTAATCTGTGGAATTCTTTTCCACAGAAAGATGTGGAGATCAGCTCACTGAAGTTGAGGCTGAACTAGACACGTTTTTGACAGACGAGTGTCAAGAGGAGATAAAACCATGATCAGATCAGCCATGATCTTATCGAATGGTGGAGGAGGTCTGAAGGGTCACATGGCCAACCCTGGAATCTACGTAACAGGTTTTAACTAAAATACGTTGGGGGATAGTGGGGAGAACAACAGGGGAGAGGTCTGTCTGCTGGAGAGCAGGTGAGATTAAATGGCCAAAGGATGATAGTGCATGGTGAAATAGAGACACTCATGAGGCAACAACAGATGCGCAGAAGAGGTGTAAATGGCAACAGCATTACCACAACAACGTCTAATATCTGGAAAGAAATTGGAGCAATGATCATAATCTGAAACTTTTGATGAGCTCAGAAGATTGTAAAATCAAATTGATTTAATTTTCCAGAAATTATTAATACTTTGTTCTGAACAACAACAGATTGTTAACAAAGGGGAGCCTGACCCCTGACGTGTGCCAGTCTTGTGTAACAGAAGAATCGACGATTGGGCATCAGTCTTTCATCAGGATTCCTGCTCCTTGGATGCTGCCTAACCTGTACTTTTCTAACACCACATCTGCAGTCTTCACTTTCCTCCAGCCTTGTGTAAGGACAGATCAAAGTACTTGGATATCCTAATGTGTTCAGACCCTTTTTCTTCTGCTTTAGGTATTCTTTCTGGTGATTGAAGCACATCTTGGAACAAGGTAGAAAGCATGGGAAAAACCCTTGACTTGTCTGGATTGACAGATGATGAAGCTGAACATGTGCTACAGGTTGTCCAGCGGGATTTTGATCTCCGGAAGAAGGAACAAGAACGACTGAGGTAGGAGTTAGCTCTCGCGAGTGCTTTTCTTTGCGTTTTAGTTCAGTTTATTGTTGGAAATCCGTAACCCATTTTGGGAAATAAGCTCAGTAGATATTTGATATCGAAGAGGTTTTTCTGCAACTGAAATTGTATATTGCAAGTACTGAAGGACTTTCAGAATCTTGAATATATTGGATTTCAGCAACAGATTATATTTCATTGGCAAATTCATTATAATGTAGGAATTATCTAATATTGAGTAAGGTTTGTGTGCAGTCACATGCACCACTACTCGTGATTTCTGTAGTGATTTTACTAGGTCAGCCAGTTGGCACTCATAGAATATGGTTTCCCCCTTTTGGGGCTGTTAATCTGGTCCAATCAGGGAGCCCTGGCTGATATATAAGAAGGGTGAGTATCAAAGATACTGACCCCCGAACATCTGAATCTGAATGAGGCGGTACTAAAGGACAGTTTGTGTGTATGTAATGGGAGGTTGGTGATAGGCAACTGGTCTTTGTGGAATTATTTGATATTCCTTATCAACTTTTGGTATGAGTTTGCTTCCAACGAGGTGTTTTACCCCTGTGAGGTAATGCTTCTGTCATTTCCTGTAGTATAAGAAATTGGTTCCACTGTAATGGTATTGAAGAATCCAACAGATATTTACAACCAACTGTGTACAAACATTATGTTCCTCAGGCATATTGTGTCTGGGCTAATGTTAAGCTATACGATTGCAACAGAGCAGCAAGCTTCCAGTAGTGACATGCTTCAGGTGATCCCAGGGAAGATGGACTATGATACAGTTGATGATGTCATGAGTCCATCGCTTAAAGACCCGCTGACTGTGATTCATAATGCAACTGCAATTAGTATGAGCTTCTCATTGTTGTACAGAAACAAGTTCTTGCTGTTGCTAGTTTGGTTCAGTGTAATATTTTTTGAATATCACCAACTGAATTGTACTAGAGATAGTCTGACAATATCTTAACTGCCATTTAGTTGCTGCTGTGCTGACTCTGAAACATGCTTCCAATCTGCTTTCTGCTAGATGAGAAGGCACTCTCATTGCTTTGCTTAGTAAAAGCAAAATACTGCGGAGGCAAAAATAGAAATTGCTGGAAAAGCTCAGCAGGTCTGGCAGCATCTGTGGAGAAAATTAGAGTTAACCTTTTTGGGGCAAGTGACCCTTCCTCAAAATACTGCAGAGGCTGGAGCTCTGATATAGTGAGTTTTGAGAAGGTTTGTAGCTCAGGTTGAGGTTCTGGATGTAGGTTTGCTCACTGAGCTAGAAGGTTCGCTTCCAGACGTTTTGTCATTATACTAGGTAACATCTTCAGTGAGCCTCCGGGTGAAGCACTGTTGATGATTCCTGCTTTCTGTTTTATATGTTTGGGTTTCTTTGGCTCTGATATAATTAAACAAAGTGCTGGAAAAACTCCATGGTCCAGGTGGTATTGGTAAGATGAGAAAGTGTTTCAGGTTCTGAATCCAATAAATTCTTATTGGAAGAGAGATGTTGGGTTTGAGACACTAACTCTGCTTCATTCTCAACAGAAGTTGCTGGAGTTGGGTGAGCTGCCTTTATAATACGACGTTTCTGAAAATTGGAATGAAATACAATTAATTCAGCTAGAGTTATCCATCCCTTAACAGATATTGCCTTCTGTGGGGAGCACCTGATTCAGTCTCTTTTCAGTAGGCTGTACACTGGATGTTGCCCGGTGTGCGTTTTATACACCTTTTTCAATCTCTCAAACCCTGCACTGCTGAAACACCCTGAGCATCTTTGCAGTTCCATCCTTGCTCATCAGATAATGAGTCCACTTTTGAACGCATCTGCTGGTCGAGTTAACCTTTGTTACCTGACTCAGCACCTCAGAAAAACATGAGCTGTTTGAGTCACAGCCCAGATGGTTAATGTGGTGATGCAGGACCATCTGCATATTCCCATCACTTCGGTGAATCACCAACAGCAGCTCCTTCTCTGATGACGACCTCCTGAAGTGATAAAGTTCTGCCTGCCTTTGCACGTTCCAACTGCTACATTCTGTCCTTTTTATTGCCTTTTCAACTAGGTCAGTTTGATGATGTACATCTTAACAGTTAAAGAGAGTCAATTTCTAAAATCTTTGAAAAAAATCCTGCAATTTTAGAAGGGGATGGTGCTGCAGTGATAATGCCACCATGCACATAGTCAAGATACCCAGGTTAATGCTTCAGGGACATGGGTTCAAACCCAACCCCTGTATCTGATTAATTGCATTTTGAATTCAGTTAATAAGCTTGGATTATAAAACTGTACTCCGTGATGGTGACAATGAAACTACCACTGTTGTAAAAACCCATCTGCTTCACTTGTTTAGGGAAGGAGATACTTTGACTTGACCTGACCTAGTCTGGCTGAAGTTTGATTCCAGACCCACAGCAATGTGGCTGGCTCATAGTTTCCCTCTGATATTGCTGAGCAAGCCCCACAGTTGAAGATCTGTTGAGGATGTACCAAAACTCCTGACCTCATTAGAGATGCCCACATTGTAAGAAAGAATAAGGAACAAGAAAAACCATCTTTTCATATCCGTAAGGCCTCCTACAAATTTCTTTGATAGTCATCAGAAAAGGAGGACTTGCATGCTTCTGTTGCAAGCCAGGACTTTACACCCAATGAAGCGTGTTATTAAAAAGCTTCTGGTCGCTGTTGTAAAATAGGAAATGCAAGCTCAGTTGGCTGGATGGCAGGTTTGCAATACGCAGTGATGCCAACAGTGTGGGTTCAATTCCCACTCTGGCTGAGGCTACTGTGAAGGACTCTCTGTCTCACCCTCACCTGAGATATGGGTTAACACCATCTGTTGTCTCTCTAATGAGAGAGCAGCTTTATCATCTGGTAAGACTCTGCTGACTTTACCTTTTAGAGAAAACACAGCATCCAAGTTTTGCCGAACAAGCTTCCCCAGTCAGGGGTGTGATGCAGACCAGGTATTCTGTTTCTGTGATGTTGATTGTGGGATAAATATTAGCCAGGACACCACCCTCTTCAAAATGGTGTCGTGGGATCTCTTAGCATCTACTTGAGAGGGCAGATCAATCTTCGTTTTAATGCTTCATAAGAAAATTGGCACCTCCAATACTGTAGGCCTTCTCTCCACACTGCAGTGGAGTGTCCATAAGACCATGATAGATTATTCAGGCAATCAAGTATACTGTGCCATTCAGTGAGATCATGGCTGATCTGATTATGCTCCTCTCCATTTTCCTGCCTATTCCTCATAACCCTTGATTCCCTTTACTGATCAAAAATCTGTCTATCTCAGCGTAAACAACACCGCCTTCTGTGATAAGGAATTTCACAAATTTGCTACTGGTTTGAGAAATGGCGTTTCACCTCATCTTTGACTTCATGGCTGACCCATATTCTGAGACCTGCCTTAGTTTTTCTTTAGTGAGCTACTCCCAGACAGAATTGGTGCTTAAACCCACGAATGCCACTCTCTGAAGTGAGATTGCACTTGCTGAGACGTGGATGTGGAGCATCACTGTGGGAGAGAGTGGGGTTAACCATGATTTTATGCGCTGAACGTGTACAATCCACTACACCAGTATCGTCCATTTCTGGCATTTACTGTTGCTGTAAAAGCAGCCTGATTAATCAAATAAAATGTTCTTTTAATCCTTACTAATAAATTCCATCACAGCTGTCAGTCTGACCTCAAACACTTGATTTCATGAAAGTACCTTTTCAAAACAAAAATGAATTTTTAGGAAGAAACCGGACGGATTTGTTCTGCAGGGTCTTATTCCCCCATTATCACCTCACTGCATTTTCCAGCATTTCTGCTATTTCTAGTGTCACTCCGCAAAGTGAAGGAAAGTAGCTGTGGGAGATCTGAGGAATCTGGGCAGGGATTATATTGGGAATAATCAGAAGAATGTTAAAGTGCTCTGCAAATGGATCTGTAATAATGAGAATTGCCCAGTGTAAGCCTGTGAGAGGATTGTGAACTCCAGAATAAATGGGGATGAGCAGGAAGCTGGGACAGTGACTGTTGGAGAAGAGGAGATTGAGAAGGAGATTGGTTGGAGGATTAAGATCATGAGGTGTCTGGACAGACCGGGTAGCGTGAAACTATTCCCACAAGTACAGGGTCAAGAACCAGAGGAGACTAATTTAAAGGGAATTGACAAAAGAACCAACAAATAAGGTAAAAACAATGACTGCAGATGCTGGAAACCAGATTCTGGATCAGTGGTGCTGGAAGAGCACAGCAGTTCAGGCAACATCGCTGCTCATTGGATGCTGCCTGAACTGCTGTGCTCTTCCAGCACCACTGATCCAGAAAAAGAACCAACAATGTCATGAGGAGAAGATTTTTTTTTGAACAGTAAATAGTGAGGGTCTGCAATAATCTTTGTGAAGGAAGATTCAATCTTGACTTTGAACAACAGATTGGAGCATCAGATGACAATCTCATTTGCTTTGGAGGAAGGGGGGAGTTTACTAAATTCCGTAAGGAGAGGGGTAACACAGAGACACAATGGATCAAATAACTAACTGCTGCACTGCAGTCGTTCTGTAATTCAATGGTGAGCTATTAAGGCTGAGCACAACAAAGCATCGATCAGACTCGAAGGGTATTAGAGCTGGAGTAAACCTCTAATTGGTTTAAAGCAATAAAAAAAGTATGGTTGTTATAGTCTTACCAGACTATAGGGCTGCTGTCTCATAGAGATATGGCTGGTGGGGCTTAACCTGAGGGCCACTAGGCCTACATTGATACAGAAATGAACCCACACTGTTGGCATCACTCTACATTGTAGGTGAGCCACCTGACTAGCTGAGCTAACCGACTCCCTTACAGTAATATGATGATCATAAGTACCAGCTGGGACAGATCCAAGGCTCCTAAGGAAAATGGTTGATTAGACATGTGCAGGTTAGGCCATGCTAAATTACCCAAAATGTTCAGGGATGTGTAGGCTAGGTGCATTAGTCAGAGGAAATGTGGAGTAATAAGGCGAGGAAGTGGGCCTGGGTGGGATACTCTTCAGAGGGTCACTCTGGACTTGTTGGGCCAAATGGACTTTTTCCACACTATTAGGGATTCTGTGATGTAAATACTTGATGTTACATTTTGAAGGAGATGTTTACCTTGCCCACTGGTATAAACATATAGGTTGGAGCCCATGGTATAATTAGGACTCATGGGATTGGTGATAATGGGTTGGATTTTCATAGACTTGTATAAATGAGGAGATGTTTCCATTGCCAACTTGGCCATCTTCATTGTAAGACCAGGCAACACTAAGTTCCCATTCAATTATCATGGAATCTAGCTTTGTATAGACTCTTGGCTCCTTTTAGGGGCATCTTGAGTTATAGTCTGGGTATGATTTCAAAGTGTCTTTTCATGACCCTCTTATGCCTCTCCAACCACCACCAATGGCCATTCATAAGTTCTATGTCTATCTGTAGTACCTTCATGGCCCGTTCACTCAGCATTGTCTCTGTACGAACCAATAGGTCTTCTACCAATGGCCAATGTGGGACTGTTAAAAGAAAGTAATAACCATTGGTTAACTTTCTTATAAACCATGCAGCTGCAACAAGCTATAAAAATGTTAATCACCAGGCACTTAAAATGTCAATAACAAAGTATAAGCATGCAATACCTCTTTACCTTGTGGAAATAAACACTGAGCCAGTGACAAAGTGTTTCACCTATTAGAAGCTTGTAAACTTGCTATTCATGGAATCGCTTCCCATCTGTACCCCTGTTCTAACAAACTATTGTAAGTCTTGGTTCGTAGCCAAGTCACATTGTGCATGGAGGCTATTGGGTATTGAGGAGGGAGACTGTTGGAGGGCTGAAGTGAGGGCTGGTTGGACCTCTGCTGAGGAATGTGACTGAGAGCGAGAACGTACCATAACATGGAGGCATTCATCCTCATGACGGCAATTGCATCCAATAAATAGTGGCTCAGGGATTAATCTGTGCAAATATCGTCTCCAAATGACGACAGCTGCCAACAAATGTGCTGCTTGAGACCTTTCAGCTCCATTTAAACATGAGTCAGTAACCCTCTGTCCCTGCTTCTTCTGTGAGGAAATGAGTTGCAGATACACAGGATGCACCTATTTGCCTCCCTCAGTCCTGCTGTGGGAATGTTGGCCCCTCAAAGGCTTTAATTAATGTCCTACTGCTACTAGGCCGGTTGCCATCTGCACACTCAGCTTGGTCTTGGCAGAAACATTCAGAGGGAGAGCTTCATTTTTTTTTCCTGCCCATGGGACATTGGAGTTCACCCAATCCCCAATATTTCACGAACAAACAACCATTTATGGTCACTGGGAGGTGAGGTCTGTGGTACTTGTGGTGGTAGATTGGGAATAAATGATTTTTATTTTCTTCAGCCGTCCCTGTCCCAAGAATAATAACTGATGGTTATTATCAGGATCATTAGGAGAAAGTGAGGACTGCAGATGCTGGAGGTCAGAGCTTAAAAATGTGTTGCTGGAAAAGCGCAGCAGGTCAGGCAGCATTGAAGGAGCAGGAGAATCGATGTTTCGGGCATAAGTCCTTCGATTCCCTTTTCCAGCAACACATTTTTAAGCTATTATCAGGATCCACCAGCCTAGATTGCCACATTGGTTACTATTAACATGATCAGAGCTGACTGCTGAGCAGCTTGTAACTAAAACAAAGACAATTACACTCACTGGTCATATTTCATCATCTGCCTGTGTTTATGACATAACTGTTCTTATTGTCTGCTGGAGACAGTCTATCTGCAATGGCTGAATAAAACCAATATGGTCCATTTGTGTATCACCTCCACCTTTAGATAATACTGTTGTACCACCAGTGAATTTTCAGGCTGCTTGATTTGATTTATTATTGTCACATGTACCTAGGTACAGTGAAAAGTTTTGTTTTCTGTGCAGTACAGGCAGATCATACCACACAAATATCATAGTAATAATAGAACAGAGCCAGGTGTACAGGCTGCAGACAAGATGCACAAAGAGTGAGATCAACATGAAATTTGGGAGGTGCATTCAGCAGTTTAATACCAGTGGGGAAGTAGCAGTTCTTGAACCTGTTGGTACATGTGTTCCATGTCTCTTTGTTCCTCTGTCTCTCATCCCTGTAGTGTGGGAGCAGGCCATGTGCACCATCGAGTCCACACCAACCCTACAAAGAGCATCCCAGCCTGATCCAGTCCCTCCACCCTATCCCTGTAACCCTGCATTTCCACCTAGCCCACAGATCCCTGTGCACTATAGGGCAATCCATTAACCTGCATGTCCTCGGATTGTGGGAGGAGACTCACAGTGCTGGGAGAATGTGCTTACTCCACGCAGACTGTTGACTGAGGGTGGAATCAAACCTGGGCCCCTGGTGTTGTCAGGCAACAGTGCGAGTCATTGTGCCACCCTGGTTATGGTGGTTCATGTGCCACCAAATGGTACAGCTTTCATGGCAGTTCCTCCCATGCATCAATGTCAGTCTGTTCCCTTTCCAATGAGTTCACTTGGTGCGCTGGTTTGTGTGTAGTTCAGAAGAAGGCCAGTAATGGGGTTCAAGTTTCTTTGCGGTGGAGGTAGACATTGGACCTGCTCCTGAACGGGGAAGGCAAAGGGCAAACCACCAATAACTCCCACTCCTCAGAAATTGCTCGGAGTGAAGCGTCAGCCTGACAGTGAGCCGAGGCAGCGCACCCATGACATGATGTTGAATGAGAGACCAATACTTTATAAGCAGAGAGCTTGAATGTGGTTTGATTGCCCCAGAGGCAAGATTATAACTTTTTTGTGTGTAGTTCTTCAGTCATTGCTCTATGTCTCTGGGCATGTGTCAGGAGCAGTGTATGACTAAAGCCTGAATTCAGAAACACCACCCAAGCATCACTTTGGTGGCAAGAACAGGAAGGCAGATTACTACTTAAATGGAGTCAAGTTAGGTAAAGGAGCAGTACAACAAGATTCTAGGTGTTCTTGTATATTAGTCAATGAAAGCAAGCATGCAGGTACAGTGGGTAGTGAAGAAGGCTAATAGCGTGCTGGCCTTCATAACAAGAGGGATTGAGTATAGAAGCAAAAAGGTCATTCTGCAGCTGTACAGGGCCCTGGTGAGACCGCACCTGGAATATTGTGCGTAGTTTTGGTCTCCAAATTTGAGGAAAGACATTCTGGCTATTGAGGGAGTGCAGCGTAGGTTCACGAGGTCAATTCCCAGAATGGCGGGACTATCTTACACTGAAAGATTGGAGCGACTGGGCTCGTATGCCCTTGAGTTTAGAAGGCTGAGAGGGGATCTGATTGAGACATATAAGATTATTAAAGGATTGGACAATCTGGAGGCAGGAAGCATGTTTCACTGATGGATGAGTCCCGAACCAGGGGACACAGCTTAAAAATAAGGGGTAGACCATTTAGGATAGAGATAAGGAGAAACTTCTTCACCCAGAGAGTGGTGGCTGTGTGGAATGCTCTGCCCCAGAAGGCTGTGGAGGCCAAATCGCTGGATACTTTCAAGAAAGAGTTGGATAGAGCTCTTAAGGATAGTGGAATGAAGGGTTATGGAGATAAGGCAGGAACAGGATACTGATTAAGGATGATCAGCCATGATCATAATGAATAGTGGTGCAGGCTCGAAGAGCAGAATGGCCTACTCCTGCACCTGTTGTCATCTATGAGAAACTGGGCCTTCACGTGAAAACACTTGTTTTGGTAACTTTGTTCAGGGCCATTAAAACTGGACTGAAACAAGTACCCAGCCAGCTGGAATCACCTTCACTGCTTCTTGATGACTCGTTTAAAGCTCTCTCATTTGATTTCCAGTTGGTTAGTTTTGCTATGGACCAGACCCCCTCAAAACATTTCAAGAAAATGGCCCAGATACTAACTTTGCAAGGTGTTTTAATGCCGATATTCCAGGAGAGATGCAGCTGGTCAAACCACTTAGTTTTAAAGGAAACAGAATTTATTTGCAAGATTACCAAATGTAATGCAAACAAAAGAGGAACAGCATGCCAAATAGCCTAACCTTTCCGAAAACCCGCCAGATTATCCTAGCTTAACGATGCTGTTCCCAATGCTGGCAACAATCTCCATAAACACCCCTTGGCACAAAAGGTAAAGTCAATCCCAGAGTCTGACAGGGGAGAAGCCAGGGAGAGAGGAGGATCAACATGGACCTGCTTTTTTTGCGGTCCAGCAGACCTTTCGACTCTACTGCTAAAACCAAACCAAACCAAACCAGAGAAAGCTAGAGTGTGTGGTGCTGGAAAAACACAGCAGGTCAGACAGCATCTGAGGAGCAGGAAAGTCAATGTTTCGGGTGTAAGAAGAGCTGAACTGGGAGAACTGGCCACTTCCAATGTACAAGTGTGTTTTTTAAACTTGAAAGCATTTTGCCTGAGGCAGTATCTGTTAGCTATATTCAAGCTGACCCAAAAACCCTTCCAAGCCCAGACATTTTGGAATCCATGTGTGTTACGACCTCACTGGGGGAAAAGAAAAGCCAAGGACAATGTGACCTTGTTAAAGGAGCAGCATTGTCACAGCTTCTCCAGGGATGTGATAGTTTACTTCATAGATCACCCTTGAGGCACCAGTGGAATAGTTACTTTAAGTTTACTCATTTAAAGTTTTATCACTTACAATTTTTGGGTCCACATCCTTTTTGGTTTCACTTGATAACAGAGCCTCATGTATTACTTTTCTTCCACATTTAATACTGTTACAACAATTCACAATTTTTTCACCTGGATCCATGGATGTGGAAGCTTGTCTTGTGTGCTAGCGTTAATGATTAAATCATAGAATCCCTATAATGTGGAAGCAGGCCATTCAGTCCATTGAGTCCGTACCAGCTCACCGGAGAGCAATCCACTTAGACCCAGTCCTTACATGATTGCCTTGACCCTGTGTTTCCCATTGCCAATCCTCCTAACCTGTACGTCTTTAGACTGTGGGAGGAAATGCACACAGACACTGGGAGAATGTGCAACCAGCATGCAGACAGTCACCCAGGTCCCTGGCGTTGTGAGGCAGTGTTGCTAACCACTGAGCCACCGTGCCACCCTTGTGCTGGCAAACTGTTAATTGATAAGAACCAGAGCAGATGAGAGAACTACCGTATATACTTGAGTAGAAGTTGATCTTGTAGAAAAGTCAACCCCAAAAGATCTGAAATTTTCCATAACTCATTTATAAAGGTCGACCCTAGTTCTTCACCGATAACCGATCAATATTTGAGAGTCAAGGTATTATCCTGTAAGTAAATGATAAGGTGAGGAAATGAAGATTTTTTTTTTCCATGTTGCAATGTGTTTACATGTACAATTCACACCAATTTGGCGCTAAAGTTGCTGATTTCAGGTCAGAGTCAGGTGACAATCTCCCTCTGTGCAGCTCAGCGTACTGTGATTCGTTGTGTTTTTTCTCTATTCTGAGATCAATTGGGCTGTGCTAATGATGAGGTATCTTGGACTGCAGCATGGATTTCAGACCCTGTGTAATAGTAGACTCTGTGGTATCTGTTTCATAGTTGACTCCATAAATTTAACCTTTTTAAAATAAAAAGTCTGAAAAATTTGACTTTGACACAAGTATACATGGTATGTATTGGGGAATGCTGGGCAACAGAGATGACATCTGGAGATCCTCCTATGCAGAGCAGGCTTCACCATATTCTGGAGTATGGCTGTCTAGTGACCCCACTGCATGTTGCTGTAAGTTCATGGTACAGGATTTAATTACTCAAGGCTGTGGGACAAATGCTATTTCCACTTTGTGAGGCTTAGCAAAGTAAATACTATTAATTCAACCACACGTTATACAGCTTCCCTGAAGTGAAAACGTTGCAAAGTCAGATATAACAAATTCGAATTCCATGCTACACTTGAATACAACTCGTGATTAAATTCCACAAAGCTTGTTCAGCTTATGAGAGAGACTCAGAGGCTGGAATCCTAAAGGACAATGGATAACTTTAAGAGATTATTTTAAGATTAGATTGTTCTTCGTGTTTATTACAATATGTTTTTAAGTATAGATTTTGGACTCTGAAAATTAATATATTGTTCTCAATGTATAAGAAGTGACAGATTCTGATTTTCTGTATTCCTTTATGAAATGTGGATATCTCCAATTGCCCTTGAACTGAGGGGCAATGCAGATGGCTTCACATCACTCTAGGGTCTGAAGTCCCACAGAGATCAGACTGGGTAAGGATATAGTTTTCCTTTTCTAAAGGGAGTCAGTGAACCTTTAAAACAGACCATGAGTGTGTTCGTGGAAACTGTTATTGAGATTAGCAGTCAATTGCAGATTTTTACAAATTGAATTTAATATGATGGGATTTGACCCTGCTTTCCCCCAACTCGTCAGCCTCTGTCTCAGGATGATGAGGCCAGTGAAATTACTACAACACCATCACCTCCCCACAAAGACGAGTATCTGGTGATTAGAACTGTAATTGTAATAGCCATTTAATTTGCTTAGTGAATCATGGTTTGTTTTTTCTATCAGTCACTGGGATAGTTGAGGAATCACAATTCATTTTCCCCCAACAGCCATGAAATCCTTTTACCAAATCGGTATCTTGAGGCAAACTTATGTGCAGGATAGGTGGGTGGACAATACCTCATCAGCCTGGACCAGGAGAAGGCCTGTGACAGGATATCGCATGCTTACATATGGGACATGCTCTCCAAAATGGGCTTTGGGGAGGGAATCCGTAATTGGGTCCGACTGCTCTGCATTGACATTGTTAGTGTAGTCTCAATCAATGCGTGGGCATCAGAAAGCTTCCTGATTGGATCCAGAGTCAGGCACGGCTGCCCACTCTCTCTCCTGCCTTGTTTGTGTGTTGTATAGAGTCCTTTGCCAAACCTGAGAGGGATTTCTATTCCAAGTAGTGTGGGCCTACAGGTTAAGGCTTCCATGTGCATGGAAGACATCATCATTTTTTTTGCTCGGTTCTGTTATCAGTGCACAGACTCGTGAGCATCTGCGAGCAGTTGGGCGGCACGGTGGCACAGTGGTTAGCACTGCTGCCTCACAGCGCCTGAAGACCCGGGTTCAATTCCCGACTCAGGCGACTGACTGTGTGGAGTTTGCACGTTCTCCCCGTGTCTGCGTGGGTTTCCTCCGGGTGCTCCGGTTTCCTCCCACAGTCCAAAGATGTGCGGGTCAGGTGAATTGGCCATGCTAAATTGCCCGTAGTGTTAGGTAAGGGGTAATGTAGGGGTATGGGTGGGTTTCGCTTCGGCGGGTCGGTGTGGACTTGTTGGGCCGAAGGGCCTGTTTCCACACTGTAAGTCTAATCTAATCAGTTTGAACTAGCCTCAGGAGCCAAGGTAAGTTGAGGCTAGAGCAAGGCCATGTTCTTTGTGAATGGGGCCGCCCAATCCTTTATCCCCTTCACCACCATCAGGACACATTACCTGAAGGTGCTGGGAATATGGTTTGGAGAGGCTGGGAACATGTACAAAAACTTGGGAGTAGCGCATTGCCAAGGTGAGGCAGAAACTGGGCTGATGGGACCACCACTCCCTCTCCATTGCTGGAAAAACCTGGTCATCAGCCGTGAGGTACGTCATGCAGGTATGGCCCATTCCCAGAGCCCGCGTCATTGCAGACACCTGGGTCATCTTCTACTTCATCTGAAGGTGTAAGATGGACCATGTCCACTGGGACATAATGTATAAACCTTTGGATAAGGTAGGGGGTAGGGTGGGGAGGAAGAGGGCTTACCCAACACCGCCCTCGCCCTGATGGCCATTTTTGTATGTGGCTGCATGAAGCAGTGTGTAGACCCTTGGTACGCAAACATCAAGTGTCACTATGAACTGAGAGTCTACCTGTCCCTGGTGTTGTGAAGGATGGGACTGGTCTCGTTGCCGTAGAATGCTCGGAGTAGTTGGACTGTCCCATATTACCTGTCTTTCGTGGAGAAATTTGTGAAGCAAAATATCCTTTTGACCACATGTCCATCAGGAATTGGTCAGTACATAGTGTTCTCCGGATCTGCGGGAAAAGGGAGGGTGGATCCAGTTGCGTGGTTCCCTGAGCAGACTGTCAAAGTAATTTGGCAGAATGCCTCATCACCAGAACTCTATAACAAGTGCCAAGACATCGCATCTACCGGTGAGACCCTTCATGTGTTCCTGGACTCTCTGCACCTCGAAGCGGCTGTGGGGGGAGATAGAGACTGTCACACATCTTCTCCTGGAAGGTGCCTTTGAAAAGAAGACCTGGAGAGAGATGCAGTGGCTTTTTGTTGAGGTTTATCCTGAGCAGCATCCTGTGCTGTACGCTCTGTGCCTGGAAGATCATCAACTTAGTGAAAAGATGCTCTTTGGCCTTCCAGAGCACGGAATTGACCTTATCCAAATGTTGCAGACTGGCATGTTCCAAAGTCCAGGACCATGTATTGAGGGGCGCACTTAGACGCAGTGGGGAAAGACCACCAGCTAAGGTCTTTCTGCTAAACCGCAATGGGGTCCATTCAGTTATTGGACCCTGTGCCTCAAATATATGTAAGTAGTAACCTGAATAAATAAGAAATGCCTTTGAGTTTGTTTGTTGGAACTGCCAGGAAAGTGAAACTTCAATATTTGTTTGTTTTCCACATGCAAAGACTGTACAGAACCGAATTGCACTGGTGACTATGTATGTTCATAAAAGTTTTGTTTAATGAATGAAATATGTTTTTGAAATAAAAAATGCTCTTAGCTGAGGGATTTAGTGAAGCTTAGAGCAGCTGACACCAAAGCCCACTGTGGAAAGACCACCATCGAAGGTCTTATCTGCCAAAGATTAAAAAGGGTCTGTTCAGTTTTTTGACCTTAGAATGAATATAAATAGCTCCCTGCAGGAATAGAAAATGCCATTGATTTTACAACTGCAGGAGGGCCTTGAGAAATGTCTAAATTCCAATGTTTTGTTTGGTTTTTCACTGCAAACACTAGAAAACTGATTTAAAACCTTTTGAATGTACTGACAGCTGTGTTATGAATAAAGTCTGTTTTTGCAATAAAGAAGTGTCTTGAATCCAAAGTCCTTAGAGAAATTTTAATTCTTGCCATTTTCTCCACCTCCATCTCGTTCCCCTTGGCCGTTTCTCCCACTTTAACCCAAGTATCCTGAAGCCATGGATATTGGCACAGTATCAATGTGTTCCTCCTACTTCACCCACATGGTTATCTTTCTCGTGCGGGTGGAAATAATGAGATGAGGAGAGTTTCGACCTTCTAGAATTTGGCAAATGTCCACACCAAGATACTTTCACCAGGGTTCAATGTGGATTAAGGTGGCCAGAAACACCCCTCGATATCAGCACCAAGTGTCAAGACCGATTCGAAAGAGGAATGAGGAAGCTCGATTTTCTAAATACTCGATTTATATTATCAAGGGCAATATTTTCAATTCCACCAAGCAATCCTTTCATAGATTTGTTTGTTTAATGGCTTAAAATCATGACTAGACCTTTTCATCTTTGTATGTTTGGTGATTCCCAATCATGGGGCGCCCATTCTTTAGTTCTTTTATTTATTCACATAAATTGTGTCATCTTATCACAGAATGGTTCTCAGATAAAGGGGAAACTGTGAGATTACAAGGGGATGTATGGGGTTTTAGGATTTTGAACCTTTTGTCTTTGGAAGGATGAGTCATGAGCTGTCAGAACTTTGAATGTATACTGGGGGATGAGTGCATTTTAACGTGCAATTGTCTTTTCATGAAAGCTAGCTGTGCTCATCTCCAACTTTTAAATGCTAAGATTTGATTATGAAAATTGCAGGGATGATGTAATCAGTTCTTACCATCCTGGTCTATGTATTTTCCTTCTGAGAATTATTTCTCCTTAGTTTCTTTCTGTTGACTAGTGGCATACAAGGCAGTCAAAGCACTGGAACATTTTAAGGGGTAGTACTGCGTAACAGCCATGGATGAGCAGAAACTCCTTAGTTTCCAAGCTGAACAGATGAGAATTCCCAAGCTATCAAGTTGTGTTGTTGGATTAGCTGATTCACATTAATATCACCCTCTTCAACACACCTTTTGAAAATGCCATCATTAAAACCTTTTAGAGACACTAGGGACAAACTTGGTGTTTGTTTGAGTACAGAATGTATCTGTGTATAATTCATTTGTGCTTTTTTTTTGTTGTTGAGTTCAATTTTTTTTGTACATGTACCAAGGATTGAGAAAACAATAAGTTGAATTCTTTCTTTTGAAGTTGTGACTGCACATCAAGGGTTAACTAAGATGCTTTGTAGACACATCAAAGCAGTCTGAATTTTGCCTTGCTGTGTGTACAAAGTCATGAGGTGTACATCCCATCCTGCCTGAAGTTAGGCTGTGATTGAGAGCAATTTAAGATCAGGCCCCTTGGAAGGTACATGCTCTTCACGTGACAACATCTTTAGAATAATCACTGACTGCAAACCTCCACCAGAACTAATGGTGGGATTTTCTTGTTTGAGATAAGCTAACATGATGTTCTAAGTAAGTTGCAGAATTGCTTTCAGCAAGAGGTATGCATTTCTCACTGTTTTCTAGTTCCTTCATGGGATGACATCTCAGCAAGACCAGCATTTGTTGCCTATTGTTAATTGCCCTTGGACTGAGTGACTTGCACAGTTTATTAACAGGCAGAAGTGAGGACTGCAAATGCTGGAGATCAGAGTCAAGTTTAGAGTGATGCTGGAAAAGCACAGCAGGTCAGGTAGCATCCGAGGACCAGGAAAACTTGATGTTTCGAGCAAAAGCCCTTCATCAGGAATGATGAAGAATGATGAAGGGCTTTTGCCTGAAATGTCGATTTTTTTTTTTTCCCTGCTCCTTGGATGCTGCCTGACCTGTTGTGCTTTTCCAGCATCACTCTAAGTAACAGGCAACCCTGTTCTGTGTGTCTGGAGTTTTCTGTCCTCCAGATTGCGTGATGATGGTAGATTTCCTTCCTTTTAAAGGGCATTAGTGATCCGGGTGGGTTCTGTTCTTACAACAAATGATAGTTTAACAGTCTCTGTTACTGAGCAAAGGTTCTTTTAAAATTACAAAGTTATTAGTTGAATTCAAATTTCAGCAGCTGAGTGGGAGGAGTTGAACTGATGTGATTTAAGCTTAAGGATTATGAATAGTCAGTATTGTAATGCATCATCTCATCAATGTTAGGTAACTGTTTGAACTGAGTAAATTGGGGAATGTGGCTGACATTTAGTGGGCAAAGGACGCTTGAGGAAGATACTAAGCAAGGCACAACATTTGCTGTAGTCATTCTGTAATAGGAACAAGCTCACTCGCTGAATGTCCACTCTCATTTCAGGCTTTACTTCTGACAATGGTTTTCCTTTCGATAATCATATTACAAAGAAGCTCGCTGTCTAGGTCTTCAGGCATTTCTCTGCTATGCTGAAAATGTGTTGCTGGAAAAGCGCAGCAGGTCAGGCAGCATCCAAGGAGCAGGAGAATCGACGTTTCGGGCATGAGCCCTTCTTCAGGAAACATCCGAAACGTCGATTCTCCTGCTCCTTGGATGCTGCCTGACCTGCTGCGCTTTTCCAGCAACACATTTTCAGCTCTAATCTCCAGCATCTACAGTCCTCAATTTCTCTGCTGTGGATCTGGTCATAAAGCAGGTCCATAACTTTTAATTAGCTTGGCAAGTAGAACCGGTGAACTGCACGTTGGGTTTTACATGTCAGTCCTGAGAGGAAAGCAAAAATGCATCTGTGTATAAAAAGCAACACATCAGTTCCTTTAAAGGTTCAAAGAAGTAGAAAATTGATTACTACAGGCCATATAGAGACCATTGGTCCATCATGGATATGCAAGCTCTTTTGAAAGAGTTTTTCAATGAACCTTCCAGCTTAGCAATAAAACCTACATCCAGAGAAAAAAGCATCATTGACCCTCCAGTGGGGTGCTGGATTACCAGGTAACGAATAAAGATGCGGTTCCCATCTGTTCGGGTGGATTGTAAATTATCCTGTGGTGTTGGCTTCAGGACAGTATTTATCTGTCAAACAGCATCATAAAACCCAGATTAGCCAGCCAACGTCACTGTCGTTTTGTGAGAGTTTGCTGAACAAATGTTGCCTACCTGTATTTACTACAGGAACTGCAGCTCATAAAGGACTTCATTAACTGTAAAGTGCTTTTACACATCTGGTGGTCAGGAAAAGTGCTGAGTCACTTTTTAAGTATTAACTTTATTCTTGTCCCTTTTTTTTCCATGCAGTCTTCTACTGCAGAACTGTTCACCTGTTCATTGCCCACTGTGGATATGGTCCAAAGTTTCTCTCTGCAGTATTTGACTTCACGGGGATCTCTGGGAATTCACTTTGACAATGAGGTTCTGGCTGCTGCTTCAGGCTGTGAAGCACACCCTTCACAAACTTGGCATCCTGTGTACCCACATCTCCACTTCTTAAACTAGATTCCTTACTCCAGCCTCCACAATGCTGGCCATCTCCCCTCATTCCTTCATAAGTATTTCGTAAGAAATAGGGACAGGACTGGACAGTCTCAAAGTGTGGCACTGGAAAAGCACAGCAGGTCAGGCAGCATCCGAGGAGCAGGAGAATTGATGTTTTGGGCATAAGCCCGAAGGGGAAATGGAGACAAGGGGCAAGTTGGCCCCTCAAGCCTCTGTTTGTCATTCAACAGGATCATGGTTGATGTGACATTCCTCCCATCCACTTTCCTGCCTTTCCCCGTAACCCTGGATTCCCTGACTGATTAAAAATCTATCCATCTCCGGACTCTGCCCCCACAGCTCTCTGTGGTAAGGAGTTCCAAACACACTCAACCTTCCAAGGTGAGGCATTTCTTCTCACTTGTCTTACAAAGGCATCCCTTTATCCTGTGACTGTGCCCTCCGGTCATAAACTCTCCCAGGAGGGGTACACATCCTCTTAGCATTTAACCTGTCAAGCCCCCTCAGAATCTTATGTGACTCAATGAGATCACCCCACATTGAGTAGGGTTGCTACCACTATACCACAAGACCTATTAATTCATTAGGACATTGGTTAGTTTGGATGGCTGGTTTGCAATGCAGACTGATGCCAACAGTGTGGGTTCAATTCCTGCATTGCCTGAAACTACCACAAAGGACTCTCCTTCCCAACCTCTCCCCTTGCCTCAGGCATGTTAATCCTCACCACCACCAGTCCTCTCTCTCTCTCTCTCTCTCTCTCTCTAACGAGAGAACCACCCCACATGGGACTCTGGTGACTTTACCTTTTAAATTGTTAACCAGTGGAAGAACCAACTCTCAACTGCTAATGAGGAGCAGTCTCTGAAAACTTCCTGCAAAGGGGATCCAATACAATGATATTATTCTCAATGAAGATGACTGAGTAACGGTATTCCTTGGATCTACATCTGTAACATTGATCATACAGCCTCAATCACCTGCTGTAGTTGGATTTTTTTTTGTGAACAAAGTGTTTAAGGCTGAAACCTTTTCTTTTAAGGAGATCTTTGGCTTCTGAAGCACTTGCCAGCGTTCTAAACGGCGGTGTTGATCTGGATCAGTGAAGGGATCCTGTGATAGTAAGAACAGTCCCTGGCTGATGTGACTATTCAGGTTTGTGAAAATGTGTCATTGGAAAAGGCTAAGCCTGAAGGACCAAGGAACTACCACAACACAACACCATACAACCTTGACCCAAGTCAACAGAGATCGCTGGTTTCTTGTACAGCAAACAGAACTACAATACAAAGTGATTTTTTTGACTGAGGTTACTGACCATTACCTACTAAATGGAAAGTGCTGGTCTTCATGGAGAAAATAGACCTCTTGTCGAGTCTCGAGGTTTTTGATGCTCATTTACCATGTTGGGCAGGCAATTTGATATGACCTGGAAAAAGTGAGAACTGCAGATGCAGGAGATCAGACTCAAAAAAAAAAGTGTGGCGCTGGAAAAGCACAGCAAGTCAGGCAGCATCCGAGGACGAGAGTCGACATAAGCCTGAAAAGGAAATCGAGACAAGGGAATACACCACCAGCATGTTCCAAACCACACACCATTCTGACTTGGAAATGTATTGTTATTCCTTTTAAATGTCACTGGGTCAGAGTCCTGGAACTCCCTTTCTAACAACACTGTAGATGTCCCTACACACCAATGACTGCAGTGGGGCAAGAAGGCAGCTTCACAAGGAACATTAAGGATTGACAATACATATCCAAAAACGTTGGCTCTCCTGCTCCTCAGATGCTCCCTGACCTGCTGTGCTTTTCCAATGCTACACTTACTGTATTTGATAGGACCTGTTAATATATTTAATGTAGCTCAGCAGTAGACACTTGTGTAATAGATACACCTATCTGGACAAAAATATGTCGGATCGTTTTGCATTCAGGGAATGCGTTGGTAAACTCTGGGTGCATTTGACCTGTCTCTTTCACCTTTTACTACAGCTTTTAAATCTGGGATAGATTTTTTTTTGTTAAGCAGAGGTGTTAAGGGATATGGACCAAAGGTAGAGGCAGTTAGGTCCCAGATCAAGCAGGAACTCGCTGAATGGCGGAACAGGCTCGAGGGACTGAATGGCCTACTCCCATTCCCATGCTGAGTCGAGAAAAACACATTTCCAGATTTAATTGTTGTAGTGCCAAGGGTTTTGTGTTCCATTTAATTAGAAGTTTGGAATGAATGACAGTGAGCTGTGGTGCTTGATTTGAGCATTTTCCCACCCACTGTCCAATTTCTAGCAGAGCATTCTTTTGGTGAAGGTGGTTCTTTTGTATTTGTAGTTCCCTGCACAATGCGCCTCCATTAAGACGCTCCTTAGGACTGACTGCTTTGACTAGCCTTTCAGACCATTGTCGGAAGATCATCTTATATACCTTGTTGTGGCAAATTGTATCTGATAACTCATTGAATACCTGGCATTTTTTAAAAACCTAATTTAGGGTGCTGTGTAAAAATAAATTGTTGTTTTTGTGGAACTACACCCGAGTAAACAAGTGAGAAAGGAGAGAGTAGAACATTGACAGAAAGTTTGAGAATTGTTCTCTGGCTTCTTGCCAATGTCACCTTTTTGAGGTTTGAAAATGCTGTTCATTACCAGGAGATCTGAATGCTCTTGTGCATTACAATTCGAGGTATGCTTTGATCAAGTGCATTTGCATATTGTGCTGATGTTCAATGTCAGTGATTTAATCTCCTATTCACTCTGCATTTTTGCCCAGTAGTTGAAGCCAAAATATCTTGATTCATCTATTTAAAGGTATTTAGTAACTAGCAATTAATAATGATTTGCTAAATATATCCTTTTACATTTTAACACATTCTCATCCCTCAGTTTATTCCCTGGGCAGTTTTGTTTTTCCATGTGTTTACGCTCCTTTTTTTGTGAATGTGGAATGTGGGTATAGCTACCTGGACCAGCATGTATTGTCAATCCCTAATGTCCCTTATGAAGCTGCCTTCTTGCACCACTGCAGTCTATGGGGTGTAGGGACATCTGCAGTGTTGTTAGGGAGAGAGTTCCTGGACTTTAACCCATTGACATATAAAGGAGTAGCGATATATTTCCAAGTCAGAATGGTGGTATTCCCTTGTGTCTACTTCCCCTTGAGCTTCTTGGTGGGTTGGGAACCCAGCTCCTGGGTTATCCGTAACACGTGAGGTGTCTTTCTTTTTTCCTAGCTTTAGAGTAAGCTTCCAACAGTTTATTACCATGTATGCAAACCATGAAATTAAGTTCAAGTTAAAAGTGATCTACTAGAAAGACCAAGAGGAGTTGAAAACGATGCAAATTGTGGAGCATGAGCTTGTATGCAGCACACCCTTCCACTGTGTGAGGAAACTGAGCGGCTTAGGGTTGATCATTGAAATTAATTAATCGCTGAAAATGGGCCGAATGGTCTACTTGTACTCCTGTCTCTCATGGGCTTGTGTGAGTGCAGCTGGCTAGGTCAGCAGTTGTTACAAATTCTAACTGCCCTTGAGAACGTGGTGATGAACTATTTTGAACTGTTGCAGTCTGTGTGCCGAGATTGAAATCAATGTTACGACCTTCCATCACACACCACTAACGTCTCCCTCTTCCCAGAGATGGAAGAGAGTTTGACTGGATGCCAGTGAATGAGCAGCCACACAGCTCCAGGAGAATGGTGTATGGTTTTGGAGGGAATGTGCAGGGGGTGATATGCCTGAAATGTCAAATCTCCTGCTCCTTGGATGCTGCCTGACCTGCTGCGCTTTTCCAGCAACACACTTTCAGCAGGGGCTGATACTCCAAAGCATCTGCTGCCCTTGTCCTTTTCGGGGGCAGAGGTTGACAATAGGGCAGGGTAGCAAGGAGGAGATGGGGGTATAATATTGGAAGCAAGACCACTGTTTAAGGTGGGGTGGATAATGAGAAGATGACAGGGTAGGGAACATAAGGACTGCGTGCGTGGGAACACCGGTAGGTGAAGTCAGCACATGCCCTGTATTGTGCCGTTGCTGAAAGTAATTTTTATTTATTTAACATAGTGAAACTCTGGAGCTGAAGATACTTTTGAAAATAAGTTTTTGGAAGGAGATGGAAATACAGAAATTAGACCATCAGTGTTGTTATAAAGTCATTTGTCAGTCTGTCGGGGTTTTCATGAATATCAGCTACTAGTATGTGTTTTGAGTGAAACTTTCAATTGCTTTCATAGTTATTGAGTTAATAGTTCACAGGAAGCAATCGGTGTTGTTATGGAAATGGATGGTTTGTAATTTCTTGACTTCAAAGCACTTTTGGTCACTCCCCATCATCTCAGAACCATTTTATTGAGAGTGTCTGCTTTTGTTCAGGTATCTTTACAATACAACCAGAATGAATAATTACAAAGTAATATCTTTGGTTAATATTTGCTCAAATCGTTGTGTCTAGTTGCTGAAGGGATTTGGCAGTGTGCTTGCAAATAAACATCCCTGAATCCTTTCAAACTCTGAAGTACCACTCGACATGTTAATTGGACTGTGTTTAAAATAACATCAGCTCACTCGAGATAAAGCTATGCTATTGATTTGGGAATGAGGGCAGATGATCTGAAATAAAGGATAGTAGATGGTTATATTTACTACAGAGTGATGGTGTCTCAGTAATCTGTCTGAGTCTGGATTGAGTGATGGCTGGGAGAGTTTGCATACCTCTCTGTACATTGACATCTGCAGGCAAAGAGTCATAGGGGTCGACAGCACAAAGAGGCCATTTGGCCCATTGAGCCAGAATCTGTCAAACATAAGCATCAAATGATTTGACTCTTTTTCTAAACAGAAAAGCAAAGTTTCCTTGACTCCTTGGAGCTCAAAGGTCCCTTGACTCTTTTTGAAGTTAAAGTAAAGTTCCTCTGGCTTTTTTTTTCCCAAAGGACATTCCCTCGACACCGCCCTCATGAGACAGGGACAACAAGGAGTTAAACTACAGAGGAAAATTCCTTCTTCTCATTCGAAAAGAAAATAAAGTTGTCCTCCTACCGATCCTATCAAATACTCCTGGGAAAGGGACAATAGCAGGTAAAAATAAAAGCTCCCCTGGCTTTTTCAGGCAATGCAAAATGATATTAGGGCAAAATAAAAGGCCCAGCTGGGAGACCACACTGAAATCAAACACTAATAACAGAGCAGAGCTTTAGCTGAGAAAATGATATTTTCATTTGGTGATGATGCACTCAAGCCTCTGCACTGTTCGTTGGTCTCAAAAGGCCTTGACTATGCCAGTTCCAGTCACATTCTCCACCACTTGGCCCTTAGCCTTTGCCAGTGCGCAGCGTGAGCCTTGACATCGCCAGTGCACAGTGTGAGCCTGAAATCCCTGTGCGCAGCATGAGCCTGAAATCCCAGTGCAGTGTGAGCCTTGACATCGCCAGTGTGCAGTGTGAGCCTGAGATCCCAGTGCAGTGTGAGCCTTGACATCGCCAGTGCACAGTGTGAGCCTGAAATCCCTATGCGCAGCGTGAGCCTGAAATCCCAGTGCAGTGTGAGCCTTGACATCGCCAGTGTGCAGTGTGAACCTTGACATCGCCAGTGTGCAGTGTGAGCCTGAGATCCCAGTGCAGTGTGAGCCTTGACATCGCCAGTGCACAGTGTGAGCCTGAAATCCCTGTGCGCAGTGTGAGCCTTGACATAGCCAGTGCGCAGTGTGAGCCTGAAATCCCTGTGCGCAGTGTGAGCCTTGACATCGCCAGTGCGCAGTGTGAGCCTTGACATCGCCAGTGCGCAGTGTGAGCCTTGACATCGCCAGTGCGCAGTGTGAGCCTGAGATCCCAGCGCGCAGTGTGAGCCTTGACATCACCAGTGCACAGTGTGAGCCTGAAATCCCTATGCGCAGTGTGAGCCTGAGATCCCAGTGCAGTGTGAGCCTTGACATCGCCAGTGCGCAGTGTGAGCCTGAAATCCCAGTGCACACTGTGAGCCTTGACATTGCCAGTGCGCAGTGTGAGCCTGAAATCCCTGTGCGCAGTGTGAGCCTTGACATTGCCAGTGCGCAGTGTGAGCCTGAAATCCCTGTGCGCAGTGTGAGCCTTGACATCGCCAGTGCGCAGTGTGAGCCTGAGATCCCAGCGCGGTGTGAGCCTGAAATCCCAGTGCACTGTGAGCCTTGACATCGCCAGTGCGCAGTGTGAGCCTGAAATCCCTATGCGCAGTGTGAGCCTGAAATCCCAGTGCAGTGTGAGCCTTGACATCGCCAGTGCACAGTGTGAGCCTGAGATCCCAGTGTGCAGTGTGAGCTTGTAGAGCTGCTGGCCTTCACAAGTCCTTTAGCCTGAGCCCTACACGTTGGTTGAGAGAGGCTGAGCCATTGGCCACACGCTCCCTGTGTGAAGCTCTGTGCTGAGCCGGTGCCAGGCTCCACGATGCCCTTGGATACTGGTGAGAAGCCTCTGTGAGCAGATCTGCCAGTGGACCAGGTATATCACTGTGCAGGCCATCGTCATTCTGCTCTATGCCACTTTGGTGTTCCTACCCAAGTTTTTTCAGAGACCCGTCTCTTAGCTGCCCTTGTGGTGAGCTGGCACACCCACACCATCCTTCCACTGCCCTCTGTCTGCTTGGAGTGCACTTGTGCCTGTAGACTGTCCACATGCTGATCCTGACTTGATATCTCCCAATACGGTAATGCATTGTGCCAGTATCTGAACTGGGGCAAGTGAGGGGGGGATGGTGAGATGAAGGTGGGGGGAGGCAGTGCAGGTGCTGGATCGTGTGCTGGTGTTTCTTTCCCAGAGGCTGAGACACAGTACGCCCCCTTCACGATGAGGCTGTAAAATCGAGCTAGGCTTTGGGCATGCCAGAATGAAAATTCAATTGAGACAGGGGTTGGACAAGGGAATAAGGAGCTCCCATGGTCACCACATCCGCAGTGAACTGAGGTTGGAGAAGAAATGGACCATCATTCTGGAAACCCTTGGCGATACACGATACAGCAGCCTCCATCTCGGCTGGTGTGTAGGAGGTACAGCATGGGGGTCAGGCCATGAATATGGGTCTACTCTCCACTCGGTCTCTGCTGACTCCCACTGTTAGGAATGTCAGTGACTGCAGTGAGTTTGGGTGAAGTGCCTACCAGAGCTGAATAGCTGGAAGCAAACAGTGAGAGACACATGGGAGGCTGGCAACGTTGGGATATAGTGGAAGGTGATCTGGGACTTCTGGACGTTAGGTCCCATTGCTCCTGATAATTGGTGGATAAATAAAGGGACTGGAGTGCATTGAGCACAGTGAGAGTTGCTAGTGTTTTGGGATGTCAATGCATTCATTGACATTAACCACCTATAAATGGTGACAAAATATTTTTCTAACAATGCAGCTGTGTGTCCTAGACACTGAGAGAGGGAACCTCCTTCATCAATTCGTCCAGTTCCTTTCTCAGGCTGTCCCCATAGCACCTCCTAGCTGCCAGTGGAAACATTGCCTGTCTTTTCCTTTTATTTATCTGCAATGCATCCTAGCATAGTGACTAAAAATCTGGTAACTCTAACTCTGGTATAATAAAGCTTTATCATGTGTTTTTATTGTTTAGTGTCTCTGATTCAAAAGTACAGTAAAATAAAATTGTTATTTGGTTTCAGTTGTGTGACTAGTTTTTATTCAAAGAGTCAGAAAGCCATTTTTGAACAGGGAGTCCAAAACACCTGTTCCAAGAAAGCATTTGACTTCAGCAAAATGAATAGCAAGCGACCTATTTGCTGAAGTGTTTACAAAGTGGAACTTTTATTATTGAGAGAGAGAAAGATGGCCAAGGGACCACAAGAAGATTGAATTCATGTGAAACATCCATTCCAGCAGAAAGGTGACGAACGGGTTTTTGGAAGTTTTTGAGCTATAAGAGTTGGAATGAAATCTTTAATCTGCTTTAGCATTCCAGGCAATTTGAGCTAGAAATCAATTTTACGTTGTATTTAGAGTTCAGTGAGAAAGCTCAGTCTGTTAGATTATCTTCTGTTATTTGGGGAGAGATGAGGAGAATCCTTTTGAATGTGCAGAAGTTGCCAAATGGAAATGCGTGAGACTTTTGTCAGTTTAGAAGCTCAGAGCGATATTTCCATGGGGTTGAGTGTCTGTAAAGGACATTGCTGGGAAAAGGGGTTGAATTTTTTTTGTTGTCGTTTATAATAAGATATCTCAAAGAACTTTTCTCTCTTTTGTTTTGTTCACTAAATGTAAGTTGTTTGGTTAAGCATTCACTAGTAGCCCTATGTGAACATGTTCAGTGAACGACCATCCTGGTGGCCAAATTGCAAAGGTAAAAATTATGGTCTGTCAGGAAAGGTTTTACTCTGAAATTTGACTTGTCTGGTGTTAACTTTGAGTTGAATAGGAGTATCATTTTTTTCTAGATTTGAGCCTCTGTGTTGGACAGTATTGTGAAACCTGTTTTCAAGTTTGTTTTTCCAACTGTAGTACTTATGGCTTAGTTTACTTGTTTTCTTACTGCTGTGTAATAAACTTATGTTGTGTTATTAAAGAACATCTGCAGCCTCGTGGGAATATATTTCAGTGACTGATCGCCACATTAACTACCTCAATTTTTTTAAAAATTAAATGTATGATCCACCAAACCAGGTTTTAACTCTTATCCAGTAATACCATCAGTGCAGTTAATCAGCCACATCGCTGATTTTGTGTTCAGTATTGGAACTAATCCAGTTTCTCTTCCCAGAATGGTATGCAGGCTCAGTTGGCTGGACATCTGGTGCCGAGGGATGCCAATGGCGTAGGTTCAATTCCTGGTGGTGACTGTCAAGGCCTTGCCTGAGGCACGGAGACCCTCAGGTTAAACTTTCCACCTGTCCTCTCATTCTAATGAGAGAGAGCGATAGAAGTCTGTGGACCTGTGCATCTATAAAAACTTGATTTTAATCTGAGGCTCTATACAAACTCAGCTAAGTTTCTTTGGTTTTCACTTTTATACCTCAAAAAAGAGAAATCTAGTGTTTTGTTTGTGACCTTATTAACCTGCTTTGCTACGTGTGATGATTGCGATCACAGTGTTCCTCTAACCCGTTTGGGCACACACTTTCTGAACAGCTGCCTTATTCCTGTCTCCAAAGTGCACCATTTCTCAATATTAAAATAGCCTGATCTGTGCTGAAACCCATTTCCTGGTTTATTTATCCCTTATTATTTTATAGCACCACACCACCCCCAACCCATAAGGAGCCGAATCTTAAAAAGAAAGTGAAATGTGCTGAAGCTGGATCCTGAACCTAATGACATTGATGAGGGAGTCACTAGTTGCCATCCTTTGTGATAAACAGTGAACCTGGCATTGTGTGTTGCCCAGCTGGCATCAATCAGCCCCTGACTTTATTAAATTACAATTCTGAGCTCTGCCTGTCTGGGAGAGCATGACCCACCTAGTGGCCTTTTCAAAACAGCGAGGAATTTAATATCGGCATAGTTTCAGTAACCGCTTTCAGGTATCTGTACTTTTTAACGCTCCACATACCCTCTTCCTGGTGGGCGAGGGATTAAAAACAGGCATCCCCTTTTCACTGATCTAAGATCAATTCTCTACCTTGGAATGTTCTGGAATTTTCTGGATTGTAGCCTAACTGCATAGCCACAGCTGATCAAAAGCAGTGAATGCATTATCTGCAACGTCGTATATCAACCCAGAATAATGTACAGATTAAGGTGTCTCTTAAATTGCAAACTGTGAATGGCAATTATTTCAAAGGAACCCAAAGGTGCATTTTTAATGATCATTTGTTTTGAACGCAGTACTGTTTATCGTTTCCCACAATGGAGCTCTGTGTTCCCCACCTCTGCACTGCACCTTCCCACTTCATTTTTCATATTGCCTTCCCCTTCAGTCAGTAAAAGAGATGGTTGTGATATTTTCCTTATTTTGTTATATTGCTAAATGAGTGAATCAAGAAATAATTATCAAAGTCAATCACGTCAGTGGGGAATTCACTTCATTACTCAATCCTTTTTAGTGCAGCCTTCGTAAGGCTGCAGGGCAGATGCTAATGGATGTTACCCAGTGTATGTCTGCAGTCAAACCTTCCTGTTACCTTTCTTTCACTAGCAGCGACACACAGCTCTTCCTGAATACTAATGACACTGTGCTGTACTATATTGTCAATGCTTCATACACAAAACACATTCCCTAGCCTCAGGCTATTATCTTATACTGTCTTTGGAAGCCTATGATGAATATAAATTCTCCTCTGTGATCCCAGGCCTCCAGCCACACAAAGTAGACTTCAACCTATCGCATTTCCAACACCCCTCCCCCATGTCCCTCCTCCCTACCTTTTATCTTAGCCAGCTTGGCACACTTTCCTCATTCCTGAAGAAGGGCTTATACCCGAAACGTCGATTCTCCTGCTCCTTGGATACTGCCTGACCTGCTGCGCTTTTCCAGCAATACATTTTCAGCTCTGATCTCCAGCATCTGCAGTCCTCACTGTTTTTTAATTTCAAAAATATACTTTATTCATAAAATAACTTTGAGGTCTGTACAGTTGGTCATGCCATACATATGTAAACATTTACATACAGAGATCAGAATTTATCCTTTCTATATACAGGTCTGTACATTTTTCAATCATATGCCCATATATTTAGCTGAGGCGTCAGCAGAGCCCAAATGTCCACTTTTTTTAAATTTCAAAATATACTTTATTCATAGAAATAAATCTTTGGTACCTGCACAATTTATCATGTCGTTCATAGATATATACATTGCATGTCTTAACATTACAAAGAACAGATTGAATTAATCGAATTTACAGTTATCCTATTTACAGTTCCCTTTATTAACCATCTAGTCTGTTATTGTTTAGCTGGGGCTTCAGCGGAACCCACCTACTGAGTGGGTGCCCTGTTATACGATAGCAAAAGAACCTTCTTTGATGCCCAGTTTATGGGGTTACCATTGTCCATTTGACTGTCCTGTCTCTGGGGTAGCTATCTGTATCCCCCTGGTGAGCATGAACTGCTGGACCTTCGTTGGGCTGAGGTAGCTATCCGGCTCCTCACTGGGGTAATTTACCCGCTCTGGTGTCATTGAGCCAAGGCAAGGGTCCGCACCGCCCAGTTCTGTGTCTGCAGTCCTCACTTTCTCCTAGAAGACTTCAATTACAACAAAACATTGACTTGGTATTGTTGTCAGTTGCACAAAGTTCTGTCGTCAGTTTACCGATTTGGTGACTGTGACTGGAGACTCTGGACAATGCAGATGTTGCCAACTCTTGTCTCGATGGGTCCTGACTGTGTTTTGTGACTGGACCTCCTCCATTCAACCACTTTGCTGCCACTTCCGCCCCCTCCCCGCACCACAGCTGGTCACCCCTGGCATGTTAGTGAAATAATCAACTGATCTGTTGCTCACTAGGGCTTGCTTAACTCAGTAGGTAAGTTTATTCATTTACAGCATTGTAAGGGATGAAGTGGACATTATAGCATACCAGCTGATTTGCTGTTGAGTGTGCACCTGACAAACACAAAGCTGGACTAAAAGCCAGGAACATTGTGTATACACAGCACATAGAGTCCTTTGCAAAAGGTACACAAATAACAGCCCCAGTGTATCCAAAAGAAACAATACAATTGGAAGGCAAACTCCACGATGATACACCAAGGATCATCCAGTTTTTAATTGTTGCAAGGAGAGAATTTTTGTTTGAATGTCAAATTAGAGAATTCGTAGCCTTTTAAAAAAGGCCATTCAGCTGATCGAGTCTCCACTGATACTCCAAAGAGCAGCCCAACAAGACCTCAACCCCCCCACCCCCCAGACCTTATCCCTGTATAGCCCTGCATTTCCTATGGCCAATCCAGCTAGCCTGCACAACTTTGGACTAAGGGAACTCACACAGACACTGGGAGAACGAGGTGCTGAAGTTTTCATGTGAACCAGCAGCTTCCATTTCCGCAGTGGGAGTCAAGAGAGTGTGAGCCGGGTGGGGAGCAGCCGGGAAGGGAAGTTTGAATATAAAATATTTACTCCGTGAATCAGTGGAGCGAAGGCCAAACAGGAGCGCACACTGGGACTGCTGGGTAAGTGAACTAATATATTCAAGCAGCAGCTAAACCCGAAACATTACACATGTAGTGTCTCCCACCCATCCACCTCCTCTAACCCAAAAAAACCAACTGTGTGGAGTGTTGGTAAGGTGAGGTTTTTAAAAAAAATCTCTTGGCAATTTAATGCAGAGAGGATGGAGGCTAAGGCAGTTGCATGCTCCTCCTGCAGGATGTGGGATGTAAGGGTCACCACTGCTGACTTCATCAGCAAGAGGTGCATCCAACTCCAGCTCCTCACAGACTGTGTTAGGGAACGGGAGCTGGATGAACTGTGGATCATTCGGGAGGCGGAGGAGGTGATAGAGAGGAGTTGAAGGGAGGTAGTCACACCTAAGTTACAGGCTAAAGGTAGCTGGGTGACCGTCGGGAGAGGGAAAGGGAATAGGCAGCCAATGCAGGGAACCCCTGTGACCGTCCCTCTTGATAATAAGTATACTGCTTTGGATACTGTTTGAGGGGGGACCCACCAGGGGAAAGCCATAGCAGCCAGGTCCCTCAGAAGGCAAGGAGGGAGAATAGGAGAGTGATCGTGATAGGAGATTTGATGGATAAGGAACAGACAGCAGATTCTGTGGTCACGCATGAGACTCTCAGATGTTGTCTCCCAGATGCTAGAGTCAGGGGTGTCTCTGATTGAGTCTACAGGATTCTTAAGGGGGAGGGAGAGCAGCCAGAAGTCATGGTACACATTAGTACGAATGACAAAGGTAAGGACTGAGGGCCTGAAAAGTGAATATAGGGAGTTAGGTTGGAAGCTAAAAGGCAGGACAAGCAGAGTAGTAATCTCAGGATTGTTACCCTTGCAAAGGCTAGCGAGGTGAGGAATAGAGAGCGAGTGCAACTGAACACTTAGCTACAGGGCTGGTGTAGGAAGGAGGGCTTCGGATATGTGGATCATTGGGATACCCTCTGGGGAAGATGGAACACATACAAGAAGGATGGGTTGCACCTGAACTGGAGGGAGGTTTGCTACATCTCTTTGGGAGGGTTGAAACTAGTTTGGCAGGGGGATGGGAACAGGAGCTATGGAGCAGAGGAGGAGGTAGCTAGTGAACAGGCAGCCACAAGTGCAGAGTGTCTGTGAGGAAGGAAAGACTTTGCAGGCAACGTTGCAGTCAGTGTGATGGGTTGAAGCGTGTCTGTTTTACTGCATGAAGTATCAGGAGTAAGGGAGATGAAAATAGGGCATGGATCAATACTTGGAGCGATGATGTTGTAGCTATTACGGAGACTTGGATATTGTGGAGCAGGAATGGTTGTTGGGTGTTCTGGGGTTTGGATGTTATGAAAGGAATAGGGAGGGAGGTAAAAGGGTGAGGGAGTGGCATTGCTAATCAGGGATAGTGTCGCAGCTGTAGAAAGGGAGGTTGTCAAGGAGGGTTTGTCTACAGTGTCAGTATGGGGAAGTCAGAAACAGGAAAGGAGCAGTCACTTTATTGGGAATTTTCTTTCGATCCCCCAACAGCCACAGAGGAGCAGATTGGGAGGCACATTTTGGAAAGGTGCAGAAATAACAGGACAGTTATCGAGTCATAGAGATGTACAGTATGAAAACAGACCCTCTGGTCCAACCCTTCAATGCCGACCAGATATCCCAACCCAATCTAGTCCCACCTGCCAGCACCCGGCCCATATCCCTCCAAACCCTTCCTATTCATATACCCATCCAGATGCCTTTTAAATGTTGCAATTGTACTAACCTCCACCACTTCCTCTGGCAGCTCATTCCATACACGTACCACCCTCTGTGTGAAAAAGTTGGCCCTTAGATCTCTTTTATATCTTTCCCCTCTCACCCTGAACCTATTCCCTCTAGTTCTGGACTCTCCCACTCCAGGGAAAAGACTTTGTCTATTTACCCTATCCACACCCCTCGTAATTTTGTAAACCTCTATAAGGTCACCTCTTAGCCTTCGATGCTCCAGGGTAAACAGCATCAGCCTCTCCCTATAGCTCAAATCCTCCAACCCTGGCAACATCCTTGTAAATCTTTTCTGAACCTTTCAAATTTCACAACATCTTTCCGATAGGAAGGAGACCAGAATTGCACGCAATATTCCAACAGTGGCCTAACTAATGTCCTGTACAGCCGCAACATGACCTCCCAACTCAATACCCTGACCAATAAAGGAAAGCATACCAAATACCTTCTTCACTATCCTATCTACCTGCAACTCCACTTTCAAGGAGCTATGAACCTGCACTCCAAGATCTCTGCTCAGCAACACTCCCTGGGACCTTACCATGAAATGTAGAGGTCCTGCTAAGATTTGCTTTCCCAAAATGCAGCACCTTGCATTTATCTGAATTAAACTCCATCTGCCACTTCTCAGTCCATTGGCCCATCTGATCAAGATCCTGTTGTAATCTGAGGTAACCCTCTTCACTGTCCACTACACTTCCAATTTTGGTGTCATCTGCAAACTTACTAACTGTACCTCTTATTCTCACATTCAAATCATTTGTATGAATGACGAAAAGCAGGGGACCCAGCACCAATCGTTGTAGCACTCCACTGGTCACAGGCCTCCAGTCTGAAAAACAACCCTCCACCACCACCCTCTGTCTTCTACCTTTGAGCCAGTTCTGTATCCAGATGGCTACTTCTCTCTGTATTCCATGAGATCTAACCTTGCTAATCAGTCTCCCATGGGGAACCTTGTCGAATGCCTTATTGAAGTCCATATAAATCACATCCACCGATCTGCCTTCATCAATCCTCTTTGTTACTTCTTCAAAAAACACAATCAAGTTTGTGAGACATGATTTCCTATGCACAAAGCCATGTTGACTATCCCTAATCAGTCCTTGTCTTTCCAAGTACATGTACATCCTGTCCCTCAGGATTCCCTCCAACAACTTGTCCACCTCCGATGTCAGGCTCACTGGTCTATAGTTCCCTGGCTTGTCCTTATCACCCTTCTTAAACAGTGGCACCATGTTAGCCAATCTCCAGTCTTCTGGCACCTCACCTGTGACTATCGATGATTTCAAATATCTAAGCAAGAGGCCTAGCAATCACTTCTCTAGCTTCCCAAAGAGTTCTAGGGTACACCTGATCAGGTCTTGTTGTCATGGGTAAATTCAACTTCCTTAATATTGATTGGAATCTCCTTAGTGCAAATTGTTTGGATGGAGTAGATTTTGTCAGGAGTGTCCAGGAGGGATTCCTGACTCAATATATTGATAGGCTGACTAGAGGGGAGGCCATATTGGATTTAGTGCTTGGCAACGAACCAGGTCAGGTGTCAGATCTCTTGGTGGGAGAGCATTTCGGTGATAGTGATCACAACTCCCTGACCTTTACTCTAGTCATGGAGAGAGATAGGAGCAGATGGTATGGAAAATCATTTAGTTGGGGAAGGAGGAATTACAATGCTATTGGGAGGAACTGGAACACCGAAATAGGGAACAGATGTTCTCCGGGAAATGCAGGACAGAAATGTGGAGATTGTTTAGGGATTACTTGCAGATGGTGCTGAATAAGTTTGTCCCATTGAGGCAAGGAAGGGATGTACCGTGAAGGAACCTTGGATGACAAGAGATGTGAAACATCTCATCGAGGAAAAAGGAAGCTTACTTAAGGTTGAGGAGGTAAGGTTCAGACAGGGCTCTAGATGGTTACAAGGTAGTCAGGAAGGAACTGAAGAATGGACTTAGGAGAGCCAGAGGAGGGCTTGAAAAAGCTTTAGTAGGTAGGATTAAGGAAAACCCCAAGGTGTTCTAGACTTATGTGAGGAGCAAGAGGATGGCCAGAGTGAGGGTAGGACCAATCAGTGAGACTGGACGAAACATGTGCCTGGAGTTGGAGGAGATAGGGGAGGACCTTAATGAATACTTATCTTCAGTTCACGAGTGAGAGGGACTTGTCGTTTGTGAGGACCGTGTGAAACAGGCTGAAATGCTTGAACAGGTTGATGTTAAGAAGGAAGATGTGCTGGAAATTTTGAAAAACATGAGGATGGATAAATCCCCTGGGCCAGATGGGAGATACCGAAGGTTACTGCGGGAAGCCTTTGGCGATTTGATCTTTGCATCCTCACTATCCACCAGAGTAGTACCAGATGATTGGTGGATGGCAAATGTTATTCTCTTGTTTAAGAAAGGGAATAGGGATAACCCTTGGAATTACAGAGCAGTCAGTCTTACTGCAGTGGTGGGCAAAGTATTGGAGAGGATTCTGAGAGACAGGATTTATGATTATTTGGAAAACCATAGCTTGATTCGAGATAATCAGCATGGCTTTGTGAGGGGCAGGTCATGCCTCACAAGCCTTATTCAATTCTTTGAGGATGTAACAAAATACATTGAAGGTAGGGCAGTGGATGTTAGCAAGGTGTTTGATAAGTTCCCCATGGTAGGCTCATTCAGAAAGCAAGGAGGCATGGGATACAGGGAAATGTGGTTGTCTGGATACAGAATTGGCTGGCCCATAGAAGACAGAGGGTGGTAGTAGTTGGAAAGTATTCAGCCTGGAGCTTGGTGACCAGTGTGTCCCACAGGGATCAGTTTTGGGACCTCTGCTGTTTGTGATTTTTATCAATGACTTGGATGAGGAAGTGAAATTGTGGATTAGTAAGTTTGCCGATGACACAAAGGTTGATGATGTGGTAGATAGTGTGGAGGGCTGTTGTAGGTTGCAATGGGACATTAACAGGATGCAGACCCAAACTGAGAAGTGGCAGATGGAGTTCAACCTGGAAAAGTCTGAAGTGATTCATTTTGGAAGGTCGAATTGGAATGCAGATTTTAGGGTTAAAGGCAGGATTCTTGGCAGTGTGGAGGAACAAAGGGATCTTGAGGTCCATGTCCATAGATCCCTCAACGTTGCCACCCAAGTTGATAGGGTTGTTAAGAAGGTATATGGTGTGTTGGCTTTCATTAGCAGGGGCATTGAGTTTAAGAGCTGTGAGGTTATGCTGCAGCTCTGTAGAGAAAGCGATTCAGGATTCCTGAAGAAGTGCTCGTGCCCAAAACGTCGATTCTCCTGCTCCTTGGATGCTGCCTGACCTGCTGCGCTTTTCCAGCAACACATTTTCAGTTCTGTAGAGCCCTGGTTAGACCACATTTGGATTGTTGTGTTCTGTTCTGGTTGCCTCATTATAAGAAAGATGTGGAAGCTTTAGAGAGGGTGCAGAGGAGATTTACTAGAACACTGCCTGGACCGGAGAGCATGTCTTATGAAGAAAGCTTGAGGGAGCTAGGGCTTTTCACACTGGAGTGAAGAAGGATGAGCAGTGACCTTTTAAAAGGTGTACAAGGTGACGAGAGACAGAGAGTGGATAGCCCCAGAGACTTTTTCCCAGGGTGGAAATGTCTATGACAGGGGTGGGGGACATAATTTTAAGGTAATTGGAGGGAGATTTAGGGGAGATTCAAAGGTAGGTTCTTCACACACACAGTGCCTCTTGAGAATTTGTGTACCTGCATGTTTTTAAAAAAAAACTATAACCTCACTCCCATCGGCTTCTGAAGTAGAGTTCTAAAGCTGCACGATACTCGGAGGAAGAGAAATTCTCATCAACCCTGTCCTTATTTTTAAAACCATGGCCCCAAGTTCTGGTCTGACCCACAAGGGGAAACATTTTGCACACTTCAGGATCTGATATCAGTGCTGGATAAGTTGTTGGAGGGGAATCTGAGGGACAAGATTGATATGCGTTTGGCGAGGCAAGGACTGATTAGTCAACATGGTTTTGTGCGTAGGAAGTTGTGTCTCACAAACTTGATTAGGTTTTTTTTGAGGATGTATCCAAAAAGATTGAGAGCAGAGTGGGAGACTTTTGCATGGACTTTAGTAAAGGCTTTGACAAGGTTCTGCATGGTAGACTGATGAGTAAAGTTAGATTACATGAGATTCAAGGAGAGATTGCCAATTGGATACAAAATTGGCTTGGCATTAGGAGACAGAGGGTGATGGTGGAGGGTTGTTTTTTGGACTGGAGGCCTGTCACCAGCAGTGTTCAGTAGGGATTGCTGCTGGATCCACTGCTGTCTGTCATAGGCTTTTGCCCGAAACGTCGATTTCGCTGCTCGTTGGATGCTGCCTGAACTGCTGTGCTCTTCCAGCACCACTGATCCAGAATCTGGCTTCCAGCCTCTGCAGTCATTGTTTTTACCTTGTCATTAATACAAATCATTTGGATGAAAATTTAGGAGGTATAGTTTGCAAATTTGCAGATGACACCAAAATTGGTGGTATAGTCGACAGTGGAAAAAAAAAGTCATCTACGTTTGGCCAAATTGATCAAGATGTCTTTGTAATGGGATGCGGATTGGCAGATGGAGTTTAATTGGATAAATGCAACTCCTTACATTTAGTAAAGCAAACAAAGGCAGATCTTACACAGTTAATGGTAGGGCCCTGGGTAGAACCAAGAAAGCTTGGGGTCCAGGTACATAATTCTTTGAAAGTTGAGTCACATGGTAGAAAGGGTGGCTAAGAAGGTGTCGAGCATGTTTGTCTTCATTGTTGAGACCAATGAGTATAGGAGTTGGAATATCATTTTGAGGTTGTGCAGGTTGTTGCTGAGGTTGCTTCTGGAATACTGTGTCCAGTTCTGGTCGCTCTGCGATAGTAAGGATACTATTAAACTGAAGAGGGTTCAGAAAAGATTTACCAGGATATTGCTCGGAATGGAGGGTTTGAGTTGTAAGGAGAAACTGGATAGGTTGGGGCTTTTTTCACTGGAGTATAGGAGACTTTTGAGGTTTATAAAATCATGAGGGATATGAATAAGCTGAATAACAAAGATTTTTTCCCTAGGGTAGGGGAGCCCAAAACTAGGGGCACATTTTTAAGCTGAAAGGAGAAATATTTAAGAGGGATTTGAATGGCCACTTTTTTCACATAGAGGGTGGTTCACGTGTGGAATAAACTGACAGAGGAAGTGGTGGATGCAGGTAGAGCTACAACATTTAAAAGATATCAGGGCAGGTACATGAATAGTAAAGGTTTAGAGGGATATGGGCCAAATGCAGGCAAGTGGACTTGTTTCCCAAATTAGCGTGGTCAGCGTGGACAATTTGGACCGAATGGTCTGTTTTTGTGTTGTATGACACTGACTGTATGATACTTCAGTTCCACCTGGCCCTCTTACAAACAGATATTTACAAAGTGGTTTACCCTGTACATAAGATTGTATAGCAGTTTCCAGGAATTAGCACTGGGCAGAAGTCTTGCAGATGGGCTATAACGTGGGGAAATGTGAAGTTGTGCACTCTGGCAGCAAGAGTTTTGAAGAAGCAACACTGGAAATGCAAATTGCAGTGTTAATAAATTAGCTAACGCCATGCCATTGTTTAAAGTTAAAGTGGCACGTTGTCCTGGAAACAGTGTTTGACAATTCAACTTGCTCTCTAACATTGTGACACACCGTGTAATGGATTTGTTTGGATGTGATGGTCAATGTCTAAAAACGACAGGCTTTGAGTATAGGAAAAGGAGGCATTGCAATTGGACCTTACCAGAAAAGAATTTAGTGATTGATTCTTAAAATATGTTGGAACAAAGTTTGGCTTTGGATTTGCACATATGCACCTACTCCAGTACAATTCAACATCATCAAAGGCAAAGCCATCCATTTGATACAATCTTACACAATCCCTCCACCACCACCTCCCCCCACCCCACCCCCCCGCCCCACCCCAAACAAAATATGGAATTTGCTAAGGTCCTTCTGGCAGCACCTTCCAAATCCATGAGCTTTCCCACTGAGTAAGAGCAGCAGATACATGGTAGTGTCACCACCAGGATGTTCTTCACCTTGTCTCCCAGTATCCTGACTTGGAATTCTATTGCAGTTCCTTCACTGTCGCTGGGTCAAAATTCTGGACCCCCCCTCTCTAATGGCAGCACAACTGGTTGTATCGACACCATGCTAACTGCTGTAGCTGAAGGAGGTAACTCACCATCAACTGCTCCAGGGCAATGAAGGACAAGCAAAAAATGCTGGCCATGCCATCTCTCAAATGAGTGAAAAGAAAATGGCATGGACAAAGGCCTTTCGGTCCATTATGTCTGTTCTGGTCTAAAACAACCACCTAATTATTCTAACTCCATTTACCAACATTTGGCCATAGCCCTTGACATTACAAGTGCACATCCAAATACTTCTTCAATGTTATGAGGATTTCTGCCTCTCCCACCTTCATGCTGTGATTTACAGATCCCCACCAACCTCTGAGTGAAAAAACCTTTTTTCAAATCTCCTCTAAACCTTCTACCCCTTACCTGAGATTGATGTCCCTGGTCACTGATCACTCCATTAAGAGGAAAAATTTCTTCCTGTCTACCCTATCTATGCTCCTGGTAATTTTATATATTTATACACCGTGTACCTTCTCAATCTCCTGCTGCACAGAAAACAACCTTAGTCTGTCCAATCCCTCTGTCACTGAAATTCTCTGGCACAGACAACATCCTGGGAAATCTCCTCTCTACTGCGTCCCCTCTGGTGGACTCTAGAACTGCTTACAGTTCTCTAGCAGTGGGATAACCAATGTTTGATGCAATATTCTGTGTCCTTATCCTTATTTGACTTGCTTCTCCGCACGCATCATTTCACTGACTTAATACTTGCCATTTACATTTGACAATATTATAAGTACAGCCTTTGTGAATCACCAGCATAGCGACATCATTAGTTGCTAATATTTCACCTTTTATAAAATGAGAGCCATGCTAATGAGTGACAGATGTGTATGCTTCTTTACAAACTCGCAAATTCCACATCTGCACAATTTGCCTTTTCTTTTGCATCTTCCTGTTGCCAGGAATTTTAAGCTGCTTTTCAACATTTCATGACAGTTGTGCATAACTTGTTTCAAATTGGAGCACTGTGCTACTTCCATTGCGATTGCTGCGTTGCCTGTTAAGGTCATAACATTGTTTTTTCTCAATCCTGTTTTCCATTCTGAGCAGATCTCTTGAGATGTGCTCCCACACTTATCTCTAGTGTTGTGTACAGCGTGCTGTGAAGTGATTATATTGTGTTAAACATAATTGTGTCTTGCTCCCAAGTGTCCCTTGATTAGCATTCATACATTATTGGCTGGAAAATTGAACACATTTTGTGATTGTGACATTGGCTGATAAATGACAATGTGATCAGCCCGGAAGCTGTGGAATTTGAGTCGAAAGGATGCTGTCCCCCAGTTTTCTTTGCTTGACTGGGCCTAAGGGTCTATTTGGCTCTGAGTTAGTCGAGGAATAAATACTGGTGAGTGTCTATAAGAAGAGGCTATTTTCTTAACAAGATATTGTTTATGACATGAAAGCTGTTGGGAACGGTTACTTGGTTATTTAGAGAGGGCTGTGTGTGGTACAGTGGTAGTATCGCTTTCTCTCGGCCAGGTTCAAGTCTTACCTGCTCCAGAGGTGTGTTCTAACATCTCTGAACAGGTTGTTTAAAAATGTCCGCATGCTGTTAGAGGCATCATGCTTATATCTCTGGGCCTAGCCAGATGTTCTACCTGCTCCAGAGATAAATCTTAATAGGTTGATTCAAAGACTTCCCCATTGACTAGTTAGACATTATTACTGAGACAATCAGGAGGCAAATGTGATTCACCTGTCCCCTTCGAGATCCATAAGAGGTAGGAGGCAGGAGGTAGGAGTAGAAGTCTCAGGCTCGTTCCACTATTCAGTGAGATCATGGCTGATCTTTTTGTGGACTCAGCTCCACTTATCACTCTTTAATCTTCACTTATCATTCTTTAATCCCTATCCTGCTCAAAAATCTATCTTTGCCTTAAAAGCATTCAACAAAGTAATCTCAACTGCTTCAGTAGGCAGATAATTCCAGATTCACAACCCTGTGAGTGAAAAAGTTCTTCGTCAGTTCAGTCCTAAATCTGCTCCCCTTTATTTTGAGGCTATGCCCCTAGTTTTAGTTTGACCTGCCAGTGGAAAGCCCCTCCCTGCTTCTATCCTATCTATTTACTTCATAGTTTTATGTTTCTATAAGATCCCCCCTCATTCTTCTAAATTCCAGTGAGTATAGTCCCAGACTACTTGATCTCTCCTTATAAGAGCTATTCTCCTGATTACTCCAACCAACATGGTGTGACATTATCAGATAAAAATCAAACAAATCGCACATGCTGTAAATCAGAAACAAAACCAGAAGTTGCTGGAAAAGCTCAGCAGATCTGGCAGCATCTGTGAAGAGAATTAAAGTTAACGTTTTGGGACAGGTGACCCTTCCTCACAGTCACTGGATCCAAAATGTTAACTTTGATTCTCTTCACAGATGCTGCCAGATCTGCTGAGCTTTTCTGGTTTTGTTTGTACCATTATCAGATTTAGGTGGAGCCTAATGCATTAATGTTAATCCTTTCCGAGCCATTACCTTATACAGTACCACAGAAGTGTGTACCTTTCTATAAATGCATTGAGGCAGGAGGGAGATGTTTGGGGAAAGAAAAGCAATATGTTCAAAGACTAGCTTTGTATATAGATTGCACTGTCAAAATGATCAGAAATAAAATGGGAACTTTTGTTCATAAAATCCCTGTATAACCATTAACTATTACACCAACATGACTAAAATAAATAGAGACTGTTGGAATTATTTGTTGTATAATGCAGTCTGTTAGACCAAGTCCCATAAAGGGTTAACTATAATGTGTGATTTAAAACATGGATGTGACCAGTACTCATGATCCTCATATGATTAGATTAGATTACTTAGTGTGGAAACAGGCCCTTCGGCCCAACAGGTCCACACCGACCCACTGAAGCGCAACCCACCCATACCCCTAACCTAACACTACGGGCAATTTAGCATGGCCAATTCACCTGACCCGCACATCTTTGGACTGTGGGAGGAAACCGGAGCACCCGGAGGAAACCCACGCAGACACGGGGAGAATGTGCAAACTCCACACAGTCAGTCGCCTGAGGCGGGAATTGAACCCAGGTCCCTGGCGCTGTGAGGCAGCAGTGCTAACCACTGTGCCACCGTGCTGCATATGGAGGATATGGAGGATAGTGGGCTAGTATAGGTTAGGTGGGCTTGGGTCAGCACAACATTGAGGGCCAAAGGGCCTGTACTGCACTGTTCTATGTTCTATGAGGAGGTCGGAGCATTTAAAGTGAAAATAAAAAAACAGCAGCATAGAAAATTGCCCTTAAAGGTAAAGTTCTGATGAAAGTTCACTGGAGTCTGAACATCTGTATGTTATTACTCTGGGGTGGCATGGTGGCTCAGTGATTAGCACACAGTGGGAGGGATCTGGGTTCAATTCCAACCTTGGGTGATTGTGTGGAGTTTACGCATTCTCCCCCTTTCTGCGTGGATTTCCTCTGGGTGCTCCAGTTTCCTCCCACAATTCAAAGGATGTGCAGGTAGGTGGATTGGCTATGCTATGTTCAGGGATGTGTAGGTTAGGTGCTTTGGTCAGGGATAAATATAGGATAATAGAGTAGGGGAATGGGTCTGGGTGGGTTACTCTTCGGAGGGTCAGTGTGGACTTGTTGGGCCAAAGGGCCTGTTTCCGCACTGCAGGGGTCCTATAATTCAAGTTTCACAACCTCTTTAATAAAGCTAGTGAATGAAGCTGTAATTAAACACCTTTTAAATCACTGAATTTCAAATGTTGCCACGTAACCTTTTGATGAAGTGTCTTGGGGCACTTGATTTTGTTAAAGAAGCTACATAAATGCAAGTTGTTATAAGATTAAATAAATGAAAATGGACTGGAGCTGATTTCCTTTGTCCTAACGTACCGTGCACCAGTTCCCAAAATATGATGCGGGCAATCTGGTGCATCCCATTTCCACATGATGTATACTTGTGGGAGTCAAAGAGGGGGGAGAGATTGTCACAATCCGACTCCAAACAGACAATGGCAGTGAAATATAATTAACAGAATTTACAAATAGTTAAAGAGAAATATTAAAGTTTCCCCTCATGCTGGACATTAATGTGTTTATTACTAGATATATACTACATCATGCACTCATTGGTTATTGTATATTGAAAACAACGATGTATCACTACTTGATAATATATTACCGTGTAATCTTTCTTTCCAACAATCATAAACATTTAACTTCAAAGATTCATCTGCAACATTGAATCCAGAAAAAAGTGTTAATGCGAGGCCCAAAGTAATGGTTTTCTAAAATACTCAAACATGTTAAATTTGCCTCCATTCCACTGCAGTTCTCTGTTAACAAGAAGGGACACTTCTGCAGCTTGTAAATGAATCGTAGATTCAGTCCCAGACAGCAAACAAATGGAATCTGAGTGAATTGGTAAACTGTTTTCAACAAAGAACAAACTGGTGGGAACAGTGTCTTAGAATGGTTGCAGGATCATTACCGTGGCATTCACACATTTTTACGTGTGTGCGTGTTGTAGACTGGAGCGATGGAAAGTGATGGTAAGCTACTGTGATCTCGCTGCCTCCCTGTAAGAACATTCTGCATAGACATGATGGGCCAAAGGAGGTTCGGGATTCGTGGTGCTGGAAGAGCACAGCAGTTCAGGCAGCATCCGAGGTTTAGCAGTAAACCGACATTTTGGCCAAAAGCCCTTCATCAGGAAACGTCGATTTTTACTGCAAAACCTCGGATGCTGCCTGAACTGCTGTGCTCTTCCAGCACCACTAATCCAGAATCTGGTTTCCAGCATCTGCAGTCATTGTTTTTACCTGCCATGATGGGCCAAAGGGCCTGTTTCTATGCTGTATGTCTCTCTGACCAACATTAGTACTCAGAGTAAGTAATGCAAACATTTGACCCTGGACCACCATTTAATACTATCATAGTTGATCTCATCTCAGTCTCAACTCCACTTTCTTGCCCGATCTCCATAACCCTTCGATCAATTATTAATTAATAATCTGTTTATGTCCTTAAATTTGTTCAATGTCCCGGCATCCACTGTACTCTGTAATTAGATTAGAATCCCTTCAGTATAGAAACAGGCCCTTTGTATTTTGTCTGTGTTTTAACCATACTGTATGAATAGCATGTGTTTTGTTTCAAGCCTGGTAGTTTGACCAATCCAGAATGCAACGCCTCGCACTTCCCTTTGAAATAAGAAAGTGCTTGGGTCTAGGCTATCCCTTAGACATGTTTTGAGGGGGTTTGGTCTGGTCCATAACCATATCCAATGTAACTTTAACCAGGCAGCATGTATTTGAAGGTATTGGGCTAAAAGCATCAGATGAACACACCACTAACATAGAAGATATTGATCCAATTAACTTAAACATTACACAATGGATTCTGTTAGTACTAGGACTTTAACAGCAGTCAATGCAATTCATTCTGCAGATAAAATTTTAAAAACACAGTTAGATTAAAGCAGGATTGAAAGTGATGGTAATAGTTTCTTGCTCCTGCATTGGACAATTTACATCTGGAAAATTACACTCCATTGACTGGAGACAGGTCTGCTTTTCGGAAGATGCAGCCTCTCTTATCTGAACGCTGGAAAGATGTGCAAGCTAATATTTAGTTCATCCACTTCATGATCTCTTTACTGTGATGTCAAGCAGTACCAATGTTCACTTCTAAATTACCTTGCAGGTCGCTGGTTTCTTTGCATAAATCTGGGGGCGATGGAGGGCTTTGTGAAATTTTGAGAGTTTATACGTAACCGTGGCCCAAATCTTTTTATACCCAGCTGCTGGTTCAACAATAGAACTGATTCCAAAAGAAACACCATTTGCAGAATCCCAAAATTGCTACTCTGCAGAAGGACGCCTCTTGGGTCTGTGCCAACATTCTCAATGAACATACTAACTTCATGCCATTCTCTTCCTTTACCCAGTGACTCTACACATTGTATTCAGATCACATCCAAATCCCCCCTGGACTGTCTCAATTAAACCTATCTCCACCACACTCCCAGGTAGTGCATTCTAGACCCTCACTACATGATGTACAGATGTTTAGATTTGAAGAACTTCACCTGAGCAAACCATATAGTCTCTGGAATCTACTTTTCTCCATCTTCTATTGCAGTAGTGTCACTGCATTATTAACAAAAGATGAAGGGCGGCACGGTGGCACAGTGGTTAGCACTGCTGCCTCACAACGCCAGAGACCCGGGTTCAATTCCCGACTCAGGCGACTCTGTGTGGGTGCACATTCTACCTATGTCTGCGTGGGTTTCCGCCAGGTGCTCTGGTTTCCTCCAACAATCCAAAAATGTGCAGGTGAAGTGAATTGGCCATGCTAAATTGCCCGTAGTGTTAGGTGAAGGGGTAAATTATAGGGGAATGGGTCTGGGTGGGTCACGCTTCGGCGGGTCGGTGTGGACTTGTTGGGCCGAAGGGCCTATTTCCACACTGTAAGTAATCTAATCTAATCTAAGTATTCAATGGACATTGACGGAATAGTTTCAGTTCACTTGTGATATGGATGTGTCTTGTACAGTCAGTTCTTCTATAACACTATAGTTGTATTCTTGTTGGAACCCCGTGTTATAGAGAAGCCGTGCTCTAGAAACAGTGTTTAAAGTGTTGGCGATGTAATCGTGTTACAGGCAACGCACATATTAAAAGTTCGCACTTCAGAAACCGTGTCCCCAATTCGTCAATTGAAATGATGAAACGCGTGTTATAACAGAAAGACCTGTACGTCAAATGCTCAACAGTGTGAAAGTAAACCCTTTCAGTGATGCTTTTTTAAAAAATTGGCTTCACACTAATGAAAAGTTATGATGCAAAAAGGGGCCAATTTGTGGAAAATCACATCCAAGCAAAATGCTGCAGAAGCTGGGAATCTGAAATTCAGCAGCTTTGGTGTGATTGTGAACAGACCGTGCTATATCGTTTCACTGCACAATGACTCCAGCCTCTGTCTCCAATTGCTTTTCTCTTCCCAGCACATTTTCCAGATGTGGTGCTTTCTGAAATGTTTCCATCTCCCAGAGTTTCTGTAATGCTAGGTGCAGAGCATCCATGTAATATTAATAGCAAAGATGTTACTTTGAAAGTTTCCTGATTGCTACCAGCAGAGTCATTGTGACATGGTGTTTTATTTCAAGATCAATAACACATGCTTTGTTATTTACCTGGCTTTACTGGTCATAACCATTCCCTTTTATTTCAATTCAAGATATATACTTTCTTTTAAGAAACAGTATACAGAAATTGCAAGTTTCTGTCATGCTAGAGCTGATTCTAATTAGTCCAGACCGTGATATCTGAAGAGACTCAGTGGTCAACCCTGCTGCCTAACGATGCCAGGGACCCAGGTTCGATTCCACCTTTAGATGATTGTCTGTGTGGAGTTTGCACATTCCCCATGTCTGCTTGGGTTTCCTCCAGGGTGCTCCAGTTTCCTCCCATGATCCAGAGATGTGCAGGTTAGGTGCATTGGCCATGCTAAATTGCCCATGGTGTCCAGGGATGGGCAGGCTAGGTGGATTAGCAATGGAAAATGCAGAGTTATGGGGAATAGGGTAAAGATGGGTAGTCTGGGTGGGATGCTTTGTGGATTCGATGGGCTGATTGGCCTGCTTGTGCAGTGTAGGGATTCTATGGTTCATCCATCTCCAATTTTGTTATTGTATCAGTGATTGGACCATTCGATGTTAGTAATAGGTTTCTCATGGCTAAACGTAATGTCTGCATTTACAGCAGGTGCTTGTTGAAGCTCTGTTGCACATTGCCAATTAACAATGAATCATAAATTTTATGCACTACTACTTAATCCAGGAAACAGCCGTGGATAATGCGGCAATTTAAGTACATTTATTCTATTTCTCGGATGTGCTTAAAAGATTACACCAAGGTCCTGCTGTTTCACTCAAATTACTTTATTGACGTATATTGAAGGAGGTGGACACAGAAAGGAGCAGATCAGGATAATCTGAGCGTGCAGTTCCCATTAGAGATGGGAATAGCACATGCATGTTCTTCCCTGCACCCATTAACATCTCTTCAGAATAGTTTCCGGACTTGGTTCCAAAATGCCAATATTCCCAGAGTTGTGCTTTGAAATTTTAAGATGGATGGTGCCTAACCTGGATGGAATTGTGTAATTTAAATTTAGTGCTCAGTCAGAAAAGGGTTATGTGAGATGTTTTCTGCAATTCAGGATGATGTAAGCTATTAAGGAGGAGGTTCTCCTATTGTTGATCTCTATCGTATAATGGCATGGATTCCAAACCAATCATGCACTGTACATTCAGCAGTGCAGTGTGTACATCGTCTATTACCATGCTTGGGGTTATATTTTATTCCAGTATGCACCATCAAACATGTCCTTATAGTGAACAGTTGTTTTAATAATCTAAACAGCGGAAGGGAAGTCAATCTACAGGGAATGATACACCTTGTTATAACATCATGACATGAGACATTCAAGGATTAAATCAAGACACTCTGTGTGTCATGGAGTCAGTATGGAGACTTCAGTCAGTCAGCTATGTGCATGTAATGTACAGTAACATCAGTAACCACTCACTGAGGTTATGTATGTAAGTCTGACATTGTAGCAATGTAATTAGTTAGTTAATGTTGCAAATAAACTTCAAGACATATGTCTCAACATACTCTCTACTTTCAGAGAGTCAAAGAGGAACATGGAACAGCACAAGAATATGCCCTTTGGCCCATTGAGCCTGCATTGATCAAAACAAGTGCCTAACTATTCAAATCCCATTTTCCAGAACTTGGCCCATAGCCTGGAATATGTGATGCAGAAAATAATGTACAAGCTGCATCAGTCCCGACATATCAAATTTCTTCCCTATTCAGATGCTTTAGAATAACTTTTCACTGTGTGGACCTGGATGATGGTTTATGGAAGAGAATCATCAAATCCCTCAGCATGGAAGCAGGCCATTCAGCCCATCCATCCAGACCCACCCCATCCTTATAACTCCGCATTTCCCATGGCTAATGCACCCAACCTGCACATCCCTGAACACCAAGGGACAATGTAACGTGGCCAATCCACTTAACTGCATATCTTTAGATTGTGGGCGGAAACCGGAGCACCCAGAGGAAACCCACGCAGACACAAGGGGAATGTGCAAGCTCCACACAGACAGTCACCTGAGGCTGGAATTGAACCTGGGTCCCTGGCGCTGTGAGGCAGCAGTGCTAACCGCTGTGCCGCCAGGGTACACCAGGGTATAACGTACAGCACCAAAGAAGGTGGCAGATGATTTGTAGGTTACACGGTTGAATATTCACTGTCAGCAGCTTTACTGTCAGGGAAACAACTGAGGTCAAGCTTCCTGCACTGGGCTGTTATGAAGGTGAGGGTGACAGTTTAGAGGGGTCAGGGGATTTGTGAGTGGGGCAGGGGAATGCTGGAAGAGGTCAAATTGGAAAAGTGAGAGAGAAAAGGAAAGGTGAGGAAGTAATTGCATTTCAATGAGAATTGTTGACGTTGCAGGATTGGGCTGGAGTCTCCAGAAATTGAAATCCAATCTTCAGGACACTGCTGTGTGCAACCATGGAGAAAGATCATAGTGAGACTGAAAAGAAAATTCTCTTTTTTTTTTGAACATTTGTCTTTATCAATAACTATTGAAAGTAGGGACAAAAAGTAGCTGCTTGGGTTGGCAGTCCAACAACGTTCAAGTAATAAGTCTTTTTGCTTTTTGCTTGGTTGAGATGCGCTGTGTGCCGTAAGAATGGAAGTGCTGGTTGACTAATAGCTGGAGCCTGGGGGGGTAGGCCACACAGTTATACCTCTAGGACCATGTTCATTGACCGTTGGTAACTCTGCCTCCCATTTTAACTTCATTACGTGGGCCTCCCCCAGCGTTCTGCTTGAGAGGACAACCAGATGCTCCACTGTCAGGTGAGTGGGAAACTTGCCATATTCCCGGTGGTACATAGTAATCTTAGCCTTACACCCAATACTTCAGTAGGTGGGCTGACATATTTGGTTGCAAGGTGTAGCACTCTTCCATCAGTTTGTCATATTAAGATGGAGTCCTGTCAGGTCACATTTTGTGATACTGTGCTGATGTAATAAATATATCTCAAGATATACTGGTAGACAGACAATGACACCTAATGCAATATCCTCCCATTCTGTACTATCATCCAACATTAATTTCACCACAAAATGATTTCTGAATTTTTTCTGTGTTGTATCTTCTTTACTCCTTCACTTCATGTGAAACTGAAGAGCTTCATGTCCAGTTGATTAATTGATTCCACCAATAGATGTTAGGGGATGGAAGATTGGCCTATCAAGATGACTTTCTTTTGTTAAAGAAGTGAGGTAAATCTGCTGGGAGAGGAGCGTATAAGTCTTGTTCAGTATCAGCCTGCAAATTTACAATGGAACATTCCAGTTGAACAAATATACTCCGGGCAGAAACAGAATTGAAGGCCACTTTAAAAAAAAACATTGTGATTCATTTAGTGGGTGGGAAGATGTTCAAAAGTCTTCACTTTTTACATGTTAGATAACTTGCTTTTGTTATTTATTAAAAGAAACTTGATTATCTTTGACAATAAGTGTAACAACACTGAAAACACAGTCCACGAGGCCATTCAGCCCATAGAGCCTGTACTGGTTCTGTTACCTTGTGCCAATCTCCTGCCTTTTCCTCATATCCTGCATACCATTGCAATCCAATAAGATCTGTCCAAAGCCCTCTTGAATGTCTCCATTGAACCTGTCTCCACTGCGTTTCTCAGTGGTGCATCTGTACCGTATCTACTCACTGTATGAGAGAGTTTTGTTCTCATGTCACTCTTACCATGTTTGCACATTATTTTAAATCCATGCCCCCTCATTTTTGTTTCTTTTACAAGGGAAACTGCTTCACCCTGCCCAACCTGTTCCTAACTTTGAAAACTTTGGTCAGATCTCTGTTGTATGGTTAGAAAAGTATTAATTGTTATATCCCTGAGCATTTATCAGATAGCATTTACGTAGGCACTTGCCATAACCACTCAAGCTCTTAAGGTACATTTCAGAACTACGTCTTGGTTGTCATGTCATCCCTGCTCTTAATACAGGTTTCAGGGCAAGGACCAGAAATGGCAACATTATAATAACGGCCTGAGGTGTTTCCTTCGTGATGGTGATGGGGGATAAATGTTGGCCAAGACTCCAATGATAACTCCTCTGTTATAGAGTCACACAGCAGGGGAACAGACCCTTTGGTCCCAACCAGTCTACACTGAATATAATTGCAAACTAAACTAGTCCCACCTGCCTGCTCCTGGCCCATATCCCTCCAAACTTTTCCTGTTAATCTACTTGTCTAAATGTCTTTTAAATATTGTAACTGTATTTGCATCCATTACTTCCTCAGGAAGTTAATTCTGCACATGAACCACCCCCTGTGTTTAAAAAAAATGCCCTAAATTTTTTTTAAAATCTCTCTCCTCTTATCTTTAAAAATATGCCCCCGAGTCTTGAAATCCCCCATTCCAGGGAAAAGATACCTACCATTAACTCTATCTATACCCCTCATGAATTTATAAACCTCTATAAGGTCCCTCCTACGCTCCAGTAAAAAAGTGTCCCCAGCCTATCCAAGTCTTTCTTGATAACTCAAATCTTCCCATTCTCTGTAACATCCCGGTAAATCTCGAGGAATGTATTTGTCCACCTGAGCATCTCATCTGGAAGAAGATACATCAGACAGCTCACCACTTCCTCAGTACTGCACTAGAGTGGCAGCCTAGATCTTGTCGATACTAGAATAGTGCGGGAAAAGCACAGCAGGTCAGGCAGCATACGAGGAGCAGGAAAATCGACGTTTCGGGCAAAAGCGCTTCATCAGGAAGGGCTCGACTGAGGGCCACACTTTAGCCTAGATCTAGTGTTGAAGTGCTGCTCTGACCTAGAGTCTTAAGAGGCAAGGCTGCTGCACTAAGCTGCTGCTGAAAGCTACAGCCTATCATTTACAATATTCCTGGTGCCTGTGCATTTTCTGTATTGATGTACAATTCTAATTTTGGTTCAGAGTATCAGTAGATCAAGATTTGTTCGATAAAACTAATTCCTTTTGTTTCTCCAGTTACCAATTAAATTGCAATAATTTCGTTGTCAGCAGAACAGCACAGCATTAGTCAACTTCCCCTGACTGAAAGCATTTGAACTCAGCAGAAGTGTGGAAAAACAGTACAATCTGTAGCAATTACAGTTCGTTAAAGTCAGAAATGAAATATAAGATTGCGTTGTGTATTCTCTCTTTCTGTTATCTCATCATGGCCTGCAGGATGTTCCTTTCTTGCGGGAGAATCTCAAATTCGGGATCATCGTTTAAAAATGAGGGGGAAGGGGGCACTCGTTTAAAACAGAAATGAAGAAGCATTTTTTTCCCTGAGGGCTGTTTGTCTTTGGGATTATCTTTTTCCCTGGAATGGGGGATTTCAAGACTAGGGGGCATATTTTTAAAGGTAAGAGGAGAGATATTTTTAAAAAATTGAGGATGTAGAAGACAGATGGAGATAGTACGGGCGGCACAGTGGTTAGCACTGCTGCCTCACAGCGCCTGAGACCCGGGTTCAATTCCCGACTCAGGCGACAGACTGTGTGGAGTTTGCACGTTCTCCCCGTGTCTGCATGGGTTTCCTCCGGGTGCTCCGGTTTCCTCCCACAGTCCAAAGATGTGCGGGTCAGGCGAATTGCCCGTAGTGTTAGGTAAGGGGTAAATGTAGGGGTATGGGTGGGTTTCGCTTCGGTGGGTCGTTGTGGACTTGTAGGGCTGAAGGTCCTGTTTCCACACTGTAAGTAATCTAATCTAATTACAGATTCTTAGTGACCAATTGGATATGCGGGAATGTAGAGTTGAGGTTAAAATCGGACCAACCAGAATCAAGGGGTCAAATGACCTACTTCTGTTCCATGTTAGTGTTATCTCGAATGCAGTTAATTTGATGCCATGCTGCAATGTATTTGCAGCATCGAAACAGGCTGTCGGCTCCTATTGCTGTTTATGCTTCACCTCCTCTTCTGATCCCACCTCTTCATTCTTCCCTGATCAGTATGCAGCTGCCAATTCAATGCACCCAGCCACAGAGATTCCTTTTTGGCAGCAAGTTCAACTTCCTGACCAAACTCTGAGTAAAGAAGATGCTCGCACATTCCCTCTTGGATTTATTGATTCACTGTTTCGGACATTGGGTCCAGCCTTGCTCACTAGTGGAAACATCTAGCCCCACCCGATCATTTCATAAACTTGAAGAGGTCTATTAGATCGCTGCACAGTCTTCCTTCTCAGTGACAGTGAAAAGGGCCGCACACTTCCATTTTCTTTTTTGATTGTCATTAAGAGCCAGAAATTGTGGTGATCGTGATCTCAGGAGAGGTGAGTCTGTTCTGCTGCTCACAAGAACGTGTCAGCCCTTTTATAAACTCTGGACATTCTTGGAACAAGGCAAATAGGTTGGGAGAAGGGAACCATCCTGAGGAAAGCTTTGAGATAATGATAAAAGACTCAAGGGAATGAGCCACTGCAATGGTTAACGGTTCAGTAATAAAAAGTAAAGAAAGAAAGTGCTGAAAATTCTCTTAATTGTTTGTTGCCAATGGTCTGACTGATATTAAATTCTGTTCTGCAATTTAATAGATGCTTTTTTCCCCCTTGATCTAGTGGTATGGGTGGCACGGTGGCTCAGTGGTTAGCACAGCTGCCTCACAGCACCGGGGCCCCAGGTTCGATTCCAGTCTCGGGTGACTGTGTGCAGTTTGTACATTCTCCCCGTGTCTGTGTGGGTTTCCTCCGGGTGCTCTGGTTTCCTCCCACAGTCCAAAGATGTGAAGGTTAGGTGAATTGGCCATGCTAAATTGTCCATAGTGTTAGGTGCATCAATCAGAGGGAAATGGGTCTGGATGGGTTACTCTTCAGAGGGTCGGTACGGACTGGTTGGGCCGAAGGGCCTGTTTCCGCACTGTAGGGGATCTAATCTAAAATCATCTAATTTAAAATTTGTAGCACAGACTGAGTGGTTGTTGTATCGCCAGGAGGTAGGAGTGCTGTTGGAATGGTTCATGTCCCTTGGTAAAGGTTGCAATTCCAAGTGAATTAGTGGCAGAAATACGAACTCACTGAAAGAAAATTGACTCATTTCTGAAAACAAAAAAATTTCCAACCTTTTTGATCATCCCATTACATTATTGTACACTGACATTCGGCAGTGGGTTGCACTCAGCTTGTCTTTGTCAGGTGCAGAGGAGATGGATAAATTGATATAAATTTAACTCATCCTTTGGTCTTTCTTATGTAAGTGGCTTTTTTTACACCAATGAGGAGACCCGACATCCAGAGCGGGCTGAGCAGAGACTCCTTCCAGTTAAGTATTGAGGTGGTCTGTCAGACACATTACAGGGAACAATGGAAACACTGGGCAGTCCAACTGGGCCTATGGAGGCACTTAAATAGCCCCTCAATATTGTGTGACTACAGATCTACAGCAATGTGGTTTGCTCTTAACTATCCTCTGGGCACTGAGGGTTAGGCAATAAATGCTGGGTCTAGAGGCAGCAACACCAATGGCTACTGTTCCAGATGGGCCGAAACTTCCATTTTGAGGCTCCATGGTTGACCAGTTATCTTTTGGCAGCCCCCATCATGGTTTTGACCATCTTGGATGGCTAGTTCTCTCCTCGTTAGCTCTGTCACAACCGATTGAGATCTCACCTACGTCAGGGTCTCTGTTTCTAAACAACCGAGTAGTGTGTGTATTGCAAATTTAACAACAGCTTTAACTTCATCAATCTAATATATAATCTTATCTGGTACACCATCTTGTAGCTTTTCGTTCATTCAGTACTTTTAACAATTGTGCCATGTTACTCACATTATCGACTGGCCAGGGTAGCCAGACCTTAGCACTTAAAGATCACTTAAACTCCAACTATTGCGACTAAACTTCATGCCAGTCCTTGAGCTTGAGGGATAGAAGATGAACATCACATTACAGATTAAATACATTCCACCCCTCCCTCCCTCCTCCTTCGGTTTCTTTCTGTCAGTTATTTTTTTCTTCTTATACCATACATGGGGACAATGGGAAAAGGAAGGGACCCCTAATAAAGGTCATCTCAGGATGGACTATCAGTCAAAGATTACCAACAGAGTGACTTAGCCAAATGTTGCCAGGGAGAGGGATGGAATCAGTAATTAGTCTGGAATGGACGCCGAAACCAAGCAAAAACAATATTAATTGTCTATCCCTAATTGCTAGTGGACTGAATATCTTACTATGACCATTCCAGCCAATCACATCACTGTGGTTCTGGAGTCAAACAAAGACCAGACCAAACCTAAAGGAAAATTGCATGTGTGAACCAGATGGGCTTGTATGACTGTAGGTAGGTGGCTACAGGTTAACCCTGGATGCTTATTGATTTGAAATTTCACCATCTACATGGTGGGATTAGAACCCATCCTCCCCCCACCGCCCCCACTCTCATTCAGATAAAGTCACTGAGGTCACATGCTAATGAGAAAATACCAGTGGGGTCAAAGAAAGATCCTTGGGGAACACCACAAGAACAGACTTAGGAGCCATTGCAATCCGAGGGTTAGGAGGAGGTGAGAACTGTAGCTGCTGGGGATCGGAGTTGAAGAGTGTGGTGCTGGAAAAGCACAGCAGGTCAGGCAGCAAGGTGAGACCTTTGGCGATTATTCTGTGATTTTTAACATGAGACAAATTTTTTTGCATCGTTTGGTACTGAAACCAAAGAGGATGAGATTAGTTCACAGGTCGGCGCAACATCGAGGGCCGAAGGGCCTGTTCTGCGCTGTATTGTTCTTTGTTCTGTTCTAAATAAATATCAAAACTGTACTGGCCTAGGCCGCACTAATTGAAAAGGACCTACCCTTCAAAAATTGTTGTGTTAAATTAAGAATGCCCTTTTGTTAATTTGGATGAATATCTAAAAATGAAATGAGAAGTGTTATTAACTTGGGAATCTAGAAGGTGGCTTTATTAATGTTGTTGCTTCAGCATAAAATAAGAATATTTGAAGAAAACAATCACTTCAGAATACTCCTGAGTATATCACTCACCTGGGTGGTACATCTTATAGAAGGTCATCAATTTGTTTCCTTTCCCGAGTATTTGACAGAGAAGAATCAAGATCGTTTCCCCAAGTTAGCCTTCAGGTGTCGGAATTGATTAGTTTAAGCAGTGAATTCTTTCCTGTTTGCATATGCTAGTGAGTTCTTGTCCTCTACCACTCCATGCTGTGTTTGTGACAGATCTGCAACTTTTGGGAATAGCAATGAGCACTTGAGAGTTTGTAGGAGGCAATTTGGAAATTCATGAGGTGTTGTTGAACAGCTGGAGGGTGGCTCGGGATGTGGAGAGGAAAAGGGATCAGCCTTTGCAAATGGGAGATGGGTGTGTGGGTGTTTGGTGTATGTGATGTTACAACTTTAAGATGTGAAAGGTCTCTAACAGCAATATTTTGAACTTGCATTTCTGGTATCTCTAGTATGATATATTATAAGTTCAATATCATTTATTTCAGAGTTTAGATTTTGAATTAGTGACATCAGTTTCGTCTGTGGCTATGAAGTTGTTTAATAATTAACCTGTAAGTATTTCTGTAACATGGTTTATTTCAAAAAAAGTATGAAAAAGATATTTCGTGGAGTCAACAGGAATTTATCTGCATTGGGAGAGTGTTTGAGTGAACAAAGCAAAGAGCATATTGTATTCAGCTTCAGTTAGACTTTGGAATGTCTTTTTCAGGCTTAATGGAAATATTCATATTTTGAGTGTTTCAGGTCAGGTTTTCAGTAGTCCTGGTTGAAGCTGGATGTGTTAAACAGGTATGCCTGAAGAAAAGTGATTGTTTAGAACTACTAAAAATAGGTTATCTCAGTGGAAGGAGTTGGTTTGAAAGCTCCAGCCCAGAGGCGTTTGGTTAAAATTCTGACTGAGTTATTTGAAACTGAGAAAATCTCAACTCAGTTGGTTGAAGACTCAAGGAGGAGGCTATTAGATTCTGAATATGTCATACAGAAGCAATTTTTCTTTGGTGTGAGTATTACAAAGTGGGGAGAGATCAATCAGCTCAGTTGGCTGGATAGCTAGTCATCAATGCAGAGTAACAATAACAGTATAAGGTCAGTTCTTGCACCAGCTGGGAGTACCATGAAGGACTCTCCTTCTCAACCTAGCCCCTTGCTTGAGGCATGTGTTAAGCTGCCACCAATCATCTCTCTCTATGGCCTCATAAGACGATGGCAACTTTACCTTTTTTATTTCATGGAATTAATGGAGTCTCTACAGTGATTCCATGATTTTTCTTATTGTAAAGGAGGACTGATGTATCTTTATTTTCATGTGTTTTGAAATTTTTAAACTTGTGATATGTGTGAATGGCTTGGGTTACACTGTTCTTCCTTCATTGCCTTCATTTATTTTGAGCAATTAATTATTACTTTATTGTTAAAATCAAATTCTGGGTTTAAATCCCACTCCAGGGATTCTGCACCAAAATCAAAGCTGACAGTGCAGCACTCTCCATCGGCACTGCACTGGACTATCCGATGGACTGCCTCTTACATAAGATTTCAGACTGAGACCCGTCTTCCTGCTTGGATTAAAATAAATGCCTGTGGCGTTATTTGGAAGAAGAGCAATTGAATTCTCCACAATGTCCTGGCCAATCTTTATCCCTTCATCGACACTAACCAAAACCGGTTACCTGGTCATTATCACATTGCTATTTGTGGAGCATGTTGTGTGCACATCGATGGACAGGCAGGAGGCTGGATGAACACAGCCAGCCAGGTAGCATCTGAAGGTGGAGAAGTCAATGTTTCGGGTGTAACCCTTCTTCAGCCCTAAAGACGGGTTACACCCGAAACGTTGACTTCTCCACCTTCAGATGCTGCCTGGCTGGCTGTGTTCATCCAGCCTCCTGCCTGTCTACACTGGATTCCAGCATCTGCAGCTTTTTTTTGTCTCTAACTAAGTGTGCATATTGATTGCTGTATTTCTTCTATTACAATTATGATTGTACCCCAGTGGTTGTAATGTGCTCTGAATTGCATGTTCTGCTCCTCAGATTTGCCTGAACTGCTGTGCTCTTCCAGCACCACTCATCCAAAATCTGGTTTCCAGCATCTGCAGTCATTGTTTTTACCCTGTGTATTTTATGATCCCAGCCTAAGGTATTACTGCTTGCAAGCTGTGAAGGTAAAAATGACCCCATGATGCAACACAATACTGTTGCTTACTGTTCTCCTAAGCTGTTGCAGAGCATCCGCCAGTCTCTGGTTTTGAACATCTTACTGCATCATGCACACCCATTTCTATGATTGAAATCTGGCTTGATCGTTCAAATTCTTTTTAATTAATAAGGTAATTTCTCAGACGGAAACACAAGCATGCAACACAGCAGATGTGGTTTTATCAATAAAACAAGTTCATGACACAAAAGGAATGCAGATAAAATAGAACAAAATAAGCTATTTATCTATAACATAATCTTAACAATTTCAAAATGCACAGTAAAAAACACAATATTCCATCTATCCCCACAGTGTCCCTTTTATAGTACTTAAACACCAGAAAGAATCCCTTTCTCTTTCACATCTGTAGTTTTGACTGAACAGTTTCTTTTAATTCTTGAGAGTTTTATAGGCTCTTTCTTGATTATTCACACAATAAAACTTTGACTTTCAAAGTTGGAACTAACCCCTTCAATGTTCTACCAAACACCACTGGTCCAGAACTTCAAAAAGTAACATTCTCATGCTTAGGTAACCCACTCTCTAAACGTTCTGAAGTTTTCTCCTTTTGTTTTGGATGAACTGTGTTTCATGTTTAACTCTATGATTTCTGTGACCTGAGCCAGGCGGTGAGGATGAGCAAACAAACAATTGCTCAGCCTTCTCACGGAAAGCAAGCTAATGCTCCTCATAGACTTTTCCCAATTCAAATGAATTCCGACTACAGCTCCAGGAAGTATCCCTTTCATTCTTGCTTCTTAAGAGAAAATACTGATGAAATTCTGACAAGTTAAGTTAATTATTAAACTCTCTCTCACACACAGATCAAAACTTCATTTATTTTGAGAAATTAATTATTATTTTATTGTTAAAATCAAATTCTTGGTTTTAGCCCCACTCCAGGGCATCAGCACCAAAACCAAAGCTGACAGTCCAGTGCAGTGCCCATAGAGGGCGCTGCACTGTCAGACGGGCTCTAGCATGGAATCCGTGGTATTAAAATACATATAAGTCACACACCTTGCATCACAATTTATTGTGAGCGAAGACCCGCTTAACGTTCAAAAAAGTACCAAAATCCTCTATCTGAGCGTCAGTTGAAAACTCACCTTCAAACCAAGGGTTGGAAATATTAGAAAGAGCCATCAAGAGCTTGTTTGAAGTGTTGATGTCTTGAAAGGATTTTTGTTTACTGGGAGATAAGGTTAAGGAGGTGAGCTCCACAAGTTGGGGCATCGCCAGGGATTCTACGAGTGAGGTAATAGGAAGTGAGGGCATTGCAAGGGAGAGCCACATAACTCTGGCCTATATGGCTGGAGGATAATACAGAGATTTGGAGTGTAAAATCACCTCATTATGGAAATTCAAATAAAATAAACTTACATTTTCTTTGATCTACATTATTTCCACTTCTAAAACAGCTTTGGAAAAAATTCTATATGGAATGCAGAGGCATGGCAGAGTAAAATCATAAGCTGGATCTATTTAAAATATACAAAGCAGAAATCAGCGCTGAGCAATTTATTATCAAAAGGAATCTATTGGGAGTCAGTATTTGAATCACTACTGTTTCTCATTTACAAAGATGACCTTGATACTGAGATCAAATGTATGTTTATCATTTTTTTCCAAATGACAATAAAATAGGTAGGTACAAATGGAGGAAAGAGCTGAGGATTTGGTGAAAGATTTATATAATTTAAACAAGCAAGCAGACGGATGGCAGATGAAATATGATGGAAAGTGTTGTACTTGGACAAGTTGATGTGATAGAGTTATGATCCCAGCTGATGAGTCAGATCCCAGTCTGAAATCCGGCTTCTTGGATTATATTTTCTGTTTTTATTGAACAAAGCGATCTTTTGCTGAATCACAAGCATACAATACCACAGTCGAGAGTGTGGTGTTGGAAAAGCACAGCAGTTCAGGCAGTAGGATTCTCCTACTCCTCAGCTGCTGCCTGACCTGCTGTGCTTTTCCAACACCACACCCTGGACTCTGATCTCCAGCATTTGCAGTCCTCACTTTCTTCTATGCAATACCACAGATTTGTTTTGAACAATAAAACAGAAGTTTACTATGCAAAGCAAATAAAAACAAAAGGGAATAACTCAAGTTATTAAAAATAACAACTTGAAGGATTATGAAACACTCGGTAAAAATGCAATCCCCTCTTGGACTTGGATCCCATCTACCACCCCCTGAGAAAAAGAACAGGAAATGACATCATTATAGGAAATGACATCACCAATCCTAGGAAACTCAAACATATAAATAGAAAGCAGGCTACACCACCAGTGTTTTATTCGGAGGCTCTCTGAAGATGTTACCTGGTATATTGCTGAAACGTCTGAAATTGAACCTTCCAGCTCAGCGAGCAAACCGATATCCAGAACCAATGTGAGTTGCTACAGAAACCTTTCCAAGTCATGTAATTTCTCATTAATAAAAAAATTGCTAATTCATCCAAACTGAACGAATCGAAAACATTTCAAAATTTATTCTGTCCAATTGTAAGACTCACCCTGCAGACTATTTTTGCTCTCACGCCAGGGATACACTCTCTTTCTCACACTAATTTTTAACAAAACCATGGCTACCAAAGTACTGACAGGTTAATCGTTGAATCCCATCATACACAAAAACCAATAACATACATCTCAATGACCTGCAATGGTGCTCAATCAATTTAAAATAAAGGTTTAACATGAAGCTGGATGATAGAATGAAAATATACTTAAAGCGGAGTCATTTAGTATTAAATGGGCAACAACACTATTTCAAATAGCTGAAGTGTGTCATGTGTCAGAGTCATTGAGAAAACTGGAACTCAGTTTTTTGAGACACTTTCCTTTCGTTGTTCTTTCATGGGATGTGGGCATTGCTAGTCAGGCTGGCATTTGTTGAACTGATGGGGCATTGCTAAACCACTTCAGGAGGCACTTCAGTGTCAACCATATCACTGTGTGTCTGAGTCCCATGTAGGCTAGACCAGGTAAGGATGGCAGAGTTCCTTCCCTAAAGGACATCAGTGAATTAAATGTTATACAAAAAAAAACAAATTGCTGATTGTTTCCTGGTCACCATTATGAAGACCAACTTTGAACTCAAGGTATTTTAGGCCATTATTGTCAATATAGCACTCTAGTGCCCCATCCCATAAGATGGTATTGTCATGATTCTCCTGGCAATCTCTTTACATGGCATGAGGGATTACCCACACATCGCGGGTACGAGAAGCCTTAACTGGCTTTAGCTCTTGACCCTCAAATGGTCGTCTTGGAGGTTCGATCTTCTACTTCCTCACTGCTGCCAAAATTGCCTGGCCCTCCAACCTTTACCCACCTTACTGTGCCATTTTACAGACCCCCTCCTGCTGCTGGAGCTCCAGTGAATCTCAACCCAATACCTCCAGACGTTGACACTTTGGTGAGGGTGAGGCTGCTGCAGCCGGGGGTGACCCATTGACTGCAGTAGACCACAGAGTGTCGGTGTCACGTTGGGGAATGAGCCCACAACAAGCTGAGAAACTCCTCCGCATGGACCCAGCCCATTGCCACGTGGTGGAACTTCCATTACCCCAATACAGTCGCATGAAGAAATCTGGCTCCATAACGTCGTCCCCTGGAACCTCAGTCAGAACCCTTCTGTACGTGGCAGTGCAATTTGAATAATTAAGAACCAGGGAATGGATTAAAGCTTCCATGCTGACAGTGAAGTCAATGTACTGTTAATTTAATAGCCAGTGAAGTGGGCTGGGCTTGGGACAATGGTGTGGAGGGACACCAAGTGACTGTACTGACTAAAATCACAATCCTGAAGCAATTAAAATCCACTGATGGTCCACAATGTAGGTGTTCATCGGAAGGCTAATGTTTTCAAATTGTATTTGTACTTCAAGCCCCTGGTTCTGAACTTCTGACTCAGTGATTAGGATTCTATTAGAGGATTAGCTACTGCTGAGCTGCCTGTGAGCAGGATGGACAGGAGGCAGTATAATATCCATTTGTACTTGGCATCTGGTCAAAGGCTGCCATCTATAAAACAAACATAACATTGAAAATATCCAGAAGTGTCACCTGAAAGTGTCTTTGCAATAACTCTATCTTGGAAATCAACAGTGACATGGGGATTGGAACTGCTCCTTCACACCAAGTAAACCACTTGGAAAAAATGTAAAGGACCAGGAAGTGATTGGATGAACCTGAAAAAACTCAAGTGCATACTTGAAAAGACTGTCACCATCTGTGTGCTGTGAGTGGGTCATTTCTTCAATTAGATTAGGTTACTTAGTGTGGAAACAGGCCCTTCGGCCCAACAAATCCACACCAACCTGCTGAAGCGCTACCCACCCAAACCCATTTCCTACATATACCCCTTCACCTAACACTATGGGTAATTTAGCATGTCCAATTCATCTAACCTGCACATTTTTGGACTGTGGGAGGAAACCGGAGCACCCGGAGGAAACTCACGCAGACACGGGGAGAATGTGCAAATTCCACACACACAGTCACCTGAGGCAGGAATTGAACCCGGGTCTCTGGCGCTGTGAGGCAGCAGTGCTAGCCCACAATGAACTCTTTTCTGTCATTCACCTTCTTTAAGGCTGAGCTTATCCAAGCTCTGTTTTCCATATCTGACCTCAAACCAAACCCCATTCACTCACTTCCCATGTGCTCATCAGATCAGCTTCTGGTCTGGCCATTCCCTGATTTTCCTGGTTTTCTGATCCCTCCATGGCCTGACTTTTCCCTATTCCTTCTGGACCCCCAGTACTGGTCTCCTGCACGTTCCCAAGTTTTTGCTGCACTGTAGATGGACTTACTGTCAGTTTTCTGAGGCCTACGTTGGAAGTTCCTACCCCTACTTTGCCACCTCTCTCTAAGTTGTCTCTCAAAATCTCCCACGTTCACCAGGTTTTTATTCCACCATCCTCCTCTTGTAGCTTGGTGTCAAATATTGTTTGACAACTCACCCGTGAGGTGCCTTGCATTGATTTATCACTTTGAAATGCAATATAGATGCAAGTTGTCAGAGGGAAGGAAAGGAAAATTAATACAGGCTTAATCTGGGCTGGAGGTGATGGGATTGTGGTGCTTCATTAGTGCTTATGCCCGAAGCGTCGATCCTCCTGCTCCTCGGATGCTGCCTGACTGGCTGTCCTTTTCCAGCACCACACTCCCTCGACTCTGATCTCCAGCAATTGCAGTCCTCACTTTCTCCTAGGGGTAACGAGATGTCTGTCAAATCTCCTGGTTAGGTAAGAAATCAAGTAAGGAAGATCTTTGCTGGTGTGTCTGGTTCAAGACTGATAGCCAGTTTGGCAGAGGCACTGGTGTCCTGACGCAGAGAAATTTTCCAATTTATATGCATGCTGACTCAGTGGTTAGCACTGTTGCCTGACAGAAGCAGGAACCCGGGTTCAATTCCAACCTCTGGTGACTGTCTGTGTGGAGTTTGCACATTCTCCCAGTGTCTGCGTGGGTTTCCTCCAGGTGCTCCGGTTTCCTCCCACAGTTCAAAGATGTGCAGGTTAGATAAATTGGCCATGTTAAATTGCTGCTGAAAATGTGCTGCTGGTTAAAGCACAGCAGGTTAGGCAGCATCCAAGGAACAGGAAATTCGACGTTTCGGGCATAAGCCCTTCATGAAGGGCTCTGGCCCGAAACGTCGAATTTCCTGTTCCTTGGATGCTGCCTAACCTGCTGTGCTTTAACCAGCAGCACATTTTCAGCTCTGATCTCCAGCATCTGCAGACCTCACTTTTTACTTGAACATGTTAAATTGCCCCAAGTGCTAGGTGCATTAGTCAGGGGTAAATGTAGGGTAGGGGAATGGGTCTGCGTAGATTACTCTTTGGAGGGTCGATGTGGACTTGTTGTGCCAAAGGGCCTGTTTCCATACTGCAGGGAATCTCCCAACATCTTCTATTAAGACGGTCTAATGGGGATATTGTGATAATCCAGAGGTCCAGGGTAATAGTGTGGGAGCATAGGTTCAAATCTCACCACAGTATCGGTGACCATAAAACTATTGATTTATGTAATTCACTGAGGTCCTTTTTCAGGAAGGAAAGCTGCTGTCTTTGCCTGGCCTGGCCTACATCTGAAACGAGGTAGTGCGGTTGACTTTTAACCACCCTCTGAAATGGCGGAGCAAGTCGCTTTCTTGAATGGCAGCTAGGAGATGGACTACAAATCCTGGCCAGTGATTCTCACATCCCATGGAAGAATAAAGTGAAAAAAATGCATTCCATTCATCTCTACTATGGTTGTGTGATATCTGAAAGGATGACATCTGATTGCACGCATAACTAAAAAGGATGTAATTGCAAATAACTGGATATCTAAATTGCAAGTTCATTAATTTTATAATAACAGTTTGTAGATAAATTCACCATCTGCACTGTCATTGCCCTGATAGCTTGGTGAGGATACCACCCTCGTAGCACTGTACGGTAGTTTCACGTTCCTCTGGACCAACTTAACAATAAAATTAATTAAATGTAATATTCCTATCAACCTTGCAAAGTTTTCTGCACTAATCTCTGGGAGATTTGTGCCAATTTTTCTCACAACATTCACAGCTTTACCTCAATTAATTAAATAAAACCAATTTAAGAAAAACTAAAACTACTTCATTCATTAATCTTATTTGAAATAGTCGGGAGGTCTATGATACAAACACAATCTCTGTTAATGTATTATGTTTTTAACAAATGTCACCCCTCCGTGTGCTTAATGACTTTTACCCCAACGGGGAGCACTTCCTTATTTTATTGAGTACGGCCTTGCTTTTGTTTTGAAAGCTAATTTAAAATATGATAGTTCTCCGTGGATTCTCTGAGCACATTATGAATAGCCACTTGTTATTGTGTGGGTGGAAAAGGCTGCAAAATGCTCACTCAGTAGACAAAATTACAAATATACCCTGGATTCCTTAAGAGGTAAGAGAAACCAGGGCAGGACTTACACAGTAAGGTAGGGTCCTGGGGAGTGTTGTTGAACAGCGAGAACTAGGGGTGTAGATACATAGCTCCTTGAAAGTGGTGTCACGGGTAGTGAAGAGGGCATTTGGCATGCTTCATCCGTCAGAGCGTTGAATACAGGAGTTGGGATGTCATGTTATGGCTGTACAAGACATTGGTAAGGCCATATTTGGAGTAGATTAGATTAGATTCCCTACAGTGTAGAAACAGGCACTTCGGCCCAACAAGTCCACACCCACCCTCCGAAGAGTAACCCACCCAGATCCATTTCCCACTGACTAATGCACCTAACACTACGGGCAATTTAGCATGACCAAGTGAATTCACTTGGCCTGCACATCTTTGGACTGTGGGAGGCAACCAGAGCCCCCCAAAGGAAACCCATGCAGACACAGGGAGAACGTGCAAACTCCACACAGACAGCCGCCCGAGACAGGAATCGAACCCAGATTCCTGGTGCTGTGAGGCAACAGTGCTAGCCACTGAGCCACCATGCCACCCCAAACAAATCTGGTCACCCTGCTATAGGAAGCATGTTGTTAAACTGGAAAGGACACAAAATAGATTTACAAGGGTATTACTGAGACTCGAGGGTTAGAGTTATAAGGAGAAGCTGGAATGGCTGGGGCTATTTTCCCTGCAGCGTAGGAGGCTGAGGCTGACCTTTTATAGAGGTTTATAAAATCATGAGGGGCATGGATAGGGTGAATAGACAAGGTCTTTTCCCAGGGCAGGAGAATCCAAAACTAGAGAGTGCAGATCTAAGGTGAGAGGGAGGAGAATTAAAAGGGGCAACTTTTTCAGTCAGAGGTTGGAGCATGAATGGACCAAGCTGCCAAAAGAAATGTTTGAGGTAGGTACAGTTACAACATTTAAAGACATTTGAACAGGTGCCTGGACAGAAAAGGGTCAGAGGGATATGGGCCAAATGCAGGCAAATGGGACTAATTTAGTTTAGGAAACCTGGTCACATAGATGAATTGGGTCGAATAATCTGTTTTCGTGCTGTCTGACTCAATGATTCTGTGAGATCATGGCTGCTAGGATAATTTATCTACCACTTTGAATATTACCTGTCAAAATGTGCAAAAGCAAGTGATTTAACTGAAGAGATATTGAATTGAATATTCTTATCCAACCACTTGGAAAAACATCTAAAAGAGCATGTCACCTGGTATTGGGGAAGAAAGTCAGTTATTCAGACAGTCTTTCGCCTGCAGCGGTCTAATTTAAAAAGTAACGCGCCCATGAGCCTTGGGTATTGACGCACTTACTCGTGGTATCAGGGGGAGACACCAGGAGACCAGCTCGATTGGACGGTCCCAAGTCACTCCGAGTTACAGAGGTTCGCGCTACCTTATAGGTTACAGTTAGCTGGCTGTTAATTACAGAATAATGGGCAGTCCTAAGGCAACTTGCCCAGCATTAGCTCCAGTCACGTAGCGTCTGGACAGTGTTGGCTCGTAGCTGATAAGCAGGTGTTAGTATCCAAGTCCTTGCAAAGAGAAGAATGGCTTCATGCAAAGAGAGGAATTCCTTTATCAGGTATCTGCACAGCTGCAAGGCCAACCATCTCAGGCAGGCATAGGATACCAGCTTTCTCCAGGGCAGGCACTGAATGTAAGGCAAAATGGTCTCCACACATTAATACCTGACAAATGGCTTCCACAATTCTCCCACACCTGGACATTAATATCTGATAACAAAAATATGCACCAATGTTACATTCCCATTGAGAAACATTGCCATTACAATGGCAATCTGTAAGTTATGGTGTGCTATAGGGCTCAGTGCTGGGCTTGCAATTATTTGCATTACATATTGGGAGCTGGTTAGCTAAGTTGGCTGGCCAGCTGGTTTGCAGTGCAGGTTGATGCAACAGTGTGTGTTCTATTCTCACACTAGCTAGGGTTACCATTAAAGGACTCTCCTTCTCAACCTCTCCCCTCACCTGAGGCACGGTGACCCTTAACCCTAACCACCACTAGTCATCTCTGTCCAGTGAGAGAGTGGCTATGGTGATTTGACTTTTTACTTCAACGTCTTGAATATGGAAAGTGAATATACGAGTGCTAAGTTTCTGGATGATGGAATAATGGATGGGAAGAGAGGTGACAGTGAAGATGATTTAGAGTCTACAGAAGGATAGCGACAGATGAGCACTTCAGGAAAAGATGAGCTTAGATAAGGCCAAGCCAACCAATATTGCAGAGGTCGGGGTGTCTTTGTGATAACACATTCATGGCAATAATGGCCAACGTCAAGTCCAACAGGATGTTGAGGTTCCAAGTCATTTGCTTTGACCTGAGACCATGGTTGGAAAGAGAAGTTGGAGTGTCTGGGGACTGAAGCCAACATTTTCTCGATTCCTGTCAGGCATTTGGCCAAACAAACTATGATCCTGTAGACAGTTGCCATTCTCCAGCATTTATTCCACAGCCTGGACCATTCAGGAGGAGCTGGGTGCTTCATAGATTAACAATAGCCAAGGTTCAGTTCCCCTGGACAGCTAAAAGGTCATGTGTATCCCTTCAGAAAGGCAGGATGACTGTAACTGTAAAAACCACAGCCATTGTGCAGGGATTGCACACTGATTTCTCTTTTATCATGTGGTTTGATGTGTTTGGGTTTCACAAACTACTTGAGGAGAAGGCAAAGTCAAGAACGAGCTTCAACCTTACACTTCAAAGTAACATGATTTGTTGTCCATTAATATAAAAGCTGGCTGCAAATGGTGATGACAGATAAACAGACTCTGAAAGACTAATCTATCTTCCTTGTGTGTGCATGTCTTTACTGTAGTCTGCTCTGGCGCAGAGTTCCAGACTCCACAGTTCTGGTGTTGTAGTGTCGCAGTCTACTTCCAGAATGTTCTAACTCCACCCACTCTGGTCATTCGTACTCCAGGATCTGTAGCTCCATGACCTTATTGCAAGCTTGCTCTGGGCTTCAAAAGCCTTTATGTAATATACTCCTGTGACTATATACAAAAACAGAGCCCAGGAAAGTTGTGACAGCCTGGGAGTTCCTGTTTGTTCCTCACCTGCTGAATTGTCACCATTGCATTTGGTACATCTGTCGTTTCTGTGCTGCTGGCCAGACAGACAGAATGGACCCATACTCAGCACGAAGCCCTGACACACATTGGAGTTGGTTGACTCCATGCTGCAGTGGTGTAGGGGCTCTTTGACAAACTGTTCAGATTAGTCAGCATTCCCTGGTAAAGGAAAAAGTGAGGTCTGCAGATGCTGGAGATCAAAGCTGAAAAATGTGTTGCCGGAAAAGCGCAGCAGGTCAGGCAGCATCAAAGGAGCAGGAGAATCGATATTTCGGGCATAAGCCCTTCTTCCCTGGTAAAGGCCCACTAACCTCCATCAATTGTCTGGGACTCTCGGTGCTGACGTCTGAGATACCCGTGATCGTGCCCTTTGGGGAGCTGACACCTGGAACGTCCTACCCCTCTGGCACACATGTAGCTCGTGATTTACCTGGTGCCATGAGGCCCAGGTGTTGCCCACCTTTCACCTGGTGCTTGGTCTAATCGGTGGTGAGGAAGTGGGGGCTGCTTCATCAGACAGACAAGACCAGCCTTCCTGAAAATGGGATAGGGGCACTTGCTGCGCCTTGCAGAGAGCGCGATGGGTTACTTGGCAGTGCGACAGGAGAGTGGAGGGAAGGCTGAGTGATGGTGAGAACGGCTGCAGTTTGACACCTGGAGTGTGTCGGCAAAAGATGAAAGTGTGAAGAATTCCTGTGCAACGTTTCCTCCAACATTGCTGCTCACCATGGCCATGATGCTTTCCCTCGCTCGTGGTTGGATGGCACGGTGGCTCAGTGGTTAGCACTGCTGCCTCACCGCACTCGGGACCCAGGTTCAATTCCAGCTCAGGTGTCTGTGCGAACTCCACCCAGACATTCTCCCTGTGTCTGTGTGGGATTCCTCTGGGTGGTCCAGTTTCCTCCCAGAGTCCAATATGTATGGGTTAGATGGATTGGCTATGCTAAAATGTCATTCCTGATGAAGGGCTCCTGCCCGAAACGTTGATTTTCCTGCTCCTTGGATGCTGCCTGACCTGCTGTGCTTTTCCAGCGCCACTCTAATCTTGTGCTAAATTGCCCTTGGCAATTATGGGGATTGGGTGGTCTAGGTAGGATGCTCTTCAGAGGTTCAGTGCGGATTTAATGGGCTGAATAGCCTCCATCTACACTGTAGGGATCTATGGTGAGGGTGGGAATTGCAGAATATGGGGTGAAGGAGTTGAACGTTGGGACAACACTGTACGAAGATGAAAAGATGTGAGGAAGAGGCTTGTCCAACATTGATAAGAGTGTTTGTCAATGAAATAAACTCGTGAAGGATTTGATTTAAATAGAAATTTATAAACACCTTCGCATCATAGATGTCAGCTGGAGTGATTGAGATCAGCTCACTGCCACTTTTGCTTAAACTGGGAAGATAAGGCATCACATCGCAGCTCGTCCAATGTGTGTAAGTTTCAAGAAAGAAAGACATATTTGAAAAGCACCTTTTGTGATTACCAGACACCTTAGAACATCTCGTAGCCAGTGAAGTTTTTTTTTGAAGTGTTGTCGCTGTCATGTGTAGGGAATGGATGATCCAAAACTCTTCGCAGCCAACAAAGTACTTTTATTTTATTGTGTGTGTGTGTGTGTGTGGGTGTGGGTGTGGGTGTGAGACACAGTGAAAGACACAAGGTGCAACAAAGTACTTTTGAAGTGCAGCCACTATCACATGTGGGAAATGTAGAAACCAATTTAGGCACAGCAGGCTCTGATAGATAACAATGTGACAATGATCTAGGCAATCTCTGGTGTTTTATGTAATATTGACCAGGGATAAACATTGACAAAGACACCTCAGATTTCCTGCTGCTCTTCAGAGTACTGTCACGAGATCTTTAATGTGAGAGAGCAGACCGGGTCTTAGTATCTCATTGAAAACCTCCAACTGCTCAGCTCTCCCTCTCATCTGATGGGAGGGGCCAGCAGTTTGGTGCCCAGCACCAATGCATTAGGGTCAGATGTGTCATGTCATACCATCTGGCCCAGCCTGGCCGAGTGAGTCAAACGCTTCAACACCATACACCATGGGACAGGATAAATCTGAAGGGATGGAGGAGGACCGGATGGATCTGAAGGGATGGAGGAGGACTGCATGATGAGGGAAAAGGTGCAGGGTCTCCTCAAAGACTTCACTGTCAGCCTGAAATACTCAGGGTTGGCACATGTGCTGTGACTCCCCCAGCATTGCTCATCTCAACCATTGACAGTGAAGCTGAAATAAAGCTCTTCTGTCATCTCATTTGGAATACTGTAACAGCATAGACGATGGCATGGAAGGATGAGTTTCCGGTTGAGTTCCTCCGTGCGACCACTTCTGAAATAGAGCCACAGAATTCCCAGAAAAATAGCATCAACACCATTGTCTAGGCTTTTGCTTTGGCAGCTGTTCTGCCAATGTCGCAGTGAATTAGCAGAAAAGTCAGAAATTCCCCTCTGTGCATTGGTGGCAATAAGACAGAACGCCAACTTGCAGAGCATTTCAGGGAACATCTCCAGGACGCACGCACCAAGCAACCCCAACGCCCTGTTGCCAACCACTTCAAATCCCCCTCCTTCTCCACCAAGGACATGTCAGCCCTGGGCCGCCTCCACTGCCAAATCCATGCCACCAGATGCCTGAAGGAAAAACACCTCATTTTCCGCCTTGGGACCCTCCAACCACATGGCATCAACATTGACTTCACCAGTTTCCCTTCCCCTCCCCTCTCTTCCCCTCCCCCAACCTCATCCCAGATCCAGCCCTCCAACTGGTCACTGTCCTCTTGAACTGACCATCTTCCTTCACAAGTACCCCCCACCTGCAACTACCTATTGCCCCACCCACACCCCACTATGTATCTCTCAGCCGTGCCCACCCCATTCCCCCTCACATTCCTGATGAAGGACTTATGCCTGAAATGTCGACTCTTCTGTTCCTCGGATGCTGTCTGACCCGCTGTGCTTTTCCAGCGCCACATTGTTTTGAATAAGACACCATGGCCTAACTAAGACAGGAAGAAGAGAGGGACCAGATATGGTGATGGGTAGAAGGAGGGTAGAGTGGAGCAGACACCGAGTCAAGATTAGAATAGTGCTGAAAAAGGCAGCAACCGAGAAGCAGGTGAGTTGACATTTTGGGCAAAAATCCTTCATCCGGAATGGCACATTGGCACTGATCCAAGGCTCAGTGAGGTATTTCTGTGCTGTTGGTTTCATATCTTCATGTACACTTAGAACATAGAACGTAGAACAATATAGCACAGAACAGGCCCTTCAGCCCACGATGTTGTGCCGAACATTTGTCCTAGCTTAAGCATCTATCCATGTACCTATCCAATTGCTGCTAAAAGGTCACCAATGATTCTGACTCTGCCACCCCCACAGGCAGCGCATTCCATGCCCCCACCACTCTCTGGGTAAAAAACCTACCCCTGACATCCCCCCATACCTTCCACCCTTCACCTTAAATTTATGTCCCCTTGTAACACTCTGTTGTACCCGGGGAAAAAGTCTCTGACTGTCTACTCTATCTATTCCCCTGATCATCTTATAAACCTCTATCAAGTCACCCCTCATCCTTCGCCGTTCCAATGAGAAAAGGCCTAGCACTCTCAACCTATCCTCGTATGACCTATTCTTCATTCCAAGCAACATTCTGGTAAATCTCCTCTGCACCCTCTCGAAAGCTTCCACATCTTTCCTAAAATGAGGTGACCAGAACTGCACGCAGTACTCCAAATGTGGCCTTACCAAGGTCCTGTACAGCTGCAACATCACCTCACGACTCTTGAATTCAATCCCTCTGCTAATGAACGCTAATACACCATAGGCCGCCTTACAAGCTCTATCCACCTGAGTGGCAACTTTCAAAGATCTATGAACACAGACCCCGAGATCCCTCTGCTCCTCCACCTTACTAAGAACCCTACCGTTAACCCTGTATTCCGCATTCTTATTTGTCCTTCCGAAATGGGCAACCTCACACTTGACAGGGTTGAATTCCATCTGCCACTCCTCAGCCCAGCTCTGCATCATATCTAAGTCCCTTTGCAGCCGACAACAGCCCTCCTCGCTATCCACAACTCCACCAATCTTCGTATTGTCTGCAAATTTACTGACCCACCCTTCGACTCCCTCTTCCAAGTCATTAATAAAAATTACAAACAGCAGAGGACCCAGAACTGATCTCTGCGGAACTCCACTTGTAACTGGGCTCCAGGCTGAATATTTACCATCTACCACCACTCTCTGACTTCGACTGGTTAGCCAGTTCTCTATCCAACTGGCCAAACTTCCCACTATCCCATGCCTCCTGACTTTCCGCATAAGCCTACCATGGGGAACCTTATCAAATGCCTTACTAAAATCCATGTACACTGCATCCACTGCTCTACCCTCATCCACATGCTTGGTCACCTCCTCAAAGAATTCAATAAGACTTGTAAGGCAAGACCTACCTCTCACAAATCTGTGCTGGCTGTCCCTAATCAAGCAGTGTCTTTCCAGATATTCATAAATCCTATCCCTCAGTACTCTTTCTATTACTTTGCCTACCACCGAAGTAAGACTAACTGGCCTGTAATTCCCGGGGTTATCCCTATTCCCTTTTTTGAACTCATTATCCCCTTTTGGGGAATAATGGAAAGATGCTGGAAGGAGTACTAGGCTGCTTAGAAATTTGTTATGAATACACCTTCCTTAGCCAACAAATCCTTGGCTGGAACTTAACCCTTTTGTCTTGGGGGGAGGGATGGTACCTATTGAGCATTGGGATTTCCAAATGCTGTCTTGTAAACACAGGTTTTTATGCAGATTAGTACCATGCTTAACCAGTAACAATGCACAGTAATTCCAGAAGGAGGCACTAGATAGTCACTGAAAAAGATTGGCCAGTCAGCTGCCTGCCTCTACATGTGGAGCCTGAAGCCTATTTTCATGTGTCTCAATGCAACTGAGAGTGACTAACAGTGTAGGCCGGGGATAAGCCTTAGGTTGATTTTTTAGCTGTTCCACCATCAACAGCATTAACTCCTGCAGACTGATCCCAAAACTCCGAGATCAAGGTCTCTGCTCTGCCCTCTGCAACTGGATCCTCAGCTTCCTGACCCATAGACCAGATAGACAACTGCACCTTCTCCACGAAAACCCTCAACAGTGGAGTCCCCCAAGGATGTGTTCTCAACGCCTTACTGTACACCCTGTACACCCATGATAGTGTTGCCAAATTCTGAATTAACGCCATCTACAAACTTGCTGACAACATCACCAAGACAGGACAGATATCAAACAATGATAAGTCAGAATACAGAAACGAAATATAGAACTTGGTGTTATGGTATAACAATAACAATCTTTCTCGCAATGTTGGCAAAACAAAAGAACTGATCATTGACTTCAGAAGAAAGGAGGAGAAAATGCTCCCATCCACACTAACACTGTGGAGGTTGAGAAGATTGACAGCATCAAGTTCGTAGGAGTGACGATAACTGACAACCTGTCCTGGACTTGCCATGTAGATGCGATGATGAAGAGTGCACAGCAACCTCTCTTTTCCCTCGGGTGACTTAGGAAATTTGGCTGTCCTCAAGGACCCTCACCAACTTTTACAGATGCATCATAGAAAGCATACTATCCAGGTGCCTAACAGCCTGGTACGGCAATTGCTCTGTCCAGGATCATATGAAACTCCAGAAGGTTGAGTGCACAGCCCAGACCATCACAGAAGCCAACCTTCCATCCATGGCAGAAAGACATCATCAAAGACCCCTCCCTACCTGCTCTCCTACAACCTGCTCCTCCAGGCAGAAGATGCAGAAGCCTGAACACGTGCACCAACCAGTTCAGGAGCAGCTTGCCATTATTAGATCTCTCTCTAGCCTCGAATAATGCTGATTTTGTTAATGCTGATCTCACTGAGCGCACACCGTATGTAGTGTGACCTCAGTTCAAGTTTGTTTTCGCAATATAATCTGTACGTCCTTGCTTACTATGATGTGCCTCGCAAACAAAGCTTTTCACTGTACTTAGGTACATGTGACAACAAATCAAATCAAATCAAATGGGTGGCAGTGGCACAATGGTAATGTCACTGGATGAGTAATCCTGATACTCCCAGGTTAGTGCTTTGTGGACATGAGTTCAACTCCCACCACGGCAGCTGGTGAATTTTGAATTCAATGGGGTGAGGAAAAGCTTGGAGTTAAATCTGGCCTAACTGTGAGTCCAGACCCATGAACACTGTCTTTTAACTGCCCTCTGGGCACTAAATGCTGGGCTAGCCAGCACACCCCAGGAACAAATCATAAACAGAATTAAAAGAGGAATTCATTAGCCTGTAGCCACAATAAAGAGAATGCAATTGAGTTAATGCACTCAGTAGGTTATCTGTATTTTTAACCACCACTTCTAAACCAAAGCACATTACATGCTCCAACAGCAGAATGGCAGCTAGAAATTAATGTAATTCTTCACTAGACTCTGACATGATAAAACTGACTTCTATAGGTTTTCCTCAATTGAAGTGTGATGTCACATCATAGAACAGGCTTGACGGGCCAAATGTACTCTCTGCTGTGCCGTGGCTCTATAGTGAGTATAGTCACTCAGCATGATTTAGGTATTGTTGCATCTAGCTGTGAAAATACAGTAGGCTTTGTCCTATTGTTATAGTCACTTTAACCAATCATTCCTAATGTCCTCTGGAATTCTATATTCATTCCCAATTAATGGGTCACATGACAGTCCAACAGGTTTATTTGAAATCACAAGCTTTCGGAGTGCTGCTCCTTTGACAGACTCACCTGTCGGACTATAATCTGGTGTCATGACTTCTGACTGTGTCCACCCCAGTCCAACAAAGGTGCCTTGATGTCCAACTAATCGGGTCAGAGACAGCAGTATTTGGGGAGTGAGCAGGTAGATCTTTACTTAATTAATATACGTTTGACTTGACAGGGCCCGATTGTAGATGTTTGGGAGTACTGTATCGTGTGGAATGATGAGAGGAACCTAAAACAGTTTGGTAGAGACTAAACATTTCGATTCATTTAATTAAGTTGGAGGTATTTCTCCAGAATCTGGCTCTGTAAATATTTTAATTACAGGTTTAATGTTGTATAATTCTGAATTGAGTTTGTTTAGACATTCTTGTTCCTTTGTAGCTGCTGTGCCATTCAGTGTTTGCATCATTCACTGCTGCTGTTGGGGGCACCACACAGTCTTGATGAATGATAATCCTGCAAATATTTACATGGTTTCTTTATCGTGATAAATGTCAGACACTGAAGCTGCTTCTAGGAGAAAGTGAGGACTGCAGATGCTGGAGACCAGAGTTGAAAAATGTGGTCCTGGAAAAACACAGCAGGTCAGGCAGCATCGAGGAGCAGGAGAATCGACGTTTCGGGCATAAGCCCTTCTTCAGGACTGAAGCTACTTCTGACAGTTCAGAATGGCATCGAGTAATTTCACATCATCCCATGTGGAGGTTTTTGAGGAGCAATGAGACCAACGTCAGCTTGGTTGAGGTAGTTGTCCTCCTTGTCTCATTTCTGTACGTTGCAGATTTAAGCTGCATTCCTGCAGTGCAGCTGGTAATCCATTGCAGTACTGAGGGAGTGCTACACTGTTGGAAATGGAGGTCCACTAGCTATAATCCCTGAAGATACTCTCTGGAGCTGTAAGTGCCTCTGAGTTCCACTGTCAACCCCATAGGAGGTTGCATGGTAATTGGGAGGGCATGGAGGTCAATGGTGCCATTGCCACATCTGGCTTGATTCTGTCACACTGTTCAAACACTCCTCCCAAAGCACTTTACAACCAATATGGTAACTTAGCAAAAGTGATGATGATGATGATGATGCAGTAGGATGTAACAGCCAATGTGTATAGGAGAAAGTGAGGATTGCAGATGCTGGAGATCAGAGCTGAAGAATGTGTTGCTGGAAAAGTGCAGCAGGTCAGGCAGCATCCAAGGAGCAGGAGAATTGATTCCTGAAGAAGGGCTTATGCCCGAAACGTAGATTATCCTGCTCTTTGGATGCCGCCTGACCTGCTGCGCTTTTCCAGCAACACATTTTTCATTCAATGTGTATACACTAAGCTCCACAGCCACATGACAATGGCCAAACTACATTTTTTTTTAGTGATATTGATGGACCATTATTCAGGATACCAAAGAAAATCCCTTCTGAAATAGTGATGGCAGTTTTTTAGGATCCATCTGTGATGGCAGCTATGACCTTGTTTTAACATTGCATCCGAAAAACAATACACATCTGGCCTTGGAGCACTGCCTCAGTACTGCTTTGTGGGTGGCACGGTGGCACAGTGGTTAGCACTGCTGCCTCACAGTGCCAGAGACCCGGGTTCAATTCCCGACTCAGGCGACTGACTGTGTGGAGTTTGCACATTCTCCCTGTGCCTGTGTGGGTTTCTGCTGGGAGCTCCGGTTTTCTCCCACAGTCCAAAGATGTGTGGGTCAGGTGAATTGGCCATGCTAAATTGCCCATAGTGTTAGGTAAAGGGGCAAATGTGGGGGAATGGGTGGGTTGCACTTCAGCGGGTCGGTGTGGACTTGTTGGGCCGAAGGGCCTGTTTTCACACTGTAAGTAATCTAATCTAAACATCAGCATAGACATTTGTCCTCAAGGCTCTGGAGTAGGATTGGAAAATACATCATTAAAATAATTGATAGTGTCATTATTTCAACCTGTTATTGTTGCATTACTCTTATTTCTTCCTCTCTTTCTTTATTCTATTTATCCCTCTGTATTGTAAACACTCTGGCTCCTGAGCAGCCAATTGGAGAGCTGTCACCAGGCCTAATGACTTTTGACATCCATAACTGATCATGTTTGCATCAACCAATCAGCATTGCTTTGCTGGCTGAATCTCCATCTGTACGTACACTCTGATGATGTGCTGTCCTTCTCTCCTTCCCCCACTGCAAGGGAAGCAGCAGAGTAAACACAGCTCACAATGAGTTCCAGTAACTTTTTCTTTAAAAGTGAAGAATTTGGAAGAAATTATTTTTAAGAGTCTTTTTCCCATTTTTGTCCACAATCAAAAATAAAACACAGGGCAGTGCCTACCATTAACATTGGCTAATAATTGAAGAATTAGTACTTATTTTTCAAATAAAAATGTACACTCCTTAAAGGTAAAAATAGTCAACGGGAAAAGCAAAAGAACCCTGGCTATTTAAGGTTTATGGCTCCTACAATTTCCTTTTGCATTTATTAAGATCATTACTTTAAATCTTTAAAAGTAAGATTATATTCCTTTGAAACACTTAATTTTTGGCTCAAGCTTTGCGACACCTGCCTTTATAGACAGCACTTGACATTACTGATGTGAGACCACCTCTTTGTGAAATTATTTCTGTCAGATATTTGAAGACTCTTCTCCCTAGAAATAGCAAAAGACATGTTGCAGCCTTTCAGCATAACTGAGTGAAATAAATTGCTGAGCGCTCACATGCTGGTATCACTGAACACTGATGAACTTTATGAATGATGTAGCACACTGCTCTCTATGCTTTTGCTATGAGGTAATGTCCCATTATTAGACTGGCCTGATTAGAAACCTTACAACTTGGAATTATCTGATATAACAGCTGTGGTTGCAGTGTTCAGTGGTTTAATTGATCTGTGTTTGACTATGTCAGTCTGGTTTATCTGTGTTGAATGTGCTTGATTAAGCGAGGCTGTGTGTGGCCTCTGTGAGAGTTAAAGTGAACAATAGATTCTGGGAAAGGACCTGAACTTTGAACCGGTGTGGAGACATCTTGTAATTGAAGAGCACTGTCAATAAATCTTGTATCATCTCTTTATTTCTCTGAGGTGAGTCAGAGGAATACCGAAGAGATTTCTCCCTCTGAGAAAAGAACAAGAAATGATGTCACAACAGGAAATGAAATCATAAAGTTAAGCACATAAATAGAAGGCGGGCCATAACACCAGCTTCACTGGAGGCTCACTGATGATGTTACCTAGTATGGTGACGAAATGTCTGAAAATGAACCTTCCAGCTCAGTGAGTAAACTTACATCCAGAACCTCAACCTGAGCGACAAATCTTCTCAACACTCGCTAAAATCAAAGAAAGTTAAAAGATTTGAAACCTCTCGGACATCAAGGAGTGAGCTACAGCAAAAAGTGAAGTAAGGGCAAAGTAATATGGCAGCTGGAACGAGAAACTCTGAAAATAAACCGTATTCCATTATGAGCCGACATCTGTAGCATGTTGAAGTTATTCTCCCCCACCCCACCCATGTCATAGCAAATTTAATGGGGATAGAGGTGGGACGATGTCAGGACCCCTGACCCACTACCTCCCTTTTCAAATAGAATAGAATATCCTTTATTGCCACTTGTACTGCAGTACACAAATTCAGGAGCACGGTGAAAAGTTTTTACATTGGCTGCCTTGTAATGGCGCCATCTTAGGTACAAGTACCCAGGTACAAATCTTAGAGTTAAAAAAAAATTGTTTCACAAAAGAGGATTAAAAGGAAAACAGTGGTATTACTTGGAGAGTCAGAGAGTGAGTTAGAAAGGAGGTAATTATAACATTATGAAAAGGATTTACATTACAATCCGGTAAAAAAAACTTCCAATTAAACGCCAAAGCTACCAAGAGCACCAGAGGGAAGACTCAAAATTCCACGTTTAATCCAATCAGAACAATTTTGACCACAGTTTGGGTGAAATTTCCCTACTTGCCCCCAAAGGGGAAGCCTTGCCCGGCAAAAGACAAATGTACATTAAATGATCGAATTTAACGATCACCAGATTTGCATTACTCCCCCAGAAATCTGTGCCTCCGAGCATCCCACTTTCCAAACCCTCCACACCCGGTTTCTCTGTGAAGTAACATTGGCTGGGAGAGTGCAGCTCCCGAGATTTCAAGTTAAACTGGGTGTGTGCTCAGCAAGGTCACCTCTCTCTGTGTATCATTGTCTCCTCAGGCATTACAACTCCTAACGTGCAGGCTCTTATTGCTTCCCTTTACAGTCTAATGGGCACTACTAGTCTTGTAGCCAGCAGGGTGATGGTAACTAATACATGAGGTGTTTTGTTAGATGATCACCAATAACCGTAGTTATTTAATGCTTGTGTTTGTAAACTCAGTTCCTGAAGGTGGTGGAAAGGCTTGAAAAACGGAAAGCTTTGTTGCACCGTTATAGAGCAGGGGATTGTTTTGAAAGTAGCTATGAACAAAACAGAGTACAGTGAACATACCTGACCTCCGTCTGACCCAGTGAGAAATAGAAATGTAATGAGTTACGTTCAAGGACTTGCAAAATACAATACAGCTCTAACGTGTTCTGCGGAAATGACGCTGGTACCATTTTTACCAGCTTCAAACCCAACTCATGACACAACCTCTCTGCTCTTATCCTTACCATGGGGACTGTGTCCAATTGTGTTATCAGTGACCAGGAGCAGGACCCCAGCGTCTGACCTCAGTACAGCCTTGGGTTAAACAAGGGCAAAAGAGCTAAATTCCAGATGCAAGGTGAGATGATCTGCCTTAAAAGCAGAACTCAAATGAGTGTGGCCTCATTGCCCTTATTCCCCAAGACCATATCTATTCTCATTGTCAACCCTCCATCCAGTAATGCCCGAGGCCCAACCTTTGACGCGTCACTTGTTGGATATTAAGGAATTACATCTGCAGCAGATGTGCTTCACACCAGATGAAGGAGCGTCGCTCCGAAAGCTAGTGTGCTTCCAATTAAACCTGTTGGACTATAACCTGGTGTTGTGTGATTTTTAACTTTGTCCACCCTAGTCCAACACCGGCATCTCCAAATCATCAGTGCTTCAATGTGTCCTGCTCTATCCAGTCACCAGTGCTCACTTTCCTAAAGCTGTCGCGTTCAATTGCTCACGTGCTCTGTGTTTGATTATGTGAACCTGCTAACTGATCCATGATCCCAGTGTTTGAATGGTCAAGCCTGGATGTTGACTCCAAGATTTGGTTTCAGTAGCTTCTTATTTACCTAAGAGCTGAAACATCATGTAGACATTTTAAAACACTATACAAAGATTTGTAAATAAAGTTACTGCACACACAGAAACTAGTTTCAGCACTGCTTTGTTTTGAACCAAACCAAAAATACAAAATATGCACCACCTTTGGTGTCTGGCTTCATTTTGAATTCTCATGTGAACTGTTATTCCTATGATCCTTTCCTTACTTTACTGATCCACTTCCTCAGAGAAACATCATTGGAAATCTACTAACAATGGATGAAAGCTGTTTTCAACAAAATATCTTACTGTATGCTTTTTTGATTGCTCTGTATATTCTCTATGTCTCTATACCTGATGAGCATTAACTTACATAAACAGCTAACGTGTATCCATGCTGCTTACCATGAGGCTTTATACCACTGGTGGACCGCAGGGTTTACTGACTTAATCTTCCCATTGGCCGAGCCAGCTCTGTGTTTGTGTCCTCATTTCCAGGTCATGTAAATATTTCTGCATGTCCATTTTGAAATGCTTCCTTTCTAATGGTCCCTTTAGGCTTTCAGAATAACTCAACTCTCTGTTCCGTCTTCTAGGAGTTGGTTGGATTTTTTCCCCTTTATTTCACATAATTTTTGTTACATTAAGATCAATAAATCTTGCTAAAGATTTAACTGGTTTAATAAATATGATAATGTCTGTATGTTTTAGCTTGACCTATCCAATTTTAGTTACAATGTATATTGCTTTTTAAATGATTTGTCTGACTTCTTTGAAATGAGAAGTCTATGATTTATTGATGTGATTCTTAAAATTATTGTACGTCTCAAAAAGAGTTTAATTTTTTTATTATTTTCAAAAATTGATTCCTGTGAAATAAATCTAATTTCGCTCAATAATTTTTCAGCATGATAAATACAGACGCCTAGTTCATAGCGATTTTGTGATAGTAACTTCCAGGCACTGAGGTCTGCTGTTTGTTCCTGGGTCACATATGTCGTCTTATTCTTCAGGCTGGGCATGTCGTTTTCAGGGCCACCATTTATGGCACATCCCTTGAGAAGGTGGTGGTGGGTGCCTTCTTGAAGCTGCTGCATTCTCTGGGGTATAGGTCCAGCTAGAGTTAAGGGGCTGTGATAGGGAGGAATTCTGGCTTCTGATCCAGTGGCACATGATGGCTGCAGGTCAGGATAGCATGTGGCTAGGATGGTGGTGCTCCCACGCATCTGTTGCCCTTGCCCTACTGGGTGGTAGAGGCTGCAAGTTTGCAAGATGCTGTTGTAAGGCGCTTGGCAGATTTCTGCATTGCATTGCATACACTATGCTAGCAGTGTGCACAGTCTATCAGTGGTGGAGGGAATGAATATTAGAGGTTTTGACTAGGATGTCAGGTGACATGCATGCTGCTTTCTCTCTGGTAATGGTGAACTTCTTGAGTGTTGTTGGAGTGATATTCATGCAAGCAGGTGGAGACTATGCCATCACATTTGTAGATTGTGGAGAGGTTTGAAGGAGTCAGGAGGTGAGTTACTCACCACAGAATTCCCAGTCTCTCTCCTGGTTGTGTAGCCATAGAGTTTATATGGCTAATCCAGTTCAGTTTCTGACCAATGACAACCAAGAATGTTGACAGTGGGTGATTGGGTGATGGTGATGCCATTGAATGTCAAAAGAAGATGATTGGATTCACTCTTGTTAGAGATGGTCATTGCCTGGCACTTGGGGGTATGAATGGAATTCGTGACTTGTCAGCTCAAGATTGCATGGTGTCCAGGTCTTGTTAATTTTAGACATGGATTGCTTCAGTATCTGTGGAATCACGAATGGTACTAAACATTGTGCAACCATTGATGGACATCCCCATTTCTCACCTTTTGATGGAGGGAAGGTCATCGATGAAGCAGCTGAAGATGATTGGGCCGAGGACTCTGCTCTGAGGAACTCCTGCAGAGATGTCCTGGAGCTGGAATGACTGACCTTCAACAACAGCAACCATCTTCCTGTGTTCCTGATATGATTCCAACCAATGGGAGTTTTCCTCTTGATTCCCATAGGCTCCAAACAAAACTGGAATCATTGATGGCACACTCAATTGAATTCTGCCTTGACATTTAAAGGCAGTTCATCTCACCCTGCATCTGGAATTTAGTTCCTTTGTTCACATTTAACCCAAGGCTGGACTGAGGCCAGACGCTGGAGTCCAAAACAGGATTAAGTCTGCATAGTTCCTTGAAAGTAGAGTTGCAGGTAGATAGGATAGTGATGAAGGCATTTGGTATACTTTCCTTTATTGGTCAGAGCATTGAGTATAGGAGTTGGGAGGTCATGTTTCAGCTGTACAGGACATTGGTTAGGCCAGTTTTGGAATATTGTGTGCAATTCTGTTCTCCCTTCTATCAGAAGGATGTTGTGAAACTTGCCAGGGTTCAGAAATAATTTACAAGGATGTTGCCAGGGTTGGAGGGTTTGAGCTATAGGGAGAGGCTGAATAGGCTGGGGCTGTTTTCCCTGGAACGTTGGCGGCTGAGGGGTGTCCTTATAGAGGTTTATAAAATCATGAGGGGCATGGATAGGATAAACAGACAAAGTATTTTCCCTGCGATGGGGGAGTCCAAAACTCAAGGAGATGGGTTTAGGGTGAGAGGGGAAAGATATAAAAGGGACCTAAGGGGCATCGTTTTCACACAAAGGGTGGTGCATGTATGGAATGAGCTGCCAGAGGAAGTGGTGGAGGCTGGTACAATTACAACACTTGTAAAGCATCTGGATGGGCACATGAATAGGAAGGATTTAGAGGGATATGGACCAAATACAGGCAAATGAGACTAGATTAGTTTAGTATATCTGATCGGCATGGACAAGTTGGACCAAAGATTGTGTTTCTGTGCTGTACAGCTCTGTGACTCTCTAAGTTATTGGGAGGCAAGCGATGTTTGACTGCACTGTCAATCACCTCTTCCATCACTTTGCAGATAGTTAGGAGGAGGCTGTTGGGGCAGTAATTGGCAGGCTTGGATTTGTCCTGCTTTTTGTGGACAGGATATACCTGGGCGATTTGCCACATTGTCGAGTAGATGCCAGTGTTGTACTAGAACAGCTTAGGCAGGGGTGTGGACGGTTTTCCAGTCCATGTATTATTTTTGCCGGCATGGTGCCTGGACTCTGAGCCTTTGCAGTGTCCAAAACCTGCAATGGTTACTCGACATCACAGGGAGTGAATCAAATTCCTGAAGGTTGCGACGCTAGAAGACTTGGGTATTTGGGCCTGGGTTGGATGATCCTCACTGAGACCCACTTTTAAAGTCAAAACTCCTTCCTGTTTGGATTGCATTAGGCAGGTCGGCTGCTGACGACCAAGTCTAACCATCATAACTCGCTTCTTTCAGTCTTTTGTGTATTCCTGCATCGTTTGTGGTGGGTGCGAACAGTCAGGAGATTAACTTTATGACGGGCGTTCCTGGTTTTCACTTTGGGTTTCTGACTGGCAGCTCTTCCCAGGAACAGGGATCACAGGTGCCAGCCTCTAACACTGCAAGGGGTAAAATAAAAGCAACTCTGGTTACCACCTGCAGCAGGTACAGGCCTGGAAAAGAACTTCCAGTGCCAGGATGCCAGCAGGTTTGAACATCGAGCAATGCCAGGTGTGTTAGCCTGAACTCTGCCCTTCAAAAGTGTAACTGAGCTGAATAAGTCAGTATTATTACCATCGGTGCGGCAAAGCTGTGAGTTAATTTGAATGAATGTTTTTATTGTCATATGTATTTGGGAAAATACAGTGAAAAGTGTTTTGTCACCGCAGTCCGATTTTGGATTATAAAGTGAATGTGAAGAAATTACTTAAATAGAGCTTCATCTTCTGTTCAATTGACAGGAAGTTATAAAAGGCAGAAAAAAAAGAAGTCGTGTTCAACTTTACAATCTTTCTGGTCAGGCATAGCTCTGGGTTTCTGTAAGGGGACCCAGTCTCTGGGTCACAATCTGTCCTGGGGGGTCAGGTCCAGCTGGTGAACAGGGACTCCCCAGCTCCAATGCCGCGTCCTTGCTGACATCGCAAGGGGTCCTGATCCAGGCCCACCTCACGGCCATTAATTCCATTCGCAACAAGCTTCCAAAAAAAGCCCTCTGGCCTCCAAACTGAGTGCGAGAAACAATTTATTTTCATTTTCAAACTGCCAATGTTTCCTGTTTGGCCTGTGGAAGGTCATACTCTGGGAACTTTCACTGGCCTGAGTTACCACAGCAAAGGGGGCAGAGGGTTTGGGTTTAAATGCCAGTGGTGTGCTTGACTGACCGGATGGGCACTCACTCACGGGCCACTGGAAACCACCTGGCTGATTTCAAAGTGGAATACGCTAGAGAAACTCAGCAACTCTGGCTGCATCTGTAGAGACGTGAATAGAGTTAATGTTTTGAGACCAATGTGGCTCTCCTTTTGAGTTCCTTTAGGATGGACTTACTTCTAACATAGCTGAAAAGTATGGTGCTAGAAAAACACAGCAGGTCAGGCAGCATCCGAGGAGCAGGACAATCGACATTTCAGGCATAAGCCCTTCATCAGACATGTGCCCGAAATGTCGACTCTCCTGCTCCTCGGATGCTGCCTGACCTGCTGCGCTTTTCCAGCGCCACATTTTTCACCTCTGATCTTTCAGCACCTGCAGTCCTCACTTTCTCCTCATCACTTCTAACATAACAGAACATCCCAGCATACTTTACGGGAACTGAAATAAATTTGGACGACAAACAGAAGAATACGAGTGCATGTGACCAAACATTGAGTCAAAGAGAGAGATTTTAAGGAGCTTGTTGAAGGAGGAGAGAGATTTAGAGTCTTGGAGGAGGAGAGAATTTCAGAGGAGAGAGGTTTTAGGAGGAGATTTCAGAGCTTAGGGTCCAGACAGCTCGAGACAAAACCACCAGAAATAGGTCGATCAAAATCAACTGGCCAAGCGAGTGGGTGGAGGGACATATAAAGACCTGAGTGTTGGGAGATCACAGGGGTGGGAAGCAGGAGGTCGTGGGGAGATTTGAAAACAAAGATAAAGAATTGCTGGATGGAGAGCGCGAATGGGCCAATGTATGTGTGTTTACTCATATTCCACCTCTTTTGGGGTGATTGCCAACTTAAGAGTGAGGTTTCTGACACTGTGTGAAACACTGTCTGAGCCTTGGTATATCTCCTGGATATGATTGAGTAGTTTTACTTGGGATTTCTTTGGGGCTATTTCAGTGAGAGGAAGGATATTGCTGCTTAAATGAGCTGGTTCATTTGGGAGTGTGCAGTTGTCTCCTGTCCTTGTTAAAATGGAGCACCAGGAGGACTTCAGATCCCTGATTTACTTCACTACCTGATTAGGACAAAGAACAGAATCCAGGCCTTTAATCTAGTGTAGTATGTTGTGCAGTTGCCAGGAAGATTTCTTTAAATCTCTCATGGGATGTGAGCATTGATGGCTGGGTCAGCATTTATTGCCTGTCATAGTTGGCCCTTGAGAAGGGGGGGAGGGTGACTTGCCTTCTTGAACTGCTGCAGTCCACCTGCTGTGGGTTGACCCACAATGTCATTACAGAGGAAATTCCAGGGTTTTGACCCAGTCATGGGGAAGGAGCGGTGATATATTTCCAAGTCAGGATGGTGAGTGGTTTGGAGGGGATTTTGCAGATATAAGGTGGTGTTATCATTATATCTTCTTCCTTTGTCCTAGATGGAAGTGGTTGTGAATTTGGAAGGATCTCTGGTGAATTTCTGCAGTGCACCTTGTAGATAGTACACACTGCTGCGACTGAGCATCGGTGGTGGAGGGAGTGGATGTTTTGGATGTAATGCCAATCAAGCGAGCTGCTTTGTTGTGGATGGTGTTGACCTTCTTGACTGTTGTTGGAGCTGCACCCATCCAGGCAAGTAGGGAGTCTTCCATCACACTCCTGACTTGTGCCATGTAGATGGTGGAAGGGTTTTGGTGAACAGGGTGGTGAGTTATTCGATGCAGTATTCATAGTCTCTGATCTGCTGTTGTAGCCACTGTGTCTATATGGTGAGTCCATTTGAGTTTTGGAGTGCTCAATATATGAAAACCTATTTGCTAAAATGGACAAATAATGTTCCAGTATGTAAATATATTGCTAGATGTTCAGGTGCAGTTGCAATAACACTTTGGCTGATAAATTTCACTGCTTGAAGCTTGTTTTCAAGAATAAAATTTGATTGTTTCAATTTACAAAGAGCTCAAACCTAGTCCTCAGTCTCACCTGAAACCTAATTCTTTCTGTTAAATCTTAGCGTGATGGAAATGTGGTGAAATCTTATCTTGCTTTCTCACTCAACACAATGGATGATTCTTAAAGATGGCAGATTTCCAACAAACCAATAATTGTGCAACATCCAAATCCATTCTCATCTGATTACAATCTTCATCTGTTTGAATCAATTCCTTGCTCCAAGCTCTCAGCTATTAATGGGATTTAGTCTGAAATCCATGGTGATCTAATTGTGACTGAACTAATAAATGCATGCGAGTAACAAAGTATGAATCATTTGGGGCAATTGGCATTAAAACAGGTGACGATTAGAATATAAATGGCACATTGATCTTGTGTTTATTCTAGTTATTGTAGACAGTTTTGATACCTCAGAGGTGGGAGGTAGTTGTATCAGAGACTGTTCAGATGAGGTTCATTCGATTGATCCCAGAGATGAGGGGTTTGTCTTCTGAAGAGAGATTTGAGCAGTTTAGGCCCATATTCTCTGGAGTTTAGAAGAATAAGAGGAGATTGAATTGAGGTATATACGATGCTAAAGGAGGTTGACAAAGTAGAGATGGAGAAGATGCTTCCCCCTTGTGGGAAAATCTACCATGAAAGGTCATAGTTTTAGGATAAAGGGTGACAGATTTAAAACCGGTGGGGAAAAATTACTTCTCTCAAAAGGAGGTGAATCACACTACTCTAGAGTGCGGTGGATGCTGGGACACTGGAGGAGGAGACAGAGATTTAATTAGTAACTGGTTAAAGGATAATGGAGACAGGGCAGGGAAGTGGATTTGAGTCCAAGATGAGATCAGCCATGATTGTATTAAATGGCAGGGCAGGCTTAACGGGCTGAATGGCCTCCTGATGCTCCTATGTTTATTATTCAAACTTTTCCGGTAGAATTAGATATTCTCAGTGATAGTGATCGTCCCATCAAGTCCCCAGTGGGGTCCGGGAAATGACACGGGAGAATGTCTCTCCTTTCAGTAGTTGGAAGCTTATCTTTCGAGGGGGCTAATGGACCAGTCCCCTCATGCCTCCTCTCCCAGTTAGGACCCGGGGGAAGCAAATAATTCCACCCTTACACTGTGTCCCCCAAAGAGATACTAAAAGACTCTAAGAGCCCTCTTTCAATACACCAGTCTCCCACCAGAACCAGAAGTCTCAACATTGAGCAATATTCTAGCTTTATGCTGATATACTGTTGAGAGCCAATAGGCAAAACCTCCCAGGGTTGTTTGATGTGGAGGTGCTGGTGTTGGACTGGAGTGAACGAAGTCAAAAGTCGCATGACCCTGGGTTATAGTCAGACAGGTTGATGTGAAATCACAAGCTTTCGGAGTGCTGCCCCTTTGTCAGGTTCACCTGTTAGACTATGACCTGGTGTCGTGTGACTTCTCACAGGGATCTTGCCACCAATCTGGAAATATTCGTAAGACCATAAGAGCAGGAATTAGGCCATTTGGCCCATCGAGCCTGTTCCACCATTCAATCATGGAGTAGACGGGCAGGAGGCTGGAAGAACGCAGCAAGCTTGGCAGCATTAGGACGTAGGGAAGTTGACGTTTTGGGTGTAACCCGAAATGTTGACTTCTGCACCTCCTGGTGCTGCCTGGTTTGCTGTGTTCTTCCAGCCCTCCTGCCCGTCTACGTTGGATTCCAGCATCTGCAGTTTTCTTGTCTCCCACCATTCAATCATGGCAGGTAAGTTTCTCAAACCCATTTTCCCACTTCTTCCCCATCACCTTTGATCCCCTTGGCAATCAAGAACTTATCTACCTCTGGTAAGAATGATCTTTTGATTTGCAAATAAATTTACAACACTTAGACTTCCTGTTTTAAACTGGCCAAACTTTCAAAACAAAAAGTACCCAATGCTGTTTGAAATGGTTTAACCCCTTGATCATCCTTTTAATGTCAGGAACAGTAACAAGTTTTAGTATTTTAAATGCATTGAGCTTCCTAATGCTTGAATCTGTCTATCAAACAGCAGTTTCAAAGTGTATTTTAATATATTCTTTTGTGTTGAAGTGCTGACATGAGTTTGATGTCGGAATGGTAAATTTGGAGGTTCACCATCGATGTAGATAGCCAATGATATGAAAGTGGAAGATTGACACGGTCTTCCACAACAACGGTTTATGCAGATTAATTGTTCACTTTAAGGCTGACATTGTTGTGAAGTGCAGATCTGAGGCATTGGCGAGAATTAGACGTTAGGTTACAGGTCAACCATGATCTCATTGAACCGGAGAATAGGTTTGATTGATGAGTGGCCTCCTGCTATTCCTATTCTATTCTGTATCCATTTGTGAAAGAGAGAGACATGTTTATACGGTTGTGAGCTAAAGAATAGTCCGTGGCACAACCCAAAACTGGGAAGCTTCTGGAAAAGCAGAATGATCATGACATGGGATCAGAATATGTTTCCAGAAATATTGCATCCCAGAGTTTCTTTTAGAAAACACAAAAGGTTGCATTCATATCACTCGTAGAAACTAACAACTATTATTCCAAGTACATGGAATACAAGTCGTTGTTCTATAACATGATTGTTGCATTCTTATGCAACCCTGCACTTTAGAAAGCGCTTAAAGTGTTGGTGATGTAATCGCTTTATGGCTAACACACGTTTTAAAAGTTCGCACTTGAGAAGCAGCGTCCCCAGTTTGTCATTCGCATTACAGCGCGTTAATGAAATGCGTGTAAGAGCAGTATGACCTGTACCAAGAATGATTAGTGACCTAAAGCATTCATCTTACCTTCGCTTCTGTGCAAATGCTGTGTGACCCACAGAACCTTTTCCAGTGTGTTCTATCTCAGTTGTTAATATTAGGGAGACCCTTTGGGAGGACACTTGTATAACGTTGTTATCTAACTGTTGGAAACGGTGACTTCTGTCTTACAGTGAACTGAAGCAGAAACTGAATGAGGAAGGCAATAAACGCACAATCCTTTCCAAGCAGGAGAAGTTCAATGAGAACTGCTGCATCCGCTGCTGTAGCCCTTTTACCTTCCTCATTAACACCAAGCGTCCTTGTGTCGACTGCAAGTTCAATATCTGCAAGAACTGTGGTGCATACAGCAAGAAGGAGAAAGCCTGGATCTGTACAGTGTGTCACCAGGCCCGGTAAGTCCTGCCTCTCTCTGAATGACCCTTTTTATGAACTTTATTGACATTATGATTGAATTGACCTCATTTGACCTCAAACTTGATGATGGACCAATGGTTGCAACAGAGTTGAGTATTCACACAGATTGGGGCTTGGTGCGTTACACAGACACACCTCAGTGTTTGATCATTTCCATTGTTCACTTTTCTGCAGAGACATGTGATGGGTAGTACTAAGATGTTAACAGCTGACTGGAAAAAAATGTGAACTAAGTGCTTCTATGGCTCAAATGAAGCATACACACGATCTCAATCTAATTTGTAAATGGCAGAACGTATTCTCCATTTTGCTCATTGACGCTTTCTTTTTAAGAGTTGATTATCTCTTGCGGAAGGCACGTTCTGATTTGGAGTAGGCCATTCCTCTGTCCAGTCTGTCTCTGAAGTCTTCATTATGCAGCTTTTCTCTTTCATTTGCGTGTGAATTTGAGCTCATCCAAATTTCTGCTGGGTGCATCCTAACTTGAAAGAAAGTCCATTTTTCCATCACCCTTCTGCTCGCTGACCTCCTCCTAGTCTGGAAACACCACTGTTTTCAAATTCTCACCCTTGACTTCGAATCCCTGCTATTCTCGGCCTCTCATCTGGCTTCCCAACCCTCTGGGATCCGTAAGCTTCCCCAGCCTTTTGCATTTTCTCCAATCTCTCTAATTCCCTTCCTAATCTGCTCTGTGTCCCTACTGCATTCCTCATTTAAGGTAGTCCTTTAAACTTAGCTCAATGCTTGGCCAAGGAGTAATCTCATATCTCCTTATGTGGTTGGAATGTTGTTTAATAACTCTCTTATGAATGCCTTAGAATTCTTTAGTATATCAACGGAACTCCAAAAATTCCCCATCACTTTCAAGCGAAGGAATGCTGGAAACTGAGACTGGAGAAGGCCAAGGGACTTGTTGAAGGGCTGGCACTGGGGCAAGATGCAGAAATGCTCTGGAACTTTCACCCTCCCACCCCCACCCCAGCTCACTGTGACCCACACAGCCCCAGTCGCGCTCCTAACTCTCAGCAGAAGTTGATTTTTAAATATGTGCATGACACGTGGATGCCCCAGTTCCTGAGCACCATAGAAACAGTAACAGCTGCACATACTTTTGTACTTTTTAACCCAACCACTTTCCCACCCATTGTGTGGGCCTTCACAGAGAACATGAGGATTAGTTAGCTCAGTTGCCTGGACGGCTGATTTGATACACAGTGATGGCAACAGCACGGGTTCAATTCTCACACCAGCTTAGGTTACCATGAAGCACTCTCCCTCTCAACCTCTGCTGAGGTATGGTAACCCTCAGATTAAATCACCACCACTCTTCCATCTCTGTCTCTTTCTGTCTGTCTGTCTTGCACTCTCTCTCTCTCTCTCTGTCTCTCTGAGAGAGTAAGACTATGGTGTCTTATATTTAGAACATACAATAATTTCAATAAAATTCTTGGTAACTGTACTGAAATTAATTACTGCAAAGTGTAAAGTTTCTCTTGTTAAGCAGTTGGAACTCGTCTTACTGGAAGATTGCTCAGTAGGAGATTCATTGTCAAAGGTTTCTCAGTTAATCATTTTACAGGGTTTCTACAGTAGCACATTTTATTTAGATCTGTTTTAAATAAAGGAAGTCAACGTCCTCAACCTATAAGGTAGACAGAAACTGTATCTACTGAAAACAATTGATAGTTTCAATTGGCAAGTGCAAATTGATAATCCCAAGGTAATTTACGTCTCCTGCCTGTCTTCCAAATCAACCAAATCCCCACCCCCCCCCGACCAAAAGTTTCAGAATTACATGATTTTGGGATCCACCTCTGTCTTCCTTGTGGGATTGCCTGCAGCTCTGATTGTGCCCGCTAGTGAGTGGTTTGGGATCAGCGATGCTCACATTCTGTGAGTGAATTGCGAAAGCTCAAAGCATTTCCAAAAACACTGACGTCATTCACAACCACAAGCGATGAGAATGGATACTGGCATTGGGGGCAGTCCAGAGATGGTGAGTAGGTTGGGCCTGTAGCTCATTGAAGTCCAGAAGGAAATGAGGACTGCAGATGCTGGAGAGTCAGAATCAAAAGGTGTGGCACTGGAAAAGCACAGCAGGTCAGACAGCATCCGAGGAGCAGGAGAATCGATGTTTCAGGAGTGTTCCTGATGAAGGGCTCTTCACAGATGCTGCCAGAGTTGCTGAGCTTTGCTAGCAATTTCTGTTTTTGCTCCTCTAATTCTCACCTTCTGAGTATCTCCGATTTTAATTGTCCCAGCTTTAGTTGCCCATTCACCTTGCTTTGAGAGGCTGCCATTCAGACACCTCCCTACCTCTCTACCTCACTTTGCTCCTTTAACATGCTCCTTAGAATGTACCTGGTTGGCAGAGAATTAAGTAACCCACCCCCAGTGTTGACTGAAGTGACTTAGTATTTTGTTAAAAATCACACAACACCAGGTTATAGTCCAACAGGTTTAAATGGAAGCACACTAGCTTTCGGAGCGATGCTCCTTCATCAGGTGATTGTGGAGGGCTCGATCGTAACACAGAATTTATAGCAAACATTTGCAGTGTGATGTAACTGAAATTATATATTGAAAAATTGATTGTCTGTTAAGCCTTTCATCTGTTAGAATACAGTGATAGTTTCACTTCTTTCATGTGTAAATCACAAAACCCTTCTTTTTGAAGTTGCATTCTCGGGTTAGCAGCTAACTGTGTACACCCCAGGCCAACACCGGCATCTCCAAATCATGACTAGTATTTTGTTGTGTGATGCTCTGAAATTTTTGATTAAGTTAAATTCAGAAAATAAATGCTGATGGTGGTTGATTGACGGAGACATTTAACCAATGATGTGATAGAATAGCCTGAGTGAACATCGTGAACTCACCAAAATTATGCATTGGCATTCCCAAATGTTAGTTTGAGGGTTACCTTTTACTGTGTGAGCAGCAAGGAAGGTTTGTCAGACAACTTGTGTTTAATATTCAGTGCCTGCAAGAGGAAACCAATTTGATGAAAAATTGCAAGTTGCAACACGAAGAGATTTTGGATTGGTTCCAAAGAGAGTTTACAATGGGTGCAAGCATTGGCATTCCCCTGAACTGTTGCTTCCCTGTGTCTGAGGAAATGGTGCTGGGAGATATACTCTAGCTCAAGGCGTTCCAGTGGCCAGGGTCTTTGTTCCCAGGATAATCCAAGACAAATGTTTTGTTACGTTCGTCAATCCCTGACCAAAAGTGAAACTCTCAGCTTGCAATCCCCATGGATCACAGGAAACGACAAAGTAGGCATCTGGAGTTGGAGGAGTTTACAGGTTATCCAAGATAGAGAGACAGGTAGCTGGAAGAACACAGCAAGCCAGGCAGCATCAGGAGGTAGAGAAATCAATGTTTCAGATGTAACCCTTCTTCTAGTCCTGAAACATTGACTTCTCCACTTCCCGATGCTGCCTGGCTTGCTGTGTTCTTCCAGCCTCCTGCTTGTCTACTACAGGTTATCCAAGTCAAACTGCACCTGAGGTCTCCCTCGCAGAACATCACTGCCCTTATGAATTGCAAAGGCTTTCACATGCAGCTTCTTTGTAATCCTCAGCGGTGCAGCGTGTGGTGATGTTCTACCTGCCTTGGCTGCCCTATTCTGTTATATACAGCAACAAACTCCTACCTTTCCAATCCCTGTCTCAGCCCAGCAGTTGACAGTGTGCGGATGGTCTTACCTCTGTCATTCCCAGCTTCTCTCAGAAAATGCACAGTCTGTGACTGAACTGCATTGCAGTCTCATGTCCATGGAGGCACTGGTGCTTCCAACAAGCAGAATTGAGCAGCAGTTCAGATTGCTGGGTACATCTTGAGCAGCTTGCCATGCAGCTCCATAGGTTATGCCATATGATAGTGTTATGCCGTATGCTGTGCATGTAAATTGCCTCCTATATACTCTGGCTGCAAATATGTATGCCTTACTGCAGTTGGTTGGCAATTCCATTTCCTTCCTTGTGGTAATTAGTTTCAGCTAGTGATGAATGTGCATAATTAGGTGCAACATTATGGTATATCCTTTGGGCTAGATTAGCATTGCATGAATTCATTTTATTTAAGACTTTTAGAAGCATCAAAGAGAAGATCTATCTGATTCAGGCGTGATTCTGAAAGAGATGGATGATATTTTAGCACCCCATCCAATCCAGTTCTTGAAAGTTTAGAACGCAGTACAAAATGTAGACATTGGGAATAAAAGAAAACCTGAAATTGAGGAGGAACAATTAATGTTTCAGGTTCATTGACCCTTCACCACAACTCCTCAAGTGCCACTGAAACTTTCGAGCAGCTTTTATTTTGTTGCTTGGTGTTTGACGATATTAGCAGTGGGACGAAAGTAGTTTTGTGTAATCCGATTTTACACATCTACTGATTCAGAATGCTCAGAAATTCATGTTAAATATTCAAGCCAGGTTTCTGAGTGTTCAAGACGAAAACTAGCATCAGTAGTCGTAATGCAATTAATTTAATTAGTCTCTTAGTTTCCATCTTCAATTTTCAAATTATTAATTTTTGCCAGCCCTGTAATTGGATGCATGATCTGCAAGAGAACACTTCATGAATAATAACTCGGACCAATAGAATTCAGTTCAATGAAGAAGGCCTGTGTCTTTGTAAAATCTGATGTGGGGATGTTCAGGAGATGTTTAAATGGTGCAGTTTACACGTGAGGAGTCACGATGGGAATCAAAATTATCAAATGATTTGTTTGAAAACACGTCTGAATTAAAATGTCAGAATAGATTATTCTTTTTGGTCATGTTTATGATTCAAAGCTTCAGGGTATTTGATGACGTAATCTAAAAAGGTCTTCACCATCTGGGGAATTTCCAGACTTCCAACGTTATATTTGGTGAATTGGAGTTGATTTTGTGTTATGCTTACCATCAGAGATTACAGGGATGTGGGCTTGGAGGTCAATGAGGGAGTCCAACAGGGTCTACTAAATGAATGGACAAACTTGTGAAGCTACCTCTTGGAGTAAATATGAGGGAAAAGAATTGAAAACAAATGTTTGCTTTGGCCTCTGGCAGAAAAAAAACTACTTTCTTTGAATTTTTGATTCCCTCTGTTCAGTTTAATACAAGTGCTCAATAGCACGAATGACAATAAAGAATCCACTGTGTTTGTCCTGAATTTGAACGTGTTAATGTGTGTGTTTAATTGGGTTTTAAGCCACACATTTCACCATAACATCTTTAAGATTGGACTGGATGATTAGCTCAGTGATAGGTTCTGTTCCTGCACTGTCTGAGGTTATCACAAAGGACTCTCCTTAACCTGCTCCTCCACCTGAGATGTGGTGACCCTCAGGTTAAATCACCACCAGTATTGTCTCTCTAATGAGAGAGCAGCCCTGTGATCTGGTAATACTGGTCACTTTCCCTTTTTTATTATTTCCAGGCAGCTATTTATTTTGAATCTGTCTTATTCATATGTTGCATCTTTATCTCAGCCTTTTTTTAAAACAACTCTTCTTTTGTGCTGCTGTTTCTGTGACAATTCTTTTAATACCTTTCTCTTATTCATTTCTGATTCCACTTTTTTACTCTCCTTATCTTTTTACAGTATCTGATTTCCCCCTTGACCACATCTCACTTCCCTGTTCCAAATTTCATTCCTCCACCATATCTTACTCCCTCTTCACAAGATCCCCCACCCCCTCAGCTCGTCCCCCACCCCCTCAGCCTCGTCCCCCACCCCCTCAGCCTCGTCCCCCACCCCCTCGGCCTCATCCCCCACCCTCTTCACAATGTCTAATTTCCCATTCACCATATTTAACTCCCTCTTCACAATATCCTACTTCTCTTTTTTTATATATTTTATAACCATTTCTTGCTTGCTTACTACTTGACTTTATTGCACTTGTTTGAGCTAGATACTTGTTCTTTGTCTGTCGATCTTGTGACAGCTCTTGTGGAAACAGTTTATTTTCTGGTGGGCTCTTGGTCCTTTTAAAATCTCCTTTTTCTCTGGAAGAAGATATGTTGTAAAGAGCAGCTTTGTTCAGGCTAAAACCTGAACTGATAACGTGACCAGGTTAGTTGGAAGGTAAACGGTTTAAAAAAGACAAGTTGGTGAACTGGGGTTGGTTGTGTGTTCAAGTGGTTTAGTTCTAGATGTAAGTTTGCTCACTGAGCTGGAAGGTTCCAGTTCATTGAGCAAATTTACATCCAGAACCGCAACCTGAGCTACAAATCTTCTCCAAACTCACCAAGTGGTTTAGTTTTAGTTGTAAACAAGTTGATTGCAGGAAACATTTCTTTCAAACATGAATCAGTGGCTCAGTAGTTAGCACTGCTGTCTCACAGCACCAGGAACCCGGGCTCAATTCCATCCTCAGGTGACTATCTGTGTGGAGTTTGCACATTCTCTCCATGTCTGCGTGGGTTTCCTCCAACAGTCCAAAGATGTGCAGGTTAGGTGAACTGGCTTTGCTAAATTGCCTGTAGTGTTCAGGGATGTATAGGGTAGGTGAATTAGTCTGGGGTAAATGTAGAGTAATGGGGAATGGGTTTGTGTGGGATATTCTTCAGAGGGTTGGTGTGGATTTGTTGGGCCGAAGGGATTCTAATTCTAAGTTGAACTTCTTTGTGCTAGCTAAAACTCTGAAGACTTTACCAACAAGGGGTTAGGCTGCCAACAATGAGCAAGCTAAGCTAAAGAACGGGAGACAATTTAAGATGCACGATTCTGGAGGTAAAGGACATTGCAACCTAGAGAGTTCTTACCCAAGGATAATACGCTTAAGGTGCTAGCAGCAGCTCTATTGAATAATGTCTACAATCATGGGATGGCTTGGGGGAGATTTGAAAGGCGAATTTTGCCAGAGAAAGTGGAAGGCCCAAAAAAATCCCAAATGTTTTCTCTTTGGAACAATACTCATCGCAGGCGTTTAATCATCCAATTTTTGTCAAATTTTGTCTGATCTGAGATGTAAGGGTGTAAGTGTAATGGGTGCAGAAAAAAATCTGAGTTAAGAAGTGGAATTTAGGTTATAACCTGTTATGGACCAGACCAAACCCCCTCAAAATATATTATGAAAATAGGCCCTAACTTATTCTTACTTTATAGTTAAGTGTAAGGCATTGCATTTCAGATGGAATTCGATTGGTCAAACTACTCACTTTAAGCAAAACACACTTTATTTTCACAAAACAGTTAAAATACAGATAAAATAAAAATAAAGGAAAAAGATTGCCCTCACTGTGACTCTATCGAAATGCTTAACTAAATGGTATATATTAACTATTACTAATTGACTGTTCCGGTGTAGTAACATCCCATATATGCACTCTTGACAAAGGCAAATGCAGTAAAACATTTTGTCTCACATGTAAACCAAGCAGCAGGAAGAGAACCCTACCTTTTAGCTATAACTGAGAGAGGAATATGAGCTTCCATATCCAGCTTCAAGACTCTAGCAACTGCAAAAAACCTAAAACTAACAATCCTGCTTCTGTGGGCGCTTGACCCCACCCATTCAGGCTGCTTCTATTGTTCCAACTTTTAAGAAATTCCCAAGGCTTCTTGAGCTTTTTACTTTATTGGCTTTGAGCAGACCACTCACAACCTCTATCTCAACATTTCTTCATAAAACCTTCAGGAAAAAAATATACCTCTTAAAGCTGTAGCATTATCTCAAGCTATATTAATTGAATTAATAAAGTCATTATAATAATGATTCTTTAAAATAGGGCGTAACTTTGGTGTTCTTTCATGTTCTTTGATTTTAGTATGATAAAATTATCTTGGTTTGAACTGTTGTTTCGTTAGTTTAGTATGGATTTTCTGATTCTTCAGAAAGAAAACACGTTACTGATCTCTACTGCGATCACAACAATCTCCTTTCACAGCTATCTGTCATACACATGCTCCTCCCATCTCATTGATGTCTGTTCGGTGTCTTTGCTGTAAAAGTCCTGATTTGAAATAAATGCTATGGCTGACCCTCCTTACTGACTTTTCCCTCCAGAGTGTCATAGTACAGCACATAAAGCAATTGTATTTATAAAATGCCTTCTATAGTCTCCCGATGACCCAAAGCTCTCTCAGCCAATGAAGTTTCTGTTCTGTTCATTCATAGGATAGCATTTATTGCCAATCCCGAATTGTCCAGAGGGTAGTTAACATTGCTATGGGTGTGGAGTCAAATGGAGACCAGACCAGGCAAAGATAGCAGTTTCCTTCCCTAAAGGACATTAGTAAACCAGATGGGTTTTTCCACCAATGGTTTTTTTTTTATATAGTCACCATTACATTCCTAACTCCAAGATATTTCTTATTGAATGCAAGTTCCATCATCTGCTGTGGCAGGATTTGAACCAGTCCCCCATGGTCTCTGGGTTAATAGTCTAGTGACAATACCACTATGCCATTGCCCCTCTCTTTGGCAAGTACCAAAGTACTCTGTTTTTTAAAATGCAGCCACTGTTATAAAGCAGGAAATGTGGCAGCCATTTTGTACACAGCAAGCTCCCACAAACCCTTACAGACTCTGAACCAGATAATCTTTTAGTGTGTTGTTCAGGACATCGGAGGGTAACTTATGTGGTCTTTTTCAAAATATTGTCTTAAGACCTTTTTGAGAGGGCAAGACAAGACCTCAGTTTAAAATCTTATGGTAAGACTGTACCTCTGACAGTGCAGCACTCCTTCAGGGCTACACTGGATGGTTGCTTAGATTTACGCTCCACCTATTAGACTAGGATCTACTGGACAATAACCTGTTGATGCAGAGTTCAAGTACGAAGCATTGGACTGTGGTTGGAATACAAGGATAGTTCAATCAAATGTCACATCCTTATCAATATTGCTGTAAGAATAATAACAGGAGTCAACCGACCTACAATACTGCATGTTTCTTCAAACTCTTTCTAAACTTCCAATAAACTTCCTTGTAGAATCATAGAATCCCAACAGTGTGAAAGCAGACCATTCAGCCCATGGAGTCCACACTAATCCTCGGAAGACCATCCCACCCTATCCCTGTAACCCTACATTCCTCATGGCTAATCCACGCAGCCTGCGCATCCTTGATACTATGGTGCAATTTAGCATGGCCAATCTACCTGACCTGCACATCTTTCGACTGTGGGAGGAAACCGGAGAACCCGGAGGAAAGAGCTGAAAAGTGTGTTGCTGGAAAAGCGCAGCAGGTCAGGCAGCATCCAAAGAGCAGGAGAATCGATGTTTCAGGCATAAGCCCTTCCTGAAGAAGGCTCATGCCCAAAATGTCGATTCTCCTGCTCCTTGCCTGACCTGCTGCGCTTTTCCAGCAACACATTTTTCAGCTCTGATCTCCAGCCCTCACTTCCACCCAGGGGAAACCCACACAGACACGGGGGGAATGTACAAGCTCCACACAGACAGTCGCCTGAGGATGGAATTGAACCTGGGTCCTTGGCACTATGAGGCAGCATTGCTAACCACTGAGTTACCGTGCCATCCCTATGTGAATTCTGATCAAGGTAGGGGTGGTACTGTTAGACATGAGTCTATGGTGCCTGGATTACGGTATTCAAGGTGCTGTGGTAACCAACCCTGCTGCTGCTGAACTTGGGTTAGTTTGAAATCATTGCCATCAATAAACAAGGCCGGGCTGATTAATTCCTTGACAAAACCCATCCTCAAGATAAACAAAAAATAAGAGAGGGATCAAGCATTGTGGGAATATTTCAATAGAAACAGAACATTCCGGAAAGACTCGAGGCTGCTGGAGCAGCATCCCGGGAGCAGTGAAACAAAGGTAAGATTTCAGGACGGTGAAACATCACCTTAATAAATGAATTGTACTGGGCTCTGGTTTGTCTACGAAACCTCCAGCCCAGGAGTTTGTCTTCTTCGGGTTCATGCTGGAAATAGTGACACTTCACTTCAGACTCACTTCAGGAAATAAATGGAGTGATAGCAGTGAAATCCCTCTTCCTACCATGGGTATGGATCCCTCCATATTAGTGCCTGTTACACTGTCACTTCCATGTAGAATCCCCCCTGCCGTATATTACAATCCCTACAATGTGGAATGAGGCCATTTGGCCTGCTGAGTCTGTATTGACCTTCCAACGAGCATGCCCTTCTGCCTACCCTTGGACCCAGCTCCCCACCTGATCTCATCAAGAGAGCGTAGCTGGAAAAGCACAACTAGTCAGGCAGCATCCGAGGAACAAGACATTTCACGTGTAAGCTCTTCATCAGGAATTAACTCTGCAGTGCCCCTTCTCCCTGTAAAGCATAAGGATATTTGGAAATGACACCATTTATTTTTTCATAATCTGCATCTTCCTGATGAAGGGCTTATGCTCAAAACGTCGATTCTCCTGCTCCTTCAGACGCTGCTTGACCGGCTCTGCTTTTCCAGCACCACGCTTTTCGATTCTGATCTCCAGCGTCTGCAGTCCTCCCTTTCCCCCACCTGATCCCCATAACCCCACACTTGCCCAGTCTACCTAACCTGCACATCTTTGGACATCATTACCACACATAACACAGGCCAGATAGTTCCCAGAGCAAGATTAATTTTATGTGATCTTCTTATTGCTTGATGTGCCCTTCACTGATATCACACACACAAAAGCAAACTAAATTCTCACAATGGTTTACTCTCCATTACAAATGATTGCATGAAAAAATAAAACCCCTCAGAATGCAGTTACTCACATTACATTACATAAAACTGTTAACAATTTTCTGAAGTGTTTATGTGTGACATATTTCATACTCCAATTTACGGTATTGCAGTCTTCATTGGTAATCGCACATAGATTATGTAAAAATAAATGATGTAGTTTCCAAACATCCTTAAGTGCAATTCCTGATTATCCTTTACAGGGAGATAGGGCACTGCAGAGTTAATATTCCCCCTGCTTTAATGAGGAAGCACAGTATAAAATCAATTAGCCATATATCAGAGGTGCAGCAAGGTGATAACAATGAATGCGAGATCGTAAATTGAGCAGTGTAATTGTCTCCTTAGGTATTATGTGTAACTAAAATGGCAAAATGCAAAGAGGTTCAAAACAATACTGACAGCTCAACCAAGGCAAAGGCTGAGCACAACACCTTGGTATGTGTTTCAGAATTCTGATGCTGTTTAGCTCACTTGCGAAGTGCTATAATTGCTAGCTTTCACCTCCTCCAGCATGAGCATTCCCCATGAGCTGTATTCCCACAGGAAGATTCCACACATGCCCGTCGGTGTACTGCACATTGGCTTTAGTCACTGACGCACACTGACCTTGGAAGTCAGCACAGCAGAAAAACTATTAGAAGGCACATATCCACAAGGTAAACTTATCAAGATAGTTTTATTGCTGGACTTCATAGTTTGATTACACACTGTGCCGGGCAATGACTGTCCTCAACAAGTGAGCATTTAACCACCATCCCTTGACATTCAATGGCATTGCCATCGCTGAATCCCTCACTACCAACATCCTGGGGGTTTCCATTGCCAGAAACTGGACTAGACTCAAAAATAGTGGTTACAAGAGCAGCTCAGAGTTTACGAGTACGGCAGCAAGTAACCCCCTTCCTGACTCCCCAAAGTCTATCCACCATCTACAAGCCGTCAGGAGTGTGATGCCTCACTTGCCTGGATGAGTACAGTTCCAACAACACTCTAGAAACTTGACACCAGCCGGAATAAAACAACCTATTTGATTGGCACAACATCCACAAACATTGACTTGCTCTGTAGCAGTAGTGTGTACTATTTACGAGATCCTCAGACAGCACCTTCCAAACTTATAGCCACTTCTGTCCAGAAGGACAAGGTCAGCAGATACATCAGAATGCCATCACCTCTTCCAAGTTCCTCTCCAAGCCACTCACCAACCGGCCTTGGAAATATCTCCTCTTTCCTTCAGCGTTGCTGCATCAAAATCCTGGAATTCCCTCCCTAAGGGCATTATCACATCACACCGACTGCAGTGGTTCAAGATGACAGCTCATCCCCATCTTCTCAAAATGGTGCCCACATTCCAGGAGTGAAATAAAAGCTATAGCAAGGGTTTCAAGTTACTAAATGAACTTTAGTCAGTGTTGTAAGCTGAATCTTATTATGAAATGTCCTTGCTAGTTTCTAAAGTAGCAAGTTCATAGAGGGTGGAATATGTTATCAAAGATTCACAAATTGAATCCTAACTGAAGAACTTGTTATCTGTTGGTATTTCTTTTTAAATCAGTTATGGGCATCAGTGGCTAGGCCAGTATTTATTGCCTTCAGGTTGTTAGGAGTCAACCACATTAGCAGGTTTTGAGAAGATTTGTAGCTCGGGTTGAGGTTTTGGATGTAAATTTGCTCGCTAAGCTGTAAGGTTCATTTCCTGACATTTTATCACCCTATTAGGTAACATCTTCAGTGGGCCTCAGGCGAAGCACTGCTGAAAGTTCCTGCTTTCTGTTTATATCTTTGGGTTTCTTTGGGTTGGTGATGTTATTTCCTGTGGTGAAGTCACTTCCTATTCCTCAACTCCGGGTGTGGTAGATGGGGTCTAACTCAATGTGTTTGTTGATAGAGTTCCGGTTGGAATGCCATGCTTCTAGGAATTCTCATGCGTGTCTTTGTTTGGCTTGTCATGGAATGGATGTTTTGTCCCAGTCAAAGTAGTGTCCTTTCTCATCCGTATGTGAGGATACTAGTGAAAGAGGGTCATATCTTTTTGTGACTAGTTGGTGTTCATATATCCTGGTGGCTAATTTTCTGCCTGTTTGTCCAATTACCGAGTAGGGTGACGAAACGTCTGGAAATGAACCTTCCAGCTCAGCGAGCAAACCTACATCCAAAGTCAACCACATTATCATAGAATCCCTACAATGTGGAAGCAGGCCATGTGGCCCAGCGAGTCCACACCGACCCTCTGGAGCGCATCCCACCTGGACACACCCCATCAGTGTAACCCTGCATTTCCTATGGATAATCCACCTAGTCTGCACATCCCTGGACATTTGGGTAATTTAACACGGCCAATCCACCTAAGCTGCACATCTTTGAACTGTTGGAGGAAATCCATGCAGATTCAGAACATGCAAAGTCCACACAGTCGCCTGAGGGTGGAATTGAACCCTGATCTCTGGTTCAGTGAGGCAGCAGTGCTAACCACTGGAGACCCATGTTGGCTGGACTGGGTCAGGGCAGCAGATTTGATTTGATGAAGAGCATTACTGAGCCCAGATGAGTCTCCACCTTGTGACAATCAACATTGTTTTACTGAATTTATATTTTGCCATCTGCTATGATGGGATGTGAACTTACGTCCCCAGAATATTAGCCTGGGGCTCTAGATTACATTCAGGCCACCATCTCTCCAGAATTCTTGGGTAGTAAAGCGTGAGATCATAACCTTTTTAATGATTATGAATCTTTATTCTCAGAATTCATTCTGTATTACATTACAGTAATAATTACTATATCATAGAGTATTTGGTAATTAAAGAAAATCATTCACTTATGTATAGTGACTAATCTGAATGAACTAAATGTTCAAACCTTATCCCCTTATGAAGGCGTATTGGTTATATCTTCATTAAAAATTAATTATAACATTTTTAATTTAAATTTAAACGCCATCTTCAGATCTACCGAAAGCAAAATTAGTTTCAAGCATGTTCTGCCTGCACTCCAATATAGATTCTGGGTAGGATCAGATATCTGGGTCTCAACATTTCTTGAAGATAGAGGAAGTCTTTGCAGACTTCAGTTTGATGTGCTTTCATAGCAAACAGCTGTCATTGCCTATCTCAGTTGACCCCAGAAGACTACATTTTGCCCAGCCCCTCTTGCTCCTAGTCTCCAAGGGCTAAGCTGGGAGGAGAGATTATACAAACTAGGATTATAAACTTATGGTGCCACTCTTACATATAAGTGCAAATCCCTGTAAAGCAACTTAACCAATTAATCCAGCAATGAAGGTGTTAAATTTAAAGTGGAACAAAGCAGTATGAGAATCTGAAGTGTTACCAGGAACTAGCTCTGAGATATCACTGCCGAGAGCCATAGCGATGTGAACAGCCTTCCACCTTTCAGATAGCTGACTGTGTACTGAAAGGTAAGGTTACCCTAGTCTTGGAGGACTACTCTCTCCTTAGATACCGGAGGTGGTTTAACCTGAGAGTCATTATATCTCCAGCAAGGGGAGAGGTTGAGAAGGAGATTAGTAATAGTGCTGGTGTGAACCCATGCTCTTCATATTGCAGACCAACCGTCCAGCCAATTGAGCTCACTGATTTCCTTAAACCATAGCCTCAGCCTCCACATCGATGGAATATAGGCCTGTAACACATTTTTTGCAAAGAGGTTATTTTGTGATCCATCAGGAATTTGTCTTTAATGAGATAAAACAGTAAACGTTAGCAAGTCTTTTCTAGGTCCACAGGACAAGCTTGTTCCTTGCAAAGTTTATATTCTCTCCTTTTGGTTTTATTCTTGGGAACAAGGTGGACGTTTTGGTTAAAATGGGGATGAAAACTGACATTTCTGGCCAGTGTGCTGGTTCCATCTTCATTTGACAAACTGCACACAGGGGATTGATGATCAGCAATGACGGTCCAGCTGCTGAAGACAACCTCAGATTTAACTGTTCGAAAAGAGTTGGACAGAAGACAGCTCACAGTGGAGGTGTCCTCACTCTCACGCTTTCTCTCTCGCTCCTCAACAACTACAGAGTCTCCTATTTGACCTGCAGTCTTGAGAGCCCAACTATTGTCCTTAAGTATTTATTATTATTAAATATTATTAGCCAGTCTCAGCTTCTGATCCCTAAATTGGGATGGATGACTATTTCCCATACTCTGCCGAGTTGTTTCCTCCATTTGACCTGAAGATAGAATTCTTCCCAGAGTGTCATTCAGCCACACCTACCCTGCAGTCACTGCAAGGTCATTACATTCTGCGGACAGTATGATTCCCAATTCTGCTCCAGGTATCTGTCTATAACCTGGGAATTAGCTGAGTAGGCAGCATGGTTATCACTGCTACCTCACAGCACCAGTGACCTGGATTTGATTTCAGTCTTGGGTGATTGTCTGTTGTGTGTTTGCTCGTTCTCCCTGTGGCTTCCTGTTGGTGCTCCAATTTTCTCCCACAGTCCAAAGATGTGCAGGTTAGGTGAAATGGCCATGCTAAACTTTGCCCTGCAATGTCCAGGAATGTGCAGGTTGGATGAGTTTGCTATGGTTAAAAACCTCATGTGGGGGTCATGATGATGGGGTGCAGGGTTGGATCAGGGTGGGATGCTCTTTGGCTGTCTGTGCAGATTCGATGGGCCAAATGGCCTCTGCACTGTAGCAATTCTATGAAGCATGATTTCTGCAACATAATGGCCAGTGTTCTGTTTTGATCAGGTTTTGATTAGCTCTGAGCTGGGGACACAGCGGGTGGGTACTCTAGCAGGGTCAGGATCCCGAGTTCTGTAGCTGCCTGGTTACCAGTTCCCCTTCTCATCTCTCCATGAACGTCAGGTTGCAAAAGGTGGGTAGGCAGCTGGTAGTATTGAATGCCTGCAGAAGAGGGATTTTTAAAAAATATAAGATATGTACATTTGACTTGTTACATTCAAACATGGACAGACTGTGTGCACCCTCCATCCCCCACTTACCCCCTCCCTCAGCGTAAGCCTCCCTGGCTGTCATCACTTTCTCTCATTACATAGTCCTATGCAACAGACAATGAAAAGAGATTAAACCATGGACCAATTTCCGAGATAACTCTGGATAATTTCTTTCCAACCCTCAAGGGCAGTTACAACAGCTCTAGGAATGATAATGCTAATCACTGGCAGCTTTAACTATTGTCTATTATCCAGAATCAACTTCTTTTTAAAAGTCCAATGCAGACTATTCTGTTGTTTACATCCCCTTTGCAAAAAGGAGAATTCCTGGGGCCTAACCTAATTTAGCTGTTTCTTATCCTGTGCTAACTTCCCACATTTTTTTTTCTTTTCTGAATTCATGTCCCACTAAGTATAATTTTAATTGTTTTAAGAAATTCAATCTTATTCTGCTCCTTCAACTCCCCCGCCCCCCCCCCCCCCCCACTGCCAAAAATTGTCACCCTCTCCCAGTTTAAAAGCTTATGTAAAATTGTAAATGGGTAATCCCTGATTTTTAAACAGTGTCCCCCAGTTCTAGGTCCTCCCAGAAGAGGAAACCAGCCTCACCATATCTACTCTCCCGAGACCGCTCAGGATTTTTATATTTCAACCAAGTCATTTCTTACTGTTATAGGTCCCTAGATACAAGCTGAAAATGTGTTGCTGGAAAAGCGCAGCAGGTCAGGCAGCATCCAAAGAGCAGGAGAATCGATGTTTCAGGCATGAGCCCTTCTTCAGGAATCTGAAGAAGGGCTCATGCCCGAAACGTCGATTCTCCTGCTCTTTGGATGCTGCCTGACGTGCTGCGCTTTGCCAGCAACACATTTTCAGCTCTGATCTCCAGCATCTGCAGTCCTCACTTTCTCCCCTAGATACGAGCCCAGCCTGTCCAACTGCTCCTCATTAAATGATCTGCCCATCCCAGATATTGGTCCGGTAAACACAGGGACAAAGAGTCATAGGTTAAGTGGATGTATATAATTGTGGTAGGGGGGAAATTTAGTGTGGCAACATTTAATGTTAGTTACTCAAGACCTTAGATCAGGAGAATTTTCTTCACGTTATTGCCAAGTTTTTTTGTCATGTGGTCATCAGAACAAATACAAGAATGCCAACTTTCAAATGATCACTGCAATTTATACCACAGGAGAAAATGGTGTGGATTGTTTGGCAAGTCCGCTGTGATTGGTGGGGCATGGCCTTGATCAGAGCAATGAAGAAGTCGGGCTGGTATTTTCTAGAACTTCAAAGAAAGAGGTGACCTCATTGAATTACAGTATTCTCATTTGGCATGTCAGGGTGGATGTAGATTGGAGGGTCCCCTTGCGGGTGGGTCTTGACCCAGGTGACAGAATCTCAGGATAGGGAATAGACCACTTAGGACTGAGATGAGGAAGAATTTCTTCAGTCGGAGACACATTCTCCCGAACGTGTTTCAAGGTCCATGTATGGCAGTAGCTTCCAAGGTCAGTATATTGACACTCTGGGAGGTGCGGAACATACATGGCTACACGGCTCCGAGTGAACATTGAGTCAGGGCATGGTGAATGTTTGGAATTCTCAACCCTGGAGAGATGCGGAAGCTCAATCACATTCAAGGCTGCAGTTATGGATTCCACTGTACTAGCAACATCAGCGAATACGCAGGAAAGTGATGTTTAGGTAGACTATCAGCCATGCTCTAACTGAATGGCAAAGCAAGCTTGATAAGGTGAATGACTGCTCCTGCCCCTGTGTTTCTGTGGTCTGACACTGGCTGACTCCCAGATTACAGGGGGCTGGCTTTAGAGGTTGGGGGTGTGGAACAGAATGGGAGGAGGGCAGCAGTGCAGGGGTTAAACAAAGCTCCAGGCACCAATGTCAGCACAGTTTCATGAAGAGCAAGTCGCGTTTGATAAACTTGCTGGAGTTCTTTGAGGATGTAACCAGCAAGATGGATCGTTGGATCAAGTGGGTGTGGTAAATCTAGTCTTCCAGAAGGCATGTGACGAGGTGCTGCATAAAAGACTGATCCAGAAGGTTAGATCCCGGTACGTTAAGGATAGAGTCTTGGCTTGGATAGGGAATTGGCTGACTGATGATGAAGGGTCAGGATAAATGGCTCCTTCTCTGGATGACAAACTGTTACTATTGGGATGCCACAGGGCTCAATTCTCAGAGCTGAACTATTTACAATCGATTATAAATGATCTGTGCACCAAGATAAAGTGTAACACAGCAAAATTTACAGAGGATATGAAAACAAGTAGGAAAACAGGCAGTGATCAAGAGCTGGATATTGCTAGGTTCAGAGAGGGTCAGAACCTGGCAGGTGATAAGTGTGAGATTGTCCATTTTGACTGGAAAAATAAAAGGGCAAATTATAATGTAACTAGGACGCAGATAGTGTCAGTGCAGAGATCTGGGCATCTTTGTGTATGAATCGCAAAAAATGGATATATAGGTGCAGCATATAATAAAAGCAAATCCTGGCCTTGATTGCAAAAAAAATGGATTATAGAAGTGAAGAAAATTGTTGTTATGATTACATCTCATCTGGAGTATTGTGCCCAGTTTTGGTCTCCTTACTTGAGGAAGGATGCGGTGTGATTGGGGGCAGTTCAGAGGAGGATCACCAGGTGGATTCCAGGGGTGAAGGGGCTGTTGGAGAAGGAGTGATTGAATAGCTTGGGCTGGTACTCACTGGAATTCAGAAGAAAGAAGTGGGAGGGCAACTGATTGAGGAATATAAACTGCTAAAGGGGATTGATTATGTGGACGTTGAACAGATGCTCCCCCTTGTGGGACAATCTTGAACAAGAGGGCATTAGTATAGAATGAGAAGAGATCGGTTCAAAACTGAGATAAACAGAAAGTACTTCGCTCAGCTGGTTGTGAATCTGTGGAACTCACTGCCCAGATTGCAGTGAAGGTAGAATCAGTCAACAGATTCAAGAAAGGTACGCTTCTTATGAAAAACAGGAAAAGGGGGATGAGGAACAGGCAGGAAAGTGGAGCTGAGATCGGGATAAGATCAGCCATGATCACGTTAAAATGCCCATCAGCCATGATTGAATGGTGGAGTGGACTCGATGGGCCAAATGGCCTTACTTCCACTCCGATGTCTTATGGTCTTATGGTTAAATTGCGAAGCGGGTTTGAAGGGCTGAATTGCCTACTCCAGCTGCTAATCCTTATGTTTGTATATAAAGGCACACCACCTTGTCAGGAGAGGCAAAGGAGTACAGTGCCAGTGTTTTGCAAGGCATGTGATCCAGGTGTTGAAAAAGACTTCCATTTCTGTGGCGCCTCTGGAAATCTCGGGACACACTCAAGCACTTTCCAGTAGATGAAGTATTTGTGATGTGCAGTTGTTGTTGTAATGTAGGACATTTCGAAGCCAGGATGCACGCAGTGAGCTCTCACAACAAGCAGGGTGATCGTGACGAGGTGGTCATTTTTCTGCGATGTTTGAGAGAGAAGTATTGGCCAGCACAGCAAGGATGGCTCCCCTGTCGTTCGATCTTTAATATCTGAGAGGGCAGCTGAAGGCACAGTTTGAAGTTACATCCAAATGATAGTATTGTTGGCAACGCAGCACTCCGTCATTACTGCTCTGTCAAATATTCAACTCTGGTAGTGGGATTTGAACCTACAACTCCAAGGTGACAGTGCAGCCCACTGAGCCCCTCTCAACTATAGTGCGCATGCAGCTCAGTGGGATGTATTTGCTCCAGCATCGATATTGGTCTGTGACAGGTCGATGACCGATGCTATGGCCCTGTGTTTGAAACTCACACCCACAGTACCCTGAGGGAAGCTGCCTCCATACTCATTACAGGTTCAAAGTCCCGTAGCCACTGAAACTATCTGTGCAGCAGTCTGGAAAGCCACTCAATTCTATCAAACCACAGCTAGGACACCTCCTTAGGGTAACTGAGTGCATTCCATGCCACGTTCCGGGATTGTATTCTTTCGAAACATTGAACGAAGCAAAACATTGTTGCCAGCTGTGAAGCTTTGGTGCAGTGTAATGGGAATGATTCCATCAAGACCATTCATCTGAAAAGAGGGTTTGAAAGATAATGCAGAGTTCCCAGTAAGAGGGTGTACCAGATTGAGTGATAAACATAGGACGTCACTGGTCTGAAGAATAAACAGAGTGGGAGAGAGAACATAGCTCTCTCAGACTCTTATGAGTCAGAGAATAAGGCCATTGAATAGAGCTATTTTAAAGTACCCTATATAGCTAGAAGCATAATGTTGGTGGGTGTTAGAGTGAGAACAACCACACCATTTGCTTAATACTCCAACAATTCCTCACACCTCCAGCATTCTCACTTTAAGCAGCATTTAGCAAAAGCAATAAAAATCCATGGAGTAAACTCAGTCGCTAGTTAGCTCATGGCAGTCACCTCCCATCTCCAGGTTTCTCCGGGACAGTTTCCAATTCTCCAGCTCAATGGATTTCAAGAGGATTTATGTACTTTCCTAACCTGCCCTGGGGTAATTTGGTTGTGCGCAGATAGAGTCTCAGATGATGATACAAACAGAAAGACACAGTCAATGAGATCAGAGGTTGGACATGACTGTGAGACTGTCCATCAATGCTCTGTTTTATGTAGTGACTGGAATGTAGCCACTGCAGAGAACTGACATTTCAAGAATTCATTCAACTCCGTAAAAAGGGAATTGTTGGCTAGGTGGCATTAGTCTAAACTATTCATAGAGTCATACAGTGTGGAAAAGACCCTTCGGCCCATTGCCATAACTCCCACTTACAGAGTGCTAATCCCAATTTTCTGCACATGTCTCATATCCTTGAATGTTATGATATTTAAAATGATCATCCAAAAATTTTTTTCAAAGGTTGTCAGGTTTCCTGCCTCCACTATCTTCCCAGACAGTGCATTCAGAGTAAAAAGGTATTTTCTCAAGTCCCCTCTGAATCTCCCATCCTTTACCTTAAGATTCTGTGTCCTCATGACTGATCCCTCAACCTAGGGGAACAGTTGCTCCCTACTCACTCTGTCCATACCCCTCATAATCTTGTACACCTCAATCGTGTCCCCCCAAAATCTTCTCTGCTCTAAAGGAAGCAATCCAAACCTATCTAGTCTCTCCTGATAGTTCAGTTTCTCCATCCGAGGCAACATCCTGGTGGACTTCCCGTGAACCGCCTCTTGTGCTATTGCTTCGCATCCTTCCCATAATGAGTTGCACAGAGCTACACACAGTCTTCCAGTTGAGGCTTGACCAATGCTCTCCAACATTACCTCCTTGCCCTTGTACTCTGTGCCCTGACTGATGAAAGCAAGTCTCCCATACACTACCTTAACCATCCTGTTCATGTGCTCTATTGACTTCAGGGATCTGTGAGTAATTACCTCAAGATCCCTCTGTTCCTCTGAGCTACACAGAGTACTGCCATTCATTGAATATTCCCTCATCTTGTTTTTTTCTACCAAAGTGTCACTTCACATATTAGCCTAGAAACTCAGATAATGTTCTGGGGACCTAGGTTCAAATCCCACCATGACAGATGATGAAGTTTGAATTAAAAAATGTATCTGGAGTTGAGTCTACTGATGACCATGCAACCATTGATGATTGTCTGAAAAAACACATCTGGTTCACTAATATCCTTTGGGAAAGAAATCTGCCATCCTTACCTGGTCTGGCCTATGTGTGACTCTAGACCCACAGCCATGTTGTTGACTTTCAATTACTCACTTCAATGGCCTAGCAAGCCACTCCATTCAAAGGCAGATAGGGATGGGTAATAAATGCTCGCAAGCCAGCCATGCCCACCACCCATGTGTGAATAATAAAAGAATAGTTCCATGCAAAAAAAAGGATAAAAACAAGCATTTTTAAAATTCATTTGCAGGGTGTGAATGTCATTGGTTAGGCCAACATTTATTACCCATCTCTCATTACCCAGAGGGCAGTTAAGAGTGACCCAGATGGGTTTTGCTAACAATCATTTCATGGTTATCATTAGACTCTTAATCCCAGATTTGTTTCTTATTGAGTTCAAATTCCACCACCTGTCGTGGTGCAATTTGAAACCAAGTTCCCAGAACATTACCTGATTAGATTAGATTAGATTCCCTATGATGTGGAAACAGGCCATTTGGCCCAACAAGTCCGCACGGCGGTTCACGGGAAGTTCACCAGGATGTTGCCTCGGTTGGAGAAACTGAACTATCAGGAGAGATTAGATAGGTTTGGATTGCTTCCTTTAGAGCAGAGAAGACTTTGGGGGGACACAATTGAGGTGTATAAGATTGAGGGGTATGGACAGAGTGAGTAGGGAGCAACTGTTCCCCTAGGTTGAGGAGTCAGTCATGAGGACACAGAATCTTAAGGTAAAGGACAGGAGATTCAGAGGGGATTAATGTTGGAGAGCATTGGTCAAGCCTCAACTGAAGAATAACCAACCCTGACCCATTTCTCCACATTTCCCTCTGACAAATGTACCTAACACTATGGACAATTTAGCAAGGCCAATTCACCTGACCTGCACCCAGAGGAAACCCGCGCAGACACTGGGAGAATGTGCAAACTCCACACAGATAGTCACCCAAGGGTGGAATTGAATTTGGGTCTCCGTTGCTGTGAGGCAGCAGTGCTAACCACTGAGCCACCGTGCCACCCTGAGATCTCTGGATTGCCTGGATCTCTGGACTAATAATCTAGCAATAAAACCATCACCTCCCTACATAAACAATTTTTTTAAACAACAGTATCTTTTCTTAATAATAGGAGTGGATGACATGAAAAGCAAAATTAATTAAAACATTGGAAATAAACATGTTTTTTTTTCTGGAAATCCTCATTAACCTTAGGGTTACCCAAAGCCTTGTAGTCATGCACCTGATGGATGGAGACTTGCTAACCAAATCACCTCTCTGCTTGCTGTCGGACATTGGTCTCTGGTAAAGCACATTCATGTTTTGAAGACTCTCATCCTCGTTTTCAACTCCCCTCATTGTGGTCTTATGCCTCACTGGCTCTGTCATCTCCTCCAGCCCCCACAGCCCTTAAGAAGTATCTGCACTCATTCTGAGCATCCCAATTTTGATAGCTCTTCCAGGTTGGACATGCCATCAATAACCCAGAACCTAATTCTGGAATTCCCTGTCTAACCTGTTTCACCTCTACATCACTTTCCTCCTGTGAGATGCTCCTAGAAAGCCCCATCTTGACCAAACCTTTGGCAGTCTGCCTTTTGATCACCTTGGGCAGCATGATGGCCTAGTGCTGAGCACCGCTGCCTCACAGCGTCAGATACCCAGGTTCGATTTCACCCTTGGGAGACTCTCTGTGTGGAGTTTGCGCGTTCTCCCTATGTCTGTGTGGGACATCCAAAGATGTGCAGGTTAGGTGGATTGGCCATGCTATAGTGTCCAGGGATGTGTAGTTTAGGTGGATTAACCATGGGAAATGCAGTGTTACAGGGAATAAGATGAGAGGGATGGGTGGGATGCGCTTCAGAGGGTTGGCGTTCACGCGATGGACTGAATGGCCTACTCCTGCACTGTAGGATTCTATACCATATATTGTTCAGTGCCAAATTTTGTTTAATATAAGGCTACCATAATACTACTTAATGAGTTTCTAGTTATACTGGTGTTCTAACTGTAACCCACATTGTGCTATTTATACCCAACCATGTATAGCTCTGTGACATCATCACAAAATTGCTCCAATGTCTCTTTCACATCAGTGATCCAGAAATGGTCCAGGAACCTTTTCATCATCAATATCACCAGTGCCAATATAGTGCTTAGAAACTGGAAAGAAATTTATATATAACCTGTAATGTTTTTGGGGCAACATGGTGGCTCAGTGGTTAGCATTGTTGCCTCCTCAGCGCCAGGGACCTAGGTTCGATTCCACCCTCTGGTGACTGTCTGTGTGGAGTGGCACATTCTCCCCGTGTCTCTGCGGGTTTCCTCTGGGTGCTCTGGTTTCCTGTCATAGTCCAAAGGTGTGCAGGTTAGGTGGATTAGCCATGGGAAATAGGGTTAAAGGGTGGGTCTGGGTGGACTCGATGGGCCAAATGGCCTGCTCCCACAATGTGTAAGGATTCTATTGTGACACTATAATAAAAGGCTGAATGGGTCATGATATTTCATGAATTCTATATAAATAGCTAGTGCATAAAGAGGAATGGAAGAGCTCACAGAGGTATTGTTAAGAGTAATTGTGCAAGCCGTCAGTCATTTCTGTGTGATTGGTTTAATGGTCGCCTTTTTACTTAAATAAATCTTGAAGAATCGTGCCTGTTGAGTGTTTTTATCCAGAAAGCATGAGTTACAGAGAGGATACCCAGTGCTTACACTAAATAAAACTCTCATTTCCATATGTCAGGCTGACAGTAAATGATAAAACCATGAGTTACCCTGCACCAGCTTGGCAGGTGGAGCTGCTTCACTGATATCCTTTAGGGACCCCAATCTAGCCTCCATGTGACTCCAAACCCAAGATGATTTGGTCAACTCTCAATGGCACTGAGGCTGAATTCTATGGGATGAAGATATTGAGTGGCACATTGACCATTTAAAATGTTTTGCAAATTTCATAATCAGATTCAGACTCTTTTTCATTGTTCAGGCAGGAAAAGGTCAAATTAATACCAGCAAACCTAGAGAATTGATGTTTCCACCATTGCTGGCTCACATGTGTTGTGTGAGTGAGTGAGATAGTAACTGATTCGAAAACAATCTATTGGCAACTGAGTAAAAACTGCAAGAACTGCCGATCAGAAACAAAAACGAATTCCTGGAAAAACTCAGCAGGTCTGGCACCATCTGCACAGAGAGATCAGAGTTGATGTTTTAGATTGGGTTTTGGGTCGTGTTAACTGATATCTCTCCATGGATGCTGCCAGACCTGCTAAGCTTTTCCAGCAATTTCTGTTCACTCAGTGACTGAGTTGCATTCTGGCCCCTTATAGAGAACCGCCTCGGTTATCCAAACATCGATTATCCGAATTTTGGATTATCCGAACAAGGTCCTTTGCTTACGATCAGGTCAATTATCTGAACAATCAGTTAGCCAATCAAAATACTCCCCGCCCGTCTTGTTCCAATAATCAAGATTGTTCTGTTCTAAAGTCTAATCGATAATTCACTTCGTATCAAACATTAAGCAAAAGTGATTCAAACCAAATAGGTTTCTCTTTGCTAATTTTCTACTGCTAAGCTATAATTTCCAGGTTTTATTTAGTAATTGACAGATGAACAGATATTTAGATGGTACCGTCGTAGTAAATTTGACTGGATTTTCCAGATTGGGTGTAACGATTCCAATCGGACAAAAAGCTCCAAAGCAGCAGTGCTTGTTGTGGATCTCAAACCAGAGGGTTAATAATTGTGAGGCCACTTTAAATCTTGCCTTTCCTTAAATCTGGGCTTTTGAGACTTAATTCCTCTCCTTAAAACAAAAATCTGGTGAAGACGTAATTTCTTCAGACCCATGAAGACTGAAGGTGTTGACTCCGCTGCACCCCACCTGTGAAAGCTGATTTTAAGATCATTCCAACCAGAAAGCCTTGAAATGGGGTAAAAGGTTTAGGAAGCACTGATCATGCCTTTATACACTTCAGGGGATAATGTTCCACCATGTGAGCACTGTAATCCATCTGACTGTTTGGATCATTCTCTTTTCTACATCAAATTTAATTCCTCAGCACCGGTATCACTCCCCTTTGGAATGATGTACAGCCTTTGCTTCAGTAATGAGTCGAACCAGAAATTTTGCATTGCATCTGTCCTCTGTGTGGTAACATGATTTCCGATAACCCCTTTTAATTCTTTGTATAAATGTGCATTCTTGTTACTGTCTCACCAAAGCACCAATCTATTGCTATTCACCTTATTATAACTCTCAATAATATTTGACCATTTGAGATGGTAGCGTAGTGGTAATGCCACTGGGCAAGTAATCCAGAGTTGCTGGCCAGTGTCCTGGGGAGAAGGGTTTGAAGTCCGTCTATGGTCAAATTTAAATTCAATGAATGAAGCTGGAATTAAAAGCTCATCTACTGGTGGTTGTGAAATCACTGTCGTTTACATTAAAACGCCATCTTGTTCACTGATATCTTTTCGGGAACCCAATCTGGCCTCCATGTAACTCCAGGCCCAAGACAATTTGGCCAATTCTCAACAGCACTCTGGCCAGATTTAAGGGGATGGGCTACAAATGCTGACTCTGCCAGTGATGCCCAACTCTCATGAAATAATATACTGTTTCAAAACCCTCGTCTTGTGGCTCAGCGGGTAGCGCACACCCCCACTCCCAACAGGAACACTCTGAGTTCAAGTCCAGCTGCAGGACGTGACCTCTGAGGACGGAATGTTAACAGTGCGGCTTACTGAGCTTGAGATTCCTTTGAAAAATTCTCCAAGTGGAAGGAGGATGAGAATAGCAACCAAGTAGGGTAATGTTTATCGTCTTCAGCTATACTTTAAGTTGCCTCCTGGAGTTTAATGTCATTATTCTGGTTGCTTATCCCTGGTGGCATTCCAGGGAGTCTGCATGCTGATCAATCCATTGCCTAATGCTATTCCTTTAATGCATGACCTATCTTCAATCATACAACTGAGCGATGTGCTGTGCCTGAGTGGAGGAGGCGATCTAATCCTTGCTGCAATTTGTTACAATTACAGGATCCAGTGGAACTTAGTAATCATGCATAAGATTAGTGATCAGCTTCAATTCACAGCAGCCTGTGTACTCAGGAGTAGCCTGTTCACATCAGGAAATATGTATCTGACCCTCGACAGTTTGGTGTCTCGTTCAGCTGAAATGAAGACGGCACATAGCGACATGGACTTGGAAAGCACACTCTCACAAATTATTGCTTTTTCATTGTGGATGAAGTGTTTCTCCAGATGAGGTTTTGGGTGGAGGGGGGGAACGGGGGAGTAGGTACACACCAAAGTGGGGCACAAAGTGTTATAGAAGCTCAGCAGGTCTTTGGAGGGAGATGCAGAATTAACATTTTGAGTGCAGTGAAACTTGTTCAGAACAAGGGCAGAACCGTTCTGACAGAGGGTCACCAGACTCCAAGCGCTAACTCTGCTTCTCCCTCCACAGATGCTTGCAAGCCTGTTGAGCTTCTCCAGCAATTTCTGGTTAGAGAACATAGAACAATACAGCACAGAACAGGCCCTTCAGCCCTCAGTGTTGCGCCAACCTGTGAACTATTCTCAGCTTGTCCCCCTACGCCATCCCAAAATCATCCATGTGCTTATCTAAGGATTGTTTAAATCTCCCTAATGTGGCTGAGTTGACTACATTAGCAGGTAGGGCATTCCATTCCCTTACCACTCTCTGCATAAAGAACTTGCCTCTGACATCTGTCTTAAATCTATCACCCCTCAATTTGTAGTTATGTCCCCTTTTACAAACTGACGTCATGATTCTGGGAAATATTCTTTCTCTGTCTACCCTATCTAATCCTCTGATCATCGTGTATGTCTCTATCAAATCCCCCCTTAGCCGCCGCCTTTCCGATGAGAACAGAGTGAACACCCCTCATTGTGAACAAAGACCAATCCAGCACAGGAACAGGCCCCTTGGCCCTCCAAACCTGCTCCGAAAGGTTTTGTGTTTCCGTTTTCCAGCATCTGCAGTTCTATGTGTTTATTTATGTAGCAAAGTGATGCTGACCTGAAGGCGTTATTATGTGACTTGCAGAATGTTTGAAGATAAACTCCACGGACTTTCATTCGGACGTTCCCATGTTTCCAATAATAACATTAATTTATTGTAGGGATAAGTCAGATATACCAGAGCTACACTTGCTTGTAAATTCACACTAAAATGCCAGTGATCACATAGACTTTCTCCTCCAAATGGGGCATTTATGATGACTGTCAGGTCAAGAATAATCAAAGTTCCTGTCGCACCCATTCCACCAGATTAAGGTCTGCCTTAAATTGAAGCTGTAACAAACTAATGTCAAATCAGAAACTGGCAAAGCTCTCAAGCCTGCTTCCCATTCATTTGCTGAAAACCGTCCTGACTCACAATGTGCACTAAGGCCAATGTCTCTCCTCACTGTTGGATTAGAATGCAACGGAGACTCACAGGGATATGGTCACTACAAAGATTGTCCAATAGAGCCTGCAGCCGAAGGACTCCTTTTGATGGTTTTTCTGAAAGGTTTGTGAAAGGAAAACTGAAAGGAACTGTGTGTCTCCTGTGCAAAGTCATCTTCAGTAATTCTTTCAGACACAATGACAAAAAAAACTCGAGCTGATATGATTATGAACACTGTTATGAAATTGAAGGCATGTACTGTACCTTTAAGAGAGAGTGAATGCTGTTATGAGCTGAGAGCTGACAAGCACTTGTGACATGACGAGATGGCAGTCTCGGTGTACTGGAACATTGAAAATATGTAACATTAGGCTGTGAAATGGATACATGAGTTGGTCGCTGTTTTGACAACAATTCGAATGTAACCAATCAGTTTAAATTATGCCCCAGTATACTAAAACCCAATCGGGTTTGAATTTATTGATTTGATTATGGCAAAACAATGAGATGATCTGATGTTTGGAGGTATAAAACAGGCAGTTTGAAAATTAGAGTAACTGTCAGGGCGGCATGGTGGCACAGTGGTTAGCACTGCTGCCTCACAGCGCCAGAGACCCGGGTTCAATTCCAGCCTCAGGCAACTGTCTGTGTGGCGTTTGCACATTCTCCCCGTGTCTGGATGGGTTTCCTCCGGATGCTCTGGTTTCCTCCCACGATCCTTGGGACTTGTTGGGCCGAAGGGCCTGTTTCCACACTGTAAGTAATCTAATCTTAAAAAAAACTGCCATCGAGAGAGGGAGAGAGAGACCCAAAAAATTAGGGAACAGTCTCTATCAATCGTACATTTTCATATGAAATATATTTGCAGTAAAAATAAAGAAGATGATCCAGGGAGATCTTCAGCCAGTCCACCGAAGATGACAGTTGCTGTTGGTTTTGAAATTATGTTGATATAATGTTAATAAGTGTTTTATTGGAACTGCATATCATTATAGAATTGGAGGCAGGTAATAGACAGTTAGGAGAAAGGCGGGCTTAGAGTTGTGGATAGTTATTGTTTAATGTTCTCTTTTGGAGGTAAAGAATAAATTGATATTATTTTCTTTAAATTAAATATGTAGGAGTTCTGTGTCACATATTTTAACAGATTACGAGATGAGGTGAGCTTTTCTGGATGTTTGGTTTAATTAACAGAAAGGTTCACCATCGTGTCATGACAACACTGAATATTCTATTGCGACATAGTTACACCAGATAAGAATGTATTTGCTTCTTTTTAACACCCTGTCTGTCCTATTGGTTGTCAAACACAAGAGTCGAAAAACGCTGGAAACGCACAGCAGGTCAGGCAGCATACAAGGAGCAGGAGAGTCGACATTTCAAGCATAATCCCTTCATCAGGAATCAAACCCAAGAGGAATACAGTGGGCTTTGACTGACTGATAACACTAATGACCAATATAGACTTCATCTTAGGACATCTCTGTATTGAAGGTAGTCTTCACCATGTTATTTTATCATTGCACGTGTGAGGGTAGTCTACTCCTGGATCCTGAAATCCACATGATCAGGCATCTGAGGTGGCTAATGAGAAAATTCACTCCAGGACAAGAGGATAGCATAACTGAGGGCAGGTTCTAGGCCTGTCTGCAGTGGGAAGGCAATCCTGGATAGTTTTGGTTAGACCCTGAAAGAGAGTACATGAAAATCAGTTGCTCACACTTTGTTTAAACTGGTTTGAGAAACCTATGGCCAGTCATGGTAGCATCCACTTGGTAGCTCATGTTAGCAGGGGAGCGATGCAGATCCTCTCACCAGATAACATTGCAGTCTTAGTTACTGGTGCTCATTTTTTTGAAATTGCAGTTCACTGTGGTTTGGAGTTTTCTGGTTGATCCAAAATTATTATTTTCTGCAGCTTGTGTTTTGGCATTTTAAAGTCTTGCTTTGAGAACAACGTAAGTGGTTTTGTAACATGACACATGGCCATATGAAAGATAGTGATAACAAATAATGTGCATTCAAAGAGCCAGGGGCATCAGCTACTCCCCACTATTCCTGCTCCGTTTACTTCTCAGCTCCTCATTTGCAGCTTGATTTCCTTCAATGATTTCATTAGAAATTGCCAAAATTCCTGTTGTTCCCAGTGTGCAAAATTTAACTTGCGAGTAAGTGAAAGAGAGACAATTAAATTCAGCTTATGGCAATGCACATGTGAACAGAATAATGTTCAGAAAGATATTTTTAGTTCATCATTTCTGTACCATGAGTAAATATGCCTATCCAAGAGCTGTTAACCCCAGCATTGTTAAAATATGTTCATTTTGACAGAGTAGTAAACGTTTTGTGATGAGTGAGCAGTGTCCCTGTGTCTGAGTCAAATTCTCAAGGCAATTGTGTTCCCACGTCCTTGCTGCCCACCGAGAGAAATCTCACCGCAATGAAGGGATATCGGAGTAGTCTTGGTGAGTTGCTGCAGTGTTCGCTGTAGATTGTATAGAGAGTGGATAATAGATTGGGCAAATATTCCACCTGGTTCTCTGTTCTGTCCGGAATGCTGATGAGACTCTTGGGCGTTGTTGTGACTAACAAGTGTGCAAAAGCCTATCACAACAGTATTTTACACATGCATTGGACTTCTCTTTTTATTGTCTGTTGGGATGTAGGGAATCACTGGCTTGGTTAACATCTATTGATTATCCACGGTTGTCTCAGAGAGTCACCTCCTTGACCAGCTGCAGTCCATGAGTGTTGGTGGGAACTTGTGTCCCACTTTAGCAAAGGAACAGTGCAGTAGCTGCAACTCCGAATGACATGCATCTTGGAGGGGAACGCGATCGCTGGGCCTCTTGCTGAGATATTTGTATCATTGGTAGTTGTAGGTGAGGTGCTGGAAGACTGGAGGTTGGCAAACGTGATGCCATTGTTTAAGAAGGGCAGTAAGGACAAGCTAAGGAACTATAGACCAGTGAGCCTGATGTCAGTGGTGGGCAAGTTATTGGAGGGAATCTAGAGGGGCAGGATGTACATGTATTTGGAAAGGCAAGGTCTGATTCGGGATAGTCAACATGGCTTTGTGCGTGAGAAATCATGTCTCACAAACTTGATTGAGTTTTTTGAAGAAGTAACAAAGAAGATTGATGAGGGCAGAGCAGTAGATGTGACCTATATGGACTTCAGTAAGGCGTTCGACAAGGTTCCCCATGGGAGACTGATTAGCAAGGTTAGATCTCATGGAATAAAGGGAGAACTAGACATTTGGATACAGAACTGGCTCAAAGGTAGAAGACAGAGGGTGATGGTGGAGGGTTGTTTTTCAGACTAGAGGCCTGTAACCAGTGGAGTGCCACAAGGATCAGTGCTGGATCCTCTACTTTTTGTCATTTACATAAATGATTTGGATGCGAGTATAAGAGGTACAGTTAGTAAGTTTGTAGATGACACCAAAATTGGAGGTGTAGTGGGCAGTTACCTCAGATTACAACAGGATCTTGACCAGATGGGCCAGTGGGCTGAGAAGTGGCAGATGGAATTGAATTCAGATAAATGCGAGGTGCTGTATTTTGGGAAAGCAAATCTTAGCAGGACTTATACACTTAATGGTAAAGTCCTAGGGAGTGTTGCTGAACAAGAAGACCTTGGTGTGCAGGCTCATAGCTCCTTGAAAGTGGAGTCACAAGTAGATAGAATAGTGAAGAAGTCGTTTGGTATGCTTTCCTTTATTGGTCAGAGTATTGAGTACAGGAGTTGGGAGGTCATGTTGTGGCTGTACAGGACATTGGTTAGGCCACTGTTGGAATATTGCGTGCAATTCTGGTCTCCGTCCTATCGGAAAGATGTTGTGAAACTTGAAAGTGTTCAGAAAAGATTTACAAGGATGTTGCTAGGGTTGGAGGATTTGAGCTACAGGGAGAGGCTGAACAGACTGGGGCTGTTTTCCTGGAGGATACAGAGGGTGGTACGTGTATGGAATAAGTTGCCAGAGGAATGGTGGAGGCTGGTACAATTGCAACATTTAAGAGGCATTTGGATGGGTATATGAGTAGGAAGCGTTTGGAGGGATATGGGCCGGGTGCTGGCAGGTGGGACAAGATTGGGTTGGAATATCTGGTCAGCATGGATGGGTTGGACCGAAGGGTCTCTTTCCATGTTGTACATCTCTATGACTCTATCTGCTGCTTTTGTCTGTCACTGTGCTAACAGTTGCAGTTTTGAAAAGTGTTGGATGAGCTGTGGCAGGTTGCTGCAGTCTATCTTGTAGATGGTACGCACTGCTGCTACTATGTTCTAAGTGACTATATTGGCTTCAAATGTTCATAGATTCCTGTTTACAGCAGGACTTGAATACCATTCAGACTTGAGTTATTGAGTAGCAGCTAACTGGGTATCACTATTAGGTAGTGGCTCGGTGGTTAGCACTGTTGTCTCCCAATGCCAGGGATCCGGGTTCGATTCCAGCCTTGGGTGATTGTCTGTGTGGGGTTTGCATATTCTCCCTGTGTCTGTGTGGGTTTCCTCTGGATGCTTCAGTTTCCTCCCACAGTCCAAAAATGGGCAGGTGAGGTGGATTGGCCAGGCTAAATTGCCTATAGTTGGCCAACGATGTGCAGGCTAGGTGGATTAACCATGAGAAATGTAGGATTACAGGGTAGGAGAGTGGGTCTAGGTGGGCTGCTGTCTGGAGGGTTGGTGAGGGCTGAATGGCTTGCTTCCACGCTGTCAGGATTCTGTGATTACAAGAGAAAATCACCTTTGCAGAGTTCCACATGATCGATACTCTGGGGACGATGATTGTCTAGAAGTATAATTGGACCAGTCTCAGCCACACTGAGCATAGTGAATAAAGAGTAGTGTGGGAACTGAGGGAGTTGCCTCACTTTTCAATTTCTCAAAGTCTCTCTACTGTCTAGAAGGCTCAAGTCAGGAATGCAAAGGAGTGTTTGCTCTTCAGTTCGGTGGTGACAGCAATACCTGAAAGCATTCTACACAGAAGAGTTACTATAAGGCTGAATACTCCCTCACTTTGTCAGCATGCATATTACCATTGCAGTATGTACATCCTGTGGACTTTGCTGGAAACACACATTTATATTTGGAGAAGGCAATGGACTGTTAATCTAGAGACCCACATAATGTTCTGGGGACCTGGGTTTGAATGTTGCCACAGCAAATGGTGGAATTTGAATTCAATAAAAATCTGAAGTTAAGAGTCTAATGATGACCATGAATCTATTAGCAATTGTCAGGAAAACCCCAGCCAATTCACTAATCCCCTTTAGGGAAGGAAATAGCTATCTTTACCTGGTTGGACCTACATGTGACTCCAGACCCACAGCAATGGGTTAACTCTCAATTATCTTCTGGACAATTAGGGATGGATAAGAAATACCGGCCTAGCCAGTGACTTCCTCATCCCATGAATAAGTGAAAGAAAAATGACAGATGATGCGAAACTGGAATATGGAAGTGTATGGACATTTCTGGGTGGCAGAGGGATTCATCATGTGTTTTCCTGAAGGGGAAAAGTTAACAGGTCAAAGAGTGGTTTACCAGGTGTTTACAAAGGTTTGACTTTGTGGTTAGTATCTCCAGTAAAGAAGAGGAAAGAAATGGAGTTATGGTTTAAATGTTTGATAAACAGTCTTAGTAAAAACCCTTGGATGTGTGCTGAAGATTTCCTAGCAACAGCCTCTGAAGTGAAGTTGCTTTTTATGTACATACCTATACGTGATAGTTCTGGAGATGCTCTCTCTTCTTCCATCAACAAGAAAATAATCCTTAAAGCAAAACGAGCTTTCTCTTTCTCAGTGAATTAGTTTGAAAAGCCTGATAAAGTTTCAAATATCAGGAGGACTAATGGTTTCCCATCTGAATCTAAAATCTAGTGTGAAGATCTTCCATCATTCTGCAGATGTCAGAAATCGGATCTCGCTGACAGGAAATCAAAGGAACTGTAAGAAGTCAATCTGATGAATTTGCATTATCCTTAACCTAAATTGAATATTCATTTGCCTATATTTTCAAACCCATATCTCTGCAGCAGATTGGGGAAAATCTCAGCAGATCTGGCACCTAACCTACACATCCCTGGACACTATAGGCAACTTAGCATGGCCATTCCATCTAGCCTGCACATCTTTGGACTGTGGGAGGAAACCGGAGCACCTGGAGGAAACCCACACAGACACAGGGAGAATGTGCAAACTCCACACAGACAATTGCCCGAGGGTAGGATCAAACCCGGGTCCCTGGCATTGGGAGGCAACAGTGCTAACCACTAAGCAATCATGCCACCCACTATGTAGTGACAATTACTACCTTCTGATAACCAGGGATGGGCAGGAAAGGAATAAGAAAGTGCAGGTCCAAGACTGGGCTACAACATTCAGACAAAGTTTCATCTTCACTGAAATTCGGTGGATAGAATGCTCCTCATTATAGAATCTGATGAAGGACTTATGCCCAAAATGCTAACACTCCTCCTCAGATGCTGCCTGACCTGCTGTGCTTTTTCATCACCACACTTTTCAACTCTGACTCTCCAACATCTGCAGTCCTCACTTTCTCCTCAATGTAACATCTGTCTGATCTTCCATCCACTGATATCCTGAAACCATCCTTCATAATCTTTTGACAGAAAAGAATGTTGATAGTACTTTTCTAATGAAAATGTTTAGCTATGATTCTTCAACTGAAGGCATCAGCAATTTTTCTGAAGACAGAATATTTTGCTTGTTGCAATTGGATTAATAAGGTTATAATGGAGATACCCACATGAGGTACAGTCTCATCAATTATATTTCTGTGATTCAACTGCAATAGGTGATGGTAGGAACACTGTTCAAGTGCTGCACCAGACAACATGAATGTTTCAGCTATGTAGCGATCTTCTTGCCTGTCGTGGAATCATATAGTACGGAACAGGCCTTTTGGCCCATCAAGTCTGTACTGACAAAAGCAAAAGTTGCCTCCAGCTCTCCTCTGACTTGAAGCTTTACGTACTTGAGTCAGTGCTGAAGGCAAACTGTAAAACTACATGTTTAGAGGAAATAAGAATTTAATACACTTTTATGTTTGTTCGTGCATTGAATGCACCTTAGTGAGGTGCAAATTAGTGAGCAAACTCAGTTATTTCACTGAAAAAAAACAATTACAATGCCATTACTGATAACTTTGAAGCTGCAAATGATTATTGGTTGTTGGTAGTTTGTGCTCAGTATAAGTGACCTGCTTTTAAACATGATGTTTTTAAACGTTGCAGACTGCACTGTATGGTTAGCCGGAGTGTTCATTTGAGATTTTAATTCAAATTGAAAACTAGAAGTACCCTTGAAATCCATTAGAGCATAGAGCGTAACTGAGTGCTCAGTACCAAGACTTGTAATAAAGCACAATTTAAGAATTCAATTACAGTCGATCAAGCTTCACTTTAGTGGCGTTCACGAGGACACAAGATTATAAATTGTGTTTAACTATTGTTACTTTTTTAAAAAAATGCGATGGAATGTGCCACAGTGCTTTGATTCAGTTTTAATTTGATTGCAATGAGGTTTGATTTTCTGCAACTTGAGTCGTCACGTCATTAGGCTGGGGGGCTAATTTGCTCAGCTAATGGGGCCTCACCCACTGTCAGAGATGAGGAAGCCTGTCCCCCCTCCGTTTCTGTCAGGGAGAGGCCTGACAGAATCCAGGACCTTCTCAGGCCGTTGACCGGCTAGCACTGGGCATTCTCCAGGACTAAATCCCTGGTGATGCAAATTCCGCTGTCTCTGCCGGGCAACTGCCAGCCAATCAGAGGGATCCGACCGCTCTTGTCATGGGTGCCAATGGGAGCAGAGGTGCTCGATTACCAATGCAGCTGCCAGAGGACTAGGATCATCATCAGGCCTGAAGCCACAGGTGATTGAAAGTGGCTTTGGGATTGCAGGGATGGAAGGGCACAGAGATAAGGGCGGTTTGCCCGATCCCTCAATCTGGCACTGAATGAGGACTCACTCCTTGGGAGATGCCAGTGTCGCCTTCTGAGGGGGCCTGCTAGTGCAGTGGACTCAGGGATAATGGGTATGAATTGACTCCTTAATGAGCCTAGGGGGCATCCTGTTACTGCGAGTAGCCAGCAATCCCACACCGACCTCTACCAAATTAACCAGGGCAGGGTTTGCTGTTCCTGAGAGAGTGGCAGTTTCCACAAGTAGGTTGGTGCATCCACCACTGCCCTGGGCTGCATTAAATCCAGCTGAAAGTTTCATGGAATCCTGAGACCAATGGAATCACATCATCACGGTGGCACAGTGGTTAGCACTGCTGCCTCACAGCGCCTGAAGACCCGGGTTCAATTCCCGACTCAGGCGACTGACTGTGTGGAGTTTGCACGTTCTCCCCGTGTCTGCGTGGGTTTCCTCCGGGTGCTCCGGTTTCCTCCCACAGTCCAAAGATGTGCGGGTCAGGTGAATTGGCCATGCTAAATTGCCCGTAGTGTTAGGTAAGGGGTAATGTAGGGGTATGGGTGGGTTTCGCTTCGGCGGGTCGGTGTGGACTTGTTGGGCCGAAGGGCCTGTTTCCACACTGTAAGTCTAATCTAAACAAACATCATATAAAAAGGTTGGCACAGTGGTTAGCACTGCTGCCTCATGTCATCAGGGACCTGGGTTCGATTCCAGCCTCGGGCGACTCCCTGTATGGAATTTGCACGTTCTCCCCGGTTTCCTCCCACAGTTCACTGATTTGAAGGTTAGGTGGATTCCTGATGAAGGGCTTTTGCTTGAAACATTGACTCTCCTGCTCCTCGGACGCTGCCTGACTTGCTGTGCTTTTCCGGTGCCACACTTTTTGACGCTGATCTCCAGCATCTGCTGTCCTCACTTTCTCCAGGTTGGGTGGATTGGCCAGGGACAATGCAAGGTTTCAGGGCTATGGTAAGTGGTCTGGATGGGATGATCTTCAGGGGAGATTTGAACTCGCAACCCCTGGTTTACAAGACCAGTGCTCTAACCCCTAAGCTATGGAGCTGGCACATTTATTGCGAGGTAAGCATTGAGGGGCCTGGGGAGTGTTCATTATCCATCCCAACAAACACCATTTTGATTATGACACCCACTTCCTTTCCTCTGTTTTGCCTTGGACACTGGTGAGTATTGTTTGTTCGTTGTGAATTGGATGATTAGTTAATTTGATGGTTGGGTTTATTTGTATTAAATAAGAGCTGGGTGTTGGCTTCTGAATAGGAAATGGGTCAGAAGGGAAACTGTTGTTGTGCTAAATTACTGATTTGCAAAAGAGGTTCTTGTAAATCTTTGAAAGTTCATTTGCCGCCTAATTCAACATCTGGTCATTATTTATAACCATTACATACCTATCCTTGTGTTTATAGTATTCCGAGTGCCTCATTGAGTCATACAGTATGGAAATAGTCCCTTCGGTCCAACCAGTCCCTAATCCCAAACTGAGCTAGTCCCACCTGCCTGCTCCTGGCTCATTTCCCTCCAAACCTTTCCTATTCATCTCCTTATCTAAATGTCTTTTAAACGTTAGACCCACCACTTCCTCAGGAAGTTCATTCCACATACGAACCACCCCCTGTGGAAAAAGTCTGTCTCATATGTCTTCTTTAAACCGCTCTCCTCTCACCCTAAAATTGTGGCCCCTAATCTTGAAATCCCCCACCCCAGGGAAAATACACCTGCCATTAACCCTCACTATACCCCTCATGATTTTATAAACTTCTTTAAGGTCACCTCTCAGCCTCCTATGCTCCAGTGAAAAAAGTCCCAGTTGTGTATAAAGATGTTCATTGATATAAACAGAGGATAATTTAATTGTAATTATGTAAATGTGGATTGCACTGAATCCATGTTGGCCCTACGTAAGTCAAATGTTGTTGTCAGGCTTGAAGATGTTAATTTGTGATCCACACATTGGTCACTGGTACTGTAAACAACCTCATTCAAAATATAAAGTTCAACTGATCTGCTTTAATATACTGGAGATTCTCAAAACATGAAGTAAATCATCATAAAATTCCTGTAGTGTGGAAGCAGGCAATTTGGCCCATTGAGTCCATACCAACCCTCTGAAGAGCATCCCCCCAAACCCACTCCCTTACCCTATCCCAGTAACCCTGCATTTCCCAGGACTAATCCACCTAGCCTGTACATCCCTGGAAACAAAGGAGAACTTAGCATGGCCAATTCATCCTAACCTGCATAGCCTAAGGTCCATCATTTCTTTCCCAAAACCATAGCCTCCGGGCTGGATTTTGGGTTTTTTTGCCGGATGCTTTGGGCAGGAAGTGGTTCAGCCCAGTCTAGTGGGGTCAACACTCATCGGCATACGGTAGTGGATTGGTATGCAAGTGGGAAAGTGGGTAGTAAGCCAGCACCCCAGCTGTAAATTGATTGCGTTTAAATAAAAGAAAAAAAATAAGATGCACAGCATGTTCTAGAAATGTCTTGTCTTCATACAATTCTGTTTTTTTTTTAGACCTTGCATTTTGAGAGGGTGCACCTGTACTGAGAAATTGATCAGAAATGGAATTGTCCAAACCAATGATAAATAGTTCATTTATAAAATGGCAATGTTATTATTTGCAAGAATGATAGAACATCAAATCACAAGAATCACAAAATTACAGTGATGCTCTGTACAGTTATAGGGACATTTCCCACCTTTTTTCTCTCTCTATCTGCCTTGTAACAAAGGCCAATATTAATTTGTCTGCTGTACCTGCATATGAGGATTGTGTGATTCAGGTACAAGGACACACAGTTTCTCCTGTACTGCAGTATTCTGCAATCTCTCTCCATTAAAGTAATATCATATACCCACCCAAATGCCTCTTAAATGTTGTAATTGTACCAGCCTCCACCACTTCCTCTGGCAGCCCATTCCACACATGCACCACCCTTTGCTGTCCCTTAGGTTTCATTTACATCTCTCCCCTCTCATCCTAAACCTATGCTGTCTAGTTCTAGACTCCCCCACCTCAGGGAAAAGACCTTGTCTATTTACACTATGCATGCCCCTCATAATTTTATAAACCTCTGTAAGTCTCCGACACTCCAGGGGAAACAGCCCTAGCCTATTCAAACTCTCCCTGTAGCTGACATTCTCCAATCCTGGCAACATACTTGTAAATCTTTTCTGAACCCTTTCAGGTTTCACAACATCCTTCCAATAGGATTGCATGCAATATTCCAAAAGTGGTCTGCAGAAAGGTCTGTTTCCATGCTGTATAGCTCTATGACTCTGACTATACTATTGCTGTTCTTGTTGTCAAATTGTTGCCCATTCAGTTAACCTATTTGACATCCCTTTGTGTCCTGTTCACAACTTGCTTTCCTTCTCACCTTCACACCATCAGCGAATCTGACTGACGTTCATGTGATCCTTTTGAAATTGCTTTTTGCTAACAAGTGGAGCCTTGTACAGGAGAGTGACTGTATATCCATGTTTGGATGCACAGCTTGAAAAGGGACCTACGAAGCATCTTTCTCACACAGGGAGTGGTGTGTGTATGCAATGTGGACGTAGTGGAGGTTGGTGCAATTACAGCATTTAAAAGGCTGGGATTTGAATAGGCAGGGGTTAGAGGGATTTGGGCTTAGTGCTGGCAAATGGGAGTAGTTAGGTATCTGGATGGCATGGACAAGTTGGGTCAAAGGATCTGTTTTATGCTGCACCTCCCTATGACTCTGAGCTTGTAAAATGGATGGTATTTCATGATCACCTGCTCTGTTAGAGGTATTTCAGGTACTGTCGACGAAACTCGTGTCTGACTTGCCCATCGGATGTACACATCAATAACTTGAGGGCATAATCTTCCTGATTTGGGGATGGAGTGCTTACTGACTGAGTTCTCTGCTCTCACTCTAATCGTGCTGTGGGTGTAACTACAGCAGGTGGACTGCAGCGGTTCAAGAAGGCAGCTCACCCCCACCTTCTCCAGGGCAATTAATGGTTGGCCCAGCCAACGACACCCATATCCCATGGAAGACTTTTTAACAAAATTCTGCCTGGATCCCACCTTTTCTGTAACACCAGGAAATAATTTTCTGCTGCTTCAGCCCTTGTTTTGATATTGCAGCCATCCTGAATAGTCCCTGTGTCCTGCTTTGTCTTCAACCCCATGTTTCGCTCTGAATTCCTGTGGTCGTTTGTTTAACTTGGAAATCTTTCAAGTGGATCTTATCAGAAGTTCTCTGGAAATGGCAGTAAACTACATAGTAGTGACAAGCCTTGTCTACTGCAAGTGTAACGTAGTGCTTTTATTTATAAAGGATTCAAGGCTGATTACAGGATTCTTCCCAAAAACCTTTTTATTTCTGTGAGCCTCAATTTAATGCTACACATTTGGATCCATAAACAGAGTAAAATTCTGGGACGGGTGTGGGGGAGGTGGGGGGGGGTGGTGGAGTTTGTTGAGCAAAACGGGCTTTGAAACAGTGGGGCTAGGAGCAGGGTAGTTTTTTGGAGCAAGGGGACTTGCACATTTTCACAACTCTTGCACATCCGTGCTCACTATTTGATACAAAGGAATTATACTTTGTAGTCCACTGTATAAATGAACTAACCAAGACACTATTGTACAGTGAGCTGATGCTTGCTGAATCCTCTGACACAGTCTTACATCATAGAGTGACAATCATTTGTGTTATTAACATGGCCAACTAGTCCTGATGTGGAACTCCAACCCAGAGTTTCTGGCCCAGAGGCAGGGGCGTTACAGCTTGTGATACCACACGGCCATCTGTTTTGCCAGTATTAACATAGGCACCGGTAAAGATATTTTCTAGTCATTTCGTTCGGAGACATTGTCACACACTTTTGGAGCAGGTGGGACCTGAACCCAAGCCTTCTGGCTGAGAGGTAAGGACACTACCACTGTACATCAAGAGCCCTCAGGTCAGTAAATCTAAATTTTAATTCTTTTTCATCAACCTATTCAACCTCAACCTCTGGGGGAGGTGAGACTTGAGTGTTTCAGTCCGGGTGTAGGAACGCTACCACTGCATCACAAGAGATCCCTTGTTTTTTTTAAATGAAGGAATGTAATTGTTTGTTGGAAAAAATTTTTTAATCAGTTCAGAGAAATATCATGATACACCTTTAGAATTGGTGGGATTTGAACCCAGGGTCTCCAGGCTCAGAGATGGGGATACTACCACTGCACCACAAGAACCCTTCGCTAAGTAAATCTGTATTTGTCTGATCAAGGGTCTGCAGAGCCCATCATTAGATGAAAGTTAGTAAGTTCTTCCCTGTGATTTGACAGTGAATTAAGTTTGTCTTGAAAAAATGTCAATTGATATGTTTTGAAGCATCATTGCGCATCTCTTAAGTACAGTTTTGTGCACTTTTATCATTGCATTGCTAAATGATAACTTATAATAGACTAATTGGCTGAACTTTTTTCTTGGTAGATTAAAGTGCAAGTAAAGGGAATTGGTTCAGCAGCAACTGCATATAATTACTCCATTATTACTGCAACAATAGGCTTAATGTTTAATAACAAGATAACTGTGATCCTAACTGAATGTTGTTAACCTAATACACTTAACTTGCTTAATCATTGTTAGTTGAAGCTTAGTAGCTAATAGTTTTAAGCAGCGATACTTTAATATAATTAACCTTTGCTCTTGCAACTGCTTATTTTTAACTATTAATTCCGGTTACACTTAAGGATTCTAAAATCTCTTCCAACCTAATCTTGAAATATAGGATAATTAAATCAGTCTACCACGACAGGAGAAGCTACTCTGTTTTTACCTCTCTTTGTCATCAAATCCCAAAGATATCAAATGGAATAATTGGCCAATGATTAATTCAGTGATTGATGCAGCAGTCCGTGTCATGGCAGAGCCTAATGTTTGGAATATGCCAATCTGAGCGGAGTTGATGATCAGGATTTTAGGAAAACTCTGGCAACTCAGCTTGATTGACATGACGGCTGGTGTGTCTTTACTGATCCCTAATGTGCCTGGTTTGGGAATGCAAACTGGAGTATCCTCTTTTGCCCATTTGAGCACAAACACTGTGTACACTGAAGTTACATGTCAGTTGTTATTCTGTTGCGTTCACCTGCCTTGGAAGTCACAATTATAACATGTGCATATCATTTTTAATGCTTGCTGCATACGTTTATTCACTCATGGGATGAGGGCCAGTATCTAGTCCCCATCCCCAGTTGCCCTTGAGAAGGTGGGGGTGAGCTGCCTTCTTGAACTGCTGCAGTCCATGTGATGTAGGTTGACCCATAATGCTGTTAGGGAGGGATTTCCAGGATTTTGACACAGCAACAGTGAAGGAAAGGCGATGTTGTTGGCGATGAGTGGTTTGGAGGGGAACGTGCACGTGGTGGTAATCCCATGTATCCACTGCCTCTTGCCTTCGAGATGGAAGTGGGTTTGGAAGGTGCTAAGGATCTTTGATGAATTTCTGCTGCAGTGCGTCTTGCAGATCTTCCATCAATTGATTCCACGTACACTTGTTGCCTCAGAAAGACAGCTAACAGCATCGAAGACCCCTCCCACCCCGGTTATAATCTCTTCCAGTCACTTCCGTCGGGCAGAAGATACAAAACCTTAAACATGTGTACCAATAGATTCAAGTGTAGCTTCTTCCCCGCTGTCATTAGATTTCTGAATAGACCTGTCAAATTTCAAACCTAATTTTGATTTTGCTTGGATGGTGTCAAACTTCTTAAATGTTGTTGGATCCACATTCATCCAGGCAAGTATGAAGTATTACATCACAATCCTGACCTGTGCTTTATAGAAATTCAGGAGGCAAGTTACTTGCCTGAGTACTCAGAGTCTCGCGTAGCTACTGTGTTGATATGGCTCGTTGAATTCAGGATGTTGACAGTGGGGGATTCAGTGATTGTGATGCCATTGAATGTCAAGGAGCAGTGAGTGGATTGTCTCTTATTGGAGATGGTTGTTGCTTGGTACTTATGTGGTGCAAATGTTACTTGCCACTTGTCAGCCCGAACCTGGATATTGTCCAGATCCTGTTCCGTTTGAACATGGACTGCTTCAATATCTGAGGAGTCACAAATGATGCTGAACATTACGCAATCATTGGCAAACATCCCACTTCTGATTTATGATGTGGGGGGGGAAGGTTATTGATGAAACTGCTGAAAATGGTTGGGCCTTGGGCACTACCCTGAGGAACTCCTGCAGAGATGTCCTGGAGCTGTGATGTCTGACCTCCAACAACTGCAACCATCTTCCTATGTGCCAGGTGTGACTCCAAACACCAGAGACTTTGCCCCTGATACTCATTGATTCCAGTTTTACGAGAGCTCTTTGATTCCACACTCGGTCAAATGCAGCCTTGGCTCAATGTAGCTGTTCTTCCTGTGCAATACTCGATATTCAGCGCTTGCATTACATTTTACTTTTTTACAGAACGTTCATTTCCTGTTTTATATCAGACTTTCTTCTTGGTCTTGGTATGTTGATCAGCTGCAAAGTGATATAATACAGGTCACAGAAAGTCACCTTGAAGGCTTTTTGTTGCAATTGAACTGAGTTTGCAAGTTCAGGGGATATGTTTGGCAGCCCCATGCCAATGTATTTGAATGTGAGCTGTAATATGGGTGGTGGGATAGAAACAATAAGGTGGGTGCCAGCTAGCTATCTTCCAGTGTAACCTTGGGCTGTCCCCAATGATATTGAGGGTGAGATGGGCAAAAGGGTGAAATATTAGTAACCTCTCCTTAGGGTACTCAATCCCTTTCTGACCAAAAAGCCCAGAAGCTCCTATAAGTTCAGGCATCCAGGAATCTTCACTTTGGGGCAGCTTGCACTGCCAATAATGGCCACTCTCACATTCTAGCGCTGTTGAGGCTACTGATTTTGATTGGCTGACTGGATGTGCTCGGAGAAATTGAGGACTGCAGATGTCAGAGATCAGAGTTGAAAAGTGTGGTGCTGGAAAAGCACAGCCGGTCAGGCAGCATCCAAGGAGCAGGAGAGTCGATGTATCGAGCATAAGCTGTTCATCAGGAATGACCAGATATGCTGTACTGAACGGTAGAGATCCCACCTCATTTTGTTAGGGTCACCTCCAACATATTACTGCTGAGGTAGGGGCAGGCTTATTTATGGCCAATCTTGGGATGGGTGTGGTGCAGTGAGGTACAGACACATGACCCTTTCTTCTCCTCCCCAGGTAAAGTTCCTCACCACATCCCACCCCCTACAACTGCATTAGGCTTTAGACAGTGTGATGATAACATGAGGCCACATTTCAGCAATAGGATTTAATTAAACAGTGAAAATAAAAGGAAGTACAGCAATAACTCTGGTAGGTAAAGCAATCATCTTGCAGGTTAAAAAGTGTGGAAGACTTTTTGAAAAACTCTCATGCTTGTTGCTGGTCCCTAATTCTGAGTTGGGTAATGGCTGAGGATCCACTTCAGGAAGGTTTACCCCTGTCCCAGAAACAGTGCATTTGAATGTTTATATTGATGCTCATAGACTCCTTCATCTTCAGCTCCGTCATTGACATCATCTGCACCTGTCTAACTGCCTGTTCTCACACCTGTCTAACTGCCTGTTCCCAAACCTGTCTAACTGCCTGTTCACACACCTGTCTAACTGCCTGTTCTCACACCTGTCTAACTGCCTGTTCCCACACCTGTCTAACTGCCTGTTCTCACACCTGTCTAACTGCCTGTTCCCACACCTGTCTAACTGCCTGTTCCCACACCTGTCTAACTGCCTGTTCTCACACCTGTCTAACTGCCTGTTCCCACACCTGTCTAACTGCCTGCTTCACACAACTGTCTAACTGCCTGCTTCACACACCTGTCTAACTGCCTGCTTCTCACACCTAGCTAACTGCCTGTTCCCACACCTGTCTAACTGCCTGTTCCCACACCTGTCTAACTGCCTGCTTCTCACGCTTAGCTAACTGCCGGTTCCCACACCTGTCTAACTGACGGTTCCCACACCTGTCTAACTGCCTGTTCCCACACCTGTCTAACTGCCTGTTTCCCACACCTGTCTAACTGCCTGCTTCCCACACCTTGCTCACTGCCTGTTCTCACACCTGTCTAACTGCCTGTTCTCACACCTGTCTAACTGCCTGTTCCCACACCTGTCTAACTGCCTGGTTCTTACACCTGTCTAACTGCCTGCTTCCCACACCTGTCTAACTGCCTGTTTCCCACACCTGTCTAACTGCCTGCTTCCCACACCTTGCTCACTGCCTGTTCTCACACCTGTCTAACTGCCTGTTCTCACACCTGTCTAACTGCCTGTTCCCACACCTGTCTAACTGCCTGGTTCTTACACCTGTCTAACTGCCTGCTTCTCACACCTGTCTAACTGCCTGTTCCCACACCTGTCTAACTGCCTGTTCTCACACCTGTCTAACTGCCTGCTTCTTACACCTGTCTAACTGCCTGCCTCCCACACCTTGCTCACTGCCTGTTCCCACACCTTGCTAACTGCCTGTTCCCACACCTGGCTAACCGCCTGTTTTCACACCTGTCTAACCGCCTGTTCTCACACCTTGCTAACTGCCTGTTCCCACACCTGGCTAACTGCCTGTTTTCACACCTGTCTAACTGCTTGTTCCCACACCTTGCTCACTGCCTGCTTCACACACCTGGCTAACTGCCTGTTCCCACACCTGGCTAACCGCCTGTTTTCACACCTGTCTAACTGCCGGTTCCCACACCTGTCTAACCGCCTGTTCTCACACCTTGCTAACTGCCTGTTCCCACACCTGGCTAACCGCCTGTTTTCACACCTTGCTCATTGCCTGCGACCTTGGCAACAATACGGAGAACGGACTTGAAGGGACAGGAGAAGCAGGAGTAACGGATCATGACTTGAAATATTTGGAGTGGGCACCTCCAAATAAAATTACCACGTGTGAAGGTTGAAAGCATCAAAGCATTGCAGTTTAATGAAGTGCTCTCTATAATATTGGTACATCTATAAATGTTACCTTATTGGAACTTTCATATTGTAATTACGCCCTTTACACAACAGGGAGTGTCAGAATAGACATTCCAGGAGGAACCGAAAGCCTTTCATTTTTTCACATTTCAAACGCCTACCCTTAATAACAACTCTTAAAGGTCGCAGATTAAAAGTGTACTGGGATTGGAAGCGAAATTCTTGTTTTGATAATTAAGAGCTAAAAGTCCACGTTACTGGATGAAAGACCTCATCTGGTAATTGGTCTTTGTGAAGCAATGGGATTCTGCCACATACTGATCTTGCTGCAATTCACTGCGTTTTAACTTCTGTCCTTTTAATATTTATCATTTCTGCATGCAAAGGAAAATGTTAAATCAGGGTAGTGCATCCATAAGACATTACAGTACCACAGGATACCACATTCAGTGCCTCCTGCCCATGCTAACGTTGTGTGGATCATTCAACTCCATCCCATTCCCCCACTTTTGCAAGTTCATTTTCCTTCAGATGCTCATCTGATTTCTTTTCAGAGTCATTCATTGTATCTGCTTCCACCTCCCTTGTCAGCAGTTAATTCTTGTTCAACACCGCTCACTATATCATAGGTCTAAGTACAGAAAAAGGTTCATCGAGTCTGTGCCATCCAAAACCAGCACCTATTCTTCCCCCATTTTCCGGCACTTGGCCTATAGCTTTGCATGTCTTTGCATGAGGGTTTCTGCCTCTCCCACCCTTACAGGCAGTGAGTTCCAGATCCCAACACTCTCTGGGAATGCATTTTTCCTCACACCTCTTCTGAATTTCCTGCCCTTTACCTTAAATCTATTGCCCTTGGGCATTAATCCCACCATCAAGGGCATAGGCTTCTTCCTATCTACCCTGTCTATGCCGTCCAGTTCAGTGTCCTCTGCTCTAAAGAAAACAGCACCTGTCTTTCTAATCCCTCTTTGTCACTGAAGCTTACTTGCCCAGGCAACATCCTGGTAAATCTGCTTCGAGAGATTTGAGAGTTTCAAATGGACGTGAGACAGAAAATTGCAACAGTAGTCAACCATGTGATGGGAAATACCTGACCAAGAGATCACCCAACGATGATTTGGTCTCCCCACTGTGGAGGAGACAACACCATGAGTAGTGAATAAAGTTGACTTAATTGAAAATAAATACAAGTAAATCAGTGTCTGAAATTAAAAGGAGTGTTTTGAGACTTTGAGGATCGGAAGGGAGGGGTTGTGTAGCATGTGCTAAATTCCTCTGCTTCCGAGGGAAAATGCTGGTGCAGGAGGCGTGCAGATTGGAGGTGATGGAAGAGAGGGACAGTGTATAATGGTGGAAATGGTCCCTCCATACTGGTGGAGAACTAGTACTGAGGGAACAGAGGTTTTGGATAAACGTTCTCCCTGTGTTCTACAAATTTTTTTTCTTCATCAGAATTTCCAAAACTGCATTAAAGCCATGAGTTATTTTTGAGGTAGTTGAGTATTGCTGCAAAAAGGCACTTTTTTCGCAAAGTCTTTATTTTGCACTCAATGCAATTCTGAAGAAACACCAAAGGGAAGGCAGCAGTTATATTGGTAATCCTTGCAATTTGTCCTGATGAGTGTAAGAGGCAAGATCATAAATTTTAGGAATGGAAATAGGCCATTCAGCCCATTGACTCTCCTCTGCCATTCAGTGGAATCATGGCTGAAACCGGCAAGGCTTCAGATACAGGACAGCATTCCATCAGCACTGTACTGAGAGGGGCACGTGTTCATCTTCCCCACATCGGTGTTATTATGGCAGAAAAGATTACCCCTTTAATTAACTGATTCCTTTGGCACTGAAAATTGAACTAAAAACTGAGATTATGATGTGGACGGAATCTGTGTTGGTCGTCATGAGATTCATTTGATAGACATTGAGAAGTACAGAGTGAATTCTCAAGCTAGCACATGAGTGGACTGCTTGAGCTCCTAGAGGAGTGAGATATGGGATCTGCTGCCATAACTTACATTTGCCTGGCTCTAAACGTAGCTGGTCCTAATTTGGTACCTGAAACAGAATTCTACTTTTATGTTCCCTGAACAACAATGGTTACTGCACTTCTTTTAAGAATTGCTTCTCTCAAACACTTTGAGATATAATCATTTAAAAATGTCAGCCCTGCTTTTCCCTCGTGTGAATTTTTCTGCTTGTCTTGTGGTTTTGTGTTCCAGAAACTTTTTAAATGTATTTTTGAAATGTGCTGGCTCACCTCTGGAGCAGGTGAGATTTGAAACTGGGTCTTCGTGCTGGGAGATTTGGACTCTACTTCTGTGCTCACAAGAGTCCGAGGATTGTATGATTGTAACAATCTGCTTGCAATGATTTTTGTCCTGAATAACTGGCCTACCTGAGACTCTGTAATGGTGTGATGTTGTGATAATTCATTTGGGGGAGCTTTGAATGTGGTAGCAAAGCTGGTTATGAACAATGGTTAGATTAGACAAGGATAAATGTTAAGTTTGGTCTTGTAGAAACCTAGTGAACTCTCTTCACTGCTTCTAACAGTGCATGATGTGGAGGTGCTGGTATTGGACTGGGGTGGACAATGTTTAAAATCACACAACACCAGGTTAGCCAGCTACCTAATGAAGGAGCAGTGCTCTGAAAGCTTGCACTTCCAAATCAATCTATTGGTCTATAACCTGGTGTCATGTGATTTTTAACTTCTAACACTGCAGTTAAACTTAATGCAGCACAATCCTGTTGTGAATTAAACCAACCTGCTTCTAATTTTAACTAACTGCAGTGAGGGTGGCACAGTGGTTCAGTGGTTAGCATTGCTGCCTCACAGTGCCAGGGTTCAATTCCAGCCTCGGGCAACTGTGTGGAGTTTCCTCCGGGTGCTCTGGTGTCCTCCCACTATCCAAAGATTTGCAGGTCAGGTGGATTGGCCATGCTAAATTGCCCATATTATTCAGGGATGTGTAGGTCAGGTGAATCATTCGTGGTGAATGTAGGATTACAGAAATAGGGTAAAGAACGGCTTTGGGTGAGAAGCTCTTCGAAGGGGCAGTGTGGACTCAGTAGCCCACCTTCCACACTGTAGAGATTCTATGATTCAATTTTAGCTGTTCCACTGTGAGATTAGGTAGATCTGAATAGTTAACTTGAGTTTATAAATAGGATTGAACATTGATTTGTTTCCAGTCAGTCTTTAGTGAAATCAAGGGTTTTTTTTGAGAAATAAGAACACTCTGCAATGTTTGGAAACCCTTGAGTTGTGCCTTTGGATGTGACCGATCGGAATGGACCAGATGGCTTGCCTGGATCTGTGATGCTGCGGTTAGCGCAGTCTTGTACCTCACCCCCTCTCCCACCCCCACCGCCATCCTCTCACACAGGTCTACCCTCTAAAGATGAAGGTGACAAACAGGAGGAGAGATTTTTCAGAAGGAACCTGAAGAAAATAAACTCAGCGTGAAGTAATAAGATACCGCAGAGAAGGTGTGGGCAGCCAGTAAGAAAGTCTGCAGGAGTCAAGGCAACAATAGAGTAACACAAAGGAAATAATGTGAAAGAAGCAGGGAATCAGACACATGGTGGGGTTTTTTTGCTTATTTGTGAGCAATATCAGAGGAATTAAACAATTGTTTTGCACATATAATTGCTGAGGTTTGTCAGTGTTAAGGGAAAGGTCCCTGTACATGGATCAGAAAGGTATGGACACCCTCACCAAAACAATTAAGGCCAGATATTCGAGAATAATACCAAGATGTAAAAAACTGGGAGTGACAGAGCACTGGAATAGAGAATAGTATGTTTAATAGACAGAAAGGAAGAAAACAATGAAGTCTAAATCAGAATAGTGAATAGATGGATTCTGGTCAGTAAGATGGAGGATTGCAGATTGCTGGATGGTTTTATGATGTTGTGACTCTACCAGAGACCTGTCTTAAGAAAGAGCAAGACTGGGAGTTATTCGGGGAGGGAGGAGGAGTGGTGGTATTATTGGTTAAGGATAAATGCTGGAGAAAGAGGAAGTCTTAGAGGGTTCAAGGACAGAATCAATATGGCTGGAGATAAGTAACAAGCAACGATATTGCTCGTTTTAGCCTGTGGATTACCGAGTGTGGGAAAGATGTAGAATCCGCTCAGCAGGGAAATAGTAAAGGTGCGAATATCATTGAATCGTCATTCTGGTGATGAAGCAGCTGAAGATGGTTGGCCTTGGACACTACTCGAAGAAATTTCTGCAGAGCTGTCCTGGAGCTGAGACATTCTCCAACAATCACAACCAGCTTCCTATGTGCCAGGTATGACTCAGTTGAATACAGCCTTTATATCAAAGGCTGTTAACCTCACCTCCCCTCTAGAATTCAGCTCCTTTGTCAATGTTTGAACCAAGGCTGTAATGAGGTTAGGAACTGAGTGTCCCTGATAGAATCCAAACTGGGCATCACTGAGCAGGTTACTGCTGAGCAGGTGCTGTTTGATAGCACTGTTGATGACACCTCCCATCACTTCACTGATGGGCGAGAGTAGACTGACTGGGCGGTAATTGGTTGGGTTGGATGTGTCCTGCTTTTTGTGTACAGGACATGCTTGGGCAACTTTCCACATTGTCAGGCTTGATGCACTGACAAACAACAGAAATAAGCCAGGTAGTAGCAACATGCCTACAAAATTGGCAGAATGAGAGGAAACAGTGATTAATGGCCAATAATTATTTTTCAGACTGAGGGAAGGTTGCTAATGGAGCTCCCCAGAGTCTGTTTGGGACATCTACTTGTCCTGATATATATTAATGATCAAGATATTGGCTTCAGAGCACATGTTCCAAGTTTGTAGCCGATCCAAAATGCTGTGAATATGGAGTCTCATGAAGGCCAGGCCTGGTAAAGATGGAAGTTTTGAAGTGGGTCACTGCACCTGAAACATTAACTCTGATTTCTCTACTCAGATGCTGCCAGACCTGCTGAGCCTTTCCAGTAATTTCCATTTTGGTTTCTGATTTCCAGTATCCAAGTTCTATGGTTGCTTTGGGAGATTTCTTTCGCTAGTGAAGCAAAGATGTTTGTGCAACAATACTGTAGGTTTGTGGTGATAATTACTAATTATCTGCTTTTAATTCCATACTTACTTAATGAAAATACCAAGCTCCCATATTGGTATTTGAGCTCACTCCTCTCGAGTCCTTGCCTCTGGATTATGAGTCCAATAGCAAAACCACCAGGCTAGTGTACCACCTTTGTATTTTTCTCCTTAAGATGAAATATCACTTAAACACAAAAGGTATTAATGTCTATATATACATTTCAAACCTGCTATTGATAAGGTTTCTGAACTTGCCTTTAACTTATAAATTTGTTACTGATCCCAAAGAGTCCTTTCTCCTGCTTAAGTTGACCTTGTACCTTGCCCAGCTCAACTGAAATTAATAATGAGCAAGATGCAATTTCATTGTGTGCTCACTGGAACATTAAGGTGCATCATAAACATGATCCAGGAGGCTTTAATGATATTCCTCAGTGCCTTGGCTCCTGAATAAAACATTAGAAATGTTGCTGAGGTTTAATTATTCATATGTACAGTCACATGATTTCCAACCATAGTTGTCCAAGATGATGAAGATGCCACCTGCGCACTCTCAGCAAATTGCAAATACTTTTTCCTTTGCCGCTGCAGTCATCTGTTGTTAATCATAAAACCTGATGCTAAAGTCCCAGGGAATTGTTCAACTCAACAGATTACTAAATTTGAGGAGAGCAGATTGAAAGTATTACCGCATGTTAACAGTAGTATTGTGTCTGTGTACGTGTGTCTTGATGTCTGTGTAAATGTGTTTGTTTGTATTACAGCTTTATGCATATTATTTGTTTTAGACATTCCATATGGCATGTACATAAATGTATGTGTGTGCAAAACGATAAGATATTGAAGCAGAAGTAGGCTATTCAGCCCATCGTATCTGCTATGCCATTCAATGAGACCATGGCTGATCTGCGAATCTTCATCTCCTCCATATTCTTGCCTTTTTCCCATCAGCCTCAGTTCCCTTGTCTATCTGTGCCTCGGATATACTGAATGATGCAGTCTCGACAGCCCTCTGGGGGAAAGAATTCCACAGATTCATAACCCTCTGAGAGAAGAAGTTCTTCCTCATCTCTATCTGAAATGTGTGACCCCTGATTCTGAGATTTTACCCTCTGGTCCTAGATCACAAGGGGGAAACAGCCTTTGTACATATATTTGCCTGTGTGTGTAGTTCTGTTATGCCGAGGAATTGCAAATACATTCGTCTGTCATTCGGTCTGACCCCAGGCCACTGCTGCTTGAGTAAATCATTGCCTTCGATGAGATGTTAGTCTGATGAAATGATTAATGAGTTCCTTTTTGAAGGTGATATCTGTCTTGATCCCAGCTCTCTGGAGTATGGGGCAGTTGCACCTCCTGATGCCCTGTATTTGTGTCATCTTCCTCCTTTCCCATCAGTCAGTATGCAATTCACCTTGATGATCAATTTTGGCGTCATGTATTTTACTCCAAGTTGTAGCAAATTTAAATGGTAATTAGTAATGTTTGCAAACCTCATGAATTGGTTCACACTTGCAATTGCAGTTAACTGCTGCTTAGTCCTTTGTAGACAGTTGTGAGTTTGAATCATGTTTTTTTTCAATTAATTTACAGATTTATCTTGCTTTATCACTAGATAGCTAACTAAAAACCTGGGTCCTCAAAATTCCATCAGGATTATGGCACAGAAACAGTTTCTGTTGATACTCGTTAGTACAAGAGGAGTTGGCTTAACCCCATGTGCCTGCTGTGTTTCCACATCCATTTATTTCCTACCTTTCCGACTGAGGTGACATGCAAACTGGAGGAGGAACACCTCATCTTCCACCTCGGCAGCCTATGACCACACAGCCTCAACATTGAATTCACCAGTTTCCATATCTCCCCATCCCCTATCCCATCCCATATCCAGCCCTCGAACTCAGCTCCACCCTCTTGACCTGACCTATCCTGTCCATCTTCCTTCCCACCTATCTGTTCCTGACTTTCCACTGACCTATCATCATCACCTCCTAATTTCGCCCACCTATTGCCATCCCACCTGCCTTTCCCCCAGCCCCTCCTCCACACCCCCATTTACGTCTCTACTCCCTTCTCCCTCCCCGGCCCTGTAGAAGGGTCCTACCTGAAACGTTGACTCTCTTGCTCCTCGGATGCTGCCTGACCTGCTGTGCTTTTCCAGCACCACACTTCATCAACTCTGTTTTTCTACTGACCAACTAGCCTGTGCCCAAAGTTAATATCTCCTTGAAAAATACACAGACTTTCCAACAAATCCTTGCTACAATTCTAGCAGGAGATAAATTCAAAAGACCAATACCAAGTCTTTATCTATTTCAGATGTTTCTCGGACAGTGAGTGTCTAGAATCCTTGCCTAAGGCAGGACATAGATTTGCCCCAAATTGGTGTCAGCTCTGTTGAAAGGATTAACTTTGAGAGGATCTATTTTGCTAGGAGCCCAAGCAAGTGAAAGAGTGATTTTAACTTCATATTGCAAAGCTATGAACTCTGAGTGAGGCAGCAGTTTTGGAGATAGAAAGAGAGTGAGATGACCTTTCATTAGTGCTGTATTCAGTTCTGTGTCTGTTTACTATTGATGCACACTGTGCATGTATTAGTTAAAGAAATATTCGCCCATGGTGTGTGGATGTCACTAACTTGGCCAGCTTTTATTGCCCCATCGCGAGTTACCCTTGACTGGCAAAGTCTGGGAAGAAGTAAAACAAAGCTGAGTTGAAATAGAATTTGTTGCACACTGGTGTGATTGTGGTAAAAATGGGTTATCAATGTTCAACTTTTATCACCTAATTCTAATATCTGGTACCTCCATGGACTGAGGTGTCAGAGCCAATGTCAACTTAAAATTACTGCTCATGAAACCATCAAACATCAAGGATTAGTTGAGCTGGAATTTACTTTGTTATAAAAAGCGCTGAAATTCAGATTTTGATCTTCAGATTGATCCATACCTTTCTGGAAATTACACCTTGCAGTGACAGTCGTCTGCAGGTTCTCCAGCTTGAACTAAACACACAGGCTGGTCACCAGAACCCATAAACGAACTGCGTTTCAGGTGACAGCTTTTGAGTAGCAAAGCAGAAGGAGAAATTAAGTGACAGCTGATAATAGCAAGAAGCTGGAAGTCTCTTGCCCTCTATCTGTCCCAACCTCAAAACCAGCAGCATATGACCAGCCAACTTGGGAAAACAATCATTCAGAATAGAGTCAGGGCTACCTACAAACTTTGCCACTGCTGAAGAAAGAAGACAACAGCTGAACCATTAGGATACAGGTCTTTTTCACACTTCAAGGACCAGAGGAACATTAAATTGTAATTGACTTTACCTTCCTAGGGTGGTATGGTGGCTCAGTGGTTAACACTACTCCCTCACAGCGCCAGGAACCTGGGTTCGATTCTGCCCTCAGGTGATAGTCAGTCTGTGTGGAGTTTGCACATTTTCCTACAGGTGTTCTGGTTTCTTCCCACAGTCCAAAAATATGCAGGTTAGATGGATTGTCCATAGTGTCCAGGGATGTGCAAGCTAGGTGGATTAGCCACAGGAAGTACAGGGATAGTATAGGAGGATGGTTCTGGGTGGGATGCTTTATGGATGGTCAGTGCAGACTCAAGGGGCTGAAAGGTCTGCTTCCATACTGTAGGGATTCTATGATTCCGATTCCTGATGAAGGGCTTATGCTCGAAACGTCGAATTCTCTATTCCTGAGATGCTGCCTGGCCTGCTGTGCTTTGACCAGCAACACATTTGCATTCTATGATTCCAGTCTAGCAGACATCCTGCTCCCTTTCCTTTTTATGTCTGTTTGATGTTGAGTTTTTATTTTTACCATGGGCTGGTATGTCATAAAAATCCTTTTTCTTTCACTCAAGAAAAACTTTGCAGTTGATCATTAATTCATTTTGATCCAGGAAGCTGCATTTTAATTAAAGTGTGATAGCTGTGTGATAAAAAAATTGTTATGACTAACCGATAGAGGATTTTAAAAAAAAGCGAAGCTGTTCACTCATCCTCACTGGGGCTTAACAATGAAACTAGTGGCTGGATCCAAAATATAAAATATACACCAATCGAAGGTGAGGAACGTTAGAGAGGTAATCAGTTGTGAGTAGGTGAAGGTGCGGGGGATGGGGTAGAGAACAGCAGGGAAAGCTTTTGCTGGTTTTCTCCTCATTTGCTGCAGTGTTCATTTTTCTGCCATTCACACCTCATCGACACACATCGTTTGTTTCTCTACTTCTCCTGTTTTCACTTCGTTTTCAGCTGACTATTTTATTATTTAATATCTTATACTCTCCTTCCTATTGCATGCTTTGTGGCCTTTATTCCAGCCTTATAATATGTTGAGTGTCTTCCAGTTGTGATGGAAGGTCATTGACCTCAAATGTGAGCTGTTTCTCTTCACTGATGCCTGACCTGTTGAGTATTTCCAGCACTTTTTGCATTCATGGAACCCCTACAGTGTGGAAACAGACCATTTGGCCCCAACAAGTTCACACCGACCCTCCGAAGACTAACCCACCCAGACCCATTCCCCTACATGTACCCCTGACTAATGCACATCCCTGGATGCTATGGGCAATTTTTATAGGAGAAAGTGAGGTCTGCAGATGCTGGAGATCAAAGCTGAAAATGTGTTGCTGAAAAAGCGCAGCAGGTCAGGCAGCATCCAGGGAACAGGAGAATCGACGTTTCGGGCATAAGCCCTTCTTCATTCCTGAAGAAGGGCTTATGCCCGAAACGTCGAATCTCCTGTTCCCTGGATGCTGCCTGACTTGCTACGCTTTTTCAGCAACACATTTTCAGGGCAATTTTTATGGCCAATTCACCTCACCTGCACATCTTTGGACTGGAGCACCTGGAGCAATCCGCACAGACACTGGGAGAATGTGCAAACTCCACACAGACAGTTGCCTAAGGCTGGAATCAAACCCAAGCCCCGGCACTGTGAGGCAGCATTGCCAACCACTGCGCCACCATGCCGCACTGTTTTCAGATTTCCAGAATCTGCACTATCTAGCTTTCGCGGGAACCCAGGGCACTCATTAATCTTACCATTTTGCGACAGTTCCGATTCAGTTCAGTCACGTAATCAGGTCACGAGTCACTTCTCTCTCGATATCCTCAGCATGCGTCCCTGATGCTAAACATTAATGTTTAAAAAGGAGCTGACAGTCATGGACAGAACTGTGCAAACTAATTAATAAGAACGTTAATCACTGTTCCTTTTGGCTGTTTGTTACTTGATTCAGAGCTGACCCATTGCAGAACCTGTTTCTTTAATGGCAATATAATCTATGAATCAATGACCCTGATTTAATATGTGCTGTGCCAGCATTAAATAGATGAATGCCTTGTTGTGGTACTATTGATTTCCAGTGACATTTACAAGGAAGATTAAATACCATGGTGTGGAAATATTGATGAAATGGAAAAATGTTAAATGTCGCAAAAGGCAGGGTATATATTCTGTTGCTGCTGAATTTAAGTAGGTAAGTAGTGGGAGCATCCAAACAACGTTTTACTTGTAGCAAATCTATCCAGAGCTCAGTGATACCAGAAGTAAAACTGCAACGGTGGAGATGCAGAGCTGATTTGTCAAGAAGGAATCCAATGTCAACCTCTTGAAGCAGAGACCATTGTCAGAACTGCTCCTGTACCACATGTGCATAGGGTAGCCTCATAAATACAGGTGGCCCAGTGCTAATGTCATTGGTATAATAATCCAAAGCCCAAGGTTAATGTTCTAGGGTCTTGGGTTCAAATCCCACCTCCAGCCAATTGTGAAATTTGATTTCAACATAGATCTGGAATAGAAAGCTACATGGTGGTGATGAAGAAATTACTATCAATTTCCATTTAAAAATCTGGTTCACTTTAGGGAAGGCAATCTGGCATCCTTATTTGCTCTGACCTACATGTGCCTCATGTCCATTGAGAGTCCAAAGTCTTAAGACCCAGCCTTAAATAGATTCAATGCCAGATCACCCAGAACATTGTGTTAGAGAATTCCTAAGATTCACAACCCCTTGGCTGAAGTAATTTCTCTGCATCTCAGTCCTAAATGATCACCCCTTACCCTAAGGCTCTGTAAACTGTGCTCTGGAGTTTTATTCCCAGGTCAGGTGCAGAGGGTGGGAGATTTCCCAGCTTCATGAACTCCATCTTTAAACATGGCTCCCTGCCAGAGCACTGGTTGAGGTGGGTATGGGGAGCTGGGAGCTAGAATGGGTGCCAGTCTCCTGTGTTAACACAGTCTCTAGCACAATATTCAAAGCTTAAAAATTAATATTTCCAATCTTTCCCCTCATTCCCACACTTCCCATGCCACCTGATGCCCTACAACTAATCTGAACCCCCACCTCCGTTCCCAACTCCCATATTCTCCTCACCCTCCTTGCCACTCAACAGCCTGCACCAACCTCTGTTTCCACCCACAACCTCCATGCCAACCTATCTCCCTGTAGCCAGCATAAGGTCCTTTATAGACCCCTTTTACAACTTAATACCAACGTATTGTAGTCCACCTATCATCTTTTGCTAGGTGAAAAATACAAGTTCTTTTAAAAGTAATAAATGTTAGTGTATCGTAAGCTTCTCCAGATTGGAAAAAGTACTCTTTCACAAAAATACACTTTGCTACATTCAAATTTCTTCATCTCAATAAAGATTTTTTTTTAGAAAATAACATTAATTTTAAATCTCCAGACCCTTTTCAAAAATTTAAATGTTTAGACAATCTTGATAGATCCCTTTGACAGCTTTAATATTTTATTGCCAACATGATCATTCTTTGGTAGCTCTAATTGTTTATGCACTTTGTACATGTAGGTCAACTTTTAACATTGCAGAGGGCTACCTGACTGCTCCCAGCGGGCTATCCAAGTGATTCCATGAGGTTCAGATCCACTCCTACCAGCTTTAACTGATTGATTTTAAGGTTTCAAACTTTTATTGGACTATAAAAGGCTTGAACTGTCATAAGAAGCCAATTGTTATATTAGTTCTTTTGGGAAAGACATCTGCCCTCCTCACATGATCTGGCCTTCATGTGGCTCCATGTGACTCCATCCCACACCAAAATGGTTACCCTTAAAGTAACCTCTGAAGTAACCTAGCCAACCTGGACAATGAGAGAACATCAATAAATGCCAGTCTTTTCGGTAACTGCAACATATTAAGAATTACATTTTCAGAAAAAGTTCAGTAAAATAATTTTCTTTAATTTCATACACAGATGTCAGATCTCGCAATGTAAGAACACTTTGGTGACAGTGAACACAACTGCCTCACATTTACCATAGCTTAGGAGAGGGAAAGGAGCAGTTAGCAAGTGAAGATATTTAATTGGGGAAAAGAAAATGATGACGCTATCAGACAGGAGTTGTTAAGTACAGACTGGGAGCAATTGTTCCACAGAAAGGGCACAGCAGACATGTGGAGACTGTTTAAGGAGCAGTTGTTGCGAGTGATGCATGAATTTGTTCCTCTGAGACAGGTAAGAAGGGGTAAAATTAAGGAAGCTTGGATGATGAGAACAGAGGAGCTTCTTGTCAAAAGGAAGAAGGCAGTTTACAAAGGTGGAGGAAGCAAGGATCTAGAACAGCTTTAGAGGACTACAGGCTTGCAAGAAAGGAGCTCAGAAATGGACTGAGGAGAGCCAGGAGGGAGCACGGAAAAGGCTTGGCAAGAAGGCTCAGAGAGAACCCAAAGGCATTTTACTCATACGTGAAGAATAAGAGAATAATCAGGGAGAAGGTAGGGCTGATCAGAGAAGCCCTAAATGAGTTTTTTTGCTTTGGTTTTCACTAAGGAAAGGGACCTTGTTGTGAATGAGAACTTGGATGAGCTAGGAAACAGGCTTGAACAGATCAACATTGATGAAGTTTGTGTGTTGGAAATTTTGGCAAACACGAAGATTGATAAGTCCCCGGGGCCAGACCAGATTTATCCCAGGCTGCTCCAGGAAGCGAGAAAGGAGATTGCTAAGCCGCTAGTGAAGATCTTTGCGTCCTCACTCTCCACGGGAGTCGTACTGGAGGACTGGACGGAGGCGAATGTTCCTCTCTTCAGGAAAGGTAATAGTGAAATCCCTGGCATTTACAGACCAGTCAGTCTTATGTCTGTGGTCAGCAAAGTTTTGGAAAGAATTCTGAGGGATAGGATTTATGACTATTTGGCAAAGCATAGTGTGATTAAAGGCAGTCAGCATGGCTTTGTGAGGAGCAGGTCATGCCTCACAGATCTTATTGAGTTCTTTGAGGAGATGACGGGACAGATCGATGAATGACGAGCAGTGGATGTGTTGTATATGGACTTCAGCAAGGCATTTGATAAGGTTCCCCATGGTAGGCCCGTTCATAATGCCAGGAAGTATGGGATACAGGGAGATTTGGCTATTTGGATTTAGAATTGGTTGGCTGACAGAAGGCAGAGAGTGGTTGTAGATGGAAAGTATTCTACCAGGAGGTTAGTGTTGAGTGGGGTGCCACAGGGCTCTGTTCTTGGGCTTCTGCTCTTTGTAGTTTTTATAAATATCTTAGTTTTTATAAATCCTATCCCTCAGAATTCTTTCCAAAACTTTGCTGACCACAGACATTTGAGGGGTGGGTTAGTAAATTTGCAGACGACACAAAGGTTAGAGGTGCTGTTGATAGTATCAAGGGCTATTACAGGCTGCAGCGCGACATAGACAGGATGTAGAGCTGGGCTGAGAAATGGCAGATGGAGTTCAACCTGGATAAATGTGGAGTGCTGCATTTTGGAAGGTCGAACTCGAATGCTGAATATAGGATTAAAGACAGGATTCTTGGCAGTGTGGAGGAACAGAGGGATCTGGGTGTGCAAGTACATAGATCCCTCAAAGTTGCCACCCAAGTGGATATGTTTTTTAAGAAAGCATAAGGTGTTTTGGCTTTCATTAAAAGGGGATCGAGTTTAAGAGCTGTGAGGTTTTGCTACAGCTCTACAAATCCCTGGTGGGACCACATTTGGAATATTGTGTCCAGTTCTGGTCGCCCTAATATAAGAAAGATACAGAGGCTTTGGAGAGGGTGCTGCCTGGACTGGAGGGCTTGCCTTATGAAGAAAGGTTGAATAAGCTCAGACTTTTCTCTCTGGAGAGGAGGAGGAAGAGAGGAGACCTGATCGAGGTGTACAAGATAATGAGAGGAATAGATAGAGTCAATAGCCAGAGACTTTTCCCCATGGCAGGATTGACGGGTACGAGGGGTCATAGTTTTAAGATATTAGGAGAAAGGTATAAAGGAGACATCAGAGGTAGGTTCTTGACACAGAGAGTTGTGAATTCATGGAATGCATTGCCAGTGGTGGTGGTAGAAGCAAAGTCATGGGGACATTTCAGTGACTGCTGGACGTGCACATGGAGAGCAGTGAGTTGAGGGGTGCGTAGGTTAAGTTATTATATTTTACATTAGGATTAAACCTCGGCACAACATCGGGGGCCAAAGGGCCTGTTCTGTGCTGTACTTTTCTATGCTGTGTGCCCTAAACATACCTATAAATTTCAAATCTTTCCCGTTCACCACAGGAAGCCTGTCTGTTCAGGGTCTATGGTATGTGAAGGTTTTAGGGTGTGATATTGCAATGAAGTTTGGGGTTTTGATCACAGAAGGTACTGAATTAATGAACCAAACAGCTGCCTAAAGTTTCTTTTATTGTGCATATAACACAGTCAAAATGTGCTGTGCTGGAAAAGCACAGCAGGTCAGGCAGTATCCGAGGAGCAGGAGAGTCGACGTTTCAGGCATAAGCTCTTCATCAGGGATGAAGAGCCATCATTCCTAATGAAGAGCTTATGCTCAAAACGTTGACTCTCATGCTCCTCTGATGTTGCCTGACTGGCTGTGTTTTTCCAGCACTGCACGTTTTGACTCTGATCTTCAGCATCTGCAGTCCTCCCTTTCTCCCTGTGCATTTAATACAGTCCACATTACAGGAATACAAATGCTAAGAGGTCCTCTCTACCTGATGCCTGGCTGGAAAGGCTTATTAACAGGCTGTTTATGGATCAGCCACCAAAGTGCTTTGGCCTTATGTATCTGTCTGGCTGCCAAGTGTTTAATGTTGGCCTCTGTGCTTTGCTTGTGGATGCAAACTCAAATGCAGTCAGTCAGCATTTAAATTACCGAAAACCGAGTTAGGCCATACGTTATCAAAACTGCATAGATCCAGGTGACCATAATAGTTCCAAGGTGCATTTGTTGACATCTTTTTTTAAAAAAAACCCACTTGGGACATGCTGTCATAACATCAGTGCTGAGTTTTGAAATGAACGATTGAATAATTAATCCTTATTCTCTGCAATGTTCACAGTCTTTGAATGAGAAATTAATTTTTAATATATCATTCAACTTCAGTTTTGGAATATTTTACAATTTGTGCTGGTCGTTCTGAAATTCAGTCAAATTGGCTTGGTAATACAGCACAAAAGCACCACTTACTTATTATGTGGAGGTGCCGGTTTTGGACTGGGGTGGACAATGTTAAAAATCACACAGCACCAGGTTATAGTCCAACAGGTTTGGAAGCACTAACTTTCGGAGCGCTGCTCCTTCATCAGGTGGTTGTCAGGAGCAGCACTCCGAAAGCTAGTGCTTCCAAATATCTTTTGGACTCTAATCTGGTGTTATGTGATTTTAAACATTTACTTCGGTGTCGTGCTCCATTGATTGCCTGTGCTGGAGAGTTTAAGTTTTAAGGTTTGTGAGAAGATTTGTAGCTTGGGTGCTCTTTGTTGTGATTCTGTTCGCCGAGCTGGGAGTTTGTGTTGCAAATGTTTCATCCCCTGTCTAGGTGACATCCTCAGAGCTTGGGAGCCTCCTGTGAAGCACTTCTGTGATGTTTCCTCTGGCATTTATAGTGGTTTGTCTCTGCCGCTTCCAGTTGCCACACACGCAGATGACAAGCAACGTGAGTTCGACTGGGACAACACTACTATTATAGGACAAGCCAAACAGAGAACAGCCAGGGAATTCCTAGAGGCATGGCACTCATCCACAGATTCTATCAACAAACACATCGACCTTGGCACAATATACCGGCCACTGCAGCGGACAGCTGGAACTGACAACCGGATGGGGCAGAGACAAACCACTATAAATGCCGGAGGAAACATCACAGAAGTACTTCACAGGAGGCTCCCAAGCACTGAGGATGTCACCTAGACAGGGGACAAAACGTCTGCAGCACAAATTCCCAGCTCGGCGAACACAAACACAACAGTTTATGTTTTAGTTACATAGTCTGAGAGGTATGTTTTGTAGGACAGTTGCCGAAAGACAGTGTAACCTAAAGGAGGAAGGAACTGAAAAGTGGAAACTCAGTCTTTAGAATGGGCAAGGTAAGATCCAAGTGTATACAAAGGCATGGGGGGGTCCTGCATTTTAGTACTAAAATGAAAAGGAGTTTGTTAAGAACACTGTATTGAAGCAAACACTGGTTTAGCCTCATCTGGGGTATTGTGTCCAGTTCTGGGTACCACATTTCAAGACATTAGAGAAGATCCAGGAAAATAGTTATTGAAAAGTGATGACAGCTGTCAGTTATATGGATGGACTGGAGAGATTGGGAATGTCTTCCTCAGAAGAAAGGAAACAGAATTTGATGGAGGTATTCAAAATCACGAAGGGATTGAACAGAGCTGATAATGAAAGAGAATTTCCCCAGTGGTGGAAGGATCTGTAACAATGGGGCAAAACTTGAAGATAATTGGCAAAAGGAGCAGTGGTTTGTTTTATGTAGCGGGTGGTTGGAGTTGGAAATGAGCAGACTGAGAATGTGGGGGAAACTGGGTCAGACGAAGCACTTAAAAGTGAATTGGCTTATTATCTGAAAAGGAAGAGTGGTTGGATACATGAGGGGGAAGGCTTGGGGAATGGTACCAGATAAACTGCTCCCTTGGAGAGCTAGCACAGGGCACGGTGGGCTGAATGGCTTCAACCAGTCACTCATTCTGAGAAGATTGCAGCTGCTGTCCTTGGGGACCAGCAATCTGGTGAAATATTGTTTCCGTTGCCAACCCTGTGTACAGTGAAGCAGCCCAGTTTGGGAACATACCTGAGATACCTCTGGAATCTCTGTGCCTTCTGCATCAAGAGGCCCAGTGGAATCCATGTTTGTCGAGAGCAGATGGGAAGCACCCATCTGAGAAATCTTTGATGCCAGAATGGAATTTCTACTAAATCAACTTAGAATAGAATTCCTGCCCTTCGGCCCAACAGGTCCACACCGACCCTCTGAAGAGTAACCCACCCAGACCCATTCCCCTACCCTATTATCCTTTATTTACCCCAGACTAATACGCCTAACATACATATCCCTGATCACTGTGGGCAATTTGGCATGGCCAATTCACCTAAGCTGCACATTTTTGGATTGTGTGAGGAAACCCACACAGACACGGGGAGAATGTGCAAACTCCACACAGACTGGAGTTTGCACCCGAGGCTGGAATCGAACCCGGGTCTTGAGAGCTGTGAGGCAGCGGTGCTATCCACTGAGGCACTGTGCCACCCCAACTTGGCTGGGAAATATTTGGACCAGCCTCCTTTGAGGTCCTGGGATCACAAATTGGATGTCCTGCTTGATGTAAATGACAGTATCATTGAAAAGTGGAAGTAGCCAGCATTGTTTCAACAAGCACAGTTAAGGAGTACACAGAAAACTTTCCAGGTGCTCTTATTTACACTGAAGGATGGAGCATAAGGAGTTGGACTCAGTGATGAGAGTGCAGATTAGGACATGTCAAGACACAAAAGGAAAATATGTGTCAACCACAGGACTATCGTTGGCAGTAAACATATGGTCAGTAGACAAAGATCTGAATTCACTAAATTTACCTTCTTATTTATTCATTTTTGCGATCCGCACAGCAATAGATAGGTTCACTCCTAGAGTGTGGTCTGACAGACTGTGGTGAGCTGAATAACATGAACTGTGGAATTATACAAAACATTTCCTTGTTCCAACCAAACAAGAAGGATTTCTCCAAAACATTTGTCATGAGTATTCAGAAATCTACATTTGAAAACAATTGCAACAGATGACCCATTTATATATGAGCCGCATGAAATGCAAGTTGTAGAGCATGGGGCTGAACTTAACTGGAAGTTGGTGTTGTTGGAGACAAATTTCATGGAGGATTTTTCTCCGCAATGTCTAGTGAACTTTCTCACACTATTGTCCTAAACCCACGCTGTTACATGCCCCAGTAGTGCACTGCTTGTCCTATTCTCTCACTCACTCTTCAGTGGAAATACTCGCCGCAGCCAGGATCCCCTGGCATCAGCACCATGCTTAAAGCTCTGCCTGGCACCTGGTCACGCGCTGGCAATCTGGAGTTAACCTTCACCGTGCACATAAACAACCACAAACCAACACCTCTCGGGGCATATTGGCACGGCTGACACTTCCTCGCAGGTACAAATGCATAATTTTACATCAATTGCTGTTTAAGAGTAGCATTGTGAGGTCTACTTCGATCTGTCTCTGCGGCACTAAAGGGCTGGGTGACCATGCCTGTTGAAAGGTTGCACCTTCTGTGAATTTTCCCCAAAGTGGTCTTGTGCAATGGTGCAAAGACTTCACCAGACCAAAGGGCAGCGCTACGCAAGCTTGTGATTTTAAACAAACTTGTTGGACTATACCCTGGTGTCGTGTGACTTCTGACCTTTGTTCATCCCAATCCAACACTGGCACGTCCCCTTCAGTGCAAAGTGAGGAGTAATCAACTTCTTCTTGCTCACTTTGTGCAAATACACAGGACAAATTTGTACCTCATTTTCTTTACATTGGTTCACGGACCAACAATGCACAACAGGCCGAGAATGGAGGGCAATATTCAGCTCTCATTAGCTTGCCAACAGTAAGTTAGGAGTGAACTTTGTCAAGGCTTGCATTTATGCCTCAACAAAGTAGACACTGGAAAAGGATCAGATTGCAAGATTATGTGATGTAATTTAATTGCAATCTTCATGCAAATCGCTGCAGCTATCATCTGTCAAAGTTTTGTGGAATGAGCTATTAATGAATTAATGTTAACAGTGAGAGTTTGTTCTGTTTTGCATGCAGGATGAGAATGATCAGTTTGCATTCAATATTGGAGAATGGTTAGCATCTTTCCTTCCAGTAAAATATTCCATCCAAGTGACAAAATAAACTGTTGACTCACAAATCAGATAGAGATAGAATGGAGCCAGAAATGCAGTTCGATGTAGCTCAGCAAGGTAATCTCCTGGTTGAAAATTGTGTGCCTTGGGGAACGTATTATCACCAGCAATGCTGGCAATAGACCATTTCTCAAAATGATTAGAGGTATCGATATATCTGGAGCAAGTGTAAAATACATGTTTTGGAATTCTTTCATTATCTCTTCCAGCCCTACAATCTTCGAAAGAATTTACACCCCTCCAAGTCTAGCCTCTTGAACATCACCAGATTTAATTGCACCACAAGGTGGCACAGTGGTTAGCACTGCTGCCTCACAGCGCCAGAGACCTGGGTTCAATTCCCGCCTCAGGCGACTGACTGTGTGGAGTTTGCACATTCTCCCCGTGTCTGCGTGGGTGTGCTCCGGTTTCCTCCCACAGTCCAAAAATGTCCAGGTTAGGTGAATTGGCCATGCTAAATTGCCCGTAGTGTTAGGTGCAGGGGTAAATGTAGGAGATTGGGTCTGGGTGGGTGCGCGTCGGTGTGGACTTGTTGGGCTGAAGGGCCTGTTTCCACACTGTAAGTAATCTAATCTAATCTAATCACAGTTGTTGACAATGTCTTAGCTGCCTGGGGTCTGAACTCTGAGATTCTCTCCCTTAACTTTTCCAAGTTCTAATTCACCTTTAATATACTCCTTCAAACTAACCTCTTTAACTCAGTTTCTTACCATTAAGGCTCTTGGCCTGGATTTATGGTCAGTGCAAAAGAAATCCTGCTTTACAGGCAGTACACTCTAATCACCTTCATAAAGGACCTTCCCTCCAGCATAAGGTCGGAATTGGGGATGTTTGCTGATGATTGCACAATGTTCAGCACCATGTGTGACGACTCAGATACTGAAGCAGTCCATGTTCAAATGCAGCAAGACAGTATCCCGGCTGGAGGAGGAGCGCCTCATCTTCCGCCTGGGAACCCTCCAACCACAAGGGATGAACTCAGATTTCTCCAGTTTCCTCATTTCCCCTCCCCCCACCTTGTCTCAGTCGGTTCCCTCAACTCAGCACCGCCCTCCTAACCTGCAATCTTCTTCCTGACCTCTCTGCCCCCACCCCACTCTGGCCTATCACCCTCACCTTGACCTCCTTCCACCTATCACATCTCCATCGCCCCTCCCCCAAGTCCCTCCTCCCTACCTTTTATCTTAGCCTGCTTGGCACACTCTCCTCATTCCTGATGAAGGGCTTGTGCCCGAAACGTCGAATTTCCTGTTCCTTGGATGCTGCCTGACCTGCTGTGCTTTAACCAGCAACACATTTTCAACTGTGATCTCCAGCATCTGCAGACCTCATTTTTTACCCTTGGGCTGAAAAGTGGCAAGTTATATTTGTGCCACACAAATGCCAGACAATGCCCATCTCCAATAGAAGACAATCCGCCCTTGTCCATAACATGCATTGGAATTACCATCACTGAATCCCCTGCTACCAACATCTTGGGGTTACCATTCACCAGAAACTCAACTGGACTCGCCACCTTTAAATATAGTGGTCCCAAGAGCCAGTCGGAGAATCTGAATACTGCAGCAAGTAACTGACCTCCTGACTGCCAGGCACAAGTCAGAGTTGTGATGGAAAGCTCCGCGCTGCCCTGAATGGATGTAGCTTCAACACCCAGAAGCTCCATACCATCAAAGGCAAAGCTTGGTTGATTGGCACCACAGCCACAGACATTCACTTCCTCCACCACCGACACTCAGTAGCGACAGTGGGCACTATCTACAAGATGCACTGCAGAAGTTCACCAAAACTCCTCAGAGAGTGCCTTCCAAACCCGTGACCACTTCCAACGAGAGGGACAAAGGCAGCAGATAAATGGGAACGGCACCTCCTGCAAGTTCCCCTCCAAGCCACTCGCCATCCTGACTCTGAATTGTATCACCGTTCTTTCATTGTCGCTGGGTTTCTCTCCCTAAGGGTGTTGTGTGGGTCAACTCACAGCACGAGGACAGCAGTGGCTGAAGATGGTAGCTCACCACCACCATCTCAAGGGCAACGAGGGACGAGCAATAAATGCCAGGCCCGGCCAGCGATTCCCACCTGATTTTTTTAAAAAAACAATCTGGTGCCTGCTGTAATGTGGTGTGCAGGATAATTGTGGCAGTGGTTAACCAGTCAAAAGCCAGCGATGCTTGTGAATGGATCAGATTGTGTGAATCCATGAGGAACCTTCAGAGTCGGAACCTGGAAGTACAGTATTGGAAAAATAAATGTATATGATGAACCACAAGTAAGATAAAGATTGGGAAGTAAAGGTGTAATTAACAGGGAGAGATAGAAAGGGGCAGACAGAATGGGCACAAAATATACCTTTTAATTTGTTTAAATATTCCCAACATTAATTTCCTTCTGAGGGAATGAGACTCCACACTCATAATTCCCTGGCTGTGCACTCCGATCCTGCACGGACCCGCTAGCAGGTGTATTTTCAGTTATCTTTAACCTCTCTTTACTGTGATGTGAGGCTCCTACCAAGAAGACTACTATCATCCCAGTACCAAATGAGACTTAATGACTACCACCCAGTGACTCTGACATCCATCAAGAGGTTAGTCAGGGCACACGCTAACTCCACTAAGTAAAAACAATGACTGCAGATGCTGGAAACCAGATTTTGGATTTGTGGTGCTGGAGGAGCACAGCAGTAGAGGTAGCATCCAAGGAGCAGTAATAGGTGCTCTATGCTACTCTCTATGCTACTTTCTCCCCACCCCCACCCTCCTCTCGCTTATCTCTGCACACTTCAGGCTCTCTGCCTTTATTCCTGATGAAGGGCATTTGCCCGAAACGTCAGTTTTTACTGCCCCTCAGATGCTGCCTGAACTGCTGTGCTCTTCCAGCACCACTAATCCAGAACACTCTAACTCCAGCCTCCCAGACTGCCTTGACCCACTCCAATTCACACAACCATGTGGCCAAATTCAGCTCTAACTCCACTTACAAATTTGCTGATGACACCAGCATAGTGGGTCTCAAACAACAACAAGACAGATTTCAGGAAGGAGATAGAGAGCTTAGTAGCATGGTGTAAGGACAACAGTCTCTCTGTGTCAGCCAAATGAAGGAGCTGATCATCAACTTCAAGAAGCTTACTGGAGGACATGCCCCTGTCTGTGTCAAGGATACTGAGGTGGGGGTGGTCAAGAGCTTCAAGCTCCTGGGAGTGAAAATCACCAACAATCTGTCCTGGGCCGTCGACATTGACCGTGCAGTCAAGGGGCAGCACTGTGGCTCAGTGGTTAGCACTGCTTACCTAACATCACCAGAGACCTGGGCTCAATTTCAGCCTCAAGAGACTGTGCAAACTCCCTACAGACATTCTCCCCATGTCAGCATTGGGTTTTCTCTGGGTGTTCCAATTTCCTCCCATGTGCATCTTAGATGGATTAGCCATAGTATAAAAAATTTTCAGTAGTGTCCGGAGATGTATAGGTTAGGTGGGTTCGCCATGGTAGATGCGGCGTCACAGGGATAGGGTAGGGGGCTAGGTCTGGGTGGGACGCTCTTCACAGGATCAGTGTGGACTTGATGGGCCGAATGGCATGTTACCACTCTGTAAGTTTCTATGAAATAAGAAAGCACACCAATGCCTTTACTTCCTTTGAAGGGTAAGGAAATTCAGCATGTCCACAATGACTCTTACCCATTTTTATAGATGAATCATAGAAAGCATCCGATCCAGATGTATCACAGCTTGCAATGGCAACTACTATGCCCAAGATTGCAACAAATTACGGAGAGTTATGAACACAGCCCAGTCCATCACTAAAATCAACCTTCCTTCCATTGACCAGACCGACAGTTCCCGCTGCCTCAGGATAGCAGCCACCATCATCAAAGACCCCTCTCACTCCGGTTATACCCTCTTCCATCAGACAGAAGATGGAAAAACTCGAGAACACGTACCGACCAATTTGAAAACAGCTCCTTACCCACTGTTATCAGACCTCTGAGCAGACCTGTCATATATTAGAGTTGATCTTTGTCTGCAACGTTTCTGTAGCTATAACACTACATTCTGCTCCAGTACCCTGATGCACTTATGTAAGTTAGGGTTAGCACAATTAGCAATATGTTTCACATATCTCGGTACATACGACAATAATACATCAGATCAAATCAAGTTAACTCCATTGCAGATGTTATCCGTGAGGACTGCATTATATACCCTGCTCATGAACAGAGTATTTCTGACAACATTCCCAGCTCGACGCAATTAACTGTGTATGTGCAGATACTGCTGTCCACTTCAGCCCATTGTAATGGGGTTAGATCAACCACCATTCTTATTGCAAGATCGACCCTATATTTCTGTTTATGAATCAGAATCATTGTTTGTTCACAATTCTGTGAAATGCCTGGTGATATCTTACAACATTTAAGCTGCGGAAAATGGAAATTTATGGCATTATTTACTGCAATGCTTTTATATAAGTATAACGTTGATCAAGCAATTTGTTTCGAGTAGTCTTGCATAGACAGAGTTAATGTTTCTGTCCATGTCAGAAATGCCACATTTCTTGTACTCTTTTTAGTTTACGAATAAACTCCGTAAACCTGAACGCCTGGAGGAGCAGCCTCTGTAATCTTTTGGTAGAGTGGACAGGAAGCTGGTTCTGAGCTCAACGCCTTCACTTGCTATCTTAGAAAGGCCAATTTGTATTGTCTGCAAACGTGTTTTGTCTTCAAATCCATTCTGAATCATTTTTTAAAAAAAATACTTATAATTTCTAAACATACGAGTGACCAATTGAGTGACTGTAATAGAGAGAATTAAATAGTATTGAAAACTTCCAAAGTTCTCTCTCCTTACATGCCTGCTCATCCCAAGATATAATAATTTCCTAAAGCTGTCAGGCAGTGATTGAAGCAGGTATTATGCTCCAGTGAAGAAGGCCTAAATAAATAATTGGAAAAGAAACTAACACAGAAATTGCTGGAGAAACCCAGCAGGTCTGGCAGTATCTGTGGAAAGGAAAAAGATGTAACATTTTGAGTTCCACATGACTTCCGCAGAGCTGAAAGGGATTGGAACATTATTCTTTTGACAGAGATGGAGGTGGAATAATATGATAGAGAAAAAGGTGTAAAATGGATGTCAATTAAAGTTTGAAAAGAAGAGAATGAGTTCTCTCTACGAAGGTCAAAGTAGGTAAGATACAAACAAGACACTGCTGTGTTGGAAGGTTGGTGTGGAGGATGTAAGAAAGTTGTGGAATAGGCATCATGCAGTCCATTTCTGAAATTGTGGAATTCAATGTTGAGACCCCAAAGCTGTAATGTTCCTCACTGAGGTGATGTTCTTTGAGCCTCTGTTTGGTGGGACATTACAGCAAGCCCAAGACAGAATCGTTTAGCGTGGAATGGAAATGAATAGAATAGATTAGCCTTCAATGTCACATATAAACTTTTCATTATACTCATTGAGTATATGTCGCCAATTACAGCGCCAACTTAGATACAAAACGCACCTAGGCACAGCTTCCGTCAGTTGCAAGATCATAGACGAAAGAGAAATGAAATGCCCAGCATTACAGAACTAAAAGTTCAGTACTGTTTAATCAGAAAAGAAAAAAAATAATGAATCTGGTGGGTCTGATCTGATGTTTAATATACATTAATGCCAGCTGCCTCCCCAGTGCAACAGCAAAAGCTCAATGAAAGCAATGCAATGCTCATCGTTTGCAGATCCTTATTAAAGGTGACATGCCTGTGGGGTTTTGCCATTCGTTATTGCACACTGCACTGCGGCTTGTTGCTTCTTTGCAGCATGTGCTGGATGTGAGGAAGGCAAGGCACATCTGTCAGTGGGGAAAGACATGTTCGACTGCAAATGATGCTGTGGACTGGAGTTGACTTTTTGAATTGATGGCAGGGTCAGGACGGGAGAAGCAGTAGCCTTGTACTGAGCGAAAGGATAATTGTAAACTGGGCAACCTGAGAACCTTTCTGTGGCTCTGACATTTGATTGCTGCGGTTTGATTATAAAACTCTTGGAAGTCTCACCTTGACTGTGGGAAACACTTAAGGTAAGATACTGCAAACACTGTGATTAGACTCCCCCGTATTCGTGGGATAAAGCAATCTAAGATGCCTGACTGTGATTTTTGTAAACATAGAACTGGATTTCCTCCGACAGAGAAAAGAGAGAATATCAACATGCGAAGTTATCGGTTTACAGCTCACACATTTCAGGGCTGGTTGTTCTTAAGATTTTTCTCATTGTGATACTCACAGAGGACACAACGGCTGGAAGGGAGAGTGATACACTTTCTCTGCATGGTTTACTGAAATCAATCAGCATTTTAAAGAAGCTTTGAGACAATGAGGCAAATCCATACGGATTCAAAATGAGAAGTGTGATGCAGAACTTTCAGTCAGAGTGTATCAGATATCTTGGCATTTAATCTTACCTCAGAGCAGAACACTGCAATGGAGAGATAAATGGCTTTGATTTATAATGTCTTTTCTAAATATAGTGACAAATTCTTGTCTTTGGCAAAGAAAATCTAATGTGGTTTCATTTGTCTATTTATTTATTTTTCCTGGGATGTGAGGGTAACGGGGAATTTGTTGCCTAACCCGAGTTTCTCTTGACCTGTGTGGTTTTCAGAAGGCAGTTTAGAATTCAGCCACATTGCTGTGGGTCTGCAGTCTCAAATCATGCAAATTTGATATATTTTCTTCCCTACTGGTGAACCCCAGATGGGTTTTTACAATTACCATGGTCATGTACTTTATAATTACAGATTTTATTAGCTGCATTTAAATTCCACCAGTGGTGGGATCTGAACTCATGTCCCCGTAACATTATCCCAAGTCTCTGGATTACTAGTCTGTTGATATTATCATTATTCTCCTTCTTGGCTATGTTTGTGCTTTTGCATCTGTGCTAGGATGTTCTGGGCTCAAGTTCCACCTGTAATTGTCACTTGGATAAGATGCGAGGCTATAGATTTTATGTTGAAAATGTGTTGCTGGAAAAGCGCAGCAGGTCAGGCAGCATCCAAGGAGCAGGATAATCGACGTTTCGGGCATGAGTCCTTTTTCAGGATTCCTGAAGAAGGGCTCATGCCCGAAACGTCGATTCTCCTGCTCCTTGGATGCTGCCTGACCTGCTGCACTTTTCCAGCAACACATTTTCAACTCTGATCTCCAGCATCTGCAGTCCTCACTTTCTCCTATAGATTTTGTGTTACTTCTGATGGATGATAAAGAACCCCTTCCTCTTTTACAAAAAGCAAATTGTTCTTCCAAACTCTGGGTGATTCCCTCTTTCAAAACCTTCAATGAGTCTGGGACTTTGTGGTGAACAAGTTCCCTTTCCATGTTTTGCCAACACTATATCTCCTTCATTTCTGATGTAATTGGGATTTGGTGTTAATAAGACTTGGCTATTAAAGAGTTCCTTTTGCGCGGTGCATGTATTTGGCATGCAGGGTGTAAATTGGTTTAATGTTTACTTTGTTTCCACTTTGCATTGATGTTCACCATTTAATGTTGATCTGAGGCCTGTGGTATCATTGAACAGGGGAAGGGAATGTGCAGTGTGGGAGTACTTTTGTCAAAGCTGCATGCTTTGAAGGTGAGAAAAGAGATGTGATAAAAATAGCCTGGTGTGGGAGCTTCAAAGCTGCAGGAAGTTTTTCAGATTTTTCAGTGTGAGGGCCATCACTGTTATTCTAAATGTGCCCTTTATATGGCACCTTTCCCATCCACCAGACGTTTCGCTGAATTGTTCAGTCAATTGTGCCTGTGTCAGTTCTATTACCCAGCTCCTTCCTTTTCCCCATCGCCCTGTACGCCATTTCCATCAAACTAACTATCCAATACTCTCCTGAGTGCGTCAGTTGAACTTGCTTCCACCACAATCCCAGGCATTGCATTCCAGACTCGAACCACGCACTGTGTGGAAACATTCTTTCCCACATTACCCTTGCTTCAGTTGCACATCCCTTTAAATCTATGCCCTCTCTTTCTCGTTCCTTGTATGACAGGCAACAGTTTCTCCCTGTCTGCTTTGTCCAGCCCACTCAGTGTTTTGCAAACCTCTATCAGGTCTCATCTCCGTCTTCTCCCCAGGAAGAATAGCCCTAGCTTCTTCAATCCATCCTCATAAATGTGAAGATTCTTGTTCATTCTTGGAACTGTTCTTGTAGATCACATCTGCACTCTCTCCAATACATTCACATGTTTCCTATAATGTAGCACCTACACTGTGCTGTGTGTAGTACTTCAGCTGAGCTCTAACAAGTGTCTTGTGCAAGTTCAATATCACCTCTTTGCTCTTCTATTCGATGCCCCTATTAATAAACACTTTATGTTTTATTAACTGTTTTCTCCACCTGTCTTGCCACCTTCAGTGATCTGCGCACATATATATCTAGGTCCCAAAGTGTTTTGTAAGTAACTAAGTGCCTGTAAAGTGTAGTCACTGTTGTAATGGAGGAACTGCAGGAGTCAATTTTCACACAGCGATCTCCCATAAACATTAAGACTACAACGATGAGATGTTCAGTGTTTCTGTTATTTTAATGAAAAGATAATCTGCCTTGCTCTTCTTTCAAACACTGCCACGGGATATTTCACCCAACAGGCAGACATTGATTCAAAGTCTCATTTGGAAAGGAGGGGCACATCTGACTGAGCAGGGCTCCCTCAGTGCTGCACCATCACCCTTGGTTTTTATGCTCACATCCTGCAGTGGGATTTGAAGCCAGTACCAAGTGAGTGAGAGACAATTGTGCTGCTGACTGCTATGGTCTCAACTGATGGTAATCCTGAACAAGTCAGGTATCTAAGTGAAGACTGGCTTGATAGGCCATAATTTTTATTTTGGCACTTGGTTTACGCTGGTGATGAGTCACTGATCATAGAACCTGCCCGTGTACTTTTAACAAAAAAACATTAAATTTTATTACAGAAGGAAAACACAAGCATCATTATTTTACATAATGCAAGAACTATGTGAAATGGTCTTATGACAAATATGAGAAATTAAGATTGAGTGATTTTGCCCTCCAAAGCATCTTAGAAAGATACTCAAACCTCAGTGAAAGATTAGCCTGGCTCGACTTTAAAATCCCTTCTTTGGATGTCATTGGATGTAATGGGTTTCTGGAGCTTTCTTCAAACTAAACCCTTTTAGAGCAAACACGTGGACTTTTCCCAGTCCTCAGTTTCCAGCAGTGTTACGCCTGTGGAGTCTTTTTTCAAAGTCATTTGGGAATTTTTCCCCAGCCCTGATGTTTTGGAAACTAACATCACCTGTTTGCTCTCCTCTCCAACCTGCACACACTGCCTGACCTTCTAGATGGTTCTATCTTTCTGTGCTATTGGAATACAATTGCTAGGCAACAGCATATTAATTTTTCACTTTTGACCTTGCTTCTAATGCACTGAGCTAGTCACCTCCAGAGTTTTAAAGACCTCATTTAAATACATTGAACGAAAGCTTCAAACAGCCTAGCACCAATTGCCGAATATAAAAGTGGACCTAAAACCATGTCCTTCTCTTTTAAACACACGCGATTTAGAATTACAAATCAAAATTAAAGCTAAATGTGGTCCTCGAGTAAAACGGACCCCATCACCAAGGATAACGTATCATCTGCCGCCATTTCCGCCACCTCCAAACGGACCCCACCACCAAGGATACGCCATCCCATATTCCCAATTCCTTCGTCTCCGCCGCATCTGCTCCCTGGAGGACCAATTCCAACACCGCACAGCCCAGATGGCCTCCTTCTTCAAGGACCGCAGATTCCCCCCAGACGTGATCGATGATGCCCTCCACCGCATCTCCTCCACTTCCCGCTCCTCCGCCCTTGAGCCCCGCTCCTCCAACCGCCACCAAGACAGAACCCCACTGGTTCTCACCTACCACCCCACCAACCTGCGCATACAACGTATCATCCGCCGCCATTTCTGCCACCTCCAAACGGACCCCACCACCAAGGATATATTTCCCTCCCCTCCCCTATCAGCGTTCCGCAAGGGCCACTCCCTTCGTGACTCCCTCGTCAGATCCACACCCCCCACCAACCCAACCTCCACCCCCGGCACCTTCCCCTGCAACCGCAGGAAATGTAAAACTTGCGCCCACACCTCCACACTCACTTCCCTCCAAGGCCCCAAGGGATCCTTCCATATCCGCCACAAGTTCACCTGTACCTCCACACACATCATCTATTGCATCCGCTGCACCCGATGTGGCCTCCTCTTTATTGGTGAGACAGGCCGCTTACTTGCGGAACGCTTCAGAGAACACCTCCGGGCCGCCCGAACCAACCAACCCAATCACCCCGTAGCTCAACACTTTAACTCTCCCTCCCACTCCACCGAGGACATGCAGGTCCTTGGACTCCTCCACCGGCAGAACACAACAACACGACGGCTGGAGGAGGAGCGCCTCATCTTCCGCCTGGGAACCCTCCAACCACAAGGTATGAATTCAGATTTCTCCAGTTTCCTCATTTCCCCTCCCCCCACCTTATCTCAGTCGGTTCCCTCAACTCAGCACCGCCCTCCTAACCTGCAATCCTCTTCCTGACCTCTCCGCCCCCACCCCACTCCGGCCTATCACCCTCACCTTGACCTCCTTCCACCTATCCCACCTCCATCGCCCCTCCCCCTAGTCCCTCCTCCCTACCTTTTATCTTAGCCTACTTGGCTCTCTCTCTTATTCCTGATGAAGGGCTTATGCTCGAAACGTTGAATTCTCTATTCCTGAGATGCTGCCTGGCCTGCTGTGCTTTGACCAGCAACACATTTGCAGCTAAATGTGGTCCTGTCTACTTTTGAATCCAAGTTTCCGAAAGATAAATCATTAATCTTCATCACGCTGACTGAGGCATGGCAACTTTCCAAGGGTGTGTCAGGGGGTTGCAGCTCAACAGAGACACACAAATCACCAGCATGGGTCAACATCTTGAACCACATCTGTAAGGGGATTATTACAGTTGGGGAAGGTATGGAATCGTACAATCCCTGCAGTGCACAGAGAGGCCATTCAGCCCATTGATTCTGCACAGACCCTCCAAAGACCATTCCATCCTATACCTGTAACCGCACCTAGCCTGCACACTACAGGGAAACTGAGCATGGTTAACCCACCGTACTCTGCACGCCTATGGAGTGTGGGAGCACCCAGAGGAAACCCATGCACACATGGGGAGAACATGCACACTCCACACAGACAGTCACCCAAGGCTGGAATCGAACCCGGGTCCCTGGCAGTGCTAACCTCTGAGTCACCGTGCTGCCCTGAATCCAGCTTTCTGTGGAAGATGCTCTGCACACTGGATAGCGATAAGTACCCATTACTAACAAGCTAATGAAGGAAGCCTCCTCTGACCCTGGGGAGTCCACCGCAGTGAGCAGCAACTGTTGGAAGGCTGTGTACAATGCACTAATGGCCACAGTGTGGTTTCTCAGGGTCAGGATCTATTGCCTAAAGTGTACTAGTTTTAAGCGCAACAAACAGGCTGCAACGAGCTTTGTATATTTTCTGGAATTGTGGAAATGTAAAGCACCCTCGAGCTGAAGTGGACAGAGTTGATCTTGTGGCTGACTGCCCTCTCTACTGTACCAGAGTTGCCTGCAACATTTCTCAGTGGCTACTCTGACTTTCACTGTTCCCACCACTTATAATAAATGTGAAATATTCTTTGAGCATCACCTCCAGCAAGAAACATGTAGTGGATGTAGGTTTGCTCGCTGAGCTGGAAGGTTCATTCCCAGACGTTTCATCACCCGACTAGGTAATTGTCAGTGGGCCTCCGAGCGAAGCACTGCTGATATTTCCTACTTTCTATTTATATGTTTGGGTTTCTTTGGGATGGTGATGTCATTTCCTGTGGTGATTTCATTTCCTGTTCTTTATCTCAGGGGGTGATAGATGGGGTCTAACTCGATGTGTTTGTTGCTAGAGTTCCATTTGGAATGCTGTGCCTCTAGGAATTATCATGCGTGTCTCTGTTTGGCTTGTCCTAGGATGGATGTGTTGTCCCAGTCGAAGTGGTGTCCTTCCTCATCTGTATGTAAGGATATTAGTGAGAGAGGGTCATGTCGTTGTGTGGCTAGTTGATGGTCATGGATCCTGGTGGCTAGTTTTCTGCCTGTTTGTCCAATGTAGTGTTTGTTACAGTCCTTGCATGGTATTTTGTAAATTACATTAGTTTTGCTTGTTGTTTGTATAGTTCATTAGCTGCTGTTTTAGTGTGTTGGTGGGTTTGTGGGCTACCATGATGCCAAGGGGTCTGAGTAGTCTGGCAGTCATTTCTGAGATGTCTTTGATGTAGGGGGGAGTGGCTGGGGTTTCTGGACGTGTTTTGTCAGCTTTTTTGGGTTTATTACTGAGAACTTGGCGGACTTTGTTCATTGGTTACCCATTCTTTTTGAATACACGGTATAGGTGATTTTCCTCTGCTCTGCGTAGTTCCTCTGTGCTGCAGTGTGTGGTGGCTCGTTGAAATAATGTTCTGATGCAGCTTCGTTTGTGGATCGCTTCTGTAGTTCAGTATTTGGTCTGTACGTGGTTCTCTGTAGACGCTGGTTTGAAGTTCCCCATTGGCTGTTCGCTCTACTGCGACATGTAGGAATGGCAGTTAGTTGTAGTTTTCCTCCTCTTTAGTGAATTTTATGCCTGTAAGGGTACTATTGATAGTCTTGAAGGTTTCTTCTAATTTGTTTCGTTTAGTGATGACAAAGGTATCATCCACGTAGTGGACCCAAAGTTTGGGTTGGATGTTTGGCAGAGCTGTTTGTTCGAGTCTCTGCATTACTGCCTAAAGTCATTTACAAAATACCGTGCAAGAACTGTAACGAACACTACATTGGACAAACAGGCAGAAAACTAGCCACCAGGATACATGACCATCAACTAGCCACAGAATGACATGACCCTCTCTCACTAGTATCTTTACACACAGCTAAGGAAGGACACCACTTCAACTGGGATAACACATCCTTCCTAGGACAAGCCAAACAGAGACATGCACAAGAATTCCTGGAAGCATGGCATTCCAACCGGAACTCTATCAACAAACACATGGAGTTAGACCCCATCTATCACCCCCTGAGAAAAAGAACAGGAAATGACATCAGCAACCCGAAGAAACCCAAACATATAAATAGAAAGCAGCAGTGCTTCGCCCAGTGGCCCACGGAAGATGTTACCTGGTAGGGAGATGAAACGTCTGGAAATGAACCTTCCAGCTCAGCGAGCAAACCTACATCCAGAACCTCAATCTGAGCTACAAATCTTTTCAAAACTTGCTACAAACATGTGGGCTCAAAATACTCCTGTTCAAAACCACAGGCCATCTCCCTGGATAAACATTCCTGCTGCTGTATGTGGCACTTGTTCCTACATGTAGAAATTTAAGGAAAGATGTTTGTGCTTACATTTGTTGTGTATTTTTCGGGTTAACCCAAAGGTTGTCAGAGATTGATGATGCTGTAGCTTTAAGCGATATGTTTTGTCTGGGTTTCTTTTCGAGAGAGTTTGGGGGACAAATGGCGAGCAGTCTATGAGAAAATAAACAACTTGTGAGGCCTTGGGTTTTTATTAAATTTGGAACAATAGAAGCAGCCTGACTGGGTGTTGTCAAGCTCTCACAGATCCAGGAGTTTTAGTTTAGCTTTCAGTAGTTGTTGCTGGGGTCTCAGCAAGGTTGGAAGGCAGTGAATCTCTCCCAGCTGCATGTATCTCTTTCTTATCATTAGTATTGCATCTGAGACAGTCTATTTTCTGAATTTACCATTTACCAAGAGGTGTGTTTATGGGATGTTAATAAGTATTAATTTTTAATAATCAATTAGTAATTGTTACTATATTTAGTATTCTGTTAAGTTTTCCAATAGAGTCAAGTTTCTGTCTTTCTGAGGAAGGGTCACTGGACCTGAAATGTTAACTCTGATTTCTTTTCACAAATGCTGCCAGATCTGCTGAGCTTTTCCAGCAATTTTTGGTTTTGTTTCTGCTTTCCAGCATTCGTAGTTCTTTTGGTTTAATTCCTCTTTCCTTTGTTGTATTTTAACTGTAGTGTTTGAATAAATTGTGTTTTGCTTAACTTTGAGTAGATTGACCAATTGAATTGCATCTGGAACATAGCACCTCACATTTATCTCTAAAATAAGAAAACAGTAGGCACTAGGCTACCTACTTTGTGGACAATAAGCTTTCACAGACACCTTTGCACTCATCAAATTTTAGGTATTGACTGAAGGAGATAAATATTGTTGAGGCTACCTTTTGTTGTCCTTCAGATTATGCCTTGGATGCTTTAAGCATATCTGAGAGGGCAGCTCGGCCCTGGTTCATCTACAGGACAGTCCTGGCGATGCAGCACTCCTGCAGTACTGCACTGGAGCTGAGATTCTTTGTACAAGTCTCTGGAGAGAGCTTAACTCACAGACTTCTGAGTTGAGAAATACTTCTCCTCTCAATATTCCTGCTCGGGAGACTTTTGTTAACAAGTAGGGAGACTTATCCTAACTGCCAGCAGGGAAGAGCATCATCATCAAAGCCACATTTCACTTTATCGAAGTCGGGGCGCATGTTGTGACATTAATCTCCGACAGCACAGCCATGCACTCTGGCAGCTCCTGTGAAAGGTCAGGTATGGTTGGGGATTAGGTAACAGGTTTTCACTGGGGTACCTCTGACATGTCCTCCTTTTTCCTCAACAAAGATTACTCCCCACTGTGGTGGATAGAGCTTTCAGCTGTATCCAACGCATTTCCTGTTCTTCTGCCCTCACCTGTTCGCTTCTCTCCCAGAGGGTTCCCCTTCTCCTCACTTTTCAATCCAGTAGACTCTGCAATCAGAGGATCATCTCCACCAGTACTGCCGCCTCAAACAAGATGCCACCACTAAACTCATCTTCCCCTTCCTGGTCAGCAACTTGCATGGACTGCTGTCTCTACGACACCTTGGTCCTCACCTCCATCTCTCTGGACTCTTTCTCACTTCCCCATGACACTTTCCCTTTCTTTTTGATGACAGAAAGTGTGACACTTGCCTGTTAACCTCCTCACAATCCAAGGCCCAGGGGAAGCAGTGATTCACTTGTACTTCCTTTAATCCAGTCATGTGTATTTGCTGCTCACAACAGAGTCTCATTTACAATGGCGAGACCATGAACACATCAGCTGACCATTTTGCAGGACACCTCCGCTCTTCATAGGAATGACCTTGACCTCTCAGTTGCTTGCCATTTCAATAAGTCACCTTGTTCTCTTGGTAATAATTCTGACCTGAGCCTGTGGTAATGTTCCAATGAAGCTCATCACAAGCTGGAGATACGGCAGCTCAGCTTCCCACTTCACAGCCTCTAGGGGTCAAACACTGAGTTCCACATCTTCAGAGTCTGACCTCTACCTTTCATTTTTCTCTCACCCCCATCCAGCAGATATATCTTGTTTTTTTTGTCGTTGGCAGACTGAGCCCCATATTTCCCTTTCTACACTTACCATTAGCACCTATTTTACATCTATATCGCTTCTTTGCCACCATTAGCACTCCCTTTTGCTCTGGTACACTCACCATTTGTTCCTCTTGCGCCTTTTCCCTTCTCTGACTCCAACTTAAAAATTAACACTTTACAGATCCTGTCACTTCTGAAGAGAGTCATATTGGATCTGAAATGTCAGCCTTTCTTCTGCCAAAGATGCTGCCAGACTTGCTAAGTTTCTCCAGCATTATCTCATTCTAGTTTAGATTTCCAGCATCCATGGTGTTGTGCTTTAATTATGGAAGAATCAGGGAAATGGTTTCAATCCAAATGGAAGGGTTTTAGATGGTAAAGTCCCCAAGCTGTAATAGTTTATATAAAAGTTTTCACGTTGTCAGAAATGAAAGAATGCTTCGACCATCCAAACTGGAAAGAAATCAGAATGCAGTGTTGGCAATCCAAGAAGAAGTAACAGACAGAAGGAGTTAAGGAAGAAATTAACAAGTTGAGATAACAGTGATATTTCTGTGGGATCTGTTATGGACATTGCTGGAAAACAGGTTGAAATGTTGCTTTCCTGTTTATGTTAAGATCTTCCATCCTTACATATCTAATACTTTGCAATTGTGGGCGGCACGGTGGCACAGTGGTTTGCACTGCTGCCTCACAGCGCCTGAGACCCGGGTTCAATTCCCGACTCAGGCGACTGACTGTGTGGAGTTTGCACGTTCTCCCCATGTCTGCGTGGGTTTCCTCCGGGTGCTCCGGTTTCCTCCCACAGTCCAAAGATGTGCAGGTCAGGTGAATTGGCCATGCTAAATTGCCCGTAAGGGGTTAATGTAGGGGTATGGGTGGGTTGCGCTTCGGCGGGTCGGTGTGGACTTGTTGGGCCGAAGGGCCTGTTTCCACACTGTAAGTAATCTAATCTAATTTCTCCTTTGTATAAAAAACCTGTGCCTTTTTGTTAATGAACACCTGCAGCCTCAATGAATGTGTACCTGTGACCAATTACCTCAGTGACCAAGTGCAATTAAGCTGGTCTTCTATCAGGCCAGGGTTCACTCTGGGATCTGATTTGTTCAGCCTTACCATTGCTGGAGATGGTTGCCCTTTTTCAACCGAGATTCATAAATCAATCTCATCGGTGTTGGTTTTCACAGCATGTTTAGTTCGCTGTTGTGATCTTCATTCAGTCAGCAGTAGCATCCTGTCTGGACAAAGTGCTGCTTAATCAGATCAGAGGTTAAACCAACACCGTACCTGCCTGAAGCAGAACAGAAAGCATTCGCTCTGAGTTAGCCAGCGTCTGTGGACGGACCTGGAAAGGCAGCAGAGAGAGAATTCTAGCTGCTTTCTTCAGTGAGGTAAGTTTAGGTAGCTCTCAAACATTATTTGTTATGTGGTGGCTTTCTCCATGCATCTATTATTCTTGGTTAAAAATCACACAACACCAGGTTATAGTCCAATAGGTTTAATTGGAAGCACACTAGCTTTCAGAGCCACACTCCTTCATCAGGTGATTGTGACAAAAGCTAGTGTGCTTCCAATTAAACCTGTTGGACTATAACCTGGTGTTGTGTGATTTTTAACTCTGTACACCCCAGTCCAACACCGGTGTCTCTAAATCATGTCTGTTATTCTTGTTCTTTTGGATGGTGGGAGTCATGGACTTGGACGTTGCTGTTGAAGGGGCCTTGGTGAGTTACTGCAGTGCATCTTGTAAATGCCGCGTGTTGGTGCCCCTCAGGGAGTGTCAGTGGTGGACAGAGTAAATATTGAAGGTGGTGGACGGGGTGCCGATTAAGCAGGCTTTGAGTTCTGAGGGAGGGTCACTGGACACATTAACTCTGATTTTTCTCCACAGAAGCTGCCAGACCTGCTGAGCTTTTCCAGTATTTTCTGTTCTTGTCGATAACTAGGTGGGCTGCTTTATCCTGAATTGTGATGAGCTTTGTGAGTGCTGTTGGAGCTGCACCCGCCCGGGCAAGCGGAGAGACTCCCTGCAGGTGGCGACAGGGAGTCAGGAAGCAAAGTTGAAGTTGAGAAACGTGGAGATGACATTGCAAGTAGAGGGAAAGACTTGCATTTTTATAGCGCCTTTTATGGCTTTCAAAACATTTTGTGAATCAAGACCCACTGCAATGCGACTGCCTCTGGTCAATAAAGGATGGATAATAAATGCTAGCCTAGTCAGAGATACCCTCATCCCATGAGTTAATTAAGAAAAAAATCAACGGACAAGCATTGAGGGTCTGACAGTGTGCTGGCTCCTACTGTAAATTTTATATCTGGGAGCTATGTGGAGATGACATTCCATTTTTGTTACAATGGCTACATCATGCATTTAGCTCCCTAAATCGTTTGTATTTTATTTAATGAATAGAAACCCTACAGTGTGAAAACTGGCCATTCAGCCCACACCAACCCTCCAAAGAGCAGCCCATTCCCCTATAACTCTGCATTCCCCATTGCCAATTCACCCTAACCTGCATGTCTTTGGGCTGTGGGATGAAACCAGAGCACCCGGAGAAAACAGACGTGGGGAGAATGTGCAAACTCCACACAGACAAACGCGTGAGGCTGGAGTCAAACCCGGGTCACTGAGGCAGGCATGCTAACCACTGAGCCACCGTGCTGCCACACATCACACAGCCTCTCACAATCAACCACAGAACAATTGAACACTGCAGCCCTCTGTCTGCCAGTAGGAGGCCCAGTTGAGGCAGCTGTGGGGTTGCAGAAGCCAACTGAGGGGGTGCTGTGAAGGTTAACCCTTAACAACAAAAATAATCTATTACTTCAAGTGGATGTTAACCCTCCCTCCAATTTACTGACCATGATTAAAAGTATGGTTAGCCAGTCCCAGTCTAGATTTCCTGAAGAAGGGCTCATGCCCGAAACGTCGATTCTCCTGCTCTTTGACCTGCTGCGCTTTTCCAGCAACACATTTTTCAGCTCTGATCTCCAGCATCTGCAGTCCTCCCTTTCTCCCAGTCTAGATTTGGCAACTTTTCCAATGGGATCCCCATCCTATAATTGAGTGGATTACTGGCAGATGGGAAACCTGCCCTGAGAGTTGGAGGCGTTGACAGGAAGACTGTGAAAGATTTGAAACTCCTTGATTCTGCTCACAGTTATCATGGGGCTGGTCGGGCATCAGGAGGCTGTGACCTGATGCACTATCTTAGAGCAGTCCCAATACTAGACATGATTGTACTGTGCGAAAGTGAGGACTGCAGATGCTGGAGACCAGAGTCAAGATTAGTATGTTGCTGGAAAAGCACAGCAGGTCAGGCAGCATCCGGGGAGCAGGAAAATCGATAATAGTTGTACTGGGCCCAGGCTGGTTGAAGTGAAGGTCTGCAATCAAACTTTGCTGGGTTTTATTTTGTGTTTCTTCATTCGACCTGTTCGGAGCAATGTTCTTATGCCCCTCGGAGCAGATGGGGTTTGAACCCAGGCCTCCTGGCTGAAAGTTGGGAACACTACCATTGAACCTCACAGCCCCTAAACCACACCATTCTTGCTTGCTGAGTCTAAAGGCTGGTCTAATTATCAGTGTAGAGGATAAACCATTAGTGAGACTTCAAATGAAGTGTTCCTCTTACAATAACAAGAGGCAGCTTATTGCATGGCCTCCATAGGCCCAAGGTGCATTGACTAGTTAGGCATCATTGCTTCAAGTGATCAGGAGCCAGCAAATACCCATCGGTCTCCATTGAGACCAGCTGCTCGACTGCACAATTCCCCACTCGAAGACCCTGTGACGCCATCAGATTTGTTAATGTCTGACGTGATCACGGTGTCTCAGTGGTTAGCACTGCTGCCTCACAGTGTCAGGCACCCAGGTTCGATTCCACCCTCGGGCGACTGTCTGTGTGGAGTTTGCACATTCTCCCCGTGTCTGCGTGGGTTTCCTCCCACAGTCCAAAGATGTGCAGGTTAGGTGGATTGGCCATGCTAAATTGCCTGTAGCATCCAGGCATGTGTAAGCTTGGTGGATTAGCCACAGGAAATGACGTGGTACAGGGATAGGATAGGAGGGTGGATCTGGGTGGGACACTCTTTGAAAGGTTGATATGGGTTTGATGGGCTGAGTGGCCACACTGTAGGGATTCTATGATTTTCAGCATGAAGTTTTTCAGAACCATTCCCTCATACAATAGAGAGAACCATTGTCCTTTCTCGCATCTCCTTCTTTCATCAATTATTGCTGGTGCACTTTGGAGTTTAGCCTGTGGCTGCATTACACTGACATATCCTCATGCTAAATCGCCTGTGACCTCCTCCCTTGTAATTTGGCAGCAAAATTAGCAGAAACTTAATTTGCTTAAGATGGAAGCGAGAGAAATTTCCTCTCTGAGGCTGATAGTTCTTTGCAATTCTTCCTTTAGTGAACAGTGAAAGCTGGGTCACTGGACACTTAAAGGCCTGAGTTAGGCAGATTTTTTAATTTCAAAAATATATTTTATCCATAAAAAGTATCTTCACATACATACATACATACATGTGCACTAAAGTAATTTGGTTCAGAACAGTCGCCGATGAAGAAAAATCACAAACATTGGAGTTTGACTATATCCAACAAACTGGTACTACGTTTTATTTGTATACATTTGAGGTAGATTTTCTTTGATATTACAATAGTATACTTTAATTGTATGAGGAGATCTTTATGCACATACACAGTTCATGAAGCCATTCAGATTTATACTGTCTTTACCCCAAACTTTCCAACGGCCACCAGGATGTTGCTTGGCTGGTGGTGAGAAGGGATCTGCCTGTCAGAGCCTTTATGCATACCCAGCTCACTGTGCCACTGCACACTGCCCCGGAAGCAACTGCAGAGAGGACAAGACTGTCACACACATCTCCTTCTGGGATGTCGCTATGCAAAGGATGTCTGGAGAGAAATGCAGTGGTTTGTGTTGAGGTTTGTCCCAAGCAGCTCCCTGATGCGGGACCCCATGTTCTATGGGCTGTTCCCTGGGGGACACACTCTGACCAGCATCAACTGCGCCTGGAGGACCATCAACTCTATGAAAGACACTCTTTGGTCTGCCCGAAACTTGCTAGTCTTCCAGTCGAAAGATGTGACCCCGACTGAGTGTTGCAGACTGGTACATCTGAGGCAGATATTTTTAATGATGTGAGAATCATGGGTTATGCAGTGAGAGTGGAGCAGATAGGAAAATGGAGTTAAGACCACATCAAGTGACCTTCACTGAGGTCCTAATTGAACTTCTCTGCTAATATTTCTTACGTTCATTTGTTCTAATGTGAAGCAGCAGAGGATCACTCTCAATGAAGTTTTGGTGATACTGTTCAGAAGGAATGATCACAAACTCCTTCACTCAAAGTAAGGTTCACATAGCACCAATGAAGTGCAGGCCATATAAAGTGATGGTTAGCAGTAACAATAGGAATGACAGTAAATAGAGGTAAATGGTGCACCTTATCAACAGGGTAAATTCTCACAAGGTCAGATTTCCCTCAAGCACTGGAGATTTTTATTAATGACAGTAAATGATGAGAGATCAGCATCGGAGTTATTTGTGTATTCGATGTAACTGTTTAAATGCCTCCAGCTATTGCTGACTGCAGTTGTTGTGTCAGTCTGTCTTTCGAGAGAAACTGAAGTCTGTTTCATGAGAAAGTGCATCAACATTTTATTAAATACATAAACAGGTTCAAATTGTGTGAGTTGCAGATGCCAGTGTTGAGTTTGATAATCTGCTGCCCTACCTGTACTTACTCCTGTACAAGCAGCCAATCACATGCGCTTACACACACACAGACACACGCGCGCGCACATACAGACGCAAACACGCACACAGACGCAAACAAACACGTATATATACACATCAACCACACAGCATCAACGTTGACTGCACCAGTCTCCTCATCTCCCCTGTCCCCACCTCATCCCAGATCCAACCCTCCAACTTAGCACCGTCCTCTTGATCTGCCCTACCTGTCCATCTTCCTTCCCAACTATCCATTCTACCCTCCCGTCTGACTATTACCATTACCCTACTGCCTTCCCAACTACCTAACCCCAGCTCCACCCTACCTACCTATTTATCTTTCATCCCTCACCCACTCCCCCAAACTTCCTTATTGGAGGGCTTATGCCCGAAACGTCGATTCTCCTGCTCCTCGGATGCTGCCTGACCTGCTGCGCTTTTCCAGCACCATACTTTTCAACTCTGAATTTCAGCATCTGCAGTCCTCACAATCTCTTTCTCTCACACGCACGCACACAGACATACACATGTATGTACATGCGCATGTGTACACACACACTGACATGTGTAGACACGCACACATACATATACGCACGCAAACACACATGTAGACGTCCAGCATCAGGGGGAGGAGAAGAGCTAATATGCGAAACATTGCTGTGTTCTTCCAGCCTCCTGCTTGTCTATTTTGGATTCTAGCATCTGCAGTTTTTTTTGTCTCTAATGAAGAGAACTTGTCTCTCAAGTTGCTTAGTTGCTCTAGTTGACTCCTGCTTTATTACAGTTGACGGATTCTGGTTTCTGTTGGGATTAAGAAACGTGCAACCCAGGCAGGGATTGGTAATTTCTCATTTTAGGGCACAGCATTTGTTAACTGCAAATGAGGCCATTGCTCCAGACTGGGTAGGGTGTGGTATGTCTGCTTCCTGATGGCGGGATGAAGCCAGTCTGTGAAAGGGGTGAATGGGTCCATGAAAGGCCTCTAACCTGCTAACCAAAACACCAATAAACTGCCGTCGCCGATTTATTGTCAAATTGGCAAAAAGGAGCAGTGGTGAACTACCATTTCTTCTTGAGCTGTCTTAGGTTTTACAGCCCCTCTTGATTTTGCTGATTAGCATCAAACCTCATTTTCTGTTTTTGGCTGTGGGTGTGTTATTTATAATGCAAAATGTGAAATCTAGCCCCTAACACATGTTTTTTTTAGAATTCTTACTGTGTGGAAACAGGCCATTTGGCCCAACAAGTCCACACCAACCCTCCGAAGAGTAACCCAACCCAGACCCATTCCCCTACCCTACTATTTTACATTTCCCCTGAATAATGCACCTAACCTATACACTCCTGAACACCGTAGGTAAAATAGCATGGCCAATCCACCTAACCTGCAGAACTTTGGACTGTGAAAGGGAACCAGAGCACCTGGAGGAGACCCATGCCGACATGGGGAGAATGTGCAAACTCCACACAGACAGTGGCCCAAGAATGGATCAAACCCGGATCCCTGGCGCTGTGAGGCAGCAGTGCTAACCACTGAGCCACCTAGACAGTTCAATTATTCATAGTTATTAAAAACTTAGCTCATTTTGTAGTGCCCTTTGAGGAAGGAAATCAGCCATTTTTAGCTAAATTGGCCTACTCATGACTCTGAAGTGGTGGACCAAGCCATGCAGTTCAGAGGCACTTCGGAATGTGCAACAAATGCTGACTGTGACGGAAAAATCCTGTACAAAAAGAAAAGTAAAGGGCAAGACCAGACTTACCATGGGAGAGTTTACTGATCCATTAGATTAGATTAGATTTCCAACAGTATGGAAACAGGCCCTTCAGCCCAACAAAACCACACCGACCTTCCAAAGAGTAACTCACCCAGATTCATTCCCCTATATTTACCTCTGACTAATGCACTTAACACTACAGGCAATTTAGCATGGCCAATCCACCCTAACCTGCACATCTTTGGTTTGTGGGAGGAAACCCATGCAGACATGGGGAGAATATGCAAATGCCACACAGACAATCGCCTGAGACAGGAGTCAAACAAGGAGGCCTGGCACTGTGAAGCAGCAGTGCTAACCACTGAGCCACCGTATCACCCCAAATGTAGATCCTTTGTGGAAATGAAACTCTGTTCAGGATAGTATTAGCCACATTGGATTAAAGCTTCTCCTCACTGATTTCCAGGACTCTACTACACTGTTCCTGCCGTTCTTCAATCAGTGCTAATCCTCACCGTGGAATGAGCTTCCATTTACACTAGTGACGGTCAAAAGAATTGAGAAATAATTGGATTACATGTGGAGATAGCTCCCTGCATGTAAATTTAGATGATGGGCTGAATGGCCTCCTATCTGCCATTATTTTATGAGATTCCTCCAAAGCACGAGAACATTATTCCAAACGCTGGTCTGCAGCAATTTTTCTGCCTCTAGGAATATCATCTTTATTTAAGTGATTTTCATTACGCTGCTCTGCAGTTTCATTGTCAAAATGAACAATGCAATTGTTGAAAGATAAATGAATATCTGGATAAAAAGGAATGCTTTTTCTTTATTAAAAACCTCTTCCTCTTACCCTTCACCACCCTCCTCCGCAGAATTAAAGGAACTGTCTAAAGCTGTGACAGTTAGAATTTCCAAACACTGAACAGTCAGAGCATCGTATAATTTAGCTTTGCTGTTGGATGATGCAGTGTGCAGCGACCATGTTAGCCACCGCTCTGCTGTAACACTCTCATCTTTAACTCAGAAGCTTAAAGGGTTGGGTCCCCCTCACAGTGCAGCGACAAGGGAAGTGCTGCACTACCAGAGACCTCATCTTTTGCCTGAGACATTAAATCACAGGCCAGTGTAGACGTTAAAAAAAGGTGTTATTTTGAAAACAACAAGGAGAATTAGTTGCACTAACCTGGCAGGTATTTATTCTGAAACCAAGAACGCTAAAAGATGATATAAAAACAGAAATTGCTGGAAAAGCTCAGCAGGTCCGGCAGCATCTATGGAGAGAAATCCGAGTTAACGTTATGGATCGAGTGACCCTTCCTCAGAATTGATCTCTCTCCACAAATGCTGACAGACCTGCCGAGCTTTTCCAGCAACCTCTGTTTTTGTTTCTGATTTACAGCATCTGCAATTCTTTCATCACCCTTTTTTTAACTAAGGGTTTGGTTATTGTCACGTTACTGTTTTTGGGAGCGTGCTGTGTGCAAATGGTTTGCTGCGTTCCCCGCATTGCAAAGGTGACGAGAGGTTATCAGAAACTCTTTGGGGCTTTTTGAATTTGTGTAGGAGGTGTTATGCAATTGTAAATCTTTTGTGTTTGCATGCATATTATAAGCCTGTAGCTCTCAAAGGTGACATTGCAGTCAAGGTTTGTGTAGTTTATGGCAAGTGTTGCTGTACAAGTGGAGGGAAACCCGCTGTGTGGAATATAACTCCACAGTGAAGCATCAATCACTAGCCCCAGGATTTATTTCTGCCACATATTAAAATAACTGAGTTAAGTAAGACCACTGATGCGATAACCGAATTTATGCTTTTTAAATCAATTGTGTGGTTTTGGATTGTAGTGGAAAAGCCAGGTTGATCCAATGTTGCAGAGTTTGTGGACTGAATATAATCCGTAAGGTATTGATAAGACATTCTGCATCTCAAATTGGTTTCTCTATGTAGCATGAACGAATTAATCTAAAATATGTTGTGCAGAGCCCAAACTTGATCTGAGCTCTTTCAAAATAAATTTTAAGCATGATGATGCAATTTAATTACTCCCCTTTCTCAGTTCAGAGATTTTATTATTATTGCCATTTTTATTATTTTCATTTTATTCTCTTCTGTTGTTTGTGTCCTTCCTTCCATCATTATCTCCTGCTTTCCCCTTGCACCATTATACTGGCTGGTTCGATTCCAGCGTCAGGTGACTGTGTGGAGTTTGCACATTCTTCCCGTGCCTGCATGGGTTTCCTCCGGGTGCTCCAGTTTCCTCCCACAGTCCAAAGATGTGCAGGTTAGGGTGGATTGGCCATGCTAAATTGCCTGTAATGTTCAGGGATGTGTAGGTTAGAAGCGTTAGTTAGGGAAAATGTAGAATAATAAGGTAGGGGAATCAGTCTGGGTGGGTTACTCTTCGGAGGGTCGGTGTGAATTTATTGGGTCAAATGGCCTGTCTCCACACTGGAGTGATTCTATGATGCATTAATTCTGTCTCTCATTTAATCACACTCGCCCTTCACCCTATCACAGATTTATTCCCTTGTTTGTTATGAGTCTATTCTTTTCTCTCCTCAGGACTTGTAGTTGCTTACAAGTTGTTATACCTCACATTCTACTGGTGCATAAAAGCTAGCCTTGACCATGATATCCTCATCTGCTAAGCAAGTATATAAATGTAACTTAAAAAGAGAGCCACGCACGCATTCTACACGGAATGCCATGTGGCTGGAGAGTGCTGTTGATATGTAAATAGGGCAATAATCTCATACTGTAATCATGTAGCACCTCTTCACTTCTGGATGTAGTTTTGTTCGCTGAGCTGAAAGGTTCATTTTCAGATGTTTCGTCACCATACCAGGGAACATCTTCAGTGAGCCTCCGGATGAAGCACTGCTGGTGTTTCCTGTTTTCTGTTTATATGTTTGGGTTTCCTTGGGTTGGTGACGTTATTTCCTGTGGTGATGTCATTTCCTGTCATTTTTCTCAGGGGTTGGTAGATGGGATCCAAGTCAATGTGTTTGTTGATAGAGTTCCAGTTGGAACGCAATGCTTCTAGGAATTTTCGTGCAGGTTGGTTTGGCTTATCCTAGGATGGATGTGTTATCCCAGTTGAAGTGGTGTCCGTCCTCATCTGTATGTAAGGATACTAGTGAGAGAGGGTCATGTCATTTTGTGGCTAGTTGATGTTCATGGATCCTGTATCATGTATCCTCTTCACCTCGTTTTTTTGACCATCATTTTGGCAATTGATTTCCGCTTTGATATGATTTATTGCTGTCACGTGTACCAATATAGAGTGAAAAGTTTTGTTTTGCGAGCTATACAGGAAGATCATGGCAAACAAGGTTACACAGATCATAGAGTGTTTAGACAGAGTGAGGCATACAGATTACACAGGAGGTGCACAAAAGCAAGATCAACATTTGATTTGAAGTTAGTGAGGTCGATTCAGCAGTGTAATAATAGCAGGGAAGAAGCTGTTCCTCAACCTGCAGGTACGTGTGTTTCAAGTTTTTGTACTTTCTGCCTGAGGGAAGAAGTTGGAAGCGGGTGGCACGGTGGCACAGTGGTTAGCACTGCTGCCTCACAGCTCCAGAGACCCGGGTTCAATTCCCGCCTCAGGCGACTGACTGTGTGGAGTTTGCACGTTCTCCTCGTGTCTGTGTGGGTTTCCTCCGGGTGCTCCGGTTTCCTCCCACAGTCCAAAAATGTGCGGGGTAGGTGAATTGACCATGCTAAATTGCCCGTAGTGTTAGGTGAAGGGGTAAATGTAGGGGAATGGGCCTGGGTGGGTTGCGCTTCGGCGGGTTGGTGTGGACTTGTTGGGTCGAAGGGCCTGTTTCCACACTGTAAGTAATCTAATCTGATCTAAAGTATAATCAGGGTGGGAGGGGTCTTTGATGATGTTGGCAGCTTCTCGCGGCAACAAGAAGTGAAGGTGGATTCCATGGATGGAAGGTTGGCTTCAGTGATGGTCTGGGTTGTGCACACAGCCTTCTGTAGTTTCTTACTGTCCTGGGCAGAGCAGTTGTCGTACCAGGCCATGATGCACCTGGACACTATGTTTATCTGTAAATGCAGAGAGTATACACTTGTTCATAGACATGCTCAGAAACCTTCTATAGCCTTTTACAACAACAACCTATATATTTATAGAGCATCCTTCATGCAACAAAACTTCCCAAGGAATTTCATGTATTGTGTTATAAAACAAAATCAGTCATGGACCAAAGGGTCTGTTTCCATGCTGTATGACTATGAAGATATTAGGTTCGGTGAGTAAAAACTAGCTCAAAGACTGGGCTTTAAGGAAATAGGTAAAGAGTCAAGATCCACAAAGGATTATTGCCATCTCTGTAAGAAGATGATCTCTATTATATGCAATTTCTTTTTATTCTTTTTGTAACTGAAAATGGCGTTGGATTGTGGTGACAAAACACTTCTCACTGTATTTTTCCAGATATATGTGATAATAAATAAATAAATCAGCTTGATCAAAAGCCAAGGTTGGTCAGTGTAGGGGCTGATGTATGACCCCTACATTATCTTGCTTTGAATGTTTTCCAGCCACTTCTTTTCCCTCTTCCAGCCTTTTGTAAAGACAAAACAAATTACTTGCAGCTGTAAGAATGGTTGGAACTATTTTTGTCTTGAAAGGGCTGAATCCCATTAAAAATTCTTGGCTGCTGAGAGCTCACATGAATACCTAATTAAGGAGCATCATTGAAAATTCACTCAGCTCAGCAGTTTTCCAAATGAACTCATATTTGTTACAGTATGCCAATACTCTTTTCAACTGAACATGGAAATTGTCACTGGTGCAGGAACAGAAAATTGCTGGTAATTCTCAGCAATCCTTTCAGCATCTATGCAGAGAGAAACAGAGTCAACGTTTAAGGTTGACACACTCTCTTCAGAACCGAAACAGGTTTTAAGCAGTTCTGACAGATGTTGTGGTTCTGTTCGCCGAGCTGGAAGTTTTTGCTGCAAACGTTTCGTTCCCTGGCTAGGGAACATCATCAGTGCTATTGGAGCCTCCTGTGAAGCGCTGCTTTGATGTTTCTTTTGTGGCACAAAACGACACGACCAGCTATCCCTAGTAGCCATACACTCAGACAACCAGGAACATGAATTTGACTGGGAAAACACTACCATCATAGGACAAGCCAGACAGAGAACAGCCAGGGAATTCCTAGAGGCATGGCATTCATCCACAAACTCCATTAACAGACACATAGACCTGGACCCCATATACAAACCACTACAGCTGAAATTGACACCTGGAAACGGCAAGAAGATCCATCAACAGACACATCAACCTGGACCCCACATACAAACTACTACAGCTGAAACTGACACCCAGAAGCGGCAAGAACAAACCACTATAAATACCGGAAGAAACATCAAAGCAGCGCTTCACAGGAGGCTCCAGTAGCACTGATGATGTTCCCTAGCCAGGGAACGAAACGTTTGCAGCAAAAACTTCCAGCTCGGCGAACAGAACCACAACAACGGACACCCGAGCTACAAATCTTCAACCAGACTTTAAGTTCTGACAGATCAAAAGCAAAGCTAACTGACAAAGTAGGTTAAAGAATATGTCAATCATGATGAAGTGATGAATGTTTAAGGGGATATTTCAGAATGTAATGCATCTATTCTGCACAATGTGAAAGAGAAATTCATATGGGAGCGTTTACCATCTGGTTAACTAAAGAGGTTAAAGATTGTATTAAACTTAAAGAAAAAGCATACCGTTGCACAAAGATGAGAGGCAGGTCAGAATATTGGACAGAATGTAAACGCAGCAATGATTGATTGAGATTGCTAAACACGAGAGAAAACTAGCTAGACATACAAGAGCAGATGCAAAGAGTTTCTATAGATAGTTTTAAAAAGTTAGCAAAGTGAGTGTTCATACTATAGAAAGTAAATCTGGAGAATTAATGGTGGGAAATTAGGACATTGCAGGTGAATTCAGCAGGTATTTTCCCTGCAAAGGTATAAGTAACATGCCAGATAAGCTGTAAATCTGGAAATGGAGGGTGAGAGAAACTCAAGAAAATTCCAATCGCCACAGAAGTGGTACTGAGTAAATTGTTAGCACAGTGAGCTTCATCCTAGAATCTTAAAAGTGGCTATTGAGATAGTTAATGCATTGGTTCTAATTTTCAAAAACTCCCAGAATTCAGGGATAGTTCTGTTTAGATTGGAAAATAGCAAACATAATTCTTTTACTCAAAAAGGGAGGGAGAGAAAGCAGCAAACAGTGGACCAGTTAGCTTCACATCATTTGGCTGGCTGGCTGGTTGTGATGTAGAGTGATGCCAACAGCGTGGGTTCAATTCCCACACCGGCTGAAGTTACTATGAAGGACTCTCCTTTCCCTCGCTGAAGTGTGGTGACCCTCCGGTTAAACCATCACCAGTCATCTCTATCTAATGACAGAGCAGTCATAGAGATGTACAGCACAGAAAAAGACCCTTCATTGCAAACACATCCATGCCGACCAGATATCCTAACCTAATCCAGTCCCATTTTGTCAGCACTTGGCCCATATCCCTCTTAAACCCTTCCTATTCATATAACCATCCAGATGTCTTTTAAATGTTGCAATTGTACCAGCCTCCACCACTTCCTCTGGCAGCTCATTCCATATGCACACCACCCTCTGAAAAAGTTGCCCCTTAGGTCCCTTTTATATCTTTCCCCTCTCACCCTAAACCTATGCCCTCTAGTTCTGGACTTTCCCACCCCAGGGAAAATACCTTGTCCATTTACCCTATCTATCCCCCTCATGATTTTATAAACCTCAGTAAGGTCACCCCTCAACCTCCGATGCTCCAGGGAAAACAGCCCCAGCCTGTTCAGCCTCTCCCTGTAGCTCAAATCCTCCAACCCTGGCAACATCCTTGTAAATCTTTTCTGAACCCTTTCAAGTTTCACAACATCCTTCTGACAGGAGGAAGACCAGAATTGCACGCAATATTCCAAAAGTGGCCTAAGCAACATCCTGTACAGCTGCAACATGACCTCCCAACTCCTACACTCAATACACTGACCAATAAAGGAAAGCATACCAAATGCCGCCTTCATTATCCTATCTACCTGTGACTCTACTTTCAAGAAGCTATGAGCCTGCACCCTATGGTCTGGTAAGACTGTGGTAACTTTCCTTTTACATAGGGAGGATATCAGAAGTGATTATTAAAGACATGATAGCCAGGCACTTAGGTTCAAGTTATTCAGTCAGATTCAACATGGTTTTGTGATAGGGAAATAATGTGTAACCAATTTATTGGAGTTCTTTAAGAGAGTAACATGTGCTGTGAATAAAGAGAAGCCATTGGATGTGCTGCATTTAGGCCTCTAGAAGATATTTGATAAGGTATTTCATCAAAAATTATTGTAGAAAATAAAAGTGTATGGGATCAGTGTAACATATTGGCGTGGATACAGAGTGGCTGGCATGAATAGGTCATTTTTTTGGGTTGGGATAGAGGCTAGGCCTCAATGTTTTCCAATTTCTACAAAAGACTTGAATGAAGGGACAGAAAGTACGGGTTGCTGAATTTCCCAATGACCAAAAGATGGGTCAGGAAGTAACTTGTGAGGCGACCATTAGGAGGCTCCACAAAAGTATAGATCGTTTAAGAGAATGACAGAAGGTCTGCCAGATGCATTGTATTGCAGAAAAATGTGAAATTGTCCATTTTGGCAGGAAGAATAAAAAGATGCTCATTAATCAAATGGTGAACCCACTGCAGATGTCTGAGATGTAGATGGATTTTGGTGTCATAGTGCATGACTCAACAAAGGTGCGTATGTCGGTACACCAAGTACAGAGGAACCTCGATTATCTGGCATTTGATTAACCGAACTTCAGATCATCTGAATAAGATTGTAATGTCCTGGAGTGTGGCTAACTATGTTATCCAGCATCTATTTCCGGCATCTGGCAACCGAACGAAATACTCTCTACCCGTGTCCTTCGGATAACTGAGTTTCCTCTGTAAATAGGAAGCTAATGGGATGTTCTTGCTTACTGTGAGGGTAATTTAATACAATTGTAGGGAGCTTATGTTCCCAATATACAGGGCACTGATGAAACCACATTTAGAGTATTTTGCACAGTATTGACCTCCTTATTTAAGAAAGGATATAAACCCATTAGAAATAGATCGGAGATTTACGAAACTATTACCTGGAGTAGGTTGGTAGTCTGTGGAAAGGCTGGATAGGTGGAACTTGTATCCACTGGAGTTTGGAAAAACAGTAAGCAATTTGCTTGAAACATATAAACTCCTGAGGACCAGGAAAAAGACTTATCTCTTGTGGGAGAATCTAAAACTGTTTAACGTAAGGGGTCACCTGTTTAAAACAAAGATGAGATTTTGTTTGCTCACAGAGCTGTCATGATTCTAGCAGGAGGTAATACTGGGACAAGTCTGATCCCAAAGTGATCAAAGGTTTTATCTTTGCAATTTGGTTGCCATGATAGTCAGTCACCGAATGTATTCATACAGGCTGCCAACATACTTTTGGCAAAAAACATTGCAATTTATTTAGCATAAGATGTTGTCAGAGAAAGGACACTCCCCTCAGAACACTGAAAGGGAAAGGGAAGGTGCAGTGACAGAAATAGCATGAGGTAATCCAAGAATGGTGGAGGCCGTGAGAGGCAGCTGATGAGGACAAGACCTAACCTGATCCTGGGATATAGACAAAGAGGTGAAAGTACAAGTCCAGGAAATGGGACCAACACCAGTGAGGACCCTGTTAACCAAGGGGTTGAGAAACTGTGGTTGAGGCAGTGCATCCCGCTCATAGGCAGCCCCTCACCCCATCCCTGTAACCCTGCATTCCCCATGGCCAAGCCTAGTCATCCCTGATCCCTATGGGCAAGTTAGCATGGTCAGTCCATCTAGCCTGCACATCTTTGGACTGTGGGAGGTAACTGGAGCACCCGGGGGTAACCCACACAGACATGGGGGAGGATGTGCAAACGCCACACAGTCACCCAAGGCTGGAATCGAACCAGGTCCCTGATGCTGTGAGGCAGCAGTGCTAACCACCGAGTCAGCCCAACTGGTTTACCAATGTCTCTTTGGGGAAGGAAATCTGCCGTCCTTACCGGGTCTGGCTTCCACGTGACTCCAGACCCACAGCAATGGGGTTGACTTTAAAATGGCCTCAACAAGCTGCTTGGTATCAAAGTCAGTTAGGGATAATCTGCAAAGGGGGGGGCTTGCTAGTCATGTCCTGTAAAAGAATAGAGAGAACAAAGCTCTACTTTTAACAGAATTCTGTGCACAAAATTCTTTCTGTTTATTGCAACATAATTTATTGTCTGTAAGGGATCATGGAGGCAGAACTTTAATAGGACAGTGTTTCATTTCTGTGCCACTCAAGATATCAGTCCCTTGCTATACTCAGGCCAGGATAGGATTTTATTAGATCACTGTGAGGTTAGTTAATCTGATAGTTGCAGGAAAGAAAGGGACATAATTGGGTTACACTCATTAAAATTGTGTTGGTTGGTGTTGAAAGTAGCACTTTAGGGTAAATTGACCAACTTTAGCCTTGTAGCAAGGAGCTGAGTTCAAAGTTGCGACTGTTAGACAATAGATGGCATTCTCTTCATTAAAAATAAAATACTGCGGATGCTGGAGATCTGAAATAAAACTGAAAGTGCTGGAGAAACTCAACAGGACTGGCAGCATCTGTGGAAAGATGGAGAGAAATGGAGTTAACAGTTTGGGCCTGACATGACCTCTCTTCAAAATTTGGGTCTTGAAACTCTGTTTCTGTCTCCATGGAGGCTGCCAGACTTGCTGAGTTTCTCCAGCATTTGTGATTTAATCAACAGCATTCTGCCCTCAGTCCCTCCTCTTCCCTCTTAACTGCTATGAAAGGGATTGTCAATAAAACGATTTAGGATACCCACTGAGAAGGAAGCCATAGCAACTCTTGGGGTCAATGACCACTTGGCATTCATGGTGTTCAGTTGGCTGGACGGCTGGTTTGTGATGCAGAGTGATGCCCACAGAATGGGTTCAATTCCCATCACTGCCTGAGGTTACCATGAAGGTCTTTCCTTCTCAACCTCTCCCTTGCCTGAGGTGTGGTGACCCTCAGATTAAATTACCATCAATCGTCTCTCTCTGTCTCTCTGTCTCTCTCGCTAATAGGAGAACAGCCCTGTATACAGTTTTACCTTTTTGCTGCAAACTGGTCTATATCGGTATTTGCGCTCCATTCCAAAATCCTTCCAACACTTTTCATCCAATCACCAAACGCTGGTGCTTGGTATTAGATTAGATTACTTAGTGTGGAAACAGGCCCTTCAGCCCAACAAGTCCACACCAACCCTCCAAAGAGCAACCTACCCAGACCCATTCCCCTACATTTACCCCTTCACATAACACTACGGGCAATTTAGCATGGCCAATTCACCTAACCTGCACATTTTTGGACTGTGGGAAGAAACCGGAGCACCCGGAGGAAATCCACGCAGACACGGGGAGAATGTGCAAACTCCACACAGACAGTTGCCTGAGGTGGGAAATGAACCCAGGTCTCTGGTGCTGTGAGGCAGCAGTGCTAATCACTGACCCACCATGTCGCCCATATTCTTCCTACATTTCAGTCAATGTTGAAGTAAAACAATTTGGCAGCAGCTTGAGACACTGGCTCAAATAAATTCATTAAATGGATTGCTAACGTGCTGGCAGTGTGCAGATTAAGAATGCCATTAAAGGCTAACTGTTGTGAATTTGTGCTCCATTTCCCACTGAGACTCTATCCCAGGAATTCCGGTGCTGGGATCACACACTCTCACTGGAATTTCAATCCATAATTCAATTGAAAGGGTGCAAATCCATCTGACCAACCAATTCCATCCCCCACCCCTCATCACCAGTGCACTGTCATCTCTTAAACAAAGAGGCTGGGATTGGGAATCAAGCTGAGTTATGGCATGATAGAAAAATAAGCATTTTTTCAGAAATGTGTCGTGATAAATTATGCCAAGTATATTGTGGGGATTGTGGGTAGTCAGGTCACCATTATTCCTCCCCCTCATCTCCCTCTAGTCAGCTCTCTATTTCAGTCGCACTATCCTGGATTGCAGATGTTTTTGACTCATGTTCTTTCTCAAAGAGGCTTATTTTTGATGCAGTTTGACTATATCTTGGCTCCATTTGCTTCCCCCCACCTCCACCACGTAGTAAGTTATTTTTAGTTAATTAGCAGCATAGAAAGATTCTCAGGCACAGGAGGAGACCATTACCTCATTGTGTTCATCCTGGCCATGAGGTGAGATGTTCAGTCTAATTCCACCTTCTCTGTCTTGCTCTGCAGCTTTGTAGGTTACAGCACCTGAAGTGCAAATCCAAGTAGTTTTTTTTAAAAGGTGCTGAGAGTTTCTGTCTTTACTAACCTTTCAGACAACATGTTCACAGGGTGTCATGAACAAGGCCAGCATTTAATGCCAGTCCCTAACATTGTGAAGCTGGTGAGGAGCTGCCTCTGTAAATGTAGATTGTTTAGTCACTTAGAGAGGAATTGTTAATAAACAAAGACTAACATCAGAGATGTTCAAGAAGCCAGTTTTGGAATTGGAGGAGCACCAATATTTTAAGGAGTTGTGGGGCTGGAGGAGATTACAGAGAGAGGTCACAGACTGATTTGAAAACAAGGATGAGACTTTTCAAATTGCAGTTAAAATTCAGCCATTTCAAGCTTACACTTTATGCTGGCAAGTGTTTTAGGAAAAGCTGTGAGCATTGAATATCCCACCCAGGACTTGCTGACTGACCAGAGGAAAGAAAGGCAACACTTCTTGGTCAATCACTCCAATGAGCCATAGCTTCAGAAACCTGGCAATGGACAGCCACCCCAAAAAGGACAGGCCCCCAGTTGCTTCACTTGAGGCAAGACCGAGGGTCAGCTGCTTCAGAGATTCACCAAATGGCATCTGAAATGCACTGTTTGCTGCAAGTCCATCATCTTCCTGAGATGGGAGGTTGCCCATGTGCTGGACTGGAATCACGTATTGGCCAGGCTGGGTATGTGCAGCAGGTTTCCTTCACTAATGGATGTGAGTGAACCAGGCTAGGGAGCATATGTTCAAGGTGAAAGGAGAAAGATTTTAAAAGGATGTGAGCGGCAACTTTTTTACAGAGTGGTTCATGTGTGGAATGAAGTTCCAGAGGAAGTGGTGGATGCAGTTACAGTTACAATGTTTAAAAGATACTTGGATAAATACATGAATAAGAAATGTTTGGAGGGATATGGGCAGGAGGCAGGTGGGAATAGTTTAGTATGGGAACGTGGTCAGCATGGACTGGTTGGCCGAAGAATCTGTTTCTGTGTTGTATGATTTAATGACTTTGAACACTTGATCCATGTTGGCATCTGAACTCACCTTCTCCGAAACTCTGCTCCAATGTAACTAACACATGAGCACATTCAGAGCATTACGGTTCACTGAAAAGTCTTCAAAGTTTTACAGATATAAAGAACCATTTAACTTAATACAAAACTTGAGGGAAAATCCAGAAATCATGGCTATTTAGTATCACCTTGTTTCGAAAGGGACTGTTCACACCAAAAGTATAGCTTTCACTGCCCTGACTTCTCTTTAAGTAACTGTGGTATGGATAACGATAGTCACAGTTTCTATGAAAAAAATCTGAAGATGTTTCTCTGGCCCCTGAACTAATTTCAGGAATGATGAATTAGCAGTGTAATTTTGCGATCTATGTCAACAACCATTTCATTTACATAACACCCTCAAGGTAGTAAAATGTTCCAATGAGCTCTACAGGTGTGATGTGACATCAGGTTATATAAGTTGAGATGGCCAAAGACTGGTCCCAGCAGGAGTAAATTACTGCAGACACTGGAATCTGTACTGAAAACAACAACTAGGCAGCATCCCATGGAGAGAGAGCAAGCTAATGTTTCGAGTCTAGATGACTCTTTGTCAGAGCTGATGTGAAGACACTTCAGGTAGGCTTTGATAAGTGTCTGCTGAGAATGTGTTGCTGGTTAAAGCACAGCAAGTTAGGCAGCATCTCAGGAATAGGGAATTCGACGTTTCGAGCATAAGCCCTTACTATTTGATAAGTGTCTGAAAAGATGGGGTAGGTGGAGAGGTATATGGTGTGAATTACAGACTTAGGGCACAGGTAACTGAAGGTGTGACTACTGACAGTGGAGAGCATAATATCAGAGACACTCAGGAGGCCAGCTTTGGAACTGGAGAAGCAGTGATGTTTTGAAGAGTTGCGGAGCTGGGGAAAATTACAGAGAGGCCGCAGTGTGGTTTGTAAACAAAGGAACAGAAGTTTTAAATTGCAGCATTGCTTCAGCAGCACCGATGTGGGTCAGCTAGAACGGGGATCATGGGAGAATGGGACTCAATGCATAGTACAGAGACAACAAAGTCTGGAATAATGTGCAAAGCCACACAGGAATCATTAAATCTAGTGGTGACAAAGTCATTTAATGCTCCATAGTTTTTTAAATATGTAGATCTATTGAGATAAGATGAGACAATGACTGTCTACCTGTCGAAACCAAGGTCAAAACAATTAAAGATATGCAAATTGTCTGATGATTTGTGAGGCTCCGGACCTTTTGACTGACCATTGAGAATTGTCACAATAGCTTTGTAGCTCATCCTTTGTAGAGGAGCACCTTAATGGGAGCGAGGGACGACGGAATTTATTCTTCAATGTGCTACATTCCCTCGATTGATTTGTTTTGGAAAAAGCATCTCACTTGGATTTGCTGACGTTTCTGTTCCAATGCACTTTCAATATTGTTCCATAAGAAACCTTCGTACACAGCCCCAAAGGGAACTGATATAGAATCATAGACTCCATACAATTTGGAAGCCGGTCATTCGGTACATTGGGTTTATTCTGGCCCTTGGAAGAGCATCCTTACTAGACCCAATCCTATAACCCTGCATTTTCCATGGCTAACCAACACATCCTTATATACTATGGACAGTTTAGCATGGATAATCCACCTAACCTGCACATCTTTGGACAGAGGGAGGAGACTGGAACACCCGGAGGAAACCCAAGGTTGGAATTGAAGCCACCGTGAGGCAGCAGTGCTAACCACTGAGCCACCGTACTGCCCATATGCTAAAAGTTTAAATCTCAGTCATTGAAGTGAGTGGGACCGGAATACCTTGATGACTTGATCTTGCTGTAAAACATCCAGAATTCTCACCTAAGTAAATGTTGGATTGCTTTGGAATAAGATGGCACGGTGGCACAGTGGTTAGCACTGCTGCCTCACAGCGCCTGAGACCCGGGTTCAATTCCTGACTCAGGCGACTGACTGTGTGGAGTTTGCACGTTCTCCCTGTGTCTGCGTGGGTTTCCTCCGGGTGCTCCGGTTTCCTCCCACAGTCCAAAGGTGTGCGGGTCAGGTGAATTGGCCATGCTAAATTGCCCGTAGTGTTAGGTAAGGGGTAAATGTAGGGATATGGGTGGGTTGCGCTTCGGCGGGTCGGTGTGGACTTGTTGGGCCGAAGGGCCTGTTTCCACACTGTAAGTAATCTAATCTAAAGACTTAATGTGAAATGTTCACCAATTTGGACCAGAATAGTCTGAAAGAAACTAAAAAGAGCAACAGTACTTTTAATGGGTCAGCGCCTTAAAGGCTTTGAAGAATAATACATTTTCCAGGTTCATAATGTGCTTTTAATACCATCTTTGCTGTTATCGATTTCTTTAGCATTTTTAGGAAATGCACAATCTTCATTGTTCGAATTTTTTAAATGAAATCTGAAGTGACTGAGCACTGTGTCTAACAGGAATTGAAGGAATTTGCGTAAACAAGCCAAGGTCATAAAGGACAGGGACAAAGCAAACGGAATTGCTACAATTTTTTTTTAAAAAGACCAAAGAGTCAAAGTGTGTTTTTAAGTGAAATGTTGGCAACTAGTCAAACTGACATTACTATATTGCTTAGGCAGGGTATACCAGAAACATAGTGATTCCTGCTTTAAGTAGTGTAGAAGGATAGAAGGCATTTTTGCCAAATTTGCTGAAGTTACAAATATTGATAGGAAAGGGAAAAAGAAACAGGGAACTGTGGATGCTGGAAACCCAAAACACAAGCAGAAATTGCTGGAGAAACTCAGCAGGTCTGGCAGCATCTGTGGAGTGAGAAACAGAGTTGATGTTTTAAGTCCAGTGATCCTTTTTCAGAAAGGAGCGTTCTGAAGAAGTGTCGTTGGACCCGGAATGTTAATTCTGTTTCTCTCTCCACAGATGCTGCCAGACCTGCTGAGTTCCTCCAGTGATTTCTGTTTGTGTTTGAGTTGTAAAGTGAGTTGTGAGGAGGGTGCAAATAGTCTACAGAGGTAAAGACAGGTTAGCTGAACGGATGTGACATACGGGATAGAATGTGGGAATAGGAGAGATTGTCCACTGCAGCAGAAAAAAAAAGAGTAACAGAATGTGAATTAAATCACAGACGTGTTACAGCCCAGAATAAATCTCTTCAGCCCACTGTGCCTGTTAAATGAGCATCAATGTCAGTCTCCTGCTTTTTCACCAACCCTTGCATTTTTTTAACTAAATAAACATCCTCTTCAATCCTTGATTAAACCTGCCTCCACCATATTTCCAGTGTGTTCTATACTGTATTCCCACCCCAGCCCCCCTCCCACCATCTTGTATTCCTGCCCCAGGCCCCCCGCCCATGTCTTGTAGTCCTACCCTTGGCCCCCACACCCTCCTACCCGTTCTTATATTCCCATTCCAGGCCACCTCCACACCCCCCCCCCCCCCCCCCCCCCCCCCCAGCCAATTCTTGTATTCCCGCCCTCCCCTCCCCACTCGCCCCCAATTTGTATTCCCATTCCGACTTCACACACTGGAATAATGGACTCCGACTATCCATTCTGTCCACTCTACTCATAATTTTGTAAACTCCTCTCAGGTGATCCCTCACCTTTTGATGTTCAAGTGAAAACAAAGCCAATTTGTCCAATCTCCCCTATAGCTAATTCCCTCCAAACCGGGCAACATCCTGGTAAACCATTTCTCCCCCCTTTCCAAAGCCTCCACATCGCTCGGGGGTAGACGCGTGACCAGAACTACGCACAATGTTACAAACGTGGCCGAACTAAAATTGCATACAGCTGCATCTTGAATTACCATTTACTAATCTCTATGGTCCAACCAATGAAGGCCCTCAAAGTATTCCAATAAATTGGTTATAAATGATTTTCCTTTTACAAAACCACTTTCTCTGTGGTTACCTTGAGTTTTTCCAACTGCCCAGCCAGTTCCTTCTTAATGAAATCTTCTAATACCTTCCTGGTTGTAAACATAGTTTCTTGTTTTCTGTCTCCCCTCCCTTATTGAATAGAGGAGTTATATTTCCTACTTTCCAGTCTGATTGAATGTTTTCAAAATCTAGAGAATTTTGAAAAATTAACACCACTGCATTTGCAACCCCATTAGCCATCTTTTTACATGATAGCGTGCCTGGGTCAGACATACACACACCTTCATCAGTTTGTCAGAGGGAATGTAACTGTAACTTTAACATTGATGATGTCCCTGCTGTAGGAAAGATATTATTATTAAATTGAAGAGGGTGCAGAAAAGATTTATCAGGATGTTACCAGGATTGGAGGGCTTGAGTTGGAGGGAGAGGCTGGTAGGTTTGCACTTTTTTCACTGGCGTTTCGGGTAAAAAGCAAAGATATTTTCCCCAGGGTGAGGCTGTTCAAAACTAGGGGGTATATTTTTAAAGTGAGAGGGGAAAGATTTAAAAGGACTTGAGGGGCAACTTTTTCAAACAGAGTGTGGTTCATACGTGGAATGAACTGCCAGAGGAAGTGATAGATGCAGGTACAGTTACAACATTTAAAAGACATTTGGGGAATACATAAATAGGAAAGGCATGGAGGAGTATGGGCTAAATGCAGCTAGTTTAGTTTGGGAAACTTGGTCAGCATGGAAGAGTTAGACTCTCTGACTCTGATTCCAATTGAGAGCCAAGATACGCTTAAAGTCAGCCGCAACTTTACCTGAGGACGTGGTGTAAGAGGTCTCCATTTTGGAATCATAGAACCCCTAAAGTGTGGAAACAGGCCCTTCAGCCCAACAAGTCCACACCAATCCTCCAGAGAGCAACCCACCCATACCCTATTACTCTACATTTATACCTGACTAATGCACCTAACCTACACATCCCTGAACACTACGAGCAATTTAGAATGGCCAATTCACCCTAACCTGCATACCTTTGGATTGATAGCGTGCCTGGGTCAGACATACACACACCTTCATCAGTTTGTCAGAGGGAATGTAACTGTAACTTTAACACAGATACAGGGAGAATGTGCAAACTCCACACAGTCACCGAAGGTGGGAATTGAACCCAGGTCCAGAATCGAACCTGGGTCCCTGGCGTTGTGAGGCAGCAGTGCTAACCACTGAGCCACTGTGCTGTCCCTGGAACTTCTCTGAATCTGACCCCCTTGGGGCCAGGGCCATGCTAGCTTTGATGCCCTGTGCCTGAATCATATTTAGCACTTTGCAGCACACACAACCAACTTTAATGGAACACAGAAATAAGGTAAGGAGTAATTTCTTCTCTCAGGGGTGATGTGGAGGAACCGGTTTTGGACTGGGGTGGGCAAAGTTAATAATCACACAACACCAGGTTATGTCCAACATACCGAAGGGACTGTTTCCATGCTGTACATCTCTATGACTCTATATCTGATCCTGCTCCACTAGTTACCTGATGAAGGAGCAGCGTTCCGAAAGCTTGTTCTTCCAAATAAACCTGTGAGCTATAACCTGATGTTGTGTGATTTTTACCTTTCTGTCAGAGGGTCATTAGCCTGTGGTATTCTCCTCCCCAGAGGCTGGGCCATTGCATTGATTTAGAGCTGAGTACGACAGATTTTGTTTGATAAGTAAGTCAAAGGTTACAGGCAGGAAAGGAGAGTTCGGACCACAGTCAGAAGAGCTAGGATCTTATTGAATGATGAAGCAGGCTTGAGGGGCTGAATAGCCTCCTCTTGCTCATTGTTTTTATGACCTTTAGATCAACAAGTAACAAAGGGTGCTAAAGCTGGTTTCCTCATGGCTTTGGACATGGAGTTTGTCAGTTGCGAGGTGTGTGATTACAATTCTATACTGCTCCTCTCATTTGCCTATAAACTGTAATTACTTCCTCCACATTCAATTATCGACCTGTTATATTTTCTTAATTTTGGGGGGGAAAGTGGGCATTGCTGGGCCTATTTGCCTTTGAATTGAGTACTCATTGGTTCCTGAGGGTAGTTAGTCACAAGTCAACCACACTGCTGTCGTTCTGGAGTCTCATGTAGGACAGACTGGGTAAGAATGGCAGATTTCCTTCCCGAAAGGACAAGAATAAACCAGATGGATTTTTACAACAATCGATTTGCTAATTAAAATTTGAAGTCTATTGGCTGCCATAGTGCGATTTGAATCCAATTACCCAGAGTCATAGAGATGTACAGCATGGAAAGACACCCTTCAGTCCAACTCGTCCTTGCCGACCAGATATCCCAAATTAATCTAGTCCCATTTGCCGGCATATCCCTTTAAGCCCTTCCTATTCAGGTACCCATTCTGATGCCTTTTAAATATTGTAATTGTACCAGCCTCAGGCTAGGTCCTCTTGATTGCCAACCACTAACGTTACTAATACAGCATCATCTCCTCCAATTTAGACCCCATTCTTATTAAATATTTGCAGTGTTTGTATAACTGCTCAGCTTTAAGTGGTCACATTCGTAAAGTCCTGATGGCCATTGAGAGACAACATTCCCTATACTCTCCTTCCCAACACCAGGCTAGCGAGCAATAATTCATTGATCCTGCCCGTGGTATTGTGAACTTAGCTGGAAGGTGTAACCTGCAGTGTTATGTAAAGGATTTGACAAATAGATTAGAGACCGTGCAGAAATAAGCCCTCCAGCCTAACCAGTCCACACTGACCCTCCGAAGAGTAAACCACCCAGACCCTATATTTACCCATGACTAATGTATCTAACACTATGGGGCAATTTAGCAAGGCGCATCTTTGGATTGTGGGAGAAAACTCTATATAGACAGTCGCCCAAGGCAGGAATTGAACCTAGGTCCCTGGCACTGAGAGACAGCAGTGCTAACCACTGTGCTATAGAGTTGTTTTCTCCTGTATGTTTTCTGTAAAAGGAACCCCCCCGAATTTAGGGGTGTACTCCTTTGATTTTTTTTGTCTCCTCTGCTGTCAGATGTGTGAGGAAGTTTTGATTTCACAACGAACGTGTAGGTTGTGATGTGTTTGTGCTCTCACTCTAGCATTACTGCAAATAAAACATTCGGAACACCAGTGTCTCTAAAAATAATTTATTGGCCAGAACCTACGGAAAATATCTTTCAAATCCAGAAATCGCTGCTGGCCTGTAATCACTTGGTTTACCTTAAAGGCCACATCGAGAGTACTGTGGTCTTTTTACTTGAGAAGCGATGTACTGGAGGGAGTGCAGAGGAGGTTCACTAGTTTAATTCTGGAGTTGAGAGGTTTAGTTTATGAGGGAGAGACTGGGTAGACTGGGGCTATCCTCATTAGAAGAGTGAGGGAGGATCTTACAGAAACATATAAAATTTTGAAGGAAATAGATATGATAAAAGCAGGGATGGTGTTTCCACTGGCAGGTGAAACTAGAACAATGGGGCATAGCCTCAACATAAGGGGAAACAGATTTAGGACTGAGTTGAGGAGGAACCTCTTCACCCAAAGGGTTGTGAATCTGTGGAATTCCCTGCCCAGTGAAGCAGTTGAGGCTTCCTTTATTGAATGTTTTTAAGGCAATGAGCAATAAAAGGGTTAAAGGTTATGCTGAATGGGTAAGTGAGTGGAGCTGAGTCCATGAAAAGATTAACCATGATCTTATTGAATGGCAGAGCAGGGCAGATGGCTTACTCCTGCTCCTAGTTCTTACATTATTTGACTCCTTGCTGTACTATGGCTACTGCTTAAAAACTATAAACTCAGGTGTACTTGCAGCTATTCAATCCAAAGGTCCCAACAGTGCACCCGTTTCTGTGTTAATGGGAAGCTAATTGTATTGTCACAATGAAGGATACACAAGTGAAGGACACTGATTGTTTAAGTATCTTACACATAGGGGCTTTTAACGGGGGCCTCTTGTTGTGCAGTGGTAGTATTCCTACCCATGGATCAAAGTGCCAGGGTTCAAGTATCACCTGCTCCAGCAGTGTGTAATAACATCTCTGAACTAGGACCGTGAACAGACTACTGACTGATTCTCAATTGACAAAGCAATGATACCCTCAAACAGCATCAAATTCAATGACTCTGCGTTCAATCACCATTAAATAAAATGGTTGAGATTTATTTAAAATTTAATTGACACATACTTAAAAATCACTAAGTTAGTTATAAGGCATAAATGAAACAAAGCGGTAATATGGCAATGGGAATGCTTTTGAAAAACTGAAGCTGTGCACAGGAGCCTGAGTTTAACTGTTCCATGGAAAGTTGAAGGCAGAATTATACCATACAATTAAACAGAAATCACATTTATTTCTCTGATTCTGAGAATTCTGCTCTCTGTCTCCAATTCTTTGCTTCTTGTTACCTTACCTCTGACCGTGGTGGATTTTACATTGTGACTTATAACTGGCTATTTTGTTGAATCTCATTGAAAAGCTGAAGCTTGCCATCCTGCAGTCATTAGGACAACTGCAAGAATGTCATGTTAAAAAGTGCACAGCAATTTATTCTACAGAATAAGTCGAATCTAATTGGCCAAAGAGTTGCCATGGAGAAAGCCACAGAGGAGGCAAGGTACCCTGTGTTCCATGTAATTGAAAAAACAAGGTTCACTTGCCTGCCAGTCAGTCCCCCTGTTTCCTGTTGTATGAATTATTGTTTGTTTTTAAAATTTGGCATTCTTGTATTTGTCCTAATGATTAAAAGACAGGAAACCTGAACAAAGCATCTCTCTTTTAAGCAGTGTTCAAGTTCAGTCTGACTAAGCGACATTGATTGTGTTCAACTGAGAATCATATGATTGTAATGTTGGGGCATGAGGAAGCATCGTGTACCTGATGCAATAGAGGTAGTTTTAGTATAATGCACATTTCATCAACGCGCATTGGCTATAACACGATTGACGAATAGGGGATGCTGTTTCTAAAGTGCAAACTTTTAAAATTGGCTATAATGTGATTACCTTGCCAAAACTTCAAGTGTTATTTATATTGCATGGGCCATGACTATCGCTGTATGGAAGAAATGACTGCAATAAACGTCAATGATACAAAGTTGTCAGTGACAACAGATGGGCTGGATTTTTCTGTCAGAGAAGTGAGTTGCGCCAGTCATTTATTACACTTGCATTGCCCTGGCCCAGAGATTTCCTTGGAAAGTCTGATAAATATCTTTCCAAACATGTTGCTGGGTCAAAATCCTTTCCTAGGGGCATTGTGGGTCTATCTCCAGCATGTGAGCTACAGTGGTTCATAAAGGCAGCTCGCCACCACTTTCTCTGGGGCAACAAAGGATGGACAGTGATGCCCATGTTCAGTGAGTGAATAAATAAAAATCTCCTCAGTAGAAATATTTATTTTCACCCCTCTCTACTCACAACTTTGCCAAGTGGCAACAAGGCTGGCCATGCTCTCCATGAGCGTGGAATGGGGAAGAATTAAGATGGCAACTGTTGCCATCAAGCTGCAGGATGAAATCCAAAGAAATGCAGATGCTGTAAATCAGAAACAAAGATAGAAATTGCCGGAAAAGCTCAGCTGGTCTGGCAGCATCTGTGGAGAGGAAGTTGTGAGATCATTTCTGAGGAAGGGTCACTCGACCTGAGACGTTAACTCTGATTTCTCTCCACAGACGCTGCCGGACCTGCTGAGCTTTTTCCGGCAATTTCTATTTTTGAAGTTGCCGGTTGTCCCTTTTTCCCCCTGCAGCTCTCAGATTGAAAACTCAATGACTGACAGCTGCCTCCTGTGTTTCTTTCATTGTTCTTCATTGTGTTACGACACAGGGTAAACCCTCTTGCTTATTTAAAACCAGCAACACAGAAACGATTTATCCCGTGCAGTAATCTGTGAAAATTCAAAAGGTCAAGAAGTGTTTAAAGTAAAAATTAACAACTTTATTTCTTAAAGTATAACAGAGAATAATTCACTAACAACTATTTACAACTCCTTCCTCTAACCTATCTTTTACCTTCCCATCTATAATGCTAGTCCGATGAAACCCCCAATTATGATTTACAAAACAGCATGGTGGCACAGTGGTTAGCACTGCTGCCTCACAGCGCCAGAGACCTGGGTTCAATTCCCATCTCAGGGGACTGACTGTGTGGAGTTTGCACATTCTCCCTGTGTCTGTGTGGGTTTCCTCTGGGTGCTCAGGTTTCCTCCCACTGTCCAAAAATATGCAGGTTAGGTGAATTGGTAATGCTAAATTGTCCATAGTGTTAGCTGAAGGGGTTAATGTAGGGGAATGGGTCTGGGTGGGTTGCGTTTCGACGGGTCGATGTGTATTTGTTGGGTCGAAGGGCCTGTTTCCACACTGTAAGTAATCTAATAACTTCTTATCTCAAAACCTTGCAGTTTTCAGTTTTGTCTGATTTCCTGTCTTCTTTTCTTCTTCTTAGGGATTTCTGCTTCATGGGTTACTGATCAATAAAGGTACTTTTTAAGAGAGCTATTTCTCGGGTAGTTTTTTTTACATGCTGGGGCTTGGCAGTTCTCCTCTCAACTGTTTAATTTTCCTTGGTCTTATACCCCCCAAAGCATTCAATTATGTCATTGGCTTTTAGGATTGTAAATATACTAAATCCAAACTCGATTGGAGTTTGGTACTTTTCGGGCTATATTTTCAACTGATCGGCCTAATTTGAATCTGTTTTGTCATTTCCAGGCAACCAGCTAACCTACTACCCCTGAAGCTAGAGCACATTTTACATTGTTTCTTATTGAGAACACTTGGTGCAATCACTAATAGCTTTTAACTCTCTTAAAGGTACAGTACACCCACATCTTCATAACAAGTGGGGAGTCTAGATGTGAATAACTTAACCTCCCTGGAAGACCCAGCCAATCTGGACCCTTCACTTCCCTGAGTATGGGCAGTTTAAATAGCAGCACCCCAGCAGAGACATTAAAGAGCTGAGCTGGGACGGGCCTTACAGTAGTGTCATATCCACTTGACATGCTTGTTCCTACCTCGTTTTACGTGAGATTTGTCCACCAGCACTGATTATGGATGTTTAGCTTTCAGCTGACCAGGCTCTAAGTAGAGTAGGTGGTCTCTATGGATATTAAACAACATCAGGAAATACAGTACAGAGACCACTGAACAAAAACCAAAAAAGTTGTGGATGCTAGAAATCTGAAACAAAAACTGAAATTGCAGGAGAAACTCAGCAGGTTTGTGAAGACAAAGCAGAGTCAACATTTTGGATCCAGTGATCCTTCAGAATTGAGGTCTGAACTGAACTGAACTGAACTGAGTTCTGAAGAAGGGTTACTGGACCCGACACATGGACTGTTTCTCTCTCACAATGTGGTCAGACCTGCTGATTTTTTCCAGCAATATCTGCCTTTGTTTCAGGAAATATGGTATCTGAGGCAGTAGATTTTTGAATTAATTCAAGAGGTTTCATTAATCAAATAATCATGATATGACTGCAGGCAGTTCTTTGTATGTCTGTAACTAAGGGATAAAGAAGCTGACCTTTAGATTAGTGTGGTACAGAACAGTGTTATTTTAATTTCATCTGCAAGTCCTCATTTCTTTCTTCTGGTTGGTTCACAAAAACTGTATCTCACAACTCAGTTTGTGTGAAAAGTGAAAATCAGTTTTCACTTAGTGGGATCATCTGGGAGGTGGAGAACTCAACACCTGCTTCTCTGCAAGACTTCATGGGAGATCTCACAGCAGACGAGATAAATATGCCTGTTTGATTCTTCACTTTCTTCCCAGTAAGCAGTATTGACAGAATAACATGTTGTAGGACACGAGTCTTGCAATGTATAGGTTAGAAATCCAAGTTAAGGTAACAAGGACAAAAGAAACTACTTTTTTCCATAATCTAACCATCCACCTGGCTTTAACAAATGGCCGAACTGGATGACATGTCTTTGGCTCTTCCAAAGCTACTGTGGAAATTGCCAAAGCAATATTCCCAATAGGTTGACTGATCCTGTTAGTGTGATAAAGGATTATGACACATGACTATTATTTGGGAACTTGGGTTCTAAAGATAAAAGTAAATGGGTTTTTGGTTTTCAGTTCTGTGAAGATGACTTTATTTTAAAAGGTCAGAAATGTTTTGTTCCGGCAATGGGTCAAAACAGCATTTGAAAGAATTCATAAGCTAAGTAATTAGATATGCTATTTGGTAAGATTATCACTGAAATATTTACTAAGTTGTGCTTTTGCAACTTAGAGGTTATGGCAAGAGGCAGTCTCAAAGGGAAAGTGATCGTATTGTTTGACTAATGTAATGAATTCTTTGAAGAGTTATCAGAGAATGTAGACGTGGGTGATGTTGTAGCTGTAGTGTACAGGGGGATGATAGAGGTGTAGTGGCAATGACACTGGCCTAGTAATTAAGAGGCCTGGGCTAATGCTCTGGGGATTTGAGTTAAAATTCAACCACCATAGGAGCTGGTGGACTTTAAATTCAATATTGCTTAAAAAGGACTCAATTTGTTGAAGCTTTGCATCTTGCACTTATCAGGGGAATCCACAAGAAAGACCAAAGTAAAGGGAAAGCAACATTTATACTGTATGGGAGGACACTTGATTGGCTCATGAACTGTGATTGATAGAGGTGTTGCCAAGTTGACTGTGCCAGTTAATGATGACTGATAGTTAACTGTCAAGCTTTATTTACACTGGTGCATTCTTTGTGTGAAGGGTAAAGTTCCTCACAGGTGGCTAGATAGTAAAACTAATGTGCTTGAGATTGGAGATAACGAACTGGCATGAATTATGCTCAAAGGCAGAAAACAGAAAATAGGACCATACAGGTCATCCTCACAGACTCTGACTAGTGGGGAACTGCAAGGTTCAGTACTTAGCCTTCATCTATTCACAATATATATTAATATTTTGAATATGGACCAAATGTTTCCAAGCTCGGAGGTGACACTAAAGCTGGGTGGAATTTGCAAGATGAAAAAGTTGCCAAGCAGCTTCATGAAGATTTAGGAATAGTTAGTGATTGGGTAAGAACATGGGAGATGCAAAATAATGTTGAAAAAAATGTACGATTATCAACTTTGGTAGGAGGAACGGAGAGTCATAGAGATGTACGGCATGGAAATGGATGCTTCGGTCCAACTCATCAATGCCCACCAGATATCCCAACCCAAATCTAATCCCATTTGCCAGCAGTTGGCCCATAGCCCTCGAAATCCTTCCTATTCATATACCCATCCAGATGCCTTTTAAATGTTGCAGTTATGCCAGACTGCACCACTTCCTCTGGCAGCTCATTCCATATACGCATTGCCTTTTGCATGGGAAAATTGCCCCTTCGGTTCCTTTTAAATCTGTCCCCTCTCACTTTAAATCTATGCCTTCTAGTTTTGGAATCTCCAACACTGGGGGGGAAAATAACTTGTTTATTTATCCTATCCATGCCCCACATGATTTTCTCAACCTCTATAAGATCACCCCTCAGCCTCTGACTCTCCAGGGAAAACAGCCCCAGCCTGTTCAGCCTCTCCCTATAGCTTAAACTCTCCAACCCTGGCAACATCCTTGTAAATCTTTTCTGAACCCTTTCAAGTTTCACAGCATCTTAGCTATAGCAAGGAAGCCAAAATTGAATACAATATTCCAAAATTTGTCTAACCAATGCCCTGTACAGCCACAACTTGAACACCCAAATCCTACACTCGGTGCACTGAACAGTAAAGGCAAGCATACCAAATGGAGGGCAGAGCGGTAGATATGATCTATACGGACTTCAGTAAGGCATTCGACAAGGTTCCCCGTGGGATACTAATTAGCAAAGTTAGATCTCACGGAATACATGGAGAACAAGCCATTTGGATATAGAACTGGCTAGAAGGTAAAAGACAGAGAGTGGTGATGGAGGGTTCTTTTTCATACTGGAGGCCTGTGACCAGTGGAGTGCCACAAGGATCGGTGCTGGGTCCTCTACTTTTTATCATTTAGGTAAATGATTTGGATGCGAGCATTACAGGTACAGTTAGTGAGTTTGCAGATGGCACCAAAATTGTAGGTGTAGTGGACAGTGAAGAGGGTTACCTCAGATTATAACAGGATCTTTACCAGATGGGCCAATGGGCTGAGAAGTGGCAGATGGAGATTAATTCAGATGAATGCGAGGTGCTGCATTTTGGGAAAGCAAATCTTAGCAGGACTTATACACTTAATGGTAAGGTCCTAATGTGTTTTGCTGAACAAAGAGACCTTGGAGTGCAAGTTCATAGCTCCTTGAAAGTGGAGTCGCAGGTAGATAGGATAGTGAAGAAGGCGTTTGGTATGCTTTCCTTTATCGGTCAGGGTATTGAGTTGGGAGGTCATGTTGCAGCTGTACAGGACCTTGGTTAGGCCATTGTTGGAATATTGCGTGCAATCCTGGTCTCCTTCCTATTGGAAAGATGTTGTAAAACTTGAAAGGGTTCAGAAAAGATTTACAAGGATGTTGCCAGGGTTGGAGAATTTGAGCTACAGGGAGAGGCTGAACAGGCTGGGGCTGTTTTCCCTGGAGCGTCAGAGGCTGAGGAGTGACCTTATAGAGGTTTACAAAATTATGAGGGGCATGGATAGGATAAATAGACAAAATCTTTTCCCTGGGGTCAGGGAGTCCAGAACAAAGGGCATAGGTTTAGGGTGAAAGGGGAAAGATATAAAAGAGACCTAAGGAGCAACCTTTTCACACATACACACAGTATGTGCGTGGAATGAGCTGCCAGAGGAAGTGGTGGAGGCTGGTACAATTACAACATTTAACAGACATCTGGACTGCCATATGAATAGGGAGGGTTTGCAGGGATATGGGCTGGGTGCTGGCAGATGGGACTAGATTGGGTTGGGATATCTGGTCGGCATGGATGGGTTGGACTGAAGGGTCTGTTTCCATGCTGTACATCTCTATGACTATTACTCTATCTACCTGTGACACCACATTCAAGGAACTATGAATCTGCACTGCAAGGTCACTTTGTTCAGCCACACTCTCCAGGACTCTATCATTAATGTGTACAAAGTATTCCTTAAAGGGTAAGAGATTAGAAAGTGGAGATCTAGAAAGTGACCTCAGGGTCCTTGTCATTAGGACATTGAAGGTCAATCTTACATAGTCTTCACTGCAAGGAGATTTGAGTACAGAAATAGGGATGCCTTGCTTCAGTTGTACTTGATTAGACTACAACTGGAGTACTATGTGCTGTATTGATTTCCTTACCTCAGAAAGGATATTCTAATACCACCGAGGGAGTGCGATGAAGAGTCACCCGACCTGTTTCTGGAATATTGGGACTGTGATATGAAAACATATATTTTTTAAATTCACCTGTGGGATGTGAGCCAGGATTTATTGCCTGTCCCTGGAGAAGGTGGTGGTGAGCTGTCTTCTTGAACCGCTGCAGTCCGTGTGCTGTAGGTAGACCCACAATGCACTTTGGGAGAGAATTCCAGGATTTTGACCCAGTGACCGTGAAGGAACGGCAGGATGTGGCCCTGTTTATGAGGATTCCCGCTGTGGGAATTGGCCCTTTTTAAATTGGGGCAGACTGCAGGTTGTGTCCATTTCAACAGCCAGAGTGCAGGGTGGGGATGTGACCCAGTTTAGGAAGGGGGCAAAGAGATGGTTACGGCCCTTTGGAGGATATGGTGCTGGGACGGATGTGGCAACGTTTAGGATGTTTTCTACCATGGAAAGTGTCCCACGTTCAGAGGGAGAAGTGCGTAAATTACGGCCATTTGAAGGAGCTCCCCCATCATGAGCCCCCAGTTTAAGAAGGGGGCACAGGACAGGTTGTGGCCTTTTAAAGGATAGGGTACAGGATGGCATGTAGTCCTGTTGAGGAAGTGTCACACTGCAGGAAGTGACCCTGTTTAGAAAGAGGGTAGAGTGTAGGTTATGACCATTTGAAGGGTAGGGTCCAAGGGAGAGTTGTGATCCCGTGCCAGTCAATTGAGCTGCTTTGTCCTGGATGGTGTCAAGTTTTTTGTGTTGTTGGAGCTGCATCCATTCAAGTCTGCATTCTCTCGCGTTCTGAAGAACAGGTGATCTCATTGAAACCTACAAGATACTTTAAAGGAATAGTTTGGGAGTCTAGAACTAGGGAAGCAATTTTGAAATAAGAGGAAAGATACTTAGGACGAAGATGAGGATAAATTTCTTGTCAAAGAGTTGCGAGCATTTGAAATGATCTATCCCAGAGGGTGATGAAAGGTGAGTCATTGTATATCTTTAAAGTAAAGATTGACAGAGTTCTAAGTATCTGTGAAGTAAAGTGATTGAAGGATAATGTAACAAAAAAAAAGCATTGAAGTGGATGTTCAGCAGGATTCTGTTGAATGGCTAGTGGAGCTGACTTGATGGGCTGAATGGCATACTCCTGCTGTCATGTTTCTGTTGTTCTTAAAGCTCTGAAAGAGTTCAGGCTGAGGTTTGTCTTCAGCACCACTCTGACGTTGTCATTCAGGCTTGGTGGGAGGGCAGCTCTTGGCTGAGGAAGACCTGCCATCAGGTTCCTGCCAGAGTAAACAATGGTGTCAGCAGACTTACCTCATATTGAGCAATTGTCACAGGTAACATGAAGAGCAGCATGTTATTGTTGTGGGGCAGCCACTATAACAGTCAGAACATCTAAGGGTAGAGCTGGAGGGGGTACACAGAGAAATAAAGCCAGTCCTAGACCATTCAGATCAATGGCCCACCTTTTGTTCATTCACTGTCCATCCATGAATGCCCTTGCCAAGTGGTGGTGAGCTGCTCCCAATCCATCTAGTGCTGGAAAGGCCACAATGCTACTGGACTTTGGCCTGGTGACAGTGAAGGAACGGCGATATAATTACAGGATGGTGAGTAGCTTGGGGAGGAACTTATAGTTGGTGATTTTCCCATATATCTACTGCTGTTGTCCTTCTAGACGGTAGAGGTCATGAGTGGAAGGTGCTGTGTAAAGGTCTTTAGTGAATCTCTGCAGTGCATCTTGTAGATGGTACACACTGCTGCTACTGAGCATTGGTGGCAGATGGCGTGATTATAGTGCCAATCAGGCATATGCTTTGTCCTGGATGGTGTTGAGCTTCTTGAGTGTTGTTGGAGCTGCACCCAACCAGGCAAGTGGGGATATTCCATCATACCTCCTGACTTGTGCCTTGTAGATAGTGGACAGACTTTGGAGAGTCAGGGGGTAAGTTACTCACTGCAGCCTCTGACCTACTTTTATAGTAACAGTATTTATTTGGCTAGTCCAGTTCAGTTTCTGGTTCATGGTAAGCTCTCAGGATGTTGATATGGTAACGCCATTGAACTTTAAGGAATAATGACTGGATTCTCTCTCGTTGGAGATTCTCACTATCTGAGATTTGTGCGGCATGAATGTTAGTTGCCACTCATCAGCTCAACCCTGGATATTATCCAGCTCTTGTTGCATTTGATCACCAACTGCTCCAATATCTGAGGAGTCGTGAATACCGGTGCAGACACTGCGAGAATGTGCAAACTCCACCCAAGGGTGGAATTGAATCCAGGTCCATGGCGCTGTGAGGCAGCAATGCTAACCACTGAGCCATCATGTCGTCGTGACACATCTGAATATTACACAATCAACAAACATCCCCTGAACCTGAATATGACAGTCACCAGGAAACAATGTAGCAAATTCAGAAAAAAAATATCTTTACTGTAGAGTGCTGAGATTATATAGAGTTATGAGAGGAGCTGGCTGAGCTGAATGTTATTGTTATATTTAAGAGGAAGCTAGATCAATGAGGGAACATGGAAGAGAGAGTTAAACTGATCGAGTTAGATGAGGAAGGCTCAAGTGAAGGATAAACGTTGGAATAGACTAGTTAGATTAACACTCCTATCTCGTTGAAAGTCTCTGTAATTCTCTGTAACAATCCTATTGCAAGCTCTGAATCCTGTTGAGCAGGGAGGTGGCTCCTAGTTACGCTTTTAAATCAATCTGTTTGGATGTGTTACAGTATACCCCTGGGGAAGATTGGAACCGCCAATCACCTAGCCCAGAGACACTGCCTACGACTGTACCATGAGACCCTAAAGCGGGGTCTGAAGCTGTAAAGCTGTTTCAGTTATTCTTTTTTTAAAAAAATAATCTGGTCTGTTTAAACATGTAATGATACACTTCTGGAGCAGGTGGGGCTTGAACCCTGGCCTCCTGGCTCAGAGGTAGGGACATTACCACTGCATCACAAGAGCCTTCAAATAAGGAAAGCCCGTAAATGGGGTCAGGAACACCCCAGGGATAGTCAGTGTCAGTATGTTTTAATCAACCTGCATCAAGCACATCGTCAGACATTTCCAGCACAGGTGGCACTTGAGCCCAGGCCTTCTGGTCTTTGGGCAGGGACACTACCACTGCACCACAAAAGCCCCTCAGTGTGATGGCTCTTAACTGTGCTCAATTCGATAGTCTCAGTAATTGCAAGGTGGCTCAGTGATTAGCACTGCTGCCTCACAACGCCAGGGGCCCAGCCTCAGGTGACTGTGTGTGTGGAGTTTGCACATTCTGCCCTGGGTTTCCTCTGGGCGCTCCAGTTTCCTCCCACAATCCAAACGTGTACAGGTTAGGTGAATTGGCCAGGGATAAAACTCCGCGTGGGGCTATGGGGATGGGGAGGTGGGTGTGGGAGAGATACTCTTCAGAGCGCTGGTGCAGACTCAGTGGGCTGAATGGCCTCTTTTTACACTGTAGGGATTCTTTATGAATTGCTGGCAGCAATGCTGGGCAAGAAGTGGTGGCAGTGTTCAGGCAGTGATATTAAAAGATTAGCAGAGACATTTCAAAGAGCTGCTCATAGAGTTCACTCAACTGAGTCTTCCTAACTGCATTCCTTAATAGAGCAATGTTTTTTAACTGATACATGCAAATTAATTCAGTAAATTATTAATTATTACTTTTCCCATAATAACATGCTTCGTAATCATTAGCATCAATGTACTGAAATTTTTCATGCCTTTTGAACATTTAGCAGACGGTTGAAGTGCTATTTACAAATACATTAAGGAAAGTGTAGACTGGGACTCATCTTGCTGTTTAATTTATCTCAGTACATTGTGTTCCTTTAATTATTCCCTTCGCAAACTACTGTAGACTTTGAAGGAAAATCTATCAGCGATACTGCAAATAAATTTTTGATTTGGTCCAGGGTATTGCAACTTAATGTCTGACTGCGGATTCAGCCTTACAGAATCTGTCTGCTTCGGGGAGAGAGCCCAATGGAAATATTCCTCCTCATGCATCGACGATGGAGAAAATTTCCATGACATTCCTTTACATTCACATCTGTGACCATCACCAAATCTGTGACTAAATAGGAGTTGCTGTGCCGCCCAGCAGTTGCGTCAGGATTGAATGGTGCCTTGTTTAACAAAATGGCAATCTCTCTGACTGCCGCCTTCCCTGACCCTGCCCCAAAATGCTCATTCTCTTTTGCTGTTTATAGCTAATCTGGAACCATGCTTGCATTGTCGTAAAAGGAGTGTACTGTTGCGCTGTGGGTAACATTACCTTGTGGTAGTTTAAATTTGGCGGGTTTTCCCCTTTGTATTGTCTGACTGGTGGCCATGTCTGAGAGCTTCCCAATTCAAAACACACAGAAGAACATCCGTTGTTCTCTTGGGAATGTTGGAATCCATATGGGGAACAGACTTCTCCAGCCCCTGGCACTGAGATCATAGCCGAACTGGAACCTGACTCCGTTTCCTGGACTTGCCTCATGTCCTTTCTCAAAACTCTCTCGTATCCCTGAGCACCGTTGGCTAACAAAAGCCCCTTGATCTTGAGTTCCAGAATCAACAACTGACTGACCATCAAATGAAAGCAAGTTCGAACTTCTGCCATCCTTTGGGCAGAAGCTTCCCGTCTTAGAGGTGGAGAGGATGGCATTTGGTTAGGCAGGATAGTGGTGACACTTTCCCACCTCCCACTGAAATTACTGGGTGGGGAAGTCCATGCTCAATACTCCTGCCCTGCCAGGCCGTAGTGAGTACTGCAGATGCTGGAGATTAAAGTCAAGATTAGAGTGGGGCTGGAAAGGCACAGCAAGTCAGGCAGCATCCGAGGAGCAGGACAAATCGATGATTTGGACAAAAGCCTTTGATCAGGTTAGGATTTTTCCTGCTCCTTGGATGCTGCCTGACCTGCTGTGCCTTTGCAGCCCCACTTTAATCTGGACTCCTGCCCTGCCACTGATTGAGGCTCGGTTATTGATCTGTTAAGGATGTGCCACCGATGTGGTTAATCTTTCCCCAAAGTAAAAGGAGTGAGGGAGCCAGGTACTGATGGGGCCTTTCCAGAGCGGACAGCATCGGTCATTCACTAACTCTCCAGCTGATGACTGGGTCCTCCAGTAAACTCCCTCTCAGTATCTTGAAATCTTGGATCAAGTCACCTCATCTCCTCCTAAACTCCAGGAATATAACCCTAATTGGTGTAATTACTGCTCATAATTTAGGAGTTGGAACCCAGGTATCATTCACAATTTGATGCCCAATTTTCTCTCTGTCTCTCTCTCTCTCTCTGTCTCTCTCTCTCTCTGTCTCTCTGTCTCTCTCTCTCTCTCTCTCTCTCTCATGTTCTGTTGCTCTCTCTCTCTCTCTCACTCACTCACATACACACGTACAGAAATACACTCATACACAGACAAATACATGCATAAGTACATGTAATACATACAAACATGCATAAGCATTCATATCCACATGTGAATATGCACACATACGTATACAAACATGCACACACAAAGATGCAGACACGTACATAAGTACAAACAGGTACACATGCACAACATGTACTTGCACGCACACACACGAGTACATATACATTCATAGACTGTTATGATAAGGGCAAACCCCTCTGCTAATTTAAAATCGACACACACGTTGTGCCATAATCTGTTAAATTTTTGAGAGGTAAAGAACTACCCTAGAAGTCACTACTTAAAGTAAAAATTAGCAATTTTACTTCTAAACAGCTATTTATAATTCCTTTCTCTTAAATTATTTTTACCTCCCCACTCTACAATATCGGTCTGATAAAAACCCCAATTTTAAAAAAATCTAATTTCAAAACTAGCCAGCTATTGAATCTTCTCTTTGAATCTCCCTCTGTGGATTTTCCTCTGTCACCTTTTCAGTATTCTGCTTCCCAGGTCTTTCATAGGAACAGGTACCTTTCAGAGAGCTATTCGGCTAGCAGTCTATACTTGTTGGTTTTCTTGGTAGCTCTTCCCCCTAACTGTTCAAAATGCCTGGTTATATATCCCAAAACATCAGATCATTTCATTGGTTTGATGTTGTCAAAATACTAAATTCAAATTTGTTTGGATTTTGGTATCTGGGGCATAATTTGCCAAATTTGAATTTGTTTTTGTCTCATGGCAACTCAGCTGCATTATTGGTTTTCACAGTCATTTTAAATTCTTTCAGAACACTTTGTGCCAGCCAGAAATTTCAGCTCCCTTAAAGATACAGTCCAGACATATACCTTCATAACAAGATGCACATACAGATAGACACACACAAATGCATACTTGAATATACATCCCTTTTGGAATAGTATGTTCTCATTTTGAATTAGCTTTTTCTTCATTATGGAAATTCAGTATTTAAACTGAGAAATCAAGTACACCCCCCACCCCATTCAGCTGACCAGACTCTTATGCAATCTGGGTTGATGTCCCATTGGATTGTACACATACTGTCTAGCTATGTTAATAAGAAACTTAAAATAAAAATTGTAATCACTCCCATTTCAAACAAATATAGCAGAGCTTCCTGCTGTCTCTGTTGTAAAGCAGTTGTTTAAAGTCTGCTGTATTTCAACTGGACTGAAATTAACTGAGAAAGAAATGCTGCAAGCGTCATTATCAGAGAATTTAATTCAGTCTAAAATCCACTGCAGTACATTTCATAAGAAAAGTAGAAAAATAGCGAGTTCTCTCGGCTGATTTCTCGTCCTCGCCTGCATTTACAAAATCCTATTAGATTTCCCTTGTCTATGATGTTGGACCTGCTTGCAAATCAAGTGCATGTTGTGCATATTCAAATCATTTGTAAACAATTTATCTTTTCGTTTTGAAATTTGACAAATTTTGATTTGTTTGCCTTGTCATTCAGAGGATTGCTATCACTGTGTGGTCAATATGCAAAGAAGGGAGATGGCTGAGAGAGGGAGAGAGATAAATTAGCATCATTCATCTGAAAAGATCAAAGGCTATAGTTGTCAAACTTTATTGTGTGATTGGCCTTTCAAAAGTCTTCCACTTACTTAATGGAGCTGCTAAAGATGACAGTCAAACCTAACATTGGCTGTGGTGTTCCAGTCATGTGGATGGTTTACTCAGTGACTCCCCATAGATAATCACATCTGAACTTAAACCACAGTGATTTTCCTCTCTAATGGGCTGAGTGATGGAGTGAATTAGAGCTGTCATTACTTAAACATGGCCTCAGATCACAGCAAGACAGGCAAATCGGTACAGATAATGTTTTTTAAAAAATCTGAAATAACTAAATGTTGCCAGAACTCTGGGGATACATGTTTACAAGGATTCTCAAGTGGGCTTTGCAAAGCTTTGAATCAGACCTAACTTTGAGTGCTGTATGTTCATCTCTGGCCATTGCACTATGGGAAAGATATTCATGTTTTGGAGATAATTTTCTCAGCTATGAAGGAGGTCTGCAGGAACAGCAAAAAACTTGGATTTATATCAGACCGTGAACACTGTGAAGCAACTGAGTCATTTCAAGATGATTGAAGTTTCCCAAGGATCACAAAACTACTTTTAAACAAAGAAAAATAATGTAGCTTGTCAAAAATTTAATTTAAAATATGCAGAACTGCTCCAAGTCTCTTGTTGCACAAAGATACAAATGGGAGAACGTTTGGCCCCTCATTCCTCTTCCTCTACACAATAGGATTGTCAGGAGTCACATGAGACCAGGTTAGAGTCAAACAGGTTTGTTTGAAATCACAGACTCTCAGAGCATTGCCCATTTGTGACTTCACCTGAAGGGCCAGTGCTCCGAAAGCTTGTGATTTTAAATGAACCTGTTGGACTCTAACCTGGTCCCATGTGACTTCGGACCTTGCCCACCCCAGTCCATTGCCAGCATCTCCTCATCATCAATAAGATTGTAGCTGAGCTTTTTGGGTTTGCATTCCACATTCCCATCTACTCCTAGTATTCTTTGATTTCTGTCTCTGATAAAAATATATTCACCTCCCCCGTAAATATGTTCATTAACCTTGCCTCTGAACCCATCTAATATTGATCCCCGTTGACTGTAATGCTGGACAATTTAGATCACGAATGAAACTTGGCTTGATAGACTTGGTTACAACTGATCATATTTACCATGAGGCTGTCAATGTACTTTGAACAAAAGAGTATAACTTTATTACACAAAAGAATTTTTTTTAATAATTAGAGCTCAGATATTTCATACATAAAAGACAATTTGAAAAGATCTTGTTAGAAACAGCAAAAAGAAAGATTCAGCCCTTTTTAACCAATAATATTTGATATAGACACTGAATCTTAGAGAAGTATCACTCCTCTCTTTAATCTTAAATTTCTTTCTAAACTGACAAGGTCACAAGAACTTCCTTTCTGCAACATTCACCAGAGATGATCCTCTGTGTCTTCCCTAAGACATTCAGATGCAGCTTAATTCACTGACATGTCTCAGTGAAAATCTTTTTTAAAAGTTCAGGACTTTTTCAACTTTTTCTGGCTGCTTTAAGGCTGCCAAACAGCACATCTGCTGGTTTGGATCTTTTCTTTGGAACTAAGCGTGCTTCGGACCTGTAGGCTCTCCATCCATCTGTCTCAGGGCTGTAAAACCTCAACTTAATAAACACTTCAGTAATTATCTCACCAAAGAGCTTATCTAGTCAGTTAACTTAAGTCATGTGATTTCTTGGAAATGCTGTTTTGACCCACTGCTTAAAAAATGAGTTTCTTACCCTTAAAAATAGTCACATTCATAACACTGAAAACCAAAACCCACTTACCTCTACTTCAGAACCCATGTTCCTAATTAATATAATTATAAACCTTCATCATACCCTTCAGATAATCTGTCAAAGTTTGAGCCATGTAAGGAGAAATTAGGTCAGGTGATCAAATATTTGGTCAAAGAGGTAGGTTTTAAGCAGCACCTAAAGAAGCTACACATTTTAGAAGGCCACTTTTAAAATACTGTGTACAATTCTGGTTGCCCTTCTATGCGAAGGATGTTGTTAAACTTGAGAAAGTGTGCAAACGATTTACAGGGATGTTGCCAGGACTGGAGGGTTTGAGCTATAGGGAGGGGCTGAATTGGCTGGGGCTATTTTCCTTGGAGCCTCGGAGGCTGAGGGGTGACCGGATAGAGGTTTATAAAATCATGAGGGGCATGGATAGGGTAAATCGCCAAGGTTTTTTTTCTGGGGGAATCCAGAACTTGAGGGCATAGGTTTAAGGTCAGAGGGGAAAGATTTAAATATTCATTGGTTGCAAAGTGTTTTTCTTAATGTATCAATATTTCCTTCTGTTGTTTGGGTAGGTCACAATGGAGGTAGTGCCCAACTGATGGATATTAATTAAATTACAATATGTATACATTGTTAATTCTTTCATCATGTTTCACATTTTAGGCCATGACATCACATGGTGAAGGCTGTAACTCTAGCTCAAAGCGTGTTCTGGAGGAGAGGTGTGTGTGTGTGTGTGTGTGTGTGTGTGTGTGTGTGTGTGTGTGTGTGTGTGTGTGTGTGTGTGTGTGTGTGTGTGTGAGAGAGAGACAGGGAGAGAGAATGTGTGTGTACACAAGAGTGTTGTGTGTGAGAGACAGAATGTAAGACTGTGTGTGTCTCTGTACACACAAGAAAGCAAGTGTGTGTGTGTGTGTATATAGATATATACACAAGAAAGAGTGCAGTACGACAGAGTGTGTGCGTGTGACATAGAGAGAATGTGTGTGTACATGAGAGTGAGTGTTTGTGTGTGACAGAGTGTGATAGTGTGTATATTTACATAGGGAGGGAGAGGCCAACCCATTTCCATCGTTAGTTAGAGAACAGTGCATGCCATATTGGCAATCCAAGGCGTAGATGGTGTGTGGAACACTTTGGAGCTGGCCCACAGTGGGGCCTTGGGGAGAGACTGATGACTCCCTGAACTGTGAAGCTTTGGTTCATTTTGATCACCTTTGTTTGAGGCATTTCCTGCTGTAAATGTTGAATAAAGAGTAGGGATGCACAAATGTGGAGCTCTAATCAAAGAGAAACTTGAATGTCAGGCAAGGTCTTTTGTACCTAAAGTGGGTGGTAGACTCATCTTCCACTTTGGGACCCTCCAACCCCACAGCATCAATGTGGATTTCACCAGTTTCCTCATTTCCCCTCCCCCCACCTTGCCCCAGTTCCAACCTTCCAACTCGGCACCGTCCCTCATGACCTGTCCCACCTGTCCATCTTCCTTCCCATACATCCATTCCACCCTCCCCTCCGACCTATCACCATTACCCCCACCTCCATCTACCTATCACACCCTCAGCCACCTTCCCCCTCGCCCCACTCTCCTCCTATTTATTTCACCACCCCCTCACAAGCTTCATTCCTGATGAAGGGCTTTTGCCCAAAACGTCAATTCTCCTGCTCCTCAGACGCTGCCTGACCTGCTGTGCTTTTCCAGCACCACTCTGTCAACTATAATCTCCAGCATCTGCAGTCCTCACTTTCGCCTGATCGAAATGTTCATTCGACAATTTCATCATCAGTCCTTAAAGTGCGATCGTTCTCACTAATTCTCATCGCCATTCAACTGCTTTTGAAGGCTGGAAAAGCCACAACAATAAACAAATCTATTGCAAATTGCAGAATTTCATGTTTGTAGGAATAGTGTTTCTTGTATGAGAGGAATTGTACTCGGAATTACCTAAGCACTGCACCTGTTTTCAGGCACAGTGTGTATCATTGTAGCAATTAATCAGTCTGTAGCCAATTATTGATTTCAGAGGGGCTCATGATCACAATTTTCTAATTTAGGTAGTCGACAATTTGTAGCAATTTCCTGATAGTTTACTGAGTTTGTTAAGAAGCAGCAGTCTAGATATGAAACATTATTTAATTAGACAAACAAAAGTATATAAGTGTCAGAACTGGGAATGGCTCGTGGGTAAAGGATAAACAGGCTGTTGGTGAGGAAGGTGTTGTGCTTATTAAAGGCAGAGCTGGTTTTCCAGCAACTCCTCCCTCCTCTACTTCTGGTCCATCTTGAATCTGGCAAAGACAACACTCCAAGGACAACCCAATAAAGTCAGTCCTCTGCCCATGTCGATGGATACTATTTCTAGGGGCTGGGAGCTTACTTTGTCTGTGCCAATCAATTACCTGAATCCTTTCAGCCAATGACCCAGGGTAACCACTCATTGTTGGATGGCTAATGGCCCTTGCATAGCTCCATTTGAAAGTACAGTCGTAGAGCTTGGAAACGAGGCCTTCAGACGAACCTGTCCGTGCCATCCAGTTCACAATTATTCACAATTAATCCCACTTGTCTACATTTGTCCCTCAGTTTTCATTTCTTCCAAGAACAAAATCTAACTTTGGAATGACTGCATTCATAATAGGGTAACGTGGCATCCAATAAATCTTTCGGTTTATTTTTTAACATTGCAGACGGTGGCCATTTGGCCCATCCAGCCTGCATCGGCTCTATTACCTGCTGCCAAACTCCCTTTCTCTCCCCATATACCCTGCACCCAAATAATCATCCAATACCGTCTTGAATGTCTCCCTTGAACCTGCCTTCACCATATTTCCGTGCAGTAAGTACTCAGTGTGCGATTGTTTTTTTTCTCCAGTCACCCTTGCATATTATTTTAAATTTATGACCCCTCGTTCTTTTTTATTTTATGAGCAGGAACAGTTTCTGTGCTTGTGAAAGGCTGGAAGCTGCTGTAACACAGCTAAATGAGAACTCCTGCCCCATGGGAAATACTGAACGTGGAATATTAAAACAAAACACACTGTTTTAAAGGGGATCTCAATGTTCGACACAGTCTCAGCTTGCAGTCTTTCCTTTGCCTCTTATGTTAGCCCTTCTGGCAAGACTGGTCTCTTTCAATATGCCTAACACCGACCGAAGGGTCCCATCAAGAATTTTGTTGGGAGCGGATGGGGGGGCTGAGTGTGAGAGGGGTTGTTTAGTGATCCTTACAGCTACCTGTGATGTGTAGGTTCTCCCCTGACTCCACAGGAGTTGCCATCACTTTACTGCCCTCCCTGCTAAGAGGCCAATTCCTGACCTGTTTCCTGGCATTCTGCTGACAGCCATTGTCTGATGGGACACCTGCCCCATTATAACATAGAACAGCACAGCACAGTACAGGCCCTCGATGTTGTGTTGATCTTTTATCCTACTTTAAGATCAGACTAACCTACATACCCTTTGTTGTACTATCTTCCATGTCCCTAATCTATCTGACTCTTATACCACTGCTGGTAGTGCATTCCACACACCCACCACTCCCTGTGTAAAGAAACTATCTCTGACATCTCTCCTAAACCTTCCTTCACTCACCTTAAGATTATGTCCCCTCGTGATATCTATTTCAGCCCTTGGAAAATGTCTCTGGCTATCCACTCTATCGATGCTTCTCATCATGTGTCATTGGCAAACTTACTAACCTACCCTTCCACCTCCTCATTCAAGTCATTTATAAAAATCACAAAGAGCAGAGGTCCCAGAACTGATCCCTGAGGAATCCCACTGGTCACCAAGCTCCAGGCTGAATACTTTCCATCTACCACCATCCTGGGTCTTCTATGGGCCAGCCAATTCTGTATCCAGACAGACAGATTTCCCAACCTCCTTGCTTTCTGAATGAGCCTACCATGGGGAATCTTATCAGTTGCCTTACTAAAATCCATTGTCACCACATTCACTGCTCTACATTCATCAATGTGTTTTGTCACATCCTCAAAGAATTGAATAAGACTTGTGAGCTGTGACCTGCCCTTCACAAAGCCATGCTGACTATCTTTAGTCAAATTATGGTTTTCCAAGTAATCATAAATCGTGTCTCTCTCAGAATCCGTTCCAATACTTAACCCACCACAGACGTATGACTGACTAGGCTATAATTCCCAGGGTTATCGCTATTCCCTTTCTTGAACAAGGGAATAGCATTTGCCATGTTCCAATCATCTGGCATTACTCCGGTGGACAGTGAGGATGCAAAGATCATCGCCAAAGGCACAGCAATCTCTTTTCTCACTTCCTGTAGTAACTTGAGTATATCCCATTTGCCCAGGGGATTTATCTCTCTTTATGATTTTCAAAATTTTCAGCGCATTCTCCTTTTTGACATCAACCTGTTCGAGCATATCAGCCTGTTTCCCGCTGTCCTCAAAAATGACAAGGTCCCTCTCACTAGTGAATACTGAAGAAGACATTCATTAAGAACCTCGCCAAGTCCTCCAACTCCAGGCGCAAGTTCCCTCCACTATCCCTGATTGCCCCTACCCTCACTGTGGCCATCACATTGTTCCTCACATAAGTGGAGAATGCGTTAGGGTTTTTCTTAATCCTACCTGCTAAACCTTTTTCATGCCGCCTTCTAGCTCTCCTAAGTCCATTCTTCAGTTCCTTTCTGGCTATCTTTAACCCTCTATAGCCTTGTCTGATCCTTACCTCCTCAACCTTAAGCAAGCTTCCTTCTTCCTCTTGACCAGATGTTTCACATCCCCTGTCACCCAAGCTTCCTTCACCCTACCATCCTTTCCTTGCCTCAGTGGGACTATCAGCAAGTGCTTCCTAAACAACCTCCACACTTCTGTCGTGCATTTCCCTATTTAGGTGCCCCAGTTTCTGTCTAATAGCATTGTAATTCCCTCTCCCCCAATTAAATACTTTGCAAAAACGTCTACTCCTATGCTCAATGACTATAGTAAAGGTCAGGGAGTTGTGATCATTATCACCAAAATGTTCTCCCATCGGGAGATCTGACACCTGACCTGGGTCGTTGCCAAGGACCAAATCCAATATGGCCTCCCCTCTAGGCGGCCTATCTACATATTGAGTCAGGAACCCTTCCTGGGTACACTTGATAAAAATTGTTCTATCCAAACTATTTGAACTAAGGAGGTTCCAATCAATATTAGGGAATTTGAAGTCACCCATGACAACAATCCTGTTACTTCTGCACCTTTCCAAAATCTGCCTCCCAATCTGTTCCTCTGTGTCTTTGTTGCTATTGGGGGGATCTGTAGAAAACTCCCAATAAAGTGACTGCTCCTTTCCAGTTTCTGACTTCCATCCATACTGACTCAGCAGCTAAACCCTCCTCGATGACCTCCCTTTCTACAGCTATGATAGCATCCCTGATAACAATGCAACTCCTCCACCTCTTTTACTTTCCCTTGTATTCCTTTTGAAACATCTAAACCCTGGAACATCCAACAACCATTCCTGCCTATGTGATATCCAAGTCTTTATCATGGCCGCAATATTATGGTTTCAAGTCCTGATCATGCTCTAAGTTCATCACGTTTTATTCCTGAACCTTCTTGCATTAAAATAAATGCACTTCAACCCATCACACTGACTGCACCTTTGCCCTATTAAGTGCGTATCCCTCTTCACCAATTTTCTGCACACTATATCTGGCTGTTCACTACCCACTCCATCACCTGATCTGTAGCTCTGTTCCCAAACCCTTGCCAATCTATTTCAAACCCTCCCGAAGAGCTACAGCAAACCTCCTGCCCAGGATATTGGTGTCCCTCCAGTTCAGATGCAACCTGTCCTTCTTGTACAGGTCCCACCTTCCCCAGAAAGTATCCCAATGATCCACATATCTGCTACCTCCCTCCTACACCAGCCCTACAGCCACGTGTTCATCTGCACCGGCTCTATCTTCCTTGCCTCACTAGGCCAAGGCACTGGTAGCAATCTTGAGATTACTACTCTGCTCATCCTGCCTTCTAGCTTCCAACCTAATTCTCTCTATTCTCTTTTCATTATGGATGCCTTCGCTTCAACAAACTGTGGAAACAAGATTGGTACTGGCAGCAGATGAGGTGCCATTTCAGGGTAAAGCTTCCTGTGTACACATTGCAGTTTAACTAGGCAGCAAACCTAGCTAGCCAAGCATGTCTTTGAGAAATCCAAGTTAAAGGAAACATTCTTGCTATTTTATATTTTACAGTCGCCCTTTGGGAGCTCAGCTGAGATTATAGAACACATGGCTGCAAGGCAAAGACCATAATTGATGGGAAACCTTCCATGGCAGAAAAGCAGTTAGATCAACAGTGTGCTTTAATGTATATAAACCTGGTCTGTAGTGTCCTCAAAATGTGAGCAGACTCCTCTGTTGCATTACAGCTGTTCAAGATCAATCAACCTGAAACCTCGCAGGTAGTTTCTAACTTCAACTGGCTACACCACCAAATAACCTTTGTATTTTAGCTGTTCTCTTTTTGAATTAGTGTCTTTTATAACTGTAATAAACATTAATGCTTTGCAACAAGGCTGCCTCTAGCCTCTGACAAGTCTAACATAGAGAAATTACGTGAGGCCTGGATCCTCAGCTTTAGGTACACACTGGTCACACCGGGCCCGATCTGTGCTCAGTAATGGGCCGGTTTCAGCCCCGCAGAACGTTATCATCTCATACTCAGTCTCAAAAATCCAATTGTCTTTTAAAAGCTACTGTGGATTTTGTTTCAACTATATCTTCTGATTAGGTCGATGTGCTGAAAACCTTTCTCCTACTGACTTGTTGATTGTGTTCATAAACATGATCATTTTTAACTTACGTCACTTAGTTATTGATTCACTTCATCAGGGGAGACTTAAGAAATGTAAGTTTTAGCTGCTGAGTCACTAGCATGGTCTCAATGGGTTGATTAGCCTCCTTCCGTACTATCATGTCCAAAGCATCCAAGGGCAATTTTAGCAATCAAGAGAATTAAGTTCAGTCTATTCTGGTTTATTTATCAAAGCCTTAACCAGCACATGGCAACAAAGCATCTGGGCCAATGTGTTGGATTTGATCCTTGTTGGTAATTTGTTGAGTCATCATCTGATCAATCAATGCTGCTTTGAGATGGAACATTGATAGCATCCTTAGAGATGCGAGGGCCTCGTGGTGTTATCATTAGACGAGTAATCCAGAGACCCAAGTTTGAATCGCTCCCTGGCAGATGGTGGAATTTGAATTCAACCGAAATCTGGAGTAATGAGTCCAATCGAGCCCAGTGTCTGGTTCACTCGTGTCCTTTCGGGAAGGGAATCTGCCACCCTGCCCTACATGTGACTCCAGACTCTCAGCAATGTGGTTGACTCTTAATTGCCCGTGGGCAGGAACTGCTGATACCTATATCCTGAACAAAAAAAAACTTCGGCTTTAATCAGTTGTTGGCCCTTAACACGTGTCCTCCTTCTCTGTGTGAATCAGAAACAAAATATGGACATAACTAACTAGTAAGAATATGACTGACCTATAACAACTACAATTTCAACGATGCAGTAAACCTGACAGAAAGTGCAAGAAAAAATGTTGTTCAACTGGGTAATCTATCGCTAGACCAAAGTGCTTTGATCTCATAGCTGCTACTTGCTCATGATGACATTCTGTCCTGAAGTTCAATTCAGCAGCTTGCAGGGCACTTGTTCCTAGGCCTTTTGGGTTGAAGGTCAAGGTTATGGTCCAGACAATACAGCCTCCATCTTCCATCAGCATTGACCATCTCTCCATGTTGGCCATGAACAGCCTGCCAGAGCTCAAATCAATCAGCAGCAGCATTGACATGTTAGTCGACAAAGTTCAAAGGGTGAGCATGGACCAACAGGAAACTGAAAATACAAAGCTCCACGAGTACCAGTCTTGTGTTCTCAGTGCCCTCCTGGAGAGCAATGATGATTTATGAGATTTGAAAGACTCCCCTTAACAGGACAGCGTGTTGATTATGAATAGACACCACTGTCCAGGAATCTCCAATGTGGGGGAGTTTGACCTCCTGAGTCAGCAGTGATTCCACTAGCTGGATCACATGAGCAGGATGGATGATGGTTGCAATTCCCAAAGATGCTCTACATAGGGAGCTTGATATTGGCACAAAGCCAATAGGTCCCCCATTGTCTGTAATACAAGGACATCTGTATGTGAGGCCCCAGTTTCCCACCAGACCCTCAGTATGAGCTGGCTAAATCCAGGCACCTTACCCTCTCCACCCCTTCCCTTGGAAATCAGCGCATTCGTTTGATCTGAACACTTATTTTACTCTTGGCACTACTGTTGCTTTACTAATAACCCACCCATTTGAGGTGCCTTGACCAACTTTGTCTCAGTGCTCCAGGGAGTTTACTTCCAAGCCTTTGCAACAGACTAGTGGCCAAACCATATTCACCGTGGTTTGGAACAGGCAGACCTACAGGATCGGATTGTTAGTGTCTGCTGTGGAGAGGAGTGGAGCAGAGATGGATGAGCAAGCATTACACCTGGTATTGCAACCTGTTTCCTGGTTCCACCTGGTCTCTTAGCCTATTTTTGCCAACCTGGAATAGGTGGGTGATAGAATCTTCCTGTCTGCATGGAGCAAGTAGCCAATCTAAGTGACTAAGATCCATTGAAGGTCAATTAAAGGAGATCAGCAGGAGAGGGGATTGGGGGGTGGGCACATGGGGGGTGGCGCAGGGGGTGTGGTGGTTGCTGGATGGGGATGTGAGCTTCAAGTAGCAGACTGACTAGCGAATGGGTAACCAGAGCAACTGGCCCTCCCTGGTTGTAGCAGTAGCTTCCTCATGCCACCCTGCAGAGGGACACCTCCCCCTTGCCATACACCTCACCATGCCATCCATCTCCCCAATGCCATCCACCTCACCAACTACAGTGGCAGTTTCCATTTTGAAATGTCCTCTGTCTCACATTCCACCTGCAGCACGTTTTGAGCTCATAGGCCTCTCAGTGACACTCCATCTTCGAAAACCTGGCCTGTGAATTCTGAGCTTACGCTTTGCACATGAAGTGGCCATCTCCCGCTCTGAGGAGACTTTACCACACAGTTCAGACCTCTACTTCGTGTCGAGATTTGGAAACCTACAGGAAGTGTCCAATCCCAAGTTTCTCCAACAGTCAAAGTTTGTTCCTATCCGCCATTAATGTGGACTTACTTTGGGGTTTACTAAATGATATTTTACCTGAAATCATTCTGTCTTCTGGATTTATGTTGCTGGTAAGTTTTATGGAAATGCTTGCATCAGTAGGAGGTCTTCCACTGGTATCTCCATTCTTAATGATGGAGGTACCCAGATCTCAGAGCAACAGGTAAGGCTGAAGCATTTGCAACTGACTTCACCCAAAAGTCCCAAGAGAATGATTCATCTAAGTCCCTTCCTGAAACTACCAGTGTCACAGATACTCGTGTTCAATTAATTCGATTCACTCCACCTGAATGTCAAGGAACAGCTGAAGACACTGGATACTACAAAGACCATGGGCACTGACAACGTTCAGCCAATGTTGCTGAAGATTTGTGTCCAGAGTTAGCTGTGCCCCGAGATAATCTATTCCAATACAGCTACAGCACGCCATCAACCAAAAACCACTTCAGTTATGTCCTGTCACCAAAAAGTAGAATAAATCAAACCCAGCCAGATACTGACCAGCAATCTACTCTTGATCATTAGCAAAGTGCAGAAGGGATCATTAACAGTACTGTCAAGTTGCGTTTGCAAACTTGAAAATCTCACTCCCCCTCAGTTTGACTTCCATCAGGGCCATTCAGCTTCTCACTTTATTGGTTCAAATCTCGACAGAAAGTGCTGAACTCTATATGGGCGATGACAGGGACTACTCTTGACACCAAGTCTGCACTTGACCAACTCTGGCAAACTGGAGTCATGGGTATCAGGGAGGGAGATCGCTGCTACTGGTTGGAATCGAACCTGGCCACAAAGGGAGATAGTCGTATTTGTTGGAAACCAGTCATTTCAGCTCCAGGACATCTCTGCAAAACTTCCTCCGGATAGTGCCCTAGGCCCAACCATTTTCAGCTGTTTCATCAATGATATTCCCTTCTTTGTAAGGTCAGGAGTGGGAATGTTCGCCAGTGATTGCAATGTTCTGCACCCTTCACAACTCCTCAAATAGTGAAGCCATGTCCAAATGCAGTAAGAGCTGGATATCAGCCAGGGTCATGCTGACCAGTGGGAAGTAACAGTTATGCCACCCAAATGCCAAGCAATGATCATATTCAACAAGAGACATAGTGGCTCAGTGATTAGCATTGCTGCCTCACAGTGCAAGGGCTCCAGGTTCAATCCTACCCTTGGGTGACTGTCTATGTGGAGTTTGCACATTTTCTCCATGTTTGTGTGGCTTTTCTTTGGATGCTATGGTTTCCTCACGCAGTCCAAAGGTGTGCAGGTTAGGTGGATTGGCTGTGCTAAATTACCCCATAGAGTCCAGGCATGTGTGTGTTAGCCATGGAAAATATAGGGTATGGATCTGGGGCGCTCTTCAGCAGGTCAGATGGACTTGTTGGGCCGAATGGGCTATTTCCTCATGGTAGGGACACTATCAAGAGAGGATCTAACCATCAACATTCAAACGTATAAGCATCACTGAATCCTCCACTAATAACATGGTGGGAGGGGAGTGGAGCAGGGTTGGTGGGGGGGGGGGGTGGAAATACCATTGTCTAGAAACTGAACTGGACCATTGTTATAAATACAGTGACTAGGGAAGCTAGATGTATAACTTAATGTTTGACTCCTCAAAATTTGTCACAATCCACAGGCACAGGTCAGGAATGTAATGGAATCCTCCCCACAGCCTGGGTGACTGTGGCTCCACCACCACTCAAGGAGCTCCACAGCATCATGGACACAACAGCCCACTTTGTTGGCTCCCCAACCACCACCTTCAACATTCACTCCCTTCATTACTAATGCAGAGAGATAACAGTGTTTACCATCTGTTTACCAGGGCGGCACGGTGGCTCAGTGGTTAGCACTGTTGCCTCATAGCACCAGGGTCCTAGGTTTGATTCCAGCCGCGGGTGACTGTGTGGAGTTTGCACATTCTCCCTGTGTCTGCGTGGGTTTCCTCCAAGTGCTCCGGTTTCCTCCCACAGTCCAAAAATGTGCAGGTCAGGTGAATTGGCCACGATAAATTGTCCCGTAGTGTTAGGTGCATTCGTCAGTGGGAAATGGATCTGGGTCAGTTGCTCTTTGGAGGGTCGGTGTGGACTTATTGGGCCGAAGGGCCTGTTTCCACACTGTAGGGAATCTAATCTAATCTGTAAACTGTCAGTAAAGTGTCAACATCTCCCAAACCTGTGATGTAAACACTTAGAAAGGAAAGGCCAGTGTTTATAAGGAATGTACACCCTGATTTGGATCAGTGTCGCAGGGTCAAAATCCTGGACTCACATCCCAACAGTACAGTGGATATACCCAAGGAATTGTGGGTCATGAAGGCAGCACCCCACCACCGTTCCCATGGCAATGAGGGATGGACAGTAACCAGCATTACCCACATCCCATAAATAAATTTAAAAAAGGTGACTTTGTGACAGAATCTGTGCTTTCAGAGGTTGTATTTTTTTTTGAGGTAAATCCTAACTGGCTAAGATTAGAATGGTGCTGGAAAAGCAGGTCAGTCAGGCAGCATCCGAGGAGCAGGAAAATTGATGTTTTGGGCAAAAGCCCTCTATCAGGAATGACAAATGAAGGGTTTTTGCCCAAAACGCCAATTTTCCTGCTCCTCGGATGCTGCCTGACCTACTGTGCTTTTCTAGCACCACTCTAATCTTAACAGTAATCTCCAGCATCTGCAGTACTCACTTTCACCCTAACTGGTTAACCCTAAAAGAAAACTGAGTTATGAAATTAACCCCTCCACTTTTGAAGGAAACTAAAACTGAAACTCCAATTCATAGAATTCCTACAGTGCAGAGGCAGGCCATTCAGCCCATCAAGTCCACATAACTCTGAATAGCATCCCACACAGACTCACCCTATCTCTGTAACCCTCTACTTCTCATGGCTAACCCACCTGGCCTACATATCCCTGAACACTGGGGACAATTTTTGTCAAGGCCAATCCACCTCACCTGCACATCTTTAAACTGAGGGAGGAAACCAGAGCACCTTGAGGAAGCCCACACAGACGTGAGAAGAACTTGCAAACTATGCAGAGCCAAATGCCCGAGGGTGGAATCAAACCCAGGTCACTGGCGCTGTGAGGCAGTAGTGCTGACCACTGGGCCACCGTGTCACCCCAAGTTTGGGAACCAAAACTTCCGTGAGACTGAAACAGATTGAAACCATTGAGCCAGCTGAGCTCTGCCGTTGACTCCAATGGTACATTAGAGGTAGACTGAAGAAGATGGAGGAGAGATCCAGAAAAAGGCTTTATCTCCCTGACAGTAAATTAGTGGCCGGTGGAAATTGTAACAATGTTCCTCACATTTTTTCCTCATCCCAGGCAAGTCTGATCTTGGACCAGATGCATACAGCACAGGTTCACTGGCTCTACATTACCACATTATTCTTATCTTCTTCCACTGTGCTTTGACACTATGTGCTTTGAATAACAGTGAACCAAGTCCAGAGATTCTGAGAAGTCCCAGCTGGCTTCCAGAATTCAGTGCTCAGTCACAAAAACTCTTGGATCACTTTAATGCATTCCCTAGAATTTTTATCACCAGTATAAGTCACCAGAATACTTTCAGACATTGCTCTGTTATATGAACTTCCTGTCAAATTGAATGTAGCTTATCAAAGTTGAAATTATAGTAATTTTGTGGTACAAACTGCTTTAGTTATAGTGGTCTGCACATGTGCTCAAGCCATTGTATCACTGTGTGTCATATACTTTTCAGCTTTTAAATAATATCCTATTGCCATTGGTCAGAGAATTTAACTAACAGGAACTGCATTATGGAGCTATTCCAGCATCACAGAAGCTGGCTGATGGTCCATTTTCTCAGGCAATTATAGTTTGACTTATATTAGAATCGGGTGCTCTGTGATAAGAATCTTGCTTGGGCTGATAAGCAGCATTAGTGACACACTCATGCCAGGCAATGAGCATTTCCCCTTTACAATCAATGGCATTACCATTACTAACCCCCCAGTGTCAACATTCTGAGAGATACCACTGACCAGAAACTCAACTAAACATCAATATAGAGTATGGGGACGTGGTATTACAGTGATAAGATCACCAGACTAGTAATCCAGTAACCTAAGGTCAATGTTCCCTGGATTTGGGTTTGAATTCAATTTGTAAAAAACATGGATAGAAAGCTATTCCAATGGTGACCATGTAACCACTGTCAATTGTCGTAAAATACCCATCTGGGTCACTAATGTCCTTTAGGGGAGGAAATCTGTCATCCTTGCCTAGTCTCTCCACATTCATAGCAATAAAATAGATACTTAACTGCTGTCAGGGCAATTAGGGATGGACAATAAATGCTGCCCACATTCCCATAAATGAATAAACTACAAGGCTAGGGTAAGTCACCTTCCTGTCTCCCCAAAGCTATCCACCATCTATAAGATACAAGTCAGGAGTGTGATGGAGTACTCCCCAGTTGCCTGGATAAGTGCAGCTCCAAGAACACTCAAGAAGATCAACACCATCCAGGGCAAAAGCAACCCATTTGATTAGCACCCCATCTACCAGTTGAAACATTCATATACTCCGCCAGCAACTCATACCGACAAATGTGTGTACCAACTACAAGAGGCACTGTAGTAATTCACCAACCTCCTCCTGCACCTTCCAAACTGAAACCTCCACCATCTAGAAGGTAAAGGGCAGCAGATACATGGGATAATGGCCACCTGCAAGTTCCCCTCCAAACCACTCGCCATCCTGACTTGCAAATATGTCACCATTCCTTCGGTGTCGCTGGGTTAAGATCCTGGAAATCCAAACCTAATATCATGGTGGGTGTCCCTACATCCCATGGACTGGAACAGTTCAAGAAGACAGCTTAACCCCACCTTTTCCATGGCAGTCAGGGATGGCTAATAATTGCTGGTATTTCCAGTGACACCCATACTGTTTGAAACAGAAAAACGATTTGTTTTCCATTAGTCAGCGATCCTCTTGTTATTGAACACAAAACTTCAAATTCCTCTCCAAAGGTCCTTCAGTGGAAAAAGTGGACACTGAGATCATGTGGATTATTTTGGGGGTTGTGATTAAGACGGGTCAGCTTGGCAAATATCTGTACCCAAAGAAAAGGAGGCAGATTCATGTAAAAGTGCATCATGCATTTGCTATGGTTTAATAATGCAGAACATGATGGAAATATATTAGACCATGGGTGCTGGGTGGGGAGACCTTGGAGTGCAAGGTTCGTGGCTCCTTGGGGTGGAATCGCGGGTGGATGAGATGGTGGAGAGGGCGTTTGATGTGCTTTCCTTTGTTGATCAGAGTGTTAGGTGCAGGAGTTGGGAGGTCGTGTTGCGGCTGTGCAGGACATTGGTTGGGCCACTGTTGGAATGTTGCGTGCATTTCTGGTCTCCTTCCTGTCGGAAGGGTGTTGTGAGACTTTGGGGGGGGCGGGTTCAAAGAAGATTTACAAGGATGTTGCCAAAGTTGGAGGATCTGAGCTACAGGGAGAGGCTGAACAGGCTGGGGCTGTTTTTTCCTGGAGCGTCAGAGGCTGAAGGTTACCTTATAGAGGTTTACAAAATTATGAGGGGCATGGATAGGATAAATAGACAAAGTCTTTTCCCTGGGATGGCGCGTCCAGAACTAGAGGGCATAGGTTTAGGGTGAGAGGGGAAAGATATAAAAGGGACCTAAGGGGCAACTTTTTCACACAGAGGGTGGTACGTGTATGGAATGAGCTGCCTGAGGATGTGGTGGAGGCTGGTACAATTACAATATTTAAAAGGCATTTGGATGGGTATATGAATAAGAAGGGTTTGGTGGGATATGGGCCCAGTGCTGGCAGGTGGGACTAGATTGGGTTGGGATATCTTGTTGGCATGGACCGAAGGGTCTGTTTCCATGCTGTACATTTCTATGACTCTATGTAGGGCAGTATTCTGATACCTAAGGAGGGTAGCCTGGTTTGAGAAGTTTCCTGACTCTGCAGGTACCTCTTGACAGAATTTGCCCTGATTGTTTTTGGAGCAGGAAGGAGGCAGGTTAGTCCACCCTGGAAATGGATCCCAGGCTACGAAGGGATTGGGCAATGGAGAGTGGTCACCAGCACACTACCCCACCCCTCCCAGCCAAACTACCTCGTACCCCCAAGCTAAGTCAAGGCTTACCACTGACCTGCCAAGTGCCTCAGTGAAATATGGTGCTTTCCAGAAAGGACGTGTTCTACTGTCTCACTGGGAAGTGACCAAGACACTAATCACCTTCAATAGGTACTGCCCTACAGTGTAGTTAGAGATACCCAAAGTGCCTGCTGGTATAATTGGTTACGTCCCTTGTGGTTATGTTTCCATTTATCAAAAGTGACTGTGGCAGATTTTTTTTAATTATTCAAAACATTGATTGCATTCTTGTGAAATTATTGCGCTGCAGAATGATAATCAACAAGTCTGAGCTGAACAAGCAATTAATGGTGGCTTTTGTCTCAAACAATTAAGAGTAAACCACATAAAGTGTCATAATTGTGTTTCATTTAATTTCCACGTTATTAGTTCCTCATGTTTTATTTTGCTTTTCCCACAGTGCTCACCAGTTGGTTCATCTGAAAGCCTTAGCATTCTTTAAGAGGCATTTCAGACTGTTCTCCAGCGTAAGCTGTGGCTTATGTGCTGGAAGCTCAGCTTTATTGATTGTTTTAATTATTGCACCAGTGCTCCTTGCTTGTTCCAGGCAAGGTTTAGCGTTTAATCCTCCTGGTGTCATAGATTCCCTATCTCCTACAGCTTCCCTACAGTGTGGAAGCAGGACCTTCTGCCCATCAAGTCCACACCTACTATCCAAAGGGCATTCCACCCCACCATTCCTTTAACCCTGCATTTCCCATGGCTAATCCACCTGACCTACACACCCCTGAATACCATGGGCAATTTAGCATCGCCAGTCCAGCTAACCTGCACATCTTTGGGCTGTGGGAGGAAACCGGAGCACTGGTAGGAAACACACACAGACACGGGAGAATGTGCAAACTCCACACAGACAGTTGTCTGAATCTGAAATCGAACCCAGGTCCCTGACGCTGTGCTAACCACGGAGTCACCGTGCCAGCCAAGCTGGGTACCAGATGCTTCTTCATGAGGAGCCTGCTCCTAAAATACATTTAACCCACAATGAGTTGGTTATTTTTTTTTCAAAAGCTTTTTGTTTTCACAAGCTTTGCTGAGGATTTGGCATGATCCTCAGTCACACAGGAACAAAGCCTGCCTTTTTGAAACTGAGTATTTGGTAGAGAGATGGCCAATTCAGCCCTCAATCCTGCTCCACCATTTAATCTCTTCTTGGCCTCAAATCCACTCCCTTGCCTGCTCCCCATAACCCTTTAAACTGTTACTAATTACGAATCTATCTCCTCCTTAAATTTACTCCGTGCCCTGGCATCCACTGCATTCCGAGGTTGTGATTCATGGCCCTTTGACAAAAGTCATTCCTTCTCATCTCTGTTTTAGGTCTGCCACCACCCCTTATCCTAAAACTCTGACCTGTCATTCCACATTGCCCCATGTGGGGGAACATCTGCTCCACGTCTACTTTGTCAGTTTTCATCGGTGTCTTACACACCTCAATTCAAGGCCCACTCATTGTTCTAAACTTGAGTGAGTCTGGGCCTGAACAGCTCAGTCTCTCTTCATAAGAAAAGCCTCTCATCTCTGGAATTAGTCCAGTGAATATTTTCTGAACTGCCTCCATTGCAATTACACCCTTCCCCAAGCCTAGGAAAAAACAGTTGTATGCAGTGCCCCATGATGTGGTTTCATCAGTGCCATGTACAGTTGCCACAACACTACCCTACTTCTATGCTCCATTCTTTCAGCAATGAGTGCCAAAGTTCTGTTTGCCTTCCTTATTACCTGCTGTACATGCAAAACTATTTTTTTGTGATTCATGCAGAAGGATGTCCAGATCCTTCTGCACCGGAGCATTTGAAGTTTCTCTCCATTTAAATAATAAGTTTGTTTTTTATTCTTCTAATAACCCTCACACTTGTTAACATTAAACTGCATTTGCCAAATGTTGGCCCATTCAACTGACTTATCCATACCCATTTGTAAATTTATTATTTCTTCCTTGCGACTTACTTTCTCATCTATTTTAGTGACAACTGCAAATTGGACTAAAGTACCTTAGTCCTTAGTATTAAAGAAAGGTTTACAACACTGAGTTGTTGTATCCTGCTCAAAAATGGCATAAAGTGATCCTCTTGCTTGTGCTGTGAAGTAACTTACCTTATGGTGCCAGGATGTTGTGAACCTATTTTCCCATCAGGCCGTTAGTCAAAGTGTCTCATTGGCATCACCTAGTCAACTATATTTCAGAACCCCCTACTCATCTTTAAACTTACATTTCTTATATTTGTAGTTTCAGTTTACATCTAAACTTCTGGTGTTCTTCGTTTGGGGATATGAGTACCACTAGCTAGGCCTGTGTTGATTTCCCAACCTCTGGTTATCCTGGAGAACCAGGGGGTGGTGAGCTGCCTTCTTGACTGTCTGCAGTCCGCATGGTGTAAGGCCTATAAATATTATTAGCGAGGAAGTTGCAGCAATACTGAAGGAACGTTTGATTGATTTCCAAGTCAGGATGGTGTGTGGCTTGGCGGTGCTGGTATTTTCATGTGCCTGATGCTAGGGAGCATCGTTTAGCATTCATCAGTCGAGTTTTCTGATTGGCTTGTCGGTATAACGGCTAAACAAGTTCTAGGATCATCACTCGTATGCTTCAATTTCATTCTTAGAATGTTTAAAACCTGGCATAGAATTTGAACCAGGGACTTTTGACATGAGGTGTTGAGCCTAACCTGCAACTTTAAAAATAATCTTTGGGACATTGGCAAGACCAGTGTTTCCTTCTCCATTGCAATGCCCTTGAATGAACCACAGAAAGTTAAAGCACAGAGATAGGCCATTCTGGCTGAACAATCTAGCTCTCCGTTCTAATCCCACTTTCTAGCACCTCGTCCATAACTTTGCCGGTTCAGGAACAGATCCCCATACTGTTTAAAAGAATTGAGGGTTCCTACCTCAATCACCAAAACTAGGCAACAAATTCTAGGTGGAGAAAGTGAGGGCTGCAGATGCTGGAGATCAGAGCTGAAAATGTGTCGCTGGAAAAGCGCAGCAGGTCAGGCAGCATCCAAGGAGCAGGAGATTCAACGTTTTGGGCATAAGCCCTTGTTCAGGAATCAGGTTTGATTTCAGCCCACAGCATTAATCTGAAGTTTTAGCTTAATGACATTACTATAAAGCCACTATCTCCCCCAGCTAATTGAGATGGGCTGTTTTCCCCCAGAAATCCTCACTCTGTTGAGGTTAAACCTGACTCCCTGTGATAACTTTCCTGTCTCAGGCATTTCTTCTTCAATTTTCACTTTCTCTGACAATCTAAAGGCCTTCTGAGGTCGGCTTTTAATCCCATAGTTCTGCCTGTTCCTTTAAAGCAAGCAGTATCTATTCATTTCTGCTTTCCATTGTAGCTGTGATGCTTACAAATCAGGATAAAACCTTTCTGCATTCCATAATTCAACTTCATAATTTTATTTGGAGTCCTGATATATTCTTAATGTATTTCCTATGTGAGTCTGAAATAAAAACCCATTAAGGGAAGATAATGGGATGAAATTACAATATAATTTTGGGTATGTTTTAAAATTTTGAACTAATTTTATGCACCATTTAAACAGTGGTACGTGAAAGTAACAATTTATAGTCTTACTCAAACCACAGCTCTAATGTGGATCTTGTGCTTGCTAAAGAGCATCGTTCCTGCATTTTGTTATGAGGCCTGTTGCTGCAAGTAGTCCCATGAGAGCTGCTCCTCTTACAAAGCACGCCTGGTGAAGCAGAGCCTCTCTGTTTATCTGCACATCACAGTTGACTGAGCATCTGAGAGCACGGAACACAGAATCCTGCATTTTGCCTCGGTGATCGGGGAGCCTGCTTCCTTTCAACTTCAGGAGAGCACGTTTTCCTGCGTGGGCCCGATCTCAGACTCGGTGCCTAGGGATCGCCAACACAAACGGGTCCTCAGGACTAAGGGGAGATTTCCCTCTGGAACCACCTACCTCACTAGCAAAGGGTAAGTCCCAGAAGGGCAGGGCTGATCATGGCTGACGAGAGCTTGATGGATCTAGGACTAGTGTGATTACTGAGTGTGGTTCGAAGAGTTGTGGGGTGGGGCGCAGGGAATGTCACTGTAAGCCAGTGACCAAGGTGTCTGTGGGTGTGGGTTCAAATCTCACTGTGGCTGCTTGTGGAGTTTAAATTCAATCAACAAATCTCAAATTAAAAACTGCACGCTGCAAAGCTATCCTTGTTTGCTGTAAAAACCCATTTTCTTTAATTATGTCTTTTAGTCCTTAACACATAAGAGCAGAGGTGGACCATTCAGCCATCAACTTTGCCATTCAACAAGATCATGGCTGATCTGATAACCCTTAACTCTACTTTCCTGCCTTTCCCTCATTATGCTTGATTCCATTACTGATTAAAAATATGTCCATCTCAGCTGTGAGTATCCAGGCCTTGAACCTCCTCTGTAGTTAAGAGTTTCACAGATTTATGTAACCCCCCCCCTCTTATTCTGGTTTCTAGACTGTCCAACAAGGAGAGGCAGCATTTCCACATCCACTCTGTCAAGTCCCCTAAGATCCTTGTATGTTTCAATAAGGTTGCCTTGTATTTTTTTAAATTCCAATCGACTCAACCTATCCACCCAAGACAGTGCCTCCATTAGGAATGGGAATCTGCCACCTTTACCCAGCCTGGCCTATATGTGATTCCAGGCTCACAGCAATGTGATTGACTCTCAGTTGCCCTCTGTAACGACTTCATTAGCTGTTTACTTCGCTGGGGTCAAGAGCTGGCCTTGCAAGAGTAGTCCACACCCCAAGACACAATTGAAAAAAAACCTCTCTGAGCAATAATAAGGGGAGGTTACAAAAACTCAGGTTGTTTTCAGGCTGAGGGGAGACTTGATAGATGTTTATACAGGTTATCAGATTCGTAGATAGGGTTGACAGTCAGAATCTTTTTCCCAGAGTTGAAATGTCTAAAACTAGGAGGCACATCTTTAATGTGAGAGGGGAAACTACAATGGAGATGTAAGGGGCAAACCTTTTTACACAGAGAGTGGTAGGAGTCTGGAACGTGTTGGCAGGGCTGGTGGTGGAGGCAGCTACATTAGGGGTGGTTCAGGGGCTTTTAGATAAGCACATGGATATGCAAGGAATGGAGGGATATGGACCAAAGGCAGGCAGAAGGAATTAGTTTGATGTGGTGTCATGTTGAGCACAACATTGTGGGCCAAAGGGCCCATTCTGTGTTGTGTGATTCTGTGTTCTTTGTTCTCTGCAGAGAAAAGCAATTAATGTATGTTCAACAAGGATATATCCCTGCACCATCACCCATTCAAGAATTTGGGTACCTCAGCGTGGAATAGACCTCGTTCATCTACAGTTGGGATTTCTGAGATGTTCCTATGGCCTAGCCAGGTGCATCATCCAAAACATTAAGTAAAACAATGGCTTTAATCATGTCAGTGGAACTGTGGGGAGTGTTGGAGGCAGGGGGTTCTTTTCTTTTCTTTATTCGTTCTCTCTTTCCCTCACAGATTCTCCTCACAGATACTGTGAGCAAAGTTTCTACTAATGTGACCTCTTGCTACCACTGTGGTGTGCATCCTGTGATTTTCTATGTGTTAGCCCATGCATCATATCTCATAGAGAGTCAGGTTCATATTGAGACAGACATCTGGAAGATTATTCACAACTCACTGTGTATTAATATGACATCCCAGAATAACATATACAGTTTAATTGTAGTTATTTTAATTAATCCATTTATGCATGTCGGACCCAGACCTGGGCCATCTGGCTCAGAGGCAGGGACACTACCACTGCAGCACAAGATTCGTACTGTCACGCTTATACACTCGCTTAAGATACTATTATTTTATGTACATGCTTCGCTGGTTCATTAAGAGTCAAAAAGTGTGGTGCTGGAAAAGCACAGCAGGTCAGGCAACATCTGAGGAGCAGGAGAATAGATGTTTCGGGCATAAGCCCTTCATCAGGAATATTTGGCTTAGGCCTGAAACGTCGACTTTCCTGCTCCTCGGATGCTGCCTGACCTGCTGTGCTTTTCCAGCAACACACTTTTTGACTCTGATCTTCAGCATCTGCAGTCCTCACTTTCTCCTGGTTCATTAAGAGTCTGACTAGCTTTCTGCTTGCTATTAGACAACCTGCTGACTAACTGGAGACTTCTTGTGCTGGACCATCAAATGTCAGGATACCATCTAACTATTGTCATCTATCGGGGATCTGTTCAATATTACAACAACGTGCTAACTCAGGCATATTCTCCTACATTGCTGCACTGCGTACATTAATTCATAAAAGGTCTTCAAAGCCACAGAAAATAGTTCTTTCCCATTGCAACATTGCATTACATTAACCTTCTGCTCTCTCTTGATGGTCATCCTTAGTCCCTGTGTTTGGTTTCAGTCATGAGTCTTGTTGCTCAACTGCACATCTGAGGCTGATGACTGCAAATAGGGATAGAGCAGCAGGCAAGCAATGAGAGACATTGCTATGCATTTGAACGGGGTATTAACTCTATAATCTCTCTTCATAGATCAACGGCAATTGTATACTGCCAGTCTGCGCCATGACTTTTATTCAGTATGCAAAAGGAAACCATTGCTTTTATGATTGTAAAAATGTGTTTGTATTATAAAAGGTGATTGTATTATTGGCAACAGCAGCACGCAATAGCCCAACTGCAAGTGGTGCATTTAAACGTTTCTGTAAATATGGTGAGAGTGGAAATACTAACAAAAATAGAGATATATTGCACATTATTATCTCTGACAGCAGCAGTCAGAAACAAGAAACTGTGAAGAAAGGGATGCGTGTGTGAGCGATGTGTTTAACAGGGAAAGGTCTTACCTGCGGTTATGTTAATAAAAACATTTGATGAGGGTTAGAGGAGTTGGACAGTAGTCACCCTTGGGTAAGGGGGAAGCTATTACAGACTACACACTACCAGCAGAGCTAGGGAATGCCATGTCTCCAGTAAAACCTTAAGGCACAATCCCCGTGATAACACAAACCAGTTTCCAGACGTTGATTTCCTTTGGCATAATGATTGTTACACAATAACCGGACTGAGATTCAGTTTTTTTTTAAGAAAAATCCCTTGTTTATCGCCACATATCAAGATTACACAACTCTTACAACTGAGCAGCATTCAGATCCCAGTCTTCCGTTGCCACATGTCATTTAATAGTTGAGTTGGAAGAAAAATATGGACTGTAAACTTTGCATAACATTGTACTGATTCGTGTGTAATGAAATTTATGACTGTGATTTGAAGATTGCAACCGAATCTGTGTCAGACATTTTGTTCCCTGGGAAAGTTTAATTTAGATGGAGAAAGTATTCAGAAAGGGATGCTAGAGAAGGTAGGAGCAGAATACTGTAAATGCTGGAATCTGTACTGAAAATAAAAAAATGTTGGGAATCACAGTGGGTCAGGCAGTATCCATGGAGAGAGGGAGCAAGCTGACATTTTGAGTCTAGATGACTCTTCAAGTAACATGACAAATTATGAAACAGATAGTCCAGCAAACCCAGCTGACCTTTTTTGTGACCTACTGTCCCACAGCAGAGTAACTGCCAGGTGGCATTACAACATCGTACACCCACATGGACTCATTAAAGGTGAACTCTTCTCAAGGCAAAGTAGCCGTATAACGAAAATGCAGCTCTCAAAATCTTTGCACTTGAATTGAGTGTCACCTTCCTTATTTTAACATTAACACACCATTTTTCCAGGGTGAGGTACAAATATAAGCTGGGTTATTTTCCATGAATAGCCCTCGCATTTTAGCCATGTGTGCCTCTATACATTATAAGACCAAAATGTGTATTTTTTTAGCATTAGAGCTTTCTTCACTGGATTAAATGTGTTCTGTGCTTAGTGTTTACAAAGTTGACAATAGTTGTTCTTGTTCCTGTAGGCTCCTGAGGACCCAGTCTTTGGAATGGTACTACAATAATGTCAAGGGCAGATTCAAACATTTCGGCAGTGCTAAGGTGGTTCACACACTGTACAAGAAACGCCTTTCCAGGAGGGGAAGCTCATCAAACATACTAGGTATCTGAAAGACTTCGGTGTAGAACTGCTACATAAATGGTAGATTTTTCTTCCATTTGATCTTATTATTATATATATTATTACAATTATATCCCTGTCTAAAAAGGTATTGATAAATCCCCGTAAATGTGAGCAGGAGAATAGTACTTTGGGATTCAGTGTGAAAAACATCTTTAAATTCTATCAATAGGACTAGGTCCCCCATGGAATGTTTGGGATGTAAACATTCAATCAAGCATTAGAGGGACCTAGGAGTTCAGGTACATAATTCTTTGAAGTTTGTGTCACATATAGATAGCAGTAAAAAAGGCATTTAGCACACTTACCTTCATTGCTCAGTCTTTTGAGAAGAGGAGTTGGGATGTTACGTTGAGATTGTACAGGATGTTGGTGAGGCTTCTTCTGGAGTGCCCAGTTGTGGAAGGATGTTATTAAGCTAGGAAGGGTTGAGAAGGGAGTTAGCAGGATGTTGCCATGTATACAAGGTTTGAGTTAGAAAGAAAGGCTGGATAGGCTGGAACTTTATTTCATTGGAGCGTTGGAGGTGGAGAGGTGACCTTATAGAGCTTTATAAAATCATGACGAGTATAGATAAGGTAAACGGTCGGTGTGTTTTTCCCAGGATGGGGAATTTAAGGCTGGGGGTATATTTTTAAGGTGAGAGAAGAGAGATTTAAAATTTAGATGAGGAGCAATTTTTTTTTTACAGAGAGTGGTTCGTGCATGGAATAAACTTCCAGAGGAAGTGATGGATGTGGGTACAGTTACAACAATTAAAAACTATTTAAATAAGTACACGAATAAGAAATGTTTGGAGGGAGATGGGCCAGGAACAGGCAGGTGGGGCTAGTTTAGTTTGGGATTATGTTTGGCATGGACTGGCTGGACCGAAGGGTCTGTTTCTGTGCTGAATGACTCTGTGATTTTGACTCAATGTCATCATTTCTGTCTGGGCAACAAAACTCCAAAGCTAGCTTATAATGGGAAAGTGAAACATACCCATTATTATAAAGCAAAGAACTCCAGAGATTGGAATTCTGAAAGAAACAAAAACAGAAGTTGCTGGAAAAACTCAGCAGGTCAGGCATGAAAGAAAGAAAATGGAATTAATGTTTTGAATCCAATAACTCTTCATCAGAATCCTTCTTCAGAATCATATTCTCTGTTCTGAAGAAAGGTCACTGGACCTGAAATACTAACTTTGTTTTCTCTCTTCACTGATGTTGCCAGACCTGTTGAGTTTCTCCAGCGCTTTCTGTTCTTTTTGTTTGTTTCATGTTCCCATTATTGGCTGTGGCAAGGATCACAGACGTAGGAAGGGGGTTGAGTTCACTGCATTCATAAGGTCAGGAAAGTAGACCCAGAAGGTACATGGCCCAACACCTCCTGCAACCCTCCCTTGATTCCTCCAGTCCAAATAAAATATGTTCTGGCCATTTAACGGACCCCTGGTAGGATGGTGACCAACCAGTAGAGGGCAGAGTGGGTTCCATGGCAGTTGTGCCTTTGGGAAGGATACCAAGTGGAATGGGGTGCACTGTCACCAAAAAGTTGCTCACAGCTCAAACAGTGAAGGCTTCCAACTCCAAAATCAGTCAATCCCAAACATTTTTTTGAAGATTCCAAAAAGATTTTCAACATCCACAATGACAGTGTCACCTTTGTCAACCTCATCTGCCAGTACATGATGTGGGTGATAGGTTTTGTCTATCATCTAACTGATGTAAGAGACTATCAAACGTTTTCCAGCCCAAAATGTGAAACAAAAAGGCATCAGGTAGATAAGGAATACAGGCTGTCCTCTTAATCTGTGTGACCCTTGTGGCATAATGGATTATGTCCAAATGAAAACCTAACATCATGTTTTACAGCACGCACAACTGCGGTTTCCCAACAAAAATTGACAATCTAAGTAAACACAACACAAATTATAACTCTAACCAATTTAATGGCTGTAAGCTCAAGTGAATTAATCTAATTGTGAAACATTTAAAAACTTGACAATAACTGAATATTTAAATAATCAGGATCTTCAGAATAAAGTCTGAGACACATATTTCTGCAAATGTAAAGTGGCATTGCATTCAGTCCAGTGTAATATCTGAGATTGATGAAGACAAGATTAGCTAGGAATTATACACATCATTTGCTGACTTAGGCATTTTAAAACAATGCCCATGAACAATTCTACAAAGATCAATACTTTGCTGGAAGGAACCAAAACTCATTTACTTTGTGATACCTAGTCTTACCGCCTGAGTGAAATTTCAGAACATGAACTGGTGTGGGACTTTTTGCTTTGTTAAAGTCATTATAAGATACAAGTGGTTGCAATTAATTACTGTCCTTTAAATTATAGCGATTGGCAATGGGGAGAACAGTGGCGTAATGATAATGGCAACATGTTTGTAATCCCATATACACCCCAGCCCTAATACTCTGGGGGACACGGGTTCAAATCCCAGCATAGATAATGGCATTTGAATTCAATAAGATCTGGAATTTTAAAAAAATACTCATTTTAACCACTTTTGATCATTGTTGAAATGGCACCAGGTTTGTGAATGTCCCTTTAGGAAAATAAATCTGCTGTTTTTAGCTGGTCTGGTGACTGAGTGGTTGATTCCTAATGCTCTCTGAAATAGTCTAGACAGCTAATCAGTTCAAGGTCATTTTGGGACGGGTAGAAAATGTCTCATCAGTGATGCTCACATCCCGTACTGAATTGTTAAAAAATGATGTTAATCTTATTCAAAGACACAGGCATTTAGAATTTGTAATTGTTAACAGCAATGCATTTACAGTCATTCAGGCAAACATTTTCCCTAGGAATTTCTAATTAGGATCTGTTGCCAGATGATTTCTACCTCAAAAAAAACAAAATGTGTCCAAATTCCAAGATATTGCACGAATGCAAGTCCCTGTTGTAGCTATTTAGCAGATTGAAGGGTTTTGTCAAGAGGAATAACGTGTTATTTTTAATGGTGGTATTTAAAGAGCTGTTGATGACAATATTCAGTTTTCAGCACTGTTAATTATTGAGAAAAGGAAAATATGAAACCTATTAAGAGTGACCTGACTCTATCCTGTGGTAAACCATTATAGTTCGACACGTAATATAACATATCTCCATGCTGCTGTTGCACATTGTAAGGTTAAAAGTGACCTCTACAGGCAATATTTCACAATGCCTAGGGAGTCCACAAACACGGGTCATAGTCTAAGGATGGCCATTTGGATTTAAATGAGAAATGTCTTCACCCATGCAGTGGTGAGCCTTTGGAATTCTCTACCACTGAATGTTTTCAAGGAATTATATATAGTTTTTAGGGCTAAAGGGATCAAATGATGGGAATAAAGTGGGAACAGGGACATTCCGTCAAGATCACATTGAATGGTGGAACAGAATCGATGGGCCGAATGGTCGACTGCTGCTCCTATTTTATATGTCTCAATATTGGCTTTTAGGCTCCCATTCCCTGAAAGATAAAATTCTCGTTTTTATGTTTAAATCTCTCACCAATATTGAAACTTCCTTCAGGCACTTTAGCCACTTCTGTAATCTGCTTTTGCTTCATCATAGGCAACATGTCCTCAGTCACCTCAGTCAAAAAACATCCCCGACCTTGTTTTCCGTAGCCTTTCCTTTCTACTTGTTCATGGAATGGCATCACTGGCTGGGCTAGCACTTATTGCCCATCCCTAGTTGCCCTGGAGAAGGTGGTGGTGAGCTACCATCTTGATCCGCTGCAGTTCATGTTGTGTAGGTACTCCACATTGCTGTCAAAGAGGGAATTTCAGGATTTTGACTAGTTATGATGAAGGTATGGTGATGTATTTATGAATCAGAGCGGTGTGTAGCTTGGAGGAGTCCTTACAAGCGGTGGCATTCCCAATCATCTGCTAGCCTCGATCTTCTAGATAGTGGAGGTTACAGGCTTGCAAAGTGTTCCTCAAAGAAGGTTCGGAGCATTGCTGTCTTTGTAAGGTGACAATGAAGACCTTTACTTCCTGTTCTTCAGAAATCCAAGCCAGCAGGCCCCATGTAGGCCCTTCTGAAGACAAGGCTTTGCTTCATGTGTACCAGCCTTCAACAATATAACAGTGTGATAGAAGAGGACATCATGGAACTTTTTTTAAACAACAATAGCATGCCTTCTGTCAGCAGTGCTCAGTGTATTAGTTGGAAATAGTGGAAGACAAATCCATCAGTATTGACCAAGCTTCTAGGCAGCATGGTAGAAAGGTAGCTAAAGACAGTATAAAACCAAGGGTACCATTCTAATGAAAAGAAAACATTTGCCACTTGATCAGAGCTGAAAAGCATGAGACTGTTTTCAGGGGGCAAAGAGAGGGGGAGCAGAAAGAGGGTGTGAGAAACTAAACTCACACACTTCAATAATTTCAGTCCGAGACAAGATCTGAATCAGTTGTGTCATTTATTTCACACTTGCAAGCGGGTGTGATGTCCACTGTCCACAAGGCAGGGACAAACACACACCAAATTCAACGAATACTCGATATTTATATAATTTGGTTCCTATATTTTTTTTATTTCATTGCTCCCCCCATTTACATCCTCCACTTCCCTAAGACCGGTACCCATTACTCCTGTTTATCTCTTGCCTTATCCGACCTTGTCTGTGACAAAATGCTTATTTCTGACCTCACAAGGCTATTTGACCTCATCCTGCTGTGGGTTATTGTTAGGCACATCCTTTCCTTACCATTATCTACTCCCTCCATCTGTGCCGCCCCTCTCATACAGATCGTTAAGACCCTTTTAATTGGGGTTTGTTTCTGTAAATGTGGGTAACAGATGTTTATACCTACTGTTTGTACAGGCGTACAAACTGCCTCTCCTCACAGCATCTTATCTAGTCGCTTGTAATATCTACCATTGTTTTGCAGTCCCGTTTCTTTCTTGCATACATTTTTAGCTAATGCAAAAAAAAACAATTATGTATTTCCTCCACATAGTTTCCATTCTTGATGACTCAGCTCTTGGCTGAAACAATTACACACTGGTGTGAGTTCATTTACTTTGTATCAGTAATTATAATTGCAGAAGTAACATTACTTTACCTATATCCTACAATTTCCCCTTTTTCTTTAATTACCATTTGTTACCTTCTGCATTTTTCTTTTAAGCATCGCCCCGAAATTCGCAAGCATCCTACTGGAGATTTCACCCATCTTGGTCTCACTCATCCCCTCATTATTTAGTCGATGAAGTTCCTCTGCTTGATTCCCCTTTAGGGGCATCTGTTTCATTAAGGCTGTCTCAATCAGTCTTTGGGTGAGCCCTCGTATATAGGGTATGATACAACAGCCAATGGCCACCAATACCCCGACTACTACTATCAGGGAAGTAAGGATGGAAACTACCACCCCCTTCCACCTTCCAAACCAGGATTCAAGCCCATTCCGTGAGAGATGTGTCTACTCCTGAATTCTCAGCCAGTCCCTCTGCTAAGGTAGTCAACCCCCTTAAGGCCCGAGTAATTGAACCATCAGGCACAGTGCTATTAGGAATAAAGGTACAACAGCTTCCTCCTAACATCACACACACACTTTTTCTGCTAAAATTATATCAAGGGCCGTTCTGTTCTCCCATACTATCCTATTTGTCGCATCAAGATGTTCTGATATTCCTTTAACCGCATCTCTTGTATAATTTATAAATCGCTGTTGATTATAGAAAATGTAATTTATCCAATCTACATTTTTATTAATTGTTACCCACCAAAAGAGAGCTGACATGTGATTTCCAACTGCGGCGGAAAATGTGGGGGGATCTTTTGCATCTTTCTTCTCCAAGGGAGGGAACCTCAGAGATAGGGAGGTACAATTCCTAACATTCCATGCAGTCTCATCCTGATACAGGGCTATCATACATTTCATGCCTTTCCTGTCTCACTTCCACCCGAGCAGAAAGGGAACCACCTGGGCCACTGGCCGAGCGGAGGCACATGCATAAGCAATTGCTTTTGTTCAGATTTTTTACAGTATACTTTACCCATTCAACCCAGGCATCTGCATCCCCATATCCAGTTTCTATTTCGATGGTCTGTTTCAAGTCCTTTATCTCTATAATTTTTACTACTTTAGGATCAGCGGGAGGGGTGAAAGGTTGTATCTCATTATCCAGTAGTTCCACCCATTTTCCCTGTCCTACGCTAATTCGAAAACAACAGCCCGAGAAATCCTTCCCATTTGCTTTCATTTCTATCCCAAATGTTTCATTTAATTGTATCTCAGAGGTGCCCCCCTCCCCCCAGAATTGCTTCATGCCATGTGGTTTTCTTTATTGTCAGGTATATTGGGTTACACTTTTTATCGGGACAATCGCGAGCTGGTCGGAAGGGGGTCCGGTGTAATGTGACGAGACCATTATACCAAGTACCATCCCCGAGGTCATCCCCATAGGACTTAAGATGTATCTCTGAGCTGTGGTACTGTCTCTGATTATCTACATCCCCACAATTTACTAAGCTGCATGCATCAACGAATATTACTTGTCGATTATCAGACTCAGGAACCGTTAATAATACATATGAAAATGATATTTGACAAAATCCCAATACAAGAGGGCTAGTATCATAACTCTAAGCATTCCCAGTACTCTAAACATCATGCTGAAGCACAAAAAGACTTAATATACAATCCTACAGAAATAATCCCCTTGCTCGCGTCGCCACTGTATAATCAGTTACTCAAAGTCTCTTTAGTCTGAGTTTCAACGGGTCTTGTGTTGATTCGGCTGTCCAGACTTCTTCCTCAACTGGAGAGTCCACTGGCCCTTTGATCCAAGTGTAGTGCGTCCAGCCTTTCTCCGCTGTCCTTATTGCCGTTTTGGTCAAAAAAGCCTGATATGGCTCTTCCCAGTCCGGTTGCAATTTAATCTCTGTCCATGATTTTACTAAGACCCAGTCTCCTGGCTGGATGGGACGAACGGTGAATTCAAGGGGTGGAGACTGTGCCAATAAACCCTGTTTCCTGAGGAAAGACAAAGAGGAGGACAAGCCCAGCATATACTTCTTTAGTTTCGGGAATTGGCAATTCTCCATTCGTTCCCAGATAAGGTAATCCAAATGAGATTTCATAGGGGATAGTCCCAAATCTTTCCTTGGGGCTGTTCGTACTCACAAGAGAGCTATAGGTAAACATTTGGTCCAAGGAAGTCTGGTTTCTATTATCAATTTAGAGAGCTGTCATTTGAGTGTTTGGTTCATTCTCTCAACCCTTCCTGATGATGGCGGGTGCCATGGAGTATGGAATTCCCAGGAAATTCCCAACCCTTTCATTACCCCTGTAACATTTTCGAGGTAAAATGAGTTCCTTGGTCAGAATCTATACGGTTTACTAGCCCATATTGGGGAACTATGTGTTCCAATATTGTTTTAGACACCCCACTCGCAGTAGCAGTAGCTAGGGGGTATGCCTCAACCCAACCAGATAAATGATCTACTGTGACCAACATATATTTAGGTCTCCCTACTCTGGGTAGCTCAGTATAATCTACTTGTATATTCTGGAAGGGTCTTAATCCTGGGTCTCTTCCTCCCGGGGTCTGTTTTCTCAAGACATTTTTATTTACCTTTCTGCATATTATGCATCCCTCACATATTTGATTAGCAATTGTATATATTCCTTTACATCCATATTCCCTAAGAACTAAATCACACATTGCTTGTACTCCCCAATGGCTGCCTTGGTGTAGGACAGCCATAATTTCTCGCATCATCATTTTGTTCAACATTTCCCTTCCATCAGGTAACATCCAATGCCCATCTGCTGTTTTTGCAGCCCCTAAATCATTCAATTCGTTTTCTTCTCTTTCAGTAAATGTAGGAGCTTCCCGAGGATCTGGGACAGTAGGTACCTAGGAATGGATCACCACTTCTTGTGGGTTCAGGGAGGCTTCCCTAGCCACTTCATCGGCTAATCCATTCCCCCTAACTTCTGGTTCCTTTCTGATGACCATTTACATGCACTACTGCTATTTCTCGGGAGAGTAATAGGGACTCCAAGACCCATTTAATCAATTTTTCATGTACTAATTCCTTCCCCCGGCTATTGATCAGTCCTCTTTCCTGCCATATCTTTCCGAAAGCGTGCACAACACCAAATGCATATTTGGAGTCAGTGTATACAGTTCTTTCTTTATTTTCTAACGTCCTAAGGGCTCTTTCCAATGGATAGAGTTCGCAGGTCTGAGCTGACCACCCATTTGGCAACTTTCCTGCCTGCACCACACTACCTTTTGTCCCATCTACAACTGCATACCCATTATGTCTTTTCCCTTCAGTCACCCGGGATGATCCGTCTATAAAAAGTCTAGCCCCTGCATGAAGTGGAACATCTTTCAGGTCCATGTGGACCTTAGTTTGGTATTCTATAATGTCAAGGCAGTCGTGCCCTGGATTCTGAGGAGATTGTCCTTCCCCTTTCCAAAGAAAGGCAGCTGGATTTAAACAATTGTCCGTGACCAACACTAGATCATCCTTTTCTATTAATATTGCCTCATATTTCAAAATCCGCGAGTCTGTCAACCATCGCCCAGCTTTTTGGTTTAGGATCATTCTCACTTGGTGTGGGGTGCTTACTATTAGGGCCCCCCCCCCCCTCCCAAATGTAAGCTTTCTGCTTTCCTCCACCAACAGTGCAGTGGCAGCCACAGCCTGCACACACTCAGGCCACCCCCGGGATACTGGATCCAATAGCTTCGAAAGATATGCTACTGGCTGTTTCATTCCTCCCCACCTCTGGGTTAATACTCCCAAAGCCGCCCCCTTATCTACAGTAGCAAAGAGGTGGAAAGGTTTATCTCGAGAAGGTAAGGCTAACACGGGGGCATGAATCAGATCTCTTTTGAGTTCCTCAACTAGATCTTTTTCCTCATCATCCCAACTTAGACATTTTGATTCCTCCTCCAATAGTTTGAGATATAATTTCTTAGTCTTTTGAGCATAGGAATCAATCCACAGTCTGCAGTGTCCCGTTACACCCAAAAATTTACGTAACTCCCGTTTAGTCCTGGGCAGCGGCATTCCCATTATTTCCTCTATCCGTTCCGTGCTTATCTTTCGTTTTCCCTCACTAACTAAATGTCCCCAGTATTTCACTTCTCGCTCCACATATTGTAATTTGTTTTTCGATAATCGCAGGCCCTGCTGGCCCAGGAAATTCAATAATTTGTTAGTGACTTCTACTACTCTTTCTCTTCTTTTTCCTGTTACTAAGAGGTCGTCTACATACTGCAACAGGGTTGTCCCCTTGGGGATGCTCCAATATTTGTTCTAACATCTGTCCAAATAGGTTCAGGGATTCCGTAACCTTTTGGGGGAGCATGGTCCACTTGTATTGCTGTTTCCGTCCTGTTTTGGGATCTTCCCATTCAAAGGCGAACAAATTCCTACTTTCCTCCGCCAAGGGACAAGCCCATAAGGCATCCTTTAAATCTATCACACTAACCCATTTGTAATCATGAGGGATCTTACTTAATAACGTATAGGGGTTTGACACCATTGGGTGTCTGATGTGTACTATTCGATTTAATGTTCTCAAATCCTGCCCCAATCGATAAGTTCCATCAGATTTCTGCACAGGTAGGATTGGGGTATTATAAGGAAACATACATGGCTCCAACAAGCCATCCCTAATCAGTCCCTTAATTACTGGCTGCAGTCCTCATTTACCTTTTATGGAAATGGGATATTGTCCCTCATAGACAATATTTATTTCAAGGGGAGGGATCTGTTGTCTTCCACGATTCCCTTCTCTAGCCCATACAATAGGGTCTATCTCTCTCTCCGCATCCTCTGTCAACATCACCATTTGTACAACTAATTCTTTTTCCTGAATTCCAATCTCCAGTCCTAAGAGGATAATTAAGTCTCTCCATTGTGAGTTACTTCCTATATCAGGGATATACAACAATTCCCCTGTGACCCTATCCTTAGGACCTTCTATCATCATAAGTTCAAATACTGGAACAGTAAATCCCTCCCCTTTTACCCCGGAAACAGTAATCGACCGTGTTGACATTTCTACTTTCTTTGGTTTAAAATTCAGCGATGACCGTGCTGCCCTCGTATCTACTAGGAAGACTACCTCTTCCCTATAGGGTCCCACCTTTAAGATTATCAAGGGTTCCTGGTGGGTCCCTGAAGGCAGAAACCCCTGACACCTCTATTCTTCATCAAAATTCATAAGCGGAATTGCCCTTTCTTCCCTTTGTAGATCAGGACACTCCCGCCTAAAATGTCCTATCTTTCCACAATAATAGCATCCTTCCTGTGGAGACCTCCATCTCTGTCCCTGTCACTCGAACCCTCTATCAAATGCTCCCCCTTGTCCTCTCTCTCTCCCCTTTTCTCTCTGTCCTACATGCTGCCACCCGCCGCTCTGGTTGCTGAACATTGGTTCCATTCTTTTCTATCCCCCATCACGAAGGACTCAAAGCTCTCCGCTTCTTCCTTTCCCGCCGCACTAACCAGTACCCTTCCACTGACACCCTCCTTCGACTGTCTGAACTGGTCCTCACCCTGAACAACTTCTCTTTCCAATCCTCCCACTTCCTCCAAACCAAAGGAGTTGCCATGGGCACCCGCATGGGCCCTAGCTATGCCTGCCTCTTCATAGGATATGTGGAACAGTCCATCTTCCGCAACTACACTGGCACCACCCCCCACCTTTTCCTCCGCTACATCGATGACTGTATCGGCGCTGTCTCGTGCTCCCACGAGGAGGTTGAACAGTTCATCCACTTTACTAACACCTTCCACCCCGACCTCAAATTCACCTGGACTGTCTCAGACTCCTCCCTCCCCTTCCTAGACCTTTCCATTTCTATCTCGGGTGACCGAATCAACACAGACATCTACTATAAACCGACTGACTCCCACAGCTACCTAGACTACACCTCCTCCCACCCTGCCCCCTGTAAAAACTCCATCCCATATTCCCAATTCCTTCGTCTCCGCCGCATCTGCTCCCAGGAGGACCAGTTCCAATACCGTACAGCCCAGATGGCCTCCTTCTTCAAGGACCGCAGATTCCCCCCAGACGTGATCGACGATGCCCTCCACCGCATCTCCTCCACTTCCCGCTCCTCTGCCCTTGAGCCCCGCCCCTCCAACCGCCACCAGGACAGAACCCCACTGGTTCTCACCTACCACCCCACCAACCTCCATATAAAGCGTATCATCCGCCGTCATTTCCGCCACCTCCAAACGGACCCCACCACCAGGGATATATTTCACTCCCCTCCCCTATCAGCGTTTCGAAAAGACCACTACCTCCGTGACTCCCTCATCAGGTCCACACCCCCCAGCAACCCAACCTCCACTCCCGGCACCTTCCCCTGCAACCGCAAGAAATGCAAAACTTGCGCCCACACCTCCTCCCTTACTTCTCTCCAAGGCCCCAAAAGATCCTTCCATATCCACCACAAATTCACCTGCACCTCCACACACATCATCTATTGCATCCGCTGTACCCGATGTGGCCTCCTCTATATTGGGGAGACAGGCTGCCTACTTGCGGAACGTTTCAGAGAACATCTCTGGGACACCCGGACCAACCAACCCAACCACCCCGTGGCTCAACACTTTAACTCCCTCTCCCACTCCACCAAGGACATGCAGGTCCTTGGACTCCTCCATCGCCAGACCATAACAACACGATGGTTGGAGGAAGAGCGCCTCATCTTCTGCCTGGGAACCCTCCAACCACAAGGGATGAACTCAGGTTTCTCCAGTTTCCTCATTTCCCCTCCCCCCACCTTGTCTCAGTCGAATCCCTCGAACTCAGTACCGCCTTCCTAACCTGCAATCTTCTTCCTGACCTCTCCGCCCCCACCCCACTCCGGCCTATCACCCTCACCTTGACCTCCTTCCACCTATCACATCTCCATCGCCCCTCCCCCAAGTCCCTCCTCCCTACCTTTTATCTTAGCCTGCTGGACACACTTTCCTCATTCCTGATGAAGGGCCCTATGGCCGAAACGTCGAATTTCCTGTTCCTTGGATGCTGCCTGACCTGCTGCGCTTTTCCAGCAACACATTTTCAGCTCTGATCTCCAGCATCTGCAGACCTCACTTTCTCCTCCATTCTTTTCTTAACTACCTCATCAACAGTAGCTACCATCATTTTCACCCTCTGTTTTTGTCTCTCATCCTCTCTCTTTACAAACACTTTCTGTGCCTCTCTTAACAATTCATCTAATGGTTTTTCACTCCACCCTTCTATCTTCTGTATCTTTCTCTGTATGTCTGGCCATGTCTTTATCACAAGATGTACTTTCAAAACACCCTGTGCCACTGGGTCCTCAGGGTTCATTCCAGAATATTTCCGCACTGAGTCTCTTAATCTCTGCAAGAAAGCTGAAGGAGTCTCATCTTTCTCCTGACTAACTTCAAAGGCTTTAGTCAAATTCTGCGACTTCGGAACTGCCTCTCTTATTCTTTTTAGAATCAGGTCTTTCAATTCCCTCATTTCTTCTCTATGCTCTGGGTTTTGATTTTCCCACTGGGGGTCTCTGAGGGGAAACTTCATCTCACCCTGTCCAATCGGGTGTTCCCTGTCCCATATTTTAATGGCTGCTCCTCATATAAGTCCCCTTTCTTCCCCAGTAAATAGTATATTCAAAATAGACATTAACTCAGCCCATGTATACAGACTGGGCCCCAAGAATTGATCAATTTGTTCAGACAACCCTACCGGATCCTCAACCAGGACCTTCATTCCCTTTTTAAATGTTCTGACCTCCCCACTGGTGAGGGGGGGCACTTACAAACCCAATCTCTTTGTCCCCTATTGGTACCTCCCAAACGGGATAAGTCGTTATGTTCTTCCCTTTTTTCTTTTTTAAAGAAATATTGCAATATTTCTAGCTCCCCATAACTTCAAATACCAATTCATCAATTCATGCTTGACTAACTTTAAAGCCTGTTCCTCACTTGTAAATATATTTATATATTTACATTCATTTATTCAGTATTTAATATTTAAAATGTAAAATGCATACAGTTCCCAATTTTGAAATCCACTGTAATTACCCAGTTTTAGTCCCTTAATTTAAATCCAAAATTAGTTTTCTTAAGTCGTCCTGACCAATCATTGCTCAATTACAATATTATAGGTCATGAAATAATCAGAGCTGGCTTAAAAGAATTTGTCTATTCAAGTTTAAAAAAAACTGCTAATGCATGAACAATGGCCGAATCCAAGGTCACAGATATTAACCATAGAATTTTGTTTTTACTACAATCTAATGTTGAACTGAAACTTCAACTGTCCTCCATAAATCACTTAAATGTAAAGACAAAAGAGATTAGTTAGAAACTGATAGTAAGGCAGTCATGACCTGTAAAAAAGAACAGGAGTTATCATCATTTTTTTTTCATAATCACTATAGAATCCTTAACCTTAAAAGAAATCATGTTAAGTTTCCATAATAAAAATCAGATTCAAAACAGTCCTGGAACTCAAGCTCTAGGGAATAAAGCACAAACATTCAATCACCAACAAACAAATGTGCATTCAAACCAAATCACAAAGGGTTAAACTTTCTACCAGCTGTACAGCTCTTTTCAGTCTCTCTCTCTCACACATTGACATATAAATTCAGATATTTACAAACCCAGTCTTCGTCCGACCTGTACTTTGGCCAGAAGACAGCAGGATGAAGAATGGATTCCTTAGTCCATACAAAGCAACAACATTTAATCATCTTTTTCTCTTGTACAAGTATTATTTTTCCAATTCCACAACATCCTGCCCAACAGACTTTCTGGAGGTATGTTGTAAGAGACCCAGCCTCCATTTCCATTGCCTTGTTCTTCTTTTGTTGTCCCGGAGGCTTTTTCCTTACCCTCGGTACAACCCATCTTGAGTTCCTTTGTTAGTCCCTTATTAACTACTAAAACTCAATCCCGGCCACCAAAGCAATACTTAAAAGTCAATTTTCTTACCTTGGTCTGTGCACAGAGTTGCCTGGCCCCTTTTTGCCGTATTTTCTATCGACCTCCTTTCACTGTCTGATTCAGATGTCTCTCTTATGGGATTCGTACCAGTCGCCCAAGGGAGCGGACCAAACCGGGACACGAGACCGCTCCTCAATTGGGAACGGGATGCATCTTCCCAGTGTCCAGGGCCAGCCACTCCCCCCGGCGATGGAAGAACATCCTGGACGAGCCCCCAATTGTGAGAAACTAAGCGCACACACTTCAATAATTTCAGTCCGAGACAAGATCTGAATCAGCAGTGTCATTTATTTCACACTTGCAAGCGAGTGTGCTGTCCACTGTCCACAAGGCAGGGACAAACACAGAATTCAACGAATAGTTGATATTTATATAATTTGGTTCCTATTTTTTTTATGTCATTGCTCCCCACCCCCGTTTACATCCTCCACTTCCCTAAGACCGGTACCCATTACTCCTGTTTATCTCTTGCCTTATCCGGCCTTGTCTGTGACAAAATGCTTATTTCTGGCCTCACAAGGCCGTTTGACCTCATCCTGCTGTGGGTTATTGTTAGGCATATCCTTGCCTTACCATTATCTACTCCCTCCATCTGTGCCGCCCCTCTCATACAGATCGTTAAGACCCTTTTAATTGGGGTTTGTTCCTGTATTTCTGTAAAAGTGGGAAACAGATGTTTATGCCTACTGTTTGTACAGGCAGTATCTAGCTTAACTGCCTCTCCTCACAGCATCTTATCTAGTCGCCTGTAATATCTACCATTGTTTTGCAGTCCCGTTTCTTTCTTGCATACATTTTTAGCTAATACAAAAACAATTATGCATTTCCTCCACATAGTTTCCATTCTTGATGACTCAGCTCTTGGCTGAAACAATTACACACTGGTGTGAGTTCATTTACTTTGTATCAGTAATTATAATTGCAGAAGTAACATTACTTTACCTATATCCCACAAGGGGTTGGCATAGGCTTGGTTGAATCATGAATATTACAGCTAGGTGAGCAGTAATGGATGTGTGAGTGTGGTAAATCATGGCAGTGAATCTTCTGGTAAGAGTATATGTAAACAACAACAATTCAAAAGCATGTCCAGGAGCAGAGGGGCCTGGCTAAATATGTGCCCTAATCATTGAAGATGACAGAGCAGTTTGCGACCAGCAGTTCAAAATGGAATTTATAAATACAGTCACAATGTACAAAAGCAAGGAAATGATGGTAAAACTGTATAAAACACAGGTTCAGCCTCAGCAGGTGGACTGTGTCTAGTGCTGAGCACCACACTGTAAGAAGGTGACAGAAAGGGAGTGCAAAAGATTCTCAGAAATGCTTCCAGAATTGGGGCACCTCAAACATGTGGAGAGATTGGAGAAACTGTTCTTCTTGAAGAGAATGTTGAGAGATTTTGTCACCATGTTCACCCATGAAGGGTTGGGACAGAGTGAGTAAAGAGAACCTGTTACTATTGACGGAAACATTAAGAACTGACATGGTTGGCAAAAGAAACTGAAATATCTTCACTGAGGCAGGTAGACCATCACCAAGTCACCCTTTATTTACGTGGAGAGTCCTTGACTATATCATTGCCTCTTCAGAGCCAGCTCTCAGAGTGAATAGAACCAGCCAGGGTTCCCTAATAGGACCAGATTAACAGCCCCCAATCAGGGAACTCATAATCTGTGATATCCAGCTGACTGACCTCATTACAATCACTACAGAACCCATGGTGGCATGAAGAAAACAGTTTTTGCCTGGTGAGTGGTGTGGGTCTGGAATGAGAGAGGGAGCCTTTCTTTTATTCATGCACGTAGGCATTGCTGGCTGTACCAACGTTTATCTTGAGTGTAGAGTGAGTGACAATACCTCTCTGCACCCAGGGTGCAAATTGCTCGTTCCATAACCTATATTTCAACTGGAGACCTCTCCAACCATTCCTGAGGTCTTAAAATCATAAACAAGCAAAATATTTATGAGATTCCTTAAGCTGTAGTGAATCTGTTCTGTATCTGATCTGCTGACTTGATGGACGATTGGTCAACAGTAATAATACATGCACAGTCTGTCACCTCCCTAGTAGTCTTAATCACATCTGACAGTTTGGACAGGCAGAGTGTAGAAAGTTTACGTTCTGTATCATCTTCCACAATTTCTTTCTAATTCCTTCTTCAAAAGATCAGAAACAATCTGCAGCTGATCTTTCTCATTAATGAGGGCAAAGTTTTGGAGGATAGACTTCAGCAAACCAACGAAGATCCCTGTTTTCTCACTCAAAAGATAAGGTCATCACTTGAGGTTTGGCACAAAGTGTTTTCCCCAGCTAATAGTTTACAGTGAACTTTGAGTTAAAGAGGAACATTTTCTTCCATCAGGGCAACTGTTTCCCATCAGAGTGTCTCTTTGATGTGTCAGTTGTGTAGAAACTTTGGCTGTCACTAGACAGAACTTGTGAAAATGATCTGGAAGCTTTCCTTTATAAATGTGTGTTCCTGTTTTACTCAAAGCAATTCTTGTGGGCTGTTAACTATTCTGCCTCTTCATGCAGCAGTTGTGTTTGTTTACATTCTGTTACCTTACAGTCACTTTGAACCTCTGCTGGTTAGTGACTGGTTTGGGGCATGAGACGCAGGAGTCTTTATTTGCTTTTGTTTACTTGTCAAGTTGCTGCATAGTCCCATTCAATTTGCATAAGAAACTGTTCCATTTCAGTCTCAGAGGTTTGATAGTGCTGTTGACTGCTAATAGCTCAGATTTTAGTTTAACAGTCTGTTTTAGTAAGTAAACTTCTCTAATTCTTGTTTAATTTTTAGTAGGGTTGGGCTCCACTTGAAGCCGTTGTAAGGGACTCCGTATCTTTGGAAGCTCGGTAGTTTGGGCATCTGCTTCTTTACCCGTCACAGTTAGGGACATAAATTGTAAAAGGTTGAGGCACCAGCTCAGATTCCTGGAGAACTCTGCTCATCACATCTCACTAATCAGAACAAGTCTTTCTCTGTTCTCTGCCAGCTAGTCAATAAAACCTTTCCTGAATATAAGGAATTTTGGAAAACTATCACCAATGCATCCATTGCTTTGTTTAAGACCCAAGGATGAAGTCCGTCAGAACTCAAAAACCTGCGCACCCATAATTTCATCATTTTTGCTTAGTGTCTGTAATTTCACCAAGTTCCTCTCTCTATCCCAACTCCTGAGTACAGCTTTTACAATGATGTTTTGTGTGTCATGTGTAATGAAAACAGAAGCAAAATATTTGTTCCACAATTTCCTCAATATTTATTATTAATTCCCCATTCTTATGCTTTAGGAGACCAATGCTTACCTTACACAGTCCTTTTGTTTTTAAGTAACTGTATAGTCTCTTACATGTTTACATTTCTATTTTGCTCCCTCTGATGCTCTAAATTCATTATCCTAATTAAATGTCTGCTGATTCTCCACTGTATCCATATCTAGACCAATCATCTGACTGGCCACTCTCAATGATATGCTTTATCCTAATGTTTGGTTCTTTTCTTACCTTCTTTGCTTAGCTATGGATGCTCTTAGAATTTTTCTTTGTTGTCGGAATTTAATTATTCCAAGCATTCTGAAATATCCCTTTAAACATTTTATCTGTTGATCAATCCCCTGGCCTAGTTATTGCAGTTCATTTCAACTAACTCAGCTTTCATGTCCACAGTGTTGCCCTTACTTAAGTATAAAATACTAGTCTTAGACACACCTGCTCTCTTTCAAACTTCAAACCACTTGTAACTGCTAACTAGGAGTGCCTGTGCTCTGACATCAATGGTCAATCCTGTCACACTGAAAAATACCAAGTCTAGTATAACCTGCTCTCTGGATGATTCTAGAACATGTCCTTCAAGAAACCAGTTCAAAAGTATTGTACACATTCCTCAATCAAGTCTGATTTTTCCAAGTTATGTGTGGATTAAAATCGCTCATGATTATGTTTGCCTCTCCATCACAAGCACCCAATATTTATTTTTATATACTTTGTCAAAGATTTTGTGTGGTTGTTGGGGGGGGCGGGGGGGAGCATGTGAACTGTAAACCATCTCCACTATGGCCTCCTTTCTCCCCAGTTGTTCCTCGTCTGTACCCAATCTGATAACTCCTGGTGTCCTGAACCAGGATAATCTCTGAACTATCGCACCAGGGCCATTATTGATTAACCTGTTGAAAATGTGTTGCTGGTCAAAGCACAGCAGGCCAGGCAGCATCTCAGGAATAGAGAATTCGACGTTTCGAGCATAAGCCCTTCATCCTCTTCTTCCTGAATGTTGGATACCCCTCAATACTCAGGGCCCCATTCTTATCCTCATACATGATGTGGAGGTGCCAGTGTTGAACTGGGGTGGACAAAGTCAAAAGTCACATGACAGCAGGTTATAATCCAACAGATTTATTTGAAATCACAAGCTTTCAGAGCGCAGCCCCTACATCAGGTTCACCATCAGCGTTTCGAAAGCTTGTGATTCCAAATAAACCTGGTGGACTATAACTTGACGTCATGTGACTTCTGACTTGGTCCCCATGCAGCCACTATGGCTATCAGATCATATTTATTCACTACAATGTACACTATCAATCTCTTTATTTGTGACGAATGTTATGAATGTTCAGATACAGAGCCTCTAATTTTGTCTTGTTGTTGGCTTTGTAATATCTGTTCAAACAAAAAAGTTTTGTAGCATTTTTATTTCATCTTGACTTTCGCTGTGCTCTTAGGTTTGTTCTTTCTGTTCCTTTCTGCCATTCTCTGACCTGCATTTCTCAAATTACTATTTTGCTCTCTTGCCTTGACTCTTCGATTTGCTACATATACCTCAGCTTGATCCCCACCCCTCCCACATTGTTTACTTTAAAGCCCTCTCTACTTTCCTTGCTATATGATCCCAGCATGGGCAAAGGATAAACCATCCTCATGTGTAGAGGCCTCATGTGCCCCAGTACTGGTGCTGGTGATCCACCAGCTGAGACACACTTCTCCTACCCAAGTATTTGAGCCACATTCATTATACTAATTTTATCTCTCTGCCAATTGGCATGCGGCTCAGGTGATAACCCAATGGTTATTACCCTTGAAGTTCTGCTCTTCCGTTTGGTGTCTAGCTCCTCACACTGTCAAAGTAAAGTGCCTTTCCTTGTCCCACCTATGGCATTGGTACCTGCCTCCACTAAGACAAGTAGATTCACCTCTGAGCAGAACCCTGGCATCAGGTGGGTGTTGCTGGTTGTAAGTTCTTGGCTGCATAGGATGGTGTCTGTCCCCTTATTATCCCTCTACTACCATTCCATTCCATTCCATTTCTGCTTGCTCCCTCCACCTGAATGCCTGTTCCATGGTACTGTGGTCAGTTAGCTTATCCACCCTGCAGCCCTCTCTCTCATCCAAACAAACTGAAGGAACCTCAGACGTTTTGAGCAATCGTAAAGGTAGAGGCTCCTGTTGCCCATCCGTTTGGGTGCCCTCACCTGCCTCACTCGCATTTACATCGTCCTTTCCCTGAGCACGTCAGACGACGCTATTCTAAGATTGTGTGACCACCTCCTGGTACAAAACCTCCAGCCAACTTGCCCCTTCCTGAGGCGCTGCCGTGTTTATAGTTCAGCCACAAACTCAAAAAGCTAGCTCTAAGGCAAAGTTGTTCGGCCTGTAAACATTTACTTCTCTCTGGTTTTTGCTGCTGCTGCTGGGCAGATCTCTGAGGTGAGTGATATCTGGAAGTGGAGGTCAATGGCCGTTAGGTGTGCGCAGACTCTTCAGGCAGCTGCTAGCTCATTTACCCTGGATCACTGCAGCATCCGAGTCCTCCCACATGCTGCTGCTGTGTCGCCTCACGTGTTCTGCCATCTGTTATTAAAAATGAATTACTGATATGATTTCTTATATGTTCCCATTATTTATGCACTTCCTTATCCCAGCTTCCAGTTCTTGTACTATTTTAAACCTTACAAATAGAATAGACCAAAATGATGTAGCATTACTCTCCAAACTTTTTTTTATTTTAAAAATATACTTTATTCATAAAATATTTTGATGATCTGTACAATTGGTCATGCCATACATCCGTAAACATTCCATTTCTTGATATACAGAGACAGAGTAATCATTCATATATACAGGTCTGTACGATTACATATTTAGCTGAGGCGTCAGCAGAGCCCAAATGACTGGGTGGGCCCCCTATTCTTCTTAGGCAGGCAGATGCTACACGGTGGTCTTTCCCCACCGCGCCTTGGCGGCAGCTGCCCCAAACTTCAGCGCGTCCCTCAACACATAGTTCTGGACCTTGGAATGTGCCAGTCTGCAACACTCAGTCAGGGTCAACTCCTTCAGCTGGACGATCAACAGTTACTCTCCAAACTTTCTTTTTATTTCAAAAATATACTTTATTCATAAAATATTCATAAAATATTTGATACACTGTACATTTCGTAATGCCATTCATATTTCCACATTTACATACACAGCTCCGAATTATCATTATTCCATACAGATCTGTGCATCTCTCACTCACATATTGAGCTAAGGCGTCAGCAGAGCCCAAATGACTGCATGGGCCCCCTGCTTCAAACAGCTAGCCTCCTGCCCTGTAGAAGGGCATGCACCAATTCCAAATCCACCACTTTGCCCCCAGGTCCTCCTTTTGCTCCCTCTTTGAAGTGATGCTGACTGCCTGCAGGTCCTCCATTCGCTCACTCTCCCGCATAGTAAGAGAGGGCATGATAAGAGAGGACATATTTCCTTACACATACAGGCACCATTTCCTTGCCATCTGGCATGCCTGTGGCCTCGCTCCTTTCATACCTGTTCAGTAGCTATCCTTAGAGTAAGGGTTCAATTCCCTTTACAATGGAGGCAAGACCGGTAAATTCCCAAGGGAACTCGCCCTCATTATCTTCAGCTCTATGCAAGCTCTCCACTCTCTTACATTAACGTCTCCATACAGCCTTTTATAAATTTAACTCTGTAATATGAGGCACCATCCTGAGATTGTAGCTTGTTTAAGATGCTTCTTTCCTGTGAGAGCAATGAACTGATATTGTTATTGATTCCCTTTCTCTGACAAATCTTCTTAACTCAAGATCTGAACGTTGTGTTCTGTGCAGAAGGCAATATTCTTGCAGACAGCCAAGAGAACGAAGAGAGACTCTGTGGAAATGACTCCACGTCTGACACACAGACTGAAGGTGAGGTTGAAATTGCATGGAAAGTGACTGTAGTGCTGTAATGTGGAGGTGCCGGTGTCAGACTGGGCTGGACAAGGTCTGAAGTCACACGACACCAGGTTATAGTCCAACAGGTATATTTGAAATCAGAAACTTTCAGAGCGCTGTCCTTTCATCAGGTGAAGTGAGAGGGAAGCACACACACAGAATTTAGAGGCAGGGAGATCAAAAGATTATAAAGTTAAAAATCACACAACACCAGGTTATAGTCCAACAGGTTTAATTGGAAGCACACTAGCTTTCGGAGCGACGCTCCTTCATCAGGTGATTGTGACAAAAACTAGTGTGCTTCCAATTAAACCTGTTGGACTATAACCTGGTGTTGTGTGATTTTTAACTTTGTACACCCCAGTCCAACACCGGCACCTCCAAACCAAAACATTATACAAATGGTGTGGGTGGAATGTTGAATAATAAGTCTCTGTAGGTAACCAAGAGTGTGAGATGGACTGGGTAAAGTGTCAACACCTGAATAACAAACGAAGGGATGATCTATAATCCGATTAAATGAAGCAGAGACATGATGACAAAAAATTAAAATAAACCAGATGGGCCAATAGGCTGAGAAGTGGCAGATGGAGTTTAATTCAGATAAATGCAAGGTGCTGCATTTTGGGAAAGCAAATCTTAGCAGGACTTATACATTTAATGGTAAGGTCCTAGGGAGTGTTGCTGGACAAAGGGACCTTGGAGTGCAGGTTCATAGCTCCTTGAAAGTGGAGTTGCAGGTAGATAGGATAGTGATGAAGGCGTTTGGTATGCTTTCCTTTGTTGGTCAGAGTATTGAGTACAGGAGTTGGGAAGTCATGTTGCGGCTATACAGGACATTGGTTAGGCTACTGTTGGAATATTGTGTGCAATTCTGATCTCCTTCCTATCGGAAAGATGTTGGGAAACTTGAAAGGGTTCAGAAAAGATTTACAAGGATGATGCCAGGGTTGGAGGATCTGAGCTACAGGGAGAGGCTGAACAGGCTGGGGCTGTTTTCCCTGAAGCATTGGAGGCTGAGGTGTGGCCTTATAGAGGTTTACAAAATTATGAGGTGCATGGATAGGATAAATAGACAAAGTCTTTTCCCTGGGGTCAGGGAGTCCAGAACTAGAGATTTAGGGTGAGAGGGGAAAGATATAAAAGAGACCTAAGGGGCAACTTTTTCACGCAGAGGGTGGTACGTGTATGGAATGAGCTGCCAGAGGATGTGGTGGAGGCTGGTACAATTACAACATCTAAGAGGCATTTGGATGAGTATATGAATAGGAAGGGTTTGGAGGGATATGGGCTGGGTACTGGCAGGTGGGACTAGATTGGATTGGGATATCTGGTCGGCATGGACGGGTTGGACTGAAGGATCTGTTTCTATGATGTACATCTCTATGACACTATGGTGCTGGAGATGAACCAAATGACTGGAATAACATGATAGGTATAAGGGTCTCATGGCAAGGGACTAACCAAAGTAGTTAGAAATCCAAAACTGTACAAACTAATTAAGATAGAGAGATTGCAACAATTTATCAAGGTGATGCTTTCAAAATAGGACAGTAAGGAAGATTTTATAGATACAGGACAATGTGGTGGGCTCACGTGTAGTGCGACATGTCATGTTGTACATAACCTTTAGGCATGTACTTTACCCAATTGGAAGGATTACAGTGACATTTTGAAATCCTATCCTTTCAGGTGATGTTACAAGTGATAATAACCCAGAAACCCGGGAAAATTTCTCAGAATCATGAGTTCAAATCTCACCACTGCATTGAGGAATTCAAATTTGATTAATGAAACAAGCATGGAATTAAAAAGCTGGTCTTGAGCATGAAGCTGTCAGATTAGTGTAAAAACCTAATGTTGTACTCTCCTTTAGTGAAGGGGTTACAGCTTGGCCTAAATACTGATCGACATAAGAAGTAGGAATAGAAGTAGGCCATTCAGCCCCTTGAGCTTGCTCTAACTCGCACTAAGATCACAGCTGTGTTTCTACATTCACATTTCCATGTACTCTGGATAACCTTAGATTCCCTAGCTAAAAAAAAATCTGACTAACTCCTCCATAAAAATTTTCAATAAGCTTGCTTCCATTTGGGAATTGCGATAGAGAGTTCCAAATTCTCATGGGCTCCGAGATATGAGTTTACAGCATGGAAGGAAACTATCCCATCATGTCCATGTTGGTTAACAAAGATCTGACCACGTAATCCTACTTGCCAGCTCTTAGCTCAAGCCCTGGAGGCTACAGCAATGTAAGTGACTACCTAAACACTGCTTAATCATTCAGAGAATGTCTGACTCAAATACCCTTTCAGGCAGTGAGTTCCAGGCTCTCGCCACCCTCGGAATAAGAAATAAAGCTCCTCAGCCTTCCTTTTATCCTCCTAACTTGTACTTTAAATCTGTGCCACCTGGTTATTGACCCTCTAATAATGGGGAAAAAAAACCTTCATATTCACCCCTTCTGGATCCCTCATAGTCTTGTCACCAATACAGAGTATTCTTTGAAGACTGTGGCATCTTCCAGATGCACATATAGATGTGGTCTCCTACTTTTTTTCCCCATTATTCTCTTGAAAAATTCTTTGGGCTTTCCTTTATTCTATTGGCCAATGCTTTCTCATGTACTCCCATAGGTTTCCAACGTTTATTTACAAGATGTCCCTGCACCTTTTATTCTCCTTGAGGGACTCTTACCACATTGAGCCCCTATTGTCTGTCATAGCTTTCCTTTTCCTGTGCTCCAACCCTTTGCCTTTACAGGAATATATTTGACCTGGACACTCCCTAATTTCTCCCTGAATGCCTCCCTTTGCTGTAACACCATTTTACCTGCAAATAGCTGCTCCCAGTCCACTTGAACCATATCATATCATATCTTCGTAAAATTAGCCTCTTCCTGTTTAAAACTTTTACTCTCAGTCCATCCTGAGTCACATAACCCTTTTGCAGAAAACAAATCTCCTCATATTTACCCTAAAGGGTTACCCTTAATTGTAAACAGAATCCTCTTGTTCAAGAATCATCCACGAGGGGAAACATCCTTTCCATATAGAACCTGTCAAGACCATTCAGGATCTTATCTACTTCAATCAAGTCACTCCTCCCTCTTCTGACCTCCTGTGAAAACAAGCCCAGTCTGCCTGACCTTTCCTCCTAAAACAACCCACTTGTTCCCCATATCTAGTAAACTGCCTCTGATCCTTCATTAATTACGGAGAATAAAACTGTATGCAGTATTAGTGATGTTGTCTCACTAATGTCCTGTGTAACTGAAGCATAAACATCCTTAATTTGATGTTCAGTCCTTCTTCCAACAAATATAGCATTCCGCTCGTACCTACATATGAACTTTGTGATTCATGCACTTGTTCAACTATCTCCCTCTGTACTTTGGAATTCTGTAGTCATTCTCCATTAAGTAATACACATCTTTTTATTCTTCCTGCCATAATGAACAATTCCACATGTTCTCGCACTATATTCCATCTGCCAGATTTTTGTTTACTCATTCAACCTATCCACATCCTTCTGTAAACTCATTATGTCTTCATCACGACACATTTGCCTACCTTTCATTATGAACAGGGTAAATAGACAAGGGTTTTTTCCCCTAGGGTGGGGGAGTCCAGAACTAGAGGGCATAGGTTTAAGCTGAGAGGGGGAAGATCCAAAAGGACCTAAGGGGCAACTTTTTCACACAGAGAGTGGTACGTGTATGGAATGAACTGCCAGAGGAAGTGGTGGAGGCTGGTATAATTACAGCATGTAAAAGGTATATGGATGGGTTTATGAATAGGAAGGGTTCAGAGGGATATGGGCCAAGTGCTGGCAAATGGGACTAGATTAATTTAGGATATCTGGTCGGCATGGATGAGTTGGACTGAAGGGTCAGTTTCCATGTTGTACATCTCCATGACTCTATGTTAGCAGCCTGAGCTCCCCTCATGTAAGTCATTGATATATATTGTAAAACATTGAGGCCCCAGCACAGGACTCCACTCATCTCATACTGCCAATTGGAAAAAGGATCATTTAAGCATACCCTGTTTTCTGCCAGCCAACCAGTCTTCTTGATATGCTAGTTTATTAACTCCTAAATAATGTGCATCTACTTTGCACAGTAATCTTTGTTTTGGCATCTTGTCCAATGCCTTCTGGAAAGTACATCAGTGGGTCTGACTATCTGCAGCTCATGGTTCTCCAGGATAGACATCAAATTTGCTGCCCCTTTGTTTCCTGTTTTCTGCCTTTCTCCCCTTCTATTTGCTATTTTTCAGTCTGATGGAATCTTTCCAATTCAAGCAAACTTTGCAAAATTAACAGCAACACATTTTCTGCCTCATTAGCCACCTCTTTTAAAACACTACAACAAAGTCCATCAGGACTCAGGGACATGTCAACCCATCGCTTCATCAGATTGTTCAGTTTCACTTCCCTCGTAATTGTAATTTCACCAAGTTCCTCTCATGCTCTCAATACTTGATATATAGTTGCTACTGCAATGTTTTCTGCCCTGTACAGTGAAGACACAGCAAAGTATTTGTTTATTTCGCCCAACATTTCCTTATTAACTCTCCATTCTCACTCTCTAGAGGACCTACAGCTCACTTTACATTTCTAGTTAGCTTTCTTTTTTTTCCTTTCTCTTCATGAACCTTTTAGTCATTCTCTGCTATTCTTTATATTCCGACCAATCCACTGACTTGCACCTTGACACGATGCTTTTTCCTTAAATTGATGCTTTCCTTGCTACTTCACTGAACCACATGGTGGGATCTCCCATTGGAAAGTCTCTTTACAGTAATAATTTATTTATTTTTGCGGATTCTGAAATATTCCCTTAAATGTCTGTTATTCTTTCTGTATTAGTCTGCCTCTTATCCTACTATGCTAGTTTACTTCAACTCACTCAGATTTTATGTCCACCTAATCGCCTTTATTTATGTTTAAAATACTAGTCCTAGACCCAAACTTCTCCATTTCAAAGTCAACATAAACTTGAATCATATTGTGGCCACTATGTTTGGTATCATTTAGACTTGCCTTTTCTCTGAGGTCATTAAGTAATACTGACAATTTTAAGACTAATATAGCCTGCTCTCTGGCATGTGTTGCTCTATTAGAAAAAACTATTATTTGCCAGTCTGAATCTTCCAGTCTATACACAAACAAAGTCACACATAATTATTCCTGTCCCTTTGTTACAATCACCCCATATTGTTTCTTGTATACTTCATCCTACATTGTGGCTTTTGGTCTGTAGACCACTCCCATATGTGTCTTCCTTCCCTTGCTATTTCTCATATCCATCTAAATTGATTCTGCTTCCCAATCTCCTGATTGGAGTCATCACTAGCTATTGAACCAATGATTATAGACCCTTAACAAAGTGGTTGACTCTTAACTGCCCTCTGAAATGGTCCAGCAAGCCACTCAATTGGAAGCAAGAAGGCATCAGAAAAGGGCACCTGGGGTTGGGAGGTAAATCCTTAATTCTGTGAATGGACCAAAAAAAAAATAGTGTGAGGTCAATTTTGTAGTCCATTAACAGTGAACACTCTGATATGTCTTTTTCCTGATTGTTGGAACAAAACAACTGCACAAGAAATTCTCACCCATAAAAACAGTGTAGATGCTAGACAGTGGTTTTACTGTGATACACTCCGCTTTGGTTACTGTTCACATTTCCAATGGGGGTCAGTTAGTTGGACAGTTGGTCTATGATGCAGCATGGCACCATCAGCATGGGTTCAATTTCATGTAGGTCCCACCTTCTCAATCAGGCATGCTAACCCTCAGATTCAGCCTGATTGTGTCTTTCTAATGAGAGAGTGGGGCTATGGAGACTTTATTACATTTTCAGCTTCAGAATCTGGAGACCTGAGGATTCTTGGAGCTGGGAACCTTACTATTGAGGCACAGCAGCCAATGGGGGAGTCAAGTGATGGGCACGGGAAAGACATGAGTGTGGGTCACTTGATAGGGACTGTGAAAACATCGGGCTGAAATTTCTTCATTGCTCATCAGATCTGAGCTAATTCGATGTGGTCATCGCTGGCTTGTCCTGTGATGGTTTCCAAACTCCCCTGCTATTTGAAGGAGCCAGTGCAGACTTACAGAGCTGAATAGCCTTCTCCTGCAATGTACTTTTCTGGGATTTCATGATTTCATAAGTTCCCCTGTTCCCCAATGGATTGCCCACTTCTCCTACATTGCTAACTTGCATAATTTTTCAAGTTAAACATTCCGCAAACAATTTCAAATTTTCCAATGCATTCAACGCTGATGCTGCCATATTTTTGATTTAATTTGTTATTGTCGCATGTACCTAGGTACAGTAGAAAGTTTTATTTTGCTTGCAGCACAGGCAGATCATACTATACAAAGATCAAAGGGTGATTGAACAGAGCGAGGAATACAAAGTTACAGCCGCAAAGAAGGTGCACAAAAAGCAAGATCAACACTAGATTGAGAGGTCCATTTGGAAGTTTAATAACGGAAGCTGTTCTTGACCCTGTTGGTATGTATGTTTAAGCTTTTGGAGGGGAAGATCTTGTAAGATCGCACATACATTCCAAATAGATTGGAAAATAAAGATTGTCATGCAATTGACGTCCTGGTTCTTTATGTCCTGGTATGTCCTGTCAAAGACCTCGTGCCAAAGTGAAGGATCTAGGTAGCTGAAGGCATGACTCATGACAATGCAACAAAGAAAGCACCAACTGTCCAAGAGGCCCAGGTCTGAGAGTTACAGGGTTGTGCCGCCAAGGCAGCTAGAGAGAGCATCAAAGTCATGAAGGGATTTAAATCAGAGGATGAGAATTTAAAATTTGAGAAATTTGTGGACCAGGAACCAGAGTAGGAGAAAGTGAGGCCTGCAGATGCTGGAGATCACAGTTAAACAGTGTGGTGCTGGAAAGGCACAGCCGGCCAGGCAGCATCCGAGGAACAGGAGATATCAATGTTTCGAGCATATGCTGTTCATCAGCAAGGATAGAGATCATCCAGGAAGGGAGGGGGGTTTCCTCTAGATCAGGGTACAGGTATCACATCTCTGAATGAATTAGGAGCAAATTACTGCAGATGCTGGAATCTGTACCTAAAAAGTTTGGTTTAACTTTACATTTTTTCTGTCTGCTTGCAATACTTTTACAAAGTCAGGTCCTTACTACTTTGTTTCAACCATGCTTTTACAGATTTCGCAGTAAATGTTCATTTTTCATTACACTTAGACACTATTATGGTGAGAAATTATAGTTTTGAAAAGTGATTAAAATACTGAGCTGTCCATAAAGCTAGGGAGGGGCGTTTTAAAAAGATAATTACCAAAACTGTGCACAGTTGAGGTCTCCATTTTCCAAAGGAGTGTGGAGGCACTGGAGTAAGTCTACAAAAGGATGATGCCAGCAGTGAGAGGATATGCATGACAGGGAAATAACATCCACATATCTCAGCTTATCATGTCTCAACATAGAGATTGTTCGCTCAATGAGATGCAACACTACAGCTACACAGCATCAAATCCAGCTCTCTGAAAATGAGTGTTGTCCAAACAATTTGGCATTCTTTAAAATTCACTTTCATTTATTTCTTATTTTAAGCAGGTTGCGCTTATAGACTTGTGGGGCCGGGCAGGGAGAATCTAGGACCAGAGGGTATCATCTCGAAATCATGGGTCACACATTTGAGGCCGAGATGAGGAGGAATGTTTTCTCCCAGAGGATGGTGAACCTGTGAAATTCTTTACCACAAAGGGCTATTGAAGGCGGATCATTAAGTTAGGCCACTTTTGGAATATTGTGTGCAATTCTGGTCTCCCTCCTGTCAGAAGGATGTTGTGAAACTTGGAAGATTTTACAGGGATGTTGCCAGGGCTGCAAGGTTTGAGCTGTAGGGAGAGGGTGAATAGGTCGGGGGCTGTTTTCCCTGGAGCATCGGAGGCTGAGGGTGAACTTATAAAAGTTTATAAAATCATGAGGGGCATGGATAGGTTAATGGACATAGTCTTTTCCCTGGGGTAGGGGTTTCCAAAACTAGAGGACATAGGTTTAGGGTGAGAGGGGAAAGATTTAAAAGAGACCTGAGGGGCAACTTTTTTACGCAGAGGGTGGTGCATGTATGGAATGAGCTGCCGGAGGAAGTGGTGGAGGCTGGTATAATTACAACATTTAAAAGGCATCTGGATATGAATAGGAAGGGTTTAGAGGGATATGGGCCATGGGCTGGCAAATGGGACTAGATTAATTTAGGATATCTGGTTGGTATGGACGAGTTGGACCCAAAGGTCTGTTTCCCTGCTGTACATCTCTATGACTTTATGACTGTAAGTATATTCAAGGCTGTAACAGATAGACAGATTTTTAATCAGTCAGAGTTAGGAAGAAAAGGCAGGTAAAGTAGACTTGAGGATGATCAGATCGGCTGTGATCTCATTGCATGCTGGCCTGATGGATTGAACGGAGAATGGATATGTTAGTGTGCTTCAGCTCAATTAGGATCACTGGTCAAAGGAACCAGTTTTTATATCTGTTTTTATACCTCGAGGATAGGATTCAGAAACTGTTATCAGGAGAGGTGTGTTTTCTTTTGCGGGGGCGGGGGGGGGGGGGGGGGGGGGGGGAGGGTGTGAATAGTGTTAAGTCATTATTCTGTTGCTGAGCCCATTGTATTGCTTTTCCTGATCTCTGTAATAGACCCATAACACTGTCTCTTCATGGTATGTGAGCAAACAAATGTGCTGGATAAAAACTGAAAGTACAAGCACTACTGTACTGGGAAACAAATTGAATTGGATACAAGGATAAAGAAGATCTAAAGAGACGTAGACAGCTTTGCTGTTTTGTTTTTCAGTGTAGAGAATATCATGCTGGCATTTGAAGTACATAATCTGATGTATCTGAACAAGAGCCATATCAGACTTGAAACTTTAACTCTGTTTTTCCCTCCGGAGACACTGTGGCACCTACTGAGCTTCTCCTGCACTTTCTGATTTTATTTACCATTTCCAGCATCTGCAGTGTTTTATCTTTATTGTAAACTGTCCATTGTTGTTCAATATTAATTACTTTCAGTAGATTATTGTGTTGAATCTTCAGCTTTAGTGCACATGGGCTGAGCATATCATGGTGCTGAATGATTCCTGCCCGGGCTGTTTTAAGAGACTAAGCTGCCAATTCCGGTTCTGACCTCCGACTGACATATGGGCTGGTGAGTCGGAGTAGCAAACCCAACTTGTGTCCTGTCCACATGTTTCTGACCAATCATCTTAAAGAATAAGGGATTGGGAATACTGTAACATCCGGCCAAGTGACTGTTTGTGAAAAACTATGCAACAGGAGCTGAACCGAGGATGAGAAAATGTGCACGTTAGCAGCTGTTAAACAAGGTCCCGAGGGTTCAAGACGCACACTCATCAAACCTGAAGGGAAGAATTAGGTGAAAAGATGTTTCCACACAGGATGAGGAGAGATCTGAATCTGCATTCTCTGGGTGATTTGAAGAACAAGAGGTGATCACATTGAAACATCGAAGATTCTGAAGAGACTTGACAAGACCCTGAGAGATTGTCTCCACTGGTCGGGGGGATCTAAAACATAAGGACATTGCTTCAGGATGACAGGGCTTAGATGAGGAGAAGTTACTTTGCACAAAAAAATGGTGAATATTTGGGATGACCTACCTCAGAAGGTGTGAATGCTCCCTCGTTGTATATATTTAAGGCTGGGGTGGTTGGGTCTCAGGGAATCAGTGGATGTGGGGAATGGACAGGAAAGTGGAGTTGAAGCCTGAGATCAGTCATAATCAGACTCAGGGGCTTAATGGCCTCCTCTGTCCCTATTTCTGGTGTTTTAAAGGGTATAAGAAGTTAAATAATCAATTGAGAATATAAACAGCAAAAAAAAGCCATTAAGTTGTGTACTTTTGAACTATCTCAACTTCAGTTTAATTCTGAAATAGGCATGCAAGGGCCATCAATCCAGCACATTCCCTCAGTGTTGAAGACAAAAATGAAACCTGATGTTTTCTGGTGCTGCTCATGAAGAGTGTGAAGCTTAATGTCTCATCCTGTGTTAAAGGTCACACCATCACTGAAACCCTAGCTACAGCCTTGCGGGTGGCTGAGGAAGCAGTCGAAGAGGCAATCACCAAAGCAGAGTCCTTCAGTGACAGTCTGGTGAGTTCCTGCATCAGTGATGCCTGAATGCAATAAATACAGTACGGGAAGAGGCCATTCAGGCCCACCAAGCCTTCACTGATTCCTAACTCTTATTTAGACCTGCTACTTACGGTCCATACCGTGTATCAATCCCTCTGTTAACCTCCGATTCATATGTCTATCAAGATACACCTTGTATGTTGTTGACGTGTTTGCTACCACCACTCCACTGGCAGTGCATTCCAGACACTTACCACCCTCTATGTGATAAACTTACCCTGCACATCTCCCCTAAACCATCCCCCTCTCACCTTGAGCCTGTGCCCTCTTGTAGTTGACCTTTCCACCCTGGGGAGAAAGCCTCTGACTCTCTGCCTCTCATAAGTCTGTTGACTTCTATCAGGTCTTCCCTCAGCCCCCGTCTTTCCAGTGAAAACAATCTGTGATTATTTGACCTTTACTCATAACTAAAACCCCCCAGACCTGGCAACATCCTGGTAAACCTTCTCTGCACTCTCTCCAAAACATCCACGTCCTCCTGCTAGTGTGGCAAATAGAACTCTATGCAATGTTCCAAGTGTAGTCCAACTAAAGTTTTGTACAGCTGGCTAACTTGTATATTCGATGCTCTGGCCACTGAAGGCAAGTGTGCTGTATGCCTTCTTGTCACCACTTTCAAGGATCTGTGGACGTGTACTCCCAGATCCCTCCTACATCAATGCTCCGAAGGGACCTGCCATTTATTGTATAATTCACACCTGAAATTTGATCTTCCAAAATGTATCACCTCACATTAATCTGGATTAAACTCCATCTGCCATTTCTGTGTCCAAATCTACAATCTATCTATAGCCCACTCTGTCCTTTGTGCAAATTACAGAGCAACTTGTCTCCTGCGTGATCACTGCTGGTTTAATGTTCTGCAGGTAATGTAGCACTCTGTTTGCAGGAGAAGCAGAACGAGAGCCATTACTTGCAAGAGCACAAGGAGGAACTGATCGAAGAACTTGCTACAACTATAATGCAAAAGGTCAGTGTTTCCCTCACTGAAGTATTGCAAGAGACAACGAATTATTATTCTAAAGGAAAGAAGGTTTACAATATTTGTTAGTGTGGGATAGTGTTGTCTATCCTGAAGAAACTCAATACCAAATGGACTTTGAAAGTTTCAGGTTGAAAAGTCTAATCTGACCTAGTGTCATGACATAGACCACAAAAACACAAGTGTTCATCAAGCTGGTGAATAAAGGAGGCCGATTGATGAAAACAGGCTCTATCAGAAACATGGTCAGGACTTCTGGATCCGAGGTACCAGAACCATTTCGGATAAACTGTGGAATCGTGCGATTTGGCAAAAATCTAAAATTTTGTGGTGCCCCTGCCTCTGAACCAGGAGGTACAGGGTACAAGAGCCAATCCAGGATTTGTTGGTCACATACACTGTGTTGTGACACAGCCAATTGGGTAAATGACTCCAAGCCCTCCATTTCTTCCTCTCCCGATGTCCTCACCAATACCTTTCCACTGACGCTCTCATTCGTTTGGCTGAACTGGTCCTCACCCTCAACAATCTCTCTTTCGAATCCTGCCACTTCCTCCAGATGAAAGGGGTAGCCCTAGGCACCCGCATGGGCTCCAGCTATGCCTGCCTCTTTGTTGGCTGCGTAGAACAGTCCATCTTCTGTAGTTAAACTGGCACCATTGCCCACCTTTTCCTCCACTACATTGATGACTGCATCGGCGCCACCTTGTGCTCCCGCAAGGAGGTTGAACAGTTCATCAACTGCACCAACACATTCCACCCCGACCTTAAATTCACCTGGACCATCTCTGACACCTCTCTCTCCCCTTCCTGAACCTCTCCATCAACAGTGACCGACTCAACACTGACGTTTTCTACAAACCCAGCGACTCCCACAGCCACCTGGATTACACCTCCCCCCAACTTGCCTCCTGCAAAAATGCTATCCCTTATTCCCAATTCCTCCACCGTATCTGCTCCCAGGAGGACCAGTTCCACCACAGAACACACCAGATGGCCTCCGCCTTTAAAGATTGCAATTTCCCCTCCCACACGGTTGATGATGCCCTCCAATGCATCTCATCCACTTCCCACACCTCCGCCCTCGAACCCCACCCCTCCAACCGTAACAAGGACAGAACCCCGCTGATCCTCACCTTCCACCCCACCAAACTCCGTGCACATTGCATCATCCTCTGCCATTACCGCCACCTCCAAGCAGACCCCACTACCAGAAATATATTTCCCTCCCCACCCTTATCCTCATTACATAAAGACCGTTTTCCCCCCCCCGACCCCTCAACAACCCACCCTCGACTCCCGGCACCTTCCCCTGCCACCGCAGGAATTGCAAAACCTGCGACCACATCCACCCCCCTTACCTCCATCCAAGGCCCCAAAGGAACCTTCCACATCCATCAAAGTTTCACCTGCACTTTCACACATGTCATTTACTGTATCCGTTGCTCCTGATGCGGTCTCCTCTACATTGGGGAGACAGGATGCCTACTTACAGAGTGTTTCAAGAACATCTCCGGGACACCTGCACCAACCAACTGAGTACATGCAGATCCTGGGCCTCCTCCATTGCTACACCCTAACAACCCAACGTCTGGAGGAAGAACGCCTCATCTTCTGCCTCTGGAACCTCCAACCACACGGCATCAATGTGGATTTCACCAGCTTCCTCATTTCTCCTCACCCCACCATATCCCATTTTCAACCTTCCAGCTCAGCACTGCCCTCATGACCTGTCCTACATGTCCATCTTCCTTCCCACCTATCCATTCCACCCTCCCCTCCGACCTACATCCATCTACCTATTGCACTCTCAGCTTCCTTCCCCCTAACCCCACCCCCTCCCATTTATCTCACCATCCCTAAGGCTCCCAGCCTCATTCCTCATGAAGGGCTTTTTCCCGAAACATCAGTTCTGCTCCTCGGATGCTGCCTGACCTGCTGTGCTTTTCCAGCACCACACTCTTGACTCCAATCTCCAACACCTGCAGTCCTCACTTTCACCCAAATGCCCAATCTGCCAATCCTTCCAATATGCCAGTGACAAGTGGTACAAAAATCCCGGGCCTTTGTCTATTTATTGTTCTTTTGTGTACACTGAGATATGACTGCCTTCCCTTTGTTGCTGGTGATAAGGAGGAAGAAATCACAATCCATTTTACATCCAGTTTTGTTGTAGTTATTAGGGACAGTGTGTACAACAATGCTGCATTCCAACTCTACAGCAGGAAGCTTCTTCACTTCACTGGTGTGAGCTCCCAAAAAAAGGGAAGCATTTTGTTTCCCGTTGTACCCTGTTCTCACAGCAGGGGTGGGAGCGCAGAGTTGAGGATTTTCATGGTCCACCAATCTCACTGTGGGAAAAATCGCCCGGAGGAGAAAGTGCCTGGAATAACGGGCCCGTCATCCCAGTGGGAAGTGATTGCGAGTGTCGGGCCCACCCTGGAATATGCCAGAGGGGCTGCCAAGTGACAGAACAGTCCAGTCAAAAGGCTCACCTCTGTTCTCTAGACCAATTCTGTGATTGAACATGAGGCCCTCTACCCCTCATATCTCCCACTCCCCCTCTTCTCCACTCCCTTCCCGTGTCTCATTCATGCTAACCCACACCCCTGCACCCATCCTTAATGCCCCTTCTTGTCGACTTCAGCATCCTTATTCATTCCCATTGCTCCTTACAGCCTGATGAGTCAAAAAGTGTGGTGCTGGAAAAGCACAGCAGCTCAGCATCCGAGGAACAGAAGAATCAATGTGTTGGGCATAAGCCCTTCATCAGGAATATGAGCGGGGGTGGGGGGGTAAAGGGCTGAGAGATCAAATAAGAGGAGTGTGGGGCTGGGGGGAGGCGATAGGTAGATGCAGGTGGGGGAGAAGGTGATAGGTCAGAGAGGACGGTGGAGCGGATGGGTGGGAAGGAAGATGGACAGGTGGGACAGTTCAGGAGGGCGGTCCCGAGTTGGAGGGTTGGATCTGGGATGAGGTTGGGAGAAGGGAAATGAGGAAACTGGTGAAACCAACATTGATCCCTTGTGGTTGGAGAGTCCCAAGGTGAAAGATGAGGCGTTCTTCCTCCATGTGTTGGGTGGCTAGGACTTTGCTGTAGAGGAGGCCCAGGACTTGCATGTCCTTGGCGGAGGGTTTATGCCTGAAACATCAACTCTCCTGCTCCCTCGGAGGCTGCCTGATCTGCTGTACTTTTCCAGCGCCACACTTTTCAACTCCTATTTCTCCGGCATCTGCAGTTCTCACTTTCTCCTTGTAGCCTGATGCCAACTTAGTACCAAATCATTTCAATAGATGACCCCACCACCCAGTGCACCATCTATTCCTCTTACACCCTTCATACCAACTCACCCAGTAACTCACACGGGCAGAGAATCATGTTGAGATCAAATACAATGAAGTACTGAGTATCTAACACTAGTTTCGATCTGTAAAAACCCAGGTTAATCAAGTTTGTTCAATACATTTAGAACTCCACAAGTGCTTAATCACTAATAAACATAAATATTTGCATTTATAACCCCACATTAAAGACAGCTAATTTATTAATAACTTATTTGTTAATAAAACTGTGGTTTTACAGCCTCCCCACTGTGATAATGAGTTAAGCAATAATACTATAACGAGACATCAATCAGCATCTATTGTAAGTGCAAGCAGTAATGTTGTTTTCAATTTAGTCACGGGCAGACAGCCTTTATTTTTATGTCGAGTGAGAGAGAGGTTTTAAAGAACTTGGTAGCTTTATAGTCTCAGAGATCATATTCACCTATTTACACTTCATCTAAAAAAAATCATTAATTACTCACTGCTGTAAAAATAAAGTTTGTTTGAATTCAGCATTCTGTTCAGTTTGCCCCGTTGGATTTGTCTTTCCCTCTTGCCCCACTCCTGCTTTCCCAATTAATGAAAACAAGATCTGCCAAAAATCTGGCGAGGAATTCTGGATCCGAGGTACGAGCGCCATTTCGGATAAACTGTGGAGTCTGTGCGATTTGGCAAAAGTCTAAACTTTCACGGTGCCCCTGCCTCTGAACCAGGAGGGACAGGGTACAAGAGCCAATCCAGGATTTACTGGTCACATACACTGTGTTTTGACACAGCCAATTGGGTAAATGCTGAAAATGTGTTGTTGAAAAAGCGCAGCAGGTCAGGCAGCATCCAAGGAGCAGGAGAATCGACGTTTCGGGCATGAGCCCTTCTTCAGGAATGAGGAAAGTGTGCCATCTTAGCCTGCTTGACACACTTTCCACATTCCTGAAGATGGGCTCATGCCTGAAAAGTCGATTCTCCTGTTCTTTGGATGCTGCCTGACCTGCTGCGCTTTTCCAGCAACACATTTTCAGCTCTGATCTCCAGCACCTGCAGTCCTCACTTTCTCCTTCAACTGGGTAAATGCCCAATCTGCCAATCTTTCCAACATGCCCATGATAAGTGGTACAAAATTCTGGGCCTTTGTCTATTTATTGTTCTTCTGCGTACACCGAGATGTGACTGCCTTCCGTTTATTGCAGGTGATAAAGAGGAAGAAATCTGGGAATGGATTGACTGATTCTGAGTCCGAACAGCCACATTCACAGAACAGAGCCTCTGTCTATCCTCTTTCTGTGAAAGAAAATGCTCCTGAGAACCGCAGTAGGATGTCCAACCTGTGGGTACGTTCAACAGCATTATTTCCATTTCCAGCTTTCCAGGTGCAACCAAAGAACAAGTGACTTTATGCCGCAGGCTGTGGCTGTGTTTATCCAGTGTAGGATGTAGCTGCCCTCATGTATTTTCATGAGTGTCTTCAGCCAAATACTGACAGAGTGTGGTGTCTATAATGGTGAATCGCTGCCATTTATCTACCTATCTTGCCCGTGTTGGCAGAATGAGTAAACTGGCCACCAATCCCCATGCCCACTGTTTCCATCACCAACAAGACCAGGAGAGTCACTTGGGCTCAGAGACAGGGCCATTATCTTACTGAACCAGGGAATAAAGTTCAGAGAAGTTCTTCTTAAAATTCTTTTTCTTTAGTGTGATGTGGGCATCGCTGGCTGGGCCAGCATTTATTACCCGTCCCTAGTTGCCCCTTGAGAAGGTGGGGTTGAGCTGCCTTCCCGAACTGCTGTGGGTTGACCCACACTGCCTTTAGGGAGGGATTTCCAGGATTTTGACCCAGTGAAGAATATTTCCAAGTCTGGATGGTGAACAGCTTGGAGGGGAATGTGGTGTTCCCATGTATCTGTTGCCCCTGTTCTTCTAGATGAAAGTGATCATGGGTTTGGAAGATGCTGTCTGAGTCTTTGGTGAATTTCTGCAGCACATCTTCTAGCTGGTATACACCGCTGCTACTGAGCGATGGTGGTGTAGGGATTGGATGATTGTGGATGTGGTGCCAATCAAATGGGCTGCTTTGTCCTGGTTGGTGTTGAGCTTCCTGAGTGTCATTGGAGCTGCACCCATCCAGGCAAGTGGAGAGTGTTCCATCACACTCCTGACTTGTGCCTTGTAGATGATGGACAGGCTTTGAGGAGTCAAGAGAGGAGTTACTCCCCAAGCTGAAGTAAGTAAAGATGAAAAAGCTGGAAGTCGGATTTGCTTTTGCCACTAGAATTCTCTGTCGTTGGGAAAATCACGGAATTGTTATGGCTCAGAAGGCGGCCCTCCAGTTCGTCATGCCTGCCCCAGTTGCCTGTACCTAGTGCCAATCCCCTGCCTTCCCCATATTCCAACACACCATTTCTTCCTCCCAATATCCATCCACTGCCTCCTGAAGCCTCGCTGGAGTCTGCCTGTTCCACAGTTCCAGGCAGTGCATTCCACACCCTAACTACCTGCTGTTCGGAAAAGGGTTTTCTCACAGCACCTTTCTTCGTTTGTGCGTCACTTTAAAGCTACGCCCTCTTAGTCTTTTTCTCTTTTTTTTTCCGAGCGGGACCAGCTTCTCTCTGTCTGCTTGATCCATCATTTTGTAAACATTTACCAGAGCTCCTCTCTCCAGCGAGAACAGGCCCAAAGTCTCATCACTGAAGTCACTCATTCATGGAACCATGCTTGAAAAAACGGGAGATGAGTCCGAGAATCCAAAGTCCCATCCCTGAAAATGACACCCGCCATTTTCTCGGGTGTGGGAATGGGGGCCAGAGATAAACTTGTGCCTCTCATGAAGGAAGCTGATCATCATAAATTGGTGGCTCCAACCACTTGTGTGATTTCAGTAGAAAAGGGATTTCATTTGACTGGAATTATTATTGTCACGTGTTGAAGTACAGTGAAAGGTTTTGCATGCAGTAAAGACAGATCATAACATACAAAGACCATAGGGTGATTGAACAGAGTGAGGAATACAAAGTTACAGCTGCACAAAGAGCTAGATCAATATTTGATTTGACATTAGTGAGGTCCGTTCAGCACTCTTGTAACAGTGGGGAAGAAGCTGTCCTTGAACCTCTCGGTGTGTGTGGTTAAGCTTTTGTATCTTCTGCCTGACAGAAGAGGTTGGAAGAGATTACAGCCGGGGTTGGACGGGTCTTTGATGATGTTGGCTGCCTTTCTGAGGCATCAACGAGTGTAGATGGAGTCAATGGATGGAAGGTTGGCCTACGTGATGGTCTGGCCTGTGTTCATAACTCTCTGTGGGTTCTTATAGTCCTAGGCAGAGCAGTTGCTGTACCAAGCCATGGAGCATCTAGATCGAATGTTTTCTGTGGTGCATCTATAAAATTTGGTGAGATCATGATGAGTGCAGGTTAAACCAGGCCAGAGCATGTTTGTACTTTATTTTGGTATCCGGGCATCAGGTGACCAGAACCAGCAGCAGTTTGGTTAAGTACATGACAGGTCCCATGGAGAGAGAGAGAGAGAGAGAGAGAGAGAGCTATTACCAAGCTCTAGGTATCTTAACATCAGGCAACGTTTAAGTCGTGTTAAATGTTTAGAATGTGAACAGGTGTTAGATTTGGAGGTAGGGAGCACTTTGGTGATAGCGACCACGATTCAGTTATGTTTACTTTAGCGATGGAAAGGGATATAGGTATACACCGGAAGGCAAGAGCTACAGCAAGGGGAAAGGCAATTACGATGCAAGTAGACTAGATTTAGGATGCATAGGATTGGGAAGGAAACTGCAGGGGATGGGCACAATAGAAATAAGACCATAAGACATAGGAGTGGAAGCAAGGCCATTTGGCCCATCAAGTCCACTCCGCCATTCAATCATGGCTGATGGGCATTTCAACTCCACTTACCCGCATTCTCCCCGTAGCCCCTAATTCCTTATGACATCAAGAATTTATCAATTTCTGCCTTGAAGACATTTAGCGTCCCGGCCTCCACTGCACTCTGCGGCAATGAATTCCACAGGCCCACCACTCTCTGGCTGAAGAAATGTCTCCGCATTTCTGTTCTAAATTGACCCCCTCTAATTCTAAGGCTGTGTCCACAGGTCCTCGTCTCCTCGCCTAACGGAAACAATTTCTTAGCGTCCACCCTTTCCAAGCCATGTATTGTCTTGTAAGTTTCTATTAGGTCTTCCCTTAATCTTCTAAACTCCAATGAATACAATCCCAGGATCCTCAGTCATTCCTCATAAGTTATACATACCATTCCAGGGATCATCCGTGTGAATCTCCGCTGGACACGCTCTAGTGCCAGTATGTCCTTCCTGAGGTGTGGGGACCAAAACTGGACACAGTACTCCAAATGGGGCCTAACCAGAGCTTTATAAAGTCTCAGTAGCACAACGGTGCTTTTATATTCCAACCCTCTTGAGATAAATGACAACATTGCATTTGCTTTCTTAATCACGGACTCCACCTTCATGTTTCCCTTTAGAGAATCCTCGACTAGCACTCCCAGATCCCTTTGCACTTTGGCTTTACGAATTTTCTCGCCGTTTAGAAAGTAGTCCATGCTTGTATTCTTTTTTCCAAAGTGCAAGACCTCGCATTTGCTCACATTGAATTCCATCAGCCATTTCCTGGATCACTCTCCCAAATTGTCTAGATCCTTCTGCAGCCTCCCCACATCCTCAGCACTACCTGCCTGTCCACCTAACTTTGTATCATCGGCAAACTTCGCTAGAATGCCCCCAGTCCCTTCATCCAGATCATTAATATATAACTTGAACAGCTGCGGCCCCAACACTGAACCCTGCGGGACACCGCTTGTCACCGGCTGCCATTCTGAATAAGATCCCAACTCTCTGCCTTCTATCAGACAACCAATCCTCAATCCATACCAGTAGCTCACCTCGAACACCATGAGCCCTCACCTTGCTCAGCAGCCTCCCGTGTGGCACCTTATCAAAGGCCTTTTGGAAGTCTAGATAGACCACATCCACTGGGTTTCCCTGGTCTAACCTACTTATCACCTCTTCAAAGAATTCCAAAAGGTTTGTCAGGCACGACCTCCCCTTACTAAATCCATGTTGACTTGTTCTAATCCGACTCTGATCTTCCAAGAATTTAGAAATGTGGAGCTTATTCAAGGAACAGCTACAGTGTGTCTTTGACAAGTATGTACCTGTCAGGCAGAGAGGAAGTTGTCGAGCACGGTGGTTTACTAAGGAAGTTGAATCTCTTCTCACGAGGAAGAAGAAGGCTTATGTTAGGATGAGACGTGATGGCTTGGTTAGGGCGATTGAGAGTTACAAGGTAGCCAGGAAAGACCGAAAGAGAGAGCTAAGATGAGCGAGGAGGGGACATGAGAAGTTGTTGGGACATAGATCCAGGAAAACCCTAGAGCTTTCTATAGATATATAAGGGATAAAAGAGTGACTAGAATAAGACTAGGGGCAATCAAGGACAATAGTGGAAAGTTGTGCGTGGAATCAGAGGAGATGGGGGAAGTGTTAAATGAATGCCTTTTTCCAGTGTGAATATTGATGAAAAACAATGTTGTCAAGGAGAATACTGAGAAACAGGCGACTAGACTAGATGGGATTGAGGTTCACAAGGAGGAGGTGTTAGAAATTCTGGAAAGTGTGAAAATCCCTGGGCTGGATGGGAATTATCCAAGGATTGTCTGGGAAGCCAGGGAGGAGATTGCCGATTTTGCTTTGATCTTTATGTCGTCATTGTCTACAGGAATAGTGCCGGAAGACGGGAGGATAGCAAATTTGTTCCCTTGTTCAGGGGAGTAGAGACAACCCTGGTAATTATAGATTAGTGAGCCATACTTCAGTTGTGGGTAAATTGTTGGAAAAGGTTATAAGCGATAGGATTTACAATCATCTCGATAAAAAGACGTTGATTAGGGATAGTCAGCACAGTTTTGTGAAGGGGAGGTTGTGCCTCACAAAGCTTAATGAGTTCTTTGAGAAGATGACCAAACAGGCAGCTGAGGGTAAAGCCGTTGATGTGGTGTATATGGATTTCAGTAAGGCGTTTGATAAGGTTCCCCATAGTAAGCTACTGTACAAAATATGGAGGCATGGGATTGAGGGTGATTTAGCGGTTTGGATCAGAAATTGGCTAGCTGAAAGAAGACAGAGGGTGATGGTTGATGGGAAATGTTCATCCTGAAGTTCAATTACTAGTGATGTACCGCAAGGATCTGTTTTGGGTCCACTGCTGTCTTTCATTTTTACTATCGATCTGGATGAGTGTGTAGAAGGATGTGTTAATAAATTTGCAGATGACACTAAAGTCAGTGGAGTTGTAGATAGTACCGAAGGATGTTGTAGGTTACAGAGGGACATAGATAAGCTGCAGAGCTGGGCTGAGAGGTGGCAAATGGAGTTTAATGCAGAAAAGTGCGAGGTGATTCACTTTGGCCGGAGTTACAGGAATGCAGAGTCCTGAACGAATGGTAAAATTCTTGGTAGTGTAGATGAGCAGAGAGATCTTGGTGTCCATGTATATAGATCCCTCAAAGTTGCCACCCAGGTTGATAGGGCTGTTAAGAAGGTATATGGTGTGTTAGCTTTTATTAGTAGAGGGATCAAGTTTCGGAACCATGAGGTCATGCTGCAGCTGTACAAAACTCTGGTGCGACCGCACTTGGAGTATTGTGTACAGTTCTAGTCACTGCATTATAGGAAGGATGTGGAAGCTTTGGAAAGGGTTCAGAGGAGATTTGCTAGGGTGTTGCCTGGTATGGAGGGAAAGTCTTGTGAGGTTGAGGAACTTGAGGCTGTTTTCGTTAGAGAGAAGAAGGTTGAGAAGTGACTTAATTGAGACATATAAGATAACCAGAGGGTTAGATAGGGTGGGCAGGGAGAGCCTTTTTCCTCGGATGGCAATGGCAAGTGAGGGGTAATAGATATAGGACAGATATCAGAGGGAGTTTCTTTACTCAGAGAGTAATAGGGACGTGGAACGCACTGCCTGCAACTATAGTAGACTTGCCAACTTTACAGACATTTAAATTGTCATTGGATAGGCATATAGACAAGAATGGAATAGTGTAGATTAGATGGGCTTCAGATTGGTTCCACAGGTCGGCGCTACATTGAGGGCCGAAGGGCCGTACTGCGCTGTAATGTTTTATGTTCTAAACCCTTGCTGTAGCATTACTAGCAGAATCCAAGGATCAAGAATTTAACCCCCACATTGGCTGTTGAGTGTTTGTCTTAAATATTTTCAGATTCATTTTGACACGTTAGTGTGAAGTGCTTTTGTGCAAATTTGCCTGGTAAAAATAGTATAACGCTGCATTGTATGGCTGAACTTTTTAACTTATTTCTTTATTTTTCTTTTTCTGTACCTAAGATGGGGTCATGTGTGGCGACATTATACACTTTACACTGCACTATTGTACCTCTGACTTGAGTACACATGACAGTAAAACCTGAACCTTATTTGCATCACAAGTTTAGGAAAACCTTCCAGTCTGGCAGCTGCTTCCACTAAAACTAACAAGTTGGCTCAGTTAAGACAAACAATTAAGACAATGCTGCCCATTCTTAGATCTGAGTAGTGCTTACTCTAGTGCAAGTTCACACCTATCGCTTCTCATGAATTTCCTCTGTAATACATTCTTCTACGATAATGACAAAGATCATGAAATCTCAGTAAATGAAGTTCCCACCATCCAATGAACTCAGAAGAATATTAATTATAATATTTAGTTTAAGAATACTTTTAGGTTAAAAAGAAATGACAGTATTGAAGAAATCAATTGCCAATGTCAGGCTTAAATCCTTGATCAAAAACAGAAATTGCTGGAAAAACTCAGCAGGTCTGGCAGCAAGTGTGGAGAGAGAAAGCAGAATTAATGTTTCAAGTCCATTGACTCTCCATCAGACCGTTCTGATAAAAAGTCACTGGAACTCTACACATTGATGGGAAGAGTTACACATGAGCATATGATTGCAGAGTGGCTCTAGTGCGCACGCACCACTCTCCCTGATATCTTCCTCATCAGTGGCAGGAGTTACAATGGTACTTGAGGTGGCCCCGTGGCTAGCACTGCTGCCTCACAGCGTCAGGGACCCGGGTTTGATTCCCGCCTCAGGCGACTGTCTGTGTGGAGTTTGCACATTCTCCCCGTGTCTGCGTGGGTTTCCTCCAGGTGCCCTGGCTTCCTCTCTCAGTCCAAAGATGTGCAGGTTAGGTGAATTGGCTGTGCTAAATTGCCCGTAGTGTTAGGTGCATTAGTCAGGGGTGAATGTAGGGGAGTGGGTCTGGGTGGGTTTCTCTTCGGAGGGTCAGTGTGGACTTGTTGGGCCGAAGGGCCTGTTTCCACACTGTAGGGAATCTAATCTTTTAGGGGGAAGCACGGTAATCTTGAGACAGAAAAGGACAGAAAGCTGCACTGATAGAATTTTATGAAGAGGGGTGTGAGGAAGCTCATGTGAAATATCCAGTGAGCAAGGCTGGTTGGTCTGTTTCTAGGCCCTGGATTCACTGTAATTCAACGAGTGTAGGAGTTGGGAGATCATGCTGTGGTTGTACAGGACATTGATTGGGCCACCTTTGGAATACTGCATTCAGTTCTGGCCTCTGTGCTATAAGAAAGATGATGTTAAACTTGAAAGGGTGCAGAAAAGATTTACAAGGATGTTGCCAGGGTTGGAGGATTTAAGCTATCGGAGAGGCTGAACAGGCTGGGGCTGTTTTCCCTGCAGTATCGCAGGCTGAGGGGTGACTTTATAGAAATTTATAAAATTATGAGGAGCATGATAAATAGCCAAGATCTTTTCCACCAGCATAGGGGAGTTCAAACCTAGAGGGCATAGGTTTAAGGTGAGAGGAGAAAGATTTAAAAGGGACCTGAGGGGCAACGTTTTCGTACAGAGGGGTGGTACGTGTATGGAATGAGCTGCCAGAGGAAATGGTGGATGCTGGTACAATTACTACATTTAAAATACATCTGGATGGGTTTATGAATAGGAAGGGTTTAGAGGGATATGGACCAAATGCTGGCAAATGGGACTTGATTAATTTAGGATATCTGGTCGGCATGGACGAGTTGGACTGAAAGGTCTGTTTCCGTGCTGTGCGTTTGTATGACTCTATTCCATGTAATGACCATAACAATCACCCTGATAATGCTCATTCATGTTGATACAACATGTCTTTGTTACTTTTACATTCTTCAGCATGAGATTAAGCAACAGCTTGGCTTTTAGCGGGAAGAGAAACCAAAGCAATTTATAAAGGAGACAACTGCTGCCTCTCAGCAGCACAGTGGCTCAGTGGTTAGCACTGCTGCCTCACAGCGCCAGGGTCCTAGGTTCAATTCCAGCTTTGGTCACTGACTGTGTGGAGTTTGCACATCCTCCCCGTGTCTGTGTAGGTTTCCTCCGGGTGCTCCGGTTTCCTCCCACAGTCCAAAGATGTGCCAGTCAGGTGAATTGGCCATGCTAAATTGCCCATAGTGTTAGGTGCATTAGTCAGAGGGGAACGGGTCTGGGTGGGTTATTCTACGAAGGGTTGGTGTGGACTTGTTGGGCCGAAGGACCTGTCCCCACACTGTAGGGAATCTAATCATAATCTGAAACAATGGTTGCTTCTGTGTGTCTAATCTAATGCAATATTCATAAACGACAACCAGTCATTGGCGTTATTGTTGACAAAACGTTCGTGAGCTACATCTTTATTGAGAGAAAATTGGGGTCTCGATGTGGAAATGAAAACCATGATCCACTTGCAGCCTCTGGAGTGTACAGAGTATTTGGAGATTGCAACTGACAATGATACACAACTGCTGTAGACCCTCAGTCGGCTCCAGAAATGGAGCTGAACCATTTGTACAGCTTTTAAATCAATGTCACAGGGAAGAAGCAAGTTGGGTAGTCCGAGAACACTTGTGTACTTCAGAACACACAGCAACTATAAATCAAGCTTTGGTCTGCTCTAGTTAGATTAACTCTGTACTTAAACCAGAACAGCAGATACGTGTTCAAGGGAAGAAAACCGGACCTACATTTACATAGAGCCCTTTGTGACTTCACGATGTTTGCAAATCCCGTTACAGCCAATGATGTACTTTCTTTGCAGTGTAGTCACTGTTGCCATGTAGAAGATGTACACAACAAACTTCCATAAGCAACACTAAGATAATGACCAGATAATCTGACTTAATGATGTTGTTTGAGGGATAAATCCAGACTGGGATACTGAGTAGAAATTCCCTACGCTACCTCAGAGTAATACTGGGTGGCCTTTCTCATCCATCCATATTATCGGGCATGGTCTCAGTTTAACAGCTCATTGAAACAAAAGCGCCTCTGACAGGGCAGCAGTTCGGTCAGTACTGCACTGGGATGCACTGCACAGCTGGAACATGTGCTGAAGGCTCCGAAGCAGGATTAGACATGGTGGCTCAGTGGTTAGCACTGCTGCCTCACAGGGCCAGGAACCTGGGTTCAATTCCAGCCTCGGGTGACTGTCTGTGTGGAGTTTGCACGTTCTCCCCAAGTCTGTGTGGGTTTCCTCCAGGTGCTCCAGTTTCCTCCCAAAGTCCGAAGATGTGCAGGTTAGGTAGATTGGCCATGCTAAATTGCTCATAATATTCTTACTCACCCCTTTTACATCTCTATCTTCACCTGGCCACCATTAGCATTCCCTTTGTCTTTGGCTTCACCGTCTGTTCCACTTGTTCCTCCTCCCCGTCAGTCCACACCATATTCCAGCTGCTTTCAGTTCTGAAGAAGTGTCATATTAGATTTGAAATATTAGCTCTGTTTCTGTCTCCCCAGATGCTTTCAGACCTGCTGAGTTTCTGCAGACCTTTTCTGATATTTTCAGATTTCCAGCACCCAGAGTATTGTGTTGTTATTTTGCTAGCAGAGCTTATTGGTTGTGGTGATGTATTATTAATGGGTAAATGCTGAGGCAACATTCAGAGCATCATTTATCCAGCAGTTTCTGTTTTTGTTTCTGATTTCTAGCATCTGCAATTCTTTTGTTTTTATTTTAAACAGTGCATCATAATTCACTAGGCTGGTCAGAATCATGGGAGGGGAAATTAAAGTAAATTAGTGCCAAATTCCTGCTGCTGTCCAGGTACAGAGTGATTCCTATTTGCAGTGTCCCATAGAGTTATACAGCATTGATACAGACCTTTTTGTCCAACTAGTCCATGCCGAACATAATCCCAAACTAAGCTAGTCCCACCTGCCTGCTCCTGGCCCATAACCCTCCAAACCTTTCCTCTTCATGTGCTCATCCAAGAGTCTTTTAAATGTTGTGATTGTAGCCATACCCACCACTTTCTCGGGAAGTTCATTCCACACGTGAACCACTCTCTATGGAAAACATTACCCCCCATGTTGTTTTTAAATATATCGCCTTTCAACTTAAAAGTGTGCCCCCCAAGTCTTGAAATCCCCCACCCTAGAGAAAGGACGCCTACCATTTACCTCATCTATGTCCCTCATCGAACAATACAACGCAGAACAGGCCCTTCGGCCCTCGATGTTGCGCCGACCTGTGAACTATTCTTAGCTCGTCCCCCTACACTATCCCAAAATCATCCATGTGTTTATCCAAGGATTGTTTAAATCTCCCTAATGTGATTGAGTCATGATTTTATAAACTTCTGTAAGGTCACCTCTCAGCCTCCTACACTCCAATGAAGAGGCCCCAACCATGTATAAAGTCATTCGTTGATATAAGCAGACGGTAATTTAGTTGTAATTATGCCCCTTATTATATTATAAACCTCAATAACGTCATCCCTCAACCTCCTATGCTTCAGAGAAAAAAGTCAGCGTTTCTTTATAACTTCCATATCCTGGTAAATCTCTTTCGAACTTTCTCTAGCTTAGCAATATTCTTCATTGAAACTCATTGCATTACCTTCAAGACGGGCAGCACGGTGGCACAGTGGTTAGCACTGTTGCCTCACAGCGCCAGAGACCCGGGTTCAATTCCTGCCTCAGGTGACTGACTGTGTGGAGTTTGCACGTTCTCCCCGTGTCTGCGTGGGTTTCCTCCGGGTGCTCCGGTTTCCTCCCACAGTTCAAAGATGTGTGGGTTAGGTGAATTGGCCATGCTAAATTGCCCGTAATTAAGGGGTAAATGTAGGGGTCTGGGTGGGTTGCGCTTCGGCGGGTCGGTGTGGACTTGTTGGGCCGAAGGGCCTGTAATCTAATCTAATCTAAAGACTTGGCAGATGTTAAGAAAACTTTGGAAAGGGTAGAAAATCTGAAGATTGGTTCAGTGAAGAGAAACTACTGTGATGTGAAGGGATTTGAATGTCTTTGTTTATTTTAGCCTGCTAGTGAAGAGAATGTTGTCTTTTTTTGCCAGTGGAATGGAACATAAAGTAGAGCGTAAAAACAGAAAGTGCTGGAGAAACTCAGCAGGTAGGACAGCATCTGTGGACAGAGAAACAGTTAACCTTTCTAGTACAAAATGACTTTGTCACATCTGCAGAGAGGTGGAATTGTGATTTTATTTTGCAATGGGAAAAGGTAGAGTGGAAAGTGAGGTTCTGGGAATGGTTAGAGGGTGAGGGAGGAATAAAACACTGCAGATGCTGAAAATCTGAAATCAATGCAAAACATTCCAGAGGTCTGGTCTATCTGTGAGGAGACTCGGAGACAGTGGCGGATTGTCACATTTCTGGGCTATTATAGAAACTCTCAGCTTGTGTTCCCACGGTATGTGGTGGAATGTCATAATTTTGGAAATAAAAATTAGCTTATTAATAGTTGTATACTGGTAATGTCACCAGACTATGAAGCCAGTATTCCAGGCTAATCTTCTGGGGATGTGGATTCAAATCCCACCATAGCACCTGGGAAACTCGAGTTCAATTAAACATCTGCACAAAAGAAGCTAAACTACTGGTGACTGTGTAATGCACCATTCCCGATGAAGAGGTTATGTTCGAAACATCGACCCTAGTCCTCCTGGAATGCTGCCTAACTGGCTGGACTTTTCCAGCGCTACATTTTTTAACAATGTAATGCTCTGTTGATCGTAGCAAAAACAATCCAATTGGTTTGTGAAATCCCGCCGGGAGAAGGGAATCTACTGTCCACTGCTGCCTACTGAAATGGCACTCCATCCAAGGGCAATTCGTAATGGGTAACAGATGTTTGCTTTGCCTGGGATGCCCACATCCTCTGAAAGGACAGTAGTGTAAACATTTCAGATTCATGATCTTTCATCAGGCAGTTTAATGGAAGAGGTAAGGAGTGAGAAGTTTGGGGTTTAAGAAGGAAATTCCAGAGCTTTCTGCTTAAACTAGAGCCAATGTTACAAAATCACTCTCCTGTTTCCTGGTTGGTCAGGAAACTGGGATCTTCGTTAGTTTGGGTGATATCGCCATCTACTGGATAGGTCCTGTAGTTTTCCCATCAGTCAGTTCCTAACATTCTCACTCTACACAGATATAGACATGAGATGAAGCCAATCTGTTTGACCGGTCTCACAAATAACCTTGTCATCCTGTAATTCCTTCCAACGTTGCCTTAAACTATGTGAATGAATTTACCTCCACTGTGTGAGATAATGTTTCAACATCCTTAATCCTTTTATCATTGGTAAACCACAATAAAGATTTAGTTTGACCTGAAAACACAATTCTGTATTTACCTCAGATTTAATGTGAACCTTTCAAGGCTGAAGTTCTCTATCCTTTCCCAGTAAGCCAATTTCTGCTGGCCTTAACATGAGGACTGCAAATGCATTAGGCTCGCAGGAAACACAAAGCCACCTTCACCAGTTTTACTTCAGTTACTTCTCCCCAGAGATTCTGTTAAATCTCTACGCCCCTTAAAGGGAAGATAAAAAAAGGCAAAGTCCTGTCAGGTCCCTGCTCCTGATTGCAGGCCCTTGCACAAAGATTCAAAAGATAAGAGACCGAGAAACACAATCGTGAAGCCCTCCTAACCATGCTCCTACAGGAAGACATTGACCAACAGCAACTTGCATATAAACATCCCACTGGAAGGTAAACAAGATACGTTTATAATGTCACCATCATCCTAGAGGACTACAGGACCACGCTGTCATTAGAGAGAGACAACTAATGGTGGTGATGGGCCTTGAACCCATACTGTTGGCATCACTCTGCATCACGGACAAGCCATCCAGCCACTAGGGGATTAGTTAGCTCAGTTGGTTGGATGGCTGTTTCGCTATGCAGAGTGACGCTCACAGAGTGGGCTCAGTTCCTACACCGTAGAGTCATACAGCACGGGAACAGACCCTTTGTCCATGCCAACTAAAATATCCTAAATCAATCTAGTCCCATTGGCCAACAGTCGGTCTATATTTCTGTAAACCCTTCCTATTCATATACCCATCCAGATGCCTTTTAAATTTTGTAATTGTACCAGCCTCCACCAGTTCCTCTGGCAGCTCATTCCATATACGTACCGCCCTCTGTGTGAAAAAGTTGCCCCTGAGTTCTTTTTTTAAATCTCTCCCCTCTCACCCTAAACCTATGCCCACTAGTTCAGGATTCCCCTATCCTATTCACCTATCCATGCCCCACCAACTGAGGTTACCATTAATGACTCTCCTTCCGAACCTCCCCCCTCAGCTGAAGTGTGATGCCCCTCAGGTTAAACCACCACCAGTCCTCCTTGCCTCGCTCTCAGTCTCTCTCTCAGTCTCTCTCTCAGTCTCTCTCTCTGTCTCTCTCTCTCTCTCTCTCTCTCTCGAAAACTAACTTCCGTATGAAGCCACAGAACGAGATATTAGGACAGAGGACCAGAAGTGTGGTTGAAGAGGTAGGTTTTCAGGAGTATGTTACAGGAAGAAAGAGGAGTGAATCAGTTTATATTGTAGGTGATGAGATGGTAATCACTACCTGCTAATAATTTGCAAGTGCCCTGCTCTCTCCTCGATGACGTCTAAAGGCCCTCAGTGGTTCACAGTGGTAAAGGAAATCTACCAGTGAGTCTAATAAGCAGAGGCCTTTATCTTAAATATGATGTAGTTTATTGCATGATAGCAATCAGGTACAATGTTATATGACTGAAATAGACATTGTTTATAATGCTTTGACGCAATCTGGGATTCCAGGTCTGTCCCTTTTGAGATCCTTAATGTTCTGGCTTTCCCCAACCAACACTGCATGACATTGTCAGATCGGATGAAGCTTGATGCAGTCTCCAACATTATCCCTTACAGAACAATCAACTCCACTACAATCATGGAGGAGTCACCCATAGATCACGAGCTGTGGGTTGACTATGATTTCTTTAGAAGTGATTTTGTTCTAGATCGTTGAAGTGTATAGAATGCTTTAGGTAAACGTTAGTTTATGTTTAATCAAAAATGAATGGGTTCCACATGCCCCCACCCACCATGTGTTCCCTAAGCCAGTGGACTTTGTGTAACACGGAGACTCAGATCCTAAACGAGCATCAACAAAGTGACTGTGGCAGGATAGCACCCACCATGGAAACCCACAGGGTCCACGTTTCTCGTTTAGTGCTCTCTCCAAAAGTGAAACCTCAGTATGCAAGCCAACCTTGACTCCATATGTATGTCCCACTGTCTGGAAAACAGCCAACGTAATCGAAGACCCTCCTCCCATCCCAGTTGTACTCCCTTCTCACCCTCTTCTGTTGGGCAGAAGATTTGCACGTACGAACAGATTCAAGGACAACTTCTTCCCTGCTGCTATTAGATTTCTGAATGGACCTCTCAAATTTTACATTTAGTGTTAATCATGCTCTTTGTGCATCTTCTCTACAGCAGTAACATTGTATTCCTTGCTCGGTTTTATTACCCTAATGCACTTTATATGGTATGATCTGCCCGTAGTGCAGGCAAAACAAAACTTTTCACTGTACCTAGGTGCAAGTGACAATAATAAATCACGTCAAATCAGTAAGGGGAATTATTGTCTACTTCCACCAGTATTTTCTGACCTTTGCTATTTCTAACCACCACCTAAACTGATTCAACTCCCTGAATTTCTGAGCCAAGATCCTTTCTCTCCCTGATATCCTACTGCCAACCTTTTTCACTATGGCTTGTGCTTCTCTTGGTTTGATTTAGATGATGATCATCCCAATGGCATGGCACATTCACCAGAGCTACTGTCTCATGAATTGAAACCCAAGTCTCCCACATCACTCTTTGGGCCACAAATTCATCTATTTACCTGATGCCAATTTATTTGTAACCCAGAAATCGTAACTCTCCTGGTTTGGCTTTCTATTTTACCCTCTAACTGCAGAACTTCTTTCTCAGTCTCCCTTTCTCATTGGTGTTCACGTGGACCTGGAGAATGGAATCCTTCCCTTCCCATTACAGTTTCCTCTCCAGTCTAGAGGATTCACTCTGAAACGTGCTACTTGGTGTAATGTGGTACAAAGGTTGGTACTACTCCCTGTCACTCCACCAGTGATGCCCATGTCCTTAGTCACCCGGGAATCCGCTGGCTCATTGTGAAACATCCATGCACATATGCCATTCGCTGCTATGGATGTTCAGCTTCCCCTTTTATGTTTAAACCCCAGCACCATGTCAGTGAATCCCCAAACTGTAGGATGGCCACAGGCACATAGCTCGTGTTCCTCCTTAGTTGAGTCACTGCATCATGACATTGCAAAGTCAGCACAACTTGCCCATTTATTTCGAAGGCCCATAGTAACCAACACTGCTGAATGAGAATGCTGACCTGCTGGGAGGAAGTAGCAGAGCAACCGCTTTGAAATGTTCATTTCCAAGTTTCACAGACAGCACCAACATCCTCCTCATACACTCCGATGCCTAAGTCTGTAAGTACTATGCACAAAGAATTTTAGTTACACTTCTCTCAGCGGACCAGGGCTGTCAGAGGCCTGGTTCTGCCACCAGGGCTATCTTATCAGAGGCTCATCCATGCTCCTTACTCTGTGCACTGATTAACTGATGCACAATGTCCCGTCTCCCAGCAGCTGAAAGGTTATTAGAAAATATGTTGTTTTATTGCCTTGTAAGTTGTTGTGTTGGACAGGTATTTATCATGAGCAAATTTGTTTTCTGAATGGCCTAATTATCAATTTTGTTTGTTCTTTGTTTTCATGTAGCCATTTCCACTTTGTCTCGAATTGTGCTTTGATGTTTGTCTGATAAGACCTATGCTGTGATAAGACTTTGCTTACTTACCTGTGAATACAGTCTGTGGTAACGGAACCCCTTCGGTGCTGGGTTATTCCATGATCTTATACCATGGGATTCCTTTTGCCCTGAATGTTCCTACTACATCCTCTCTTGAGTTTGTAGTGAACCAGCTATTCAGAGGCGCAGGATACATATTGTTGAGTTTCACGCCTGGTAGACTGGCTTCTTGAGAAATACTTTGGAGTGTTGGAGTTATACAGCACTCAGTGCAAACCCAAACTTACTCAAGCTGGCTTGTTAACTGTATAATGGAGCTGGCATTTTGGGTTAATGGGGAAGTTCCCACCTGGGGGTTAAAGCGTCTCTCTCCCTGGCTGTGCTATCCTTTTCCCCTCTCTGTAACAGACAAAGGTCACACAACCTTAAAGCCATAACCTCTCTGTCACTTATGCATTAAAGTCAGAAGTTGCACGACAGCAGATTATAGTCCAACAGGTTTATTTGAAATCAGCAGCTTTTGCAGCGCTGCTCCTTCATCAGGTGAAGTGGGAGAGATGAGCACACAGACACAGAGTTTATGGGCAGAGAGATCAAAAGATCATACAACTAGTGCGCATGGAGTGTCAGATAATCAGTCTGTGCAAGTGACCAAGAATATTAATGATGAGTAAACCTGCAGAGACTTATGATCTGACATTCCACACATGTCATCTGTCTGATCTTTTGATCTCTCTGCCCTAGATCTCTCTGCTCATAAAGTCTGTGTCTCTGTGCTCATCTCTCGCACTGCACCTGATGAAGGGGCTGCATTCCAAAATCTCATGATTTCCAATGAACCTGTCAGACTATAAACTGGTGTCGTGTGACTTCTGGCTCTGTCCACCCCAGTCCAATACCGGCCCCTCCACATCATGCGTTAAGCCGGAAATGTGAATGTTGCCGAATGATTGAATGTTAATCACATCATTACTCAGTGCCTTCCTACACCAACTGGAAAGGAACATAACTCATTACCCTATTGGATGACGTTTGACCATCAGCATATCAGCCATTACTGCCCCTTTTCCAATATTTTTATATCTGTGTCATGAAGGGATAAAGGACAAGAAAGACAAGTTGGAAGAAGTTGTGATCTAAAATTGTTGAACTCAATATTGAGTCTTTTTTATTTGAGCGCACTTGAACATCTCATACCAACTTTAGGATTCACTCTTTTTCTTTTACTCACTCAAGCATTCTTTCCCCAAGAACTTCCAGAATTCTGTTTTTCAGTTCAACTGATTTTCTAACTGAGAGTTTTGCTTGCTTCTTGTCCTGTGAGTTCTGTGTTCTGCAACTGAACAGATTGAAACTCACCCCAATTAGTTTATTAGTTTTTCTTCTTAGCTTTCATTCTAAGAAATGCTGCAAGAATTGAATTTCACTGAACTTATAGCCAAGATGTCCAATTAACTCCCCTGGTTTCTAACTCACCTCATTTCTTGACTGTTTCACTATAGATTTAATGAGATCTTCACAAAAGAAAATACTGGGATTTTTTTTCCCCCCAAAGTGAAAGGTTCATCACAAACGCTGGAAATCACCCAGGTGGACTCAACGGTCAAGGAAGCACAACAATGCCCCTACCTTCTCAGCAGGCTAAGGAAATTCACTATGCCCACCCACAAGGACTCTTACCAATGTTTATAGATGCACTATGGAAAGCATCCTATCTGGAAGCATCACAGTGTGGTATAGCAACTGACCTTCACAAGACTGCAGGAAACAGCAGAGAGTCGTGAACACAACCCCCCGGTCCATCTCACAAACCAGCCTTCCGTCCACTGACTCCATCTGTACTTCCCACTGCCTCGGGAAAGCAACCAACGCAATCCTCTTACAAGGATGCCTTCCTTGAAGAAGCTCCCTTCCTCCCTCTACAAGTGAGTCCCTCTCTCACTGCACACCCCAGGTCATCTCCTCTGCCCAGAAACTCTTCAGCCACGTTGTCTTAGCCCGCTTGGCACCCTCTCCTCATTCCTGAAGAAGGGCTCATGCCCGAAACGTCGATTCTCCTGCTCCTTGGATGCTGCCTGACCTGCTGCGCTTTTCCAGCAACACATTTTCAACACAATCAAAGAGCCCTTCCACCCTGATTATACTCTCTTCCATCCTCTTCAATCAGACAAAAGATACAAAAGTTTAAATATGTGTACGAACCGATTCAAGAACAACTTCTTCCCTGCTGTTATCAGACTTCTCACATATTAATGTCGATCTCTCTCTCTGCACTTTTTCTGCGTCCATAACACTGTATTCTCCACTCAGTTCTGCTACCCTGATGCACTTTGTATGGTTCGATCTGCCTGTATAGTACACAAAACTACAGTTTTCACTCTGCCTCCGTGCATGTGACAAGAGTAAATCAATCAAACAATCAGGCAGTAAAAATGAGTGTCTTTGATGTCAAGTTGCTTTTGATTGAGTGTGACTTCAGAAGTGCGAGTAAGATGGAATCGGGGGAAACTCTCAGCTTGTTGGAGAATATGGGGTGGCACGGTGGCTCAGTGGTTCGCACTGCTGCCTCACAGCACCAGAAACCCGGGTTCGATTCGCACCTCGGGTGACTGCCTGTGTGGAGTTTGCATGTCCTCCCCTTGTCTGTGTGGGTTTACTCCGGGTGCTCTGGTTTCCTCCCAGAATCACAAAGATGTGCAGGTCAGCTGAATTGGCCATGCTAAATTGTCCCATAGTGTTAGATACATTAGTCAGAGGGAAATGGGTCTGGGTGGGTTACTCTTCGGAGGGTCGGTGTGGACTGGTTGGGCCGAAGGGCCTGTTTCCACGCTGTAGGGAATCTGTTCTAATCATTTCTAGCATAAAGGAAGACAGCTGTTGTTTAATGGAAACAATCATCTAAGCGCCCGGACGTGGGGTTCTTCAGGATGGTGTCCTGAATCCAACCGTCTTCACCCACTTTAAAAGTGATAGCTGTCTTACATCGGGTCAAAAATGAGGATGTTCACTGCTGACTGTGGGCCAGGAACTGCAACGTTAACTATCGGGAGGCTGCAATGGGGACTGAACAAATATTCCCCAGTATGACCAGAGGACTAAGGGAGCCTAATACTTCTGAGGAAAGAACATTTCTTATGGGCCCCAAAGAGGCTCTTCTGCTCCTCCCAGTGGCTACACATGAAAAAGCAAAAGGCACAGATGATTCAAAAAATTTCCTTTCTCCACTTCCACCCTCCTTGAATGCATTTCCTGGCCTTGGTGTGTAAACCATTTACTGCTTCTCTACTCAGTCCTGCTTTAAAATAGTATGTGCCTTGAAGAATGTAATTGCATGGGAGACAGTGTGTAAGCATTCACTGGATTAATTCCAGAGACAAAAGGCTTGTCTTACAAGGAGAGTTTGAGTAGTTGAGGCTTATACTCAGTAGAATTAAGAAGAACGAGAGATTTCTAATTGATGTACATGAGACGCTAAGGGGAACTGACAAGTAGATATACAGAGAATGTTTCCATATGTAGAGCAAACCAAAATGAGCTGTTGTGTTTTGAGGATAAGAAGTAGCAGATTTGAAAACAAACAAATAAATAAATAAATGATTATTACCACGTGTATTTTACAGTGGAATACAATAATAGACAGTGAAAAGCTTTCATTTGTTGCCATAATCCTGCACCATTTTAATAATTTAAGAATGAGGGAAAATGAGAAGAAATAGTTTAAAGAAAAGTCCGTCTGCATACGGGCTCTGAGCTGGCTTGGAACCACCACCTCCTCCCCCTCCCCCCAGACCAACTTAACGTCAAAGTCACTGATCCTCAGCCGCCATCTTTCACTGCTAGGCCATTCCACCTTCCCCACCGCCTGCACCAGGCATACCAACATTGGCGACTGTCACCGTGGGCAGTGTTGTCATGGTGACTTCCTGCCACTGCCTTGTCACCGCCAGCGCCGGAACCAGCCAGCGATGCATCCTGGGAAATGAGTCACCAATCTCTGGAATTCACTTCCCAGAATGTACTGAGCACTAAAAAACTGAATGCAGTAGACCCCCACATCCATGGATTCGGTTTCCATGGTTTCAGTTATCCGCTGTTTATCGTGGACCAAAGATATTAAATGGAAACTTCCAGAAATAAAGGATTTATATTTTTAAATTGCACACCATTCTGAGTAACATGATGAAATCTTCCTGCTCCATCGTGCTCAGTACCTTACTCATCTCTCATTATCCTCTGTACCCACGCTGGCCAGTTTTACTCACATCCAGTTAACCTTTAGCGTCCTCGCTGTCTGCATTTGTTGCCACGTTATCGCAGTGTTGTTGTGAAAATAACCCTTAAAATGACTTACATATAGGTTCGCTCGTCTCCGCGGTTTCAGGCAACCACGATAGGTCTTGGAACATACCACTTGTGGGTACGGGGGTAACTACTATAATTTGAAGAGGAGACCGATTTTTAATTAGTAATGGGATAAAGGGTCACAGGCAGGAGGGTGAATATTGGTCTGAGATGAGATCGGCCATGAATATAGTGAATGTGAAGCAGGTTCGAGGGGCTGAATGGCCTCCTCCTGCTCATAGTTCTTACATTTGATGGCAGCCTCTGAGCGCAATCGGAGTATTATGAGGCACCCCACTGTGTTGCCCATTAAAATGTCTCAGAGAGTCACTTCCAAACCAGCCTCTTCTCAAACCCAGAATGCAGTACACCAAAAGTCACGATTGGTGAATTCATTATGTTTTTTTTTAATATTTTGCTGAGTTTTCATAGAAAATTTACTGATAATGTTATATCATGTGTGATGAAAGGTGCACAATCTGTCGAGATGAGTACTATTTTGGGGAATTTGTAGTTACTTCTGTGAAAGTTTTTTTGAATAAGGTCAAAGAGCTCTTCTGGAACAGTGATTAAATCCAGCATTTTTGTCAGAAAGCAGGTGACTGTGGACCCCTTTGGTGTTAAAGGAAAAATGTTTATATTGTATTGCAACAAATAGAGTAAATATATAAAGGCAATAGCTTTATTTTCAAAAGACTCTGGATTTGAGTACGTTCTTTTTAATTCAGTTCAGAAAACCCTAGTGTTGAGTTTAGAAAAAAATTTAAATTTCCCCTGGAAGAGGTGAACAGGACAGTTCAGGAACCAGTTTACTTTTGCAGAAAGGTTCAATTTGTAAACTTCCAAATTGGGAGAGTTTGGTTAGAACATCGTTTGAACAGAGAATGTTTAGGCTCTCAGATTTGTGAGAAGTTGGCGTCAGCAAATTGTGAAAGGACTTATGGAATTGTCTCGACAGTGCATTGTAAGCAAAACATCAGGAGTCTGTTAACTCTAACCCTAAAGAGTTGAGGGAGGGTTGTAAATTCTCCGGACCTGAACCTCTGCAATGGATAGTGTCAGGAAATGGATCTAACTGTTGTACGTATTTAGTTGGCTTGGCTTGTTTTATTTTATCACTTTTGTGTAGTAAACATCTGTTCTCTTGAAGAAAATCTGCAACCTCGTGTGAATGTGTCTCAGTGACTAACTACCACGTTAACTAACTGAAGCAAAAAAGATTATCTATCAAGCCACATTTCGTTCTTGAATCTGACTTGCCCATCAGGTGGGATCATAGGGCAGGTGGCCTGGTCGTATTATCTTTAGACTAATAATCTAGAGGAAACAACGAATGTTATGGAGACCTGGGTTCAAATCCTGCCAAAGCAGATGGTGGAATTTGAATTCAATAAAGAATTTGGAATTCACAGTCTAATGATGATCATGAAACCATTGTTGATTGTCAGGAAAAAAACCTACCTGGTTCACTAATGTTCTTCAGGGAAACAAGTCTGCCATCCTTACCTGGTCTGGCCTTTATGTGACTCTAAATCCACAACAATGTACTTGACTCTTAACTGCCTGGTGAGCAATGAATTTTGGCCCAGTCAGGGACGCCCACGTCCCATTCATGAATTTAAAAAAAACATATGGCATGTTTTCTCCAGAATTACGGTCGATTTGATTGTTGTTCTCTGGAACAGATTCTGATAGCTCCTAGTTGATAACTCTTTGATTGTTTTGCAACTGTAATAAAAAGCCAATTATCTGTTTCAGCCTATCACCTCAAAATAATATTAAATGTGTTTGTCATTTTTCATAATGTTCGAGAAGTGGTTAATAATGTTTTCATTTCCTTTATCTGATTAGAGTAATGTAGTTCCTCTGTTCTCAACCATCTGGTTCCTGTGAGCAGCACAAAAACACACTTGATTTATGTTAATGTTTTGCATGTATAGACTAAACTCTAAATTATAAAATTAAGCTTAACATGCTTCCCTAAGTTGGTCATCCTGTATATTTTAGATAACCTCATGTGTCATTGAAATGGCACAGCAATTCTTGGCAGAATTCATTAATGTAAATTGTAATCTATTCTGTCCCAATTAATCTATACTATAGTGAACTGGTAGTGTCTATATTAATGCTTTCATTACAGAAGGAAGCTTCTGCATAAGAACAAACGCATCTCATTAATGTCTTTCTCTATGATTGAAAGTTGAACATTAGTTATGTCCAATTATAACATAGCATGGAGTTTTCCAAGTTGACAGTTTATTCCTCGAGTAAAAAATGAGGTCTGCAGATGCTGGAGATCACAGCTGAAAATGTGTTGCTGGTCAAAGCACAGCAGGCCAGGCAGCATCTCAGGAATAGGGAATTCGACATTTCGAGCATAAGCCCTTCATCAGGAATGCACATCATTTGAGATAAATCTATTAGACAGGAGAGGGATAAGATCATTTAATGATTTTTTTTCTCTTGGGGGATTGTTGGAGTGAGGAATCTTCTTCCCCTAATTGGCAGTGAAGGCTGGGTCTTGAAATCTATTCAAGGCTGTGTTGGTTAGATTTTGATGGACAAGGGAGTCAGGAGTTAGAAGGATGGCAGATAGGAAAATGGAGCTGAGACCACAACTAGATCAACCTTCCTTGATGAGCCTGTGATGTAATGATGGTGCACCTGATTCCAGACCAGATTCAAATCACATCGGGAGTCACTGTCATTTTTATAATTGCCTTAATGCTATTGCCTTTACATGTTTACTCTATTTGTTGCACTATAATATAAACATCTTTCCACTAACACCAAAGGAGTCTGCAGTCACTTGCTTTCTGACAAAAAAACTGGATTTAATCACTGTTCCAGAAGAGCTCTCTGATCTCATTCAAAAAAACATTTACTGAAGTAACCAACAAATTCCAAAAATGGTACTCGTCTTGACAAATTGTGCACCTGACTGGACGACTGGCTTGTGACATAGAGTGATGCCACTAATGTGGGTTCAATTCCTGCACTGGCTAAGGTCACCATGAAAGACCGTCCTCCTCAACCTTTCCTCTCACCCAAGGCACAATGACCCTCAGGTTAAACACTACTGGTCGTCGCTCTCTCTGATGAGAGCATAGCCCTATGGTCTGGTAAGACAATGACAACCTTTACAAGAGAGTCATTGTCTGTCACCTACTAGTACAGGGCCTTTGTACTACTGAACAGAAGCTGCAGTCTCTCCTGATGACTGCAAGGTGAAAGCTGAGACATTATAGCTCTTTTCAGCAAGTTTCAAGATAATCGCTAATCAATCTGATGGGAAATTCTGGAGAAACCTGGTTACCTCCAGGGATCCAGTTGCCAGCATGGATTAGTTTAGTCAGAGAGCAGCATTGCATTTCAGGGGAAGGAAGACGTGTACTTGATGGGGAAAGGATGGGGAGGATGTGTTGCCTGAGGCATTGGGGGGGAAGTTCAAGAGGAGTATAAATACCAGTATGGAACTGTCAGGCAGAGTTGTTATAAACTTAGTGCAATGTATCTGCAAATTTCACATTACTGTTCACTCTGTACCATTGCATTGCGGAGAAACCTGAGTATGTTTTGGCTGTGTTTCTAAGATGTCACAATTGATTTAACTGTTGATTTACTTTCCCCATCCCACGCAGTGGCACCAACATGTCCCGAATGCACCAACAATTTCAAATTAATGACCTGACATTGCCCAGTGATAGGCACTGAGTGATGCGCCTCACTACAGTTGGGTGAGAAATCATTGCAGTATGTTTTTCCAGATGATCATTTGTCACTCGGCTGGATCCTTAGATTGATTGTAGTTCCCCCTCCTTTTCCAGCTGCACTTAATACATCACAATACACTGTTTGGTTTCAGAAGGAACTGATTACAATGGCGCTGTCTCAGTGCTTCACATTTTTCAACCCACTTGCATGGTGTAAACTTCTGCTGTATTTAAAGAGAATGTTGCAGTTTGGATTGATGAAGCATTGCCAGTGTTGATGGAAAACCTGACTATATCAGGTTCAGCCACAGCGATGGGACTAATCCAGACACTCTTTCTGATTCATTTTCCAAATTCCCAGAAGCCCAGAAACACCAGACTTGCATTCATCTAGCAACTTTCACAAGCCCGTAATGATCCAACTAAATTTAAAGACAATCATTTTTTAAAGTGGTGTAATCCATGCATCTAATTTGTGCACAGCAAGCTGCCATATAGGGGTGTGTGTGTGTGTGTGTGTGTGTGTGTGTGTGTGTGTGTGTGTGTGTGTGTGTGTGTGTCTCTCCCTCTCTTTCTCTCTCTATCTGTGTCTGTCCAGTAACTTCATGATTGACATCAGTGACATCAAGGGACAAGGGGAGACGGAGACTAAAACTGACGACTAATTAGTCATATCTCAGAACTTAGTCTCAAAACAGCTACATTGATATTAAACAAGACATTCCTTTTTTTCTGATTTTATGAACAAGTTATTGAAGAATAATATTACTGTGAGGACTTGACCTGAAGGGACGTTGCAAAGATTGATTGTTCAATAGCAATGTGAAGAAACATTTCACAATGCATTTCAAAGATTACCAAGCTGCCCCTATAATATATGAAAAAGAAAAGAGGAAAGGTGGCCTCTACAAAGCAGGAAAGAGTTCACATGACCGAATAAAGAGGATAAAAAAAGAGGCTCAAAGCAGAAGGGTAAAGAAGAAGCAGAAAATAGCAAGGTTACAGAGTCAAAGCATCAAAGTAAAAAATGTTTTTCCAAATCACACTAACCAGAGTGGCATCAGAGCAGAGATGAGCCGATTTAAAGGCACAAATGATCTTTAAATAGAGAATGTGCATGAAATAATCGATAGTCTGAATGATTCCTTCCTCACTATATTTAAGAGAACACGCAGACAATATATCCCCTCATCAAAAAGAAGTACGATAAAGGATGAAATTCAAATGTTCGATGCATCGGGGATTCTGGGAAAATTAAGTCAAAAGGACTTCAAACAAATAAGCCTCAGAGAAGCATGGGATTTTACAAAGACACTGAGGGAAGAGCCCTGTTAGGGACTGACCATCACAGAGATGGAAACTTGGAGGGGACCAGGAGATTGGAACTGGGCCAGTATTTTGATCATGTTCGTGGAGAGTGAGACAACAGACACAGGCAGTTCAAGGAAGTTTATTCTTACATTAACTCGGAGTAATAAAATCATGGAATTGCTCGATATAGTGGTAAATTTGAGGACTATTTGGTTAATAATATAAGGTAAAAGGTAAAGTCACCATAGTCCCAGAGGACCATAGGGGGCTCATCTCTTATTAGAGAGGAAGAACCATTGCTATTAGACCAACCATTTCTCTTTAAGGAGGGAGCAGCCGTAGACTCCTCTGAGCTATTGAAGACTTTATCTTGCCGTCAAAGTTGGTGTTAGCTCACCTTGCACTATTTTCCAAAGTGTCTTCAGGTTTGCTACTGGTAATCTGTAATAATCCCATGAATTCAAGGTCAGGCAATCATAGTTTATTTGCTGTAAACCTGAGGGTGACCATGTTAGTAAGGAAAGCCCTTCCTGGTCATCTTAGCCAGTGCTGAAACTGAACCCACGCTTTACAACCATGTAATCGACAGCCAGTGTGATTTTAGAAAAGGAGGATTTCTGTCTGCCCAGCCCTATGTTTCCTTCAGGAAGTGGCAGTGTAAGTAGACCCACGGCAAATCCATTAGAAATTATGCACTTTAACATCCAAAACAAAAATGGCATTTTGTAAAACATGAGGCTTGTAGTTAAGCTTGTACCTATGAATATTCAACTGAAATTGACTGAGGATTTGAAAAGAGTGTGTCAGGGTTAGAGGAGACTGGCAAGGGTGATGGTAAGCATTGATTTTGGAGTGTTTCAGAGCTCAGTATTGGGTCTTTGATATACGTCAACGTTTCATATTCAGTATTTCAATATGAGATAACACCAACTTTGACGGGGGAGTGGAATCAATGGAGATAATCAGACGTGAGTCTGAGCAGGTGAGTAATAGCTGATATATCTCATATGAGGAAGACATAACATTGGAATGAAACCAAGGGATTTAGTATGTCTCAAATGGTGCAGAAATAATTAAGCTTGAAGTTGAAAGAAAATGAAAAATCTCAGGGTTGCTTTTCCTGGGTGTGGAGAGCACGATACCCACTCATTTAAAACCCAACTGTTTTATGTAGCATTTATTTAACTGTTGTCTGTCTGCTTCTGGCTCAGAATAGGTATAAAGGGCGTGGTAAATCAACTGAGAAGATCAGGTCACCCAAGGTCACCTGTCAGCTGAGAGGGCAGGAGCATCTTGGGAATCTCCTAAGGCAGGACTGAAGAAGGTCATTGTTCTCCTTGTGGAGGTTAAGTGGGCTCAACCTATCCCCTCAGCCCAACACAGGAATATGGTAGTCTTAGGCAAAGGGTAATCTGCTCCCTGCAGTCCACCCACTGACCTGCCCCTGTTGAGTCAAAAAACATTCCCTCGTGAGGAGCTACTTTATATTATGTTGAAATAGCTGTGCGATCTTAATGGAAGGTCAGGGCTAGTGCTGTCATCACTAGACATATTAATCCAGATTGAGTGGATAAGGAGTGGAGCTGGAAAAAGCACAGCAGGTCAAGCAGCACCAGAGGAGCAGGAGAGTTGACATTTCAGGTTGGAACCTTTCATAAAGACTTTCGTCATTTAATCCAGACTCTCAAGTAAAGTTCTGGGGATCTAGATTCAAATCCTGACAGGGTTGATAGTAAAATTTGAATTCAATAAACATCTGACATGAAGAGCTATAAAGCCATTGTTGATTGTCAGGAGAAAAAGACCCATTTGATTCATGAATATCCTTTAGGGAAGGAGGTTTCTGTCCTATATGTGACTCTAGACCTATAGCAATATCATTGACTCTCAGTTGTCCTCTGTGCAGTTAGCATTAGCAATAAATGCTGGCCTAGCATGCATCTTGTGAACAATTTTTAAAACTCCATGAAATGAAATATCTTAAAGGTAATTATAGAATATGATATATATAAACACATTTACGTTATTTAACAGTTTCCATTCAACAGATCAAGTGTCAGCCATTCTCAGATCCTTGTCTCAGGGCATTGCCTTAACCAATCAGTGTCAACTTGCACAGTGCAAATATAAGCAAAGCTTGGCAGTTAATTGGCAGTCATCATCAGGTAGTGTATTCTCTAGGCCCATGTCTTGACTAGAGTTGCACTATGAGTCTGCTTACCAACCAGTCAGCACTTTACATAGAACATTACAGTGCAGTAGACCCCCTTCAGCCCTAGATGTTGTGCTGACTGTGGAATCAATCTGAAGCCCATCTAGCCTACATTATTCCATATTCATCCCTATGTTTATCCAATGACCATTTAAATGCCCTTAAAGTTGGCGAGTCTACAACTGTTATAGGCAGGGTGTTCTATACCCCTACTACTCTCTGAGTAAAGAAATTACTTTTGACATCTGCCCGATATCTATCACCCCTCAGTTTAAAGCTATGTCTTCTTGTGCTAACTTTCCATTAAAAGTGCCCTTTTCCCTTGCCATTGGCATTTCTTACAAATTGCCATCATAAATGAAAGACAAAACGCTTTGACAAAATGTGTCTTTTTATTAGATTTATGTACATAAAGCTGTATATCTTCACATATTTATGGATCACAATTGCCAGAGATAAAGTAGGGGCCTACTCCCTGCAACCAAAAGGAATATGTTCAAGCCTGGGAAAGTTTTTGAATTTTCTGGGAGTTTGGGGAGTCTATACAATGTCAATGCTTTTGCCATCACAATGCCTGAACCAAACAAATTGACTTGCTAATCAATTAACGCCCTTTTCTCCTGTAGTTTAAATTTGTCATGATTATTGTAAACATGGCATTCTTGCACTTGTCCTGATGGGTACACAATGAAAAGCTTCAACATTTCTCTCTTTGCAGTAATAGCCACTGCATCATTGATTTATGTCATCTTCCTGACTGTACTTTTTGGCATTAATGTTGACTGTGGTGCAGACATCATTCTATCATCTCAGTTTCTCAATTGGCAAAATTGATCATTGGTGTGCAAAGAATGTCATATGTGATCAGACATAAAGGCAACCCTATTAATTTTCTCTTCCTAGAGATCCCACTCTGAATTCTCTCTAACCAGCGAGGAAAATCTAAGTAAAGACCTAACCGAAACTAACCCTAAATCCTCTGACTCCGGAGTGATGGGGAAGCTTGGACAATTCCAGCCCTCCGAAAATCCGGACTTAAGATCCTATTCACTGCCAAGTTGGAAAAGCATGGATTTGCTGGATAATGCAGGTAAGTGGGTGAAAGTGAGGATTGCAGATGCTGGAGATCAGAGCTGAAAATGTGTTGCTGGAAAAGCGCAGCAGGTCAGGCAGCATCCAAGGAGCAGGAGAATCAACATTTCGGGCATGAGCCCTTCTTCAGGAGTGAGGAGAGTGTGCCAAGCAGGCTAGGATAAAAGGTAGGGAGGAAGAACTTGGGGGAGGGGTGTTGGAAGTGCGATAGGTGGAAGGAGATTAAGGTGAGGGTGATAGGCCGGAGTAGGGGTGGGGCGGAGAGGTCAGGACGAAGATTGCAGGTTAGGAAGGTGGTACTGAGTTTGAGGGTTGGGACTGAGACAAGGTGGGGGGATGGGAAATGAGGAAACTGGAGAAATCTGAGTTCATCCCTTGTGGTTGGAGGGTTCCTAGGCGGAAGATGAGGCACTCCTCCTCCAGCCGTCGTGTTGCTATGGTCTGGTGATGGAGGAGTCCAAGGACCTGCATGTCCTTGGGAGAGTGGGAGGGGGAGTTGAAGTGTTGAGCCACGGGGTGGTTGGGTTGGTTGGTCCGGGTGAAACAGAGGTATTCTCTGAAACGTTCCACAAGAAGGTGGCCTGTCTCCCCAATATAGAGGAGGCCACATCAGGTGCAGCGGATGTAATAGATGATGTGTGTGGAGGTGCAGGTGAATTTGTGGCGGATGTGGAAGGTTCTGTGGGGTTCTATCCGGGTGGCGGTTTTACAGGGGGCAGGATGGGAGGAGGTGTAGTCCAGGTAGCTGTGGGAGTTGGTCGGTTTATAGTAAATGTCCTTGTTGACTCGTGTGTAAAAACGCCATCCCATATTCCCAATTCCTTCGATTCCGCCGCTTCTGTTCCCAGGAGGACCAGTTCCAATACCGTACAGCCCAGATGCCCTCCTTCTTCAAAGACGGCAATTTCCCCCCAGGTGTGATCGACGATGCTATCCACCGCATCTCCTCCACTTCCCACTCCTCCGCCCTTGATCCCCGCCCCTCCAATCGCCACCAAGACAGAACCCCACTGGTCCTCACCTACCACCCCACCAACCTCCATATACATCGTATCATCCATTGTCATTTCTGCCACCTCCAAACGGACCCCACCACCAGAAATATATTTCCCTCCCCTCCCCTATCAGCGTTCTGAAAAGACCACTCCTTCCATGACTCCCTCGTCAGGTCCACACCCCCCTCAACCCAACCTCCACTCCCGGTACCTTTCCCTGCAACCGCAAGAAATGCAAAACTTGCACCCACACCTCCCCCCTTACTTCCCTCCAAGGCCCCAAGGGATCCTTCCATATCCGCCACAAATTCACCTGCACCTCCACACACATCATTTACTGCATCCGCTGCACCCGATGTGGCCTCCTCTAATTGGAGAGACAGGCTGCCTACTTGCGGAACGTTTCAGAGAACACCTCTGGGAACCTGGACCAACCAACTCAACCACCCCGTGGCTCAACACTTCAACTCTGCCTCCCACTCCACCAAGGACATGCAGGTCCTTGGACTCCTCCATCGCCAGACCATAGCAACACCACGCCTAGGAACCCTCCAACCACAAGAGATGAACTCCAATTTCTCTGGTTTCCTCATTTCCCCCCACCTTGTCTCAGTCCCAACCCTCGAACTCAACACCACCTTCCTAACATGCAATCTTCTTCCTGACCTCTCCGCCCCCACCCCCACTCCAGCCTATCACCCCCACCTTAACCTCCTTCCACCTATCGCACTTCCAACACCCCTCCCCCAAGTCCCTCCTCCCGACCTTTTACCTTAGCCTGCTTGGCACACTCTCCTCATTCCTGAAGAATGACTCATGCCCGAAATGTTGATTCTCCAGCTCCTTGGATGCCAATGCAGGTATGTAACCAACAGAGGGCGCTGACTATGTGGAATACCAGATCGCGGAAGACTTAAAGTGGGCATTAATAATTGATCATTCCATGGACGGTTTGCCAGCTGACTGGAGTGCAGCAAAAGTTAAAAAAGAACATGATTTTTTTCAAGAATGACAGACTATTAAAGAGTTAAGAAAAACTCCATCTTTATATAACAATTTAGCATTAAAGATGTGAGGTTTCTGTATCAGGCAGAATCACTGAGCAATCCAAGCAAGATATCTGTTCTGATAACTTGATTTTTTTTTACTTTGTAAGGTACCAAGTGAACCAGGAAGTTTATAAACCAGATAGGGCAATATGGGCTGGGGAGTGGAATCTTCTTTGAGACTTGTTCCAATCTCCCGCTTTAATTTAGGGAGAACCCCTTTAGCAAAGTCCTATCCATTCCTGTGTTGGACTGAGGTCCCCCCAGCAATGCAACATGAGACCGTGTGAGCTCTCCAGAAACAAAGTTAAAAATCGTACAGGTCAGGTCCAACAGGTTTATTTGGAAGCATTAGCTTTCGGAGCACTGCTTCTTCATCAGGTAACTTAACATAGTTAGCAGATTAACATAGTTAGCATAGTTAACAGCTAACATAACATTAGTTACCTGATGAAGGAGCAGTGCTCTGAAAGCTAGTGCTTCCAAAATAGACCTATTTGTCTGTAACCTGGAGTTGTGTGATTTTTAACTTTGTCCACCCCAGTCCAACACCCGCACTTACAGACACAGAGAATGCTGGAGAAACTCAGCAGGTCTGGCTGCATCTGTGGAGAGAGAAATAGAGTTAATGTTTCAGGTCCAGTATGACTGTCCTTCAGATCTGTTCTGAAGATGTCATATTGGACTTGAGATGTTAACTCTTTGTCTCTCTCGGCAGATGCTGCCAGATCTGCTGAGTTTCTTCAGCATTCTCTGTTCCTTTCAGATTTCCAGCATCTGCAGTATTTTACTCATGTAGAATCATAGAGTCATACAGCACAGAACTAGACTCTTCAATTCAACTAGTCCATGCCAACTATAATCCCAAGCATAGCTAGTCCCACCTGCCTGCCCATATCTCTCCAAACATTTCCTATTCATGTATTTATTTAAATATCTTTTAAACATTGTAACTGTACTCGCATCCGTCACTTCCTCAGGAAGTTCATTCCATACGTGAACCACCCTCTGTGTAAAAAATACATTTCTCCTCATGTCTTTTCAAATCTCACTCCTCTCACCTTAAAAATACACTGCGTAGTCTTGAAATTCCCCACCTTAGCGAAAAGACACCTTATCTATGCCCTTTATGACTTTATAAACCCCTATAAGGTCATCCCTCTACCTCCTACGCTCCAATGAAAAAACTCCAAGCCTATCCAGCCCCTCCTTATAACTCAAACCCTCCATTCCTGGCAGCACCCTGGTAAACATCATCTGAACCCTCTCCAACTTAACAACATCCTTCCTATAACAGGGCGATCAGAGCTGGATTCTTATTTATTTGAGCTCTCCTGATCTACCTCTTCACAAAGTCCAAGAACTTCACAGGGCCTTGGTAATTTTCATTTTCAGTGCAGTGACTGCTTTTAACTGCTATGTTTTGAGTCTCAATTTGAGATAGTTGTAAGGAAAGCATTAGCCCAGAGTATCACAGGTTTACACTGTCAGCAGTAACTCATTCAGATTTGAGGAGCTAGGAACCACCCAGCAGTAAGCATTAACTGAAATCTTAGAATCAATGGATGGATAATTCATACCTGTTGAGTTCACTAAGAATTATAGCATCCCTACAGTGTGTGAGCAAGCCATTCGGCCCATCGAGTCCATACTGACCCTCTGAAGAGCATTCCATCCAGACCCACATGATCCCCGCTACCCTGCATTTCCCATGGCCAATCCACCTAGCCCGCACATCTTTGGACTGTGGGAGGAATCTGGAGCACCCGGAGGAAACCCATGCTGATACAGGTAGAATGTGCAAACTCTACACAGAAAGTCGCCCGAGGCTGGAACCGAAATTGGGTTCCTGTTGTGAGGCAGCAGTGTTAACCACTGATCCACCATAATGCATCCTAAATTTATTTCAGCATTACTAAACTGACATTCAGGAATTAGCCATGTGACATAATTCAGATACATTTTCAGAAGGCACGTGATAGGCTTGATGAAGAGATAATAACTTGGTGAGGTTCATCTTCGCCTTTAATTTCATGCCCAGTTCCTCTGCACAGACAGGGCTACAAACCAGAGAGAAAAAAATGCACAACACATGAGAATAGTAAAGAAAATTTTGAATGCAAACAGTGAGGATAAATAATAGATTAATCTTGTTGATTTGAAAGCAGAAAACGCATACTACAACTGAGCTGGGACAAAGGAAATAGAGTAGGGAACAAAACAGGGTTCTACACTAGGCTTGCTTTCTAGCACTTGTTATTCTTTTGAATCTCTATGGTGTGGAAGCAGGCCATTCGGCCCATTCAGTCCACACTGACCCTCTGAAGAGTACCCCACCCAGGCCCACCTCACTATCCCTGTATTTCCCATGGCTAACTCACCTCGCTTGCACATCCCTGGACACTACAGGCAATTTCCCATGGCCAATCCACCCAAACCTGCACATCTTTGGAGTCTGGGAGGAAACCAGAGCACCTGGAGGAAACCTACACAGGGAGAATGTGCAAACTCCACACAGACAGTTGTTGAGGGTGGAATTGAACTCAGGTTCCTGGCACTGTGGAGCAGCAGTGTTAACTACTAAGCCACTGTGCCTCCCCATGAAACCTCAAGTGCTAATTCAAGTACTGTTTAAAAGTTGTGAGCATATGGCCTCAACTACCCTCCCAAGCAGTGCCTTCCAGACCCGTATCTGCTGTAATATCAAAGGTTAAGTCATCATAATTCCAGAGGTCCATAGGGGCTGCTCTCTCATTAGACAGAGATGACTGGTGTCCCTGGTATATAGGTAAGAGTGTTGATGAGCAATGGAGATTCTGGAGGTCTGGCATAAATAGAAAGGAGAGAACGACAGGAAATATTGGAGTGGGAGACAATTAGGAAGGATATGACATTGACTCCTGAGATTGGAGTGCCTGGTCCCAAGCAAAATCCTCAAAATACCTTTGCTAAATACCTCCGAATTGACTGAATTCAGATCTTGGCTCCTAACATCTGCAAACAAATACTTCATAGGTCTGAAGAAGAAACACTGGCTGGAGGTTTAAAATCAGAATGCTATTTGCCATTTGACTGCCTGTTGATTCACTACACTTTTAGGAATCTTTAAGGTTTTATAATTAAGGGTCCAATGTGCAAATGCAAAGCTGGGTGGGGCTAGACCAATATTATCCATTGATTATGCCACTTCTAGATGACATTGCCCAGTTTTGAATGACCTATGGTGCAGTCTCAGCAGTATCTCTCTGCTGTGCTGTGCTTCCATCAGACTGTGTGGAACAGTAGCTTTCAGGGCCCAACTATAATTTCCTCATTTTATGCTCCATCTTCCCAAACGTCTTTTTGAATCTTATTTGTCCCTCAATCTCATTGGACTGTCTGTCCATCCAACCATCCTTGTTTCTGAGGGTTGATCCATAATTCCCGAAAGTGCCAGTAGTTTGCCATGGCCTTCTGCAGGGTGGCTGACTGGGAAACCCTCCCAATCACACTAACTGTTGTCAGGTGCATTGGGAGAAATTACAGGATGACAGCTACTGTACCATGCGATCTCCTGTCATTGAGTCGTCCAGGGAAAAGTAATTGAGCTCCCTTGTTGAATGTGTTTTCTTGTCCATCGCAACCCATTATAAGCTGTTGATTGTGCTTTCATGTTGCATTAATCTACTTCAGTGGGTTGTGCTTGGATGGATTGACTGTGTTAGATTGCCCGATAATGTCCAAGAATGTGCAGGTTAGCTCAACTAGCCATGGGGTTACAGGAATGTTGTTCAGAGGGTTGGTGCCAACTCGATGGGCCAAATGGCCTTTTTCAGCCCAGTAGGAGTGCTGTGATTCTATTTGCTTTGCAGGTTCCTCAGCTATGGCCATGTTGCACAGCCCTGATGGCAACTGGATGGCAATGCAGAGCACGCCAGCCATCCGCCCTCGCTTGCTAGCCAAGCCAAAGAGCAGAGTGTTCATTGCCCTGGAGAATGAGGCAGACGTTGTGTCCGCCTATGACGAGATGGGGACGGACGATGACAATGATGATGATATCGGCTGGAGTCCAGCTCTCGGTGAATTGAGGCAACGTTCTGGGAAGCTGTCAGATGAGACCTACTTCACCGACTCACAGCATGACAATGACTGGCTGGGCGCCAATGGAAAGCGCCATTCGGTCACCTCTCCGTCCTCCGGCCGATACACCAACACGGAGACCATGTACTCGGACTCGGAAACCTCCTCCGCCGGCTCAGTGCAGGTATCGATATGCGGCTCGGGTGACCGGGTCACGGCAGGTGAAAGAAAGTCAAGCCATGATGGAGCCATGCCAGCTGGCGCTCACTGTGCCGGGCAACTCGACATAAACTACAACACGCAGCCGCGAGGATTTGGAAACACAGACAGCAGCGAGGGCGAGGATATTCCTGAGGAGTCAGAGAGGAAGCACAGGCGGAGGAAACGGAGCAAATGCTCACCTCAGGAGCAGCTGCACGAAACAGCCAGCCCTTTGAAAATTCAGCAATCACTTTCTAAAAACACATGCCAGGTAACCATGTCATTTGCATTTTGTTCGATCTCTATTATTGCATCAGATGTAATTACAGTAAGAATCTGTTGTTTTATTGTGGTTATTCACTGGGTATATTTACATTATCACGTTATAATTACAAAGTACAGTGTGATAGTGAAGGGCACACAGATACGGAGAATTGAAATAAGCAATAGCAAGTGATCACCCCATCTCTCTCAATTGTCAACTCTACCAACTTCAAAAGAGAGAGATGCTTATTTATCATCACACATTATCGCACAGAGTTGAAATTGCCCCCAGTGGGACATAAGGTTTTGTGGATAATGAGGCAATTTAATTCTTCAAAGAAAAATGCCAGGCAGTGTAATCACAGAGCAAACTGTAGACTGCTGTCACAAGAAAATCATCCCATGCAATAGTCCTTAATGGTTGCTGAGAACATAGGAACAGAGCAGGCCATTTGGCCCCTCAAGCCTGCTCCACCATTCAATAACATAATGGCTGGTCTGTGTCCTAACCCCATATCCCTGTCTTTGGCCCGAACCTTCGCTCTACCAAAATACATCAATCTCAGATGTAAAATTAACAACGGATCCAGCATCCACTACTGTTTGTGAAAGAGAGTTCCAAACTTCAACCCCTCCTTTGAGTGTGTAGAGTGAAGGCCTTGAGTGTCCTGGGCACATCGCAGCTTGCTCGTGGTGCACTAGCTAGCGCTGTACAGTGGGGGCCACGGGCAATAGGTGAATGCGTGCTCTCTTTTTCCATCATTACAAAATGTTCCTACAAAACCTACACAGAGGCCAGTTTCCCAAGACCCTTTATTTACATGTGCACAGTATGTTGGGTGTGGCCAGCCAGCTCAGAGTCACTTCCTGAAGTGAGAAGACTCTGATGGAATCTATATATTTTTTAACGAGGGAATACACACCTATGGCCAGAGAACCAGTAACAAGCAAAGCCCAGTAATGGTCACGATTCCCTACTTCTTTTTAAACCCCCCACACTACCACCTAACTGCGGTCGTGCTTATATTTTCCCCCCATACCCATGTTGTGTGTGTGCAAGTGTGAGACACAGTGAAAGACACAAGGTGCATGAATCTTTATTCAGTATCCACCACCAGGAAGATAGGAAAATACCCAGGTGGCCAGTGACAAGCAGTGCCCTTCGCATCAAAGGGCAATGCTGTGTGATCAAACAGGGAAGGGGAGGGCAGGGATTAAATCAAAATAGAGTTGGAGGGGGAAATAATGCACTCCACTCCCTATTTATTTTTCTATTTTTTCCCCTCTGACACCTTCAAGAGTGAACAGAACCTCAGATACTCCTGTTTTTTTTATTTACCGCCTAACTGCGGTAGTGCTTATTTTTCCCCAGCACCCATGGTGTGTGTGTGCGCAGGTGAGAGACATAGTGAGAGACACAAGGTGTACGAATCTTTATTCAGTATCCACCACCAGGAAGAAAGGAAACACCCGAATGGCCAGTGACAAGCAGTGCCCTTCACATCAAAGGGCAATGTTGTGTGATCAAACAGTGAAGGGGAGGGCAAGGACTAAACCCAAATAGAATTGGAGGGGAAAATAATGCACTCCACATCCCTATTTATATCTGCCAGCCAGAGCTCCCTGACTGGCCCAGATTAACAAACCCAGGGATCCACCTGGTTCCAATCACTACCATTACGGTGCAGCTCCAGAGGCTGATGTGTGGAGTAAAATACAGGATTGACCATTAGAACTGGACCATTAAGTTTTCCCACTGGAGTTATGATCAGAACACTGGGTCCAATGGTGTGGTTAGACCCCACATGGAGTACAGTAAGCAGATCAGTACACCAAACCTTCAGAAGGATTTATTGGCCTTGGAGGGAGTACAGCACAGGTTTACAAGAATGATACCTGGACTTCAGGCGTCAGGTTATGAGGAGAGATTCTGTTCTCTCTAGAATTCAGAAAGCTAAGGGGTGATTTGATTGAAGCCTTCAAGATATTAACTGGACAAGATGGTGTAGATAACAATAAACTATTCCCGCTGGGGTTGGGGTTTTCAGAGCGACGTGAGGAGGCAGTTCTACACACAATGCGTAGTGGAGTTTGGAACTCTCCTCCACAAACAGCAGTAGATGCTAGATCAGTTGTTCATTTTAAATCTGCGATAGATAAATTTTTGTTAAGCAAAGGTCTTAAGAGATATGGGGCAAAGGCAAGTATATGGAGTTAGCCCAAGATCAGGCATAACCCCATTAAATGGAGGAACAGGCTTGATGGACTGAATGGCTACTCCTGTTCCTGTGTTCAATGAAAGAAAGGTCACACCTCCTGTCTGCAGGTTTCAAGCCAGGGTTTTTCTTGTTGCCTTTGCTGTTACAATAATAGAATCACATTGACACCTTCCGCAATGTAATTAGCTACAAAAGTAGAGGGACCTGAGAGATGGAGCAAGATAGAAAATAGTTAGCGGTAAGTTGTAGGCAACATCAGAATAAACCCAAATACAAGACGGAGCCTGGAAGAAAAGTTGTGGGAGCTGAAATACAACTTATTTTCCAAAAAGTGCATGGGATGAAAATTCTTCAATGGTTGAGATGAGACTGGGACTAGAACGTAAGACACAGGAGCTGGTTTAGGCCATTGAGCCCTTCAGGCCTGCTACCACATTCAGTGAGTGATGGCTGATACTCCTTCCTATCAGAAAAATGTTGTAAAACTTGAAAGGGTTCAGAAAAGATTTACAAGGATGTTGCCAGGGTTGGAGGATTTGAGCTGTAGGAAGCGGTTGAATAGGCTGGGGCTGTTTTCCCTGGAGCCTCGGAGGCTGAGGGGTGACCTTGTAGAGGTTTATAAAATCATGAGGGGCATGGATAGGATAAATAGACAAAGTCTTTTTCTTGGGGTGGAGGAGTCCAGAACTAGAGGGCATAGGTTAAGGGTGAGAGGGGAAGGATGTGAAAGAGACCTAAGGGGCAATTATTTCATGCAGAGGGTGATATGTTTATGGAATGAGCTGCCAGAGGAAGTGGTGGAGGCTGGTACAATTGCAACATTTAAGAGGTATTTGGATGGCTACATGAATAGGAAGGGTTTGGAGGGATATGGGCTGGGTGCTGGCAGCTGGGACTAGATTGGGTTGGGATAGCTGGTCGGCATGGACAGGTTGGACCAAAGGGTCTGTTTCTGTGCTGTACATCTCTATGACTCTATAATTGAGGTCTCAGTCCCACTTTCCTGTCTGTCCCCATGACCCTTGATTCCTTTACTTATCAAAGATCCATCTAACTCAACCTTGAATATATTCAATGTATCAATCTCCACTACTTTCTGGGGAAATGAATTCCACAGACTAATGATCCTCAGACAGAAAGGAATTCTCCTCAAGTCTATTTTAAAAAGGAGAACTCTTATTCTAAAGCTAAGTCCCCCAGTTTTATTCTCCCACATCCTTTCAGCTGCCACCCCATCCAACCTCCTCAGGATCTGAAATGTTTCAGTAAGGTCAAGGAGACAGAGGTCCATCAGGTAAGGTGCTGGTTTCCAGCTTACTTTCAAACCTCCGCCATTTCCTGACCGTGGCGAGGGATTTTTGACAGACCTTTGACCTTTATTCTGAAGTGAACACAGGGGGTCAGGAATTTACATGCTGCCACAATACAATTCAGCTATTTAAACCCACTTTCTCCCCAGACCCCCACCCCCCTCCCTGCCTCATTCTTGATGAAGGGCTTTTGGCCGAAACGTTGATTTTCCCGCTGCTCGGATGCTGCCTGACCTGCTGTGCTTTTCCAGCGCCACTCTAATCTTGACTCTCATCTCCAGCATCTGCAGTCCTCACCTTCACCAACCTCAAGTCTTTGTAGGCCTAATAAAAGCAAAATACTGCAGATGCTAGAAATCTAACACAAACACAGAGAATGTTGGGGAAACTCAGCTGGTCTGGCAGCGTCTGTGGAGAGAGAAACAGAACTAACGTTTTGAGTCCGGTATGTGTCTTCTTCGGAGCTCAGAACTCCAGAAGGTCTTAGGTTCCAAAGAAGAGGTATATTGGATGTGCGTTGTTAACTCTGTTTCTCGCTGTAGGGCTGGATGATGTCACAGGACTGTGGTTTGGTGAGGCCAGGAAGGCATGGGGAAGCAATATCATGGACACAATTCTCAGGTCCTCTGCTGGCAGGTTGGTAGGTGGGAAATATATGACCGTCCCTGGTTGGTATTTCCACCACTTACTCATCTTCCTGTCTACGGTTTGCAAGGTGGGGTGGGCCCCACCGCTCTCACCCAATTTGAAATCCCTAAATGGCTGATTAAAGGCCAATTACATGCCATCATCCACCTTCCCTGCCTTACTTTGAGGCCCCAGTGAGACATTTTCAAACATGGGGAAGAGCCCAGCAGGTTCCCAGGGCTGAACCTCAAATGGCAAAGTAGATGGGGCGGGGGTGATGGTGGATTGCACCTCCCTCGCAAGCGCCCTGTCCGGATCGAGTTCTTCCACCACTCTCTCTACACCAAAACCTGTTATCCTCCCCACCTCACTCTCCGAATGCTGCCTGCTCAAGTGGCCCATCGAAACAACAGGCACCCACCTCTCCCCCAACCTGCCAGCCTCCCCTGCTTTCCTTGCTGGGAAACTCTGGACATATAAGCTCCCTATTCCTGATGAAGGACTTTTGCCTGAAACGTCGATTTCGCTGCTCGTTGGATGCTGCCTGAACCGCTGTGCTCTTCCAGCATCACTAATCCAAAATATAAGCTCCTGTCAGCTCTTGCACCTAAACTGAAAGGAGTGCCTGCAGTACCAGCAGTGTCCATTATGACTGGCGGCACTGCTGAGACCACAGAGCCACTGACCACCTAGATCCAAATAAAGCCATTTACTGCTGCACAGGGCATACGAATGAACTTTGGGCTGATGGGATTGGCCGGGGTGGATGGAAAACAGGTTGTGTCCCATATCATCCTTCCCTCAGGAACACCAGATGTTGTGTTATGCACTACAACTTTCACAACCTCAGGAGCCTCCTCAACACTTTACAGTCAAAGACGTAGCGTTGAAGTGTACTCACTTATGTCACAAAACCCATCAAAATCAATCTCGAAAACTTCGATTGACACAGCAGGTGGAAATTTCTGGGCAAAGAGTTCAATGCTTTATTGGTGAGGAATGGAACCTTGCTACTTTCTATCAATCCTGGCTGAGTCACAGAGAATCACACAGCAGAGAAGCAGACCCTTTGGTCCAACCAGTCCATGCCGAACATAATCCCAAATAAACTAGTCCCACCTGCCTGTACCTGGCCCTTATCCCTCCAAACCTTTCCTATTCATGTGTCCATCCAAGTGTCTTGTAAATGTTGTAATTATACCCACGTCTACCACTTCCTCAGGAGGTTCATTCCACATGCAAGTCACCCTCTATGTAAAATATTTGTCCCTCATGCCTTTTTTAAATCTCTCTCCTCTCACCTTAAAAGTGTGTCCCCTAGTCTTGAAATCCCCCATTCTGGACCTCTCATGATTTTATAAACCTCTGTACGGTTGCCTTTCAATTTCTTACACTCCAGTGAAGAAATCTCCTAGCACATCCAGCCTTTCTTTATAACTCAAACCTTCCATACCCAGTAACATCCTGGTAAATCTCTTCTGAACCCTCTCCAGCTTAATAATACCCTTCCTATAACTGAGCAACCAGAACGGGAATTGATCTTCCAGAAGAGGCCTCATCAATAAACTATCGTCCCTTAGTAGAGGGAATTGTTTTTCTGTGGCTGCCCGAGAGGACCCTCAATATTCCCTTTAATCTGCACATTCACATCGCATTTGGGTACATGCTGCACAATGACCAGAGAGGTTGCATATCACTAATGTTCCCAATGAACATTTGCATAGCAGTTTTAGAGGGGCCATGCATAGCATCTGCATTGCAAAGGGAAATTGGAGAGAACATTGCCTTTTTACCATTGTATTACATGACTTTAAAAGCTATTTTCAATCATTTTCTCTTGATATTTTCCTTTGCCTGCGCATCGTCACCTGGAGTGCAGAGAAGCAGTATTCAGTGCAAAACCCCAGAGTGAATTAGAGGTTGGGAACATCAAGCAGTCTCCACAAGGTGTCACTTACTACTCGAATATCAGCAGCGACTGAGACTCTCAAACCCAGCGCTGCAGCAACATCTTTGCAGTCAGTGCAAATTAAAACAAGTTCTCAAAGAGAAGTCACTCTGTTGTGCGTGTTAGGACAACATTTTCAGTTGGAAAATGTGCTTAAATGATGAATTAAAATAAAATAAGGGAAAGCATTTGCCGAGTGGTATCATCGCTAAACTATTAATTCAGAGACCCATGTAATGTTCTGGGTTCAAATCCTGTAATGAAAGATGGTGGCATATGAAATAAATTTTTAAAATCTGGAATAAAGAGTCTAATGATGATCACGACACAGTCAATTGTTGGAAAAATTGATCTGGCTCACTAATGTCTTTTAGAGAAGGATACTGCTACCCTTTACCTGGTCTGGCCTACATGTGACTCTAGACCAACAACAATGTGATTGACTCTTAACTGCCCTCTGGGAAGTTAGGAATCAGTGATGAATGGGATGTCCACATCCCATGAATGAATTAAAAAGTGATAGACCATCCACGCAGTCAACATCCTGTTTCAGTCGTCCAAATATTGTATGAGGGCATTATTTAAAATGGTTTCAAGTGCAAAGATTATATAATGGATTATCTTGTGAGGAAACACTGTGTACTCATTGGGGTTGAGAAAAATAGCAAGTAATCTTGTTGAAACATCAGGTCTTGAGTCGAGTTTATGGGCTGGGTGCTGAGAAGATTGGGAATTGTTCCCGTAGAAGATTGGGAACAATTGTTCTGTGCGAAATGCACAACAAAAATGTGGAGGTTGTTTAAGGAGCACTTGTTGCGAGTGGTGGATAACTTTGTCCCACTGAGACAGGCAAGAAATGGTAAGGTGAAGGAGCCTTGGATGACAAGAGGAGAGGAGTTTCTCATTAAGAAGAAGAAGGAAGCTTACTTAAGGTTGAGGAAGCAAGGATCTGGCACAGCTTCAGAGAATTACAGGGTTGCTAGGAAAGAACTCAAAAATGGACTGAGGTGAGCTAGGAGAGGACATGAAAAAGACTTGACAGGAAGGATTAGAGAAAACCCAAAGGCATTCTCCATCTATGTGAAGAATAAGAGAATGATCAGAGAGAGGGTAGGGCTGATGAAGGATAGTGGAGGAAACTTGTGTTTGGATTCTGAAGAGGTAGGGAAGACCCTAAATGAGATTTTGCTTCAGTATTCACTAGCGAGAGGGACCTTGTTGATTGTGAGAACACTGTGGACCAGGTTAATAGGGTTGAACAGATTGATATTAAGAAAGTGGATGTACTGGAAATCCTGGGAAGTGTCAAGATAGATAAATCCCCAGGGCCACACCAGATATATCCAAAGTTACTACGGGAAGCGAGGAATGAGATTGCTCCACCTCTAGCGATGACCTTTGCATCCTCAATCTCCACGGGAGTAGTATCAGTTGATTGGAGGGAGGTGAATGCTGTTCCTCTGTTCAAGAAAGGGAATAGGGAAATTCCTGGGAATTACAGACCAGTCAGTCTTACATCTGTGGTAAGCAAGGTACTGGAACGGATTCTGAGAGATAGGATTTATGCCTATTTCGAAAAACATAGCTTGATTAAAGATAGCATGGCATTGTGAGGAGCAGGCATGCCTCACAAGCCTTATTGAGTTCTTTGAGGATATGACAAGACAATTTGACAAAGATTGAGCAGTGGATGTGATGTAAATGGATTTCAGGAAGGCATTTCTTAAGGTTCCCCATGGTAGGCTCATTTAGAAAGGTAAGAGGTATGGGATACAGGGAAACTTGGCATCTGAATCCAGAATTGGCTGGCCGAAAGAATACAGCGGGTGGTAGCAGCTGGAAAATTTCCGCCTGGAGGTCGGTGACCAGTGGTGTCCAACAGGGATCTGTTCTTGGGCCTCTGCTCTTTGTAGTTTTTATAAATGACTTGGATGAAGAAGTGGAAGGGTAGGTTAGTAAGTTAGCTGATGACACAAAGGTCGGCGGTGTTATAGATAGTATCGAGGGCTGTTGCAGGCTACAACAAGGCATTGACAGGATGCAGAGCTAGGCTGAGAAGTGGCAGATGGAGTTCAACCTGGATAAGTGTGAAGTGATTCATTTTGGAAAGTCAAATTTGAATGCTGAATACAGGGATAAAGACAGGATTCTTGACAGTGTGAAGGAACAGTGTGATCTTAGGGTTCACATTCGTAGATCCCTCCAAGTTGCCACCCAAGTTGATTGGGCTGTTAAGAAGGTGTATGGTGTTTTGGCTTTCATTAACAGAGGGATTGAGTTTAAGAGCCGCGAGGTTTTGCTGCAGCTCTATAAAACCCTGGTTGGACCACACTTGGAATATTGTATCTCGTTCTGGTCGACTCATTATAAGAAGGATGTAGATGCTTTAGAGAGGGTGCAGAGGAGAGTTACTCGGATGCTGCCTGGATTGGAGGGCATGTCTTATGAAGAGAGGTTGAGTGAGTTAGGGCTTTTCACACTGGAGAGAAGAAGGAAAGAGGTGACTTGATAGAGATGTACAAGGTAATGAGAGGCATAGATAGAGTAGATAGTCAGAGACTTTTACCCAGAGCAAAAATGGCTGTGACAAGGGGTCATCATTTTAAGGTGATTGGAGGAAGGTTTAGGGGAAATATCAGAAGTAGGTTCCTTGCACAGAGAGTGGTGGTGTGTTGAATGTACTGCCAGCGGTGGTTGTCAGGGGGACATTTAAGCGACTGCTGGACAAGCACGTGGACAGCAGTAAATTGAGGGGTGTGTAGGTTAGGTTGATCTTAGATTCAAGATAAAAGCTCAGAACAACATCATGGACCGAATGGCCTGTACTATGCTGTACCGTTCTGTGTAGTGTTTTCCCTTTGCAGGAGAGATTAGAAATAGGGAATACAACTTAAAAATAAAGGCAATGTTGGCCTTTGTTTCAAAGGGAATGGAGGATAAAAGTAGGGAGGTCTTGCTGAAACTTTACTCAGCGCCAGTCAGATCACAGTTGGAATACTGAGAACATTTTTGAGCCCCTGATCTTAGGAAAGATTTTGGAGGCAATCCCGAGGAGGTCCACTTGGTTGATATCAGCTGTAGAGGAACTTTCTTAGGAGGAAGTGTTTATTAACTTGGGCCTACACTCATTGGAGTTTAGAAGAATGAGTGGGACAGTGGTAGTGTCCCTACCCCTGGACTGGGAAACCCTGGTTGCAGTCCCACCTGCTCCAAAGATGTGTAATGACATCTCTGAACAGGTTGATTAGAAAAATAGGCTGATAAGAAAATGTAAAATTCCAAAGTATAAATATTATTTGGAAATGTACAAGATTCTTAGGGTAGATGCAGAGAGGTTGTTTCTCCTTGTTGAAGAGTTTAGGACCAGACAGCATCCTCTCAGAATAAGGGGCTGCACATTTTCGACAGAGTTGAGAAGGATTTTCTTCTCTCAGAACAGGAGGGCTGTAGAAGCTGGATATTTAAGCATATTCAAGGTTGAAGTAGACAGATTTCTAATCAGTAATGGAATCAAGGGTTAGAAGGAAATGGTAGGAAAGTGGAGTTGAGGATAATCAGATCAGACATGATCTAATTGAATGCCAGAACAGACTCAATGGGCTGAATGGTCTACTTTTGATCCGAAGAGACAGCGCGGTGGCTCAGTGGTTAGCACTGCTGCTCCATGATCCCATCCTTGGGTGTCTGTCTATGTGGAGTTCACATGTTTACATGGGTTTCCTCCAACAGTCTAAAGATGTGCAGGTTAGGTGGATTGGCCTTGCTAAATTGCCCTTAGTGTCCAGGAGTGTGCAGGCTAGGTGGGTTAGCCATGGGGAATGTAGGCTTACAGAGATAGGTTTAGGGGGTGGGTTTGGGTGAGGTGCTCTTCGGAGGGTCGTTCTGGACTCAATGGGCCAAATGGCCTACTTTCACACTGTAGGGATTCTATGATGATCTTCAGACAGACATGAGGTGGAATTCTTTCACTCAGAAGATCATGAATCTTTCAACTCCCTTTCCCAGAAAACGATGGAAGTGGGATCATTGAGAGTTTTTAAAGCAGAGGTCAATGGAGTGCGAAGCAACAAAAGAATGAAAGGCTGTTAGGAGTGGATGGCATGATGGGATTAAGGCCACACTCGCATCAGCATGATCTTCTCAAATGACAGAGAATGGCTTGAGAGCCCAAACAGCTCACTCATGCTCTGAACTCAGATTTATAATCCGAAGAAGTTTGAATAGTTTTGCTATTAATAAGCTCAGTGAAAATTGACCATCACAGTTCCATAGATGTACTTGATAACGTCATCAGCCACTAGTTGGGAAGTGGGTGTATGAGAGTGAAGTGGAAGATGCGTCAAAGAGGATGGTGCAATAATCAAATGCAGCAAAACCATGGATGAGGATTTCAGCAGCAGGTAAGATGAGGAAGGAAATGGCTGATGGTTAGAACTTTAAAGATAGTCTTAACGGTGGAGAGAAGGTTGGAATCTGAGCTCAGGGTCAAAGTCATGAAGAGACTGGTTCAACCCTCAACGCTGTCTAGAGAGGATATACTTGATTCTTTCATGGGATGTTGGTGCCCCCAGTTGAACCAGCATTTATTCCCCATCCCTAATTGCCCTGAACTGAGTGACTTGCACAGCCATTTCAGAGGGTAGTTAAGAGTCACCCAGCTGGAGTTAGGTGTTGGCCAGACCAGAGTAAGAGTGATCAATTTCCTACCTGGTAGGACACCAGTTAACCAGATGAGTATTTAAGCAGCAATCACTAATAGTTGTCACGGTTACCATTGCTGATAGCAACTGTACAATTCCAGACTTTATTAATTTAAATTCCACTAGCTGCCTTATTGGGATTTGAACCCCTGTCCCCACTGGGCCTCTGGATTATTAGTTCATTATCAATTCCACAAGGCCAACATCTTCCCATGATAGAATTGGAAATGAGGGAATGGAATTTGTGGTGGGGGTTGAAGACAATGGCTTTGGTTTTCCCAATAATTTCCCCAGTAATAACCAGTTTCAATAAAAAAAAATGAATTACTTGCAAGTGTAAAGAAATGACTGAATATTACAGCTACAGAGTGAGACCACTTGTCCTACTTAGTCTTTGGCAACACTTCAAAAATAGCCGCACAGGTTTTGACACAGTCCCACAATCCAGTGGGTGAGGCACCGCGAGGCTTCGGTGATTGTCAGTGATTGTGGGTTTGGACACAGAGCACATGTGCTGAGTGCCACTTGCTACTCTGCTCACCACCCTTCTTGCTGACACTGAACCCCTTCTCTTCAACTGAAGGAGCTGAGCAGATGTATGTTCGTGATGGAGCAGAGCCTTTCGAGGCTGGAGAGGAGAATTAGTTTGGGGACCTGGAGCAGAGAGGTAATCTTTGTGTTTGCTGCCTTCCATGTTTACATAGGAATGCTCATCCATTCAGAATGTATTTTTTTTTGCCCAGATCTCTCCAATGGGCCAGTCTCATCAAACACGGTGTTCCATTGCTTTGTCATATTGCAATTTCTGTTGCTAATCATCTCAATGATACCAACATTTTACAGACCACCCCACAGTCTTTAGTCCATCCAACAATATTTTGTTACGCTCATGCCCCACCACATCCTTTGACCATTCTTTAGGTTTGAGCTATCTCATTGTGTTAAGTCTGCAATGTTGTAGAACATTAATGTTTACCTGTGGATGGGTTAACCCTGCTGTTTCATAGTCACTTGTACTAGTTCAACTTCACAACATCTCGGGATGGGTTTTATGTTTCTCGATGGGATGAGGGAGACAGAACATAAATACTGGGCTGCCAGTTAGTGACCATCCAACAGGAAGGAGATCAATTAGCATTGCAAAAGGGAGGTTTCACTGCCATTGGGTGGGGAGTGGGGGGAGGTCAAGGCTGACAGAGGGGTTACTTTACAATCAGGAGGTTGGATTCACCAACAACTTTAAAGAAATCTGTCTTCAGGTTTTATTGAAGGTTCCAACGAATCAACTTTAAAACCTACAACCAATAGAACTTGCCTGCTACATTCAACCATGCTTCAGCTGGCAGGGGTGTTGCTTCCACCCTTGTACCACCCCATCAGACTGGCATAAAGCACTCCCATCCAACGCCCGGCTAATTGCAGACCATCGGGTTATGAACGAGTTCAGTAGATGGTTACCTAGCCACTTCCACGCGGCTGGATTTTATGTCATTCGCCTTCCATAGTTTCAGAGACTGGCATGATGACATCCCATCGCCATCTCAACGTCACTGCGTCCTATTTTACGGCTCTGCAGGGTGGGTGTTTGGGTCCTGTTTTGTAACTGCAAAGTCCAGCGGTTTATCATCATGACTCTCATTTTCAGAGTGGTCTGTCATCTGTCCAAGATGCGAGTAGACTTGTTCAAGTGCAGAATATTGCAGTGGGAATGGTCATATCCCTTTAAAATATATCACACATACTAGTGTAAAAGAGGAGGTTTTCGGACCAGATTTTTCAGCAAATAGATAATGGGTTGACTTTTCCATGCCTGAAACAACACGTGACACCAAACGCTGGCCGTGATGCTGAATGCAGCCAGGAACGTCTACACCAGGCCATCTACTAGTATGTCTCACACTTAACTCAGAGCACTTGTGAAAAAGTCTTATTAGATTGTTGCCTCTAATGTCCTTGCCAAAACTAGCACATGATGAACAAAACATAAAAGGTTTTTTGGACTAAATGTTAAGGCTCCATTTAGACATGCTATGTATGAAAAGCTAAGGATTTCGTATTGAGACCTGCTACCACTTAAGCACATATGGCAGATCTCATTCTTTATAAGTGAGTCAAATGCTAATTAATTGAATTTTTCTGTTTAAAGGAATCGCCTATTTCTGCAGAAAAGGTCCAAAATGCAGACAGGAAATCCAATCTGGACCCAGATAGTGGAGTCACATTTTCTAGAACTCATGCAGATTTAATGGAGGAGAAACTAAGAACCAAGTTGGTTCGGCTTGCAACCAAACTAAGTGACAAGGAGTCATCATCTGGAGATGAGCTGGATCCAGACACAACTGAGGGAGCTCAGGAGACCTCCTCGTGTGATGAAGATCACAAGCACATTCAAGATGAACTCATGAGAGTGAGTCGACTTTGTTGTTACGCCTGTGGTGGGAGGTGTGCGCCGGTCATCAAGCCCCACAACTCCATGAGCTGCGTAAATGTTTTACCGAGCACCCAATTTGTTTCTGTTTATATCTGTTATCCTGAACAGAAGGGATATTCACAACAAAACAGAACAAAAAGCTATGGATGGTGGCAATCTGAAACAAACAGAAAACAAATTACTGGAGAAACTCAGCAGGTCTGGAGAGAAAATAATGGATTTGAATCGTTAACTCTGTTTTCTCTCCCCAGGCGCTGGCACACCTGCTGAGCTTCTCCAGCAATCTCTGTTTTCATTTGTTTCACAAGCTTCCTCCAATGAACTCATTAATAACTTGTTTATTATGAAAAACCTATTCTTATAGTAGCTGGCAGAGCTGGTTAAGAACTAAGCTATTATCTGGAATCAAACTGTGTGCTTTTAATTGAGGAGACAATAGAAGCCTGCAGAGATCTTGTTAGATTCAGCTGGGGGATTGTGTACAGTTGTGGGCACCACAAAGATGTAAGTTTACATTGAAGAGAGTGCTGAAGCACTCTGTCAGATTAATATCCAGGCAGTGAAAACAAATATCATTCACAACATGGTAGCATCAGTGTCAGCAGCAGCAAAGAATGCATATAGTTAGGGTTTGGAAGGCAAATTCAATCGAAGTATTCAAGGGGGCATCAGCTTACTTTTTACTGTAACTCGTCTGTATCTGCAAAGTCACCAATCGTAAATTCATCTATCATTCATGCCAAAAAAAAGTAACAGCAAAAATTAACATCCACGGGCAAAAATTGCATATCCATGATATTTTTAATCATTTTAACCTACTTTTAAAGAATTCCGCTCTCTTACGTTTCCTCAGACATAGGTTTCTGGGAAATGGAACTCTCATGGACACTGAGGTATCACTGTACATAGAAACAATGTGCAGGAGTACAGAAGAAAGATGAGAGATTAGCACTAAGTTAAAAATGCTGAGAGCCAGGCCAACATCAAGGGCCAAGTGGCCTTATTTTGTAACAAAAGAATTCTGTGATTGGAGAACACAATCTTGCATGTAATTCCCCTGTTGAGGTCAAACGGTATTTTTAGAACTGCAAAGAATGGCAATTCTAAACAAAAAATTCCACTGACAAACACTGAAATTAAATGGGTTATGGTTGTATAAAATTTACAATAGGGTAATGTGGCACTAAGAATCCGCACATGTTGATCAGACTACCTGTCCACAAATTTTATTTCAAATTTCATCTATCTATTAAGAAAGTGCATGAAACAATACTTCATTTAGATGTTGATAATAAGTTAAATTAAAACTTCTTTAGCAAGCAAGTCATTAATTTAGTAGCAAGTTGATCAAACAGATGTGAGTGAGCAGGAGTTGGAACTGGGCATTAAGTGACTGAACAGTGATACTAGAGATGAGTCATATTGTCTGTGCCTGTTGTTTTTATATCTGTGTAAAAGCAACATATAAAAAGGAACACAATGTAAACGTTTTCAAGTGCCTCTCACACATCAATTAGCAAGGTACAGGAGTTGCATTGTTCAGAAAGGTGACAGGTTCACGTTGGGTAATATTGATCTTTTTGTTAAGAAGCTCTGATCACCACTATCTGATTTGATCCTCAGATAGAGCTGTGCTATGTTCTGGTGATGATTCAAAGAAACGTTTTTAGAGCTGTATGCTTCTGAAGCAGTTGTTTCAGTCTGGAGTGTCCTCACTTCCACTTATATATCCCGTGGCGCGTGTGTTAATTCTGTCTCAAGGGCCAGTTTGTTGCCCTGGCTTTGCCCTTAGTCCATTTGTGCTGAAAATGCAAATTCAGAGAATGGTACAGACTTTTGTTCTTGCCAGTGACCTGATTGTGCAGCTGCTAACCTCAGAAACACCATCACAAAGAAAAGGCAAACAAGCAACAGGGGCATCACATTAGGCTGGGTAAAGTGAATACTCGACCCCACCACCATTCCATTTGGAGCCTGCCTGGCCATTGCCGTTTCTGGGGCTTTATCATCTTCCAGATGACAAGTGGAAGAAGAATGTCATAAATTCAGCAGGACCTTCACTCCTCGCCGCTGCCCAATGATGCACCAGCCACACCCCGCAGTAAATATCCAGACATTTTCAGCAATGCAGGGCAAATCTTGCTGCATTTTCTTTCCTTGCAAGACAGGTCTTCTGAGGCAAGATGTTGCTTTTTTGCAAGTTGAAGTACTGTAAATTACAACTGAGATGGGAGGGGTGTGCACTCTCTCTCTCTCTCTCGTCCCACTTCTGTATAGGCCACAATATAAACTGAATGGTTTGACTGAGTTCCCAATAAAGCTACTGCATTTTATCTACATTAGATTAATAATAAAAATATCTATCCACCAGGCTTCCCTAACAAACACAGAATTGTGGATTAATTATAAAACAAAATCTATTCAAACAAGATGCAAAGTGGTTAACACGTGTACACACACACACACACACACACACACACACACACTCCCTGACAGACCGCACATAACACACCCCAACATACACACATTAATCCTCTCACTCAGATGGGACTACACACATACACAATAACCTCCCACACACACACATAAACACACCCCCCACACATACAACCCCTCACACACAAACCCCAGCCCCATACAAACAACCCCACTTGACGCACACACACCTAATTCCCCCCCCCCACATACACAACCATACTGCCATATACACAAACCTCACCTCCACACACAAACCCTACCCCCCCACACACACATCCCCACATAGATGCAGAAGTAAACCATTCAGCCCATCAAGTCTGTTCTGCCATTCCAGGAGACTGTGGCTGATCTGATGATTTTCACTTCATTGTCCTGCCTTTGCCCCATAACCTCTGATCTCACTTACTGATTACAAATCTGTCCATCTCAGCCTTGAGCATACCTAACAATCCAATCTCGATGGTAAGTGTAATAGCTACTACAGAAACAGCACAGCCCCTCTTCTCAGGTTCAAACGGGGCACCTTTCACGTGTTGGGCAAACATGCTAACCATTATACTACCAAAATACAGCACTTGCCCAAAACCCTGAACCCTGCCCCTGAGTTCAATCATTTACAAGTCTGGAAGAACAGTGAGCTCAAGTGGCATGTTCAAGTGTAAACCAGAGTCAACAGCTTTGATCATTACGAATGTTTTCAAACACTAAGCAATGCTACACAACTTCACATTCCTGTCAACTTACATTCTGTCTGATTGTTTACAAGTGCATTTAATAAATTAACTTAGTATTTTCAATGTTAGATATATTTACTAATATTGTAATGCTGAAGAAAGAGATTTGTGTTTTTTGGTATCTGCTTACACTTGGTAGAAGCTATGTATTCACTCAGTTGGCTGGACAATTGGTTTGCAAAGTCAACCAATGCCAATAGTTCAGTCAAATTCCCTACTTCCACCCCACCAACCTCCCTATACATCGCATACTCATCCGCCATTTCCGCCACCTATAAACGGACCCCAGAGCTATACTTCCCTCCCCACCCCTATCCACTTTCCGCAAAGACTGTTCCCTCCGCAACTACCTCATCAGGTCCATGCCCCATAACAACCCACCCTCTCCTCCCAGCACCTTCCCCTGCCACCGCAGGAATTGCAAAACCTGTGCCCCACACCTCCCCCCTCACCTCTGTCCAAGGTCCCAAAAGATTCTTCCACATCCATCAAAGTTTCACCTGCTCTTCCACACATGTCATTTACTGTATCTGTTGCTCCCAACGCGATATCCTCTATACTGGGGAGACAGGATGCCTACTTGCAGACGGCTTCAGTGAACATCTCCGGGACACCTGCACCAACCAACCCCACTGCCCCATGGCAAACACTTCAACTCCCGCTCCCACTCCACCGAGGACATGCAGGTTCTGGGCCTCCTCCATCGCCACTCCCTCACCACCCGACGCCTGGAGAAAGAACATCTCATCTTCCACCTCAGAACACTTCAACCCATTGCATCAATGTGGATTTAACCAGTTTCCTCATTTCCCCTCCCCCACCTTACCCCAGTTCCAACCTTCCAGCTCAGCACCACCCTCATGACCTGTCCTACCTGTCCATCTTCCTTCACCTATCCGCTCCACCCTCCTCTCCGACCTATCACCATTACACCCATCTCCATCCACCTATTGCACTCTCAGCTACCTTCTCCCCAGCCCCACCTTCCTCCTATTTATCTCTCCACCCCCGAGGCTCCTACCCTCATTCCTGATGAAGGGCCTTTGCCCAAAATGTCATTTCTCCTGCTCCTCGGATGCTGCCTGACCTGCTGCGCTTTTCCAGCACCACACTCTCAACTCTGATCTCCAGCATCTGCAGTCCTCACTTTCAAGTAATTCCCTGCTGCCCAGCCGAGATAACAATGAAACACTCTCCTTCTCAGCCTCTTCCCTCACCTGTGGCACGATGATCCTCAGGTTAAACCACCACTGATCATCTTTCTATAATGAGAGATCAGCTCCATGGTCCAGTAGGAATCTGGCAATGTAACCTTTACCTTTATATGTATGCACAAGTACCTGTCTTCTGCAGGTAACAGGAACACAGCAGTCATTGTAGCTTTTTTGAATTGAGCAAAACCACAGTAGACCTTAATTCCCTGGTACATTCTCATAGCAACATCTCAACCAGTCCATTGACTGGCCAATTTATCAGTCCTTTTCCCATGCGGTACAAATTATTGTTCCCTTTGAAATTTGACATTTTTTGAGCCTGTCATGATGTAAGGCCTCACAAGCACCTCTCTTTCACAGTAATACTCATGTCCTGCACCATGGAACTGCAGTGATTGTAACAAGAATATGAGTTCCTTGATTGGGGCTGTTAATATGATCCAATCAAGGACCCCTGGCTGACAGCTATAAGCAGGAGTGTGAGGCATCCTGTTCACTCTGAGCGCTGCCTCTGAGGGAGCTGGATCAGTGCCTGAAGGACTCTCCATTTTGTGTTAAGGAGGAGAGGGGACTGATCTCTGAACTGCCTGGTCCACACAGCCAGTGTTGTTGCTGTTGGTGTTTCCTACTGAGGAGGAGAGTTTCCCTGTTTGTCTCTCCCCATTTATTTCAGGTAGACTTGTTTTGATTTATTTATTTTTCTTTATTGTGTATTGTGATTGTTTTTCTGGATTTTCTTTGTCTTTATTTCCGTAAAATAAAATAAACAGGTGTGTGGGACATCCTGTTCACCAGAAGAGCTGGCTCCGAGGGAGCTGCATCAGTGTCGAGGACTCTCCCCATATAAATAAGTCTTAGAGATATACAGCATGGACTCAGACCCTTCGGTCCAACTCGTTCATGCCGACAAAATATCCCATTTGCCAGCACTTGGCCCCTATCCCTCTAAACTCTTCCTATTAGCCATGCCTCTCCAAAACTCATCAACAATACTATAGTAAATTAGAAACAGAATACCGGCCTTGGTGAAGTTATTTCACAAACGAGTGTTAATATTATGTTGTTCTCTCTGTTCCTCTCCATGTTCTAACCAAACAGAAGTATTCTGCCATCTCTCTCTGCAACATCACAACAGAAGCACTGAAAGTCATCAATGCCACAGAGGATCTGATTGGAGAGGCCACAGGGACAAGTGATTCCCGGTCGGAATCGAGTGGAGGAAGAATTCCGACAGGGAAGGAAGCAGTAAAACTTGAAGAACAGCTCTCTAAACTGGAGGAAAATGTAAGAGGAGCAAATAATATCCTGTGAGCTATGTTTTGTTGATACAGTTAGCCAGTGCACTTAAATAAGTCTGACATCATCATGATATTGAATAAGGTTTTCAAACTAAAACAAATAGCTACAAACTTGGAAATTAACAACAGACCTGAACATTGGGATGAAAGGGACTTGTACTGATCACAGTGAAGATGATAGGATTGTGGCAATGTCCCTGTATTAGTATTCCACAGGTTTAGTCTAATGCCCCAGGGTTTGGAGTTTAAATTCTGCAAAGGTAGCTGGAAGCATTTAAGTTTGTTTAATAAAAGTAGCCTCAGTAATCATGACTGTGACAACCACAGTCAGTTGCTGCAAATGCTTAGCTGATAGGAGGTGGCTATTTCGTACAGTATTAGGTTCCTCCCTCTGACCCAGAAGGCTTTGATTCAAGCCTCACCTCAGGATCTGATGGACAAAGAGTAATTTCATAACAGGTTGATTGTTTTAAAAAAAATCTAATTCCTTCATGTTCTTCAAGGAAGGAAATTTGCCATCCTTGTTGGGTCAAGTTCAGTCTACATATAATGCCTGACCCAAAACAATACTGTAGACTCTTGAGAAGCCCCTGAGTTAAAGTGACCATAGTGCCAGAGGACCATAGGACTTCTGTCACATCAGAGATGGACAACTGGTACTGGGTTTAACCTGAGGGTCTACCCTACCTCAGGCTAGGGTCTACCCTACCATGTACTGCTGATGTCATTCTGTATCGCAAACCAGTCATCCAGCCAACTGAGCTAACCATTTAACTTCACAAGTCATATGATTGTGCTACACGAAGAGTTTTACAATTCAAGGAAATGAGAAGGCAACAATAAATCCTTACCTGATCTGGCCCACGCATGGGACTCCAGACCCACAGCGATGTGGATGTCTCTTAACGACCTTCTGGGTAATTAGGGATGGGCAGTAAATGCTGGCCCAGCCAACGATGCCCTCATCCCGTGAATGAATAAAAAATAAATAAATCAGTGCAGCCCGTACATGCCATGAAAGAACGACAATAAAAAGAAAATATTCATTTTCTCAAGCGTGGCACTTCAAGACAGAAAGTGAGATTGAGATAACACCTTTCACAACCAAAGGATGTCCCAAGGATCTCAGTGTCAAAGTGTTACTCTTGAAATGCCGTTTCTGTTGTAATGAGGGAAACGCGGCATCCAATGTGGGTGTAGGACGTCCCCGCAGTATACAGTGAGGTGATGACTCACTCATTCTCTTTATTCTGTGGTGGTTTCGGGCTTAGTTATTTCGTTACAAACCCAGGTCATCACTTTTTTTTTTCCTTTCTGTTCTGTTTTAAAGGTCTCTTTCTCAGGAAGGAGAGAATTTTTGAAGATTAAGTAGAAAGCACCATTTGTAACTTGGAAATAGATCAAACTCCACTTCAGGAGTGGATCCTTGCTCCCCGTCATCTGAAACGCCCTGCTAAAATCAAAATAAGGCAGATGATGCAAGTCTAAAATAAAAAAAAACAGAAATTGCCAAAAACAGCAATGGATCAGGCAGCAACAATGAAAAGATGAGAGAGGGTTTCAAGTCATCAATTTTCATCAACTTCTCTACCTGTAAAAGTAACCCCTAACTCCATGCCACATACCAACCCCACCACCCCATTCTTGATCATTTTAAGAATTTTTGTGTTTTAAATAGAATGATTTGGTACTATTCAAATGCTGTTGAGTACTCACTTTTATCCACAAGCAAAGATTAAGTTATGGGGCCTGCGCTATATTATGTTACATCTCATGGTTAGTGCATCAATGAACCCTTAAGAGAGATTTTTTTTTTAGATTAGACTTACAGTGTGGAAACAGGCCCTTCGGCCCAACAAGTCCACACCGACCCGCCGAAGCGAAACCCACCCATACCCCTACATTACCCCTTACCTAACACTATGGGCAATTTAGCATGGCCAATTCACCTGACCCGCACATCTTTGGACTGTGGGAGGAAACCGGAGCACCCGGAGGAAACCCACGCAGACACGGGAGAACGTGCAAACTCCACACAGTCAGTCGCCTGAGTCGGGAATTGAACCCGGGTCTTCAGGCGCTGTGAGGCAGCAGTGCTAACCACTGTGCCACCGTGCCGCCCACAAATGTTAACAATAACTTCACTGCATCAAAGCATGTCACTTGACGGTTTAGCCATCTCAAAACACACCTTAGTTCTATTCACTTGAAGCATACTACTCAATTGTAATCTAATGTGAGCCCAGATGTGCCCGTAAAGGTAATCTGATGAAGGGCTTCTGCCCGAAACATCGATTCTCCAACTCCTTGGATGCTGCCTGACCTGCGCTTTTCCACACTTTTCAACTCCTCCCCCTCCTCATTATGGCTGTACGTAACAACTGTTACAAGTGTCTGTTGGATTCTCCAATACCAAAATATCTGCAGTCACTTTCTTACATTACAGAAGACAACAGAACATCACCGTGTCGGTAAAACAAACAGCTGTAGGCAAAATCCCATCACAGTACATAGCTGAGATTGAAGAACATGTGGGGGTATGGGGGATTAATCATTAAGAGGAAATTACTGCTGTTGTGGTTCTGTTCGCCGAGCTGGGAGTTTTTGTTGAAAACGTTTCGTCCCTTTTCTAGGTGACATCCTCAGTGCTTGGGAGCCTCCTGTGAAGCGCTTCTGTGCTGATTCCTCCGGCATTTATAACAACCCGCATCCATGAACACCAACTAGCCGCGAAACGACACGACCAGCTATCCTTAGTAGCCATACACTCAGATGACAAACAACGTGAATTCGATTGGGACAACACCACTATTATAGGGCAAGCCAAACAGAGAACAGCCAGGGAATTCCTAGAGGCATGGCACTCATCCACAAATTCTATCAACAGACATATCGACCTAGACCCTATATACCGGCCACTGCAGCAGACAGCAACTGACAACCGGAAGCGGCAGATTCAAACCACTACAAATGCTGGAGGAAAGATCACAGAAGCGCTTCACAGGAGGCTCCCAAGCACTGAGAATGTCACCTAGAAAGGGGACGAAACGTTTGCAACAAAAACTCCCAGCTCGACGAACAGAACCACAACAACGAGCACCCGAGCTACAAATCTTCTCACAAACTTTGAAGAAATTACTGCGTCAGAATGTTGGAGTTGATAAAACAAAGCTCTCTACAATGGAATTAGTCCCATCTATATTTATCTCCCCTTTCAGAAATGTCAGCCTCGAATGCAGAAAATGGTATTGAGGTCAAAGATCATCGTCATGGAGTTTGAAGATCAGGCTCATTGTTCTCAATGGCCTTCTACCTGCTGCTGTTTCCGACATGCGGTTCCTCCACTATACCTTCCTGTTTACTACTGATTAAATATCTTCCCCGCGTGGTCTGTTTGATAGTAGCCATTCGCATATTCACCTAAGTTGTCTTTTCCACAGTGAAACACGAGCGAGCACTCACAGTGCGGTAACTACCTTACTTTATCTAGGTTTACATAACGGCAGGCACAGTGTACAGTCTGGAGGGACAACTGAACGACCTGGAGGATTGTGCAAGGAGCATCCACAGTATAACCACAGAGACAGAACTTGCTGACCTAGAGGACCAAGTGGCAACTGCAGCTGCTCAGGTTCACCAAGCTGAGCTGCAGGTAAATTCAAAGCTGTGTTGGGTTCAGACAGGGCACTGTACTGGACTCAAGCCAACAAACAACTGAATATTCCGTAAATTTAGCCCAACTCAATTTAGCAGAACTTGCCTTCCAGGTTGAATGTGTTGTTTAGCAATAAAAGTGCCAAAGCAAGTTGCCCATATTGAATAATGATTCTGTGACTTGAAAGGTTCCAAACTACCATAATGGGCTTATTCAGGCTACACATCTCCAATACAAAAGCAAGAGGAACTCGAAGACTTTAAGAGTGTCTCCAGTTGAGCAGGATGGTGCTTTCTCTGACTCAGTAGAAAGAGGGGGCAGAACCTTCCCAGTCACTGAATCATGGGTAATGGTGGAACATTGGGGATTCACGTGAGATGGCCAGTGAGGAGTAACTGGACATCACAACCAAAACATCCTACTTCTCAAATAAGTGGTGAACAGTCGTGTGGGATTCAGATGCAGAAAGCTACAGAACGGCACGGTGGCACAGTGGTTAGCACTGCTGCCTCACAGCGCCTGTAGACCCGGGTTCAATTCCCGACTCAGGCGACTGACTGTGTGGAGTTTGCACGTTCTCCCCATGTCTGCGTGGGTTTCCTCCGAGTGCTCCGGTTTCCTCCCACAGTCACAAAGATGTGCGGGTCAGGTGAATTGGCCAAGCTAAATTGCCCGTAGTGTTAGGTAAGGGGTAAATGTAGGGGTATGGGTGGGTTGCGCTTCGGCGGGTCGGTGTGGACTTGTTGGGCCGAAGGGCCTGTTTCCACACTGTAAGTCTAATCTAAAAAAAAACAGAGGGATTTGGGAATTCCCATTCACAAATCACAAAAAGCTAACATGCAATTTCAGCGGGAAATAGGGAAGGCAAATAGAATGTTGGCCTTTATTTTAGAGAAAATGGAATATAAAAGTGGGGAGGTTTTGTCAAAACTGTACAAGGCACTAATTAGACCATACCTGTAATGATGTGAACAGCTTTAGACTCCTTACTGAAGAAAAGACATACTGGCATTGGAGCGAGTCCAGAAAAGGTTTATTAGGCTGAAACCAGGTCTGGAGGGACTGTCTTCTGAGGAGAGACTGAGTGAATTGGACCTATACTCATTAAATATAGAAGATTGAGAGATGACATTATTGAAATACACAAGATTCTTAGAGGACCTCCCAGGTGAGATGCAGAGAACATTGTTTCCCCTTGTGGTAGAGTCTAGGACCAGAGGACATCATCTCAGAATAAGAGATTGCACATTTAAGACAGTGGCTTGTCAATCTATAGATTTTTTTTAATACAGAGGACTGTTCAGGATGCATCATTAAATCTATTCAAAGTTGAGATAGACAATTTTTAATCAGTAAAAAATTAAGGAATATGTAGAAAATGCAGTAAGGTGGAGTTGAGGATTATCACATCAACCAAGATCTCATTGAATGTAGAGCAGACTCAATGGGCTGAATGGCCTGCTTCTACTGCAATGTATTGTGATCTAAAGTATTTATTCTTGCTAGTGAGCAGCAGGATGTCTGCATTAACATTATTATCATCTTGCCTCACTGATATGCAATTTCCCAGTCTTCCATGGGCTGGTTAGAAATTGGATTATAAACTCAGATTATAAACTTATCTGAAAGTTACATCTTCAACAATGCAGCACTCCCAGATTATTCCGCAGGGAGCATGAGTCTGCATTTTGTGCTCAGGTTTCTGGTGGAGGACTTGAGTCCAGAACCTGTTGATTCAGAGGTGAGCAGACCTGACAACTATATGTACCATATCCAATTCACCATCACCTTTTTTTATTCATTCACAGGATGAGGGCATCGCTGGCAAGGCCAGCACTTATTGCCCAGAGGGCAACCACATTGCTCTGGACTCCCATGTAGTGTACGCCTGATAAGGATTGCAGTTTTCTTTCCTCAAGGGCATTAGTGAACCAGACGGGTTTTTCCGACAATTGATTTATAGTCATCACTGGACTCCTTATTCCAGAGGTTTTAAAATCGAATTCAAACTCCGTCAGCTGCCGTGGCTGGTTTTGAACCAGGTCCCCAGAACGTTACCTGGGTCTCTGGATTATTAATCCAGCGACGATACCACCAGGCCATCTTCTCCCCTACTTGTCACATCCCAGCGTGTCCAAGTGAGGCTAGTGTTGATTGTGACCTGAAATACTTTTTTTTCTCTGTTAAGATCTTCCTTAAAACCTACCCTTTTTGAACAAGCTTTTGGTCACCTGACCTATCTCCTTATGTATCTGGATTTCGAGTTGCTTTAGATTTTGCTTCTGTGAATTATCTTAAAGTATTTTACATTGTTAAAGGATATAAGGTACAGGAGCAGGAGGAGGCCTTTCAGCCCATTGAATGCACTCTAGCATCAGTAAAATTGTGGCTAATACTCCACTTCAACACCAGTTTCTGCACTCTCCCCATATCTCCTGATGTTTTTACCTACATAGAGATTTACCATTCTCAGTTTTGAACATACTCACTGACTGAGCCTACCAAGCCCTTTGGAGCAGAGAATTAACAATGATAACCCTCTGAATCAAGAAATTCTTCTCCTCTCAGTAGTAAAAGGTTTGATGTTTACTCTGAGACTCTGTTTGTTGGCTCCAGGCACCATATAAATTCAAAATTTTATTTTTGATTGACTTTCCCTATGTGGATGCTGATCAAGAGCTGACTTCATTCCTTGAGGAGACAGAACTATCACCACAATATCCATGAGTTAGTAATCCAGGGGCCTAGGCTAATGCTCCAAGGGCATAGATTTGAATCCTACCCTGACAGGTGATGTAAATATCTGAAAATTTAAATAAGTTTATCTAATGGTGAACAAATAGCCATTGTTGATTGTTGTTAAAAAAAACCCTTCTGGTTCTCTAACGCCATTTTGGGAAGAAAATCTGTCGTCCTGATCCGTTCAGGCCTACAGATCCTTTCAGGCCCTTGGAATTGTGAAGGCTCTTAATTGCCATCTGAAATGACCCAGAGGGGCAATTAGGGACAGGCAACAGATACCACCTTGCCAGTGACGCTCACATCCCATGTGAGAATTCAAAAAGAACACATTTCTGCTGAGGTTAAAGGAAGATAAATTATATTAATTTTGAATTAGCAGAAGGATGCTATTACACTTTCAGACCAATGACACTCAGCCTCAAAGTTCCTGCATTACAAAACATTTCAGAAGCACGCTCCTGGCTCAGAGAGTGCAGCATCACTTAGCAACACTGAGCATTTCAGGCAAGATTCTCAAGGCAAAACAGTTGAAGGGGTCCAGCGTCAATAATGAATCAGAGGAGAGGGGGAACCAGCAATAAATGAAGGTGTGCAAGTTGTGGGAGTGCATTCTAGTGCATTGAATGAGAAAACATTGTGGAAATAGGAAGGAGTATGTTGAATGCCGGAGAGATTTGTAGACAGAGATGAAGGTTTCAAAGTCAGTTCACTGAAGGCTAAGAAATGGGTGGATTTCAGGTGATAACGAAGAGGGATTTTTCACAAGCTGCAAGTTGAGGTCTGAATGAATTAGAGTTTGTAGTTGGTGGGTCTTGACATTCCACCAATGAGGGCCTTGGAACCAACAGTGCTTCATTGGAGTCAAGGTAAGGTCAGCAGAGAGGTGTTTTTTGGAGATGGGCAAAGGTGGGGTATAGTGGGCTAAAACAAGGCCCTGATTGCCAGCTCTTAATATAAAGTGATGTCTGAATTTGAGATCTATTGAAGGAGAAATGTTAAAAAGGTGCCATCAACTGAGTTGCTTTTATCAGAAAGTCTAAGAAAAAATATATTCAAAAACATGATTATCTGAAGGCAAACAGCCTGGGTCTTGAAAAATACATATAACCCACAATACAAAACAGCCAATCCCAGCAGCACTTAACAATTGTGACTGTTTAGATCTGATGTTAATAATTGATTTGTCCAGGCCAAAGTACCTGCTTGGTTGGTACCACGTCCCAGTCATTACCTGTCTCCATCACCAACAGTCAGTAGCAGCAGGGTGTGCCATCCATAAGATGCAATGCAGAAATTCATCAAGGATCCTTGGACAGCACCCTCCAAATCCACACCCACTTCCATCTAGAAGCAGATGTTTGGGAATGTCACCAGCTGCAAGTTCCCCTCCAAGCCACTTGCCATCCTGGCTGGGAAATATATCGCCATTCCGTCAATGTTGCTGGGAAATATATTGCCATTCCCTCAGTGTCGCTAGGCCAAAATCCTGGAACTCCCTCCCTAATGGCATTGTGGGTCAACCATAGCACGTGGATTGCAGCAGTTTAAGAAGCAACTAGGGACAGGGAATAAGCGCTTGCCCAGCCAGTGATGCCCACTTCCCACGGATGAATAATAATTTGAAAAAAGTGATTGTACATTGTGTATCATTTGCCCATCTAACAGGTTTCAGATATTGAACGCAGAATTTCGGCTCTGAACGTGGCAGGATTGAATGTGGTTCCCTGTGAACGGCTTCTGAAGAAACGTAACCAGCCAGAAATGAAGGTAAGGGAAGTTGTGATTGTACAGGAGATATTGAAAGTTTCCTGATAAATTGGTCTGATGGTGGAAATGTACCTTTTATTTTATTTTAGGCAGAGACCATTGATTCTTCCCGGCAACAGAGGAGAAAACTACCTGCCCCACCAAAGCAAGGTATCTAGCAGAGAGTGTGCTATAACATGAGTTTGAGAATTCCAGTACTCATCATAACTTGCTGGAAAGACAGATAATTGTTAATTTAAATTGTCCTTTCATAATCAATACTCTGTACATTATTTAATTCCAAAGAAAATTAACATCGGAATTAAAGCATTAACTTTCTACAGAGGCTGTCAGATCTGCTGAATTTCTCCAGTACTTACGGTGTTTATTTCAGATTTCCAGCATCTGTGATGCTTTGCTTTGCTTCATTACACTGACTAGATCTATTACTTATCCATTCTTAAGACTAAGGCATGGATAGGGTAATAGACAAGGTCTTTTCCCTGGGGTGGGGGAGTCCAAAACTAGAAGGCATAGGTTTAGGGTGAGAGGGGAAAGATTTAAAAGAGACGTAGGGGCATCTTTTTCACACAGAGGGTGATGTGTCTATGGAATGAACTGCCAGAGGAAGTGGTGGAGGCTGGTACAATTGCAACATTTAAAGGCATTTGAGTGAGTATTTGAATAGGAAGGGTTTAGAGGGATATGCTGGCAAATGAAACTAGATTAATTTAGGATATCTGGTTGGCATGGACCAGTTGGACTGAAGGGTCTGTTTCCCTGCTGTACATCTCTAGAACTATGAATGAGAATGAAAAGGGGAACATTTGTAAAGATTCAAGGAGTGAGCTAGACTTCCTAACCATTTTGTCTTTGAAACTGCAGGGCAGAGTACAATGTATTAACCTGACTTCGGTCACTTAAGTGTGTAATATGTCTATAACTTAACATAATTCCAGAGAGTTTCAGTCAGTGTGCATTGAAAGCAGGATCTGTACTGATGTCTGACAGCAATTTTTAGGGATTAGTACAGGAGTCTTGTGTACATCATTAATTAGTGAGTTAATGACCGATCAACACTGATTAATCTATGGGTGACAAAATCATAGCATAATCTCTGATGATATTATGAATCACTTAAGGTTTCTTATTTCAGTGTAATACATAATTCAGACTCACATTCAAATATTTTACAGCTTGAAGTACATAAGAAAATAGGAAGGAGTAAGCTACTTGGTCCTTTGAACCTGTTCTACTATTCGAAATGGTCATGTCTTTCCACTCCACTCCACCTCCTTGCAGTATCTCCAAATACGTTACACATTATCTCAAATACAACTCTATTTCTCATCTTCACTCATTTAAGCATCATCAAGCATTTCTTAATGCAGTCATTATGGAGTCTATGTGTAAGTGCAACTTTATTACATTAGCCTTGCCTTGATTTCTCACATGTGACATGATTATAATTCTGAAACAAACTGAAAAAGCCATCTCCTTGTTTGCACAATTTCTCACCACTTGGTAACTCTCTTTCCCTGTTCCACAAAATGTAATTATAAATGGGACATAATTCAATGGTGCAGAAGACTAAATAGGAAAAGTTATGCTTCTACTTATAAAATCTCATGAGAGTTGCATTGAAAGTCTAACCAAAGCTGACAGTTTAAGAACATTTGCTTTTTTGGGTCACATTTGTTTTTCCAAAGAACAAGTACTGAATATACAGAAATGAATTTCTGTGACCTGATATTCCAATCAGAAACTTTGATTTATTCCCTTCCTGTTCATTGATCTCCCTCCTATATGATGCACAGACAAACTTTGTAAAATGATCATTAACCCACTCCTGAATTTCTCACTAATCTGTGTTCATATGTACTAGCGCAGGCTTAAAGATTGGCAATTACTTGAAAGTGCTGGATGTCCACCATGTGACTCACTAGATTGAAGCTAGTTAGTATATAAAAATTAGTGTGGGGGTCCTTGTGGTCCACAGATAGGGACACTACCACTGCACCACAAAGCTTGGGTTCAAATCACACCTCCTCTACACCAGTATCATAATGTGTCTGGTACAAAAACAATGTTTAAAAGGCATCTGGATAGGTATGTGAATAGGAAGGGTTCAGAGGAATATGGGCCAAATGCTGGCAAATGGGACTAGATTAAATCAGGATATCTGGAGAACATGGATGAGTTGGATCAAAACATCTGTTTCTGTGCTGTACATCTCTTTTTAAAAAAAGCAAATTTATAAAATTCAAGAAGTTCTGAAGAAGAGTTAGAGAGGACTTGTAAATGTTGACTCTGTTCTCTCTCCACAGATGTTGCCAGATCTACTGAGTTTCTCCAGCAGTCTCAGAGTTAGAAGGCTATAGCATGTGGATTGAGAAACAGGACTGTAAAAAGTTACTGAGTTGAGGCAGTTGACAAAATTCTAGCTCAGTTGGCCAGACAGTTTGTTTGTGATGTAAACTGGTGGGTTCAATTACTGTACTGATTGAGGTCACTGACCTTCAGGATAACCTCATCACCAGTTCCTCCTCTCTCTAACGAGAAAACAGCCTATGGTCCTCTGGGATTGTGACAACTTTCGGTTCAAACAAAAACTTGAGTGCAGAGTGTGTGAGCAAGCTGGATTGTATGGAGAAAAGTCCAAGAAGATGCTGAGGGGACATGAAATTGGTGAAAGTAATAAAAGCAAGGATAAAAGATCAGAGCACCTGAGTGGATCAAATGACAGTGTAGAAAATGTTGATGGAGCAGAAATATGTCATCCCAACTCCAGACAGGAAATGGGATTTGAAGTTTATTTTGCAACTGGATGGTACACTGTACGTACTTTGTATTTTTAACATTTGGTAAATTATTACATTTCATACTTAATTGTATAGGAAAATAATTAGTTGCTTTAGTGCGCAAGCCATTTTGAAGAGTTTGAAGACCATGATAAAGACCGTAAGATGGCTAAAAAAAGATCTAAGCATGATGCCTTAAATGTGGATCTGAATCATATAGAACAGATACAGCTTCTGATTTATAACAGCAAGAGCAACTTACAGAAACCGATCTTAGCTGTCTATGTCAAACTTTATAAACTCAGAAAGTTCAGCAGTTTTCTAAAACTATCTGATATCACTTTGAAGGCAAATAGTCAGGCGCCTGTCTCACTGCACTTTTTTTGCCACTTGTTAGCTAATGATTCTAACCTTTTGTAGATGGAACTTGAAATGATTAATTAGACACTCTGCTAAGTCTGAAGAGAGCCTTCTTACTGTTAACAATTAATTAAGATGCTTTTTGCAGTGTTGCACACTGACTTTGAAGCATTGCTTAAAACTGGGTCACCTTTCATTAGTAGCCATTTCAAGATAATTTTTCATTTGATTAATGACCTCTATAGAAATCCTGTCATTTTACCAGAAGGATTGCACCTTTTGTCAAACTCCCTCCACTGTATGAAATGATAATTTTGTAATTCAAACAGTCTTCAGGTGACTCAAAGCTGGAACCACAAGACCTGAGAACCCTAACTGTAGTCAGGAACCATCTTACTAACTCCTAACATTCTTTGGATGTCTCTACTCATTGAAAGTAATCGTTTCCCCAGATCGACCCCTTCCTGCATAACCAAACATAAATGTACAATAGCGTACTTAGTTGTCCCTTACTCTGTACTTTCTTGTCCTGTTCTTGTCCACAGTTCTTTGTTTTTCTTACCTCATTCTCAACTTTCTAGTCAGCTTTAATATTTTGTCATTGTCCCTGCATCTGTATAACCTCCATGATCCTTTCAGATCCTCAGACTAAATATGTTTCATGTTGGAGAATTCAATTGTGAATCAGCGTAGAAGCAGATAATATACAAAATTAAGTCAGAGCTGTTAATCTATCACTATCTCATCGCTGTGTTGTTTTCTTATGCTGGTTTCTACTCTCGTTATTCGTACTTCTGTAATTGTTCTTCAAATTAGGTTGCTTCAATTCAAAGATACAGTAGCATCCACCATAAAAATGTTAAGTAGTTTACCTAGCCTGTCCAACACAGTTGTGACACTAGATGCCAAGTCCTGGCAAAAGAACCAGATTTTAAAACTACTTCTAATTAATTAAATATCAACTTTATAAAATGTCCTCCCCGTCCATTTATTGGTGGTCAGAATTGGTCTCAAAGGTCACATTGAGTCTGATTCAAATTACTGGATACTGACCTCTGCTGAAAGATGGTTTCCAATCCAACCAGAGACACAGACAAACTTTCTCCTTTGTCTTTGTAAAATTCCTGCCTGGCAATACCGAGTCCTGCCCTTAGCTAATCAGTAGGCGTGACCCCAGGTCCTGTTTGATCTATCCAATTGAACTAACTTGTCAAGACTGGATTGTATTAAAAGATGAGAGACGTGCTGCCGAAACTTTTAATCCTTTGCCGTCAGGCTACAATGCAAGAATGCCAAATTTTCAACGATTATGACAGGTGAAAACAATGCTATTTCATTGGCAATGTGATGGGGAAAGCATCAGGGAGCTATAGGCCCTCCAAACTGTTGGATATTTCATAAAAAGGCTCAAGATTTAAACATATTCCTATTGTTTACAGAGAACAGGTCTCTGCATATATATCACTTCTAACAAATGTAAATTTGTAAAAACTTGTTCATGGAATGTTGGAATTGCTGCTTAGGCCAGCGTTTAGTTCCTATCCCAAATTGCCAGACAGGTAGTTAAGAGTCAACCACATTGCCATGGGTCTAGAGCCACTTGGAGTCCAGACCAGGTAAGATTGGCAGATTTCCTTCCCTGAAGAACATTAATGAACCAGATTGGTTTTTAACCACAATTCTCACCTTTAGGCTAACTTTTTAATTCCAGATTTTTTAATGAATTCAGGTTTGACCAGCTGCCATTGTGAGTTTTGAACCCATTGCCCCAGGTGGGTGGCTTAGTGGCTCAGTGGTTCACACTGCTGCCTAACATGCCAGTCGACTGTCTGTGTGGAGTTTGTACATTCTCTCCATGTCTGTGTGGGTTTTCTCCAGGTTCTCTGTTTTCCTCCCACAATCCAAAGATGTGCAGGCTGGGTAGATTAATCATGGGAAATGCAGGGTGATAGGGATAGGTGGGTCGGGGTGGGATGGTCTCTGGAGGGTTAGTATGGACTCGATGGGCCAATTGGCCTACTTTGACACTGTAGGGATTCTATGATTCTAACATTAACATGGGGTTCTGAATGCCTAAGGTAGTGCCATTACCATCATACCACTTGACTGATTATTTTACATTAATTGTTGGCATACACGGGATTGTTCAGTAAGTGCTGACCAATTGTGAATCATATCTAACAGTAGACCTTTGCTGGAGGGAGTGGGCAGTCTGTGCTTTACCTATTACAAACATTGAAGGGAATGTGCTGTTTGATTTGATCAGGCTATTGTTACAGGGTTTGCCTCTGCTTAGATACATGTTCAGTTCTCAAAGCCAAACATCACACGACTCCAGGTAATAGTCCAACAGGTTTATTTGAAACCACAAGCTTTCAGAGCTCCCGCTCCTTCCTCAGGCAGCTACTGAGAGAGAATACATTGGACACAGAATTTATAGTGAAAGATCAAAGGATCATACAACCTAGGCAAATGTATTGAACAAACCTAGATGGCTATTAGGTCTTCACTCAGTTAGAATGGAGGTGTAGATTACAATTGATTAATATGTAAATCTCTGCTCCAAGATAATTTCATGTTTTATCAGAGTAAAGGAATTGTGTTATTTATGGCAAAAAAATCTTAACAAGAATGGATGGAGGAGTAGGTGATGTTGAAATAAAGAGTGGTGGGAAATGGATTGGCAAGATGCAGATTAATGCTGTACTCCAAGAATCTTCCTTCATTCTGATAAAACCTGAAGTTATCTCGGGGCAGTGGCTTGAAAGAAATTCTGGGATTTACATATTAATCAATTGCTGAAATTCATGCGAAGTACCATATCTTTAGCAGAAGCCTTCCTTCTGCCGATTTCGGATTACAAACTGGTGAAACTGTAATGTCTGACCTCCTGGTTCAGCAAGGCAGCTTTTGTGCAGTCTGAGTTCTCAGCCAAAGTACTAAGCCATGCCTTCTCAGAAACCTTGTGCACCATCCAACACTTGCCTCAAAATCCAAAATTCCAGCTTTCTCTGATTTGTTTTGTGTCTGGATTTGGATGGCTTCATGACTAACGCATTTTCCATTTTGACGATTTTCAAGTCCCCACTCAGTAAACTTTTCTCCAGTTGTGACCACTTGCTAGCTTTACCTCAGTTGGCACACTGTTGTTTTAACATTGTCTGAAGTTGGTTCGATAGCTTTCTCCAGTCTCTCACAAGTTTCTCCGAAACACAAAATTCCCTTGCTGTTACACGATTAGTTGTCTTCTCTGCAACTTCCATAGCTTTCAGTTTAAATGCTGCTGTATATATTCTAGGTTTTTTATTCTGGAGGGCATTTTTACACAAAATGATGAAGAAATTTCAAAACCTCAACTAGGCACATGACTGTATTCCATGAGTGCTACAGGGGAATTGAGCTACACACAAATGGAGGTTGTCACCTGACTCTGACCTGATGTTTCTTGAACGTTCACACCAAATTGGTGTGAATTGTACTTCAAAACTTATAATAGCACAAAAAAACTCATTTCCTCACTAACGTTTATGAACAGGATAATACCTGGACTCTCAAATGTTGATCTATTATCTGTGAAGAACTAAGGTTAACTTTTACACAAGATATATGGAAAATTCAAAACTGTTTGGCCAAACATAGGGAAGCAACTGAGATTGACATCTACTTGAGTACTTACGGTATATGCTGTGCTGCTCCTGTTGAAGTTGTTGCCTTTCTCTTTAAGTATAGGAAATGACAGGACTTGGTTGATGTAGTGTGGTGGAAGTAAATCAGGTAAATTAGAAAAGTCTTTTGTAATTCAAATATAGTTTAATGTATAAAAGAAAAATACTGTGGATGCTGTAAATCTGAAACAAGCAAGCAGAATGCCGGAGAATTTCAGCACATCGGGCCAATCTCTGGAAAAAGAAACAGAGTTAATGTTTCGAGTCCAGGAATTGTTCTGAAAAAGAGTCACATTGGATCTGAAACATTAAATCTGTTTCTCCCTCTACAGATGCTGCCAGACCTGCCAAGTTTCTCCAGCGTTGTGTGTTTGTTGTAGTTTATTGGATGTTAGCGACAGGTTCCAGGTTACATTGATAAGCAGACATTGTCACAGACGATCAAATGTTCAGTCTCACTCCTTCAAGATTCTAAGCTTTTCTGCCCACATGTCCGTATGACACCATCGTAATGAATGGTTCTTTTTGCACTCTTCAGTATTAATCTTTTCTGACCCTTTAGACTGATAGAAAACCAAAATGACCAAGTAATCTTTTTGCCTAAAATTTTGTTTGAGGCATAAATATTAACAAGAAAACTTGGGCTAGCTCTCTGCTTCAAAATAGTCCCATGCGATACTTTGGTGTCTACCTAAGAGAGCAGAGCCTCATGTTAAATCCTCATCCATCAAACAGCACCTCCCTCAGCATTGCACTCAGCATCAGCCTCAATTCTTATGCCCAAGTCCAGGAGTGGGACTTAATACACAACCTTTTGGTTCAGTGTGAGAGTGCTGTGCTATGGTTGACACTGAGGTTAGGCCCCGTTTGAGCACCAATTCACACTGGGAGTGCAGGATCACAGATTTACCTCTCAATCTTGATCTCCTCTTTCTCACATTCAAAGTAGGTGATTTTGATATTCTTTCTACCTCCGTGATTTGTTGGTGTTGCCGATTAGGTTAACATTTCTTCCACATTCCTAATTTCCCCCTTCGCAGGTTTTGGGAGCGACCTTGTTGAACTTCAGTAGTTACAGTGTTGCAAAGATACCAACAGTACTGTTAGATAGAGTGTTGCCCAGCAATACTAAAAGAACAGTGATACAGTTCCAAGTCTGGGTGAGGGGACTTGCAGTTGATGCTGTTCCAAGGCATGTGCTGCCCTGGTTCTTCTAGATTCTAAAGGTCATAGGTTTGGAAGGTGCTAACTATGGGGTGTTGGTGAGCTGTTGCAGTGCGCCTTATAGATGATAAACAGCTGCGACTGAGGGACGGCAATGATAGGAATCAGTGTTTAAACATCTGCTGATGATTTTCTTTTGTGTTTAAATGTCACAGGAGAGACAGTTGACAGCACTCCAGGTACGTCCATCAGGACCTACAGCAGGAATAGCTTGTTCCAAGATTCAGCATCACGGCACAATTGAAAGGAAGACACGAGCATTGTTGATCCTTCTGCAGTAAGTTTTCTCTGTATTTTTTTCCAGTGTTCTGTCATTTAAATTAAACAATGCTGCATGGTGACAGCACTGTGTTGGGGATTTAAAGCTGAACAGGCTTTGTCACAGAATTGCCACAGGACAAGAGGAGCTTATTCAGCCCATCATGTTTGTGCCAGCCCTCCAAGTGACCATTTCCCCTAGTACCAGTTTGTTACCTTCTCCTCGTAACCCTGTATATTTTTCCTTTTCAGCTAATATTCCAATTCCCTCTTGAATGGCTCAATTTAATTTTTGTCCTCCCACATTCTCGGGCAATGCATTCCTTTTGGAACCCCTCACACATGAAAACATTTCTTCTCGTGTCATCATTGTTAAATGCCTTACATCCTTGTCCCTTGTTCTCGATCCTTCCACCAATGAAAACAGCTCTTTCCTATCCAATCAGTCCAGACCTCTCCTGATTTTGAATTCCCTCTACCAAATCTAAAACCCTGTCCTTTTTTAATTTGTTCATGAGATGTGGCTGAGGAGCATTTATTGTCCATCCCTAGCTGCCCTAGAGAAGCTGGTGATGAGCTGCCTTCTTGGACTGCTCCAGTCCATTTGATGTAAGGACACCCACAATGCAGTTTTGACATTTTCCCCAGTGACACTGAATGAACAGTGATATATTTCCAGGTCAGGATGGTGAGTGGCTTGGAGGGGAATTTGCATGTGGTGGTGTTCCCATGTATCTGCTGCCCTGGTCCTTCTAGATGGTGGCGGTCACGGGTTGGGAAGGTGCTGTCTGAGGATCTTTGGTGAATTTCTGCAGTGCACCTTATAGGTAATACATTGCTACTACTGAGTATAGGAGGGAGTGGATGCTTGAGATTATGGTGCCAATCAAATGGGCTACTTTGTCCTGACTGGTGTCAAACTTCTTGAATGTTGTTGGAACTGCGTCCATCAGGTATGTGGTGAATATTCCATCATACTCTTGACTTGCACCTTGTAGATGGTGGACAAGCTTTGGGGAGTGAGGAGGTGAGTTAGTCACTGCAGGATTCCTAGCCTCTGAACTGCTCCTGCAGCTTCTGTGTTTATGTGGTGAGTCCAATTCAGTTTTTGATCCTTGGTAATCTTCACGATGTTGAAGAATTTCATCCTCAAATAAGCCTGTTGTTCTCAGTTTACCAATCTAATACAGCAGCTTACGTCCAATATCAGAAACATAAAAGGTAGGAGGAGGCCATTTCAGGCCTTCAAGCCTGCTTTGTTCAATCTACAACCATGGCTGATTATCTAATTCAGTTCCCGGTTCCCACTTTCTCCCCATATCCCTCAGCCCTAATTCTAACTCCTCCTTGCAATCATATTTTGGCCTCAACTGCTTTCTGTAGCAGAGAATTCCACAGGCTCCCCACTCTCTGGGTGAAAACATTTCTCCTCATCTCAGTCCTAAATGGTCTACTCCACATCCCTAGACTGTGACTCCACCGCCTGCTACTAACTGATATATTCTCCTGATTTTCTGCATTCCTTAACTAAACAAAATCAGAGACTGTTTCAGGCGTCTGGGACTGGACTTTGATCACGGACACATTAGCCTGCTTTTTCTCAGCTCCTCAGAGACAGGACATGGCAGCGGGAAAACAGGGAGGAACCGGATGTAAATGCCTCCTTACACATTCCCGCTGCTGTGAACAGCATTCCCTGAGGATGGAAGGGATCAGGATCTACTGTCTGCAACATGGACCAGGGCAGCTAAATGATATGATTAACATGCCTCTCAGTGTGACCTGGCTAATATTCCCCTCCCTCCCAACTGGAGGCAGTCCCTCTGTGGCAGGTCAAGGTCCTTCAGAGCTGCAGACTCCATGCCCATAAAAGATGGTTATGATTCCTCTGATCCAAAATCAGTCTCCAGAAATGTGTCTTCACTGCCCCAAGGAGTTTTAAAGCTTTCCGTCCATCTCAGCTTTAAAATTCACAAAGCCTTCGATAGTGCTTCCATGCTTTCTGCTTTGCTTGTGTTGGCCTCTCATCTATCATCCACATTCTGCCAACGTTACGAACGTGCTTCATGCCAGCTGAATCAGACAAGATCCACGGGTAAGGTGGTCGAGATAAAACAAATCTTCTCACCAGAAGTTATCAAAAGATGCACCTTAAAAACTTCAAATGATGCTGCTGTGACTATTTTCTTTGGCAGATTTTATCTTTCCTGAGACCTGAGCACCATGGACATGTATTGCCCATCCACTGGAGCATAGCAACAGGAGTAGGCCTCCAGCCTGTTCTGCCATTCAATGATGGCTGATCTGTGGCCTAACTACATGTCCCTGCCCTTGGCCCATATTCCCTTTGCTCAACTGAATTTAGCCAATCTCAGATTTAAAAATTAACATCTGATCCAGCTTAGGGTATAGGTTTGCTCGCTGAACTGTAGGTTTGATATCTAGATGTTTCATTACCTGGCCAGGTAACATCGTCAGTGGTGTTTGTCCTCGATGGGGTTCTTGAGGTTTGTGGAGATGTCATTTTCTTTTCGTTTTCTGAGGGGTTGATAGATGGTATCTAGATCTATGTGCTTGTTTATGGCGTTGTGGTTGGAATGCTAGGCCTGTAGGAATTCTCTGGCATGTCTTTGCTTAGCCTGTCCCAGGATAGATGTGTTGTCCCAGTCGAAATGGTAGGTTTTTTTCCTCCATGTGTAGGGCTACGAGGGAGAGAGGGTTGTGTCTTTTTGTGGCTAGCTGGTGTTTGTGTATCCTGGTGCTAACTTTCTTCCTGTTTGTCCTACGTAGTGTTTGTGGCAGTCCTTGCATGGAATTCTGTAGACGATGTTGGTTTTGTCCATGGGTTGTACTGGGTCTTTTAAGTTTGTTAGTTTTTGTTTGAGAGTGTTGGTGGGTTTGAGTGCTACTAGAATTCTGAGGGGTCTCAGTAGTCTGGCTGTCATTTCTGAAACTTCTTTGATGTATGGTAAGGTGGTTAGGGTTTCTGGCTGTGTTTGGTCTGCTTGTCATGGTTTGTTCTTGAGGAATCTGCACACTGTATTTTTTGAGTATCCGTTCTTCTTGAATACGTTGTATAGGTGGTTCTCCTCTGTTTTCCGAAGTTCGTCTGTGCCGCAGTGTGAGGTGGCTCGTTGGAATAGTGTTCTGATACAGCTTCGTTTGTGTACGTTGGGATGGTTGCTGGTGTAGTTAAGTATTTGGTCAGTGTTTGTCGGTTTTCTATATACACAGGTTTGTAGTTCTCCGTTGTCCGTTCTTTCAACTGTGACGTCCAGGAATGTGAGTTTGTTCTCGGTTTCTTCCTCCTTGGTGAACTTTATGCCTGTGAGGATGTTGTTGATGTTAAATGTCTCATCTCTCTTGTTTCGTTTTGTGATGACACAGGTGTCATCTAGTAGCGGACCCAGATTTTTGGTTTGATGGTCGGTAGAGCTGTTTGTCATTGCATTACCACTTCTGCTATGAATCCTGATAGTGGCGATCCCATGGGTGTGTCGTTGATTTGTTTGTAGACTATGTTGTTGAAGGCGAAGTGGATGGTGAGGCACAGGTCCACTAGCTTCATGATGTTTCTGTTGATAATGTGATTGATGGTGGTTGGGGTGTGTGTGATGGTTTGTTCTAAAAGTATGGTAAGTGTTTCCTTTGCCAGGTCAGTGTTGATGGAGGTGAACAGTCCTGTTAAGTCGAATGAGATCATTGTTTCATCTTCCTTTATTTTGGTGTTTTTGATGATTTTTTAGGAATTCGTGGGCCAGGTAATGAAATGTCTGGATATCAAACCTCCAGCTCAGTGAGCAAACCTACACCCTAAACCTCAACCTGAGCTACAAACCTTCACAAACCTTGCATCCGATCCAGCGTCAACTATAGTTTGTGGAAGAGAGTTCCAAAGATCTCCCACCCTTTGTGTGTGGAAGTGCTTCCTCACATCTCTCATTGACAGAATCCCTACAGTGTGGAACACACTTTTCGGCTCAAGAAGTCCACACCAACCTCTCCCCTTCCCCCCCCCCCCGCCCCGACCGAAGAGTAACCCACCCAGACCCATTCCCTGAACCTATTAATCTACATTTAATCCTCAATGATGCACTTAACCTACACATTCCTGAACACAACGGGTAATTTAGCATGGCCAATCCACCCTAACCTGCACAGCTTTGGATTGTGGGAGGAAACCAGAACACCCAGAGGAAACCCACGCAGACACAGGGAGAATGTGGAAGCGCCACACAGACAGTCGCCCAAGGCTGGAATCAAACCCAGGTCCCTGGCGCTATGAGGTAGCAGTGCTAACCACTGATCCACCATGTTGCCTAGTTCAACCTGGCCCCTATTCAAGAATGGAGCTGAAAATGTGTTGCTGGAAAAGCGCAGCAGGTCAGGCAGCATCCAAGGAGGAGGAGAGTCGACGTTTCGGGCATGGGCCCTTCTATATTTTGATCAGATCATCGCTCAACCTTCTAAATTCTGGAGAAGACAGACCTAATTTGCATAATCTCCTCATATAACTTAATCCCTGAAGACCAGGTATCATTCTTGTAAACCTACGTTGTACTCCCTCTAAGGTCAATCTGCCTTCCTAAGGTTTGGTGCCCAGATCTGCCCATGGTATTATAAGTGGGGTCTAAGCAGGGGTTTGCATAACCTCAGCATAACTTCTACGTCCTTATACACCAGTCCACTAGATATAAAGGACAACATTCCATTAGCTTTTTAAACTTTTTTTCTACACCTTATTTGAGTCATTTTAAAGATCTATGCACCGAAGCCCTGAAGTCTCTTTGGACATCCACTGAATTTGACTTCATACCATCTAAGATGTCCTCTGACCTATCCTTTGTTGTTCCAAAACTCTCACTTTCCTACATTGAACTGCACCTGTCACGGTTTTGACTGTTCACTTAGTCTATAAATATCCCTTTGTAATTTTATGCTGTGATCGACATTACCTAATATTACATCATTGGTAAATTTGAATAAATGACTTCTGAGTCGGATAAATAATGTGAGTAATTGAAGCACTAACACTGAACCCTAATTGCCGCTCATCTGAGTGGATTGCTAGGCCATTTCACAAGGGCAGATAACAGCCAACCACACTACAACGGGGCTGGAGTCACCTGTAGACCAGACTGGGTAGGGACAGCAGATTTTCTCCCCTCAAGGATGTTAGTAACAAAATAGGGTTTTACGACAATGATTTTGTGGTCTCCATTTAACTAGTTTTTAATTTAGATTTCAACACCTGCCATGGTGGGATTCAAGCCCTTATTACCAGAACATTCTCTTGAGTCTCTGTATTATTAATGCACTGACACATTAGTAACTTAATTACAAAGTGTTACAGCACAGCAGGAGGCCATTTGGCCCATTGTGCCTGTAGTGGCCCGTTAAATGAGCATCATTCCCTCGGGTCAGTCTCCTGCCTTTTTCCCATAACCTTGCATGTTTCTCTTATCAAAATATTTAACCAGCACCATCTTAAATGCCTCATTTGAGCCAGTATCCATCACATTTCCAGGCAGTGCATTCCAGACCCTAACTACACGCTGAATGAAAATGTTTTTCCTCACATCACCCTTGTTCTTTAGCAAATCTCTTTAAATCTATGTCCTTTATTCTTTTGGAGAGGTTTATCCCTCTCTTCACTAGCCAGTCCACTCACAATTTTGAAAAAAACACCACTTTCACACACTAACCCCATATCCTTGATGTTCTTCATAAATGTTAATTTATTTTAAATAAGCTTTAGTACATTTTGTCACTTGTTCATGCTGGAAATCCACTGCGCTGTCTGACCTTCTACATAACCCGAGGAAAGGTCAGCCTAAGGGAACTGTGAAAGATTGAGCTATAACTGAAATTGCTGCAAGTCCTAAAAAGATCTGACAAGGTCTGTGAAGAGAGGAAGCGGCCAATAAATATTCCATCAGAACCCTCAGGCATGCTGTCCTTCTGTTCTGAGGAACAATCATCAACCAGAAATGTTCACTATGTCTCTGTCTCTCTATCTCTCTTTCCATCTCTCCCTCTATCTACCCCCTCCCTCTCCCCCTCTCTGTATATCTCTATAGCCCTCCATCTCTCTCCCTCACTCTCTCCTCCTCACTTTCTCCCCCCTCCCTCTCTTCCTCCTCACTCTCTTCCCCCTCCCCCTCTCTCTCCCTCCCTCTCTCTCCCTCCCTCTCTGTGTCCCTTCCTCTCTCTCTCCCTCCCTCTCTCTTTCTCTCTCACTCTCTCTCTATGTGTATCTCTCACTCTATCTCTCTCCCATCTCACCCTCACTCTCTTTCTCTCCCTCTGTCACAATCTCTATATCTCTCTCAGTCTCCTTCCCCCTCTCGCTCTGCTCCCTCTCTCTTTCTCCTCCTGCTCCCTCCCTCCCTCCCACCCTCTCTCTCTCTTTCTCTCTACAGATTTAACCAAACCTATTTAGCATATCCAGCATTTTCAGATTTTATTTCAAATTTCCAGCATTTTTGTTTTCATGTCCTACACTTTGACTGGCCAATGAGTTTTTTTTTCCTGTTCTCTCCTCTGCTACAGAAGTCTTAACCGTACTGAGAACTGGACACCCACTCTGAAGACAACTCACTGCCTATGGCTGTCCACTAGAGTGCCTTGATACAACAGCCATGGAAACTCTAATCCTGCCACCACTCTCAATCCCATATGGAGCGGACTCTCACCGGATACCTCCCTGAGTTCACCCTGTGACACTTCAGGATTGTACCTTTACTGTGGTAAAAAGAATTCGTTTTGCCTTAATTTCAGAGACCTTTTGGGAATGGTGACTGATTTCTCTGTACCATTGGCCCATGCCATTCGAAAAGCACTTTGATGTGTTTGCTGTACAAAACTCGTGATTGTCATGTCCGTGATTGTCTTTAACTGGTAGCACACAATTGATGTAATTGGAAGCAAGGTTATTCGTAAGTGATTTGCCAAGTGTATTATCTTAATCAACTGAAAAAGTTGTTGCCAAAAACAACATGGAGGTGTACAGTACCTCTGACATGTTGGTGGTTACTGTCACTTCATTGGGGATTAATCCCTAGAGCAATGACATTATTGAATCTTTTTTAAATGTTATTTTAATGTGCACATTTATTTTCATACAATTTTGATCTCATATTGTAAACTGAATTTACTTTTACATTGAGTTCAAAGAACTTTCAACTGGAATTTGTGGAACGAATATTGCCAATCGATGTATTTTTGTTGCTTTTTAAAAGCAAGTACTTTGTGAAAAGTTATTGGAGAATCGAGCACTTCTCTCGGCTCTCAGAGCAAAGACACTGAAGTGTGAAAATGAAAAGCAAAATCACAATGTCAGAACTTTATCCAAAAAGAATGATTGGCTTGAGAGGACAGGCACTGAGCGGCAATGGTTCAAATCCCAAATAAAACACAGGCATTACAACTCAACAGTCTTCATTCAATAGCATTTATTTATGAATGGACAAACATTGGGTGTTCTATGTTGAAGGAGGATATCTCCTGTACAATACAGATAGTGAACCAGGACAGTGCTTCGGTGAACTTACAATTTGAGTAAATCCCTCAAATCATGATATCTTCCCAGAAAACACCTCCATTTACAACAAGAACAATTCACATTTATATATCACCCTTAATGCAGAAGAGATTGTTTTAAAGGTGCTTCAGCAGTTAAGGGGTGACCAATTTTGAAAACTGCACAAATCTGAATAAATAGGTAGATAGCTCGATCGGGGACACGCTAACAGGATGTGAGGCAGGCAATTTAAAGCTGAGGTGAGGAACTTGACACTCAATTGAAAATTCACAATTCCATAGGGCTGTGGAGGCTCTGTCGTTGATTAGGTTCAGAACAAAGATCGATAGATTTCTAGATATTAACGGTAATCAAGAGATATAGGGATCATGCAGGTGTTGAGGGAGAAAATCAACCATGATCAAGTTGAATTACTACAACACTGATATCTACCCGACAATGTGGAAAATTGCCCAGGTATGTCCTCAAAGAGCAGGATAAATCCAACCCAGCCAATTACCACCCCATCAGTCTAATCTCGATCATCAGTAAAGGTGTCATCAACAGGGCTATCAAGCAGCACCTGCTCAGCAATAACCTGCTCGATGACGCCCAGTTTGGGTTCCACCAGGGTCACTCAGCTCCTGACCTCATTACAGACTTGGTTCAAACATGGACAGAAGAGCTGAATTGACATCAAGGCTGCATTTGACGGAGTGTGGCATCAGGGGGCCCTGGCATAACTGGAATCAGTGGGTATCGGGGCAAACTCTCTGCTGGTCAGAATCATACTTGGCACATAGGAAGATGGTCCTGTTTGTTGGAAGTCAGTCATCTGCAGGGTAGTGTCCTAGACCTGACCATCTTCAACTGCATCATCAATGACCTTCTATCATAAGATCAGAATTGGGATATTTGCTGATAATTGCACAATGCTCAGCACCATTTGTGATTCCTCAGAAACAGTCGATGTTCAAATGTAGCAGGATCTGGGCAATTCCAGGTTTGGGCTGACAAAAGGCTGTTAACATTTGTGCCACACAAATGCCAGGCAATGACCATCTCCAATAAGAGAATCTGATCACCACTTTTGTCAATCAATGGTGTTACCATCCCCCCATTGTCAACATCTTGAGGGTTACCATTGACCAGAATCTCAATTGGATTCGTCATATCCATAATACAAATAATATGATAGCTACAACAGCAAGTCAGAGGCTAGGGTTACTGCAGTGTGTAACTCAATTCCTGACTCACCAAAGCCTGTCCACCATCTATAAGGCACAAGACAGGAGTGTGATGGAATACTGAGCTTAAAAATGTGTTGGAATACTCCCTACTTGCCTGGATGTGTACGGCTTCAATAAGACTCAAGAAGCTTGACACCGTCCAGGACAAAGTGGCCCACTTAATTGGCACCAGATCCATAAGCATCCACTCCCTCCACCATCAATGGTCAGTAGCAGCAGTGTGTACTGTCTACAAGTCACATTACAAAAATATACCCAAGACCCTTAGCAACTTCCAAACACATGACCATTTCCATCTAAAAGTTCAAGGGCAGCAGATACATGGGAACACCACCACCTGCAAGTTCACCTCCAAGCCATTTACCATCCTGACTTGGAAACATATCGCAGTTCCTTCACTGTCGCTGAGTCAAAATCCTGGAGTTGCCTCCTTAATGGCATTGTGGGTCAACCCACAGCAGCGGTTTAAGAAGACAGTTCACCACCACCTCTCAAGGGCAACTAGGGACGGGAATAAATGCTGGGCCTGGCCAGTGACGCCCACATCCCACAAGTGTATAAAAAAAATGATGGAGCAGATTCAAGGGCCATTACTCAAGAGTCCCCAGAAAAACAATTATTAAATCATACCTTCCTGTAGCCACCTAAACAGTCACATATTGTGCACTTTGGGCTATTTCAAGGCCATTCTGGCTTTGTAGCCATCCAGATAAGACAAACAAAACATAAACTAATATGGAACCTTAACTACATTAAAATAACAGCAGCCATTATATTCATTGTTCAGGTCCACCGCTATGGCAGCAATAGAGCTGATTTCCAGGACCCAAGCCTGACCTCAATTATTTTGCTTTTATGCCAATTTTCAGACTGATCAGGAATGCAGAGGCCAGGTCCGACAAAGTTCAGACCTCTCCGAATGCTGATATTGATCACTGTGAGGAAAGTAGTGGCCAACCACACCACACCACACCACGGGGTGTGATTTTCTCTGTATTCAACTCCTCAGCTACACCCTCCCACTGTTCATCCTCCGCTATCTCCCACGCGTAGTTGGGTTGATACTGAGACCATTGTGTGGACTGTCACAGCTTGCATTAGTCAATGGAAAGTCCATGCAATCCCTGTTCTGCCTCCAGGCGGCTTATACCCGAAACACTGATTCCCCCTGCTCCTCAGATGCTGCCTGACCTGCTGTGCTTTTCCAGCACCACACTCTTGACTCTGATCTCCATCATCTGCAGTCCTCACATTCCCCAGGCCACCAAATCTTACAGTATCTGTTATGCACCAGAATTAGTTCAGTGATACAGAAAACAGAAATTACTGGAGAAACTCAGCAAGTCTGGCAACATCTGTGGAGTGAGAAATAGGGTTAACCTTTCAAGCCTGGTATGATCCTTCAGGAGTTTAAACTACTTCTTCAGTTCTGAAGCAGAGTCATATGGTACTTGGAATATTAACTCTGTTTCTCTCTCCACTGTTGCTGCCAGACCTGCTGAGTTTCTCCAGCATTCTCTGTGTTTGTTTCAGATTTCCAGCATCTGCTGTCTTTTGTCTCTTATGATATATACAGGAAGTCTTCTTTTTACAAATGCCTGACTTGCGAATGCTCGTATTTGTAATGCCATCCCATACGGGTTGTAATTTCAGCTCTGGTAAAGAGTCATCCAGACTTGAAACGTTAGCTTGCTCTCTCTCTCTCTCCATGGATGCTGTCTGACCCCCTGGGATCGCCAGCATTTGCTGTTTTCAGTGTAATTTTAGAAATCTGACATAGGAACGTTTTCTGTACTTATGAATGGTTGCTTTATGTTGTCCTGCATTGTGTTCCGACTTGCATACAAACCAACTTGCGTTATGTACTCAGAAATGTCTATATCTGTCTAACGGGCGTCTGGCCGCTGTCCATTGTTGTGGAGCTTCGTGAATATGAATAAAGAAATTGAAATATAGGAAAGTAAATTTTACAGACTAGACACACTTGTTGCTAAACCCATGATGGATAAGGGGAAACATTAGGTATTAGCAGAAATAGTTTGTTTGTTGCAGCATTCAAAATAATTCTATTGATTTTACTTTCCAGTTCTCTATCTGAGAGTGCATTTATTGATCGTACTGTGTGCTTTCTGCTTTCAGCTTTAAACTTGCCTTGTGCTAGTCTAGGGATGTGGTGCCTTCTTCTACTGTCGAAGTTTAAAATTATTTTCCACACGCAGCAACTCGCAAATATTCCACCTTGCCTCGGTCCCCCCAACAGTACCCCCTAGAATGAATGCCAAATTTTTTGTTCCTCTTTATCTGTTAGAAGATTGGGAATCCAGTCTTATGAAGCGTCTCTGTACAATCTGCAATATTTTGATTGTATCTCAGCGACCAGAGCATGACCCTGAAACTCAGGGTATTGCTGGACCTGAACAGTGTACAGTGTATTCAAGGCTGCTATGTGTAGAATATTAGGTTGTTTGCAGCACAAATGGAGGCCATTTGGCCCATCATATCCTTTTTTTTTCTTAAGAGGTACTCAGCTGGGTTACACCAGTCCCCTGTCTTTTCTCCCTCTCTCACACTCATAACTCTTTAAAAAAAGTCCAACCTGAACCCATTCAAGTGCAGGAAATGATCAAGCTTCACAATATGATGCACCTTAACTTGCTTTTAATGGTAATGACTGCCCTCTTCTTCAACAAGAACATTAACTATGGGGAACAGGCAAGAAGTGGGAAATGTTGAATTAGCCATGATCGTATTGCATAGTGGAATAGGCTCAAGTGGCCAAATGGCATACTCTTTTCTATTTCTAATGGTTAAAATGTGGGATGAGGAGGAACAGGAGTGTTCCTTGAGTGTCATATTAAGTCAGGCAGGCAATGTTTGCCCTGTTCCTGATCTACTCTCCCATCTTTTGGCTTGGGACTCTCAGGAGCATTGAGCCATCACCCGGCCACCAATTACCCATGATTGGTGCACTTCCTGCTGAGGTATAGTTAGCAGCTCCAGTGTGTCAGCCACATCCTGGCAATGTAAGTGAACTGACTTTGTGTGACTCCTTGCAGCATTTGTTGTCACCAGTGGGTGTAATCAGACCAAACCAATTACTCAGGCTTGATTTCAGTCTATTCTCTTCCATCCTTTCTCAAGTTTGAAAACAATAATTCTCCTAATCTCCTTTGTTCAGATGAAAATGGCCACATTTTTCCAAACCTCCACGTTTGTGCTTCTAGATTGTGACCAAATAAAAACTGCAGATGCTGGAATCCAAAGTAGACAGGTGGGAAGCTGGAAGAACACAGCAAGCCAGGCAGCATTAGGAGTAAAAAGTGAGGTCTGCAGATGCTGGAGATCAGAGCTGAAAATGTGTTGCTGCACTTTAACCAGCAACACATTTTCAGGCAGCATTAGGAGGCAGAGAAGTCGACATCTCAGTCCTGAAGAAGGGTTAATATACCCAAAACATTGACCTCTCCACCTCCAGGTGCTGCCTGGCTTGCTGTGTTCTTCCAGCCTTCTGCCTGTGTATTCCAGATTGTGACCAGCATCTTAGTGAATCTGAATTATGAAGACAGTGCTGAAGAAACTCAGTATATCCAGCAGCATCTGTGGAGACAGAAACAGAGTTGCCTTTCTGGAATTTAAAGAAGTGTCAGTTGGACTCAGAACTCTGTCTCTTGCTCTGTATCAGAAGCAGCCAAACCTTCTGAGTTTCCATGGCATTTTTTGTTTTTGTTTTGATTTCCAGCATCTGCAGTGTCTTGCTTTTATCTTAACGGACCTGTTTTGTGTCCTTTCTAAGACTTCAATAATCTTCCTAAAACTTCACATAGTACTCCAGCTATGGTGTTACTGTGGTTTGTACGGATTCCCCATCACATCTTGACTTTTATATAACTCTGTTTTTGTGTGAAACCAATTTTCCATTATAAGACATTACAATCAACGACTCAAATGAATGATGTTTTGTGAACCAAAATCCTCAATCCCTCTACATTTCTGTCTCGCTCTCCACCCACAGTGTACCACTTCTCATTTACAGACAGACTTACATCTCTACTTGTTGCCTATTCTGCCACATCACATTCACCTTTCTTTGATCCTCAGAAACACCGTTCCAATAATACTTTCATATGTCAACACCAGCCCTTCAGTAAACAATGTTTGTATCTTTTCACCCTTCGACATCCTCATTCATAGGCAATCAATTGTAAATCCACCTTAAAGTCACCATCATATTCAGACTGCTCCCTTTTGTATTTATTTCACTTGGGTGACTTTTATTTCAAATTTAACTCACGGAAGTGGCCCCTTAGTAGTATTGAATCTACTTCAACATAACACAAGCTCTTCTTTTTTAGGTTTGTGCACGCTATATGTGGGTCTTCTTAATTTTACACTGTGCCTTCATGGTACCTGATTGTAATTTACGCTGTACACTTTTCTTGACCTTTCTAAAGTGGAGCATTTCCACTGACCTGTCATTATTTGCATTCTCAGATGTAAAGTTGCTGCCTGGTCCCAGGTGAAACTTTACACTGTTCGCAGGCTTTGGTGAATAAACTGCCCTTTTATGTGCTCGCTTTATTTTAATCTGGGTTCATTTGACTCTCTCATGTCCTAATATGAATGGAAGCCATGATTCTTTTGAATGTCATCTCTTCCAAGCTCTGATGCCTAACTTTATTTATTTTATCGGTGCTAACATACTCTGAAATGGTTACCCGTGCATCAGGCTAGATATTTTCTATTAGTACAAAACAGTGTTATGCTGAATGCTGAACTCAGCCAATCTAAATTGGCTCTATTGAGTGGATTTAGCAATGATTGAATTTTGAGCTAATGTAGATTTCAAATTCCCTCTCCATTGGTCATGAGATATACGTGTGTGTGTGTGTGTGTGTGTATGCAATGTCTGTGTGTGTGTGGCCATCTGCGTTTATATGTTTGTCTGTGTTTATGTGTCTGTGTGTGTGTATATGTGGTCTGTGTGTATGGCTGTCTGTGTTTTTATTTGTGGTCTGTGTTTTTGTGTGGACTGTGTTGGTGTGTGTGTGATCTATATGTGTGGCTGTCTTTGTTTGTGCGTGTGGCCCATATTTGAACGTGTGTGTATTTGTGTGACTATCTGTGTTTATGAGTGGTGTGTGTATATGTGTGTGTGTCTGTCTCTGATTGTCCGTGCCTGTGTTTGTATGTATGGTCTCTGAGTTAAAAATCACACAACGCCAGGTTATAGTCCGACAGGTTTAATTGGAAGCACACTAGCCTTCAGAGCATCTCTCCTTCATCATGAAAGAGCACCCCTCCGAAAGCTAGTGTGCTTCCAATTAAACCTGTTGGACTATAACCTGGTGTTGTGTGATTTTTAACTTTGTACACCCCAGTCCAACACTGGCATCTTCAAATCATGGTCTCTGAGTGTTTGTATACATGCACCAACTGCGCTGTGTTTTAAAGAATTCCCCCTATGTGTGATTGCTTGTCCTATGTGCCTTAATGGGAAACTTTATAGCCTGTGGAAGACAGCCTTGGTCTGACTTGGTCAGCAGAGAAATACTTCTGTTATGAATCACCAAGAAAATCTGTGAGTTTTAGGACAGATGTTAGGAGTAGATTCTTTACTCAGTGAGTCGTGAATTCATGGAATGCTCTGCCAGTAGCAGTGGTGGACTCTCCCTCTTTATGGTCATTTAAGCGGGCATTGGATAAGCATATGGAGGTTATTGGGCTAGTGTAGGTTAGGTAGGCTTCAGTTGGCGCAACATCGAGGGCCGAAGGGCCTGTACTGCGCTGTATTTTTCTATGTTCTATGTTTAAACATCACTCACACTGTAATTATACTTTCAAGACCCACATGTTAAAAATCCCCACCACCATACCCCCACTGACAGTGATCAGCATGTCCACATCTCCAACCCAATCCAATGGTCAAATTGTCCCTTATTTCATTGGAGTTGGTTACCCTGGTGAAAGTGTGCATATGTGAGGTATCTTGTGACATCAGTGTGCAGTCAGTATCTGCTTTCCTTTGCAATTTTAACAGTTAGTTTAAGGAATCGTTTTAAGTACAAAAATTCACACAATCCAAACAGAATATTGTTAAGAAAAGTCAGAGTGCCAGAGTTGAGTGATTTATGGGGGATGTCATAAACTCAAATGTTGCTCAATGTTCCTTTGTTTCCTGGCCTGTACGGTCCGATGTAGCCCTCAATCTCCACAGTCACACCAACCTCTAGAGACATTGCAGGGTTTGTTGATCACTCCTCCAACTGTTGATCCATGACTTGATCACAGTTGGTCACCAGACACGGGTGCTTGTAATATGTGTCTCACCTGCTCCAAAAAATGGTGTTTGAAATATTTTAATTTTGGTGCTTGAGTGGTGCAGTTTTGAATGGATGGATTTAGCAGTACTGTACATTCGTAGGATTCAATTGCTGCATGGATTCTTCAATTAAAGGAAGTGGAGCAAAATAAATTACTGAGGAATGATAGTATAGCTGTAGAACGACACAGACCTCTATGCACACAGAGAGAACAAAGGATGTGGGGATAAGAAAGGAAAATAGTCTTAAGATAGGCAATCAGCCATACTTCAATTGAGAGACAAAACAGATTTGAGAAGCCATACAGTTTGCTCCTGCCCCATTTATTTACATTCAAGGAGTGCAAAAAGCATTTCTTTCAAATGTTATTGAATAAAGCTGTTGTAACAGGAAAGGTATAAGTGACACTGTCTGCCAGTTTAATCAGGTAAACTGCCCTATTGGACAGTGTGCAAGGCAAAATCAGCAAAGGTGCTGACAGGTATGAATCAGACCAATATTACACCCAACCCAGTCCAAAAAACTTCCAGCTCCCAACTCCTATTATGCCAAACTCAAAATGTTAACCTTGTTCCTCTCTCCACAGAGTTTCTCTGAGTTTCTTTTAAATAATTGGATTTATTCAGAATCAATGTCTCTTAAAGGTTTACTTCATCCTAGCTATGAGACATAACACAACAGAATTAATATATCCAGGAAACTTTGCTTTCTTAAAATAAATTCTTCTGAAAGATTGAACAGATTTTGAGGTATATCGGTTCATCCATCTACGCATACTAATATTTCAGAAGCATTCCCCTGAACTAAACATTGCGTTGGCGAGTACGCCATGTCGTGTGCGATGTTTCTTTTGGAGAAATCAAACACAGACAAAAATAATCGAATTCATCCCTCATAATCAAGTCCCCACGTGAACATTGAATGATATTCTGTGATAAAAGCTGTTTTAATAATGTGCCATATCTTTCTAATCAAAGTCTGTATTGAGAATCAAGTATTGTAACACGTTTTAAACTATATATGGGTTTGGAAAATAAAGTGGATGTACATGAAGCTGAATTGAGTTTGCAGTGGTCACATCATTTGAGTCCTTTTCTTTGAGACTGTTCTTTAAAATGAGTTCTTCTTTAAACAGGCTGGAGATCGTTTGTGCAGCTAGAATAGCCTTTAATTGTCATGTGCAGTCAAATGAGTGCAGTGAAAGGTTTGTAGTGTCGTCTCTCGGTGCCATCCTAGGTACAGGGTACCTCGGTACAGATACTTTAAGTGTTGTTACAGAATTGAAATAGTAAAATAAAATAGATAGCCTGGGAATACAGAGTTTTAAAAGACTAAAATGAGAATAAAAAGGATCTTTAAAGTATTCAAGTTATAGTCTTTTTTCACAGATTCCATGCCTTCCGGCCTTAGAACACGATACTTTTAAAGCTGTCAAGTTGGGCTATTGTGGTGCAATGGGAGGTCCAGTTCAATTCTCACCTGCTCCAGAGGTATGTCACAACATCTCTGAAAAGTTTGATTAGCAACTATCTAGAAGCTATCAAGCCTCAAAGGTGATAAAGTTGGGCACTAAACTGAAATATAGTACAGGTGACATTTTGATAGAGGAGTTGGAATGGTCATCTGGATGTTAAATTGCTGAGTGCTCACTAACAAAGCTCCACGACATGTTGATGGTGGACCCAGCTGCACCAGTGCCCTTTCCTGATCAGCTGACTGGCAGCAAGATCAGAAGGAGAAGCCAGTAATGTTTGTGATTGACCAATACTGGTCTAACCCATGTTGTACACCTCAAAACGGGGCTCCAGTAGAGGCAGGACTTTCATTCCCAGCGTTACTGGGGTGGTTTATTTTGTCTCTTGCGTCTGGGAAGTAGACATTGTGAAGGACTTTGCACCTACTCACTGTAGTTATTTCAGTTTTGAAGGCTTGCTTGGTGTTGGATGTTTGGAAAGAAATTTTAAGGGCTTTCTGAGGCACAGTGGAAACACTTTGCCGACAATATTTATTCCAGGATATCGCTGAGGACGTTAGGATGTGTGTCGTGCATGAGAGGAGGCACTGGGAGAAAGGGAATGCTTGATGGAATTTATGAAGAGTTTGCTCCGGTCGGCAGGAGGAATGGGAGGAGGGTCTGAGACCAGACATTGCAGCAGCAGCTGGGTGGAGGGAGTAAGGTGGAACTCCTCTACCCTTTCCCTCAATACCATAAGTGTCATCTCTCTGAATCAGTGCTACCTCACCTTCCCTCGCCCCCTGAGCTATCCCAAAACCTGCTGCCCTGTGTGCCAGCCAACCAGCTGCACTCCCTCCACAGAAAGGGACCCAGAGCAGACATTGACTGATCCACAAAAATTATGACTGGTCGGTCGTCGAGTGGAAAAACCCGCATTAACACTTTGAGAAGAGTTCAAATTCTGTAATCAGTGGTAAGGACCAAAGTGATGTGTTCAATCCAGGCTTTATTCTCCTGCTCCTCGGATGCTGCCTGACCTGCTGCCCTTTTCCAGGGCCACACTTTTCAACTCTGACTCTCCAGCATCTGCAGTCCTCACTTTCTCATTTGAAACCAGGCACCCTTACACAGAGCTGAAAATGTGTTGCTGGAAAAGCGCAACATGTCAGGCAGCATCCAAGGAACAGGAGAATCGACGTTTTGGGCAAAAGCCCTTCTTCAGGTCTCCTGTTCCTTGGATGCTGCCTGACCTGCTGCGCTTTTCCAGCAACACATTTTCAGCTCTGATCTCCAGCATCTGCAGTCCTCACTTTCTCCTCGAAGACCCTTACACAGTGCCCACTTCCCACCTGTTCTCAATCTTTCCCCGAAACAGCCTGCACTGTCCCATTACTGTGCTGTCGTGTCCATTGCTCCGGATCTGGGTGACTGACAGTTTTGTGGACGGCTAGCTTTTGGAAGTGGTCATCCCACAACTGAAGAGTGTGTAGAGAGGGGGATGAGTGACCACTGGACAGTGAAGCCGGAACAGGCAGTCAGTGCACGTATCCCCCGAGTGCCTCGACCACAACGTTTGTCATGTTTGAAACAAACAAACAACAGAAATTGATGCAAAAATATCAGGAGATCTGGCATCACCTGTGCACAGAGAAAACCGAGTTAATGTTTTGAATCCTGTGACTCTGTGTTAATTCTGAAGAAGTTATATCAGACTCGAAACATTAATTCTGTTTGCCCCGCCACAGTCTCTGCCGGACCTGCTGAGTTGCTGAAACCATTTCTGTTGTTTGTTTCAGATCTCCAGCAGCTGTTTTATGGTATTTCTGCTGGTAATGTCGCTGGTCAACAATCCAGCGGCCCAGGTTATTGTTCTGAGGATGTGGATTCCAATCCCACCAGGCAGACAGGAACGTTTTAATTTTTTTTTAAATCTAAAATTAAAACAGTTGGTTTATTAGCGACTGTTGTTGATTGTTCTAAAAACCCAGTTGGTTCACTAATGTCCTTTAGGGAAGGAAATCTGCCATACTTACCCAGTAAGGTCTACATGTGACTCCAGACCTCCAACCATGTGGTCGACTGTTAACTGAAGTAATTCAGCAAGAAACTCAGATCAAGGGGTATTTCGGGATGTGAACACCCAAAACCCAAATACAGACTAAACAGCCTGTGTTCAGCTCTTAGCACTGGTTAAAGTGGAAATTCCTGCAGGGACTGTTTGGGAACAAGTCATAACAGAGACGTGGGTTTCTCAGGGGCAGGAATGGTTGCTGGATGTTCCAGGGTTTAGAATATTTAAAAAGAATAGGGAGGGGGGAAAAAGAGGAGGGGGTGCAGCACTACTAGTCAGAGAGGGTATCACAGCTACAGAAGTTACCATTGTCGAGGAAGGTCTGCCTACTGAGTCAGTATGGGTGGAAATTAGGAACAGCAAGGGAGCAGTCACCTCGTTAGGGTTTTACTACAGGCCCCCCAATAGCGGCAGGGAGATTGAAGAAAGCATAGGTCGGTAGATTTTGGAAAAGTGTGAATGTAGTAGGGTTATTTTAATGGGTGACTTTAACTTTCCCAATATTGATTGGAACCTCCTTTGAGCAGATGATTTGGAAGGAGCTGTTTTTGTAAGGTGTGTTCAGGAGGGTTTCCTAACTCAGTATGTTGACAGGCCGACTAGGAGAGAGGCCATTTTGGATTTGGTGCTCGGCAATGAGCCGGGGCAGGTGTCAGATCTTGCGGTGGGAGACTATTTTGGTGATAGTGACCACAACTGCCTCACATTCTACATAGCTATGGAGAAGGAGAGAAGTAGGCACAATGGGAGGATATTTAATTGGGGAAAAGGAAACTATGATACTATCAGACGTGCGTTGGGAAGCATGGACTGGGAGCAATTGTTCCATGGAAAGGGCACTATAAACATGTGGAGACTGTTTAAGGAACAGTTGTTGCGAGTGATGCACAAATGTGTTCCTCTGAGACAGGCAATAAGGGGTAAGATAAAGGAACCTTGGATGACAAGAGTGGAGGAGCTTCTCATCAAAAGAAAGAAGGCAGCATACGCAAGGTGGAGGAAGCAAGGGTCTTGCTCAGCTCTAGAGGATTATAGGCAGGCGAAGAAGGAGCTCAAAATGGTCTGAGGAGAGCCAGGAGGAGGCATGAAAAAGGCTTGGCAGGAAGGATTAGGGAGAATCCAAAGGCATTTTTTATACTTATGTGAAGAATAAAAAAATGATCAAAAAAAGAGTAGGGCCGATCAGGGATAGCATAGGGAACTTGTGTATAGAGTCTGAGGAGGTTGGGGAAACCCTAAATGAGTTTTTTGCTTCTGTCTTTACTAAAGAAAAGGACCTTGTAGTGAATGAAACCATTGAGGAGCAGGTAAGCATGCTGGAACAGATAGAGATTAAAGAAGTGATGTGTTGAAATTTTGACAAACATTAAGATTGACAAGTCGCCAGGGCCAGATCAGATTTGTCATCGGCTGCTTTGGGAAATGAGAAATGCAATTGCTTTGCCACTTGCGAAGATCTTTGCATCCTCGCTCTCCACTGGAGTCATACCCAAGGACTGGAGAGAGGCACATGTAATTCCTCTCTTCAAGAAAGGAAATAGGGAAATCCCCGGCAATTACAGACCGGTCAGTCTCACGTCTGTCATCTGCAAGGTGTGAGAAAGGATTCTGAAGGATAGGATTTATGACCATCTGAAAGAGCATGGCTTGATTAAAGGCAGTCAGCACGGCTTTGTGAGGGGCAGGTCATGCCTCACAAATCTTATTGAGTTCTTTGAGGATGTCACTAGACAAGTTGATGAGGGTCGAGCGGTGTATGTGGTGTATGTGGACTTCAGCAACGCATTTGATAAGGTTCCCCATGGAAGGCTCATTCAGAAGGTCAGTAGGAATGGGATACAGGGAAATTTAGCTGTCTTGATACAGAATTGGCTGGTCGACAGAAGACAGCGAGTGGTAGTGGAAGGAAAATATTCTGCCTAGAAGTCTGTGGTGAGTGGTGTTCCACACGGCTCTGTGCTTGGGCCTCTACTCTTTGTAATTTTTATTAATGACTTGGATGAGGGGATTGAAGGATGGGTCAGCAAGTTTGCAGATGACACAAAGGTTGGAGGTGTCATTGACAGTATAGAGGGCTGTTGTAGGCTGCAATGTGACATTGACAGGATGCAGAGATGGGCTGAGTGGTGGCAGATGGAGTTCAACCTGGATAAATGTGAAGTGATGCATTTTGGAAGGTCGAACTCGAAACTTGAGTACAGGATTAAAGACAGGAATCTTGGCCAGGATTCTCGGCAGTGTGGAGGAACAGGGGGATCTTAGTGAGCAGGTATATAGATCCCTTAAAATTGCCACCCAGGTGGACAGGGTTGTTAAGAAAGCATATGGTGTATTGGCTTTCATTAACACGGGGATTGAGTTTAAGAGCCGTGAGATCTTGTTGCAGCTCTATAAAACTTTGGTTAGACCGCACTTGGAATACTGTGTCCAGTTCTGGTCGCCCTATTATAGGAAAGATGTGGATGCTTTGGAGAGGGTTCAGAGGAGGTTTACCAGGATGCTGCCTGGACTGGAGGGCTTATCTTAAGAAGAGAGGTTGACTGAGCTCGGACCTCTTTCATTGGAAAAAAGAAGGAAGAGAGGGGACCTATTTGAGGTGTACAAGATAATGAGAGGCATAGATAGAGTTGATAGCCAGAAACTTTTTCCCAGGGCAGAAATTGTTAACACGAGGGGTCATAGTTTTAAGCTGTTTGGTGGAAAGTATAGAGGGGATGTCAGAGGCGGGTTCTTTATGCAGAGAGTTGTGAGAGCATGGAATGCGTTGCCAACAGCAGTTGTGGAAGCGAGGTCATTGCGGATATTTAAGAGACTGCTGGGCATGCATATGGTCACAGAAATTTGAGAGTTCGTACATTAGGTTTACCTCACATGAGGATCAATGGTCAGCATAACATCGTGGGCTGAAGGGCCTGTTCTGTGCTGTACTGTTCGATGTTCTATGTTCTAAGTCAAGAAGTCTATGTTCAGGTGGCAAGAAGGATGGTTTGGAAAGCACTAATGATAGGGATTCCACAGATGGGAAGATAGATAGGCATTTGTGGGACCACAGGCATGTTTCCAGGATAATCTCGAGTCCTTTGGTCCAACTCATCCATGCTAACCAAGTTTCCCAAACTAAACCAGTCCCATTCACCTGCATTAAGCCTGTATCCCTCTCAACCGTTCCTATTCATGTACCTGTCCAAATATCTTTTAAGTACCTGCATCTACCACTTCCTCTGGCAGTTCATTCCACATACGAACCACTCTCTGTGTAAAAAAAAATTGCCCCTTGGATTCTTTTTCAATCTTTCTCCTCTCACCTTAAAAATATGCCCTCTAGTTTTGAACTCCCCAACCTAAGATAATGACCTCTGCTGTTCACCTTTTTGCTGCTCCTCATGGTTTTAAAAACCTCCGTAAGGTCACAGTAAAACTAATGACAGCACACTAACTCAAGTCCCAGAATCTGGCTCAGTGATGCATTACAGAACAAGGGGATCAGGTGGCTGGTTGGTACCACAGGGATACCAATATGTGGGTTCATTTCCTGTACTAGCTGAGATTACCATGAAGGACTCTCCTCAATGTCTGCCCTCGCCTGAGATGTGGTGACCCTCAGGTTAAAGACCACTAGTCTTTAACCTATAGTCCGGGAGGACTCTAGAAACTTTATCTTTTACTTATACTAACCACATGAACTGCAGTAGCTCCTGAAGAGCAATAAAGGATGGGCAACACACACTAGCCTGGTCAGCAACACCAACATTTCATTTAAAGAATTCTTTAGAAAGTGTCGAGGCCATTTGAGGTTTTCTTTTCTGCCCCAATCACATATCTTTTTAAAATATCTTTAATCAGATCCTGAGTGAAGAACACCCTGGGAGTGTACAAGAATTTTCTTTTAATATCAATTATGTCTTTCTTACATTTCCATTGAAATTAATGGGTGTAGAAGCGAAATCCCTGACCAAGGAAAAACTCTCTGCAGGCAGGCAGGATTCAGGCACTGGCAGTCAAGGGGTTTCTTTTACAGGGAGGAGATACACAGTCAGTTGCAGACACAGCTCTGTGGGTAACATTGAGTTAAAATGTTGTAACTTTACGTCCCACTTGGGAGACTTGAGCACATAACAAAAGCTAACACTGCAACTCTGGGCTGAGGAAGTGCTGCACTGCCAAAGATGCATTCTCTAAGATGTGATATTAAATCAAGGCCTGAGACGTATCAGCCTTTTCAGTTGGATGTTAAAAATAAACCCTCTTATTTTGAAAAGGTGCAGGAATTCTCCCCGTGTGCTGGCCAATTTTTAAACTCTCATCCAAGATCACTGACAAGCAGAAGGTCTGGCCATTACCACATCAGTGCGTGTGAAGGTTTACTGTATGCCACTGATTCTTATGTTAGAACAATAACTACAACTCAAAGATAATTCCTTCTCCCAAGAGTGCTTGGGACATGCTGATGTGAAAGATGCAACAAAAATGACCATCTTTCTTAAGTGATAGCTACTTTTTGTTTAAATTGACTGACTACAGTGTTGAAAACCTTCAAATTCAATTCCCAAATTAGGCAGTGACCTTTTCAGTAAATCGCACTTTATAGGAGACTAAGAATTTGATATTTAACTGTTAAAATTAAAACTCTTTCAGCATTTTCCCTCCAAACAGAATGAACATGAAGTGCAGAAAAGTTAAGAAGAAGGCCTGCAACACAACCCATCTGATGTTAAAGGGAACCCTGTCTTTGTGAAGTATTGCCTTGTTTACAAACAGAACACGATTTGTCCGGGTCACTTCTATGTGAATGACATTTAGCTTTCCTTATCCAATTAACAAAATTAGACAGCCACCACATTTTTTTTAAAAGAAAGTACCACTTTAAGTGAGATCAACAGCACATAGTTACAAGGTAATATATTTATTTTCGAAATGATAGATCAAATGTGGAAAGTGATTAGCATTAACAACTTAAACTGAAGCATCTATTTTTAAATTAACATTAAACTGTTTTATATAATGTCGTAAATTCTGCATGATCACAATGAATGATATTTGGTATTTCTATGTGGCTCACATTAACCATTAAAAATAAATTGTTGGTCATTTTCCAATGTATTTAACAAAATTATTGGACAGAACTAAGCCTCTTACAGACACGCTTTGTGGAATTTCCTCTTTAGTTAATATGTTGTTGAAATGGAAGAGATATTGGTTTAAAACTGCATTAAAATTGTAAGTGGAGATTTTAAGTAACACAGATTTTTTTGAATTAAAATACAACTTATACTGGGTCTCAGTTCTGTGAATATAGAGTCAGTGTCAGTGGTGGTTCCTAGGTTAATGTGGTCTGTTCTGGATCAGCTTTGGGAGGGCAGGGAGGTGTACACACTAAGCGGACATGCGCGTGGTTTCACAGTCAAGTGGGTAAATACAAAGTGTGAGGTAGGAAGGGAATTCTGCCATTGTTTCTCAGAGGTGTGCTTGGTGGCAGAGAGTGTCAGTAGGTGTTGTCCCCTCCCATCTGCTGGTCAGAATCGAATGCGTCCTGTTGCCTCAGAGCATTCAGGATCAGCTCCAGGTTATTCACCGATGGTCTCAGATTGCTGCTACTTTTCATCTGCCTCTTTCCGAAGCGGCCAATCGGTCGCACTCCACGACCCACGTACCAGAACGGGTCAATTTTGGAATCTGTAAATGTACACAAATTTGATTGATACAAGCAGTTTTAGAATAGAACCATAAAACGTGATCGTTTTCTGAAAGTTGACTCCGTTTCACTGTTTTTACAGAGTTAAATGTTTTTTGTCTTTTACTGGGTTCAATGGAATGACATTGGGTGTGCAGTCCCCTGCTGGGGACTGTCCATGGCTTTGAGAAAACAGAACGATGGACAGAACGAGTTGGCACAATTGGTCAGCAGTCACCTCTACTTGACCAACGGCAGAATTTTTCAGATGGTGATTATTCTTTTAGGCCTGGCTGCCATTTACCACATCATGGGGCAGTAACTCTCTAAAGGTCAAGACTTCAGCGGCACCACCAAACACCCATTCCCCAACCCCAACTCCTTGGAATGAAGACTCAAGTTAAACAGATGCCAGCAATGGTGGGCATTGCCAGAACCTGCAGAAAAGGGGTGATGGAGCTGGATAAGTCTAAGAAATCGGTGGAGTACCTATGCTTTTGAGAGCGGGTGGGGGAGAGTGGTGTTGGAGGGCAAGGGAAGGGGATAACTGGGGTGGGGAGTCATAAAAGGAAAGTGTGACCTTGTGGAGGGGAGGGGCAGAGGGAACCTTAAAAAAAGAGATTCCCCCTCTGCCCAACAACAGTAAAAAGCTGTTGGAGCACCTGACATGGGGAACACAGCCACTGTGGGTGAAGGAACAGCAGTGACAGGATGACGTACTCAAGCACTGCTTCATTTGTCACTCATGGGCCTCAAGAAGTCACAGGATAGGTGGGTCACCCAACACCATGTCCATGCAAATGAAAGGAGCAAATACACGAGCAAGTGAGGGGATTAATAGGCCCAAGTGGACTATGATTTACAAGTTCACCCTACTCCCACCCCTCCACCACTGCCTTCAAACACATGAAAAAGGGGAGGTCCACAAATCTTGTTCAGTGAATCAAATCTAGCCCATGTTAGTGATATTGTTTTTTCCTGGCTTCTGGCAATAAAAAGAAAGCCATTTGAAATGACTTTTGATATATTAAGACTAATCTTACATGGCAAAATCCTCCCTCATTTCAGCTTGTTACTGGCATCAACCTACTGTCCAAAATCATGGAATACACAGAACATCAACAAGCAACACCCTGTCACCAGCCAAACGAGCCACCTTGAATGTTCCTGTAAGACGGCGGAGAACTCTCAACCCAATTAACACAGAGCCTGAGCAAGCCAACCACCAGCTCCACCAATGGAAGATGGATGAGGGGGTGACTCAAAATGTGGATGTGGCCGTGAGTCCAATGAGGCCATGAAGCACAAAGACCTCATGCCACCCAGAAGCATCCACAGGAGAGGTCACCATTCGGCATCTCAAGAAACCATTGAATGGACAAGATAGACATCCCATTCTGAACAGCTCCTGCCCTGCCACAGTGGTAAGTAACAAATAATAAGAGTCGGTGTGATGTGTTGGAAAGAAAATTACCTAATTTACTAGCGAAGTCTCCTGAGGGCATTTTTTTATTCATTCACAGGATGAGGGCATCACTGGCTACACCAGCACTTATTGCCCACCCCTAATTGCCCAGAGGGCAGTTAAGAGACACATTGCTATGGGTCTGGAGTCTGGAGACCAGATCAGTTAAGATGGCAGTTTCCCTAAAGGACATTAGTGAACCAGGTTTTTATTGAATGCAAATTCCACCATCTGCCATGGCATGATTCAAACTCCAGACTCCAGAATGTTATCTGGGTCTTTAGAATATCACTTCAGTGATAATGCCACTGTACCAGCACCTCCCCCATACGATGTTAGAGTTTGTTAAGGGAAGTTTCGCCTGTGTCCTATGTGCAAACCACTACCTAAAAAATAAGTTGATTTCTTTGATTGGAGCAGAACACAGAATCCTGTAGTGGACTGTACACATTTCACCTTTCGGGAGAATATTCTAAAAGGTGTCAACCCCACTGAAGAATATCAAACAAAACTTGAGACTACCTATCATATCAGAGGTCAGAAATCATTAAGATGTCATGTACAGTTGCCTTAATGGAATCCCTATGTGTAGAAATAGGCCATTTGGCCCAACAAGTCCACACCAACCCTCCAAAGAGTAACCCACCCAGACCCATTCCCCTACCATATTACTCTACATTAACCCCTGACTAATACACCGAACCAACACATCCCTGAACACTACGGGGCAATTTAACATGGCCTATTCACCCTAACCTGCCCATTTGTGGATTGTGGGAGGAAACCAGAGCACCCAGAGGAAACGCACATAGACATGGGGAGAATGTGCCAGCTCCACACAGACAGTCGCCCAAGGAATTGAACTTGGGTCCCTGGCGCTGTGAGGCAGCAGTGCTAACCACTGAGCCACCGTGCCATGCCAAAATAATCCCAGGATAACAGACAGGTTTTTAAGACTGAAATAAGGACTAATTTCTTCACTTAGAGTTGGCGAATCCTTGAAATTCTTTACCCTAGATGCTATGGAAGCTCAGCCAACCAATATATTCAAGTCAGAAACTGGTGGATTTCTAGAGATATATAACATTAAATGATGAGGAGATAGTGCAAGAAAGTGGCGTTGTGGAGGTGATCAGTGATCTAGGAAAGGATGAATGGCCTCCTTCCGTTCCCATGTTCCGATCATAGTTTTGTGTTGTCCAAAGCTATTAAGAGATTTAGTTCTCGTCCAGGTAAACTTTCAGGTTGAGTCAGTAGTTATGAAGGCAAATGCAGTGATGGCATTTATTTTGAGAGAATTTGAATACAAAAGCAAGAATGTACTTCTGAGGGTCTATACCGCTCTGGTCAGACCACATTTGGAGTATTGTGCACATTTTTGTGGCCCCATATCTCAGGAAGGATGTACTAGTCCTGAACATATTCAGAGGAGGTTCACAAGAATGGTCCCAGGAATGAAACGCTTAACATATGAGGAACGTTTGAGGACTCTGGGTCGATACTCAGTGGAGTTTAGAAGGATGAGGGGGGATCTAATTGAAACTTACAGATTACTGAACGGCCTAGACAGAGTGGATGTTGGGAAGATGTTTATATTAGTCGGAGAGACTAGGACCCGTGGGCACAGCCTTAGATTAAAGGGAAGACCTTTTAGAATGGAAATAAGGAGAAATACCTTCAGCCAGAGAGTGGTAAATCCATGGAATTCATGACCACAGAAGGCTGTGGAGGCCAGGTCATTGAGTATATTTAAGATTGAGATAGGTTCTTGAGTATCAAAGGAGAAAGTGAGAGAAAGGGGTGGAGAAACTTATAGCCATGATTAAACGGTGGAGCAGACTCAATGAGCTGAATGGTCTAATTTCTGCTCCTTTGTCTTATGGTCTTATGATTTGGGGCAAGAATGTGTGTGCAGAGTTAGATTGTAGGCATTGAGTGAAGAAAAATGCTCAAGGGGCTGAAATAGCCTGCCCTTGTTCTGAGACAGATACATCAAACAGCAGAGAAGGAGGGATTTAGTCCATCTTTGTCTGTGCTGGCTTTTTGAAAGAGCTATCGAGTTAATCCCAGTCCCTCATTCATTTCCCAAAGCCCTGTGAATGTTCCTTTTCCGTTACATATCCAACTCCTTTTTTGAAAGTTATTATTGAATCTGCTGTCACCAATTTTTCAGTTTGTACATTCCGGTTCAGCCTGAGATTTCTGTTATTTTTCTTAAATCTGTGTCCTCTGGCTATACCCATCTGTTAAAGGAAACCTTTTCTCCTCATCCACTCTATCAAAATCCCACCCTGGGTGGCACGGTGGTACAGTGGTTAGCGCTGCTGCCTCACAGCGCCAGAGACCTGGGTTCAATTCCTGTCTCAGGTGACTGACTGTGTGGAGTTTGCGCATTCTCCCCGTGTCTGCATCGGTTTCCTCCCACAGTCTAAAAATGTGCAGGTTAGGTGAAATGGCCATGCTAAATTGCCTGTAGTATTAGGTGCAGCGGTAAATGTAGGGGAATGGGTCTGAGTGGGTGGTGGGTCGGTGTGGACTTGTTGGGCTGAAGGGCCTGTTTCCACACTGGAAGTAATCCAATCTAATGTATTAACGTTCTTCCCGTGTCTGCGTGGGTTTCCTCCAGGTGCTCCGGTTTCCTCCCACAGTCCAAAGATGTGCGGGTCAGGTGAATTGGCCATGCTAAATTGCCCGTAGTGTTAGATAAGGGGTAAATGTAGGGGTATGGGTGGGTTGCGCTTCGGCGGGTCGGTGTGGACTTGTTGGGCCGAAGGGCCTGTTTCCACACTGTAAGTAATCTAATCTCTCCGTTCTTCTAAGCTACATCTCCTGAACAGAGGATTTTATATTCCACATTAAATTTCTTAAACCTCAATGTGAGTTACTTATGGTACTATTGAAACCATTGTGAGACTGTAATATATTCTTCAGTGAGATTGGATCATTGTGGATATTAGAAACTACGTCGGAATGAATTAAACTTCCCACTTTTTCATTATGAATTCATTATGATCAAATCCAGAGATCAAAACAAAAGTAATACAAATGAACCCAATTTAAAAACCACATTGGCAGATGGTTAACACAGGGCTTATTTATACCAGAGAGAGTGGAACTGTGAAGAAAATAGTTATTTAGAGGAAATTTTATGTCAAACCAATTCTAGCCCCTAAATATCTAAATTTAATCTAAACAAATATCCGCTGTGCTGACATCCTACACATGGAAGTAAGCGGGCGGGAGACAGTTAAGGATTGTTAGTGAGGTGAGGGTCAGTTAGCTCAGTTGGCTGGATAGCTGATTTGCATTGTAGTGTGATGTCAACAGCATGGATTCCATTCCTGTATCAGCTGAAGTTACTATTAAGGTCCGGCCTTGTCGACCTCACCTGAGGTGTGGTGACCCTCAGGTGAAACCACCACCAGTCATCTCTCTCTAATGAGAGAGTGGCCCTCTGGGACTATGGTGACTTTACTTACTAGTGAGGTGGTGAAAATATTAAGCAGGTCTTCATATCAGGGTATCAGTAGAGTGTTAGGAAAAAATGCTTAGATACGTACTGAGTGCTAACATAACACAGATGAACACTAGTGCCAGTCAAATCCCTTGTTATATCGAGAAAGAAACCCATTATCATACATTCAATGAATGGGATGGATGGATGGGCCAAGGTGTTGCAGGTGGAGTTTAATTTAGATAAACGTAAGGTGTTGTATTTTGTAAAGCAAATCAGGGCAGCACTTACACATTTAATATTAAGGTCCTGGAGTGTGATGCTGAATAAAGAGACCTTGGAGTGCAGTTTCATAGCTCCTTGAAAGTGGAGTCGCAGGTCGATAGGATAGTGAAGGTGGTGTTTGTTACACTTGCCCTTATTGGTCAGTACATTGAGTAAAGGAGTTGGGAGGTCATATTGCAGCTGTACAGGACACTGGTTAGGCCACACTCGGAATACTGCATTCAATTCTAGTCTTCCTGCTAATGGAAAGATGTTGTGAAATTTGAAAGGGTGCAGAAAAGATTTACAAAGATGTTGCCAGGTTTAGAGGGTTTGAGTTAGAGGGAGAGGCCGAATGGGCTGTGACTATTTTCCCTGGAGCATCAAAAGCTGAGGGATGACCTTATAGAGATTTATAAAATGATGACGGGCATGGATAGAATGGACAGCCAGTCTCTTTTTACCCAGGATAGGGAACTCCAGAACTAGAGGGCAAAGGGTTAAGATGAGAGGGGAAAGATTTAAAAGGGACCTAAGGGGCAACTTTTTCACACAGAGGGATACATGTATGGAATGAGCTGCCAGAGGAAGTGGTGGAGGCTGGTACAATTACAACATTTAAAAGGCATCTGGATGGGTATATGAATAGGAAGGGTTTGGAGGGATATGGACCAAATGCTGGCAAATGGAACTAGATTAGATTAAGATATCTGGTCGGCATGGATGAGTTGGACCGAAGGGTCTGTTTCCATGCTGTACATCTTTATGATTCTATAACTTCTAGTCGGTTATACCCCAACTGAAACCTGCTAGAAAAATGGACACATCTGTTTGTTACGCGGTAATGTGAAATATTCCATCAAATTCCAGGTGCAGGTGCAAATACTGTTTAATATGAAATCTAATGTGGAGCCCTTGGTTTGTTTATGAATGACAAATAATCCAAATTAAACACTAAATAAGTTTTCTGAGTTTGGTCCATGTAGAATTTCGGCAAATAAAAAATAATGTGATGGACCTCAAGTATGAATGTTCCCACATCCAACCTAATGTCTTACGGGCACTTGATTAATCATGGTAAAGTGGAGGTGGGGGGGTAGGGGAAGGATGAGATATATAACCTTCAGGCCCACTTAATTGCAACATGTACACCCTCCCTTCTCAGTTGCTTGTTCAGATATAATAGGTAGCAGAGCTTTGGTGCTTACTTCTATAGTTGATTTGATGGCTCAGGCCACTGCTCTGGGCAGTGTTGGCAATCATGGATACAAAGAGCAGTGCTGTGCAAATAGCCACCAGCTTCACCTTCCTCTGCTGTCTTTGCTGCTGATCCATGGGAGACTGAGGGCTGCAGAAGGTGCTGATCACTAAAACTCCAAAGCTGTAGACAGACAGAGGGAAATACAATTCAGAAGATTTTTTTTGTCAAAGAAATATTCACCTTTATTGAAAGTTTTCATCAACAGTCATTGCAGATATATATTCTGAAAATAACTTCCTAATGAGGTTTGGTAATCACTGGAGTGTGCTTGCTAATCATTGCTATTTAATCTCACAAAAATTTCTAAATTAATTGCAGAGTGTGCCAGGGTGGCTGTAAATAAAATGTTTCCCCAGCTAATGAGTCCAGAAGTATGGACACAATCTCAGGATAATTTAAGCTATTTAAAATGAAATGAGGAATTTCTTCGCCGAGAGGATGGTGCATCTTTGGATGCTCTACCCCAGAGGGCAGTGAAACTGCCCCTGAGCAATTCAAAATAGAAGTAGACAGATTTCTGAATAGGTAAAAACAATGACTGCAGATGCTGGAAACCAGATTCTGGATTAGTGGTGCTGGAAGAGCACAGCAGTTCAGGCAGCATCTTAGGAGCTGCAAAATCAACGTTTCGGGCAAAAGCCCTTCATCAGGGTAATCAATGGCATTGAGGGATATGGAAATAGTGCGGGTAGTGATGTTGAGATAGATGATCAGCCATGATCTAAATGAATGATGGAAGAGCTCGATGAGTTGAATGTCCTCCTCCTGATCTTATGTCCCCATGCTCCTAATGATGTCTATAATAAGCAACTGAGAAAACTAGTAGCTCATTTTGCAGTCTGTCCAATTTCCTTTTCTCAAACTAGATGGAGTACAAGACAGGCTGCCCTATTAACTGTTTGGTTCCACAGCTCCACATTAATTAGTATCAAAGTGTTTTGAAATCAGTGGAGCACTCTGCTGTATTCAGCGAGTTAGGTTTGATTTTCTCATGATGGAAAATATTTGTGGACATGTTAAAATTCCCTGTCCAGTCCTAAGCTCCTGATTCATCAGAAATCGTCTGTGTGCACTTCATAAGTGGGCGGCACGGTGGCACAGTGGTTAGCACTGCTGCCTCACAGCGCCTGTAGACCCGGGTTCAATTCCCGACTCAGGCGACTGACTGTGTGGAGTTTGCACGTTCTCCCCGTGTCTGCGTGGGTTTCCTCCGGGTGCTCCGGTTTCCTCCCACAGTCACAAAGATGTGCGGGTCAGGTGAATTGGCCAAGCTAAATTGCCCGTAGTGTTAGGTAAGGGGTAAATGTAGGGGTATGGGTGGGTTGCGCTTCGGCGGGTCGGTGTGGACTTGTTGGGCCGAAGGGCCTGTTTCCACACTAAGTCTAATGTAAAAAAAAATAACATGCATTGGATCATGCCATGTGATGTCAAATCCCTATTTGCTGTTTCAAATGAACATAAAGTATAATTCATCATTGGAAAAAGGTACTCCCAGTGTCTGAACCAAGATCATTCAAATTCACGTCTCTATAAATCAATTATCCAATGATCTCTCTTTCATTATTGCTTGTGGAATCTTCTTGTGCACAAATTAGCCACTGTTCCTTTATCATCACTTACTTAAAATACAGAAACTCCTTGTCTAACACTGCTGGGGAAATATCTCAGACTGGAGCAGTTTATATGGCTCGTCACCATTTTCATAAGGTCAGTTAGGAGTGGACAATAACTTGTGCTAGCAACGCCCATATCCCATATTTATAGAAGTAAACACACAATTTGGTCTGTGTGATATTCCATCCAATACTATGCTTTGGCTGAGGCCATGGTTCAGAAACAACTTTTGTCTATCAGATTGCTGAATCTGATCCCAGAATGTCATTATGAAGGATCAGTGTAGTATATATTTACTCAGTGAGTGGTGATTGACTATGCAGCACTGACCACCAGGGAACTGATTTACATGCTGTCTAGTTCCTTTAGGCCAATGTGCAGAGAATTAAACACACAAACTTTTCACTGGTGGATTAAAACTCCCCCCCCCAGCTGGAATTAAAATGCATATCTTCACCTTACTCTGTTTATTATTTAGAGCAGGGCTTCCCAAATTAGGGATTGTGGCCCCCAAGTAAGATTTCAAGCTGCATGGCAGCATTGGTTGCCACGGAGCTCTGAGTGAATGAACATACAGGAGGCAGCTTTAATTCATGCAAATTTGGAAACCAAGACCGTAACCTGAACAATACATCCTCAAAGCCTCGCTCGTGCAGCAGTACAAATTGGAGACCATACCTCTACTTAAAAAAAACCATGACATCCCCCTAAAACCCTGTCCCCTCTCTACTCCACTTTTCACCCTACCCTTGCAGAATGACTCCCCTACCCTCTAATCTTATGGGTTTGCTTACCCTACCCACTCCCTGTGCTCTTAGCACTCTCACTAATGATGCGGAGGTGCTGGTGTTGGAGGGGGTGGACAAAGTCAGGAGTCACACAGTCCAACAGGTTTATTTGAAATCACAAGCTTTCAGAGCGCTACCCCTTCTCTTCACCTGACAAAACAGCAGCACTCCAAAAGCTTGTGATTTCAAATAAACCTGTTGGACTATAACCTAGTGTCCTGACACTCTCACTAAGGGGTCGTAACAATTATCCAGCCTTGAAATGTGGTGCCAGTAGGAAAATTTTTGGGAGCCCCTGATTTAGTGATATGTAGAAAGGTGGCTGAAATATCCAATAAATGCCACACAACACTTCTCTGCATCTAAAGGAATCATTTTCAGTTTGTCCTGACTAGAGGAATTTCAAACATTTTCCAGGTCGTATACAGAAATATCTATAGCAGAACAGCCATGCAAATATATTCTGTTTCTTGTTGAGTATATTCTTTTTCATTTTGTACTCACTGTTTCATGCTGGGCATGGAATATTTTCTTGCTGGGGGTACACAGGATGAAAGGTGAGGTGAAGGGTAAAGCACTCTGGTCTGCCTGCCTAGTACATATGAATACAAAGCTGAAAATGTGTTGCTGGAAAAGCGCAGCAGGTCAGGCAGCATCCAAGGAACAGGAGAATCGACGTTTCGGGCATAAGCCCTTCTTGCGCTTTTCCAGCAACACATTTTCAGCTCTGATCTCCAGCATCTGCAGTCCACACTTTCTCCCCATATGAATACAAAGCATAATATATAACAAACATCAATACTGCTGCAGAATTTAATGCGCCAGTTGTCTTCCATTTACCACACAATAATTTTGGTAAGATCTCTGAGCAAAATTGCCAATTTGTGGGTAATGTTGCATTTTGGGCATTACAACCATTCAAATTTGTGTTGATTCTGGACAAAATGTATTTTTCCAAAGGGCTGTTCTGATAATGGTCCACACATTGAAAAACAGATGTAAATTAACATGGAATAAAATCCCACTTCACATCAACAACTTTCATTAAGATGTGTTAACCATTATGATTAATTCAGTAGCTGGAATTACAACAGACCTGTAAAAGGATTTCTACAGATTAAAATTACACTGATGATCTGCCTCCTGTCTCCAAACAACATTGTTTTGATCTTAAAGAAGTTGCTTCAGATGGGTTGATTTTGCCAGGAACTCTAGCTGTGGTTTCAAACTGGAAGAAAATGTGCTGATGGGAGAGGAATGGGTGTCTGGAATTCTCTGATGTTTGGAGTTGGAGGCAGTAGCCATCTTCTCATTGAATCTATCCCATAGCACTGTAACTGTAAAGCAACAGACCAGGTGCTGGAAGGTGGGATTAGCAAAGGGCAGTAGTTTTGTTTTGGAATAAAATCCCACTTCAATTCAACATCAACTTTCATTAAGATGTGTCATCTATTATGATTAATTAGGTACCTTGGATCACAATAGGATTTCCACAGATTAAAATTACACTGTTGCATTGCCTCCCTGTGCCATTATTCTTCTCTGGATCTACAGAGATTCAAGCTTACCTATTTATTTTCTGTGTTGGCTACAGGCGTGTATATGAGAGGTGGAAATAAACCATTGTGATTTCTATGGAGAAGACTGAGATCTTTGTCCTACATACAAATGCATGTTCCTTTCTCTCTCATTGTCAGAGAGCACAAACCTGAGGTGATTGCCAACTCCATCCTATCATTTCACGTGCTGGAGGCAGCAGAAGAGTTTGAACTGAAACTGGAACAAGTGCTGAAACCACCACTGTCAAACAGGTAGGTGCTGTAACATTTAATTTGGCCATTGACGCTGTGAGCACACTCAGTGTTCCCAAAAGAATTGATTTCATGATCAATGAAAAAAAAAGGTGCTAACAATTTGAGATTTCAATCATCCATCTGGACCATCTCTCTCACTCCCTCTTTTTCTTCACAGAAACTGTCTAACATGGTGAGTGTTTCCAAAATTTTCAATTATTTCAAATCTGCAAATAGATTGGAGAGACTGGATGGAGACAAGCTGGTCCTTTTCTGAGCAGGTACCAGTACTGATCGACTATTTCCAAATACTCTAATACCAGCCCTTACAAAACATAACCTGCTGTCACCTGCATTACCTTACGGTTTAGTGAATTCAAAGTATCTTTTCATGACTGTGCAAATGGGATTGTAATTTGGAAAAATACACACTGCTTTCTTATAAGAATGATCCTACACACAGGCACACACACTCTAAAATTTTATCAAAATATTCTGTGATGACCCAACTTTTATGTGGTTTCTACATGGACTCCAGAAATAACAGTTTGGTGCTGAGAATCACAAATCCTTATAGTGTGGAGGCAGGTCATTCAGCCCATTAAGTCCATACCAACCCTCCAAAGAGCAGCCCACTCACCTACCCCTGCATTTACCCTGGCTATCACACCTAACCTACACATCCCTGAACACTTTGGGCAATTTAGCATGGCCAATCCACTAACCTGCACATTTTTAGGCTGTGGGAGTAAACCGGAGCACCTGGAGGAAACCCACGCAAAGATATCTTTGATGTTGCAAATAGAATAATATATAAATCCAAGACCAACTGGAGGTTTGTGGCAAGTTTATTGCCACCTGAGATTTTACTTGATAAGCCAGTCACTAGCTTATCAGTCACTGGAAGGTGGAATCAAACCTGGGTCCCGGTGCTGTGAGGCAACAGCACTAGCCACTGAGCTGATCTAGAGATAGGCAAATTCTCTGAAAAAGATTTCAACTGCAAGTTGAATTTACCCTTCCATACAATAAATAGCCTTGTGCTCCCTGGGTGGGTGAATCACCAAGTCTGTCAATTATCACTTAACATTTGTGCAACATGGAAGTGCATGGCTGTGTACTTTTTGTTTAACAAAATAGGAACAACCTACATGATGTAAAATTTAAACTGCACCAACAATCTCCCCATGTATAATGGAAATTAAGAATAAATGTAAAAGTTGTTAAATGCTGATAAATGATGAACCCTGGGGCCAAATATAAACCAATTCAAAATCATTCTGATGGGGAGTTGTGTGGATAAAGAATCAAAGACTTGCCTCTGGTTCTCAAAGAGGGAGTTATGCAAAAAGACAAAAACGGTAAAATTAACAGTTACGTTGAAAGAAATGTCAATCGATATAACAGTTTGTGGACGAATGTCTGTTCAGAATTTGCAACTATTAAATTTAATTTAAGTCCCCTTTCAGAGAAAACGAATATTGATAATTGATTATACCAGTAATAGTACAGCGGCAGCCCAGTCATTGGCTGGAAATTAGCTGATGAACAGACAACACTGGCTGGTTTGACACATAATATGTGGGGTACAAATCTGAAGAGAAAGGTTTCAACAAGAATATAACTCAAACAGACTGATGACAGACCGATAGTTTGTGGAGTGCACCCAGTGCGTTCAGAGTTGCTTACAGCCAAGTACAAACGGGCCATTCCCCACCCAAAGCGACAAGTTACTGCTGTACACACTCACCGTCCTCCGCTCGGTCTCTGGAGAAGGGGCTGTGTTGAAGTTGCAATTCCTTGCAGACTTGTGCGAGGGTCTTTTATAGTTGCAATCTCCAAGAAGGTGGGGAGTTGAAGTGCGTCAGCAGGATGTTTGAAATGCCCACTGGATTGCAATGACTGATTCTTCACTAAGAGTGAAGTCTCTCACTTTGTAAACACGTACTGCTGCACTTTATCTGAACCTGGGTGACAGGTGAAGCAGCCAAGATAAACTGACCTTTTATTAAAAAAAACATAAATTCAACGTGGGGGAAGGAAGCACAACAGTGAATTATCTGTAAGTAGGTTTGGCCTGGCGTCAATCCAACCACACCGCTATGGATCACTATTGATTTCTTTTATCTCTTTTTTTATCTCCATCATTTAAATTTGTACAGGACAGATAACAACATTCGCCCACAAAGCTCCCCCAGTTCTGGGAATGAACGCTGGAAGAATACTGACTGATTAATTGTATTAATGACTAATTTGATAAATGTTCTCCATGGATTTATATCTTAGCTTAATTTTAATACTTAATGATATGTGAAATGATGTGAGGTAGGACAGTAAAGCATAGAAAGAGGTGGCCATTCAGCCCATTCTGAGCTTTGGAACAGCTCTTACAAAAGCCTATCAGTCCCCATTTTCCTGTTCTTTTCTACTGTATTGCAAGATTATCTTCACCTTTTCTTTGTTTTCTGAAATGTTCAGTTGAATCTGCTTCCACTGCCTGTTCAGATACTGTCCCAGGTCGCAATGATCTTCCATGTGTTTTTGCTTATTCATAGGTTGTAGGCATCATTGACTGGGCTACTTTTGCTGTCCATCCCTAACTGACCTCGAACTGAGTGGCTTGCTAGATCATTTCAGAGTACTGTTACAAGTTAACCACATTGTGGACTCACATGTAGGTCAGACCAGATAAGGATGGCTGGTTTCCTAAAGTGCATTAATTAACCAGATGAGTTTTTATTATAATTTGGGTTCAATTCAATCCTTGGGTGACTGTGGAGTTTGCACATTCTCCCCATGTCCACACGAGTTTCCGTCAGGTGCTCTGGTTTCCTCTCACAGTCCAAAGATGTGCAGGTTAGGTGGATTGGTCATGCTAAATTGCCCCATAGTGTCCAGGGATGTACAGGCTAGGCGGATTAACCATGAGAAATATGGGGTTACAATGATAGGGTAAGGGGGATGGGTCTGTGTAGGATGCTCTTTGAGGGCTCAGTGTGGATTCGATGGGCTGAATGATCTGCATCCACATTGTAGGGATTCTCTGAATTGACAATGTACACATGGTTACCAGCTTTTATTTACAGTTTTTGTTTAATTGAATTCAAATTTCACTATCTGCCCATGCTGGGGTTTGAACCTGGGCCTGGATTGGTATTACCATTATACATTCTTTTTTGTTCAGTTGAATACTGTAATCCTTAAAATGTCTAACTACACCATTTAGTTCCCTTGTCCATTCCTTCATTCTGTCACACTGATTCTCACACAATCACGAATAAGGATTAAAAATATGTACGTCAAATATTATCAGCATCCACCCACCGAATACACAAAAAAAGAAAGAAAGGCTACAATTGATCTTTGTTTGGTTTAACCCTCTGCTATCACTGCATTCCATAATAAGGTGCAGGATCAGGTTTAACTTGTTGAACTGTCGAACAAACCCCAAATCAGATCAGCCATGATTTCAGTGAATGGTGGAGCAGATTTGATGGGTTGAATGGTCTACTTCTGCTCCTATGTCATAAATCATCCACAAGAGTAACTGGCATTGGTGTCCCATGCCCAAAAAGCACCTGACAGGTGTGTAACATGAAAACAAATCCAGATTTGGAGCCAAAACATTCAGCGGTAGAACTCACAAAAAGCCTAAAGAAGAGGCAGGAGGTTTATGGGGGGAATCCCAGATCATGGGATTCTGGCAGCTGAGGACACCTCTTTTAATATTGGGGAGGATTAGAAGAGGGTTGCACAACTAACAGAGATAAATGGGCAAAGAGTTGGGGAATAGTTATAGATTAACGCTTTTGGGCCATGACCGCCACTTCCCTCATCCTACCCCCTCACTGCCCCCAACCCCCAGAAAAACACTTTGCACAATGTCTCAAAGGAGCTGAACTCTGTTTTGCCAAGCTCAGGAACTAGAAGGAGACCCATCATTCGTTCACAGTCTCAAGAAGAGTAGTAAGCTTCATCGGTGATGTTACAATATAACAGAGGATACAAATTATATCGTAATTTTTTGTGGCTAATATAACATTGCCCCTTAATCATATGTCTCTATGCACTGAATCTGTAGCTTTACAAGTTTTACTCTCTGATGTGTACATTGTTGTATTTGGTCACCCTGTTTGTAGCCTCAACCTGGAGAACTCCCATGCTTGGCTGCCCCACACATGTCCCTCACAGATCCCTCTGTAGCTCATCTGCTACTGCCCTGTGACATCCATCATACACTCAAGCCCAATTAACCCCTCATTCTGCATCCCTCCAGTCGAGATCACTCGAGCTTTTCAGCTTATCAGTCATACACTGACATATTCTTTTTTGGATGTCACTTACTGCATGCTTTTTGTTCTTGCAATTTCAAGCACCTCTTCATTTGTCAAATAGTCTGGCATAAGGAATTTGTAGTATTCATCTTAGCATCCATATTTCAAAGGCCTCAATTTTATTACATAGATTCAATAGATGTTACACTTACTTATTATCTGCCATAATACTGTCCACTTGGAAGTATTGTCTCGGTCATAGAGTCATAGAGATGTACAGGAGGGAAACAAACCCTTTGGTCCAACTCATCCCTGCCAACCAGATATTCTAAATTCATCTAGTCCTGCTCGCCAGCATTTGGCCCGTATCCCTCAAAACTCTTCCTATTCATATACCCTTCCAGATGCTTTTTAAATGTTGTTGGCAAAAGGGAGGACCGCATATGCTGGAGATTAGAGTCGGGAGTGTGATGCTGGAAAAGCACAGCAGGTCAAACAGCATCCGAGGAGAAGGAGAATCGACGTTTCGGGCAAACTCCCTTCATCAGGAAACCTGTGCTTTTAAATATTGTAATTGTACCAGCCTCCAGCACTTCCTCGAGCAGCACATTCCATACACACACCATCCTCTGTGTGAAAAGGATTTTTAAATCTTTTTAAATCTTTTTTAAATCTTTTAAAATCCTTTTTAAATCTTCCCTTTCTCACCTTAAACCTGTACCCTCCATTTTTGGAATCCCATACCCTGGGAAAAAGACTTTGACTATTCACCTTATCAATGGCCCTCATGATTTTATAAACTCCTGTAAGGTCACCTCTCAGCCTCTGATATTCCAGGGAAAACAGCCCCAGCCTATTCAGCTCCATTGCATTTGATTGATGTACCCAGTTTGATCAATTTGCAGAGCCTTTGTGAATCCTGTTTTTTTTAAAAAGGATGGATCAGTAATACTCATGAGCACAGGTGCACTATTTGAGTTATTCCACGGGTGCATCTCCCCACCTTAACACAATCCCATAATAAGTATCTGAGTTAAAGTTATTGAGCAGGGTTTCCCCTTTCTGATACCAAATTAATTTGTCATGTAATAGATTATTTATGTATGAGCAATCATTGAACTGATTCCCAATGATTGATTCTGTTGATCAATAGGAACGGTCATTGATATAAAACCGATCAGTCTGTAGTGGCCTGGTTTTATGCTGTCACTTCTCAGCTCATTTCTATTCTAGTTGAAAATGTGTTGCTGGTTAAAGCACAGCAGGTCAGGCAGCATCCAAGGAATAGGAAATTCGACGTTTCGGGCATAAGCCCTTCATCAGGAATGAGGAGAGGGTGGCAGGCAGGTTAAGATAAAAGGTAGGGAGGAGGGACTTGGGGGAGGGGCGATGGAGATGTGATAGGTGGAAGGAGGTCAAGGTGAGGGTGATAGGCCGGAGTGGGGTGGGGGCGGAGAGGTTAGGAAGAAGATTGCAGGTTAGGAGGGCGGTGCTGAGTTGAGGGAACCGACTGAGACAAGGTGGGGGGAGGGGAAATGAGGAAACTGGAGAAATCCGAGTTCATCCCTTGTGGTTGGAGGGTTCCCAGGCGGAAGATGAGGCGTTCTTTTCTATTCTAGTAAACCTTTTCTATTCTATTCTTTTCTATTCTATTCTAGTAAACCTTCCTTGTATTCAGTGACTCCTTTAAAATGACAGCCAACCGTTTGAAAATTTAGTCACAAGAAGACAAAAAAAGTTTGTATTTATGTTCACAGCTGTAGGATATCCCAAAGTAACTTACTGCTAATTAAATAATTGGAAGAGTGGTTACTGCTGTAATGTAGAAATGTACAGTGGAAATGTTAACACTGTTGAAGCATTTTCTGCTCTCAGGATCAAATGTTGGATTTGAACACACAGGATGAACTTGCAGTTTTGGTGGCCCAGGAGTCAATCATAGATGAATGAACACCAGGTTGATGGATGAACAGGACATCATGCAAATTAAGATAAGCTGCATCTTTGGACAGGCTCACACTGATGGATGGTAAAATAGCTGCACAGAGGCCGGTACCCCATCACCAAGTCACCCTTTATTAACGTGTGCTCAGTTCTCTGGCTGCGGCCAGCCAGCTCAGAGTCAGTCCCTGAACTGAGGAGATTCTAAATCCCCTGTTTAAAATTTTGTTTGATTTTCATTTTAATCTCCTGGGTATATATTTTTTTTCTTTTCTCGACATCTCCCGCACACTAGTGCCATACAGCAGCAGTGCATCCTTTTCCCCATCACCCAAGTGGTGTGTGTGTAAGTGCAGGAGTCAGTAAAAACACCATGTGTAAGATAATTGTATTCAATGTTTCCATAACCAGGAAAAACACTCAAAGCGAAACAGTAAGAAGCGAAGTTCGGAATGAGCAATGCTTACTTGAAAGGAAATGAATCCCCAGTTTCTATATATTTTTTTCTCTTTGCGAGTAGGTGTCGGATGCAGTGAAGAAACAATGAGTGCAGAAAATTTTATTCATGTTCCACCACCAGGAAGAAAAATCACCCAGGAGGTCAGTGACAAACAGTGCCCTTGTATTTAAGGGAAATCATATGTGACCGAAAAAGTGAAAGGGGGGGGGGGGGGGGGGTAGGGATTAAATCAAAATAGAATTGGAGAGAGAATAAAACACTCCAAATCCCCATTTATATTTTTTTTCTTTTTCCTTTTTTTTCAAAACAAGTGTGTAAATCCTTATTTATATTCCGCCACCAGGAAGAAAGGAAACACCAGAGTGATCTCCTGGGTTTTTTTTCTCCATGCTACTGCCTGACAGCGGTGGTGGTTATTTTTCCCCAGCACCCGTGTCGTGTGTGTGCAGGTGTCGGATACAGTGAAAAACAACAAGTGTGTGAGTCTTTATTTATATTTCACCACCAGGAAGAAAGGAAACACCCGTGTGGCCAGTGACAAGCAGTGCCCATCTCAAAGGGCAATGCTGTGTGATCAAACAGTGAAGGGGAGGGTAGGGCTTAAATCAAAATAGAATCGGAGAGGGAATAAAACACTCCAAATCCCCTGTTTATATTTTTTTTATTTTATTAACCAAATTGCAAAAACAGTTTACAACAAACAGTTACATTTACAGCTGCATACAAGAGACAGCAATTTTACAAGGGAGAGGAGCAAAGCCAGGCTCCAAACCCTACCGTTCAAACAGTTTACAGGGACGGGAGGATAAACCTCAAATCCCAGTTTCACAAAAATATAAAGAGACATCAATCCCCTGTTTATATTGGTCAGCCAGGGCTCCCTGATTGGCCCAGGTTAACATCCATTCAAGGATCTCATAGTCAACAGGGTCCACCTGGTTCCAATTGCTACAGATGGGATGTTTTCATTTAGCAGAGTCTCGTAGAGATGCCGAAAACCAAATTGAACAAGGTCATGATTATATGTTAACTAAGCAATGATTGGGTGCGCACTTGACTGGATACATTATTTATCCGTATGTTATAATATATAGACATTAGCTTAGACTCTGTCTAATCTGCATTTAACCTCTGTTACTTAACTGGGGATGTGGCCAGGAAAGCCACATTTCTTATATTGCAAAGCTGTATTGTACAAAATAACTACACAAAAACTTTTCAAAATCTTGAGATGTATTGAACATTACAGAAGTCTTATGAAGAAAGTATCCGCAGCAGCTTGCTGACTGACAAACACAGTAAAAGGCCTGTTACCTTTAACAAGGAGGTATCTCTAGCAGAGTCACTGCTAATATGGTTCCATCTTGTGACTTTTTCACAAAACAACTGTTTAAGTAAAGGTTGAAAACAGGCTCTCAAGAGGAAAATCCTGTTTCAGATAGGAAAGTTCTTCCAAGTGATCTATACTGGCTCACCCTATTCAGACTGAGCAAGACTTGGAGAGAGAGAGAGAAAGAGAAAGAGAGAGAGAGAGAGAGAGAAGGAAAAATGGAGAGGAAAGCTGAGAATAGACCAGACAACGGACTATTGCTGCCTCAACCTCACCATTCAAGCTGTAGCCACGGGCTTAATGCGTTCAAGGGTTGGCTCAATAGCATAGGGTTGGATCCTTGGACAGACTGGAATAGATTCAGAGTCTAGATTAGAGTGGTGCTGGAAATGCCCAGCAGGTCAGGCTGCTTCCGAGGTTTTGGGCAAAAGCCCTTCATCAGGATGATCCATGAAGTTATTAAAATTCTGAAGTTTATATTTTCCTGCTCCTCAGATGCTGCCTGACCTGCTGTGCTTTTCCAGCGCCACTCTAATCTAGACTCTGATCTCCAGCATCTCCAGTCCTCACTTTCGCCTGGAATAGATTCAGGACCTGCCTGTGAGCCCTGTCCAATATGGAGGCAATGTCAATCTGGGTTGGACATGGCTTTTGTAGAACTATCCAGAAGCCCATATTTGTGGTTTCTAACTCAACTACTTAAAAAACAATCCATTTGTGAACTTGATCTCCTTTTTGTAAAGTCTGGATTGAAATCTCACGGGCTATCCTACACGAGTATTTACTGGTTCAAAGCAACTTTCTAAGGTAGTGAATGGTACTATGTAAGTAAAGTCTTTATTAGTATATACATTTACGAGGTCCAGCAAGTGCAATACCAAAAGATTTTTGGTCCTTTAACCTCAGAGAGCTGAAGTGTTGAACGTCCCTCACTTTGCTTGTGTTGCAGATAAATAGGTGCTGGGCTTGTGAAACCCTTGTGCTGTCCCTGTTACTAGAGTATCATGTGTCATTGCACCATCTACAGGTAAAAGACCTATGCAGCACTTGGAGGCATTACAACTCACATTTAAAATGTGTGAATATAAACTCCAGAATTTTAATAACTTAATGGATTAAAAGATCGGCAATAACTCTCTTTCTGGAATAAACTGTCTCCTGAGATAAAGGGACAAGGAATTAAAAGCAATATCCCAAACAACCATTGCAGGGAAAAGACGGAGTTAAAGCTACATAAACTTGTTAGCAGTTGCTCGATAACAGGCTGCCTTATGCCACAAGGACAAATGATTGCCCTGCAGAAGAATTTAAGGAGTTAGTGGCCGGACAGGCTGTATTTCAAACAGGTTGCAAACACCAAATGTAACAAGGAACAGAGATTAAAATCACATAACAGCAGGTTATAGTCCAACAGGTTTATTTGGAAGCACTAGCTTGCGAAGTGCTGCTTCTTCATCAGGTGGTTTTGGAGTATGAAGGAGCAGCGCTCCGAAAGCTAGTGCTTTCAAATAAACCTGTTGGACTCTAACCTGGTGTCGTGTGATTTTTAACTTTGTCCACCCCAGTCCAAAACCAGCACCTCCAAATCAAGAAGCTAGTTTGAGAGAACTGGCTTTCACTCCTGATAAGAAAGCAAGTTACAGACTTGGTGGTTTCAGCAATGTCATAAATAATGTTACAAAATTTAACAAGACAGAAAATCCTATAAGAATTCAACTTCAGGATTCATTGGCAACAGAACCTGCTGAAGGATTGAACCCTGGACATAACTGGAGACAGATGCTGTTGACTGGAATTTTAGCTAACCAGGATATAGTTAAATGGAGATGTGAGGCTTAACTTGCTCACTCGAGGGGTCTTATTTTAGTTGCTACATGCAATACAGTTTAAATAGTTGCTTCAGTATTTGATTGTATGATTTCTTAACAAGTAGCTGAATTATAGGTAGACTTGTGGTAATTTACACTCTTCAGTCAAAGCAAATATGACAAAGCAAGCTCTTGTATCGATGCTGAATATACGTAAGCCAGATGCAGTCTAATTTTTAACCCCATTCCCCTAGTCTGTTCTCATAACAGACATCCTTCATGGAAACAGGCTGGATATAGTCTCTGGGAGAAAGTGAGCACTGCAGATGCTGGAGATCAGAGTCAAGAGTGTGCTGCTTGAAAATCACAGCAGGTCAGGCAGCATCTGAGGAGCAGGAGAATCAATGTTTCGGGCATAAGCCCATCATCGGGAATGAAGCTTGTGGACCGGCGGGACTGAGAGATACATGGGAGGGGTGTGGGCCTGGAGGGAAGGTAGCTGGGAATGCGATAGGTAGATGAAGGTGGGGGAGAAGGTGATGGGTCAGAGAGGAGGGTGGAGCGAATAGATGGGAAAGACTATGGACAGATCAAGAGGGCAGTGCTAAGTTGGAGTCTTGAGATTGGGATAAGATAGGGGAGGGGAAATGAGGAAACTGCTGAAATCCAAATTAATCCCACGTGGTTACAACGTGCCAAGATGGAAGATGAGGCGTTCTTCCTCCAGGCATCAGGTGGTTAGAGTTTGGTGATGGAGGAGGCCCAGGACCTGCATGTCCTTGGTGGAGTGAGAGGGGGAGTTGAAGTGTTCAGCCACGGGGCGGTGGGGTTGGTTGGTGCGGGTGTCCCAGAGATGTTCTCTGAAATGATTCACAAGTTGGCATCCCGTCTCCCTGATGTCGAGGAGACCTCATCCGGGGCAACACATATGGCAGATAACCTGTGTGGAAGTACAGGTACATTTCTGTCGGATGTGGAAGGACCTTGAACGAAGGTGGGTGGGGGAGTTGTGGGCGCAGGTTTTGCACTTCTTGTTGTGGCAGAGCAAGATGCGGGGGGGGGGGGGTAGGGTGTGGGCTGGTGGGAGGTCATGGATCTGACAAGGGAAAGATCCACCCAGCACCTGCCCCCCCCCCCCCCACACCCCCACCCCTACTAGCCCACACCTCCCCCCTCACCTCCACCCAAGGCCACAAAGGATCCTTCCACATCTGACAGAAATTTACCTGTACTTCCACATAGGTCTTCTGCCGTATCTGTTGCACACAATGTTGTCTCATCTACATCGGGGAGACGGGACGCCAACTTGCAGATCGTTTGACAGAATATCTCTGGGACACCCGCACCAACCAATCCCAACGCCCCATGGCTGAACACTTCAACTCATCCTCCCACCCGTCCATTCCTGATGAAGGGCTTATGCCTGAAACGTCCTGCTCCTTGGATGCTGCCTGATCTGCTGTGCTTTTCCAGCACCACACTCTCAATTCTGTATATAGTCTTTATTTGAGTTGCTGTTTCTCTGTTTAAGCAGACAAAATGTCTAGTCATGGTAGTCAATTCCATTCCCCCTTGGTAGCCACATGGGTCTTATATCTCCAACCACAGGAATGCACAACAATGTTGGCATGGGGTTGCAAATAACCTGGGATCATGCTTTCAAGAGTGCGATCTCCTTCAAAGAATCCCAGTAGGCGAGGAACTCCCTTCAAAACAATGCTGAGTTCTTGCAATGATGTGGAAATTATCTGCACAATCTGAGAACCAACTCCAGATTGACTAAAAAATAATTTGTAAAGACCTTGGAGACATGATGCACCTGAATCTCAGGTGGCCCTGAATCTCAGGTGGCGTGCTTAATCATCTGACTGTGTCGCTGGCACAGATGCTAATGGGCTATTTCATCCTTTTTAATCTCCCTGCAAGTTCAGCCAATGCAGAAAGGGAGCAGATAGTCATCTAAGCTGCAAAATATTATTCCTCTGACCCGCAAATATTATGGAGGAAAATAAAACCAGGCGTACAGACCTTGCCAATGAAAGAAATAATATCCACTTTATTTTTGACTTGTAAGATCAAAGATTAAATGGTATACATTAGATATCTTTACACTATTTCATCAACCTAGGGTCTTGGTACTGCTGCTGGAGCTCTGATAGACAGGCTTTGAGGGATCAAATGGGATTCTTTGAGCACATTTTCAAGCTTTTAAGATACCATGATGCATACATTATATGTCAGGCAGCTCCAATCCAACCACCGTGTTTCCAGTCTGTCTATGCAAACCTTCTCTTCCACACATGAGCAATTCAGTTGCAGAAACAGAAATTAGCGGAGAAACTCAGCATTTCTGGCAGCATCTGTAGGAAGAAAACATAGTAAGTGTTTTTGAGTCCAGTGACTCTTCATCAGAACAGTTAATTGGTTCACAGAGATCCAAAGCATCCACTTAACCCACACTTCCTCACTCACTGGGTATATAGCTTTTTCCATGTTGTTAGATATGTTTACAGTATGCAGACTTATCTCTTACCAACCAACCCAGTGTCCTACCACTCCCTTTTTAAGAGATATTTTGAATCAAACTGTACAGACATGTTAGGACACAGATCTGAAGTAGGTGGGACTTGAATCCAGGCCTTTCTGCCTGGAGGTAGGGACACTACCACTGCACCGCAAGATTCCTATTACAAACATTAATGCCCAGCTTAGGTCTCAAGCCTACAATCCTGAGATTAAGTATCTCATGGTCCACCAATTTAGTTAACCAGGCAGTTAGTGCCTTTCATTTTTTTTGTGTGTGTGATTTCTCCTGAAGAACCTCCCTGGAAAAATTCAGTTCATTTCTGTCTAATTAGCTGATAACTTGCAAGTCAAAATGCGTCGCAAAATCTCACTTTTAAGTGATTTTTAATTGACCTTTTTGGACATGTTATGATATGGCCTCTACTGCGGATAGGACTTAGTCCTGATCTCAAGTAGGAACACTACCACTGCATCACAAGCCTCTCACTTATTTAAATTTTACAATCAATCTGTTCAGGGATGTTATTACACATCTCTGTAGCAGGTGGGACTTGATCTGGGTGGAGAAGTGCCTATTTATAATATTTTTAAATCAAACAACAAATTAATTAAAAGCCACCCACGAGAGATTGCTTAAATCACTTACAAAGTGAGATTTTAAGATCCATTTTGACTTCTCAGTTGATTAGATGGAATAACAAAACTCAAAAGGAAGCTTAACAAATCAAATTTAAATACAACTATGAGAAATGTCTCTTTAATTTTTTTTAACAGAACCCCGGACCCTCCTTTTGTTTAAAGTGAGCAGAACCTCTGACTGATATTTTTCTTTGTTTTTTTTTCTTACTTTGTCTTTTTTTCTTTTCTCGTGCAGGTGTGAGACACAGTGAAAGACACATGAGAGATGTCTCTTCATATTGTTTTGAGTAACTAATTGAACAAAACATCTGGTTAGTCAATTATTAGCCTTGTTGGAAGGGGAAATTCCTCTTTCAATGAGCTTTCCGAAAGAATAAATTTAAATTAAACTAATTGAAGCAAACTAAATTAAATTATCAGTTCTTAAAGGATGCTGGATGACAACCAAAAGTTCAAACAAAACTTTAAAGTTTAAGTTTTAAAAAATTGTGCCAACAATAATGCATTCCTGCTCCCCCTGCATCCGTAGGTCATTGAACGTTTTACTCCAGTATAGGACCACCGTTAATTCTCCAGTTATTGTCCATTAGCTGAATACAATTAATATACAACTGGCCACTAAGATTATTATGTATAAAAAGATCACTGCTTACTGGGAGAGAATCATACAGATGTACAGCAGAGAAAAAGACCCTTCAGTCCAACATGTCCACGCTGACCAGATATCCTAAATTAATCTAGTCCCATTTGCCAGCAGTTGGCCAATGTCACTCTAAGCCTTTTTTTATTCATTTACACATCCAGATGCTGTTGTATTGTACCAGCCTCCACTACTTCCTCTGGCAGTTCATTCCATAAACACACCATCTTCTATGTAAAAAGGTTGCCCCTTAGGTCTCTTAAAACTTTCCCCTCTCAACCTAAGCCTATGCCCTCTACTTTTGGACTCCCCTATTCTGGCTATTTCCCCACTTCATGCCCCTGATAATTTTATAAACCTCTAAGGTCATCCCTCAGCCTTCGACACTCTTGAGAAAATAACCCCAGTCTATTCAGCCTCCCCCGATAGCTCATGCCCTCCAACCCTGGCAACATCCTTGTCAATCTTTTCTGCACCCTTTCAAGTTTCACATCTTTCCTATAGCAGAGAAATCAGATTTGACACAGCATTCCAAAAGTGGGCTAACCAATGGCCTGTACAGGCACAACATGACCTCCAACTCCTATACTCAACTCATTGACCAATAAAGGAAAGCATACCAAACGCCTTCTTCACTATCCTATCTACCTGTAACTCCACTTTCAAGGAACTGTGAACCTGCACTCCAAGGTATCTTTGTTCAGCAACACTCCCTAGGACCTTACCATTAAATGTATACGTCCTGCTAAGATTTGCTTTCCCAAAATGCATCATCTCTGCTGTTGTTTCCTTTCCCTTGCAGTGGCAAATGTTCAGTATGGCACAGGTATGCTCCAGAAATATTTAACCAATATTTAACCTACTCTGAACCTCCAAACATTGATAGTGCCAGTGCCTAAGGTTTGCATTGGGCACTGTACCCTCCCAAAGGTTGGATTGGCACCCCAGGGGAATTCAGCGAATCAGCCTTGACAGGAAAAAAAATTAGTAGAAACTTTAAAGATAAAAAGAAACAAAGATTTGTGGATCTCTGAAATAACAGCAGAATCTATGGGAAGTGCATAACAGCAGGACTGATACCTAGAGAGAGAAAAGATGAGTTAATATTTTGTGTTTGCAGACACTTTGTGGGAACTTATTTCTGAGAAAATGTCTTTTTCCAATCCATGAGCATGTATTTAGAAATAAATATCATTTGACTCATCATGCTTTTGCTAGCTGTTTGGTAGAACTATCCAATTAATCTCACTCCCTGGTTCTTTCCCCATAGTTCTCTCGATGATTCCCCATCAACAACTTACGTATTTCTCATTTAAAAGGTACTTTTTATTCTTCTTCAACCAATCTTGCAGATAGTGTGTTGCAGGTTATATAATTTGCTACGGAACGTGTCTGCACCACTATGTGTACTATTCCTAATCATCTTAAATCTTGGTGCCTCTCTGTGATAGCCTTCTTCTTATTTACTCTGCTCAAACCATTTGTCTTTTCTCCCTTAAGAAGCTGACAGGGATGCACTGAGATATATTTGCTTGTAATAAATATAAATAATTTTGCGGAGAATGTAAGTGGCCTGGTTAGTAAGTTTGCGGACAACGCAAAGATTGGGGGAGCTGCAGATAATGAGAAGGATTGCCAGAGGATATTATGGAATATAGAGACGTTAGGGACTTGGACAGAGAAATGGCAGATTTTAGTCTGGACAACTGCGAGGTGATGCACTTTGGAAGATCTAACGCAGGTGGCAAGTAAACAGGAAATGGCAGAATCCTTAGTAGCATCACTATACAGAAGGATTGAGGTGTATAGGTACACAGTTCCCTGAAAGTGGCAACACAGCTGGATAAAGTGGTCAAGAACGCGTATGGCATTCTTGCCTTTATCGTTCAGGGTATCGTGTATAAACATTGGCAAGTCATGTAGCAGCTGTAGAGAACTTCGGTAAGGGCACATTTGGAATATTGTATACAGTTCTGGTCACCACAGTACCAGAAGGATGTGGAGGCTTTGGAGAGGGTACAGAAACAGCTTACCAGGATGTTGTCTGGTTTAGAGAGTATTAGCTGTGAGGGAGAGATTGGACAAACTTGGTTTCTATTAGCTTGAACTCAAAGGTTGAGAGGCGACTTGGTAGAGTTTTACAAAATTATGATAGGCATGGACAGAATGGAGAGTCACAATCTTTTTCACAAGTTTTCAGAAGTGTCAATTACTAGGGGGCATAGGTTTAATGTAAAAGGAGGTAAGTTTAAAGGAGCTGTGAGAGGCAAGTTTCATACACCGAGGGTGCCTGGAATACACTGCCAGAGGAGATGGAGGTGCCAGATGCAATAGCAATGTTCAAAAGGCATCTTGACAGATACATGAACAGGCAGGGAATAGAGGGATTCAAACAGTGTAGAGCCAAAGGTTCTCGCTTTACAAAGGCATTATGTGTTGGTGCAGTCTTGATGGGCCAAAGGGTTTGTCCCTGTCCTGTACTGTTCTTTGCTCTTTGTGTATCAGGCACTGAATTAAATGGAAAGGGTAAATCCAGGACATTAACTCGAATCACACAATGACAGTACGAACAAAGGGTCACCAGTTCAAACTGGCCAAAGTAGCCCCTCACAAAGAAGTGATCAACATTTAGAGTGGATCGTCTTCAAGGGTGGCATTGAAAGAGAAAAAAATGCTTGCAATCATGGAAGAGGCGTTTGGATACTGTGAAAGCTAAAAACCTAAAGAGGCAGACATATTTTTCAAAATATAGAGAAGTAGACTCCAAAATTGAAAAGTCGCTCACAAGATAATAAGTTGAATATACAAAAAGTTAAACACATCCACCACAAGGTGGTGCTCAGTCTCCAACATGGTTTAATTGCTGCAATTGACTTATGATACATGAACCTGGGAAGAACGATCAACATCTTGGGGATTACCATTGATGCAGAAACTGAACTGGACTAGCCATATAGAGTCGTAGAGTATAGAGTCATACAGCAAGGAAACAGACCGGTTGGCCCAACTCATCCATGCCAGCCAGATATCTTAAACTGATCTAGTCCCATTTGCCAGCATTTGGCCCATTTCCCTCTAAACTCTTCCTATTCATATATCCATCCAGATGCCTTTTAATTGTTGTATCAGCCTCCACCACTTCCTCTAGCAACTCATTCCACACATGTACCAGCCTCTGTGTGATAATGTTGTCCCACAGGTCCCTTTTAAATCTTTCTCTTCTCACATTAAACCTATGCCCTGCAGTTTTGGGCTCTCTACCCTAGCTATTTACACTCTATCCATGCCCCTCATGATTTTATAAACTTTTATAAGGTCACACCCCTCAGCCTCCAACATTCCAGGGAAAACAGCCCCAGCCAATTCAGCCTTTCCCTGTAGTTCAGAATCTCCAACCCCAGCAAAATTTTTGAAAGGGTTCAGAAAAGATTTACAAGTTTCACAACATCTTTCCAATAGCAGGGAGACCACAACTGAATGCAATATTCTAAAAGTGGCCTAACCAATGTCCTGTACAGCCACAACATGACATCTCAACTCCCTCACTGACCAATGAAGGCAAACATGCCAAACGCCTTCTTCACCACACTGTCTACCTGCAAATCCACTTTCAAGGAACTATTCACCTGCACCCACAAGTCGCTGTGTTCTGCAACATTCCCCAGGACCCCACCATTAAGTGGATTAGTTCTGCCCTGATTTGCCTTACCAAAATGCAACATCTCACATTTATCTGAATTAAACTTCACCTGCCACTCCTTGGCCCATTGGCCCTTCTGATCGCATTATACTCAGAGATAACCTTCTTCATTGTCCATCACACCATCAATTTTGGTGTTAACTGCATACTTAGTAATCATACTTCCTACATTCGCATCCAAATCATTTATATAAACAATGAAAAGCATTAGACTCAATCTTCGCAGCATACTACTGGAGATAGGCCTCCAGTCAGAGAATCAATCCTTTGTCTTCTATCTTCAAGTCAATTTTGTATCCAATTGGCTAGTGGTTACAAGAGGAGAAAGTGAGGACTGCAGATGCTGGAGATCAGAGCTGAAAATGTGTTGCTGGAAAAGCGCAGCAGGTCAGGCGGCATCCAAGGAACAGGAGATTTGACGTTTCGGGCATAAGCCCTTCTTCAGGAATCAAGAGCAGGTCAGAGGCTAGGAATCCTGCAGTGAACAACTTGCCTCCTTCCTCACCAAAGCCTGTCCACCATCTACATGGCACAAGTCAGGAATGTGATGGAATACTCCCCATTTTCCTGGATGGGTGCAGCTCCAACAACACTCAAAAAGCTTGACACCATCCCGGACAAAGCAGCCTACTTGGTCAGCACTCCATCCAGCACCTTCAATATTCACGTCTTTCACCACCAACACACAGTGGCAACAGTGTGTAACATATACAAGGTGCACTGCAGCAACTTGCACAGTCTCTTTCCAGATCATCTTCCAACTCTTCAACTCTGCCAACCCGAAGGACTACAGCAGAAGATGCAAAGGGAGCGTTGCCGCCCACAGATTCTTTTCTAAACCACATACTATCCTGTCTTGGGAACTATATTGCTGTTCCTTCAGTGAAACTGGGTCAAATTCCTGGAACTCTCTTCCTCACGGTACTATGGGTCTACCAACACTCCAAAGACTGCCATGGTTCAAGAAAGTGATTCTGTCTAACTTTGAAAACATTTCAAACCTCACGGGTTCATTAGAACAGGATGTTGAAATATTCACCAACTGTACAGTATTAAACAGGGTGCCGCTATCATTTGTGATGACATCTTCAGTATTGCTCTGTGCACAATGGTGGGGAGGAATCTCTTGTTTGTGCTGTTTCTGCTTCCATGCCTCATGGGGCCACCTGAAATACTTGAGACAGACTCCACTCTTCCTCATGAGATGGACCAAAGCAACAATCCCGATTTAAACACAAATTATTTCATTGGAACTGTCACTCAAGGGTTAAGTATATGGAAAGATAGGGGATTGCAAAAGAAGTGGATTTCATGGGAAAAATAGTTTGATCTTATTATAGGTTTCCACCATCATATGTCTTTGTAGCTGCATCACATCATTATTAGGGAAAAAGTAGTCAAATGAAGAAAAAGACTCGGTCAAATGCTGAAGATATAATATTCAACTGAATTTGCTGATGATTCAAGGGCACAGTGCTTGTTTGGGGGTACATACAATTGTGTGAAATATTAAGATGGTTCACAAACCATCTATTCTGATTGATAGAAAATGTTCTCCTTACATAGGCAATAAGATAAGTATGACTCTACGTTCTACTCAGATGCAAACCAGCATGGAACATGCATAGCTGCCCGAATTCAGGTGGGACGGTGAGGATGACAGCATCAGCTTGGTACAAGATAACACAGGCAAGCTTGCACACTGTTCCTCTGAGTCTGGAAAGGTAAACAATGTGCTATTTGTCAATGGACCATAAATAAACATTGTAATATAGATTCATAACCTTTCTCCCTTCACTCAAAATTGCACCCACCGCATACATTCCTGTGCAACACAGGTGCACTCTATTTACTGTAGGCCCCATCTACTATAGGACATGGTAAAGATTGAGAATAGAATGAGTGGGTATGTTCCTGCAGGGGTCTGAGTAATGTGGGCTTTACGAGTTTTTTTGGGAGAAAGTCCAACAAGGTCCATCATGACATCAAGAACAACCCACTGCATCTTGTCTGCATTTGCTGAGAGTGCGGCGAGCTAATTGCCAGTCAGTGGCGAGGTGAGGGTTATTGCTTGTTAAACACCTCATTAACGTCACAACTCACCTCATGAATATTCGGCTTTCTATTTTACCAAAGACGCTGAACAAGTTGAATACCTAGAATTCTCAACACTGAAACCAGAGGCAGGTACCAGGCAGGTTCAGCCCACTGCTTGCTCTGAAGGACCTTCATGTTAGACCCCAGGCACCAGCATCGGTTGTGAAACTTGACAGGGTTAAGGAAAGATTTACAAGGATGTTGCCAGGATTGGAGGGTTTAAGCCATAAGGAGAGGTTGAATAGGTTACTGCTATTTTCCCTGGAGTGTCGGAGGCTGAGGGGTGACTTTATAGAGGTTTATAAAATCTCTGGGCTTATAAACCCAGAGACACCAGGCCCATATTACTTCCGTCTTGCCTTGCTATATAGCTCGGACACAAAAGTGAGGGAGATTCTGTCAGCAGGCCTCCACCAAGTCAAGGGAGGTAGCCTGAGGGTCCTGGCACAGCAAGGCAAGGCAGAGACTCGGACACAATGTCAGCTACTCATGCTGGTCAGAGTCAGGATCCTCTCCTTATAAGGCATGAGGAGCTCAATGTCAGGCATCTCATCATCAGTCTTGAGTCTTTCTGCCCAGTTGCAGGCTGTTTTGCTCCTGAATTGACAGAGAGGCAGGATTACAGGAGAGGAAGGTGGGTGGCAAAGCTGTTACTGCTGGTGTAGGTGAGGTGTCCCGAGCCAGTGAGTGAACAGTGCAGAGGGCATGCAGGATTAACAATGCCAAGTATTGGAATGGAGCAGGTGAGGGAAGATGTTGCAGGCAATAGTAAGAGTGGCAGAGCATGAGCCTTGGAGGGAGCTGGGTGCAGTCGCAGACATAGAGTGAATGTGAGGTGTCAAAGAGAAGATGATGGCACTTATGCTTATTTACTCGGAGCAGGGCATTGCTGGGCATTCCTTCAGATGGCCGAGACTGTCCTGACATGAATGGCAACATCCAACCAGGCTGGCAGAGTCTGGTGTTGTTGCTTCTTCTGCTGATTTTGAGAGAAGGCGGCATTCCCACATCTATGCCATCTCATCCAGTAGGACATCCAGGATCCTACCCACAAATGCCAATTTCCTCTGTTTGCTATGTCTGGACCAGGTGTCAGGACTCACGCAGGGCATGGTTAACAATGCACCAAAAAGCTTGTCCAGATGCATAACAGGTTTTTAAAGATGGTGAGGTACAAGGGATTCTGGTCTTTTGCTGGATATCTGCTGAGAACAAGGTGTTTCAGGAAAGAAGCGTGGTAAAATGAGGTTAGAGTCAGAACTGATGGGCAGCATTGTGGTCAGGTAGGTAGTTAAGGAGACAAGGTGGATAGTTAAGGAGGCAGGGCAGTAGTAAAGGAGGGAGGCGGGTTAGGCGTAAAGGGGGTGCATTAGGTAGTTAAGGAGATGGGGTAGGTAGTTAAAGTGGTGGGGTGGGTAGTTAAGAGGGTGAGGCAGGTAGTTAAGGAGACAAGTTTGGTAGTTAAGCAAGTTGGGTAGGTAGTTAAGGGGATGGGTTCAACCTCCAGGTGAGAAACCCTCCAAAAAAAAACTTGATGCAATTTGCACTTAGTTGAAAAAATTAAATTCAATGCAGTGGGCTATAAAGAATTTGCATTCCATCTGCAGTTCCTACTAAGATATCCTGTATAATCATATTCTATACTAACAATCTGATATTATTCCTTCATCCTGCATGCATGATTATATTATTACTCTCCATGTGCTCATATAAAAGTAATTAATCTACAAGTCTATTCCATTTATGCTTCTCTGGCTGTTTCTTATCTTTCAATATGTTGAAATAGCCTTAAACTGATTTGATTACTAAAGAGTATCCCAATCATCTTAAAATAGCTCCTTATCTGTGTTAAGATGGAATATGAAAGTCTCCATTCCCTCTACTCTGCTGGGAAATATAGTAAAACAACAATTGTCAGCAATGTGATCATTGTTCTATTTTTATCTACTCCACATATTTATTTTCATGAAAATCAATAAAGCTATACAGTTACTGTCAAATGTGGAAAATTCCTCTGGCATTTTTGCCTTGAAAGGTATGTGATGTTCCCTTTGTTTTGAGCCACCAACAATTATGTTGGAAAGCAGAATAATCAGACTGTGAAGATTAGCACATAAACACTTCAACTAAATGAATAAACCATCAGTGATGAAGTGGACAAAGTAACTGCCCAATTAAACAGTGCATTGTTCATCTAGGTGCCAGACACAAATGATCAAATTAACGCTAGATTTTGTCTTCAATGTGATGCTTAATTTCTGTCAGCCCATCTGAACGATTTAATTTGTAAATCGATTCGCTTGGATCCAACAGGTTTTTAATCCTATTGGGAGGCTTTTGGGCTTCGAAACTTGGCTTTCACCAGAAAAAGCAAAAGATTCTCATACAGCAAAACACTTGGTCAGGATTCAATGGAAAATACAATTGCTTGCCACGTGAAACAAGCTGAGTCCTTTTTGGGTTGTTGGCACAGATAATTGACACTGCAATGTCCAGGTGCAAGATAAAATCGCTTTGTTATCCCCTGAAATTGACCAAAGTGAATTCAAAGATTTGCTGAGTTCCAATTTCTGAAGATGTACACAGTGAGGAGTGTGCCTTGAGTCCTCTCTTACTTACTTTGAAAGCTAAGTTCTTCATTGTTGAAATAGTGTAAAGGGTTAATGTGAATTTGTAAATAAGATAGTCTACATCATCGGGTGGAAGTGATGTAAGATCATGTGACTACCAGAGATGGTTCTGCCTGGAAGCCCCGGTGAAGTCTTGTCTTGTTCATAGTTAGTATTTATAATGTTGAATAAAAGGTAATGTTTGGCAACAACCAAATTATGTAATCGTTCTTACCCCACTCCCAGGAACAACTAAACTACAATAACAAATAATTATAAAAACATAATTGAAAACTACTTATTCCTGCTCCATGGTTATTTTTTCTGTAAACAAGTTCAAACTAAAGGAAGCTCACCAAGGTCAGAACAACAATCAGCGAAATGGAACAAGCTCCTATCTTGGTGATACAGGATTGTTACATTAACTAACTGTCAGATGCTACCCTTACGCACTGCCATGTAAAAGCTAAGGTACAAAATCTGTTCGCATGGTATAAAATATGATAATACGCTCTTACTGATATGAAATTGTGTGTTAAAGGATTAATACAAATAAAATTCCATTTAGAAAGTTTCTACACAATCTCTAGAAGCTTTGCAGCCATTGTTATGCAAGGAAACAGGAAAGTCAAGTAGCTTACAGCACAAGGTAATCTGTTTGAGTGATGTTGGATGTGGTTCATGCCCGAAACATCGACTCTCCTGCTCCTTGGATGCTGCCTGACCTGCTGTGCTTTTCCAGCAACACATTTTCAGCTCTGACGTTGGATGTGGGACAGATATTAACCAGGATACCTCCCTACTCTTCGAAAGTGTCTTGTGATCCTTTACCCCTGACTGAGATGGCAGATCAGGCCTAGGTTTGATGGCAAGTTCCCTTCTGAGCCACTCACCATCCTGACTTGGAAATATATCACAGTTCCTTCAGTGTCACTGGGTCAAAATCCTGGTATACCCTCCCCAATGGCATTGTGAGTCTACATACACCAAATGGACTGCAGCTGTTTAAGAAGGCAGCTCACCACCACCTTCTCAAGGGCAACTAGGGATGGGCAATAAATGCCGGGTCAGCCAATGACATCCACATCCCATGAGTGAAGTTGAAACATCTGATCTGAAAGATGACATCTCCAACATTGCAGCACTACCTCAATACTAAAGTGTCAATGTGGATTAGATGTTGTAGTCTCTTTGCTTGATTGTTACACAGATTCGATTGACCGTCAACACCATTGATTTGTATCAAAGCATGCTCGAAGCAGAATGGTGTCGTCGACGATGCCAATAGTTTCAATTTCCCATATTATATTCTGACTTGGTTCAGTGAGATGGCCCACTAATTTGAAAATATGCCCATATTATGTAGCTCATTAGATGCTCAACAGAGACAACAATCTGCTTCCAGAATTGGAAGGTCACTGTTTAACCTACCGTATCCCTCAGCATGCTGTCTTCTGCAGAGTTGTTAATCATTAACATAGAATTTGTACTCTGAATTTATTGTGCTAAAAGTGCCAGCAACTTATATACCAGCTTATTAATTAATCATCTGTAAAATCAAACTTGATTCATAAAGTATTTGAAAAATACAATGTTCAACTAGTACATCATGCTTAAAAGTAAAACTAACAATTTTCAATGCAAACAATGATATTGAATTTTTAAGATCCTCTATAGCTTTTGTCAGTTTCTATTTGCAGTATTATAGTAGTTTTATACTGGCCCAATTCTCTAGTATCTCATTCAACAGCAAATTTGACGGAAGGACATCCCATTTATGCCTTAGAGCTTATTCCTTAAAGCCTTCCAATAGCCCTCTGTTCCAGGAACTTTATCTCCAGATTCAGATAACAATAATCCACATTTATGTGGCACACTTAACTTGGTGAGCAATCGCAAAGCATTTAGCAAGAGCAATAATAATAAAAAGTTTGTTGAGTTCTTTTACCACTGAGCCTTAAAAGGAGACTCAGGAAAACTGACCAAAACCTTCATCACAGAGGCAGGTTTTAAGGAGCATTGTGAAAGAGGAGAGGGACGTAGGGAAGTGAAAAGGTTTATTGAAGGAATTTCAAACCAGGGAGTAAAAGGATAGCTGTCAATAGTGAACTAATTTAAATCAGGCAGTGCAAGAGGCATGAACTGGAGGGCTACAGAGATTTTGAAGGGTTCTAGGGCTAAAGAAGGCCACATAGAAAAGGAGGAAGACGGAATTGTGAACAGGGCTGAGGATCTCAAAATTGAGGCATTGTCATTTAGGGGGTCACGGAAGGTCAACAAACATGGGACGAACATTGAATGAAATTTGGAGCCATGTTGGCAACAAATCAGATGGGCAAAGGTTTCTGTCACCTGGAAGATGGGAGGCCAGCCAGAGGAGCATTAGAATGCTTAAGTATTGTAGGTAGTAAAGGCATCAATGAGGGTTTCAGCAGCACATGAGGGAGGTCTGAAGTTGAGCCATGTTAAAGCAGTGAAAGGAGGCCATCTTGGTGGCAGAGCTGTTAGAAACAGCTAAGGATGATTCCACTTTGAATTTCTATCAGACTCATAGTCTGAACACAGCACCTTTATTCTTCTACCAACTGCAGTCACAAACTTTCAAAATAATCTCCAAGTATGATCATGATATCAGCAGAACAGCAGTGACAGAGTTGGTAATGTCACTACAGTAATAATCCCAAGGCTTCATGTGATATGAATTTAAAACCTACGACAGCAGCCAGGAAGTGTAAGTTAAATTAATTGATTTTATGATTTCTTATGAGCATTACACTGCAGAAGGAAGCCACTCAGCCCTTTCTGTCTGTACCAGCTCGTGAGATGAGCAACATTATCCAATGTTTTTTCCCTGTACCCCTGCATGGCATTTTTTTCCAAACAATCATCCCTTTGAATGCCTCGATGCCCTCTTTAAATAAAATGATAACCTAATTAATAACAAGAGGAAAACCTGTAGGTTTATCATAACAATCTATTTCACTTGACACTTGTTGACATTGAGGAGTGATCCTTAAGATTCATGAACTTCCGCCGTAGACCTTCATAAGACTTATCAATCCCAACCCGAACATGCAGATTATGTGGCAGGATGTCCAATAACGGAATGGGATTCAAATGTTTCTTGGTTTTTTTTTGTCTGCCGCTGTTCTCTCTCATCATTTAGATGTTGGAATTGGTAAGTAGTGCAGCTCGAAGGCCACATCGTCACCATTCTGAACAATTGCAAGCTCTTCCCACTCATTAAACCCAACGCTGTGCACATCAAGAAAAACTTCAGGGTGTATTTGAAGTGTTTTCTTAGTCCTCGCCTGCAATGCGGGCCATTGTAGAGTTGAAAAAACAGGACCTGGATGGCATAGATGGTTTCCCTAGCCTCAATGTCGAGTTCATCAAAGCTGATTTTGTAGAGGTTTTTCCTGAATATTTGTGTTGCTGGCATCAAGGTGGGCACTAGCATTTGGTCCCACGGTCCTCCCATTGAATCTGGAAGACATGGCAGAGGCATTGCTGGTGGAACTTCACTAGAGCTCTTATGTGTCACCGATTCCCAATCCAGCTCTCACTGCACACCAGGCCCACCTTTGACTTATAGAGTCGTAGAGTCATGCAGCACAGAAACTGATCCTTTGGTCCAACCAGTTCCCAAACTAAACTAGTCCCACCTGCCTGGTCCTGGCCATATCCCTCCAAACCTTTCCAATTCAAGGATCTATCAAAATGTCTTTTAAACATTGTTATTGTACCTATATCACCACCTCTTCAGGAAGTTCATTCCAAACTCGAACCACCTTCAGTGTAAAACATTTGCCTCTAACGTCCTTTTTAAGTCTCTCTCCTCTCACCTTAAAAATGTGCCCTCTGTCTAGAAATTCCCCATCTTGGCAAAAAGATAACTATCATTAACTCGACCTATACCTCTCATTATTTTATAAACTTCCATCAGATCACCCCTCAACCTCCTATACTCCAGTGAAAGAAGTCCCAGACTAAGCAACTTTACTTTATAACTCAAACCTTGTGACTTGCAGAAGTCATGGTTGTCAAATAATTGCTGCGTTAGTTGTAGAAGGTTGAATTGACTCATGATGTTGTGTTGAATATCCTCATCAATGGTGGGGGCATTTTGGAGAGGGGTAGCTGCTAAGGAATGCAGAGTGCTCAACATATTCTGGAATGTGGCATTCATTGGTGACCTCTTGGGAAGGAAATCTGCCATCCTTAGCCAATCTGGCCTGTACATGACTCCGAAACCACAGCACCATTGTTGACTCTTAACTGCCCTAAATGACTCAGCAAGTCATTCAACTACATCAAACAATGACAGCTAAGTACTATGGATATACCTAGATGACTAGGATTGCAACAGTCAAGAAGGTAGCTCACATCTTCTCAGCATTCAAGAGGGCATTGGATTGTTATTTTTGGGATAGTAATGATGTGCATGGACATTGGGAAAAGGCAGATTGGAAATTGGCATGAGGTTTTAGAGCCGAACTAGATAATAGAGTTTGTTTAGACACGATGAATTGAATAGCTGCCTTCTGCACTGCAATAATGATTCTGAAGGGCAATTCAGGATGCCTACATCCCAAGAGTAAATAAGAACCATCAGCTTTTTAAACCCTGCCTCGTTATAAATTTTGCTTCCCTGATTTCCATCACAAATGGATCCCTCTTGTATCCAGACTTGCTCAAATACTTTAGCTAGTCACAGCAACTTTAGGCCAATACACCCATGTTGAACCTTCTTCCCTAACCCCTGAGGATTCATTCTTAAGCTTCCAGTAAATGTGATAATGCTACCACTGATTATAATCATATCCAGACATGATCTAATTAAATCATCAATTAAACCTTTAAAGATGTTCTACGTCCAAAAGAATGAAATCTCCACATACTTCACAATCTCAATATCCATTTTTTTCATTAAGTTAATGACATGTCACACCCACTAATAATACTCCATCCAAACATTGTTAATTATTCTGAAACTTGCTGTTTTGTTCTTGATCTGAAGCCAAGCTCAAGGTCAGTTCAGTGGAAAATTACCTACTGTGCAAATGATGTCTGCTTAGCAAAACTGTCTGAGGAATGTTAGTTAATTTGATGACAACGTTGCAAATTAGAACTCTGGGGTATATAAATTCAGAGTCTGGTCACAGTACAGTGTTTATGCTGGCAATGCGTGCACCTAAGAATCCCCTTCCAGGATAAACAAACTGGATTCAGCAACCTATAAGCACTGTTGATGCAAGTCTGGCCTCCTGGGATCTGCACTAAAACAGCAACAATATGAAACCAGATATCCAAAGTAACAGTTCCAATCAGCTGATGCAGCACAGATGGAGAAGCCAGAGAGAGATTAGCAGCTGCCTTAATGTTTAAGAGTTGCAACATTACCAAAGGAAAATAAGCAGCATATCATAAAATCTGGCTTGTGTGATCCATTTGTGCCAATTAAGAGCAGGGCAAAGGGCAACATGATGAAAGCTGAGCTGCTTGGTACAGGACCAATATTGGTAGCTAAGTATAGGTCAATATTTTCTCAACCTGAACTCTATCCTTTAATGCTAAATGCATGCATGAAAATGCTTTACTAGTATCGAATCAGAGGATTAGATAGGATAGACAGTGAAAGTCTTTTTCCTAGGATAATGACATCAGCGTGTACGAGGGAGCATAACTACAAATTGAGGGGTGATAGATTGAAGACAGATGTCAGAGGCAGGTTCTTTACACAGAGAGTGGTAAGGGTGTGGAATTCCCTACCTGCTAATGTAGTCAACTCACCCACATTAGGGAAATTTAAACAATCCTTAGATAAGCACATGGATGATTTTGGGATAGTGTAGGAGGACAAGCTGAGAATAGTTCACAGGTCGGCGCAACATCGAGGGCCAAAGGTCCTGTTCTGCGCTGTATTGTTCGATGTTCTATGTTCTAATTGTACCAGGAATATTCATAATGGTTAAGTGGTAAGCTCCAAGCTCTTGATTTTTCGTTTCAGACTCAGAGCTGAGATATGTCTGTGTCCAAGTCAGTACCTGTGATGAATCTACTGGCTGTCTGCAGTGCAATGAAGATGAAGTTATTCCTGAAACATACAAAGGCAAAACCCTACTACTTCTTCATGAAACATTCTGATATTGCCACCATAATAATGGAAATGAAGATAAGTTGCATCATTCAACTGAGATCAGCAGCAATCCCCCCAGATAGTCTTTTATTGACACCCATCCCAACAGAGACTATGTCTTTGCTTTCCCTATTTAGGGGTGGCTGAGACAAAACCTCCCTCCCTTTTTCTACCCCAATCACTCCCCCCATCTGTTTGCCTGCAGTTTCTACTCATTGGCAGGCAATTACATTCTAGGAGTTGATGGGGCTATCATCAATAAGACAAGAATTTCCATAACATTCTGGACCAGCGGTGCTGGAAGAGCACAGCAGTTCAGGCAGCATCCAAAGTGCAGCGAAATCGAGGTTTCGGGCAAAAGCCTTTCATCAGGAATATGCCCAGTGCAAGTAATCAGGTTTCCACCTCAGTGCTCCATTGAACTTGCGTATTGTATTTGTGTGTGTTTTGGGGAGTGTGGAGCAGAGGATAGAAGTTCACTCAGGAAAATATCAAAACAAACAAATATCTGCTTCAAAAGAAGCTATCAAGTGCTAGAAACTGAACCCAGACATGTCTCTGTGTAAGGAAAAGGGAATTCACTTGCAACCCACTTTTTGAAAGAGAATATTACAATTCGATTCTTCCTGAGACTGGGCATCCATGACGCTCTGTGGGCCATCAACAGCAACAGATTCATATTCCAACACGATCTGCAAATCTCATGGCCTGACATATCACCCAGTCACAGTAATCCCATAGCCAATGGATAAGCTCTACAGTACTGCTAATTCCATTTGTGAATGATGGTGGACAATTCAACAACTCACTGGAAGTGGAGGCTTCAACAAATAAACACAACCCCATAACGGGCGAGCCCAGCACATCAGCGTAACAATAGCGCTGAAGCATTTGTAGCAATCTTCAGCCAGAAGTGCCAACTGGATGATCTATCTCGACCACTTTCAAAGATGCCCAGCATCACAGATACCAGTCCTCAGGCAACTTGATTCTCTCCATGTGATATCAAAAAATGGTTGGAGATACTCCAAAGGCTGTAGGTCCTGATAACATTCTGGCAATAATACTGAAGACTTGTGCTCCAGAACTTGCCACACCCCTAGCCAAGCTGTTCCAGTACAGCTACAACACTGGCATCTACCTAATAACGTGGAAAATTGCCCAGGTACGTCGTATACATATAGAGCAGGACAAATCCAACCCAGCCAATTATTGCCCCATTGTCTGCTTTCGAGCATCAGTAAAGTGATAGGTGCCATCAACAATGCTATCAAGCAGTGCCTGCTCAGCAATAACCTGCTCAGTGACCCCAATTTGTGTTCCACTAGCGCCACTCAGCTCCTGACCTCATTACAGCCTTGGTTCAAACATGGACAAAAGATTGGAATTCCAGAGGGGATGTGAGAGTGACAGCCCTTGACATCAAGGCTGCTTTGGACCAGATCTGCTATCAAGGAACTCTAACAAAACTGAAATCAATGGAAATCAGGGGGAAAAACCCTATCTCCTGTTGGAGTCATACCTGGCACATAGCAAAATAGTGGTGGTTGTTGGAGGTTAGTCACCTCAGCTCCAGAACATCTCTGCAGGAGAAGTTTGTCAGGGTAGTGAGTTCCTCAGTAAGGCAGTCAAGGTTAAGGGGGGGGAAAGAAGTTGAGAATGATCAGATTGAACATGATCTCAAATAAATGGTGGAGCAGACTTGATGGGTCTAAATGGCCTCCTACTTGTTCTCTGATAGTTTTTATGGTTTTGACAATGGAGAGATTGGAAAATGGGTTGCTGTGCTCTTCCAGTTTCCCGTTGGTCTACTTTGGATTCCAGCATCTGCAGTTTTTTTGTGCGTCTAAGTTTCTCCAGCAGGTCAGTACCTAATTGAGTCATACAGCATAGAAACAGACCCTTTAGCCCAATTTGTCCATATTTCCCAATCTAAACTAGACCCATTGGACCCAAATCCCTCTTAGTCTTTCCTATTTGTGAACTTGTCTTTGAAATGTTCTAACTGTACCTACATCTACCATTTCCTCTGGCAGTTCATTTCACCTGCAAACCACCCACTGAGTAACATGGTCCCCTTTAAATCTTTCTTCTCTCACCTGCCTCTGTCGGACTGCTGCTCCCGCTGGGGACTACAGCTCCCGGCATGCCCAGCCTAGGGACTACAGCCCCCGGCATGCCCAGGCTGGGGACCACCGTTCACGACGTGACCAGACTGTGGACGACAGATCCCGGCATGCCACAGCCGGGGACTACAGTTCCCGGCATGCCGCGTTGGCGCCGGGCCGGCTCCACCCTCTTCCCCGCCCACGGGGGTAGCGGCGGCCATTTTGTGAGGGACGGAGCGATTCGAAGCCGCTCACTGTCGACTGAGAGAAGAAAGAAAGCCGACTGCAGCCGCCGCTCCCCACACAACAACAATCAGCAGCCCCCAACTCGCCTCCTCGAAGCGATCAGCTTTTCGTTCCCGACAAGTCTTTCTACTAATATCGCATGTCCACTATCCAGAACCTCCAATCTTTTGGTGAGTTTTGTTTTTGTCGTTTTGCTTTCCCCTTCCCGCCCTTCTCTCCCACCCCCAACGTATTTCTTTCGGATTCTGATTTGAACCTTTTTTCCCCCCATTTCTTCCCCCCCCCCTCAAATCATGTGGAAAACAGTCACTTTTCAAGATCCCATGATGGGGATTTTATTAAAATAAAGCCGTGTGTACGTGATTTTCCACCTTTTCCGCGCGCTTTGTGAGGCGGCGGCGGCGGTAAAATGGCGGCGGCGGTGGTTCAGGGGGAAGGAGGAGATGGCGCTGGTCACAGGGGCTGGGGGGCGCCTGGTGAAGGGCGATCCGAGGGGAGGTTGGGGTCTCCTCCGGCCTGGGTCCTCTCCTCCTCCTCCCGCCGCCTCTGGAGTGACCGCATTTAAATCCGTGCGGGACCCCTGAAGGGAGGACGGGCGGTGGGTTTCGAGCGGAATTATCCAATCTCTCTCTCTCTCTCTCCGCGTTTCCTCACCCACCCCGGGCCTCCATTAGCGGATGTTTCCAGCGTCTTCTCCGAGACCGCGAGCTTGGGTTGGTGGGTGGCCCCCGCCGCCATTTTACACCCGGCCCCCTTCCTCCCGCTCCATCTTCTCTCTCTCTCTCCCTGTTTCTTCCCCGGGCGGTGGGGCGGCCCCCTCCCGGCGGATTCTCCGAGCAGGAGCGACCCGCTTCCTGCCTCGTCATGCTGCTCCCCCGCCCGACCGCCTGCCCTTCCCTGAGCACGGCCCTCCCTGACCGGCAGCTTTAGAAACATCTGTGTCTCTTCTCTCTTTTCCATCACCCACCCCACTGTCTGATCCTTCTCTTCTTTCTCTTCCCCACCCCGCCCGGTTTGGTCCACGCCCCCCCCACACACACACCCTTGGTTCACCCCACTCTGTTCCCCCCTCTCCCCCCCCCTTTTGTTCTGCCCCACCCCACCCCTCTCTCCCCCCCTCCTTTGCCCACCCCACCCCTCTCTCCCCCCTCCTTTGCCCACCCCACCCCTCCTTTGCCCACCCCACCCCACCCCTCTCTCCCCCCTCTCCCCCCTCCTTTGCCCACCCCACCCCTCTCTCCCCCCTCTCCCCCCTCCTTTGCCCACCCCACCCCTCTCTCCCCCCTCTCCCCCCTCCTTTGCCCACCCCACCTCTCTCTCTCTCTCCCCACCTCTCTCTCTCCCACCTCTCTCTCTCCCCACCTCTCTCTCTCTCCCCACCTCTCTCTCTCTCCCCACCTCTCTCTCTCTCCCCACCTCTCTCTCTCTCCCCACCTCTCTCTCTCACCCCCTTTGCTCGCCCCACCCCCATCTCCCCTTTGCTCACCCCAGCTCTTTCTCTTCTCTTCCCCCCTCTCTCCCCTCTCTTCTTCCCCCACCTCTCGCGCTCTCGCCCTCCTTTCTTCTCCACCCCCCCCCCGTTTCGTCTAGCCCACCTTCTCTCCTCCCTAGTCCAGCCCACCATCTCTCTTCTCTCCCCCACCTCCTCCCTCCCCACCCGTCTCCCCTTTCGCCCACCACCTCTCTCCCCCACCCCATCTTCTGTCTCCTGCACCATCCCCCTCTGTCTCCCTTCTCCCCTCCCCACCTGAGAGGCGTTACCTGTCCTTGTAGTTTAGGCCCAGCAAATTGCTGTCTCTAACCCCGACCCCCATTCTGCTGTATCCTGCCCCCCCTTGTACTCCTCCCACACTCTTTAACTTTCTCTATATTTCTTGCTTTACAGGCACTCAGGGCAGGTTACAAAGTGGCGTCTTGGGATGTCTTAAATGATGTGATTATCTTGCAGGGGGTTAAGGATATCTGACTGTCAATTTCTTGTATCAACAAGGAATATATTTGAATGTGATCAGAGGCAGATAATATGGGAAGAGACTGCAGATAATGTTAAAGGGACGGGTGGAATAGTGTCTAAACCTGAAGATTTACGGGGTGTAGAAGTTTGTGGTAAGAGGATGCGATGCTTTGGTTTGGCTAGTCTGGGAGATGAATAGGTATCTTTCTGCAGATTTTAAAGATACTCGAAATACTTCGTTCTCTAAAACTGTTCTTAATGGCAGATCAAGCACTAGAGATCACCCATAAATGCTTGAGGTTCCAACGGAGCTAATGGTCTAATCAATCTGTAATCCCTGGGAGGCATGGTTTGAATCTCGATATGGCAGATGATGAACTCAGAATTGAATAAAAAAATTTGAAGAGCTAATGGCAACTGTGTGACTAACCATTTAAGAATGGTTAGCCACCATTTTTTACAGTCCTGAGTCTGTCTCCTGAAGTGCAATTTACAGGACTGAAAAATAAATGTTGGATAGTGGGACTAGTTGAATTGTTCCTGTATAGCCATCAATGACATAACGGACCAAATGACCATGGTCTGTTTTATAGTCATTCTGGATGTATTCTGATAATTACAAAATATTTGAATTGAGGGACTGTTACTATTTTAGTGTTTGATTTTTAAGCTTGAAATGTTGCTAATTCTCTGAACTTGTTGCAGACCCCTTTGCTGATGCAACTAAGGGTGACGACCGCCTCCCGGCAGGGACTGAAGAGTACATCCATATAAGAATTCAACAACGTAACGGCAGGAAGACACTGACCACCGTCCAAGGCATCGCAGATGATTATGATAAAAAGAAGCTTGTGAAAGCATTTAAAAAGGTCTCTGAATGTTTCATCCCCTTTTGTATTTCTATGATATAGAAAACTGTTGGTGAACCATGGAAGTCCTTGGTTTAGTCATGAATTTAATGTATGTATTTTCAGGACAATTTTGGCTTGAAGACTTTCGATCTGTACTTTTAACTGTTGACTATTTGGTTGTCTTGAAACAGCTTTGAGCACTTCGAGACATGCTGAGAATTGTTCTTGGGATATTTGAGAATACTAATTTCTGGAATCAAGTTAGAACAGCTAAGAAATGGAAATCATTAAAGTTGTCTTTGTTCACATTTCTAAATTGTGCTGACTGCAACCATTTTGTACCTCTTTTTGGGAAAAGGTGCTTCTTAACTGACCTATATGAAGGAAGTGCCATGATGGTAATCTGGCTGATAGTACTTTTTTTTGTATAACAGAAGTAATGTGGTTCTGTTCAACTCCTGTATGTTACTGTCTTTTAATCGACTTTTCTGTCCCAGTTTATCTTGGGAAGAAATTAGTGCAAAGTGCTTGTTTTTTTTTATCTGGGGCATTTTATGCTGTTGTAAAGAAATTAGCCATTTAACATGGTGCCATTGGATTTCAGTTTTCAAACTTAATGTCAAGACATTTTGAAGCTGTGCTGTGGAATGAGTGGTAACCCATGCCTGTCTCTTGAGCCTTTTTTAATTTGGACTGTCAAGGCAAAATTTTAATCCATGGAAGTTTTAACCAAAGACATGTCTCTGTTTTGGTGCCCAATGCCTGGGTTGGGGGAAATGTAATTGTTTATATTGAGGTATTAAATATTTTGCGACTTGATCACTTCAGGATGTAGATGGTCAAATTGACCAACAGGAAAAATCCTGATCCACCTTTTTGTTTACTTCACAGAAATTTGCCTGCAATGGTACTGTGATAGAACACCCTGAGTACGGTGAAGTAATCCAACTTCAAGGTGACCAGCGGAAGAACATCTGCCAATTTCTTCTGGAGGTAAGGAAAAGGTTGAATTCATCACCGTAGAAAAGGTTTGGCATTATATCCAAAATATTTGGTTGCCTTTTAACCTGTTCTGTCACTGACTTTTAATTTTGAGGTGAATGTTTTGAGAGATTTTTGCCTCATAAATCATGATATGCATTATGTCATGCTTGAGTCTTGGTGAGCCTGTTTAGCAATCTTTTCTGAATGTGTAGAGAGCAACATACAACTCTTTTGTTTACTTTAGGTGAGCGGTTGCTCCTGTTATTGCAATTCCATTGGTAGTTATTCTGTTCCTGAGTCCAAAACTTGGAGTTCAACTTTGTTATTGAATAAGTCATACTTACTTTCAGGAATTTGTAAGCTGTTTTGTTATTTGAAAATATTCCTGATTGGAGTCCATTCACCTGAATAGGTTGGATGGGACATGTGCAATTGAAATGTTTCCATAGGTGGGAAATTATCTAGAAGTCTGGCATTGAGAATCAACTAGGTTGCTATGGTATCGATGTGAGAAAATGCATTGTCCGGGTTGTCTCCTGAAGTTTTATCCCAACTATATATGTTGCATACTCCATTGGCAGTGGCCCATGCTCTAGTGGTGGCAAAACGTGTTTGTCTTCAGTGAGATTCTCGGGCACGTTTTTAAAACTTCATTTTCTTGTATCCCAGCTGTTAATTCTTGGGATCCCAATGCAACAGCTGACTTGTGATGTGCTGTTGGCTCTTCCTATTTGCTCAAAGGTTGCATCATTATAGCCATATTTGTCAAATGTTTTTTGGATAAAGCTCCAAATTGAAGTAGAATTTGGAACACTTGAATTGTATTGAATTCTTGTTTTAACATTAGCAGCTTACCAAAACTAGATTTTCACTTGGTGTGCATATCTCAAAATTTTGGTAGAATCATTTAGGCCTGGCTGCATGTAATCTGATTTTTCATTTTATTTCACCACAGGTTGACATTGTGAAGGAGGAGCAGTTAAAAGTCCACGGCTTCTAGAGGATGTGTTTAACAGTTCCTGAAGTTTCCTGTTGTGTGGCTGGTTCTTTTTATATTTGTTAGCTTATATACACACTCATTATGCAGGAATGAATAACTGCAGTGAATGGACTTCCCATGTGATTGGATCTTCAGAATTTAACTCCGATATGCATGACTACAGAAGAAGTGTGCTATTTAGGCTAGTAACTCATAAGAAAACTGCTATAAGATGGTAATAAAATGACAGACATATGTATATTTAGCACATTTCAAATGGAAATGTTTTAGTGCTAATTGTTCTACTTAAATTTTCCTGATTTTGAAGTTTCTTTGTTGTATTAAAACCATGTATGTTGTATAAGGCAATTAACAATAAACCAGCTATGTATTCTGAAGTATAGCCTGTTCTGGATTGAATAATCAGTGGCTTGCATGCTATTTTGCTACCTTACCCTCACTTAACCTTTAGGGCCCACAATATTTTAAAAACATATTCCATATTCTCAATAGTTAATGTGGCCACTGTCACCTCTATTTCAGATTTGTGGCCTGTTTTATTCCAGTTTTCCTTTCTGAAGTTCATTCAATGATTAGGTTGGTTCAACACTGCACAGTCATTATCAGTTGTGGCTTGTTTTATGTTAGAACCTAATACTTAAAACTTTCAACATTACATTTCAGAATAGTAACCGATTATTTCAAATATGCAGTTATTTTCTACTTGCAGATTTTAATTTGTAATTCGTATTGATAGCAAAATGTAAGATAACAAATGGGATGCTAGACAAACTCAACAGGGTTGGAGTATCTTGTAGAAAGTTGATGCTTCAAGGCAGTATTGAATAGTCATATCAGATTTTGTTAACTCTCCTCAGATGCTGCCTGAGTCACTTGACAGCAACATAGTTTTTCAGTTTAGGTCTCCATTATCCACAATGTTTTACTTTTGAGCATATTAACCAAGGAGAATTTGAAAATAGGTTTGGCAAAGGCCCTATTTTGACACTAACATAAATGCTGTCATCTCAAATGGTCTTCTATAGGGAAACTTTGCAGATTAAACCATCTGATATCCACCTTAACTCCTCTTTCCATCAACTTGTGTTCTGCCTTCCCTGGAAAGAAAATTACCTAATTAACTCAATTTCAGTGTTGTCTTTGTATTCAACTTGCATGTTTGTGCTGCTACTAGTTTGCTCAAATCTCAACTTCACAACAAAACAAGCTGGTAATAGTCATGAGATTTCTAGAAAGTATTGTTTAAAAGTAATCTAATATTCAGTGACTTTTAGAGAAGCTAGGTATTCCCACAACACGATGTAAGTCCATTTTGCTACATTTTTCATACTCCAAGAAATATCAAATATGAAGCCGATCCAAAACTTGCTGCCAATCTCAAATTTTCTTTGTGTGAAGGAGCAGACATCTTTTAATTAAAGACTTTTTTTTTGTCTGTCATGAAGTTTCTTCCCTTGCCTTTGATTCTTCTTGAGAATAGATCAAACTTCTGATCTAGGGAGGAGTGTATACTTTTAGCAGCAGTGTAGCTGTGACCAATTGTTTCCTCCTCCATTTCATAGCTCATGCTGAAGCTCTCGTACATTATTTTGTTACCTCTTGGTGTGATTGGCCTTCTAGCCTCTAAATTATTTCAGAATTTTGTCCATGGCCTGACTTGTGCCAAGCTCCATTCACCTATCTTGGGCAGTCCTTCAATTGAGATTGAGTTGCTTCCAATCTGGGTTAATATGTGGTGATAGATGGGCTGGTAGGTTTCTTAGGCTTTCACGCTCTCCACTTTTACCTCTGCATTTTCCTGATGAAGTTTTAACATGCTTGGTGTCTTTCCAAGTGAGCCTTTTCTATTTTGCCCAGTCTCAAGCCAGAGTCTACTTATACTTGGAGTGTTTTTGAATTCTTAGAAGTTGTGTTGCTGATCTGCGAATCTGCAGTATCTTCACACTACCCCTTCCATTCCTCCTTGCATTTTCAAAATTTTCATTGAATTGTCTGACCAAGCTGTTGGCCATATGCCCGTTTACATGTTTTGTATGAAATGTAGTTTTATAACCCTGCTGTGAAGCCCCCTTGGGACATCTTATTGTGTTAATGGAGCTGTACAAATACAGGTTGTAATCTTCAATGTATGACAAATGATGTAGCCTTGAAACCTTTTGAGATTAATTTACAACTTGTAACCTGTGTTACAGAGCCAGCTAATTATTCCTGTAATGGTGACTAATGTACCCATCATGCAGCAAGCTGTCCAGTTCCCAGTTAAGTAAATTCTTGGATTCTTAATACCTTTGAGAATATCCGTCTATATAATTGCATTTTATATTGTGGGTAGAGGTTGTAGGAGTACACAATCTGCCTACATTACTCTCTCTCGTTCCAACTAGTCTGCTAATTATGGTTTTACCTGTGACTACTATGGCAAATTATATACTTCATCTATATTAGGTTCAAAATGAAAAGATATAATAAGATTTATTTAATAAAATGATTAATTTATTATAACATCTATAAATATGCCAAGCAAACAGTTTGGAACATGAAAATATACTTTTAAATAAACCAAACACACTCTTTTTAAAAAATAAGCTTTATCTGCAGAAGTTCACTTCAGTGACCAAAACAGATTATTCTTGGAGCATAAATGGATACTAAATGCTGCAGGTGGCTGTCAGTCTGACATAGAATGTACATGAGTTATTAGACATGCAGTTCATTCAGGATATTGAGTGGAGGGCTTTTAAGAAGACCTGTTCCTGTTTTTCCACCCTCTTGGGATCTTCAACTGAATTGACAGCAGCAAACTCAAATGTGTGACTTCCTGTAAATAAGTTGACATGGTTAGCTTAACTCCTGTGACTTGCCAGTTTAAATTGTCCTTCATGTCCCTTCTGTGGCCTTTTTTGGATAAGAAGTCCAGCTATCTCCTCTACCTCAAATGGACCAATTTTTGCAATCCTTCAGAAATGATCCCTCAAAAATCAAGCAATAACAACAAGATGTTATATTCAGGCCAGGGCTTTTGCATAAATAGGTAAATTGACATTCATTGTACACAAATTCAGCCAGTTCCTGTTTCACTAGTTTTACCTGACATATGTGTGAACTTGCCAAAAGAGCTGGTGAAAGCTTTGTATGTAGACCATGACTTTTTTCTATTTTCTTATCTAAATTTACAATGCTATAGTATTCCTATTTCTGCTCTAGATCAATTTAAACCTTATGACCCACTTATTCAACTAAGGATGTTAGTTTCTGGTGCCGCTATGCAGAGTTTGGAGTCCTATGCATGGCATTGACTGCTGGAACAGCACATTTGCACCCCAGAGACTAACATAGCTCTAGCTTTTGCAGGGCATGCCCAAAACATTGAGCCTCCTGTTCCTCGGATGCTGCCTGATCTGTGCTTTTCCACACTTTTTGGAGCTATTGGTCACTGACTATCCTGCAACATGCTTCAATTCATCTAGTACACAGCATGTATGATTCGTAGGTTAGAACTGAGAACCTTTATAGAGTGGCACAAAAGATGAAAGCAATGCTTTAGTTGGGGCTAAAGAGATTCATGGAATCCATATAGTGCAAATGTAGGCTGTTTGGCCGATTGAGTCTGCACCAACCCTCCCAAGAGAATCCCAACCAATCTTAATCCCACGTTAACCATGGCTAATCCACCTGGCTTGCACAACCCTGAACACTTAGCAATTTAGCATGCCAATCCACCTATTCTACACAACTTTGACTGTCATCCAAAGCTAATTAAGGTTCAACATAATTGTCATGCTTTTGCACTCAATGTACCTCTTTAAGAAGACAAACATCTCCTATGTTTTGTGAAGGACTTCCTCTCTCTTTCAAAGACATATTCACATGGAATCCCCATCTCTCCATTCCTGTACACTTGAGAACCACCCCACTTTTCTGCTTCTGGGATCTTGCTATGTAACATTTGGCTGTCACGTTTCCTATGTTCCAACAGTGACTACAGTTCCAAAAGTGTATCATTGGTTGTGAAGCATTCAGGATCATGAAAGGCACTATGTAAATGTAATTCACCATGCACCATGCCTCCTTCCTCTTGTTGATTGCACTGTTTCCCTACTTGTTCATTCGTTGGAGCTGAAAACTGTTCAATGTCCTGATAATATGGAATTTCTTAATAACTAAAAATGGTCCTTACAATCTATCAGTTATTAAAACCCAAGGTGATAATTATTCACTGCACTAAAAACCTGAACATCCCCTCTGTCTTCCACCATGAAATCATAGCTTCATAGAGCATGGAAACACTTCGGTCCAACTAGTCCATGTCAACCATGTTCCCAAATTAAACTAACCCCACTTACCTGCATTTGAACCATATCCCTCCAAACCTTTCTATTTCATGTACTTATTTAAATGCCTTTTAAATGTTGTAACCTTAACCACAACCACCATTTCTTCTGGCAGTTCATTCCACACATTAACCACTCTGTGTAAAGAAGTTGCCCCTCATGGACTTTTCTCCTCTTACCTTAAAAATATGCTTAGCCCCTAGTTTTTAACTCCCCCACCCCAGGGAAAAGATGTTTACTATTTACCTTATCTGTATCCCCTCATGATTTTATAAACCTCTCTAACGTTACGCCTCAACCTCCTATGTTCCCGTGAAAAAAGTCCAGGTCTAACCAACTCAAGCGCTCCATTCCCAGCAAATTATTCACTCTGCACTAAAAACCTCAACATCCCCTCTGTCCTCCACCATGAAATCACAGCATCATAGATTCATAGAGCACGGAAACAAACACTTCGATCCAACTAGTCCATGTCAAACATTCCCTGATAAATCTTTTCTGAATACTCTCCAATTTAATAATTTCCTTCCTATACGAGCGCGACCAGAACTGCACACCATACTCCAGAAAATCTTCACCAACGTCTTGTATAATCTTAACTTGACATTCCAACTCCTCTACTCACAGGTCTGAACAATGAAGGCAAACATGTTAAACACTTTCTTAACCACCCTGTCTGTCTGTGACACAAATTTCAATGAATTATGTACCTGAACTTCTAGGTCTCTGTTCTACAACACTACCCAGGACCCTACCATGAATTGTATAATTTCTGCCCTTGTTTGTCTTACCGAAGTGCAATACCTTGTATTTATCCAATTTAAACTACATCTGCCACTCCTCAGCTTATAGACCCAATTGATTAATGTCTCTTTGTAATCTTTTTCACTGTTCACTATACCATCAATTTTGATGTACATCTGCAAACTTACTAATCATGCCTCCTAAATCACCATCCAAATTGATTACAAACAAAACAGACTCAGCACTGTGGAACGCCACTGGTCATAGGCCTCCAGTCCAAAAAACAATCTTTCGTCATTACCCTCCATCTCTTACTCTCAAGCCAAATCACATTACTTATTTCAGAGTCTTCATTCTTAACTGTGCAATTTCCCAAATGTAGTTTCCTTTTTCCTGCGAGATAGCGTGCACTTTGTCCAAGCAGTAGTTGAGGGACTATAACTGCCTTCAGTTCATCAGATGTGGGAGAGGAAGTTGTTTATCATTCTTGATTGCTGTCTTGGGAATGGTTGTTTTTTCATTGACTGGGCCCTTCACTGTGGGGAAAAAAAGACCTTAATCTCACAACCAATTCAATTATAAATTTGGGCTGCAGTGTCTTCAAGGTTGGAGAGCAATCCCAGCGATTGAGACAAAAGAGCTGTGTTTTAACATAATCGTGTGTTAGAGAGTTTAGCACTGTAAGACCAATTGTTCCAGATTTATCTAAATACTCCAACAGAAAACAAAGGAATTTCTTAGGCTGCTTAACTAAAGTATTAATTTACACAGATATAAATTAATGTGACGTTTCATTTCTGTTACATTTGTTCAAGTCAAAAAGGTACAAACAAAATGAAATTAATGTTTCTAGTCATCCAATCAGCAACATGAACTTTATGCAGATAAAAGTTAATATGATTAAATACCTCTGGCACATACTAAGTTAATAGAAGAGCACTTTTTTTTTCACTTGCTCTTGCTCTCTTTCTCTCCCACCCCCTCTCTGTGTATCTTGGTGGCCGTTAAGATAACAAAATGAAAAGTTGAAATAAATTAATTTATACAAATATGTGCTAACTATTTATTTGGCATTTACCATTTTGCAAATGTCTTCCAGCTGAACAACCTCAAGATGATTAGTATATTTTAGTATATTAGATTTATTTACCATGATTGATCACATTTGTCCAATAGTACTAGCTGAAGTTAATACTTAAGCTTGCCATTCATCTAAATTAGATCTTTTTGGAAGAAGGTCTTGGAAGATAAAGAGAGGTATTATTAAAGACAACAGATTGTCTGATCCTTCAATAAAGCGTTTTTAACTTTTACAATGAAAACAAAATGTTCAATTTAACTTGCCACTTTAAACTCTGTGGGACAAATGCTATAATCTGGAAGACTGAAGTTTTATATGGCAAAACCCCTATTAGTCATCAGCTTCCATCCCATAAGATGACGGGTTGCCGCTCAGTACTATATCTTAGCATCCTCTCTTGGTTGAAGTGTTTAAAAACCTGATAAAGTTTCCAAACTTCAGTACTTTGACCACCTTGTAAACCATGAGAAGCTCAATTGTGATCACTTTCCAAAGATCTAGAATCCACTTGATTTCCATCTGAACTGAAACCTGTTTGGGATAGTCCGTTTATTTCCCCTTTCCAGTTGTTGTGAGTTGTGACTTATAATCGATAAGTAGGAACCCTATGCCTCTTTCAAACAAAAGAAGAAGGAATTTATAAGTGAGTTAGGATTTTTACTAATCAAGTTATATGTCAATGGTTTATAATTGATTATAGCGAGAGTCTTAGAGTTTTTACAGCACAGAAAGAGGCCCTTCGGCCCATTGCGTCAATGCCAAACATCAAACATCCATCTGTTCTAATTCCATTTTCCAACAATTGGCCTGGAACCTTATCTTTAAATGCTCATTTAAATGGTTCGTAAATGTCTTGTGGATTCCCACCTTTGCCATCTTTCCAGTGAGTTCCAGTATACGCAATTCTCTGGGAGAAAAAGGTTTTCTTCAAATCCTCTCTAAACCTTCTGTTCCTTACCTCATTATGGCCAGTGGCCATGAACTATTGTATTAAAAGGAAATGTTTCTCTCCAGCTGCCTCTTTCAAACAAGTGAAGAAGGAATTTATAACGGAATTGAAACTTTTACTTATGTCGCTCAGAACTTTGCCTCCATCAGATTTCCCCCTCAGCCTTCTCAGCCCCCTCAGCTTAACCTCTTTGCTCCTTAACCTCTATTCAGTGCCTTGACTAATAAAGGCAAGTATCCCAAATGCGTTCCGAATCATCTTATCTTGCTGCCCTTAAGGATCTATGGACATCTACTCCAAGGTTCCTCAGATTCTCTGGACTTCCTAGTGCCTTACAATTCATCATATACTCTGGTCTTGCTTACCCTCCCAAAATACATCACTTCACAATTTTCTGGGATTAAATTCCATTTGTCACTGACCAGCCCTGTAGTCAAAGAGATTTACTTCTCACTACTTGCCACATCAATATGAGTGTAATAATCTCTAGTAAATAGGTATTCTTGTTCAGTTCAAAAATCTGGTGCATGCTTTCTGTTAACCTCAACCTGCAAGTCAGGCAAACTGGACACTTTGTGTACGTTTTTAAAAATTACTAAGCTTAAGTGCCAACTCTGGAATAGTGGAGCTTGATTTCTCGTTCACCACCCCAGTGAGTTATGACAATACATGTTTTCCTGTTTTACTGTCATTTTAAATCCAGAATTCAAACCATATTCCCTATAATCTCAAATTCAGAATAAGCTGTATGCTTACTGATTAGGAGAAAGTGAGGACTGCAGATGCTGAAGATTAGAGTCGAGAGTGTGGTGCTGGAAAAGCACAGCAGGTCAGGCAGCATCCGAGGAGGGGAATCGATGTTTTGGGCATAAGCCCTTCGTCAGGAATGAGGCTTGTTGGCTGGGGGGGAGTTGAGACATAAATGGGAGGGGGAGTGGGGTTGGGGGAAGATAGCTGAGAATGCAATAGGTTATTATTTAGGACCATCACTCAGGAGAAGTAGAAATTCTGCAGTTCAGAAGGCAACTTATGAAAGATTCACTACTTGGCTGACATTTGGGGACCATCATTGGCATGCAGAGGTGCCAATCTCAGGTCTTTCCATTAGCAGTATGCATTAGAAAGACCAACCTGATAGGTCATCCAAACCACAGTTGACTTCCATCACCTATATTCAAGAACAGTTAAGGTTTCAGAGCAGAATTTTGATCTTTTGTAGTTGGGCTCTGAGCTCCTCTATAATGTGGGCCAGATTTGAGGTGTTTCTTTTTCTGCCTGGCCAAAGCTGTGGGCATGTGGGCTGCCTTGTGGAGAGGTACTTCCTCCACATTGGTGGCATAACTCCTGAGGCCATTAAAGAAAAACCTCTAAACATTCCAGAAAGGGTACATCCATCTTCAGGTTCTCTCTTTTTGAGCTGCATGGTCACCTATTGAACCTCCAGTTTTGAAAACCCCACTCATCACCTTTAATTGGATGGTCAGCATGCATATCTCTGGGAAATATAAATTCTGGGTGATTGTTACTGACACAGTGTGGGATTGGGACCTCCATTTCACTTTGATGTCAGGACTGTGACCCAAAATCCTCCCCTAAGACATTAAGGTGTAAACACACACCATCTTGCCTTGGAAATATATCACCGTTCCTTCAGTGTCATGGAGTCAAAATCCTGGAGCTCCTTCCTCAACAGCACTGAGGGTGTTCCTACATTCACAAGCACCACAGTGTTTCAAGATAGCAGCTCAATTCTGTGATCTTCGTTGGCATGTTGACCGTTGCGTGCAGACCCTAGGAGCGGCAGCTTAGAGGAAACATTAACCTCCACTTTCTCCAGGACAGCTAGGGATAGACAACAAATTCCAGTTCACCCAACGATGCCCACATCCCCTGAATAATGTTTTTTCAAAAATACAGTTTTTTACAGACAAGCTCTATGAGATATATTTCATATTGAAAAGATTTCTAACCCATCTCCTCATCCATCCTGCACCCTCACTAAAGGACTGTGCTCTCACATTATCCTTCCGGAATACACAGCAGATAGTGATGGAACCATGATGTCCACTGTCCTTATAGATAATCTACATCATACACTCTTCTTCCATTATGGAAGGGACTGGAAGAGTGGTCCACACTCTTCAAGCTGTCTTTACAGAATGTCTTTCGACAATATCATTAAAGTAGAGTCAAGGACACATCCTCCATTTTGGGTTTTCAGTCTCACATTCCCCTGACTCAGCATCCAAGACTATAAAGAATTTTAATCCTTGCTGATAGGGTCCTGATGTTCCCAGGATTGATGCCAAGTTTGAGAGAAAAGACTATGATCTCACAGCCTGAATCCTACAATAACACAGGACATTGTGATATCGCTGACAGGATAAGGAGGATCTCTTCTTCACCAGATGAGCTGGTGACTTTGAGCTTAGGCTGTATTGGGTTGACCTGGCTGAGATTAATTGTGCAAACTGGCAATCAAGGCATCCCTGATCTGTGTGATACAGGTCAATGCCATTCTCACAAATTGAAAGGTTACAATTTTGTAAAAGTGCACAACTAATTGCCAGCTGTGGCTCAGTTGGTAACACTCTCACTTGGCATCACAGGGTTTTGAGTTCACATCCCAATCCCATTCCCATAAAGGGAAAGTGGCACTGTTGACCATAAGGTATAGAAGCAGAATTAGGCCATTTGGTCCATCAGGTCTATTCCACCATACTATCATAGTTGATATGTTTCTCAACACCATTTTCCTGTCCTTGACCCATTACTAATTAGGAACGTATCTATCTCGGTCTCAAATACATTCAAACTGGGGCCGACCAGACCTCCCTTTCCCACTCTCTTTCCGACAGGACCATCCTTGGCCTCCTCCATTGCCACAACAAACTACACTGCAAATTGGAGGAATAACACCTCAATTTCCGCCTGGACAGCCTACAGCTCTGAGGACTCAACATTGAATTCTCCAATTTCAAATAACCTCCCTCTCCATCCCTTGATTCCCTTCCCAGCAGCTTCCCCCTCCCTTCCATTCCTCCCTGCCACCAACCAGATTCATTACTCTCATTGACCAATCAGGTCGTACCCTCTACTTGTCTTCACCTATCTCCAAATCCCCTCCCTGCCCCCGCTACCCCCTTTATCTGCAGCTCCCCCCACACCCACTCCCAGTCCTGAACAAGGGTTACACCTGAAACGTTAACTCTCCATCTCTTGATGCTGCCTGGCTTGTTGTGTTATTCCAGCCTGCTGCCTGTCCATAGTCTTCTGTGGCAATGGGTTCCATAGATTCACCACTCTTTGGATGAAGAAATTCCTCTTCATCTCAGTTCTAGTCTCTTCTACCAATGGGAACATCTCAACGTCTGCCTGTATCCAGACCTCTCAATATTCTGCAAGTTTCAATCAGATCCTTCGAACCTCTATCGAGCACGGACCCAGAATCCTCAATCGGTCCTTCATCCCTGGGATCATTCTCGTAAATTTCCTTTAAATCCCCCCAATACCAGCGCATTTTCCTCAGATGCAAGGACTGAAACTGCTCACAATATTGCAAAAGCGATCTGACCAGAGCTTTGCACAGCTTCGGCAGTACATCTCTTGACATCAACTCAGTGTGGCACAAATGTGCTCCAACAGAACTAGAGACAATAAAAATTGGAGAAAACCTTCCAATGATTAGTCATACCCGGGTCAAAGGAAGGTGGTTGTGGTTGTTGGAGGTGAGTCATACATGTGATTGCAGGCACTCATTGCACAATTTTCCAGTTCTAAGCACACATCAATAATGGTAGAAGAGTTAACCACTTCCGTCAGTGCGGTGGCAGGAGACACATTGTTTTACACCAGGTAGTAATTTTCCTTTTCCAAATTCTAATGGGGCCATCTGCTGGATAAAGTGAATGGTATTCACAGCAATCATTTTAATGAAGCTCCATCTGGTGGATATCAGCTTTATAACTTTAATGTTATAAATCCCCACTTTAAAAGAAAATACAGAAACTCGGCAAGGACTTTCTAAAATTACACCCATTGAATTTAAAGAGTTAAAAAAAACCTCTCCCCGTGAAAATGTCAGTCAACGTGGCATCAGAAAGACAAAATGTTATTTATTTCGCTGACAGGGCTAGAGATTTAAATTTAAGGGGAAATTGAAGAACAAAAGAAACCAGGGAATTTCCCAGAATCACAGGGTTGTTACGTAGCATTTAATTTAGTGTCAATCTCCTGCTGTTTCCCTGTGTTCCTGCACATTGTCTCTATTTAGTGAATTATGTCATTTCCTCTTGAATTTGCCTCCACGCCAATTCCAGGCAGTCCCCTAACTATTCTCTTTGTGAAAAATAAATTTTTCTCACCTCACATTAATTTCCTTTTCAGGACACTTTTAATCTGTGTCCTCTAACTTTCAGTCCTGTTATGAATGTGAATCATTTCTGACCAAATCCCCAAAACTTTCTATCAGATTTCTAAGGAGAAGGGTCCCAACTCCTCCAATCTGTCCCCATAAACAGAAGCTTCTCAATCTACCTGGAACTAATCCCACAAAGCTGCACTCTCTCCAATGCCTGCCTAGTGTTAAACCATCAAGTCTTAAAAGGAAAGTCATCGGAGGCCTTAGGATTTTGTATACGTATATTTTTAAGTTCAATTTGGAGTACTGTAATCATCGGACAATTGTTAGATTTGTGAGCTTATGATGTTATTATGGTTTAAGATTACTATATTTGACACTGTAGCTTTAAGTGTATGGTGAATGAGAGGCTTCTGTGATCTGTGCTGAACATAAGCCTGAGAGGCTTAATTGTTGGAAAGTAGAAAAACACAGATGTTTTATTGCGTGGGAGGCTAAAGTACATTTTGGGTTGACAACAGCAGTCTCCAAGTTTATAATGTGCTGGCCTTGAGTTTTCCGAAGTTTCAGAAAGGTGTTATAAACAGTGGTCTGTAAACTAAAGTATTTTTCCATAGATACAAAGTTAACGTACTTCCCATTGTCAAGGGAAAGAGAGTAAAGGAAGCCATTTTTAGATCAGGATACAGACAACCATATACACCTCAGACTAACACAAACTGATGCTGCAGTTTTATCTGATGTAGTCAGCAACCATTTAAAAGGGAGAGTAAACAAAAAGTTAGAAACAGCTAGGTCTGTAACTTAAGGAGAGAACATTTTGATCTTCTGTCAAGTTGCTATAGTCTTAGCAGACCTTGGGCTGCTCTCTTATCAAAGCGAGAGAGAGAGATATATAACTGGTGGTGGTTTAATCTGAGGGCTACTATACCTCAAGTGAGGGAAGAGGTTGAGAAGGACAGTCCTTTATGGTAACCTCAGCTGGTGATGGGAATTGAACCCATGCTGTTGGCATCACTCTGCTTTGCAAACAAATCATCCAGTGACTTTATGTAGACTGTGGAGAATGCATGTAGGAGCTCCAGCATGTGATAGTCCCACATTGAATAATGACAAGATGCTGGGTTACACAGGGCATTGGGGAAAGAATAGAGTGTGTAATCAGGTGGGATGTGGCTAAGGGCTTAACAGTGATAGATGTAGAAATGTACAGTTGTATGCACAAGGAAGTGTCAGCTGCGCCACCTAGGTGCCCTGATTTGGTTTGTGGCTACCATCCCACAACATGCAGGGTGAAGGATGACTCTGGACTGCCAACACTGCCAACATGTATGCCTGCATGCTCCATTTGTACAGAAGCCTGAACACATGCACCAACAGGTTCAGGAACAGCTTCTTCCTTGCCATTATTAAGACTTATGAATGGACTGTCTAGCCTTAAGTAATGCTGATCTTGTTAAAGTTGGTCTCGCCTAGTGCATGCCCTGTGCAATGTCATCTGTATGCCTTTGTCTAGGTCTTTTTGATCTGTACATCCTTGCTTAATATGATCTGCTTGTACTGCTCGTAAACAAAGCTTTTCACTTCGGTATATGGGTCAATCAATCAGTCAATCGCACTCTCTATATTCTCCTATCTGTTGTCTAACTGACCGCCTCCACAGTGTTACTTATGCCCAATGAGATGTAGATCTGTGACATAATCATGTGTTTGCTCCAGCGTCCTACAACCTTTATACAAAAAGTGAGAGTGGAGTTTCAGGCATTAGCAGGCAGATCTGAAAGAAGGCCTGTAGGTCAAGGGCGGAGATTTCAGGAGTTGCCCTTAAGGACATAAAAATGTTAGATATTGGAACAGGAGGAGGCCAGATATTCCCTTGGTCTTACACTCCGTAAAAATCACGGCTGCTTTTCTACTTCCTGCTTCTCAGAAGGTAACGCTGTTACTTCTTTTCCAGGAATGCCCACTGGAAAAAGTTCTTCTCTTACCTTCAACAGGATTTCTGTCTGTCTCTTTTACCTGGTTCAGCTTCTCCAAACATAGGAGCAGGAGTAGGCCTTTGAGCTTCTCACGCCTGCTCCACCATTTGTTTGGATTATGTTTGGTCTGATTGTTGCCTCAATTCTACTTTCCCTCTTACCCCTGATATTGTCAGCCTCCTTTGTCAACCAAATTGCCATTCAACGCAATCTTAAAAATATGCAATATTGCCCAGACGCTACTGCAGAAGAGTGCCACAGATTCTGTCAGAGAAAATATTTTCTTTATTCCTGTTTTAAATGGTAGGCCCCTTTCTTTAAACCTGTATTCCTTAATCCTGGCTTCTATTTTTTAAAAATGTAGGATATCCTGAAGTGCAGTCCATCCAACGAAATGCTTCTGAAGTGTAGCCATCGCCGTGATATTAAAAACACAACTGCCAATGTTTGCTTAGCCAGCTCCCACAAGCAACAAAGTGATGTCGACCAGTGAATCAATACAGGTCAGAACACTAGGGATACCCTTACCCTGTTTTCATTTGTAAATCATGTCACAGGGTCCTTTCCATCTAGCTGAGAAACGAGAAGGGACATTGGCTTAACCTTCCATTAAGAAATACTGAACTGTACAGAATGTACAGTAGAGGAATCATAGAGTCCCTAAAATATGGATACAGGCCATTTGGCCCATTGAGTCCACACTGACCCTCCAAAGAATATCCCACCCACATCCACTCCCCCATCCAATACCTGTAACTCTACATTTCCCATAGCTAACACACATAGCCTGCATGTCCCTGAACACTATGGACAATTTAGCATCGCCAATCCACCTAACCTGCACATCTTTGGACTGCGGGAGGAAATTGGCTGGAATCGAACTCGGGTCTCTGGCAAAGTTGGTGAGGGCCCTTATGGACATGCCAATTTTCCTGAGCCGTCTGAGGAAGAAGAGGCATTGTTGTGCCTTCTTGACCGTCGCATCTATGTGGGAAGAAAGAATAAGTTACAGAGAGGGAGGTGGAAACATCTGCTAAGAAGAAGGTGGAGCAGAATGATTAATATTAGACAGTATAGCTTATGGTATTCTATGCCAGTATTGTAACAATAACATCAGAGCATGCATATCCCTGACTACCATGATTAATAACATTTAGTATGGAGATGTAATAAACTCTTATTAAGAACCAAAGTCTGGAGACAGTCCTTGATCTTGCCTTCACCTTGATTAGTCTGGAACACAAAGCTCATTTATGCGTGGATCAACAGACACAACTAAGGACATGTTCTTTAATTCACTGAGGGGACGTGGACATCACTGGCTGGCCAGCATTTATTGCCTCTCCCTAATTGCCCTTCAGAAGGTGGTGGTGAGCTGCTGCCTTGAACCGCAGCAATCCTTATGTTGTAGATTGACCCTTAATGCCGGTAGGGAGGGAATTTTGGGATTTTGACCCAGCAACAGTGTTGGAATGGTAAAATATTCCCAAGTCAGGATGGTGAGTGACTTGGAGCAAGTGGTGATGTTCCCATGTAATTGCAGACTTTGGACTTCTAGATGGACCAGTAGACGTCTTTGTAGGTTTGGAAGGTGCTGTCTGAGGATCTTTGGTGAACCTCTTCAGTGCATCTTGTACAGGCTGCTGATATTGAGGCAATGGTGGTAGAGGAAGTGGCTGCTTTGATGATGTGGTGCAAAGTACGCAGGCCGCTTTGCCCTGGCTGGTGTCAAGCTTCTTGAGTGTTGTTGGAGCTGCACTCATCCCGGGAGTATTCCGTTGCACTCCTGACTTGTGCCTTGTAGATGATGGCACCAGGAAAGGGAGGTCCAGCTGGAGCTCCTGGTCCAGAGGGAAGAGAGGGCGAGAAAGGAAGCAAGGTAATGGATTTAGAGAATCTATTTGCTTTACTATGCTTTCTGGAAGTGATGAGGATTTGTGTATGTCAGTGAAGAGATAAACAGGGATGACGTGATTTGAGGGAGGTGGCCTGCATGCAGGAGCATGCCTTACTGTGCGGAGTTTATATATGCCCAGGGTACCATGGTGTTTCAGGTATCTGGAGGAGGGTTGCCAATGGCTGGATTGCTTGATTGGGCTCATGTTGCTTTGTTACTCATACAAAATCATCTTTAAACTTCTGGATGTTTCAGTAGCTGAAGCCAACACGAACAAACGCATGCTGCGAAGATCTCTGATCAATCAATAATAAAATTGGGGCGGCACAGTGACTCAGTGGTTAGCACTGCTGCCTCACAGCACCAGGGATCTGGGTTTGATTCCAGCCTCGGGGGACTTCTGTGTGGAGTTTGCACATTCTCCCCGTGTCTGTGTGGGTTTCCTCTCGGTACTCCAGTTTTCTCCCACATTCCAAAGATGTGCAGGTCAGGTGAATTGGCCATGCTAAATTGCTCATAATGTTAGGTGCATTAGGTCAGGGATAAATTTATGGCATGGGAATGGGTCTGGGTGGATTGTTCTTTGGAGGGTCAGTGTGGACTTGTTGGGCCGAGGGGCCTGTAGGGAATCTAATCCAAAAAAACCATCTTTGTGTTTTTGCCCAATTCTGAACTTTACAGAATTTGAATTTAGATTGAGGTTGGAGGCATGGTGTGGTGAGGGGAAGCAGAGGAATTTCACAGAGGAAAGTGTGTAGAAGACAATTTTCTGATTCAGTATGTGGATGTACCTACTAGAGAAGGTGCAAAACTTGACTTACTCTTGGGAAATAAGGCAGGGCAGGTGACTGAGGTGTCAGTGGGGGAGCACTTTGGGGCCAGCGACCATAATTCTTTTCATTTTAAAATAGTGATGGAAAAGAATCTAAAAGTTGAAGTTCTAAATTGGAGAAAGGTCAATTTTGATGGTATTAGGTAAGAACTTTCGAAAGCTGATTGGAGGCAGATGTTCGCAGGTAAATGGGAAAATGGGAAGCCTTCAGAAACAAGATAACAAGAATCCAGAGAAAGTATATTCCTGTCAGGGTGAAAGGGAAGGCTGGTAGGTAATAGGAATGCTGGATGACTAAAGACATTGAGGGTTTAGTTAAGAAAAAGAAGGAAACATATGTCAGGTACAAACAGGATAGATCGAGTGAATCCTTAGAAGTGTATAAAGAAAGTAGGAGTATACTTAAGAGGGAAATCAGGAGGGTAAAATGGGGACATAAGATAGCTTTGGCAAATAGAATTAAGGAGGATCCAAAGGGTTTATACAAATATATTAAGGACAAAAGGGTAACTAGGGAGAGAATAAGGCCCCTCAAAGATCAGTAAGGCAGCCTTTGTGTGGAGCCTCTGAAAATGGAGGCGATACTAAATGAATATTTTGCATCAGTATTTATTGTGAAAAAGGATATGGAAGATATAGACTGTAGGGAAATAGATGGTAACATCTTGCAAAATATCCAGATTACAGAGGAGGAAGCGCTGGATATATTGAAACGGTTAAAGGTGGATAAATCCCCAGGACCTGATCAGGTGTACCCAAGAACTCTGTGGGAAGCTAGAGAAATGAATGCTGGGCCTCTTGCTGAGATATTTGTATCATCGATAGTCACAAGTAAGGTGCAGGAAGACTGGAGGTTGGCAAACGTGGTGCCACTGTTTAAGAAGGGCAGTAAAGACAAGCCAGGGAACTATAGACCAGTGAACCTGACCTCAGTGGTGGGCAAGTTGTTGGAGGGAATCATGAGGGACAGGATATACATGTATTTGGAAAGGCAAGGACTGTTTCGGGATAGTCAACATGGCTTTGTGGGTGGGAAATCAGGTCTCACAAACTTGATTGAGTTTTTTGAAGAAGTAACAAAGAAGATTGATGAGCCATTTGGATACAGAATGGGCTCAAAGGTAGAAGACAGAGGGTGGTGGTGGAGGGTTGTTTTTCAGACTGGAGGCCTGTGACCAGTGGAGTGCCACAAGGTTCAGTACTGGGCCCTTTACTTTTTGTCATTTACATAAATGATTTGGATGCGAGTATAAGAGGTACAGTTAGTACGTTTGCAGATGACACCAAAATTGGAGGTGTAGTGGACAGCGAAGAGGGTTACCTCAGATTACAACAGGATCTGGACCAGATGGGCCAATGGGCTGAGAAGTGGCAGATGGAGTTTAATTCAGATAAATGCAAGGTGCTGCATTTTGGGAAAGCAAATCTTAGCAGGACTCATACACTTAATGGTAAGGTCCTAGAGAGTGTTGCTGAACAAAGAAACCTTGGAGTGCAGGTTCGTAGCTCCTTGAAAGTGAAGTCGCAGTTAGATAGGATAGTGAAGAAGGCGTTTGGTATGCTTTCCTTTCTTGGTCAGAGTATTGAGTACAGGAGTTGGGAGGTCATGTTGCGGCTGTACAGGACATTGGTTAGGCCACTGTTGGAATATTGTGTGCAATTCTGGTCTCCTTCCTATCGGAAAGATGTTGTGAAACTTGAAAGGGTTCAGAAAAGATTTACAAGAATGTTGCCAGGGTTGGAGGATCTGAGCTACAGGGAGAGGCTGAACAGGCTGCGGCTGTTTTCCCTGGAGTGTCGGAGGCTGAGGGGTGACCTTATAGAGGTTTACAAAATTATGAGGGGCATGGATAGGATAAGTAGGCAAAGTCTTTTCCCTGTGGTCGGGGAGTCCAGAACTAGAGGGCATAGGTTTAGGGTGAGAGGGGAAAGATATAAAAGAGACCTAAGGGGCAACTTTTTCACGCAGAGGGTGGTACGTATATGGAATGTGGATGTGGTGGAGGCTGGTACAACTGCAACATTTAAGAGGCATTTGGATGGTATATGAATAGGAAGGGTTTGGAGGGAAATGGGCCGGGTGCTGGCAGGTGGGACTAGATTGGTTTGGGATATCTGGTCAGCATGGATGGGTTGGAACAAAGGGTCTGTTTCCATGCTGTACATTTATGTGACTCTATGACTCTGCACAGACTCCATGTCAGCAGTAGTAAGCAGCACGTTGGTTGGGCCACTTTTAGAATATTGCATGCAGTTCTGGTCTCCATCCTATTGGAAAGATGTTGTGAAACTTGAAAGGGTTCAGAAAAGATTTATAAGGATGTTGTCAGGGTTAAAGGATTTGAGCTTTAGGGAATGGTTGAATAGACTGGGACTGTGTTCCTTGGAGCATCGGAGGCTGAGGGGGTGACCTTATAGAGGTTTATAAAATCATGAGGGGCATGGAAACGATAAATAGACAAAGTCTCTTCCCTGGGGTGGGGGAGACCAGAACTAGAGGGCATAGGTTTAGGGTGAGAGGGGAAAGATTTAAAAGAGACCTAAGGGGCAACATTTTCACACAGAGCGTGGTGTGTGTGTATGGAATGCCAGAGGAAATGGTGGAGGCTGGTACAATTGCGACATTTAAAAGGCATCTGGATGAGTATATAAATAAGAAGGGTTTAGAGGGAAATAGGCCGCGTGCTAGCAGGTGGGACTAGATTGGGTTGAGGTATCTGGTCAGCATGGGCAAGTTGAACCGAAGAGTCGGTTTCTGCGCTGTATATCTCTAGGATTCTATGACAGGCTTTGGGGAGCAGGAGATGAATTACTCACCACAGTATTCCGAGCCTCTGACCTACTCTTGTAGCCATTGTGTTTATTTGGTGAGTCCATTTGAGTCTCTAGTCAATGGTAACCCCAGGATTAAGATAGTGGGCTATTCAGTGGTGGAAATGCAATTGGACGTTAAGGGGTGATGGTCAGATTGTTTCTTCAAAAAGATGGTCATTGCCAGGCATTTGTGTGGCGCGTGTGTTGCTTGCAACTTGCCACCCCAAGCCTGGATACTGTCCATTTCTTATTGTATATGAACATGGATTGCTTTAGTATCAGATGAGTTGCGAAAGGTGCTGAACATTGGGCGATCATCAGCGAATATCCCCACTTCTGACCTTATGCTAGAGGGAAGGTCATTGGTGAAGCAGTTGATGATAGCAGGGCCCAGGACACTACTCTGAGGAACTCCTGCAGAGATGTCCTGGAGCGGAGGTGACTGACCTCCAGCAATCAAAACCATCGTCCTTTGTGCCAGATATTCTTCCAAAAGAAATACGTCATCTCTGTAATGTTGAAGTTGCACCACTGTGTGTCAGGATTGCACAACTTTTCATCGAAATTACGGTCCAAAGCATTCTGTCTTGGTATGAATAGAAGGTTCAGTGTATGAACAGTTTCAATGCTGTGTGAATTATGAATGAGAACAGAGATCCTAAAGTCGAGTCATGCAGATTTTCTTGCAGGGTGTAAGAAATAGTGTAATCAATGGAAAAAGTTAAAAATCACACACAACACCAGGTTACAGTCCAACAAGTTTAATAGGAAGCACTAGCTTTCAGAGTGACAGAGCAATGAAACCTGTTGGACTATAACCTGATGTTGTGTGATTTTTAACTTTGTACACCCCAGTCCAACACCGGCGTCTCCAAATCAGTGGAAACAGGTCGCCTCCTTTTCCTCGCTCCCCACAATCTCTTCCTCCCCACAAACTTTTCACACCATGATCCTTCCCTCCCCTCTCACTGCCACCTTTTCTGTTCCACCACCAACTCTGGAACCTCACCTGGACCATTCCCTGTGACACAGCGCAGCCTTTCCCAGTTGGCAACAGGATCATGTTGCACTCACTATCAAAATCAGGGTAAAGGTCTGTGTTTCCACTGAAGTGATTGGAATAAAGAACTTGGGGAAAATGAAAATCTCAGTTGCTGACTCGCTGGCCAATCAATCCCATTGACTAATACGTGCTCAGAGGCTCCCTGTAGTTCTATACAAACACAAGTTCCTTCTTTTTAACACAGCTTTGTGCTTATAGGGAAGTATCATGTTCCTACATTGGTATCACTGAGAGAATAGAGTTAACCTCACAATACGTGTGGCATTCTCAACTCAAACTTTAACTCTGTTTCTGCACCAGCATAGCCAACACCGAAATTGCAAGGAATTTTCTGGTATTGGTCCAGGGAAAGATGGATGTGATGGCAATATGTCTGAGCTAGCCATGCAAAGACCCACAGCAGGAGAATGGAGGTCCCAGAGTCAGTCACCTGCTGCAAAATAACAGGAGAGATAGGAAGAAAAGGAAAAAGGGTAAGAGACTGCGCAGGATGGTGAGAGAGCGAAAGGAGGGACAGTGAATGAAAGAGGGAGGGAGAGAGAGGGAGGAGACAGAAAGGTGGAAAGAGAGGAATGGTGAAGAAGAGGGAGGGAGGGTGAGAGAGAGAGGGAGGAAGGGAGTGAGAGGGAGGGAAAGAGAGGGGGAGAAAGAAAGAGAGAGGGAAACGTAAGGGAGAGAGAGGGGGAAAGAGGAAATTCAAGAGACAGATACAGCAGTGATAGAAGGAGAGAGTGGAAGAGACAGAGTTGGAGAGACTGAGAGGAAGAGAGAATTTATTGTGCTAAAATGATGCACTCTGCATGTTGCAAAGGCAGATGTATCATATTTCTCTTTCCACATTATCTTTGTCATGACCTGTGGGAGAGTGAGCTGAATTGTCACAATTCTGTCATTAGGTAGTTAATGTCTAACTATAACCACTATCCAATATAAAAGAAAAATCACACAAAACTTTATCGACAAACAAGAAAAGGAAAACATATTTATAATAACAAATTGATGCCTTAGCATGCAGCAAAAATGGATTGTTAATGATTGATATAAAAACTTAAATTTTACCTCTTTCAAATCCAAACATATGCATATTCATTCTTACTGAGGATAGAAAACACAGACAAGTTAAACAATTTTTAAAGAATATTATAGGTGGAAAGGATAGACAAAGAAGAGCAGTCTGTGGATCAAATGGCCAAATCAAAAGGGTGGATGGTATGGTGATGGCTTGAGGTGATGGTATCATCTTGTTATTGACCTCAGTGACCCTTAATTCAATAGTTGGTCAGTTGGATTTAGGTGTTGCTCGATTTTCTCTTTGGAGATTCATTAAAAACAATTTTTCTATTCACACAGAGAGAAGGATCATTTGTTTTTATTCATTAATGGGATGAGAGTGTTGCTGGCTAGTCTAGCATTTATTGCCCATCCCTAATTGCCCAGAGAGCTGTTAAGAGTCAACCACATTGTCTGCAGGCATTTGGAAGGCTGATCACACAACTGCTCTCTCTCTCTGCTCTGTTCTGTGACAAACTGTCACTTAGAACCACCTAGAATCCACAAGCTGATGCTGGCTAACTTGCTTTCATTCCAACTCAAAGGTCCTTGATGCCGCCAATCTCTCAAAATGATCAAATCCAGCATTTTCCAAACATTATGTGTCCACACTGCACAGTTCTACTGTCAAATTATATATGTAAAAATAACTACTTCTTTCTCCACATCACAGCAATCTAAACCTAATTTTCCAATTTATATTTAAAATAAAGCATGTATAGTCATACAGTCGTACAGCACAGAAACAGAACCACTGCATCCAACCAGTCCATGCCAACCATAATCCCAAACTAAACTAGTCCCACCTGCCTACATATCCCTCCAAACATTTCTTATTCATGTATTTATATTCTCTGGTGTGGGGGAGTCCAGAACTAGAGGGCATAGGTTTAGGGTGAGAAGGGAAAGATATAAAAGAGACTTAAGGGGCAGTTTTTTCACTCAGAGGGTGGTACATGTATGGGATGAACTACCAGAGGAAGTGGTGGAGGCTGGTACAATTGCAACATTTAAAAGGCATCTGGATGGGTATGCGAATAGGAAGGGTTGAGAGGAATATGGGCCAGGTGCTGGCAGGTGGGACTAGATTGGGTTGGGATATCTGGTCGGCATGGATGAGTTGGATTGAAGGGTCTGTTTCCATGCTGTACATCTCTATGACTCTATGACCCTATAAATGTCATTTAAACATTGTAACTATACCTGTACCCACCACTTCCTCTGGAAATTCACTCCATGCACAAATCACTGTCTGTAAAAAAAAATTGCCCCTCATGTCTTTTTAAAATCTTTATCCTCTCATCTTATAACTATGGCCTCTAGTTTTGAAATCCCCCAAAAAGAACCTGCCATCACCTTATCTACACCCCTCATGATGTTATAAACCTGTATAGGGTCACCCTCAATGTCCTATGCACCAGTGAAAAAAGTCTCAGCCTATGCAGCCTCTCCTTCTAACTTAAACCCTCCAATCCTGGCAACATCCTGCTTAATTTTTCTCCTATAATCAGGCAAGCAGAGCTGGACTCAATACTCCAGAAGAGGCCTCACCAGTGCCGTGTACAACCTCAACATGACATCCTATACAACGGTCTGAGCAATGAAGGCTAGCATGCTAAATGCCTTCTTAACCACCCTGTCTACATGTGACACAAACTTCAATTAATTATGTACCTGAACCCTCTAGGTCTCTCTGTTCTGCAACAATATTTGGAATATTATTAAACTGCAGAAGGTTCAGAAGAGAGTTACCAGGATGTTGCCTGGTGTAGAAGATTTGAGTTACAAAGAAAGACTACATAGGGTGGGACGTTTTCAACTGGAGCATACATGGTGACATATAGAAGTTTATAAAATAATGAGAGGTATAAATAGGATTAATGGTAATTGTCTTTTCCCGAGGATGGGGGATTTCAAGACTGGGGGCAGATTTTTAACGTGAGAGGAGAGAGGCAACTTGTTTACACAGAGGGTGGTTAACGTGTGAAATAAATTTCCTGAGGAAATGGTGGATGCGGGTACAATTACAACATTTAGAAGACGTTTGGACAAGTATATGAATAGGTAAGATTTGGTGGGTTATGGGCCAGGTACAGGCAGGTGGGACTAGTTTAATTCAGGATTATGTTTGGCATAGACTGGTTGGACTGAAGAGTCTCTTTCAATGCTGTATGACTCTTTGACCCTATGGCTCTATGACTACCAAGACCCTATCTTTAATTTTGTTTGACCAAAATGCAATATCTTGCATTTATCCAAATTAAACGCCACCTGACCATCGTCAGCTCATTGAGCCAATTGATCAAGATTTCTTAATTAACCTGTTTCTCTCTCCATGATACCACCAATCTTGGTGTCATCCGCAAACTTACAAGCCTTGCCTTCTATTGTCTCATCTAAATCATTTATGTAAAGGACAAACAAAAGACCTTACATCTCATTTTGACACACTGTTAAGAGATTATGAAAACGTTTTAATTTTCAAGTTTCAATAACATATACCTGAATTGATCATAAAATCACATCAGAATGGAAATACTTGAAATCATTTATACCAACTAAGGTAGAAGAAGGGTATAAAGTATATGGAATATGTTTGAGAGATACGCAAGGTTTGAAAAAATAAATACACATGTTTAGTTGAGCAACTGAAGATTTATGACCACTGCTATTTACTGATATTTTTTACAATGTTTTTCTTTGGCAATAGACCCTGCTTTGAGGCTTCAATTACATTTTAAATGGGTTCAAATAATCTTGCGGAATTCTCCGATGTCTAGTTTATAGTTTGCACCAATAATTCACTTTTACTGTTTCACCAATACTGATTCATAATGGTTTTGTTTGATTTTGCTGCATTCGCCTTGCTGCCTACTGCTAACTGAAGCTTGACATCAGCAGCCAAGCTCTGCCATAAGTAATGATTGTATTTGCGTCTCTGATAGCCTGGTGCACCATTACATATCATCAGAGTTACCAGGCCTGACACAGGCAAAGATAAATGCTTCCACAGGCCACCCATTGTGAGCATGGCCACAGATTGCCATCTGTCTGCATAATGCAAGCTCTAAACACAAGAGGTGAGAGATCAGGAAATTCCAGTCTAATGCCTGGGATGGCAAGACTGACATATGAGGAGAGTCAAGAGTGCGGTGCTGGCAAAACACAACTGGTCAGGCAGCATCCGAGGAGCAGGAAAATTGACGTTTCGGGCAAAAGCCCTTCGTCAGCAATGAAACAAGGCGAGTTTGGTTTGATTAGGACTCCATTCACTGAAGTTTAGAAAAGTGAGTGGGAATCTTATGGAATCCTCAAAAGACTGAAAGGCCTACTCCTGTGTTTATTTTCTATGTTTAAGTTAATTCTTTGTCTGGTAAATGATATATTAGTGACAGCCACTCATGAAATCCTTGTGTTACCTCTGGTTGAAAAAGTCTGCTGCATAAAATGCCAATCAGGCACTCGGCTGGGCAGCAGCAAGCCTCCCCAAAGATCGAAAAGACCCCAGTGGAGGAATACCCGCCCACTGAAAGATGCCAGCCAATCAGAGGCATTGTCACCAGGGGACTATGATTGGTGTGACTAGAGGCTCAGAACTGCTGAGGGATCCCAGTTGGACAAAAAGTGATTGTTGGCAGGAGGCAGATCCTGGGCTAGGTCTTGTGGGGGAGGGCTGGCAGCAATGACAGTCAAGTGAATGTCAGCAGCAACATCACCAGAACCACCCCGCTCCTGCCCCTATTTACAATCCTGAATCCCTTGATCAGTCATTTTCTTAAGGAAGACGCTCCCCAATCTTGGGAGCCCAAATGCATGGGCCTGAATAGTAATCACTGGAAGTGAAGGCACTTGTGGCTGTCAACTTTCCATTTAAACACCTCAGATCACAATGGGATTTGAAGGCAACAAACGAGAAGAGGCAGAAGGTGGCAGGAACACTCCCACCCCTCCCAATTGATTGCATGCCCCTCAACCACCAAATGTGCCGCAGGGAAAGAGCATTAAAGTTGTCCCATTGTCTTTGACAGATCCTGAACAGAGTTCTTTTGATTCTTCTCTTGTTGTCATGAACATTAAATCCCTTATCTCCAGTGCAAGCACAGATTCAGGAAATCCTTGTAGGTCAGTCCAGTGTCAAACCCGCAACAGGCCAGGCTCCTCACTACTGAACCTCCTGATTGGAAGAGAAACCCAATCTCAGGTTGATGTCTTCAGGTGCTTCGTCCTTGGACCTGGCTCGACCATCTCTGGGAACCCAAGCACAAAGGTCCCTACGGTAGACAGTGTGTGTTCCAATAAGGGAACCCTGTTCAGAGGCTGCAGAGAAGAGCTACAGGGCAGAAGGAGCACAAGGATTAGGATGCTGCTTAGTGGAATGCCCCAGCTGAGAACCTAGGCTTCAAATCTTCCCTTTCAAACCAGCTGATCATTCTTCAACAAGGTTGAGGCGAAGTTGTCAACGGTTTCTTCAAAATGAAAATATATTGTGAGGGCAAATGGTTTGACATGGTATGGATTACCAAATTAAACACAAATTTGTTTGGATCGGTTCCGTATATAACATAACAGGATTATGCAGTGGAGATTCTGATGAAATTAAACTACTTCCTGAATCCCTCAAAACCTGCCGACCATGTCCACGTACAAGTCAGGAGTGTGATGGAATACTCCCCACTTGTCTGGATGGGTGCAGCTCCAACAACACTCAAGAAGCTTAACACTGACTGAGGCAAAGCAGCCCAATTGATTAGCATCCTGCACACCAACTTCAACTTAAACTCCTTCACCACTATTGCACAGTTGCAACAAAGTGTACCATCTACAAGATGCACTGAAACAACTAAACAGGTTTCCTTCAGCAACATCTTCCAAACCTATACCACCCTTTACCCCCAAGGGTGATAGGTGCATAAGAAAATTACAACTTGTTGTTTCTCCCCAAAGTCACATACCATTCTGACTTGCACGTTATGTAACCTTTACTTTATCATTGCAATGTCAAAATCTTGCAACTCCCTACCTAACTGTACCACAAGTGTACCTACACCACATGGACAGTGACAGTTCAAGAAGACAGCTCACCAGTACCTTCCTGAGGTTGGTTAGATTTGGGTAATAAATGCTGACCTTGTCAGCACTCCCCAGACCACATGAATGAATGACAACCTTTACTCTAAGTAATGGTTTTTCTTGATCTTACAATAGTAACGTGACAATTTTGCTACTTTTTTCCATTAACCTTCTGATTTTCCCTTCCTGATTTCTCTCAGTCACTTCACCAAATCACTCGATAGAGCCTGTAGGCATTTCCTCTGACTGAATGGGAACCTCTTTTCCTCATCATGTTCAAGCAATACCCAGATGGGGCTTTGCAGATGGAAATTCCCCCAAACCAGGGCAGGTAAAAAGCTCTGAGCTTACAGCTGCACCCACAAAGACTTTAATGGTGGAGGTGAACATTAGTAATGATGTTACGCTTTTACTGGGAATCAGGAGATCTTCAAGAACTACCTGGAGAGGAGCGTTGGACTGGATGACTGAGGAAGTGAATGGACAGGATCTGGTTCCAGGACCCTGGCAGCAATGCTACTAAAGTCTAATGTCCTCACAAGGGTAGTCAAGGTCAGTGAATGTATGATGTCTCCCAGGCACCACACCAATGTGTCTCACACAACGTAATGAGGATTGTGGAGGGGTGGGGGTGGGGGGCTCTCCCATCAATGACCGCGAGTGTGAGATGCCAGCATGGCTCTGATTCTGCTACTTCTACCACATAGAGGAGATCCTGATGTAGTACACCCCATAACTGCAGACAAAGGAACTGATGGTTCAATCCCCCTGTGGGCAGCAGCTTCATTACAGAGGTGCATTTCCCACCAGAATTCAGACATTTCTAATTTGAGTGCCTGATAATTCAAAACTTTAGCACAATTACACATTTTTGCCATGTTATATACACTGCTTAATTCAGGTCATTGGATAATAAATATAAACTGCTTGCAAGTTGCAAGAATAATTTCTGTAGTAACTTCTGGGTAACTCTAGAACAACTTTTAGTCAAATTGGCAGTTTTGACCAAGTCTGACAGTCACAAATCAACTAGTATTTCCAATATTGCAGGTCTCATTAACACTGGCAAGTTAAACCAGAAAAATGTTCAGAGAAGGTCATTGGACTCTTATTACAATTTATGTAGATGTAAATTCTGGATTTGGATCCTAAAGGCAAGTTTTAATCTCAAGTATAACTCCAAATAACTTCGCAATTACTCAGAGAATAATTACATCTCAGTTGCAGATGTTTATTGAAGGTGACATATTCATTGTTGTCTGATTTGTGTAATGCTGATGACTCCAGAAATGGGATTAGTTCGAATGACCTTCGGCCTTCATCTAGTTACCGATATTTCAAACTGAATCTGTCTGTCACTTTGATTAGAAACTGATCACATTTGATACCTTATCTTACCCCCTAAGCATCTCATTCAATAAATTTTATTTTGAACAAAAAATGTCTTTTAGGCTTAGCTGATTGCTTTTGACTTGTGTATCAGAATCATTGTATTTATGTGCTGTACTAACTGATATATGTGGGTCTTCAGTGAAAAGTTCCATGTTCAAGTAAGTTTTGCATAGGCAAATCCTGGGGTAGTGTTTATAAAGAGAGCAGCAGATTGCTTTTCGTAGTGAACTGCATTGAGGAGGTACAATATTTAGATAACTAAGCAAATGGTTAGTATTGTGTCAAAATTACAAACAAATTCGTTGTTTGGTAGACAAACCTCAGTGATGAGATGACCAGGATGCAGATAGTACAGGTACTCATGTTGTGGCCTGACTAGTGTTATGTGGAGTACAGTATGACTCACTGCCAGTGTTCCCATGAAATTGTACGGTCATGTAACTGCTCGGAGCTCAACATGCCTATCAGTGTGTGGACCAGTGTCCCCTCTAAGGTAAGTGACCTCAGAGCTCCGAGCACCGAGAGAAGAAATTCAAGGGAGTACGGGGTGCGACTGTGCAATTCCAGCAGTCAATGCCATGTATGGACCTCCAAAGTCCGCATAGTGACACCAGAAACTAACGTAGCTCCCTGCTTTTGCAGGGCATGCCCAAAACTTTGATTCTCCTGCTCCTCAGATGCTGCCTGACCTGCTGTGCTTTTCCAGCGCTGCACTCTTCGACTCTGACTCTCCAGCATCTGCAGGCCTCACTTTCTCTTTTTTTGTTCTATGCCTCAGCTAAGAAAAGAAAGTATTCAAAGTGCCTTCTTAACCCCCTACTCCAATTGACCAGCTACCTTCAGAGATTTGTTGACCCACATCCATAGCCTAAGGTTCCTCACTTCTTCTGTAGTTCTCAGTCGCCTCCTATGTATCGTGTATCAATTTGTCTTGTCTGACCTCTCCCAGTTGCATCACCTCAGATGTAGCCCTGAGATGCAAGCATCCTTTGACTGAATCTCATTGAGAAGACCATAGTTTCTGCCAACAACCATGTCTAATGCCAGATACAGACAGACAATAGTTTAGATGCTTGTCTGGACCAGACACCATCTTGGAGAGGTGCCATTAACCATGTGAACACAATGTATGTCCCCAGATCATTGCCACATTATCCTGGAAGGGTGAAAGAAAATGTGGGCAAATGGGTGAATGTTGCAGAATGAAGATGTCAAAAGATTTACCCTTAAAAATGGTACCATCTTGTGCAATCTCAGGCCAGTTAGTCAATAATTGACAGATAATCTTTCATATTGATGATGGACGGTGTCATCAACAGTGCTATCAAGCAGCACCTGCTCAGCAATAACCTGCTCAGTTATGCCCAGTTTGGGTTCCACCAGGGTCACTCAGCTCCTGACCTCATTACAGCCTTGGTTCAAACATGGACAGAAGAGCCGAATTCCAGAGGGGAGGTGAGAGTAACAGCCCTTGACATCAAGGATGCTTTCTACCGAGTGTGGCATCAAAGAGCCCAAGCAAAATTGGAATCAATGATTGTCACGGAGCAAACTCTCCAGTGTTTGGAGTCATACTGGTGCATAGGAAGGTAGTTGTGGTTGTTGGACATCAGTCATCCCAGCTCCATGATGTCTGCAGGCATTACTTAGGGTAGCGTCGTAGCCGCAACTATCTTCAGCTGTTTCGTCAATGACCTTCCCTTTATCATAAGGTCAGAAGAGGGGATGTTCACTAATAGTTGCTCTATGTTCAGCATCATTTGTGACCCCTCAGACAGTGAAGCAGCCCATGTTTAACTGCAACAAGATCTGGACAATATCCAGGCTGGGGCTGACAAGTGGCAAATAACGTTCATGCCAAAGCCAAACAATGACCATCTCCGATAAGAGACAATCTAACCACCATCACCGTGACACTACCATCACTGAATACCCTTATGATTTTGAAATCTTCTATCTGACCTCCTCTTGGCCTTCCCCAAGGAAATGAGTCCCAATTTCTCCAATCTCTCATTGTAACTGAAGTTCTTCATTCCTGGAGCCTTTCTCATGAATCGTTGCTGCATTCTCTCTAATTCCTTCACGTGCTTTATGTCAATTTGGCTATTTCATGTTGCCTTCCAGCAATTGTAGTCAGTTACTGGTTGGTATTGTTTGTGCAAATATCTTAATCATCTTATTTTGTCAAACTAAAACCTCTCCTAGCAGGATGTAAGATGCAGTTCAGTTTCCAGGCTCTGAAAATGCTCTATTAAACAGCCAGTTTGCAGATGTTTTATTGACTCTTGCGTTAAGGGAATGAAATGGGAAGAGAGCTCATGCAAATGAGAAGTTTTAAAATGTATCATAACGGATAAGCACACTGATGTTTTTAATGTTAGACAAATTTGTATTACATATGGCAATGCAGTTATTTCTGCAAGTGCCTTTGTAGCATTGATGGTAATAGTACTGGGGAACATTGATGAAAATGCTTTTGGGTTGAATGAAGGCATAAATAAATTAGAGCAGGATTTGCTGTAAATTAGGGGTATGGTTAACGTAATTGTGAGAGAGCTCCCATCCATAACAGTTTAGCTGAGAAATGAAAAAAAAAGCAGTATTTATTATCAAGGGGGAAAGAGATGCATAAATTTTAGATTGACTGCAAATGCCTTGATGTAATGCTGCAAAGCAGTCATTGTCAACCAACCACATTCAGAGGAATCACTATTTTACATTTATTCTTGTCATTCATAATTCATTGTTGCTTTGATTATTGAAAGTACTCTTCTTGAAAATCAGTGTTTCCACAAGATGATACTACACTGCGAGCTATGGAAGGGAGTGCATTGAATTTGTTGTGATAGCGGATTTATTAACAAATACTTCCCCACCCCACACCCCCACCCTTGTAAGGAACTTTGAGATGAACTGTAAACACAACAAAAATATATCTTGAGCTAATTTGAGGCTTACATCTGCAAACTTGTCATGACTGTGGGTCAGTTTGGAGCACTGTTCTCTCTAGGTCAGAATGTTGTGTGTTCAAGTCCCACTCCTGCATAGGCTGTAGTATAGAATACACAACTCACAGTTGCAGTCGGGATTCTTGTAGTGAAGTGGTCATATCCTTATCTCTGACCCATGGGGCCCTGATGCAAATCCTGCCTGTACAATAACATCTCTGAGCAGGTTAATTAGAAAATGTCTATTGTGTAGAAAAGCACTCATTGTATGGTACTGACCTTAAAGATCCCGTAGTAAGGCCATATCTACAATTTTGCTTTACAACTATATTAATTAATTAATCAAGTTTTCTTTGTTTGTTGTAATAAGTGCAGTGTGGTTGGTGTGGTATAATGGGAGCATATATGTTAATGAAATGATGTAACTCTGATATCAACAGTCACATACTGTCAAGACTCAGAAGAGAGAAATGGATAAGCTCTACTACAGAGCTGGAATACAAAGGTTAGTATTCTGTATGCCGATAAAGATGTATAACATATTTCATTGTCATTTGGATTTTGTTTTTATTCTATGAAGGTAACTTTTACTTTGAGAGGTCAGAACATCATTTGGAAAAGTGACCTAATTCAAGAAAGTTTGTGACTTAATAAATGCTTAACTAGATGGCTGTGCTGTTAATTAATGAAGTCTTTGCACTGCTGAGTTCAGGATATACAGGAACAAAAGATCAGAGTTTATTAGTTTTCCTGAGATTGATACAATAGTCACTCTTAGAGAAGGCAAAGACAGAGATGAGTCGAGTCTGAATAGGGAGTGTCTAGTCCAGGAAAGCAGCCTCTACATTGCAGGGCACAATCCAGTCCTCATGGTAAGTAGGAACTATGAGGATTCAACTATCCAATAAGATTGTATCTTCGGTACAGTGTAATGCATGGAGGCACCTCAAGTCAGTTGGCATAGGGGATAGTGTCCTGGCCAATGTTTATCCCTCTACTAATATCACAAAATAGCAGATTATCTGGTCATTCACTTTTCCTCTAAGCTGTGCAGCTATTCAGAGGTCCCTCCTAGATTCAACACACACTGATTGATGCGTTGAGTTGACATGTTAACTTTCAGTTCTGAAAGTCAATAGTGTGCATCTTGGAGGTTCATATACCAAAAGACAGAGGGTATATTCCTGTTAATGATCCCATCATGTTTGTGGGAGCTTTCTGCATGCAAATCGACTGCTAGATTTCCAATTTTCTAACTGGGGTACTTAGGTAATAATACTCTGTGGTCATCCTAGGTTCGTGGACAACTATTAATTAGGTAGTTATCTTCTTCCATTCTGTTACAAGTGGAATGCAAAACTTTCTTCATTGAGAGACATATGTAGGAAGGCAGCCAGCTTCTATCTACATTTGCCGGTGAGCAGGGAGCTCCTGGTATTCCAGGTCACGTGCCCTGCCTTCTGTAGCAGATCTTTAGGCACCTGATTTGTATTTGAGAAATAGCATTGCATCATTGTGTTGCCAAGCTGTGATTTTCAGCTACTGTTGTACTGTCTCCTCCCTTGGACTAACTTCATATCTTACCCAATGTAGCCATTCAACTAAATCAGCCTGGAAATCAATTCAATCCAAATTGTGTTCAAGTTCCACAACCGATCTCTCATCATGGCTACTTATTTCTACCTCGACAATATTGCCCAGCTCTGCCTTTATCTCATTTCCAGTGATGCTTGGACATACTTCTGCCATCTCTTGACTCAATTCTCCAATAATGTCCTTGCCAATCTAGGATTTATCACCTGGCATAAGGACCAACCCAGCTATCATGTACTGTCCCACCTGTCCATTGTGCATCTCCTCCCTGTTCACATTGTAATTATCCTCAAATTACTGATCCTCAGAGACAAATCTCTCCAGTGTTATGAGCCCAGTTGATGGTATTATTGGATAAGTCAGATTTCGGACTAAAACTTAGCTTGACAGATCATATTTTATTTTGTTGTTTTTATCAAGGTGGTTTCTCACTGAAACACAAGCACACAATATTGCGTACTCAATAATAAAACTAAAGATTAATATACAATAGAAATGAAGATAAAATAGATAGACCAAATTATTCCCACATAATACACTTGTGGGATATAGTAGCCCAAAGTAAAGTACTCACAGCAGAGAATTGTTTATTTTTTTTCTGACACTTTAACTTATGTTAACTGTGACCTTCACCTCTCAGTCTGGAAATATCTGATATACTTCTCATGCACTTGAATTTAAATGTTCCCAGCTTGAATCAATCTCTTCAGGTTTTATCCAAATACCTTTAGTCTGGATCTATCACTAAATTCATTACTCTAATCTAGATTTACTATCTTCTCTCTTTCTCAGGAGCACTGTTAATAGAACATAGAACATCACAGTGCAGTCTAGGCCCTTCGGCCCTCAATGTTGCACCAACCTGTGAAACCAATCTGAAGCCCATCTATCCTACACTATTCCATTTTCATCCATATCTTTATCCAATGACCATTTAAATGCCCTCAAAATTGGTGAGTCAACTACTGTTGCAGACAGTTCATTCCGCGCTCCTACTATCCTCTGAGTAAAGAAACTACCTCTGACATCTGTCCTATATCTATCACCCCTCAATTCTCAGCTATGTTCCCTTGTGCTAGCCATTACCATCCAAGGAAAAGGGGTCTCACTGTCCATCCTATCCAACCCTCTGATTATCAGATTACAGAGGAGGAAGTGTTGGATGTACCTGAACTGGTTAAAGGTGGATAAATCCCCAGGACATGATCAGATGTACCTGAGAACTCTGTGGGAAGCTAGAGAAGTGATTGCTGGGCCTCTTGCTGAGATATTTGTATCATCGATAGTCGCAGGTGAGGTGCCGGAAGACTGGAGGTTGGCAAACATGGTGCCACTGTTTAAGAAGAGCAGTAAAGACAAGCCAGGGAACTATAGACCAGTGAGCCTCAGTGGTGGGCAAGTTGTTCGAGGGAATCCTGAGGGCCAGGATGTACATGTATTTGGAACGGCAAGGACTGATTAGGGATAGTCAACATGGCTTTGTGCATGGGAAATCATGTCTCACAAACTTGATTGAGTTTTTTGAAGAAGTAACAAAGAAGATTGATGAGGGCAGAGCAGTAGATGTGATCTATATGGACTTCAGTAAGGCATTCAACAAGGTCCCCCTTGGGAGACTGATTAGCAAGGTTTGATCTCATGGAATGCAGGGACAACTAGCCATTTGGATACAGAACTGGCTCAAATGTAGAAGACAGAGGGTGGTGGTGGAGGGTTGTTTTTCAGACTGAAGGCCTGTGACCAGTGGAGTGCCACAAGGTTCAGTGCTGGGCCCTCTACTTTTTGTCATTTACATAAATGATTTGGATGCGAGCATAAGAGGTACAGTTAGTAAGTTTGCAGATGACACCAAAATTGGAGGTGTAGTGGACAGCCAAGAGGGTTACCTCAGATTACAACAGGATCTGGATCAGATGGACCAATGGGCTGAGAAGCGGGAGATGGAGTTTAATTCAAATAAATGCGAGGTGCTGCATTTTGGGAAAGCAAATCTTAGCAGGACTTATACACTTAATGGTAAGGTCCTAGGGAGTGTTGCTGAACAAAAAGACCTTGGAGTGCAGGTTCATAGTTCCTTGAAAGTGGAGTCACAGTTAAATAGGATAGTGAAGAAGGCGTTTGGTATGCTTTCCTTTCTTGATCAGAGTATTGAGTACAGGAGTTGGGAGGTCATGTTGCGGGTGTGCAGGACACTGGTTCAGCCACTTTGGGAATATTGTGTGCAATTCTGGTCTCCTTCCTATCGGAAAGATGTTGTGAAACTTAAAAGGGTTCAGAAAAGATTTACAAGAATGTTGCCAGGGTTGGAGGATTTGACTACAGGGAGAGGCTGAACAGGTTGGAGCTGTTTACCCTGGAGTGTTCGAGGCTGAGGGGTGACCTTATAGAGGTTTACAAAATTATGAGGGGCATGGATAGGATAAATAGACAAAGTCTTTTCCCTGTGGTCGGGGAGTCCAGAACTAGAGGGCATAGGTTTAGGGTCAGAGGGGAAAGATATAAAAGAGACCTAAGGGGCAACTTTTTCACGCAGAGGGTAGTACGTGTATGGAATGAGCTGCCAGGGGATGTGATGGAGGCTGGTACAATTGCAACATTTAAGAGGCATTTGGATGGGTCTATGAATAGGAAGGGTTTGGAGGGATATGGGCCGGGTTCTGGCAGGTGGGACTAGATTGGGTTGGGATATCTGGTCGGCATGGACCGAATGGTCTGTTTTCATGCTGTACATTTCTATGACTCTAGTATGGGTGCTTCCCTTAAGTTTAATAAAAACAAATTCCAGAAGTTTTTAACAAAAACCTTGTGGCACAGTTATTTATCTTGTTCAGTCATAAACCCACCTAAAGTAAATAAAAATGCGATAGTTCTGAATGTTGCTCCCTCAAGATGTTTTTAAGATAAGTCACCCTGGCTACACCCTTCAGTCACACTGAAAAACCCATATTTCACTAATCACACAGTCTAGGGACCCATCATGTCATACCTTTGCAATGCTTTCCAGCATTTTTGCACTCTTCTGTCTTTTGACCTTTGTGTATTTCCCCCAGTCATCTTGCCACGCTGACTCCCAGCCAACTCGACTTTATTGCCTGGAGTTTCTTTTCTAATTACTTCCACCTTTTTATTCTTAACCTGTGTCTAAAAATCTATCTCTGTATTGAGCTACTAAATTCCCTTTTCCTGTCACTGTCTCCATGATTGTATTCCTATTAGTGGCTACGTCTTTCTTCTAGTCATATCTCTCTGTTATAGCACAATATAAATTTAAGATGTTAACTGAAGGTTAGAACATATAACATAGAACATTACAGCGCAGTACAGGCCCTTGGGCCCTCGATATTGTGCTGACCTGTCATACCAATCTGAAGCCCATCTAACCTACACTGTTCCATATATGTCCATATGCTTGTCCAATGACGACTTAAATGTACTTAAAGTTGGTGAATCTATTACTGTTGCAGGCAAAAGATTGCATAATCTTGATGCAATTTTACTTTTGTTAGCAGGAATCGCTGATGGGAGCTGATGGAATATACAAGTTCTCCCTTGTATATTCCAGTGAGTTATAATCACTTTCCATTTCTCTGACTAGGATCAACCACTAATAGGGTACAGCAATCCAGGGACATAATGAAAGCTTGCAGATCTAGGGCCCCTTTTCCCTCAAGTTATTGATGCAGTTCCTTTTTCTAAGCCTACATTTCCCAAAGCTTTAACCATCATTGCAGCATGGACAAGGATTGGGATGCCAAAGGGGAATGCGGCAGGGGGAAAAAATAGCTCTCTATAATTGGATGCTGCGAGTTCTTTGAATTCCTCAGCAGTCCCAGATATCCTACATCCCAAGTGTGACTAGTCACTGCGAGGCAATAGATGGGCCCAAGGGACCATTCGTGTTGTGTTGCAAAATAAATTCCACAGAGGGAAATATAGATGATGTGATCGATAGATTAAAGCTGCCATTATAATAGTTATTTCACGCTGCCAAATGGATCTGTTTGGGCAATCCCCTGCTATTTTTAGATTAGACCCTTGGGCCCAATAGGTCCACACCGACCCTCCAAAGACTAACCCACCCAGACCCATTCCCCTACCCTATATTTACTCCAGACTAATGCACCTAACACTATGGGCAATTTAGTATGGCCAATTCACCTGACCACTGAGTCATCATGCTGCCCATGAATGGTTTCAAACTATATGCATCCACTCACAGTTTGGCAAGCTGATGTGTTTTTCGAACTGATGTTGAAACAGTATGGAAATGACCCAGAATAATTACTTCCTTTGGAGGACTTTTAACAGTGGATGGATGCTCACAATAACTGAAATTTTTTTGTTCACTCATCGGATGTGTGTGTCAGAGCCTGGGTCGACATTAGTCAGTGGTTGATTGACCAAAAGGTCTTCATCCAGGAAGTTCTGCTGAGAGGCCATGGAACTGAAGCGTTCAGGACTGGAGCGTTTGCTGGGACTTTTCTTTATGAGATACCACTGCTCTTCATAAATTGTCCACTGGATGAGAATCCCACTCTCCATCCGTGTAGGGAGTCTGATGTGATTCAGGCAACAAACTGGCCAGCATCAGTCTTCCTGTCAGATTGAGGAGTCTAGGGGCAGCACTCATGCCCTCCTTCCATGAGAGGTACCCACGCCAGTAACTTTACAAGGACTCCCTCCAAGATCAACACTGGAGATTTTGTTTTTATCCAAGCCTGAGACTTAGGCATTGCTGGTTGGGCCAACATTTATACCTTATCCCTAATTGTCCCTGAGTGGATTGGCTCTCTCAGACATTTCAAAGGGCAGTTAAGGTTCAAACACATTGCTGTGGGTCTGGAGTCACAGGTAGGCCAGACCAGGTAAAGACAGAAAATCTTTCACCCAAAATGCATTAGGGAATGAGACGGGTTGTTACGTAATGACCTTCTTTCTCCAGTTTTTTTAAGAAAATTGATCTCAAATTTCACCAGCCGCTGTGGTAGGATTTGGACTCCTTTTCCCAGAACATTAGTTTGGAGCTCTAATTTGCTAGTGCTGTGATGTTATCACAATGTCACTGTCTGTCGAGGTCACAGATAAGTGGGATGAAATGGGCAAGTGGTGGTGTGAGGAGTGGGGTGTCGGGAGTCTGAGGCTGTGAACATAATAAGAACTATAAGTAGACAATACAACCCCAAAGAAATAGGAACAGGAGAAGTCATTCATGCTGATGAGTTGACTCTTGAACTGCTTCAGTCCATTTGGTGCAGGGACACCCACAATGCCGTTATGGAGGGAGTTATGGGATTTTGACCCAGGAACAGTGAAGGAACAGCAAGGTGTTTCCAAGTCACATTGAGGTGCAGCTTGGAAGGAGACTTGCAGGTGATGGTGTTCTTCTACCTCTGCTCCCCTCGTCGTCCAGATGGTAGAGGCCACACCTTTGAAGAAACCTTCCAAAGAGCCTTGGAGAATTTCAGCAATGCACTTCTAGATGGTACACATGGCAGCCAGAGGAGTGGAGGGAGTGAGAATTGAAGATGGGAGATGGAGTGGAGAGAGTGAATATTGAAAATGGGAGATGGGGTGGACAGAGTGAGTATTGAAGATAGGAGATGGGATGGAGGGAGTGAATACTGAAGATAGGAGATGGGGTGGATGGAGTAAATATTGAAACTGGAAGTTGGGGTGGATGGAGTGAGTATGGGAGATGGGGTGGAGGCAGTGGGTATTGAAGATGGGGTGGAGGGAGTGGGTATTGAAGATGGGAGGTGGGGTGGAGGGAGTGGGTATTGGAGATGGGGTGGAGGGAGTGGGTATTGGAAATGGGGTGGAGGGAGAGAGTATTGAGTATGGGAGATGGGGTGGTGGGCAGTGAGTATTGAGGTTGCAAGATGGGGTGGAGGGCATGGGTATTGGAGATGGGGGTGGAGGCAGTGAGTATTGAGTTTGGGAGATGGGGTGGTGGGCAGTGAGTATTGAAGATGGGAGATGGGGTGGAGGCAGTGAGTATTGAAAATAGGAGATGGGGTGGTGGGCAGTGAGTAATGAGGTTGGGAGATGGGGTGGTGGGAGAGAGTATTGAAGATGGAAGATGGGGTGGAGGGAGTGAGTATTGAGTTTGGGAGATGGGGTGGTGGGCAGTGAGTATTGAGGTTGAGAGATGGGGTGGAGGGCGTGGGTATTGGAGATGGGAGTGGAGGAAGTGATTACTGAAGATGGGAGATGGGGTGGAGGCAGTGAGTATTGAGGTTGGGAGATGGGGTGGTGGGAGTGGGTATTGAAGATGGGAGATGGAGTGGAGGGAGTGGGTATTGGAGTTAGGCTGGAGGCAGTGAGTATTGAAGATGGGAGCTGTGGTGGAGGGAGTGGGTATTGGAGATGGGGTGGAGGGAGTGGGTATTGGAGATGGGGTGGAGGGAGTGGGTATTGGAGATGGGGTGGAGGGAGAGAGTATTGAGGATGGTAGATGAAGTGGAGGCAGTGAGTGTTGACGTTGGGAGATGGGGTGGTGGGCAGTGAATATTGAAGGTGGGAGATGGGGTGGAGGGAGTGGGTATTGAAGAGGGGAGATGGGGTGAAGGCTGTGGATATGGGAGATGGGGTGGAGGGAGTGGGTACTGCAGATTGGAGATGGGGTGGAGGCAGCGAGTATTGAGGTTGAGAGATGGGGTGGTGAGCAGTGAGTATTGAAGATGGGAGATTGGGTGGAGGGTGTGAGGATTGAAGTTGGGTGATGGGGTGGTGGGCAGTGAGTATTGAGGTAGGGAGATGGGGTGGAGGGAGTGGGTATTGAAGAGGGGAGATGGGGTGGAGGGAGTGGGTATTGGAGATGGGAGATGGGGTAGTGGCAGTGAGTATTTGAAGATGGGAAATGGGGTGGAGGGGATGGGTATTGGATATGGGGTGGAGGGAGAGAGTATTGAAGATGGAAGTTGAAGTGGAGGCATTGAGTGTTGAAGTTGGGAGATGGGGTGGTGGGCAGTGAGTATTGAGGTTGAGAGATGGGGTGGAGGGAGTGGGTATTGAAGAGGGGAGATGGGGTGGAGGGAGTGGGTATTGGAGATGGGGTGAGGGAGAGTGCATTGAAGATGGAAGATGGGGTGGAGGGGGTGGGTATTGGAGATAGGGTGGAGGGAGAGAGTATTGAAGATGGGAGATGGGGTGGAGGGGATGGGTATTGGATATGGGGTGGAGGGAGAGAGTATTGAAGATGGAAGTTGAAGTGGAGGCATTGAGTGTTGAAGTTGGGAGATGGGGTGGTGGGCAGTGAGTATTGAGGTGGTGATGGGGTGGTGGGCAGTGAGTATTGAGTTTGGGAGATGGGGTGGAGGCAGTGAGTATTGAAGAGGGGAGATGGGGTGGAGGGAGTGGGTATTGGAGATGGGGTGGAGGGAGAGAGCATTGAAGATGGAAGATGGGGTGGAGGGGGTGGGTATTGGATATGGGGTGGAGGGAGAGAGTATTGAAGATGGAAGTTGAAGTGGAGGCAGTGAGTGTTGAAGTTGGGAGATGGGTTGGTGGCAGTGCATATTGAAGATGGGAGATGGGGTGGAGGGCAGTGAGTATTGAGGTAGGGAGATGGGGTGGTGGGCAGTCAGTATTGAAGATGGAAGATGAGGTGGAGACAGTGAGTATTGATGATGGAAGATAGGGTGGAGAGAGTGGGTATTGGAGATGGGGTGGAGGGAGTGGGTATTGAAGATGGGAGATGGGTTGGAGGGCAGTGAGTATTGAGGTAGGGAGATGGGGTGGTGGGCAGTGAGTATTGAGGTTGAGAGATGGGGTGGTGAGCAGTGAGTATTGAAGATGGAATATGAGGTGGAGACAGTGAGTATTGAAGATGGGAGATGGGGTGGAGGCTGTGGGTATTGAAGATGGGAGATTGGGTGGAGGCAGTGAGGATTGAGGTTGGGAGATGGGGTGGTGGGCAGTGAGTATTGAGGTTGGGAGATGGGGTGGAATGAGTGGGTATTGGAGATGGGGTGGAGGGAGAGAGCATTGAAGATGGAAGATGGGGTGGAGGGGGTGGGTATTGGAGATGGGGTGGAGGGAGAGAGTATTGGAGATGGAAGTTGAAGTGGAGGCAGTGAGTGTTGAAGTTGGGAGATGGGGTGGTGGGCAGTGAGTATTGAGGTTCGGAGATGGGGTGGAGGGAGTGGGTATTGAAGATGGGAGATGGGTTGGTGGGCAGTGAGTATTGAGGTTGGGAGATGGGGTGGAGGGAGTGGGTATTGGAGATGGGGCTGGAGGCAGTGAGTATTGAAGATGGGAGATGGGGTGGAGGGAGTTGGTATTGAAGATGGGAGATGGGGTGGAGGCAGTGAGGATTGAGGTTGGGAGATGGGGTGGTGGGCAGTGAGGATTGAGGTTGGGAGATGGGGTGGTGGGCAGTGAGTATTGAGGTTGGGAGATGGGGTGGTGGGCAGTGAGTATTGAGGTTGAGAGATGGGGTGGTGGGCAGTGAGTATTGAGGTTGGGAGATGGGGTGGTGGGCAGTGAGTATTGAGGTTGGGAGATGGGGTGGTGGGCAGTGAGTATTGAGGTTGAGAGATGGGGTGGAGGGAGTGGGTATTGGAGATGGGGTGGAATGAGTGGGTATTGGAGATGGGGTGGAGGGAGAGAGCATTGAAGATGGAAGATGGGGTGGAGGCAGTGAGTGTTGAAGTAGGGAGATGGGTTGGTGGCAGTGCATATTGAAGATGGGAGATGGGGTGGAGACAGTGAGTATTGATGATGGAAGATAGGGTGGAGAGAGTGGGTATTGGAGATGGGGTGGAGGGAGAGAGTATTGAAGATGGAAGATGGGGTGAAGGCTGTGGATATGGGAGATGGGGTGGAGGGAGTGGGTACTGCAGATTGGAGATGGGTTGGAGGTAGCGAGTATTGAGGTTAGGAGATGGGGTGGAGACAGTGAGTATTGAAGATGGCTGATGGGGTGGAGGCAGCGGGTATTGAAGATGGGAGATGGGGTAGTGGCAGTGTGTATTGAAGATGGGGTGGAGGCAGTGAGTATTGAAGATGGGAGATAGGGTGGCAATCAAGTGGACTACTTGCCTTGGATGTTATCGAGTTTCTTGAGTGTTGTTGGAGCTGCACCCAACCAGGCAAGTGGGGAGTGTTCTAACACACTCTTGACTTGAGCCTTGTAGGTAGTGGGCAGTCTTTGGAGAGTTAGGAGGTAAGTTACTTGCCACAGAAATCCTAGCCTCTGACCTACTCTTGTAGCTATTGAAATTTTAAGTTAGTCCCGTTCAGTTTCTGGTTAATGGTAATCACCAGGAAGTTGATAATGGGGAATTCAGCAATGGTAATATCACATGATAAGAAACATTTGCTTGGATTTGACTCTATCCCGAAAATGTGCATTTGCAACATATGTCAATTTGTAATGCTGAAAGCGAAGTGATTAGATTACTTACTGTGTGGAAACAGGCCCTTCGGCCCAACAAGTCCACACCGATTCTCCAAACATCAACCCACCCAGACCCATTCCCCTACATTTACCCCTTCACCTAACACTACAGGCAATTTAGCATGGCCAATTCACCTAACCTGCACATTTATGGACTGTGGGAGGAAGCCAGAACACCCAGAGGAAACCCATACAAACACGGGGAGAATGTGCAAACTCCACACAGACAGTTGCCTGAGGTGGGAATTGAACCCGTTTTTCTGTGAGGCAGTGCTAACCACTGTGCCACCGTGCCCCATAGTTGAGCAATGGTCCATTTGCCGATGAAATTTTTGAAATAAATAATTTTTAAAAAAAATTCCAGGAAAGTATTGGTTAATAACAGTCAATCACTCATGACAGGTACTGGTTAATAACACAACATTGAGTGGATTTCTGGTATAGTATGAGACACAGAAGGTTACTATGCATAAATGTCGACTCAAGTATTCTTAATGTCTACACAATAGATTATTAAACACTATTTAATAGCTTTTAACGACACAACCACATTGCAATGTCAGTAGGAATACCAAACAAAGGTTAGATCCCACTTTGTCATCTGCAACACTGGTGCAGGAAATTATGATTTGTATATGCTGAGCTCAACTATTGTAAAGGAGACCGTGGGTATAAAGGAACGAGCTGGTGTAACCAAAGGGTGCTCTTGCTACCGACAACAGTTTCAGCACTTTTGTTGGAAGGATCCTTAGCAGTCAGACAATGATGTTGCTAAATAATTGGAGATTTGATAGAATTGACAGATTCAAATGATTGAAAACTCCCTCATGTGTATTGGGCTTTTTGCTGTGCACCTCATCGACGGAGAAGTCTTGTGAGTTACCCTAACTGCAGTTAATTAGAATTTCTATAAGATAAAGGATCATAAATGAGGAGGAAATTACTGTACTGGCTCATGTAGTCTATCCATTTGACTGAATTATTAATGTTGCTTACACCAAGCTTTCTATGCCAGACACTGATCCAGAATATAAATGGGGAGTTTTCAAGAGCAATAATAAAACACAGGGCAGACATACGTGCTTAGGTTCGAAAGAAGTAAATGTGAGAGGTAAAAAAGCATAGTGACTGACTTTCCATTTGCAAAGACAAGATGTAAACACAACTTTTTCTAGAAATTATACACTTGTTTGACACAGAGAATAAAAATAGGTAAGTACTCGGGTATAGTAAAAAGGCTGCTATTGACTCAGCGGTCAATGGTTAATTGCAGTAGCATTGGAAAAAGACTTCTGACAGCTCAATGAAGATTTGAATGGACATCGGAGAGACTTTTTTAGATTTTTAAAAGATGTTAAAGGACAGGTCAGAAAAAAAAATTGAGTTTATCTTATGCCTTTCTAAGTGCTTCACTGTAGGAAAGGTGTGATTGCACTGAACAGGGTACAAAGAAGTTTCACCAGGATGTTGCATGGGATGGAATGATTCAGCTATGAAGAGAGGCTGGGTAAGTTCAGGCTTATCTCTTTAGGTCAGAGAATTCACAAAGGGGACCTGATTGAGAAGTAAGATTGTGAGGGCCTGGAAGGAGTGGATAGAAATTCCCTTAGTTGAGGGGTCAATAACAAGGGGACACAATTTTAAGGTTAAAGGTAGGAGGTTTAGAGGGGATTTAAGGAAAAATGTTTTCACTCAGAGGTTGGCAGGAAGCTGGAATGAACTGGCTGAGAAGGTGGTTCAGGTGGGAAACCGCACAACTTTTATAAAGAACTTGGATGAACATTTAACATTCATGGCTATGGACCAAATGCTGGAGAGTATGAATAGTATAGATTTCGAGTAGTTTTTGTCAGTGCAGACTTGATGGGCAGAAGGGCCTCTTCTATACTGTATGAATTGATGGTTCCATGCGTTTGGTTCTGAGCACCTTATGAAAGTTCAGCAAATGACTCCAACATTGAGAGGGAAATTCTTGCTTTAATTATTGGAATACAACCATTCCCCACGTGTTTATTTGGCAAGGATTTAATTGTCCATACTGATCAAAATCTTCACAAATGACCTGTTAAAAGCCACTCACAAGTGCATCTCTACCACTCCAATTTCTCCTTATGAAGATCCAAGGGTTTGATTTAGAAATATGACACAAAGCAGATTCTCAATGACGTCTCTCAGTGCTCTTAGCTAAACTCCAAATCCCTTTAAGAACAAAGAAATTTCTTTAGATCTATGAGTGGATAGATTAGATTCCCTACAGTGTGGAAATAGACCTTTCGGCCCAACAGGTCCACACCAACCCTCCAAAGAGTAACTCACCCAGAACCATTCCCCTACCCTATAGTTACCTCTGACTGTTCCACCTAACACTATGGGCAATTTAGCACAGCCAATTCATCTGACCTTTGGATTGTGGAAGGAAACAGGAACTGACACAGGGAGAATGTGCAAACTCCATACAGACAGTTACCTGAGGTGGGAATTGAACCTCGGTCCCTGGCACTGGGAAGCAGCACTGCTAACCACTGAGCCACCATGTATTAATTTAGAAGATAGCCTCAATATTAGCCTTTTGCATTTTGGTCATTCCTGAGCAGAACAGATTCAGCAAGTGACATCAGAGAATGACAAGCTATAACAACGCGGGAGGTTCATTATCAGTGAGTGGCCTGAACACATCCTGCAGATCACCAAGCAAGCATATTCTTTCTGGCCGTTCACAAATGAACTAAGACTGTTTAGAAATCTGTTTTTTAAGGCAAATAAATGAGAATTCCACAAGCTCTCCATCAAGACATGCCAAACCCATACGTATAGGTCACATGGGCACAGGTAAAAGCCAAAAGATTTCATATAAATGCATCTGTTGGCCCTGCCTCAGTAAAGATATCGATCATGTAATCAAGTCATATGTCAATTTCATCAACTGAAATCGTTAACAACTGAACGATTTTCTCAGTGCACACAGAATTTTTCTGAGCCAGATTGTGACTGAGCCAAGATTGGATTACATTCTGGTGATTTGACTGTATCTCTGTTTGAGAGAGATTGCACATGCGATGAGTGCAATGGTTGTTGACATATTGACCGCTATATTGCTTGGGCCAGAATACTCAACAAATTATGTCTGACAACAGTCTGCAGTACAGGAGGACACTCAACTAAGACACATACAGGGAATGGGTATTTCAGGAAAAGCGCAGCAGGTCAGGCAGCATCCAAGGAACAGGAGATTCGACGTTTCGGGCATAAGCCCTTCTTCAGGATTTCCTGAAGAAGGGTTTATGCCTGAAACATCGAATCTCCTGTTCCTTGGATGCTGCCTGACCTGCTGCGCTTTTCCAGCAACACATTTTCAGCTCTGATCTTCAGCATCTGCAGACCTCACTTTCTCCTCAATGGGTATTTCAACTTATTATCTCTTATCACTACCCTGAGCCTTGTGGTCCCAAAAGCATTCACTGTTTGTACAATAAATTCATGATCGCAAAGTGAAAAGCACTTTGCCAAGATTTTCAGATAGTGTTGTTAAATCTACATGCCTTGCATCAAGGTAATGGTCTATCATCACTGGTCATTCTCATATTTGGGAGATAGATCCGCAGCTAATCCCATCTACACTCTCAGCATACAATCACATGTACGTGATGCATTACTGGAAATATGGGAGAAAATGCCATTAGTGTATGAGGATAAAACAATGTATGGGTGAACCAAATTATATATAACAATAATCTGATAAATGTAATGTCAAAATATTAAACAACATTTGGGCATAAATTGATAAAGAAGCAATATTCACTGTGACTGGTTGTGAGTCAACCTTGATCAAATCATTCAAAGGTCTATGCATCTCTGAAACACAGTACTTCTTGAACCTATCGAGATAACCACTTGCTTTAAAGCTAGGGATTAATTTTGTGTATCCCCCCCAACACTCTTTTTCATTATTTATTTCTGCTATGTGGGAGCTGAAGCTGTTGTGCAGCAATGGTTTGCAAAAGGGGAAGCCAATGAGTTGGGATATCAATTGGCCTGGGCTCAATCTCCAGCAGCAACACAGTGTGCAGCTTCAGCAGGTTCCCTTCTACACTTTAATATCCATTGCAGCAAGATGGAAGTAGATGTGCTGAAGGTACTGATTATTATGCTCAAAATTGTATTCTAACTGAGGCTCAAACATTGTTTATTGTAAGGACAAAATGGTATCCTTTGCATTTTTGAGTGATGTTCTGCAAATTCCCTTTAGCTATAGAGTCACAGAATAGTTTGTGAAGCATTAGACATCGATGCATTAAAACTTCCATACCTCTCACGAGTAGTTTTCGCTCTCTACCATGTCTGGTGTGTGTATACGTTCAACACTTGCCCTAGGCACAGGCATAAGGCATTTTCTAATGTGACAAAGGTCTTTGGTCAATCACAGGCTCAAACTTCCAGCACAGAGGAGAAAGTGAGGACTGCAGATGCTGGAGATCAGAGTCGAGAGTGTAGTGCTGGAAAAGCACAGCAGGTCAGGCAGTATCCGAGGAGCAGGCGAATCGATGTTTCAGGCGTAAGCCCATCATTGGGATTCATCAGGCTTATGCCTGAAATGGCAATTCTCCTGCTCCTCGGATGCTGCCTGACCTGCTGTGCTTTTCCAACACTACAGTCTCAATTCAAACCTCCAGCACACCAAGATCTCACATGGAGCATTGCAGAGTGGAATAGTGGCTCAGTGGGGACTACTGCTGCCTCACAGCACCAGGGATCTGGTGTTCAATTCCAACCTTAGGTGACTGCTTGTGTAGAGTTTGCACATTTCTTCCTGCGTCTGTGTGTGTTTCCTCTGAATGTTCCTGTTTCCTCCCACAATCCAAAGATGTGCAGGTTTGGTGGATTGGCCATTCTAAAATGCGCATAGCATCCAGGGATATGCAGATTAGATGGATTGACCATGCTAAATTGCCCCATACTGTCCAGAAATGTGCAGGCTTGATGGATTAGTGATGGGATATGCAGGGTTACAAGGGTGGGATGATTTTCGAAGGATCGGTATAGACTGGATGGCCTGATTCCACACTGTAGGGAATTCTGTGATTAGTTATATTTGGGGAAATATTCATATAGGAAACATAGAGGGTTGGATGATCTAAAGATGGAATTATTTTTTCAAAGAAAGCGGAAAGATGCTGAAATAATAAAGGAGACTGGACATACTAAAGCTACTTGCTGGGTGTTAAATGGAAGACGTGTTGTGGAAATAAAAATACCTAAGAAATCCTGAGAAAATAATGTAACACAAAAGGATATTAGTATCAAACCTCTAGCAGTTGTATAAGTGGAGAGAAAAGATGATTCCATTGTCAAGCAGATTCTTTCTCAATGATTGTGAAACAGAATCAGACTGCTGAAGGTTCTGAATATTTTATTCCAAACATTCCAATATTTAATGCTCCCACCTTTAACAATGACAAGATATTAGGCTATTAGGGAGCACGGTTGCACAGTGGTTAGCACTGCTGCCTCACAGCGCCAGGGACCCGGGTTCAATTCCAGCCTCGGGCAACTGTCTGTGTAGAATTTGCATATTCTTCCCGTGTCTGCATGGGTTTCCTCCGGGTGCTCCAGTTTCCTCCCATAGTCCAAAGATGAGTGGGTTAGGTGAGTTGGCCATGCTAAATTGCCCGTAGTGTTAGGCGCATTAATCAGGGGTAAATATAGGGGAATGGGTCTAGGTGGCTCTTCTGAGGGTCGGTGTGGACTTGTTGGGCCGAAGGGCCTGTTTCCACACTGTAGGGAATCTAAGGCACTCCCTTAGACAGGGTTTTAAGATGACATAGTTCTGAGGACAGACAGCCTGGGTAGCTGGATCTTTCTAGCTGCAGTTACAATGAATGTTGATCAGTTGGGTGATAATATAAAGCTTTTATGGCATTTATGAATAATATGCCATAATATTTCCAATGATGAGCCTCACATGTCAGCTATGTGCCCTTAAAAGCGTTTCCTTTACATTTCCCACTGACGACACACACTGTGGAAAGACTATTTGTGGTTGGGGATGTTTGACTTGTTACCCTGATGAGTTTTAAATCCATTACCAGTGATGGCAATCCTGAAAGGTAGCAGTAATGACTGGTACTTCCAACACAGGAGCCTGCAGCTCCGTAAAGACGGGATACATATATAATGAGGCAAAGTGGGTACTGCAGATGCTGGAGATTAGGGTCAATATTAGAGTAGTGCTGGAAACGCATAGCAGGTCAGGCAGCAACGTTTCAGCTAAAATTCCTGATGAAGGGCTTTTGCCTGACACATCGATTTTTGTGTTCTTTGGATGCTGCCTGACCTGTTGTGCTTTTCCAGCACCATTCTAATTTAGACTCTACAGATATAATGAGGTGAGCGGCGGAGAATTGTGTGAGGAAACACATTAGAGCTCATGGGGAGAAACACCACGAAATCGACACTTAGCCAATTCCTGATAAGATTCGACCCTTAGAAATTTCCTGAAATCAACACTTAGTCAATTCTTTTTTTTATAATATATTTTTATTAAGAAAAAATAGATTTTTAAATATTACAACAAATACAAAACAATGCAATTCAAAACAGTACAAAAATAGTACAAAACTAAACCCAAATAATAAAAAAAATTCCCCAACCCACCCTCCTATACGAATTTATAAACATATATAGAGAAGTATAAAATTTAAAAAAAACCTAAACTAGCTATTTAACTAACTAAATAAATACCTAACAACGAACAAATAAATAGTAATAACTCAGCCCAGCCAAACAAAACACTCATACATTCACAGTTCCTCCTCCCTGGATATTGGACTCATGAAACACAATCATTACAGCTATATAAAAGCCCTTGTTAGTGTGGCAGATAAATCTGTGTCCAGGTATTTCAAAAGGGGTTGCCATGTCTTGTAAAAATTCTCAGTTTTGTGGTGTACCATATTTGTGAGAAAATCCAGGGAATATGCTCCATAACAATCTTTCGCCAACCCGACAGGCCTGGGGGGCTTTCTGAGATCCAACCTAGCAAGATTTTCTGGGAGAAAGTGAGGACTGCAGATGCTGGAGATCAGAGCTGAAAATGTGTTGTTGGAAAAGCGCAGCAGGTCAGGCAACATCCAAAGAGCAGAAGAATCGGCATTTTGGGCATGAGCCCTTTTTCAGGAATGGCTCCTGAAGAAGGGCTCATGCCCAAAACATCGATTCTCCTGCTCTTTGGATGCTGCCTGACCTGCTGCGCTTTTCCAACAACACATTTTCAGCTTGGCAAGATATTCCTCCTTGCACAGAATGTAAGAATATTGAAAAGTTTTGCCTTATGTGAGTCTGCAGGAAATACAATGGGTCGGCCCAAAAGGAGCGAAATATGGTCCTTCTCCACCCCTACACCTAAAATCCTCTCCATTGCACCCACCACAGCGCTCCAATATGTTTGAAGTCTGTCACAAGACCAAAGACAATGGGTAAGAGTACCCGTACAGACCTTGCACTTGGGGCATGCTGAAGATACCCCTGGTTTAAATTTTGACAAACGGTCTGGGGCAAAGTGGACCCTGTGGAGAATCTTCAACTGGAGGAGAAAGCGAGGACTGCAGATGCTGGAGATCAGAGCTGAAAATGTGTTGCTGGAAAAGCGCAGCAGGTCAGGCAGCATCCAAGGAACAGGAGATTTGACATTTCGGGCATAAGCCCTTTTTCAGGCTCCTATTGCATTCTTCCTTGCATTCTCCCAAATATCCTCCCATGCCGCTGAAGAAACTTCAACACCCAGCTCTCTTTCCCACATCTTGCAGAGTCAATCAGACTCATCTGAGGTGGCACCCTCCCCCCACCCCCCTTGGTGATATAGAGTACTGACAGAGAGTGTACTCTTAGCCCTTAGTACCCCTCTTTCTATGTCAGATTTGTAGGGATCAGTCAAAAGTGTGGTCTTGTTTTGAATAAAATCCCTAACTTGAGAAAAACGAAAGAGGTCTCTATTAGCTAACTCGTACTTCCATACTAACTGATCAAAGGACATCATTATATCTCCATCAAATAAATCACTATGCAAGATAGTTGCCCAATGTTTAAATCCTGAATCTATCACACCTGGTTGAAAACTCGGCATACCCACTAAAGGTGTAAACAAGATGTTTTGCCAATATTACTTTCCCTCTGCCGAATTGCCCTCCATGCTTTAACAGTATTGATGACTATTGGGTTATGGCAATATTCCCTAACTGTCCTCACCTCGTCCAAAAACAGCAAACTGGTAAGGGGGCACCTTGCCTGGGAGACTTCGATATCTAGCTATATTGAAAGAGGGTCCCCACAAATCCAATCACTTACGTAGGTCAAAAGCGAGCTTAATTGGTCATTTTTAATGTCCGGAAGGTCTACTTCCCCCAGTCTGTGAGGCAACTGCAGTTTGGCTAATTTAATGAGGGGCCGTTTACGTGCCAGATAAAGGAACTGAACCAACTGTTCAGTCTCCTGAGTCTTTATTTATTGAAAATCAGGGGGAGCATCCGTATAGGGTATAGCAAACGAGAGAGAATATTCATCTTTATAAGCGCTATCTGACCCAACCATGAGACTGGAAGTGCCTCCCATCTTTGGAGATCTTGTTTAATTTTTTTCAAATAATTGAGTAAATTTGGCTTTGAACAGCCAACCCAGACTGGAGTAATGAATATGCCCAAATACACACAACCTCGCTGTGACCACCTAAATGGGAATCTATTGTCACTCTCAAAAGCCAACTCTTTCATAATATCACTCATAGGCATAGCCTCTCATTTAGCAAAATTAATCTTATACCCTGAAAAAGTGCCAAACGCATGAATGCATTGTATCAGGCAAGGCACTGAAACTGCTGGATTAGGCAAGAAAATTAGAACATCATCTGCATCCATCTTATGTAATTTTGACCCCACTTCTGGAGCTGATATATTGAGATTCCCATGAATGGCCTCTGCCAACGGTTCCATCACCAATGTAAAAAGTAACGGTGAAAGGGGACAGCCCTGCCGGCTGCCCCTAGAAATATTAAAATTGCTTGATCGTACTCCATTGGTAATAGCCGCAGTGAGAGGTACACTGTAGAGAACCTTTATCCATCTTATGAAAACTTGGCCCAGACCAAACCGGTCTAGAGTATAGAAAAGGTACGGCCACTCAACTCGGTCAAATGCCTTCTCTGCATCTAAAGAAATCACCAATCCCTGTGTTGACTGCTGTTGGCATGCTTGAATTACGTTAAGCAGCCTCCTAACGTTATTGGAGGATCTGTGACCCTTTATGAAGCCTGTCTGATCCTCTTAAATAATAGAAGGTAACACAGTCTCCAGCCTTAACACAAGAGCCTTAGAAAGGATCTTAAAGTCCACATTTAAGAGCGAGATGGGCCTGTATGAAGCACATTCCTCTGGATCCTTCCCTTTTTTAAGGATAAGTGAAATATTGGCCTCTCTCAGAGATGGTGGGAGACAAACATGACTGTATGAATCATTAAACATATTCAGCATCGGGACTGACAGTATACTTATAAATTCCTTATAGAATTCTCTGGGAAGTCCATCAGGATCGGGCGCCTTTCCACTCTGAAGCTGCCTCACAGCTTCCTGCACTTCTTGCTCTGATAATGGGGCGTTGGGAAAGGACTGTTGTTCGGGAGTCACACCCGGGAGCTTCAGATCTCTAAAAAAGGATTCCATTTTAGCCTGCCCCTCCTCACAATTCTCAGACTGATATAATTTAGAGTAGAAGCTCTGGAACGCCATATTAATCTTTTTAGAATCACATGTTAGGTTCCCAGACCCTTCCCTAATCCCTAATGGTTTGTGGGGCACTTCTCTTCCTGGCAAGGTATGCTAAGTATTTGCCTGGCTTGTCACCATGCTCGTATAACCTTTGCTTTGCAAAAGCCAGGTCCTTCTTTGCTGTCTGCGTGAGCACGGAATTTAGTGCAGACCGCAGTGCCATAATCCTCTGTAGTTTGACCAATGAGGGTCTGTCAAAATAGGCCTTCTCGGCTGCCTTCAACCGTGCTTCAAGGAGACGTTGCTGCTCACCCTTCTGCCGCTTCCTACTGATGGAATATGAAATAACTAACCCTCTGGCATAAGCTTTGGCAGTTTCCCAGAGAACAGATGAGCTATCAACTGAGCATATGTTGATATCTAGGAATGCCTGAAATTCCCTAGAGAAATACTCCACAAACTTGCTGTCCATGAGAATAAAGGGGTCCATTCACCTTGAATCCACTGTAACATCCTTAATTTTAACCATGAGGTACACTGGAGCATGATCAGAGATGGCAATATTACCAATCGTACAGAATGCCACCAAATCCAGGGTTACCGCAGGGGTCAGAAAAAAAACAATCCTCGTGTGACATCTGTACAGATTGGAGAAAGGCGTGAAATCCCTACCTGTAGGGTGGAGACACCTCTAGACGTCCACCAATCCTAATTCCCCACACAAACCCAATAACTGTTTAGTTTGTGCAGAAGGTATTAAGGGACCTTTAGGCAACCTGTCTACTGTGGGGTCCATGAGGCAGTCAAAATCTCCCCCTATAATGATGTGCTAAGACTTGAGGCTTATCAGTTTAGAAAAAGCATCTACCAAGAATTTAAGAGGATGAGCTGGGGGACAATAAACATTTAAAATGACATATTCTTCCCCATTTATCAAGGCTTTAAGAATTACAAACCTCCTGTGTGTGTCTTTAACACATTCCACAATTTAAATGAGAGATGTTTCCTCTTTCATTATAGCCAATATAGCCACTCCCCTACTTCTGGTATTAAATGATGAAAATAAACTCGGTCAAAGCCATTCTGCTGTAATTTCAGATGCTCCTTGTCATCCAAATGTCTCTCCTGTAACAAACCAATATCCACCTTCTCCTTTTGAAGACTCAAGAGTACCTTCTTCCTCATAATTGGTGAGTGACTTCCCTTGATATTCCAGGTACACCATTTAATCAAATCATTAGCCATAATCTTCTGCAATTACAGAAAGGAGGAACCCAAACCACAAATTACTGAGTCTTAGTGTAGCATGATCCACCAACTATAAAAGCTACATAAACTAAAACCACTACATTTAACAAATATACAAAATTATTAAAAATAAAAAAAACAAAAATCAGAAAACAAACCAACATATAAAGCGCCAATAGCGCTGAGTAGGGGAACTCACCCCTTGCCCGGAGGGGGCAATTACCTGTCCCAAACTGCCCATAAATAGGCATCTAACCATCTCAACCACCTTCACTTCTCCCAGCTAGAGCCGCATCGCAAGCACAAGCTAAAAAGAGTAAACACTCCATAGAATATCAATATGAATAAAAAAAACATTTTTTTATTAAAACAAAGGGGAATAAATACCCCATCCATCCTTTGGTATGTCCTAGCTTAGAAATTTCAAATGTACATCTTAACCACCGCCAGACATAGTATGAACCAAATTATTGTCAATAGAGGGAAAAAAAATGGAAAAAAAAAAGCTCCAACCGGATTTCCTCCATTTCTTTTACAAAATGATAAGTGCATACCCAAGCAACAATATGTTTACATACTACAATTGTTTAACTTAGGTTAGATTGTCCACAAAGTCTCTTGCCTTCTCCAGTGTGTCAAAGAGATGCATGGATCCATCTAAGGTGATCCGAAGCACTGCTGGATATCTCAGGGAGTACTGAATCCCAAGCTCCTTCAATCTTCTCTTGACACCATCATACGATTTTCGTTTCTGGATCACCACCGCTGAAAATTCCTGTAAAAACATGATCTTAGACCCCTCGTAAATTAGGACCTTTGGATCCTTCCCCTGGAGTCTGGAAGCCTCCATGACTCTCTCCTTATCCCGGTCATGATGGAACCGCATCGGAAAGGATGAGGGCGTTGACCCAGACCCGACCTTCGTGCTGCGACCCGGTGTGCCCTCTCCATCTTCAATCCTCTCATGCCAGTCTCCAAGTCAAGGAATTTTGGAAGCCAATCTTCAACAAATTCCGCAGGCCGCTCACCTTCCTTACCCTCGGGCAGACCAATGATCCGAATGTTTTTTCTCCTGCCCCTGTTTTCAAGATCATCCACTTGGTCACGCAAATTATGAACCTGCATCTTCAGGGCTTGGATCTCTTCCCTGAATGAACTGGCATCAGCTTCCACCACTGTGACCCTGTGCTCCACCTCATCCGTCCTCTACTCCAGGTCTCCCAGCTGCTGCTCATGAGAGACTAGAGCCAGCTTATCTTCAATCTGTTTCCCCAACATCTCGTGAGATTTCGAGAGCTGGTTCACCAGGTCATGGAGAGTAATCTGCTCTGAGGCTGCTGCCGGCTGAGCTGCAGGCCTGGCCTCAGATGCTCCTCCTCCCTTTTTAGGCATTTCGGGACAGCTGAAAATACAGATAAGTAAATTTTTAAATGTTTCTTGGAGCTCCACAATCTTTCCAACACCCCAAGAAATCCTGATGACCTGGGTTGGATGGGTTAAAGGACCGTCCTGCTCCTGCTGCGATGTGAAGCTCTGCAGTGTGATTTTCTCAGATCGCCGCCATCTTAGATGCCCCCTTAGTCAATTCTTGATAAAATTCTTCTCTTCAAAACTTCCTGAAATCAACATTTAGTCAATTCTTGATAAAATTCCACCCTTACAAACTTTCTGAAGTCAATGCTGATCCAATTCTTGATAAGATTCTGCTTTTAGTTCTTGAAGGCAAGAGGGATAAGGTTTTGGAATTTTAATTGGCTGCTGATGTGATGTTGTGGCACGTGTAGCCAGCAGTCACCAAAAGGGAAGTTGTCTCGTCACTCTTCAAGAGGACTCTCGGTTTGCACACTGGATTCAGTTCAGAAACAGGAGACACCAGCTGAACTTCTTCCGAATGCACATCCCTGTGTGCTATTAAGTCCACCCAGATTTGAGGGTTTGTAAATGGAATCTATTCAAAGGGTATTGTAATTTGAAATAAAAGCCAATATTGATTTCTGTTTTTTTCAATTTTCCCTGACAGCTGAATCATTACCTTTGCAGTTTGTTTACATTTCTGGATCTTCTCTTCATCAATATTATTGACCCTTTACAATGCATGTTTTATGACCATGAGAAATGAATGGATAGCAGTTCATGAAGCTCTCTTAATGCCACTGTTCAGTGAAGGCAGTGATCTAGCATAATTTTTAATTCCTCATTGTCAATTCGTTCCTTCATGGAAATCTTTATCTTTACATTTTGGCTGTTACAATCCGTTCCCAACTCGGGCTGCAGAAACATCGAATTCTTACCGAGACCGTTACTCCCGAAGGCTTGGCCCTAATCTTACTTTCAGCATTTCTCATAGGGGCACGTTTGAGATTGTGGACACACGTCTTCCTGTTCTCTGACATCACTACTTAAATATATCCATTGGTATCAGTTAGAAAGCTGAATCTTGAACACTCATTTTAACATTAGCATCATCGTTGCACACATCTTCAAATTAATGAAAGTTGGTCTGGCCAATATTGGGTCGACATGACCATAGTTCACGTAAAGTACTGAGAATGAGTTAAAAATCATTATTGACACCCGGTATTTTTATGCATTGACTGCTCTTGCCATTTAAGTTCTTGTTGAATGACTCCATTTTAATAACTGATTGGCTGGTATATTTAACATAGGCAGTATTTATTACAATGGTCAAGATCTTTGCAACAATACTGCCATTATCAAAAATGTTGCAAGCACAATTTATGATGGTTGAGAGTTTAATTTCAATTTGCATATAGCAGTGAGAAGAACAGCGCAGATTACCTTGAAAGTGATGTCGCAGGTAGATAGTATAGTAAAGAAGGCGTTAGGCATGCTTGCCTTTACTGGTGCATGGAGTATAGGGGTTGGGAGGTCATGTTGTGGCTGTACAGGACATTGGTTAGATCACTTTTTGAATATTGTGTGTAATTCTGATCTCCCTGCTATAGAAAGGTTGTTGGGAAACTTGAAAGGATTCAAAAATGATTTACAAGCAATTTGCCAGGGTTGGAGGGTTTGAGCTATATGGAGAGGCTGAATAGGCCGGGGCTGTTTTCCCTGGAGCTTTGGTGGGTGAGGGGTAACCTTTATAGAGGTTTATAAAATCGTGATGGGCACAGTTAGGGTGAATAGACAAGGTCTTTTCTTCAGGCTGGGGAGTCCAAAACTAGAGGACATAGGTTTAAGGTGAGAGGGGAGAAATTTAAAAGGGACCTAAGGGGTAACTTTTTCACGCAGCGGGTGGTATGTGTATGGAATGAGCTGCCAGAGGAAGTGGTGGAGGCTGGTACAATTACAACATTTAAAAGGCTTCTGGATGGGTATATGAATAGAAAGGGTTTAGAGGGATGTGGGCCAAGTGCTGGCAAATGGGACTAGATTAATTTAGGATATCTGGTTGGCATGGAAGAGTTTGACCCTAGGGTCTGTTTCCATGCTGTACAAGTCTGTCTCAATAAATCTATTATAATCCAACAGGACTTCATTAACTCCAAATGCAGAACCCATATAAGGATAAAATTTAGGTATAGGGTTTTTGTGGTGCAGTGGTCCCTTCTTCTGGGTTAAAGTCCCGTCTGCTCTTGAGTTGTGTTACAACATATCTATATGGATTCCTTTTATATAAAGGAGTATAATTCAATTATTGCTGTTCTAAACCCTGGTTCTAATTTTAGTAGTAGTAAAACTAACTCAAAGCCTTACTTGGATCGCTGCTGAAGTATTTGCTTTAACTGAATGTAATCAGACAACTTGCAGATTTTCTGTCCAACCTTGATCGCATTCAGTGACCTGAAATCAGGGGTTAGGCCTGTTGGTCACTGAAATAAATGTTTTGGTTATTGCAGCCATTGGCTTCAAATACATTAAGACTATTTGTAAACTGACTTTTCTCAAACTGGATTCAAAATGGAATTTGGGAGGGCATGATATACAAAGCAAATATGGTAATTGTAATAGGTATCATCATGATCCAGTTAGGAACCATCAACATTTAATAAAAATCCAAATGTCTTGTTTGGAATGGATAGAACTACACCACAAGATTTTACTTTATTTTGAAAAGATCAAACATTATTACATAAAATAATTAAATGAAATAAGCACTGCTAACATGGTGGTTCAATGGTTAGCACTGCTGCCTCACAGCGCGAGGGTCTCAGGTTCAAGTCCTGCCCTGGGTAACTGTCTGTGTGGAGTTTGCACATTCACCCTGTGTCTGTGTGGGTTTCTTCCAGGTGCTCCAGTTTCCTCCCACAGTCCAAAGATGTGCAGGTTAGGTGAATTGGCCATGCTAAATTGCTCATAGTGTTAGCGTAAATGTAGGGGAACGTGTATGGGTGGGTTGCTCTTTGGAGAGTCGGTGTGGACTTGTTGGGCCGAAGGGCCTGTTTCCATGCTGTAGGGAATCTAATCAAACTTAACAATGTGCGTTTGAACTTTGTACATAAAGTTTACTTTTTATTTCCCTTACGAATTATCCCAAAAGACACCAAAATCCTAAAATTATTTTTATTTGTAAGGTCCACCCTTATGTGTCTCTCACTCCTCTTGGAGGATTCTCCTCAGTTCCAGCTATTTTTAGATGTACAATTTCCATTGATCATTTCCTAACTAAGGTGGCCTAAGACCTTTTATTCTGATTACTTGTTAATACTTCCAAAATAATCTTCTGGTTACTTTCCCTTGCAATAAGGCACTATGCAGTCCACTATAGATCCTCCCACTAGCTTCAAACTAGGCAATCTTCCAGAGTCTCTTCTACAAGGTTCAAATAAATATTAAGCCTTACCCACCTTCTTCACAGCCAACAATGAAATTAGTGTTTTACTCTGCTTACAGTGCAGGCCTTTTTGACTGTCATTCATATTAGTTAACTTCTCTCAATGAGCTGCAAACTATATATGAAATCAAAACTGCAGTTATAAATGCCCACTAGTAAACACATTGATAAACTGAAACTAGAGAGCCTTTTTAAATTCCACCCATCTCCCTGAACACATGGTCTGTTCTGGACTCTCCTGAAACCTAACCTTTAAGGTAGTTACTCTCTTTTGCAATTAATTCTTTGATTAGATGAAGAAAATGGGTTTAACAACTCTTCAGGGTTGATTGACTATTTTTAAGCAAATGTACCCCTAATTCCCAGCACGGAAACATCTCTCTGGATTGCACTTCTTTGTAAACAGTATAGGCATCACATCTTCAGTCATCCAGCTGAGCAAGCTGACATGCTGTTTTTATGGAGCTCTGTCTTTTCTATTCTGACTGAAGGACAACCTTCTAAACTGTTTTCTCTATCAGTGTTATGGCAATCGCTTACATCCAGCATTGTAATGACCTTCCTTGCACATCAATAATTTTCCTCTAAAATATTACCCTGAACCTGATGTTTGCAACAATACTTTTTACTGTAAATGAAGTCCCACTGCAAGATTACATTAGGTACCATCTGTGCCTGGAATTGATGTGCATTAAATGCATCAATGTGTTAAAATATGCAAATTGAAGTCTTTTTAAGAATAAAGGAGAAACAAATATAACTTGTCCCACTGACCTCAACAAGATCAGATAGTGCACCTTTCCTGGTTCACTTCAGTCAAATTTGCAACAAATATTGCAAGGAATTACTGCCTTTAGTTACTCTAATGTGAAGGAAGTTTCATTCTGCTTTTGGGCTTTAAAATAATTTGTCCCAATTGCTTATCCTACTGTCAAAGACAGGCTCATCTGCTGAAGATGGTGTTGTTGTAGTATTGTCAAGGAAGGGCAATCCAGAGATTCTGAATAATGCTCTGGGGTATGAGGTCAAATCCCACCATGGCAGGGAAATTTGAATCAATGTAAATCTGGGATTCAACACTAGTCTAGTGGTAACCATGTCAGTTGTTGTAAAATCTCATCTAGTTGACTAATGTCCTTTAGGGAAGCAAATCTGTTATCCTTAACCAGCCTGGTCGACATGTGACTCCAGACCCACAACAATATGGCTGACTCTTAGCAGCCCTCAGAAGTACCACTAGCAAACCATTCTGTTCAGATAGCAATTAGGGATGCTGGTCCTGCCCATGATGGCCATATCCAATAAACAATGTTTTTAAAATGCCCTAAAGGTACTACCTGATCCATAGGAGACTGCAGCAGTTGTGAAGTGAATAAATATTATTGTGGAGAGATGGCAACTACAACGCTTTTTGTTTAATAAGTCGTTAGTTAATATTATATTAATGTATCTATATATATGTAAATAGTGACTTGACTTCAAAAAACACGTATCTTTATTAAGCTTGCATCCTCAAGAACCTTAGAGTCAATGAGATGGTCTCATTGAAACGTATAACATTCTTAATGGACTTGACAAATACATATGCCTGGAGATTATTTTCTGTGGCTGGGGAACCTTGAACAAAGGGGATTACTGTTTCCGAATATTATTGGGTGACATTTAAGACTGAGGTAATGAGAAATCTTTTCGCTCAATGTGGGCAAGAAAATGATTCATTTTCGGATCAGCTGAGAATTTATTCAATCTTCAAAGTTCTCTACCACCATGGATGGTGAGTAAATGAGTATATTCAAGACACAGTACAATAGATTTTGGATATTGAGGGACACAGAGACCAGGAGGAGGCAGGATGGTAAAACAGGACTGAGATGGAAGGTCAGCCATTATCTTATTGAATAACAGAGCAGACAGGAAGGGTCTATTGGCTACCCAGCTTCTATTATTAATGTTCTTTATCATCATCTTTCTTCATACACACATCAGTTCCACATTCACCATTCATTGTAACAGTCAGAAAATAGGTTGTAAAAAAAAATTGGAAAGAGATATTGGGAAAACTGGAAACATCACAGGCATCTTAGTGGGCGGCACGGTGGCACAGTGGTTAACCCTGCTGCCTCACAGCGCCAGAGACCCGGGTTCAATTCCCGCCTCAGGCGACTGACTGTGTGGAGTTTGCACATTCTCCCTGTGTCTGCGTAGGTTTCCTCCCACAGTCCAAAAATGTGCAGGTTAGGTGAATTGGCCATGTTAAACTGCCCATAGTATTAGGTATAGGGTAATGGGTCTGGGTGGGTTGCCCTTCGGCGAGTCGGTGTGGATTTGTTGGGCCGAAGGGCCTGTTTCCACACTGTAAGTAATCTAATCTTGATGAACTGTTGTTCAACTGTTCAATATATGTTCCTTCAAGTTGATCATCAGACGTTTCTTTCTGTTTTCATTCTTGGGATGTGAGCGTCATTGTCAAGCCAGCATTTGTTGCCCATCCCAAGCTACAGTTGAATCGAGTGGTTTTCTTGACCATTTTAGGAGGCAGTTAAGCATCTACCACATCACTGTCAGTCTGAAGTGATGCATAGGCCAGGCCGGGTGAGGGTGTCAGATTTCATCCCTACAGGGTATTTGTGAAGCAGATAGATTTTTTTATGACAGTCATTAATAGCTGTTACGTACCAAGGCAACATTGCTGAGACTAGTTTTATATTCTGGATTTTATTAACTAAACATATATTTCAGTTTTGTGCTGGGATTTGAACCCTAGATATTAGCCTGGAGCTCTAGATTGCTAAAATAAAACAAAGAACAGTGGACCCTGGAGATCTGAAACAAAAACTGAAAGTGCTGGTGAAACTCAGCAGATCGAGCAAGCATGTAGCTGTTGAATATCTAAAAACATACAATGGAGGACTGTCTCTGATGAATGTATAAATGACTTTCCTCATTTGTAATGGTCCTGAATACCTTGTGATGATTGAGCTATTCAGGAATTGGGAAAACCTTCCTTCATATTACAGGCTGCCTGAAGACCTTGCATTTCATGATGTGGAGCTACCAGTATTAGACTGGGGTGGACAAAGTCAAAAATCACATGACACTAGGTTGTAGTCCAAGTGGCTTCACATATACCTGTTGCACTATATCCCTGTGATGTGTGATTTTTGACTTTGAGTTTCATGGATGGTTGTCAAGTTTTCTGCTGAAACTTACTCAGGGTGGTTCTCACACTGAGACTGCCTGAGTGATCTCTTACATTGTTTCTCCAGGATTTCTGAATGACCTTCTGCCATATTTATGAGGGAGATCAGGACAGGTCCTGTACAACTTCTGATCCCAGCATCAAGTCACATGTTCATATTATTATGAAACACACCACATATCGCTGCTTTGCTGCATATAAAAAAGGTTGTTTAGTGAAACCTTCTGAAGAAATTTGAATCACCTGTCACCATCAGTGTAAAGGTGAAGTCACCATAGTCCTACTCTCTCATTGGAGAGATGACTGGTGGTGGTTTAACCTGAGGGTCACTACGCCTCAGGTGAAGGGAGAGGTTAAGATGGAGAGTGATGCAGGATAAACTCAGCCAGCATGGGAACTGAAGCTATGAAGTTAGGCATCAAAAGCTAGCTGTGCAGCCAACTGAGCTAACTAAACTCCTTCATTGCCTGTTATACCTCCCTCTGAGTTAAAAAGGTGTGGACTGAACTCGCAACCCGGAGACCTATGCATGTAACCTAGGCTGACACTTTACCGCAGTACTGAGGGACTATATACTGCCAGACCTGCCCTTTTTTTTATGAACTGTTAAAAATATGTCTCATCTATCCTTGCCATTGGTTACAAAAGATGCCTTGGCACTATTTGCAAGAGATGAACTGTTCTCCCTGATATTCTGACCAATATTTAACCCTCAACCAACATTTTTCAACAACAGATTATCTGCTATTTCATGTGTGTAGGATAATGGTTCTGAAAGGGTTAATATCAGAGGCTGCATAAGTTCCATTCAATGTGATGATGTTATAGGCATTTGGATGGGGAAAGAAAGACTGAACACCTTAGAATCTCGCAGAATGGGGATCCTCGTTTTTTCTCATTGTCTCGATACTAATGTAAGACTAATGCAATGTAACTTACTAATGTAATATAATGTCTGTAATACTAATGTTACTGAAATGCACTAACCTACACTGTATAGATAATAAAAGCCTCTTCTCATTAAGATTCAGTTAGTGTCAGCAACTCACCCCACCCACCCACAAGCTGGTAATGGTTGGCATCTCAATATTACCTCAATGCTGTTTGTGGGTAGCCACATTTACTACATTACAACAATTTACTGAATTAATTATGAATGCTTTGTGTTGCCCTGAGTTAACGAAAGAGACTAGATAAATGCAAATTATACTTTTTGCCGATATGTTTGCAAACAAATGAAAAAGACTTTTCAAACTGTTTCCCACAAAGGTGATGGTTCTTTAATAAATTGTACTCTGAAGTATGTTGTGCTGTTTGGATGTCTATATATAAAAAGCATCGAAGGCTACAAGAACATATTTCCATTAACAATAATAACAGTCATTCACAATGGACTCTAAGTTCAGACTTTCTAATCTTCTCTGACCATGCAGCTTATTGAGACTGATGGTTTGGATTTATATGACAACATCTCCATCCCCTCTTGACAGCTTTCAAACCTAGAAGTTGCAGCTGCTGAAATTCAAGGATAATACTTTGGCTGTAAATTGCTGTCAAAGATTCTTTAGTGCAACAGACGTAGGTTCACTTCTTTGAAAAGGGCCTGTCGACCAGTTCAATACCATACAGCATTAATTACTTTATTCTTTATGAAATAACTCCATGGAGCTGATATCCAAGTCATCAAGTTATCCTTTATTACATACTAGAAGAAAATGAGGATTGCAGATGCTGGAGATCAGAGTCAAAAAGTGTTGTGCTGGAAAAGCACAGCAGGTCAGGCAACATTCCATGAGCAGGAGAGTCGACATTTCGGGCATAAGCCCATCATCAAGAATGTGGAGGGGAAAGGGGGCTGAGAGATAAATAGGAGGGGGTTGGGCTGGGGGATGATGGTAGCTAGGAAGGCAATAGGTGGATGCAGGTGGGGGTGATGGTGATAGGTTAGAGGTGGAACGGGTAGGTGGGAAGGAAAATGGACAGGAGGAGAGTTGGAGGGTTGGATCTGGGATAAGGTGGGGGCCGGGAAATGAGGAAACTGGTGAAACTGACATTGATGCTGTGTGGTTGGAGGATCCCATGGCATAAGAAATGCGTTCTTCCTCCAGTCATCAGGTGGCCTGGATTTGGCGGTGGAGGAGACCCAGGACTTGCATGTCCTTGGTGGAGTTGGGGAGGGGGAGTTGAAGTGGTCAGCCACAGGTCAGTGGGGTAGCTTGGTGTGTGTGTCCCAGAGATGTTCCCTGAAACATTCTGAAAGTTGGTGTCCAGATGTTTTAGATAACATCTCCAGGATACACACACTAACCAACCCCACTGCCTGTGGCTGACCACTTAAACTCCCTTTCCTGATCCTCCAAGGACATGAAAGTCCTGGGCCTCCTCCATCACCAAATCCTTGCCACCTGATGCCTCATCCACATCCTCCACCTAGGGACCCTCCCACCACACAGCAACAATGTTGGTTTTACCAGTTTCCTCATCCCCTCTCCCCCCACCTCATCCCAGATCCAATCTTCCAACTCGGCACCGCCCTATTGAATTGGCCTACATGTCCATCTTCTTTCCCATCTATCTGCTCCACCCTCTGCTCTGACCTATCACCATCAGCTCCCAACCTGCAACCATCTATTCCAGGCTACCTTCTCCCTCAGCCTCCTTGGGCCATCCCCACATTCCTGATGAAAGACTTTTATACCCAAAACATTGACTCTCCTGCTCCTCGGATGCTGCCTGACCTGCTGTACTTTTCTAGCACCACACGTTTTGACTTTTATTACAGGTACACAGTGTAATAACTAGCTAGCTCAGAAACAGTCCCTAAAGTGTGGAGAATCTCTGAGACTCCTGTTAATGTCTGTCAGCCAGGGCTCCCTGATTGGCCCAGGTTAACAGCCCCAATCAGGGAACTCATACCCAATGAGATCCCACCTGGCCAACCTCATTCCAATCCCTACTCTTCAGTTACATTTTTTTTGTTCAAATTTATTCCAGTGGTTTGCCTTCTGTGTGGAATCTCTGAACCGATAATATCACATAGATCCAGAATGGAGGACAATGTGATGTATGTTCAGGATAGTGTATCCTCTTTTACTGTTATCAGTGGATTTTCTGAGCTCAGGGGACATATTCCCGAATTTGTCTGCCAAAGCTAGGTCCCTGTGTTATCGGCACGGCATTCCAAAGACACTAGAAGTGACTGAGGCCGATTTTTAAAATTATGATCCTTACCAAGCCTGGACTCTACATTAGGGTCACCAGTATAACGAATGAGGTGCAAGGAATGCTGTGCAAAGAAAAGGAATGAAAATAACTCATTATATTCTTGACCAGCAGATGTCTCAAAATGCTTCAAGAAAAGTGAAATATTGTGGATGCTGGAAATCAAGTTTCCTGGTTCAATAAAACTGGGTCAAAAAGTGTGGTGTTGGAAAAGTACAACTGGTCAGGCAGCATCCGAGGAGCAGGCAAGTCGACATTTCGGGCATAAACTCTTCATCAGGAATGCATCACCTCATTGTTAATCCTCTCCTAAGTCCAGCTTCTCTTCTCCTCTGCTACATCGCAAATGTGACAACTCACTCCAAATACAAAATGTTTTCTCACCCATGAAGTACTCTCTGCTGTGCAAGTGCAGGGCAGCTTCCAATACCAGTCCAGGGCACTGCCAAGCAAACACCTAGGGTGGTCACTGTCAACGTTCTCTCCTCAACGGATGTCAGGCAGCCCAACACCATCTTGACTCGCTCTGCTCCAATGGGTGCTGCTTCTCCTGGAATGACAATGCGACAGGTATTAAGAAAATTGAAAGCTATTGCTTTTGGTGCCAGATAAGAAGTGTCTGGCAGAGTGAGTAAGCAGCTCAGAGGGCACACATAGTTCATGGTGCCAAGGGCTGGGGGAGGAAAAGTGAGGGAAGATGTTGCAGACATTAGTGAGAGGTGGGAGGCAAGCATGAGCCTTGGTGGGAGGTGGGCACAGTTGCTGAGATGGAGTGAATATTTGACCGTCTTCCTGCAGTGCTGGGCATTCCTCCAGATGCCTGAGACTGCTTTAGCCTGGGTGGCAACATCAGACCAGGCTGGCATAGTCAGATGTTGAGGCCTCCATTGCTGGTCCCGGGGTATGAGGCAGCCCTGCCTGCGCACCACACTGTCCAGCAAGACCCGCCCAAAAAACGAAAGGCCAATTTCCCCTGTCTGCTACGCCCGAGGCAAAAATCAGGAACTTGCAAGGCAGTTCTGGACTGATGGTGCTTGTCTGGGTATCCAATGGGCTTTCAATGATGGCAGAGGAGGGAAGATATGCCAATGAATTCTGGGATGTCTACTAAGTGGCAAGGCATTGTGGGAACAATGTGTGGTTAGATGGATCTGGAACCAGATGTGAGGGATGCTACTGGGCAAGGGTTTGGTAAGATACAGCAAGAGAACTTGCTCGGCCTCATGGCGAAAATCCCTTAAAGTTCAGCCCATGATCTCCAAATATGCAATGCTGTTTTCTTCATTGGAGATTCAGCCTTGATTTTCACACTGCAGTCCTGGAGTGAGACTTAAACACAGGATCTTGCAATTCAAAGACAAGTTTGCCCACCCCCACAGAGCCACAGCTGACACATACAACATGCTTCCTGTGAACTGAATTCAAGTGGCTTCCTAATGTGAGTAAGTGAACTGAAGTGATTGCACTTCAATGTACTTTCTCAGATTGCTTCGCACTTCCTTGACAGAAGATTCTGCAAGTTAGCTCTGAAAATAAACTGGTCTGCAGAGCTAGAGGGAAAAGGATGTTAGTAAGTCATAATTCAGAGATCCAATTCTGATATGATGGGCTGAACGGCCACCTCCCGCACTGTAAGCCCTCTGTGATCAGGGGCGGAGTGCTCTTGGAGCTCTCCTCCTCACACTCACTCCCCCAGAAGCCTCCAGGTTAGTCCAAAAGGGTTTGCTTACGGGGTCCACCGGGCATGTCCCCTCCCTGCCATTGGTCTAAAACCGCAGGCATTAATTTCCCCCTCAGGGCCCTCAATTGGCAGTGAGGCTTCAGGTCAGGGATTTAATGAAGGTTAAGGTGGGCACCCCTTACCTGATTAAATACCAGCTACCCCCCACCGTCCCCCCTCCCCAATTCACCGCAAGGAAAGGCAGTTACTTCTACACTCAGCCTCATTCCAGCATCTGAAATATTTGTCTTTTGTCTTTTTTTGCACTTGAAGTCTCTCAAATTGCAGTATTATTCTTGGCTACAGGAATGCACACTCATGCTTCTTGGACCAAACCTCCTGATTGCCAGGAGTTGTGATGAGATGAGGTAGAAGGGGAATCAGTTTTCCTTCACCCTCCTTTCCATTGACTGGGATGGATAACAGCAGAAATCACCTTCCTGTAGAACCCTGCATCAGACATGATCTATGGGACCCTGAGCAACAGGACTGTATCTCAGGGGAGGTGATGGCCTCGTGGTATTGCCACTATGCTGTTAATCCATCAGACCCAAGTAATGTTCTAGGGACTTGGGTTCAAATCCTGTTATGGTGGAATTTGAGTTCATTAAGAAACTAAAAATCCATCTGGTTCACTAATGCCCTTTAGGGATGGAAGTCTGCTAACCTTACCTGGTCTGGCCTATGTGTGACTCCAGACCCACTGCAATGTGGGTTGACTCTTAACTGCCCTCAGGGCAATCAGGGATGGGCAATAAATGCTGCCAAGCGGGAATGCCCTCTTCCTGTTACAGAATAAATTTTTAAAAAGTCAGATTGGCCACGTTTTCAGAATCAGGAGCGCCCTCATATCTAGCATCTCTGCACAAGACTGATACTGTTCATTTTACATTCCTCCCCACTCATAGTCATAGAGACAGAGTCATACAGAATGGAAACAGACCCTTCTGTCCAACCCGTCCATGCCAACCGCGTTCCCAAACTAAACTTGTTCCACTTGGCCCATATCCCCTCAAACATTCCTTATTCATGAACGTATCCAAATGCCTTCTAAACCTTGTAAATGTACCTGTATTCACCACTTCCTCTGGAAGTTCAGTCCACACGTAAACCAGTCCCTGAGTAAAATAAAAAAAATGCCCCCATGTCTTTTTGAAATCTTTCTGCTCTCACCTTAAAATACGCCCTTAGTCTTGAAATACCCCGCCTGATGGAAAAGACACCTTATCTACACCCCTCATGACTTTATAAACTTCTATAAGGTCACCCCTCAGGTTCCTGACATCCCAACTCTTCTACTCAAGGTCTGAGCAATGAAGGCAAGTGTGCCAAATGACATCTTAACCATCCTGTCTGCATGTGCAGCACACTTCAAAGAATTATGCACTTGAACCCTGAGGTCTCTCTGTTATACAAAACTACGCACGGCCCTACTTTTAATTGTATAAGTCCTGACCTGCGAGGAGAAAGTGAGGACTGCAGATGCTGGAGATCAGAGCTGAAAATGTGTTGCTGGAAAAGCGCAGCAGGTCAGGCAGCATCCAAGGAACAGGAAATTCGACGTTTCGGTCCTGATGAAGGGCTTATACCCGAAACGTCGAACTTCCTGTTCCTTGGATGCTGCCTGACCTGCTGCGCTTTTCCAGCAACACATTTTCAGCTAAGTCCTGACCTTGTTTGTTTTACCAAAATGCAACACCTCCAAATTAAATTTGGAATTTAATTATCCAAATTAAACTCCATCTGCCACTCCTCAGCCCATTGACCCAGTTGATCAAGATCTCTTTGTAATCTTAGATAGCCTTCTTCACTGTTTTTTATACCACCAAATTTGGTGTCATCTCCAAGCTTACTATCTATCCTTTCTATATTCTCCCTCAAATTATTTATATAAATGACAAACAAAAGTGGACCCAGCACTGACCTCTGCAGAATACCACTGGACACAGGCCTCCAGTCTGAAAAACAATCCTCCACCATTACTGCCTGTCTCCTGAAATTAAGCCAATTTTGTATCCAATTGGAAAACTCACCCTAAATCCCATGTGATCTAACTTTAATAATTAGTCTACCATGCGCAACGCTGTCAAAGGCTTTACTAAAATCCAAGTAAATAATGCATTGGAATGGAGTTGATAGCTTTGGGACTGAAGGCGATGGCAGTGGATTCATTATGCGTTCACACTCCTTCAAGTGGAACAGATTTAATTTAGAAATACAGCAACTTCAGTTCCTGAGAGACTTGTTAGTAAATCAACCATTTAGAAGAGTGTGGATATTCTCAAATTAAAAGGAAGTGGAGAAGATGAGGAACAGGTACAAGTGATTGCGTTGAAGGCTATTTTGGCTTGTTTTTTGTGTGCTTCCTCATGCTAATTTAGTCAAATATCCAGCAATAATGATTCCTGCCACTGCTTTCATCATCAACCACTCCCTTCCCCTCCAACATAACCCTTGACCATGAACTCAGGCTGTGACTGGCTGTCCAGAACTCAACAGCTTGTCAGCTTCTGTCTGTACTTCGGATATCACATCCTGTCTATCACCAAGGCAACCTAATTCCTCAGTATCCCCTGCCTCTACTGCACCCAACCCAATGCCACTGAAATCATGGTCTTCTCCCTTATACCTCCTTGAGACTCAATGTCTTGGGTATTCCTTGAGGCAATTGAACTACTGGCATCCACGCCACTAGGTCTCCCCCAACCCTGGCCCATTGCAAACTTGGGAAAGAGACTGCCCAAGCCTGTGAGGAAGTTCCAAAGGGAAGATTACTGCTATGATAGAATATCCACAGAGAGGCTGAAAGGGGCAGCAACCACTCTGAAAGATTGAAAGACCTGCTCTGGCTGTGGTTCTCCTCAGTTCCTTGAAAGAAGAGTTGCAAATAGACAAGATAATGAAGAAGGCAGTTATTATGCTTGCCTTTATTGGTTGGTGAAGAGGAGTTGAGATGTCATGTTGCAGCTGTACAGGATGTTGGTTAGGCCACTTTTGAAATACGCTGTTCAATTCTTGTCTCCCAGCTGTAGGAAATATGTCGTGAAACTTGAAAGGGTTCAGAAAAGATTTACAAGGATACTGCCAGGGTTGGACGGTTTGAGCTATAAGGAAGGGTTGAATAGGCTGGGGCTGTTTTCCCTGGAGCATCGGATGCTGAGGGGTGATCTTATAGAAGTTTATAAAATCATGAGGGGCATGGATAGGGTGAACAGCCAAGGTCTTTTCCCTGGGGTGGGGAGTCCAAAAGTAGAGGGCATAGGTTTAAAGTGAGAGGGAAAGATATAAAAGAGACTGAAGGGGCAACTTATTCACACAGAGGGTTGTGCGTGTGTGGAATGAGCTGCCAGCGGAAGTGGTGGAGGCTGGTACAATTACAACATTTAAAAGACATCTAGATGGGAATATGAATAGGAAGAGTTCAGACGGATATGGGCCAAGTGTTGTCAAATGGGACTAGATCAATTTAGAATATCTAATTGGCATAGATGAGTTGGTCCGAAGGGTTTGTTTCCATGCTGTACAGTTCTATGGCTCTGTGGTACATTTCCTAGGATTCCTAGAAGGAACAAAGACCACTCTAAGGCCCTATACTATAATCTGGACCATTAGAAGTTCTGTGTTTGGTGGACTCCATGATCATCTCTAAGAGCAGTATGGAATAAAACAAGATGATGACTAAAATTAAACTCCATCCATCTACTGTCTTTACCACCCTAATGCATCTTTTTCCTTTATTAATTCATGAGATTTGGATGTCACTGGCTATCCCAGCATTTATTGCTGATCTTCTAATTGCCCAGAAGATAGTTAAGAGTCAACCACATTGCTGTGGGTATGGAGTCCCATGTAGGTCAGAGCTGGTGAGGATGGCAGATTTCCTTCTCTCAAGAAAATTACCAAACCTGAAGAATTTTTGCAACAGTCGATAATGGATACACGATTACACTAGACTTCCAATTCCAGATCTTCCTGTGCCTGCTGTAGGCATCCCATCAATATTCCAGAATGCTTCGATCATTCGAATTCAATGACAGGATGAAATAACGAGGACCTCCATCATATTTATTGAGTTGGGACTTACGGCCATATGGTGGACCCACCAGGAAGGACACCGCCCTCCAGATAACTCTGTTTAGATGGGCATTCCTCATATGGATGATTGCTGAATCCCCAAGTGGATCCTACATGAGGAGCTCTCGCAAAGTAAACTGCTTCAAGATGGTCAACACACACGATACAAGGACACCCGAAACAAAGAGCATGACCAACTTCTGCCCAACAGATCTCCTCTGTTAGGAAAACACTGATGACTTAATTCTCTAAACATTTAAAATAAAGATTTTCCTCTGTGGGATTCACAATGATGACAATGAAAATGAGGGATACTTACCTGACCTACCCATTGTACTCAGATTTTATAATAGATTCAAAAACAATCTGTTCAGAATTAAATTAGCTCAGATGCACACACACACTCTCTTTCTCACCCTAGATTGTTTTCCAGTCAACCCTGCAGCAGCCAAGCGATGTCAATGTAAGTAAATAAATGTGTACTACTTTGAAAAACATAATATCTATCTGTACCAGTGCACACAGTGGAACTTTTGTAACTATCCAATGCAGAAAGTTGAGGTTGTTAGGCCACTGTGTATTTCCAAATGAGATTTTTGGAAGTTATGGGATATGGGGATACAGCGCATAGGTGGGCTGGACGTAGATTAGATATGGGCCTGGATTTAATGGGATAATGATGGGATGCCCTCACTATATGACACTGGCTCTTCCCTGCCCAGGGATGTGTTGTTCAGAGAGGAGTCAATTGGTTGAAGACAGAACTATCGTCCCCACTTTGCCTCAGAGAGATGCCGTCCAATCGGTTGCCTGGCAGCCCTCTAGTAGCAGCAGCGCCGGTGGATATACTGGCCATTGCTGGGATTACAACAATCCCCATCACTGAGGAGCTGAAGCCAGAGCTGGAGTGAGAAGGAAATGGGGGATGGGGCTGAGGGGGTTGGAATGTATAGTCATGGTCAGGGCAGAAGGTCCTGATGAGTGGGGGATGGGGTGGTGAATAGGGTAGACAGGTTGAGGGGAGGGGAACTCCTTGAGATGGCCTTCAGAAAGGCCAAGGGTCTTGTTCAGCATGACCAATCCCCACTCCCTTTGCCTTGTTCACACATACTTTGAAATCTGCTCAGCAAGGGCTTGGTATGGATCTGTCGCATGGCTGCTTATTATTTTCCAATCATCATGAACATCCCAGAGTATGCTGGTATTTATTACCCATTCTGAAGTGCCCAGGGAGCAGTTAAGAGTCGAACACATTCTTGTGTGTCTGGAGTCACATGTTGGGCAGATTAGGTAAGGGAGGCAGTTTCCCTTGCTAAAGGACCAGATGGGTTTGTCCCACAGTTGACAATGGTTTCATGATTTTTGTTTGACACTTAAATCCAGATTTTTATTGAATTTAAACTTCACCATCTACCATGGTGGAATTTGAATCCAGGTCCCCAGAACATTACCTGGCTCTCTGGATTAATAGTCTAATGATAATACCACTAGGTGGGCACCTTCCCTTGTTGAGACCCTGAAGTGGTCTTGGCATAAGGGCAGCAATTAGCCCTTGGCTGTGCAGGCCGTCTGATTGCCCCCTTGATGCTGGATAAAGTGGTGGCACTATCAGGGATGGGGTAGAGAGGTAAGTGATAGGCACAGTACCTGTGATACATTACAATCCCTCTCCCATCCACCTCCCATTTGCAAACCTCTCACTGAGTCTGAGTCATAAAAACTCCAAGCTATAACCTTGCTGGATTGTCAAACAGGCTCAAAGAGGCAACGGCTAACTCCACCTTCTATTTCTTATGTTTTTAAGTGTGGATGGAAATCAATACAGAAAGGCATGGCAGCAAGATCTCCCATTTCTCCAACAGGAAGCCAAAGAAGGGTTTGTAAATTTACTTTTATAGACTGCCCAAGCAGCAGGATAGGAATGCTAAGTGATTGGTGCAGACTATTAAGTTGATTAAAACCTCTAAGCAAATCATGTCATGCAAGTTATTGGAACATAAGGACTAATTTTTTTGATTAAGAAGCTTGTTGATACGTGGCTCCATATCCACACGAATCAAAACACTAGCGCTCTGTCAAACTCATTTCAAAGTTCGATTTCTAATCCTCTTCTGTAAAGAGGCAGGCATCAAATATAGACAGTCTGACATTGGTGAAATTAGATCAGTAATTGGTGCAACATGAGGGATAATTAGAACTGCCTCTGCCTTGTCTCCAACTGACATGTAAAGATTTTAGAAACCTTATCAAGGATTAGACTCTAAACACACAGAATATTTGCATCTCATCTTCTTTCTGCCCATCATCATTCTTAAACCGCAGCTTAAACTGTTGCTATAAACTTTTACTGTTCCAAGAATCTTCATGACAATCTTTCCAATCAGCTACATCCTGGAGGGAGATCTTGACACATACCCTCTGCATCCAAGTGTGAAGGGCCCCTTCAAGAATTTAGTGACAAGCAATTCCCATGCTCCCAATCACTTTCCAAACCTGGCCATTTCATTTAGGTTATTGCAACCAGAGAATGAGGTCAATCCTTGGCTGCTATCATTAAGAGTGAATAGCCATCAATATTCATAATGTATCTTATGCTGTTTCTAAACTACAGAAAGACAAATATCCTTCAGTAAAGAAAATCAATTGCTGCAAGTGCTGATGTAAAAAGGAATGTATTTTTTTCTCTCTGATGAGGCTGTCCTAGTGGAGAGATTCGGAATTTGCAGTGGTAGGAGCAATCAGGAGGCCTAGGTTCAAGTCCCACCTACTCCAGAGGTGTGTCATAACACGCCTCCACAGTTCGGTGCAAGACATCCCCAGGGTGTAAATGGGTTCCTTTCTTGAGTATGTTTGTCAATTCGCTCGTACACATGTCGGAACGCAATATTGGTTAATGCAAAATAGCCGCTCATTGGTCAAAGGAAATTTTCATGTGTTGAATCATTAAAATTAATATTAATACACATCTGTAAGGCAGCTCATTCGCAAGGACCAGTGTTTGTAAAACAGATATTCGTCAATCAGGGACACCCTGTAAAAAAGATATCAGGCCAGTGGTAAGTTCACTTAAGTAGCATCAGTTGTATCATACACGTGCCAACTGTGGTTGAGGAGAAGTTCCTTAGATGTCATTACCAGAAGATGCATTTTCCCCATATTTGCATCTCGACAACACAAGGACTGTCAATTCCAGGGAAATTTAAATGTTCTGGGCGTTTATTCCCAATGCAGGAGAAAGGGTCCAACCTTTAAAAATGGCCACATATGCATAACTGTAACCTGTCTCAGAAAAGCTTTAATGCCAATAATTTGCTGCAAGGTAAGATATCAACAAAATGAAACTAGCCTTCAGACAGAAAATTAAAACTGAAAATGTTGAGATGGGGTAAATAGAGCCTCCCAAATAAACTTTTGTTTCTTTAGAAACAAGGTGAACTCATTTATATTTAGTTAAAATGTTCAGTGAATTGTTGCTGGGTGTGTGTTTAAAAGTCACCCTCTGATTATGCACAGGCGTGTATACAACCACATCTGCCAATGGTGTTGTTCACCAGCACAACCTTCAACAGTACACCACTGAACGAGAACACCCACATTACTGCCTATTCTGGGAGACGATTATCCCAACGTGAATTCACCAGGAGGTTGGCCATGGTATGATCAACTCAGAAGCAACTCTGGCCATCATGGCTGTTCTTCTTACTCCTGTCTGGGACCGCCAGCTCAGGACTGGGCAGCTGCTTCACCATAGAATACACCAAGCTCCAGAAAACAAGCTGAGCTCTGTAGTAACATGAGGTCCACACTCTTGTGGATGAACAGTACCATGTTCAATGGAGAGTAACAATATTAGATTAGATTAAATTAGATTACTTACAGTGTGCAAACAGGCCTTTCGGCCCAACAAGTCCACACCGACCCTTTAAAGAGCAACCCACCCAGATTTCTAACAACTTTTTAAAAAATCTACATTGTTTAACCCTTTTTCTGTTTTGGCCAAAATACACTTTCATTACTTTTCCTCATTTTTAATTTTTTGTTCGATAGTTATCACTTTTTAGTATACACATTTGAGAGATATTGCTGCAAGTGAGCATATTTCTGGCTGTGAGTCTGATAATTGACCATATTCCTAGCAAGTGTCTTATACGCTACACTCCTCCCAACACCCCCCCTTATCAATGTTAGAGGTAAAACTGGGTGAATCAGTAGGGTCCAATAGGGAAAATCAAGCTCTGGAGAATTAATCCTTGTCGATGCTTACATCTTCTCCATGTTGAATGGTGGTCATGTTTATTCTAATTCATTGCCACTTCCTTAATTTGCTTCCTTCATGTTGTGCCTTTTATTATAGTTGCAAGCCTGATTTGGCAGCTCCAATAAAAAGATGCTCCAACCTCCAATTAAGTTCAGAATCAGTCTAGTAAACTCTCCAGTTGTCAGTAACCAGAGGATGGTCTCTCCAGCAGAGGGTTATCTAAGATAATGGTCTCTGTCAATGCACGGTATGAGGCACGGGGTCTATTGCTCCTATTAGGCTGCTATAGGCAGTGGAGGTAATTGTTCCTGTCTCCTTACTGCGTGCCTAATCTTTCCTTGTGTTCAAAATCCCTACTCAGTGATTTCTTCTATCTTCAAGTGCTGATCCTCAGAAGCAGAGCCATCATTCACAAACCAAGAGTGCTGGGAATACATGGTTGGTCTGTCAGCTATTTAAGAAGGCAAGATAATAAACCCTTCATTAGGTATTGGCATATCAAAAGAAAAACAATTTGAACTGACACTGTGCTTTGTGGAAAGGCATCTCGAGGCAACTCACAGAGGCATAATCAGACAAAAAAAAAACTTGATCCAAAATCATTAAAATGCAGCATCCGGTAATGATTGTTAGGATGAGCTTTCCCCATCTTCAGGTTTTCGTTTGTGCTGATTCAAGGTTGTTTCTCAAGGTGTCCTGAGTAATAGGAACTTCTTAATGATATGTGATCAGGTAGAAACATCAGCGTTCCACTCACTGGCTGCAGGGCAGGTGAGAGACTCATTAGAGTCACAGAACTGCTACAGTGTTGAAGGAGGCTATTCATCTCACCCTTTTACCCAGTGCCAATCTCGTGCTTTCTCACTGTGTTATTGCACACTACTTCTGTCCAAATCAACCTCTTGAATTCCTCAGTTGAGCCTGCCTCCTCCACACACCCATGCTGTCTTTTCTGGGGAAAACTTCATGACCAGAAGCCGGTCAGGCAGGGGAAAGGCCTTCCCCTGGAATTAGGACCCCACCCAATGACAGTTGCTAGCCAATCAGAGGCCAGCAGATCTTGTGATCAAGTGTCTTGAGGAGCGATGGTTGCTGTTGGAAAGACAACTTTCCCGAATCCCAGGATCACTGAAGACTCAAGATCCAGGTAAATGAATTGGAGCCTGGGGTTCTGATGTTGGGGGTCATTGGGAGATGGGGGTGTACAGGCATTGGAAGCAAGATTGGGGGACGATACTTGGCAGGCAGCCCCACACTGATCAAGGGAACCGGCCCTCCTTCACCCAGCCGTGAGAAACTGCCCAGAGTGTCGCAAGCACCCGGGAACACCACAGCCGCTTGGAGCTGGGTCAATCCTATCTGCTTCAAGTGGGAGCATCCTGGTGATAGTCTGGGCCAGTCTTGGAATGCTCTGGGAAATTAAGGCTGGAAATCACCTCACCTTCACAGAGCTATTAGCACTTGGAAAGAATACAACTGCAGCTCCACCATGGTCTGGGAGAGGACCTACAGATCTGAGAGATTGGTCAGCCTTGTGGTATTTTCCCAGATCATCACTCCTCATACCAAATGGTATTAGCCACCCATGTTGTTCTGGGCAAAGGTTGTTTGAGATAATTCACTGCCTTCAATCTTCATTTGACTATTCTTTGTTTTGGACCCAAATAATGAGTGATAGTAGAGGATACACCACCGTAGAGTATCTACAGATGAGGTACTATTTTTTGATAACAAGAAGGGCTTGTTGCATAATGGCAATAAATACAATGACATTTGGTCAGACATAATTACTAGAACCTAAAGGAGCTGGTACAATACACCTGCTCTGTCTGAAAGTAAGTGTAGAACTCCTTATCTCACCCACAGACTATGTGTGACATCTGTATAATGGGTGGAGCCAATGTAACATAAGCATTAACCCTTTTGCAGCCATTACCTTATACAACTGATCCTGTTAGCAAACTCCAACCTTCTGACACTAACCTACTTAACTTCAATGAGACAGAGAAACATTCAACAGTCAAATCCCTGTGAGAAGTAACAGGCCTATGAAGAGTAACAGGCCCAGGTGGAGTAACAGGGCCCACGTGAAATAAGAGGGTCTGGTGCGGAGTAACAGGGCCCATGCAGAGTAACAGGTCCGTGTGTGGTAACAGGACCCATGCAGAGCAACGGGGCTCATTTGGAGTAATAAGCCCGGTGTGGAGTAACAGGGTGCATGCAGAGTAACAGGACCCATTTGGAGTAACAGCCTTATGTGGAATAACAGGACCCATGCGGAATAACAGCATGATGTGGAATAACACATCCATGTGGAGTAATAGAGCCAGTGCGGAGTAACTGGACTGCTGCTTCGTTATTCATTGCAATCAGGATTTCTCACAAACTGTTTGGGTGATTCAGTACTGGAGAAAATAAATCTCTTTCCAGAGTTCAGGAACCTCATAACTGACAGTACAATCAGAAAATGTGGCGCATTTAAATGGACCATAAATGATAGATTAGATACTGGTCATCAAACAAAAAAATTAAGAGCATTCTGTTTTAATTAGAAAGCCATGGTTATCACAAGTGGCAAGTAAAGTACATCAGGTGATTATTTCAGACCTGCTCCAGATGGTAATGTTGGTGCCATCTGGGATGTTCTATAATCTTTCAGTGGTTTCAAGGATATCAGTCAGATTGACTGAGCTATGTGGATCATTGCAAACCTCTCATCCCAGACCATGATTAATTCTTCTGAGTCAGTGTCTCAGCAACAGGTTATTATAAATTAATTGACAGAGGCAAACCACAAGTCAGCTCAAGTTTGTAATGACCCCATTCTTTCACAGCCCAGAGACAGTTCTGCACAGGAAATATATATGCAAAAAAAAAATCTTTCAGAGGTGATTGATCGAATGGCAGTGTTGAAATTGTGTGGATTACCTTTTTAGATTGACAAGCAATCCTCTTGACTGGCAGACCTGACCTTTTGTACAATGGCTAGATTAACCAGTAATTCCAAAATGTTGCACAGCAGCACTTTATTTTATTGCTTAAATATTGTTTGATCTCCTGCAAAGAGGTTTGCTGAACTTTATCGGTCATACTTTCTATTATTCAGTCTTTAAAAACTGCACTGATAGTTTTGCCATTACAAATTGGTACATATGGCAATCATAGTGATGTAACGGTAATGTTACTGCATTTCAGGCTCCTGGGGATGGGAATAAAGGGATTTGGCATCAGGGTGGATATATATTATCACAGATTCATCATTTTGGAACAGCCCAGAATATTCTATTCATCCTCTGAATATTTCCTGAAAAAACGTTAACCTTAAATTTGAACACTGGTATCAGTGAGTACCTAATCCCTGTGATTTTGCTCACTGGCGACAGTGGTCTTGGGGTGCTTTTGGATGAATGAGGATTCCATAGGATTTCACTACAGTTTGGACTTGGACTTTGGCCAAGAGATAATCAGAATTCCTGTATTATATAAGTTTTAAAGCCCTGGAAAGGGCAGTTCACAATATTTGCAAATTGAACTAGGGCAGCACGGTGGCTCAGTGGTTAACTTAGCAGAGATGTGAAGACCTGGGTTTGACCCATAGTGTCAAGAGATGTGAAGGTTAGCTGGATTAGTCATGAGGAACGCAGGTTAAAGCGACAAAGAAGAGGGGTGGGTCTGGGTGGAATGCTCTTCAAAGGATCGATATGGATTTGATTGACTAAATAACCTGTTTTGACACTATAGGGATTCTATGAAAAACAGAATTCCGTGTACCCTGAAAGGAAGAACAGAATATTCTCGAAATATTCAGCAGGTCAGGTCTCTGTGGAGAGAGAAGCACAATTAACATTTTGAGTAGATAGCCTTTTCATTTCTAAATGTTTTCCTCGCTCTAACGGAAGGAAATCTGATGTCCTTACAGGGTCTGACCTACCGTTGACTGTGCACCTCCAGACCCACAGTAATATGGACCTTCCTGGCCTAGCCAGTAACTCACAAACAGTTAAGGAGGCTAGTAGCCATGGAGGGTGTCGGAACATGGTTATTGGGATAAGCACTCAGCAAGCTGAAGCAATGGACTCTTGATTTACATGTCAGGAATTTACACCGCCTTGTTTCTCAGGAAAGGGTAGGAGATTTGGAAGTGATGCTGAAATAGGGCAAGTTTAGGGTGCAACAATGTGCAAGGACACAAGGTAGTCACCACTCAATACTGAGTTTCTCAATTTTTCATTTGAGGGAAAAGTTGGGAAAATATTCCTCGATGCCGATGGTGGGATCTTATCATTCTCATTATGTTTTCCCACCTTTCTTGCTATTTCTCACGCCTGATGATGGAAGCAACTTTCAGCCCAAGCTCTTAGCGTTGGATAATTATGACCAGATCAAATAGAAATTGACCCAATAAAGTGTAAAATTAATTAACTGTATCAAAGCACGTTAGTTTTGCTACTTGCTCTCTTTGTGGGCAATTGGTTAAAAGGAACCTTCAAGAGGCACCATTAGTGGTTAAATCCTGCCCAGGGCCAGGGATTGACTGGAGTTCAGACCATGATACTCAATTCTTCTGCAATATTTTTGCTATGGTGATAATCAGAGCATGGGAGGCATTTGCATGTTCCTCTGCAGCTGTTCTGAAGTGAAGTTCTGTTGAAGGACGTTCATGACTGCTTCAGCAAGAATCCATGTGCTGGTGTGCAATTAATAAATGCATGTTGTGGATTCTGTGCAGAATTCATAATTTTAGCAAAAAATGTGCACTGAGGAAAGGTGGTATGAACTTTTTAATTCAATCATGGGATCACTAGCTAGACCAGTATTGATTGCCGATCCCAAATTGACCAGAGTCAATCATATCACTGTGGGTCTGGAATCACATGTAGGGCCAGACCAAGAAAGAATGGAAGAATTCCATCAGTGGACCAGATGGGTTGTGAGCAGCAATCAACAATGGTTGCAATTAGACCACCATCTGTCATTGTGGGATTTGGACCAGCATCCCCAGAGCATTTGCCTGAGGTGCTGAGCTATAAGGCCAAGACGTTACCACTACACCATAGCCACTACACCATAAAGTGAAGCAAACCAGAAAATGCTTGTGAAACCAAACAGGGCAGGTAACATTTGTCGAAGGAGAAATCGAGTAAATCTTTCAACATGCTCCCACATCCCATGAAAGAATGCATTTAAAAGACTTCTTTGCAGGAGACTTATGGGTCATTTGAGACTTTCCTTTCTGCTTGTTTTTGTTTTGAATCATGAACGATGGATAACAGTCAATCTGTTCATTCTCTGAACCATCTCGGTCATGTGACACTTATGGATTAGCTAAAGACATCAGCAAGAGTTTGATGTGCGGCTGCAATTTCAATACTGGCTTCAAAAGGCATCCCTATCAATATTTCGAAAGATAGTTTCCCGAGTCTGAGTCTATTGGCAGAGTGTCCATTCACCGATGGTGACGATTAAAATGAGCAATTGGAAATCCAAGTCAGACTATTTCAAAAAGCTGGTGTGTGAAGCTCCCTTGTACATGGTGCAGAAACTGAACATGACCTCCCTGTGTCATCCAAAGAGACTTTTAAAGTTGAAGCCAATTGAGTGACAAAATTGCATTTGGCAGGTAGTATAGACCAGAAGTAATTACTTCTGTTAATACGGATCAAACAATTTCTGCATCTCCCATGGATCAAAACACACATGTATTGTTAAATAGTGCAACTTAATTTGAATTTTAATTGATTAGAAACAAAAAAAAATCTGTTTCCTTTCTTGATTCATCCATGGGATGTGGGACAGCTTTTATTGCTCATTCTTTCACGGGAAGAAGGTGGTGCTTAGCTGCCTTCTTGAACCGCTGCTCTCGATGTGCTGTAGGTGGACCCACAAAGCTGTTAAGGAGGGAATTCCAGGATTTTGACCCAGCAGCAGTGATGGATATTTTTCCAAGTCAGTGATTTGGAGGAGAAATTGCAATTGACTGTGTTCCCATATGGTTTCTGTACTGCTCACCTTGTTCTTCCAGGTATTAGAAGTTGCAGGTTTGGAACGTGCTATTGAAGGAGCCTTGGTGAGATGCTAGAATGCACCTTGTAGTTTGTATACACTGTGGTGGAGACATAAATGATTAGAGATAGTGGTTGGTGTGCTAATCATGCAGGTTCCTTTTCCCTGCATGGTGCTAAGCTTCCCTAGTGTTGTTGGAGCTGTGCTCATCAAAACAAGTGGAAGGTACCCCAATCGGACTTATACCTTGGAGAAGCTTTGGGTTGGTGGCTAGTAAATTCACATCACAGGATTCACAGCCTCCATTTTGCTCTTGTAAACACAGAATTTAAGTGTCTAGTCCAATTCAGCTTCTGATCATGTAGTCCCCAGGAGGTCGATGTTAGGTGATTCTCCAGTGGTGATGCTATCCAACATCAATGGGAGATGGTTAGATGGTTTCTTTGGCAATGATCACTGCCTGGCATTTGTATGGCATAAATGCTAATCGCTACTTAGGCTGGATGTGGTCCAGGTCTAACTGCATATGAACATGGTCTGCCTCATTATCTCAAACTCTGCAATCAAAATCATGAAGGGGCTGGATAGAGTAGAAGGGGAGAAGCTACTGCTGCCCATAAGAGGAACAAGAGGACATACATTTAAATTACTGGCAAAAGAAGCAAGAAAAAAATGTTCTCACTCAGTGTGTAGTTAGGGTATGGGAATGCAGTGTGCGGAAATGTGGTGGGGCCAAGTTCAACTGGGGCATTTAGAGAGCATTGAATGATTATTTAGGTATTTGACACCCAGTAATGATGCTCATTCGACAAGTTGGTGCAACCATCATGGGCCAAATGGCCTCCTTCTGCAACATAACAACTCTATGGTTCTGTGATGTTAAATCTCTAAGTTATCCTTTTGGTCAGGTGCTGAATCTTTCTATTTGTGTGCACTTTTTGTTGTCCTGTCCTGGACTTTTAGATATTAAAGGAATCAAGGGAACATGACATTGAGGTGGACGTTAAGTCATGGTCATATTGAATGGTGGAACAGGCTCAAAGGACCGAATGGCCTCCTCCTACTAGTTTCTGTGTTGAATATTAAAACTGGGGATGGTACAGAGGAAAGCAAGATGGGTGATCTTTGAACCTGGATCATCAAGTTATGAGCATGGGAATCAAATTATTTGCTTCAGAAGGGCATCTGATTTAAAATTTTAGTTTTTTGTAATCAGAAATGGATTTATTTCGAAGGATATTTGTTTATTTCCTAAGGATATTTGAAATGAAGAGAAATTCAGAGTCAGGCACCAGAGTGTCAGTCACCCTTTTTATATGTCAGCCAGTGCTCCCTGATAGGGGCTGTTAATCTGATCCAATCAGGGAACTCATATTCTGTGAGGTCAAGCCGGCTGATCTCGTTACAATCACTAATGGCACTCTGGGACCTGACTCTGAATGAGGCAATACTAAAGTCCAGGATTGTTCAGATGTAAATAAATGGTGACTTGGTGCTGGGATACTGGCCTCGGTGTTATTTCACAAATATGTAATTTCATAAAACATAGAACATAGAACAGTACAGGCCCTTCGGCTCACGATGTTGTGCCGAGTATTTATCTTAATTTAAGATCAACTGAACCTACACACCCCTCAATTTACTGCCATCCATGTTCTTGCCCAGCAGTTACTAAAATGTCCTGAATGTCTCTGACCCTCGACTACCACCACTGGCAGTGCATTCCATACACTCTCTACGGTCTGCGTAAATAACCTACCTCTGGCATCTCCCCTATACCTTCCTCCAATCCTTAAAATTATGACCCTGCGTGACAGCCATTTCTACCCTGGGGAAAAGTCTCTGGCTATTTTCTCTTTCTATGCTTCTCATTACCTTGTACACCTCTATCATGTCACCTCTCTTCCTTCTTCTCTCCAGTTATACTGCTATTAGACAGGAGCTATGGAGTATAAATTAGGAACAACTGTTCCACTTGAAAGGCACAACAGAACTGTGGAGGCTGTTTAAGGAGCACTTGTTGCGAGTGTGAAAAATATGAAAAGCCAGTGTGAAAAGCCCTAGCTCACTCAACCTCTCTTCATAAGACAAGCATTCCAATCCAGGCAGCATCCTGGTAAATCTCTTCTGCACTCTCTCGAAAGCATCTATATCTACATGAGGTGACCAAAACTGAACACAATATTTCATGTGTGGTCTCACCAGGGTTTTATAGAGTCGCAGCAAAACCTCGCGGCTCTTAAACTCAGTTCCTCTGTTAATGAAAGCCAAAACACCATACATCTTCTTAACAACCCGCTCAACTTGGGTGGCAACTTTGAGGGATCTATGGACATGGACCCCAAGATCCCGCTGTTCCTTCACACTGCCAAGGATCCTGTCTTTAACCCAATATTCAGCATTCAAATTCAACCTTGCAAAATGAATCAATTTGCATTTATCCAGGTTGAATTCAATTGGCCACTTCTCAGCCCAGCTCTACATCCTGTCAATGCCTTGTAGCCTGCAACAGCCATCGATATTATCTACAACACCACCAACCTTTGTGTCATTGGCAAACTTACTAACCCACCCTTCCAATTCTTCATCCAAGACATTCATAAAAGCTACAAAGAACAGAGGCCGAAGAACAGATCCCTGTGGGACTCCACTGGTCACCGATCTCCATGCAGAAGACTTTCCATCCATTAACTCTCGCTGTCTTCTTTCGGCCAGCCAATTCTGTATCCCATGCCTCTTAACTTTCTGAATAAGCCTACCATGGAGAACCTTATCAAATGCCTTACTGAAATCCATATACACCACATTGTCATGAAGATGTGGGTGTACTGTACCTTTAAGAGAGTTAAAGCTAGCACAGCACCAAGTGTTCTCAATTAGATACGATGTAACATTTAGTTCAGAACAGATAGAACTGGCTGAGTTACTATGAGATGAAAAAACAAATTCAAATTCGGCCAATCAGTTTAAATTATATCCCGAAATACCAAATTCCAATCCAGTTTGAACTGAGTATATTGACAATCTTAAAAGCCAATGACCCAATCTGATGTTTTGGGGGTATAAGACTGGGGAAAATTGAATAGTTGAGAGGAAAACTGCCAAACCAATGAAATCTGGACACTGCCCAGAAAAATAACTCTCTTAAAGGTATCGATCAGTAAGCTGTGAAGCAGAATCCCCAAGAAGAAGAAAAGAAGACAAGAAAACAGAGAAAACTGAAAGCTGCTGGGCTTTGAGATAAGTTTGGTTTTATAAATCTTAATCGAGGGTCTTATCGGATTAGTATTGTAGAAGGGGGAAGATAAAAGATAGGTTAGAGACAGGAGTTGTAAATTGTTATTAGTTAATTATTCTCTGTTATACTTTAAGAAATAAAGTTGTTAATTTCTACTTTAAATAGTTCTTGGCCTCTCGAATTTTCACAGATTACTGCACGGGATAAATCTTTTCTGTGTTGCTGGTTTAAATTAAGCAGGCGGGTTTAGCCCATGGTTGTAACAACATCCACTGTTTAACCTTCGTCAATGTGTCTCATCACATCCTCAAAGAACTCAGTGGGGCTTGTGAAGCATGACCATGCTGACTATCTTTAATCAAACTATGTTTTTCCAAATAGTCATAAGTCCTATCTCTCAGAATCCTTTCCAGTACCCTGCTTACCACAGACATAAGACTGACTGGTCTGTAATTCCCAGAGATTTCCCTTTCTTGAACAGAGGAACAAGAAAGGAATAACATTCGCCTCCCTCCAATCATCCGGTACTGACCCCCTTGGAGAGTAAGGATGCAAAGATCATAGCCAGAGGCGGAGCAATCTCATTCTTTGCTTCCCATAGTAACCTTGGATATATCTGGTCCAGCCCTGGGGACTTATCTGTCTTAATGCTTCCCAGAATTTCTAGCACGTCCATTTCCTCAATATCAATCTGTTCAAGCCTATTAACCTGGTCCATGGTGTTCTCACAATCAACAAGGTCCCTCTCTCCAGTGAATACTGAAGTAAAAACTCATTTAGTGCCTCTCCTACACCTTTAGACTCCAGGCACAAGTTCCCTCCATTATCCTTTTTCGGCCCTACCTCTCTCTGATCATTCTCTTATTCATTACATGTGTAGAGCAACTTTGGGTTTTCTCAAATCCTTCCTGCCAAGACTTCTTTGTGCACCCTCCTAGCTCTCCTCAGTCCATTTTTGAGGTCTTTCCTAGCTACCCTGTAATCCTCTAAAGCTATGCCAGATCCTTGCTTCCTCAACCTTAAGTAAGCTTCCTTCTTCCTTTTGATGTGAAGCTCCTCTGCTCTTGTCATCCAAGGCCAATTCACCTTTCCACTCCTTACCTGTCTCAGTGGGACAAAGTTATCCAACACTTGCAACAAGTGTTCCTTAAACTGCCTCCACATTTCTGTTGAGCCTTTCCCATTGAACAATTGTTCCTAATTTATATTCCACAGCTCCTGTCTAATAGCAGTATAATTTCCCCTCCCCCAATTTAAAAAATTGGTAGATGTGGGCAGAACGATAGATGTGATCTATATGGACTTCAGTAAGGCATTCGACAAGGTTCCCCATGGGAGACTGGTGAGCAAAGTTAGATCTCAGAAAGAATTAGCCATTTGGATACAGAACTGGCTCAAAGGTAGAAGACAGAGGGTGGTAGTGGAGGGTTGCTCTTCAAACCGGAGGCTGTGACCAGTGGAGTGCCACAAGGATCAATGCCGGGCCCTCTACATTTTGTCATTTATGTAAATGATTTGGATGTGAGCATAAAAGGTACAGTTAGTAAGTTTGCAGATGACACCAAAATTGGAGGTGTAGTGGACAGTGAAGAAGGGTTACCTCAGATTACAACAGGATCTGGACCAGATGGGCCAATGGGCTGAGAAGTGGCAGATGGGGTTTAATTCAGATAAATGCAAGGTGCTGCATTTTGGGAAAGCAAATCTTAGCTGGACTTATACACTTAATGGTAAGGTCCTGGGGAGTGATGCTGAACAAAGAGACCTTGGAGTGCAGGCTCATAGCTCCTCGAAAGTGGAGTCAGCAGGTAGATAGGATAGCGAAGAAGGCGTTTGATATGCTTTCCTTTATTGGTCAGAGTATTGAGTACAGGAGTTGAGAGGTCATGTTGCAGCTGTACAGGACATTGGTTAGACCACTGTTTGAATATTGTGTGCAATTCTGGTCTCCTTCCTATCGGAAAGATGTTGTGAAACTTGAAAGGGTTCAGAAAAGATTTACAAGGATGTTGCCAGGGTTGGAGGATCTGAGCTATAGGGAGAGGCTGAACAGGCTGGTGCTGTTTTCCCTGGAGTGTCAGAGGCTGAGGGGTGACCTTATAGAGGTTTACAAAATTATGAGGAGCATGAGTAGGATTAGTAGACAAAGTCTTTTCCCTGGAATGGGGGAATCCAGAACTAGAGGGCATAGGTTTAGGGTGAAAGGGGAAAGATATAAAAGAGACCTAATGGGCAACTTTTTCACACAGAGGATGGTACATGTATAAAATGAGTTGCCAGAGGAAGTGGTGGAGGCTGGTACGATTGCAACATTTAAAAGGCATTTGGATGGTATATGAACAAGAAGGATTTGGAGGGATATGGGCCGGGTTCTGGCAGTTGGGATTAGATTGGGTTAGGATATCTGGTCGTAAGGATGGGTTGGACTGAAGGGTCTGTTTCTGTGCTGTATGTCTCTATGACTCTATGACTGTAGCTATCTTCCCATACTGCCTGCATCTATCCCTCTCCATGGCTGTGGTAAGAGTGAGGCAGTTGTGGTCCCCATCGAGAGATCTGACGCCTGGCCTAGCCCGTTGCTGAGCACCAAATCCAGTATGGCCTCCCCCTTAGTTGGCCTATCTACATATTGGATTAGGAATCCTTCCTCGACACACCTGACAAAATCAGCCCCATCCAGACCATCTACACTAAGAGGCCCCAATTAATTACATTTGCACCTTTCCAAGATCTGCTGTCCAATCTGTCCTTCCATCTCTGCTACTATTGGGGATGGGGGATGGTATCTATAGAAAACACCCAATAAAGTGACTGTTCCTTTCCTGTTACCAACTTCCATCTATACTGACTCAGGACACAAGCCGTCTTCAACAACCTTCTTTTCTGTAGTTGAGATGTACTCTCTAATTAACAATGCTATCCCCTGTTATCTTTTACCCCCCTCCCTGATCTAAACCCTGGAACATCCAGTAACCATTCCTGCCCCTGTCAGATCCATGTCTCCATTATGTTCACAGCAGTGTAGTTGCAAGTACTGATCCATGCTCTAAGTTCATCACTCTTAATCCTGACACTCCTTGCATTGAAACAGACACACTTCCCTTTGCCCTATCAACTGTGTATCCTTCCTGACAGACACTCTGCATTCCATTTCTGCCTATTCAACAACTACCCTCTCCTCTGATCAGTAAGTCTGGTTCCCATCCCCCTCCTAAATTAGTTTAAACCCTCCCAAAGCGCACTAGCAAACCTCCCGCTCTGGACATTGGTGCCCCTTCAGGTTAGATGCAACTAGTCCTTTATGTATAGATCCCACCTCGCCTAGAAAATACCCCAATGACTTATGTATCTGAAGCCCTCCCTCCTGCACCAGCCCTGTCACCATGTATTTAGCTGCACTCACTCCCTGTTCCTCACCTCAGTAGCACGTGAGATTACTACTCTGCTCATCCCGCTTTTTAGCTTACAACCTAACTCCTTGAAATCACTTTTTAGACCCTCATCCCTTTTTCTGGTTACATCATTGGTGCCAATGTGCACCATGACTTCTGACTGCTCACCCTTCCTCTTCAGAATCTAGTGGACTTGATCAGAGACACCCCAGACCCTGGCACCTGGGAGGCAACATACCTTCCAGGAGTGCCGTTTACAACCACAGAATCTCCTGTCCATTCTCTAACTATTGAATCTCCTACCAGTAGCGTTTTTCTGTTCTCTACCCTTCCTTTCTGAGCCACAGAGCCAGGCTCAGTGCCAGAGACCTGGCCACTATGGCTTTCCCCAGTAGGTTGTCCCCCCTAACAGTATCCAAAACAGTATACTTATTTTTGAGACGAACAGCCACAAGGGATCCCTGCACTGTCTGCCTGTTCCCTTTCCGTCCCCTGAGAGTAACCTATCTACATGAAAGTGAGGATTGCAGGTGCTGGAAATTGGAGTCGAGAGTATGGTGCTGCAAAAGCACAGCAGGTCAGGCAGTATCCAAGGAGCAGGAAAATTGACATTTTGGGCAAAAGCCCTTCATCAGAAATGAGGTTGGGAACCTTGGAAGCGGAGCATACCAAACCATCAACTCCCAAATCTCATCACCTCAGGAGATCTCCCATCCACAGCTTCCAACCTCATCATCTGGGAACCACACACCACCCGGTTCTATCTCCTACCCAAGATCCACAAACCTGACTACCCCGGCTGACCTATCATCTCAGCCTGCTCCTGCCCCACCGAATTCATCTCCACATACCTCGATACTGTCGTGTCCACCGGTCCAGGAACTCCCCACATACTTTCGGGACACCATCCATGCCCTCCACTTCCTCCAAGACTTCCGATTCTCTGGCCCCCAATGCCTCATCTTAACCCTAGACATCCAGTCCCTCTACATCTCCATCCTCCATGACCAGGGACTCCAAGCCCTCTATTTCTTCCTCTCCCGATGTCCCCACCTGTACCTTTCCACTGACACTCTAGTTCATTTGGATGAATTGATCTTCACCCTCAACAATTTCTCCTTCAAAGCCTCCCACATTCTCCAGACCAAAGGGGTAGCCTTGGCACCTGCATGGGCCCCAGCTATGCCTGTCTCTTTGTCAGCTACGTGCAATAGTCCATCTTCCGTAGCTACACCGACACCACTCCCCACCTCTTTCCCCACTACACTGATGACTGCATTGGCGCCACTTCCTGCTCCCGCGAGGAGATTGAACAGTTCATCAACTTCACCAACACATTCCACCCTGACCTTAAATTCACCTGAATATCTCTAACACCTCCCTCCCCTTCCTGGACCCCTCCATCTCCAATCAACGACTCAACACTGACATTTTCTACAAACCCATTGACTCCCATAGCTACCTGGATTACACCTCCTCCCAACCTGCTTCCTGCAAAAATGCTGTCCCGTATTCCTAATTCCTCTGCCTCCGCCACATCTGCTCCCAGGAGGACCAGTTCCACCATAGAACACACCAGATGGCCTCCTTCTTTAAAGACCACAATTTCCCCTCCCATGTGGTTGATGATGCCCTCCAACACATCTCATCCACTTCCCACACCTCTGCCCTCGAACCCCGACCCTTCAACCGCAACAAGGACATCCTCACCTACCACCCACCAACCTCCAGACATCACATCATCCTCCACCGTTTCCATCACCTACAAATGGACCCCACCACCAGAGATATATTTCCCTCTCCACCCCTATCCATTTTCCATAAAGACCGTTCCCTCTGTGACTATCTGGTCAGGTCCACACCCCCAACAAATCACCGTCCCCTCCCGGCACCTTCTCCTGCTACCGCAGGAATTGCAAAACCTGCGCCCACACTTCCCCCTTCACCTCTGTCCAAGGCCCCAAAGGAGCCAAAGGAGCCAAAGGGGCCTTCCACATCCATCAAAGTTTCACCTGCACTTCCACACATGTCATTTACTGTATCCTTTGCTCCTGATGTGGTCTCCTCTACATCCAGGGAGACAGGACACCTACTCGCAGAGCGCTTCAGAGAACATCTCCGGGACACCTGTACCAACCAACCCCACTGCCAAACACTTCAACTCCCCCTCCCACTCTGCCGAGGTCATGCAGCTCCTGGGTCTCCTCCCCCTTACCACCCAATGCCTGGATAAAGAACGCCTCATCGCCTGCCTTGGGACCCTGTAACCACACAGGATTAGTGAGGATTTCACAAGTTTCCTCATCTCCCCTTCCCCCACCTTACCCCAGTTCCAACCTTCCAGCTCAGCACCGTCCTCCTGACCCGTCCCACCTTTCCGTTTTCCTTCCCACCTATCCGATCCATCCTCCCTCTGACCGATCACTGTCACCACCACCTCCATTCACCTATTGCACTCTCAGCTACCTACCCCCAGCCACCTTGCCCCCCCGCCCCCCCCCCCCCCCCCCTTCCCATTTAACTCTCCACCCCTGAGGCTCCCAGCCGCATTCCTGATGAAGGGCTTTTGCCTGAAACATCAATTTCCCTGCTTCTCGGATGCTGCCTGACCTGCTGTGCTTTTCCAGCAACACACTCTTGACTCTAATCTCCAGCATCTGCAGTCCTCACTTTCTCCTACCTTCCAGGGTCCCATTCACGTTCACAGAATCTCCTGTCCGGTCCCCTAACCGTTGAATCTCCTACCAGTGGTGCTTTTCTGTTCTCCCCACTTCCTTTCTAAGCCACAGAGCCAGGCTCAGTGCCAGGGACCTGGCCATTATAGCTTTCAGTTTTTCCCTGGTAGGTTGTCCCCTCCCCCCCAAAGAGTATCCAAAACAGTATACTTATTATTGAGAGGAACGGCCACAAGGGATCTCTGCACTGTCTGCCTGGTCCCTTTCCATCACCCTGACTGTAACCTTTTTTCCTGTATCTGAGGTGTGACTACCTCCTTGTAACTCCTCTCATTTACCCCTCCATCTCCCGAACGATCCGAAGTTCATCCAGCTCCAGACCCAGTTCCCTAATGTGGTTTCCGAGGATCTGGAGTTGGGTGCACTTCCTGCAGATGAAGTCAGTGGAGACTTTAGTGGTGACCCTTACCTCCCAAATACTACAGGAGGAGCGTGCGACTGCCCTAACATCCATACCCGCTGTTCTGAATTCCCAAACTGACTATTGAAAAATAAACTAGTAACTTTGCCAAATCAGCACACAGAAACATTTTTTTTGGTTAGAGGAGGATGATGAGTGGGAGGCACTACCTAAACAGTGTTTCAGGTAAAGCTACCGCCCCAATATATTACCTCACTTACTCAGGAGTCCTGTGTGTCCTCCTGCTCAGTGTGCGGTCCACCTATTCATGAGGTACGTTTGTAAAGGATCAATTTACCTTCCCGGCAGCCCCATAGTCCTCACTCCCGCTGCTCCTGCAAAAATGGAGACCGCTGATCCTAAGAGATAAGTTTTAAAATATTTCAGATAAAAATAAAGTGTGAGAGTACAGGGGAAAAGCTGGAGGTTGGCACTCGGTTATGTTGCCCATTTAATGAGGTACATACACAATGGGCTGAATGCTGTCCTTCTACACTGTGACAATTCTGTGATTTCACTTGGTCAAAGTCTATAATACTGAAATAAAAGAAAAGCCCACGAATGATCAACAGACAAAACACGAAGCTAACTTTTCAGTTTGTCGATCAAAAACATGATGAACATTTTCAGCATCTTGTCCTTTGATTGCACAGTTGTCATTATGAAGTGCTAACTGATCCAGATATAAAATCACTCCTTGTCTGCTATTTTATGAACTAATGGCTATTGATTTTGTTTCACTCTGTTTGGTTGTGCTGAATATCATAAACTTTATCAGCGTTAACTAAAGGTTGCAACCAAATCAATATATTTCTTTTAACTGATGAATAGATCAGTCATTTTACAGTTCATTGAGCAATGTCTACTTCTTGCAAACAAAAGAATCCATGTAAGTAGAAAATATACCACAGTCAAATAAATTAGAAATGTACTATTGTGTTGTAACATAGTTGTTCGCACTTGTTGCTTGTGAATCACAGATAAAAGTGGTCAATCAATGTATCGTGATTGTTTATGATGTCTCAGTAACCTGACAGCCATCAATACATGCTCATAATTCTTCACTTTGGTAGCAAAAACAGGAAAGCAGATTATTATCTGACTATATATTAAGAGAGAAGAATTTACAATGAGACCTGGTGTCTTTGTAAACCAGTTGCAACGGTAACCAGGGAGGTGCAACTGGTGGTAAAGACACAAGGAAATCTTGTTACAATCTTTTAAATTATAGGGTTAGGCCACAGATGGAAAACTGTGAGCACTTCTGGTTGTCTCACTATCAGAAGCATGCAATTGCCTTGGAGAGGGTACAGAGCAGATTTACTAGGACATTGCCTGGGATGGAAAGTCTCAGTTATGAGGAGAGACTGGATAGGCTGGGTTGGTTTTCCTGGGAACAGAGAAGGTTCAGAGAATTCCAATTGAGGTGTAGTAAGGTTGGGGGGATGGGTGGGGGTGGGGGGGAGGAGGGGGGAAACCCAAGGAGGTGGTGAGGAAAGAGATCAATCTGAAATGGTACAGTTGGGAAAGGGGGCAAGTCAAACAGTCAGGGCAGGAAGAAACAAAGCAGAGAACAAGGTTGGACTGAGAAATTAAACTGCATTTACTTCAATATAAGAGGCCTAACAGGGAAAGCAGATGAACTCAGGGCATGGTTAGGAACATGGGACTGGGATATCATAGCAATTACAGAAATGCGGCTCAGGGATGGATAGGACTGGCAACTTAATGTTTGTGCGAAGATTTGTAGCTCGGGTGCTTGTTGTAGTGGTTCTGTTCGCCGAGCTGGAAGTTTTTGTTGCAAACGTTTTGTCCCCTAGCTAGGAGACATCATCAGTGCTCTGGAGCCTCCTGCAAAGCACTTTTTTGATGTTTCTTCTGGTATTTATAGTGGTCTGTCCTTGCCACTTCCGGGTGTCAGTTTCAGCTGTCCGCTGTAGTGGTTGGTATATTGGGTCTAGGTCGATGTGTTTGTTGATGGAGTTTGTGGATGAATGCCATGCCTCTAGGAATTCCCTGGCTGTTCTCTGTCTGGCTTGCCCTATGAATTCCTAGAGGCATGGCATTCATCCACAAACTCCATCAACAAACACGTCGACCTAGACCCAATATACCAACCACTACAGCGGACAGCTGAAACTGACACCCGGAAGCGGCAAGGACAGACCACTATAAATACTGGAAGAAACATCAAAGAAGCACTTCGCAGGAGGCTCCAGAGCACTGATGATGTCTCCTAGCCAGGGGACGAAACGTTTGCAACAAAAACTTCCAGCTCGGCGAACAGAATCACTACAACTGGCAACTTAATGTTCCAGGATGCAAATGCTACAGGAAGGATAGAAAGGGGGAGCAAGAGAGGAGGGGGAATGGCAATTTTGATAAGGTATAGCATCACAGCTGTACTTAGGGAGGATATTCCTGGGAAGATACCCAGGGAAGGTATCTGGGTGGAACTGAGAAATAAAAAAGGGATGATCACCTTATTGCGATTATATTATAGACACCCTAATAGTCAGAGGGAAATTGAGAAACAAACTTGCAAGGAGACTTCAGTTATCTGTAAGAATAATAGGGTGGTTATGCTAGGAAATTTTAACTTTCTAAACATAGACTGGGGCTGCCATAGTGTTAAGGGTTTAGATGGAGAGGAATTTGCTAAGTGTGTAGAAGAAAATTTTCTGATTCGGTATGTGGTTGTACCTACTAAGAAGGTGCAAATCTTGACCTACTCTTGGGAAATAAAGCAGGGCAGGTGACTGAGATGTCAGTGGAGGAGCACTTTGGGGCCAGTGACCATAATTCTATTAATTTTAAAATAGTGATGGAAAAGGATAGACCAAATCTAAAAGTTGAAGTTCTAAATTGGAAGATGGCTACTTTTGACGGAATTAGGCAAGAACTTTCGAAAGCTAATTGGGGGCAGATGTTCGCAGGTAAAGGGACGGCTGGAAAATGGGAAGCCTTCAGAAATGAGATAATGAGAATCCAGAGAAACGATATTCCTGTCAGAGTGAAAGGGAAGGCTGGTAATTATAGGGAATGCTGGATGACTAAAGAAATTGAGGTTTTGGTTAGGAAAAAGAAGGAAGCATATGTCAGGTATAGGCAGGAGAGATCGAGTGAATCCTTAGAAGAGTATAAAGACAGTAAGAGTATACTTTAGAAGGAAATCATGAGGGCAGAAAGGGGACATGAGGTAGCTTTGGCAAATAGTGTAAAGGAGGGCCCCTCAAAGATCAGCAAGGCAGCCTTTGAGGAGCCGCACGGGATGGGGGAGATAATATTTTGCATCAGTGTTTACTGTGGAAAAGGACATGGAAGATATAGAATGTAGGGAAATAGATGGTGACATCTTGAAAAATGTCCATATTACGGAGGAGGTGGTGCTGGATATCTTAAAATGCATAAAAGTGTATAAATCCTCAGGACCTGATCAGGTGTACCCTAGAACTCTGTGGGAAGCTAGGGAAGTGATGCTGGGCCCCTTGTTGAGATATTTATATCGTCGATAGTTACAAATGAGTGCCGGAAAACTGGAAGTTGGCTAATGTGGTACCACTACTAAGAAAGATGGCAAGGAAAAGCCAAAGAACTATAAACCGGTGAGCCTGACGTCGGTGGTGGGCAAGTTGTTGGAGGGACTCTTGAGAGACAGGATTTACATGAATTTGGAAAGGCAAAGACTGATTAGGGACAGTCAGCATGGCTTCGTGTGTAGGAAATCATGTCTCACAAACTTGATTGATTTTGTTGAAGAAGTAACAAAGATGATTGATGAGGGCAGAATGGTGGATGTGATCTATATGGACTTTAGCAAGGCGTTTGGCAAGGTTCCCCGTGGGAGACTGGTTAGCAAGGTTAGATCTCATGGAATACAGAGAGAACTAGCCATCTGGATGCAGAACTGGCTCAAAGGTAGAAGACAGGGGGTGGTAGTGAAGAGTTGCTTTTCCATCTGGAGGCCTGTGACCAGTGGTGTGCAACAAGGATCGGTGCTGGGTCCACTATTTTTAATCATTTATATAAATGATTTGGATGCGAGCATAAGAGGTATAGTTAGTAAGTTTGCAGATTACGCCAAAATTTGAGATGTAGTGGACAGTGAAGAAGGTTACCTCAGAATATAACGGAATCTTGATCAAATGGGCCAATGGGCTGAGGTATGGCAGATGGAGTTTAATTTAAATAAATGTGAAGTGATGCATTTTGGGAAAGCAAATCTTAGCAGGACTTATACACTTAATGGTAAGGTCCTAGGGAGTGTTGCTGAACAAAGAGACCTTGGAGTGCAGGTTCATAGTTCCTTGAAAGTAGAGTCGCAGATAGATGGAATAGTGAAGATCACATTTGGTCTTCTTTCCTTTATTGGTCAGAATATTGAGTATAGGAGTTGGAAGGACATGTTGTGGCTACACAGGACGTTGGTTAGGCCACTTTTGGAATATTGCGTGCAATTCTGGTCTCCTTCCTATTGCAAGGATGCTGTGAAACTTGAAAAGTTTTAGAAAAGATTTACAAGTTGCCAAGGTTGGAGGATTTGAGCTATAGGGAGAGGCTGAACAGGCTGGGGCAGTTTTCCCTGGAGCATCAGAGACTGAGGGGTGACCTTATAGAGGTTTGGAAAATCATGAGGGGCATGAATAGGGTAAATAGGCAAAGTCTTTTCCCTGGGGTCATGGAGTCCAGCGCTAGAGGGCATAGTTTTAGGGTGAGAGGGGAAATATTTAAAAGGCGACCTAAGGGGCAAATTTCTCATGCAGAGGGTTGTGCATGTATGGAGTGAGCTGCCAGAGGAAATGGTGGCGGTTGGTACAATTACAGCATTTAAAAGGCATCTAGATGGGTATATGAATAGGAAGGGTTTAGAGGGATATGGGCCAAGTGCTGGCAAATGGAACTTAATTAGGTTAGGATATCTGGTTGGCATTGACGAGTTGGACCGAAGGATCTGTTTCCGTGCTGTACATCTCTATGATTCTATGACTCTAAGACTCTACCCAGCCTATTTTTATAATTCAAACCCTCCAGTTCTAGCAACATCCTGGTAAATCTTTTCTAAACCCTCTCCAGTTTAATAATATCCCTCCTTTAACAGGGTGAGTAGAATTGCACCCAGTACTCTAGAAGAGGCCTCTTCAACATTCTGTACAACTTCAACACGAAGTCCCAACTCATATACTCAAACATCTGAGCAACAAAGGCAAGTGTGCTAAACACTTCCTTAGCAACCCTGTCCACATGTGTTCAGGAGAAAGTGGTTTCCCATAGAAACCTATAAAATTCTAACAGGACTGGACAGGGTAGATTCAGGAAGGATGTTCCAGATTATGTGGAAGTCTGGAACCAGGTATTACAGTCTAAGGATATGGGATGAACCATTTAGGGATGAATTGAGTTAACGTTTCATCTCACAGAGAGTGATGAGCCTGTGGAATTCATTACCACAGAAAGCAGCTGAGGGCAACTTACATGACATAGCTCTTGGATATAAAGAGATCAAAGGATATGGGGAAAAGCAGGCACAGATTACTGAGCTAGATGATCATCCATGGTTCAAAGGGACGAATGGTCTATTCCTGCTCCTATTTTCTATGTTTTTATAATGTGGGAAACCAAAAATAGTATATGAAAAATATCTAACTTGTGATTTGGTCTTTAATGTTTATGAGGAACTGTCTTGATTATCGCTGCTTAAATGTTAATTTTTGCCTTCATGGTTTAAATGTTTTCAAATGCATCTGAGTTTAAACACAGACATAGACCAGTTGAATGACATTGGCCTGTTTTGGTACGATATATTCCATAAATAATTAATTTTCCTGGACTCAGAATTCTAAAGAACCAACTAGAGTCTAGTGTTGTGCATTAAGGAAGGATTAATTAATAAACTTGTATTAAAGGCACTCCTGTGAAAAAGCATATGTAATATGCCAGAGTTTTATTTTAATGTTGAGAGTGATTTAATTAAATTCAAAGCCAAACATTGCAGATGTTGGAAATCTGAGACACCCAGAGAACGCTGGAGAAGCTCTGCAAGTCTGACAGTATCTGTGGAGAGGGAAGGAGGAGTTAATGTTTCAAGTTCTGGTATGACTTCTTCAGAACACAAATCCAAACTGGGGTCTTAAGTCTGAACAAAGCAAACTGCATAGGGATCAGGGATGAGTTGCCTGAACTAGATAGAGCAATAATATTAAATGATGGCAGATAAACAATGGCAAATATTTAATTAAATAATACATAATTCACAAGATATGCCCATTCCCTTAAGGAATAAATTGTATTAGCTGGAACCTTATGAAAAGGTGACGGGGGTCTTGATCAGTAGCTGGAACTGTACATTATCTTTCCAGAAAGTTCACTGAATCATGTGCCACTCGAGAACTTAATGGACCTGTGCAGATCTCCCCTTAGACACAAGGACCATGGTGGGCAAGAAGTGGGGAATGTGTCTCTGGCAAAGTCTAACAAATGACAGCACCTCCAGGGTGCTGCTTATATGAAGCTCCCTCAATTCCTATGTGTCACTGGATCCAAGACCAGGGTAGCGTGTTGGGGGATGGAAGATGGGACTCATGAGGGAGGGGGATTGGCAGCAAGATTGTGGAGGAGGCAGCTGTGGTGTATATGGCAGTGAAAGCGTCTTCTTGATGTGTCTTTCAACTAGAGACCCCTCACTTGCCCCCTGACAGCCCACAAACAACCCTACCTTGATAGGATTGTCATACTTCCACATGGAGAGTCCTTCCACTTTGTCACTGTCTTAATACCAGCAGCAATTGTTGGAGACACTCAATTGCCTTTTTTTTAGGGTTTAGATTGATGGCTGGGTGGGAGGACAGACCATGGGCCTTCTTCCCATTGATGTAGTTGGGGTAGAGGAGGGAAGAGACAGGCTACCTACTTGCCACTCTTCTGCCTGATTAAATGCCCCTCCAACCACAAAATGTGCCATGGTGAGTAGGGCGAGTCAAACAGATTCCAGCTATTGTGCCTCATGAGCGGGAGAGACAGCTAGAAGCTTTAATTTTCATACTTGAGGGAGGAATATATGATTATAACTCTACACTTTTCTCAGACCCACTGATTATTTAGTGGTTTCTACTTGTTTATGTTTTGGCACTCGCTAATGAAATTGCTGTGAAATTTACGTTGATATTGTCAAATGTTTACTCTAATGGATACATAGGAACCCCAATTAAGACTCACACTGGACTTGAAATTTTAACTCTGTTTCTCTTTCCCAAGATGCTGCCAGACCTGCTGAGTTTCTCCAGCACTCTATTTTAGTTTTATTGCCCTACCTTAGTTGCCCTGAAGAAGGTGGTGGTGAGCTGTCTTCTTGAGCTGCCACCAATCATGTGGTTTAGGAATGCCCATATTGCTGTTTGAGAGGGAGATTGAGGACTTTGAGCCATTGCCACTGAAGGAACAATGACTCAGTTCAAAGTCAGAATGGTGCGTGCACATTGTAGATCATGAAGGAGTTATGGGGCAGATTGTTTATCGAAGACATCCCTGAAGAAGGGTTATACCCGAAACATTGGACTTCTCCACCTCATGCTGCTGCCTGTCTTGCTGTGCTCTTCCAACCTCCTATTGAAGTGAGGACAGTGTTGGACTCATGAGAGCAGACTTTTATAACCCAGTGCAGTTGGCTTGGAACAATGCCATGTGCTTCTCCTATCTGAAGAGAGACAGCACTCCATTCTACATCATGCCTGACCAGCTCTGAGCTCAGCTTGGGAGGCAGATTGGTGCCAAATTGTGTGCCAAATGAATATAGGGTCATTCAAGCAAACTGGGTCAAAGACACACAATGAACTTCCCCCTACCCCGTGTTATGGGAAAAGACCAAGAGAAAGAGCTCATAGTACAATCCCAAATAAAGACATCCGTGGAACATATCCCCAACCAGAAAAGCGGTGTCTGATGCAGTTAGCAAATAAACTATGTGACACCATGTTCGGGATGGGAGAGCTGTTTTATGGCTTATTTTTAGAAGTGGCACAGAGATGTACAGCTGATGAAAGTTTTTAACTTGTCCCTTTGACCTTTGCACTCAACCCAGCTTTCTATATAGAATGATGAGCTGACCTTGCCCGGTCAGTGAGGTCCACTTTTTTAGAATGATAAGATCCCTATAACGTGGACACAGGCCTTTCAGCCCATCGAGTTCACACCGACTCTCTGAAGAGTATCCCACACCGAACCACCCCACCCCTGCAACCCTGCATTTCCAATGGCCAATCCACCTAACCTGCACCCCCCTAGATACTATGGGGTAACTTAACCTAGCCAATCCACCTAACCTTCTTTCGACTGTGGGAAGTAACCCACACAGACACAGGGAGAGTGTGCAAAAACCCACACAGGCGGTCACCCAAGGGTGGAATCAAACCTGGGTACCTGGCGCTGTAGGACATCAGTGCTAACCACCAAGCTACCATGCCCCCCTGCTTTCTGAGATATTGGTACTCCCCATTAGACAACAGGAATTCCAAAATATTATGGCCAGTGCCATAAAAATGCATCGTGGCCAATATGGAGTTCAGCAAAGATTGGCCCACTAAAATCCTGAAGAAGGGCTTATGCCCGAAACGTCAAATCTTCTGTTCCTTGGATGCTGCCTGACCTGCTGCGCTTTTCCAGCAACACATTTTCAGCTCTGATCTGCAGCATCTGCAGTCCTCACTTTCTCCACTAATATACTCCAAGTTTATGAAGTGAGAGTGAAAGAGCAGCTTTTGCAAAATGGCTATTGATGACAGTCTAAATTGCCTGACAATTGGCGACTATCAAAATTATCCGTCAAGTTGAGGCTCATATTTCAAAATGCTCACGCTTCCAGGCACTTAATGGACAATTTATTGTTGCTACAACAGCCATAGATAGTGTTTTTATTTCTTTTTGCTTTTTATTTTTATTGAAGGCATATCTTTAAATTTAGAAATATTGTCAATTATTTTACTGGCTCCCAGTCTATTTCTGACTAAGAGCAAAATGCTGATGTAGCAGCACTTAGATTGAGAAATTAATGTCTGCTCCTGAATACCTTCTGAAGAGAAAAATGATGCTTATCTTCATTCAGGCACTCACTCAATCAGCACGATCCTGCTAACGGGATCCATTGACCAGAGGCTGTGCTTTTGCCGGACATACATCACCATGTTTTCTGGTGTATACTGTGTGAGCTCCTTGTTATTGGAGGATGGGGAGAACAGAGCAATAGCTTGGAATAGCTGATAGAACGTTTAATGGTGACCATATATATAAACAGTGATTGCATTACGATTTATCAACTAAAAGGTATAAAATTAATATAAAGCTTGTGAGTGTAAACTTGGAAGTTAATTTACCTGAAGTAGAATTCACCCCATTACCAATGCTTGCACTGATGAAGAAGATTGAAGCAGGAAGTAGGACAGCTGGAATTACCATGTACATAATGTTACAGTTTCTGCTGATATGTCTGCCTCTAGACATTCTAATTCCTTAGTCGTTCATCTGATGTGGGCATATTTATTGCCCTTCCCAAAGGGAAATTAAGAGTCAACCACACTGCTGTGGGTCTGGAGTCACAAACATAATCCAGACCAATGGTATACAGGAAGGCTTGCAGGAAAATAAATGACTGTGACAGCGTGGAGGTTAAGTTGAATATAGTAAACAGGTCAGTGAACAGGAGCCCAACCCATTAGAACTCCTGCATGTTTGGTTTTGACAGAGGTGCATGAGTGCTGGATGATTAATGTGCTGAGGAGTTTGGTTAGTTGGTAACACCTTTTAAGGCAGCCACCTGCCTCCAGTTTAAGAAGGTTTCCATTTTTAACCGCTGTTGACCAGGTTCTGACAGAATAACTGGCAGCTCAAAAGTAGTTGAGGATGGGTACATCCATCAGGTAGATATCTTCACAGCACTGCTGGTGGGCCAAGAGAAACATGAGGACTTCCTCTGGGTATGACAAGCTGCTCCCTCAACAATTATTGACAACAATGCCCCCCAGTCCCAAAATCTCCATCTGTCCTAAACAACCCCCCCCCTGTAGTTACTAACCACAGTCTCCTGCCACATCATTGCCAGTAGATGTTCGGTAACCTCAATAGCCAAATGAATTATTCTGGGCAGTTGCTACATTTCAATTTAACCAAACTGGACTCAGTCAGTTTTATTGTTCTTTTTACTGTAGTCGTTAATGACTTGCATACTGTTGCCAGACAGCATCCTCAAGTGAGTTCTGATTAGTGTGTGTCTATTGCACTATTGACATTTCTACTTCTACAAATGAAGCTACAGACACAATGAATACATTAGGCAGAACAGTCAGTAAACAACATTAAACTGCAGGACTTTCATTCTGTTAACCACCCATTGGCAGAGCAAGAGTACATTTCCTTCTTAATGTTTTGTCCTGCTATCTCCCACTTTTTGACAAGGCTTTCTCTGATAACCTAAGGGAAGTAAGTTATGTTCAAGGATAGTCTTTGTTTTGTTCTAGATGTCAGCATGGATTGTTGTCCATCCTGAATTGCCCCTGAATAGAGTGACCCACTAGGCTTTTCAGCTGACAGGAGTTTACCACATTGTTGTTGATGTGGAGTTACACATGGCAAAAGGTAGTCTATTTCCTTCTCTGAGGGGAATTAGTAAACCGGATGGGTTCTTTTTGCAAAAATGCAATCATAAAATCATATGGCATAGAAACAGCCCACCTAATCTATGCTGAACAGCAATCACCAAACTACATTCATCCAACATACCTACTAAGTCCTGGTTTTAAGTGCTCATCCCAGATGCTTCTTAAATATTGCGAGCGCATTTGCCTCCACCACTCTCTCAGGCAGCACGTTCCATATTTCTACCACCTCCTGGGTGAAAAACCTTTCTTCATGTCCCCTCTAAACCACTCACTCCTTTCCTTAAACTTATGCTTTCTAGGCTTAGACACATGTGCCCATCATTTAAAGTTTTACAATCACCAATGGCAGCTTTCAGTTCTAGATTGTTTTATTCATTAATTACGAATGTTAGTTAAATTTAAACTCTACCTAGCTGCCATGGTGGGATTTGAACCCACATCCTCAGCATATGAGCCTGGTCTTCTGGGTTAGTGATATTG